>NC_079302.1:7736838-9096838 GCF_023638135.1 Falco biarmicus
ATCTTCCACAATCCCTGGTTAGGTCTCTAAATCCCACCCTCCTGTCACTCCCCTCATCACTGTCGTCTTTGTGCTAGACAGCTTTCTCCACCAAACAGGTGTTACCTGCACCAACTTCAAGAAAACCATCACAGAAGCAGGGTGGGAAGGCAACAAGGCATCCTGGATACTGTCATACATGATGCCACAGTGTCCCCAGCAGCTGGGAGAAGCAATTACAGGAGAAATCCTACTTGGTCTCTACAGCTGCCAGAAATGCACAAACAGGTATGTACAAGTGCCCAGCCTGAGCTGCCAGGCTTGCTGCAAAAGCGAATACAGGACAGGAGAGGGAAAGGAGGTGAGGTTCACTCCTGCCCTGATCCATGCTGCTGTGGGATGCACACTGGAGGGCAGGCCACATATGAAATGCATCATCACTGAAAAGAGCTTCATGTTTCTGATACCAGCTCTCCCCAAAGGAAAATGTCCTGGGTAAAGTCTCAGGCTGTCAAAACTCCCACAGCTAAGGAATGCTAGACTAGCAAAAACCAACTTTACCCTTCAGAAACTGTTTAAGAGTTCCTCCTTTGTACCATGTAGGAGGAACTGCAGACCTGATTTATTTAGCTGAAGACAAGCCAGTATGGATGACATTTAAAAGTTTTGCTTCCCAGCCTTGATGGCATGACTAAGGGAAACAAGCCAAGGTGCTGTATCACCAGCACTGCCACACCTGCTAACATGGTCAGGTCTGAAAAGAGTAGGTTCATCATCATTTGTGCATTGGACCCTCTGATTACATGGCTGTTGAGTGCAGGTAGAAAAAAGTTCCTGCATTTCAGGTTGCTTGGATGAGGTAGACCACTGCCCAAAGCAGTAAAGCAGTAGGTTACTGCTTTAAAAAATAACCAACTACCAGAACTGGTAAGTCTGCTCTGCCACCCCTGCAGCTAAAAACCATGAGGGATGTCTTGAAAGATCATGAAATTGATGCCAAATACATAACATAAAAAAATGAATAAAAGTCAACTGGCTGGAGATCGAAATTCATCTAACTCCATGTTTAAAGTCACAATTCTGCTATGAACTCTGAAGTTGAGCAGGACGATCTTGACCTGTTCAGAGAGTATGGGATGGGACAGAAAAACTGTGGCCAGAGACAGGTCTGACTGGATGGGCCTCTTCCTCAGCACTGGGGCTGCAGTTCACAGGAGGACTGATGTCCTAGCAAGAATACATCCCATTAGACTGCCTTTGGATGTCTCTAATTGATTATTCACAAAGGAATTACATGAGTTTTCAAAAAAGGTGAGGCCATCCCCTGCTGCTTATATGGCCTCCAGGGCTACCGATGTCCAAGGGGCACTTCAAGGTGACCTCCCACTACTCTGTCTTGTTAAGGCTGAGCTTGCAACTCACTCAAGGATCTGGAAGTGTTCGAGTTTTGGGTAAGAACTTTTTTACATTTCTCTTCAACTTCTGGAGGCAGGCCAGAGACTCAGAAACAGCTTGACTAGGACAACATCATCTTAGTGACAGGTATGATTAACAGCGCTAAGTCAGTGGCAACGTTTCAGTAAGAAGAAGTTTGACTCTTTCTCCGGCTGTACTGCAGGGCAAAGCAGCAAGCCAGGAACAAGGCACTGCCTGTCCTCCTTGTCAGCAGTGCCCAGCGGGAGTCCTTTGGAGCAGGAAAAAAGGCTGGCTGTGTCTGGATATGGGAATTAGAAAGGGTCTGTATACCAAATGCTGACCACACCAGACAGAAGCATTTCCTCTCTTAGTACATAGACAGGTAAGGTGAGCTTCCTGGGGATGTAACATCCATGAAAGGAAATAGATCCCAGGTCCACACACAGTGCAAAAAAAAATTTGAATTTGGCCCACGGCAAATTGCTGTATAACACTACTTATTCTGCTCCCCTTTGTTATTGTCCACTAATATTTTTCATCATCAGCTTTCAAATATGTGGAAATCTGCTCAGCATGGTGGGCTATGGTGAGCAGATAGGAACAAGACAGAAAGAAAGAAAAATCAGATTGTTTCCCTACACAAGTGGTCAACTCCCTCTTACTCAGCTTGATTAATCTGAGATGTGCACCACCACAGCCCTTGGAAGAGAAACCTTACAAACCTCCTTTCTCACAAAACAAAGGCTGCCTGCTGAAGTGTTCAGGTACTCAGTTACATTCAACACAAGCTAATTCACTTATCTTCAACAAGTGGGCTATTGATTTTTTTGCCTGATTTCTAAGCTGCCCGGGGCTTTCTGAAGTGCAACAATAGCATCCTGCATTTAAAAAAGAAAAAAAAAAAAAAAAAAAAAAGGAAGAAATACAGTGGAAAACATCCCTTTTACAGTGGAAAACATCCCTTTGCTCATCAGTAATTAGCATGACTTCATGTTTGCTTACTTCTGTCAGTATATGCAGCATAGCAATGGTTTAGGAAACTTTTACAATCCTGTTTCACTTGTCTCTGCTATATAACTTGATACCATAAACTTCATCCTACTTATTTCTGGCCTGAAAATACTGCAGACCATTCTCCTCCATCAAAAGAAATTGTCCAGTTGCTAGGAGTCATTTGCTAATTGTGCTACCCATATCCTTTCAGAGTCACAGAGTCAGACTCTCATGGCTTTTATGGTTACCACACACAGTCAAGAATTAAATGGGATGTGACTCATGCAATTGTGGTAAAAATATTAAATTTTAAAAATAGATTTAAACCCATAAGTTGTATCTCCTACTATGATACAAGTATACCAACTGAACTACATTTGAGAATTCAGACTTCTACAAGTTTATATAAGAAAGGTATATCATTGCTTTTGCTCCTGTCAGTACACAGAAACGCTGAAATGCATATTCATATTCATTCACAATTTCAGGACTTAGATACAAATGAACCACAGGAAAACTCATAGCTTTTGAATGTGCCAAATGAGCTTTGTCATTTGCAAGATGAAATATGCTTGTGAGTATTTTTTTACCTTTTGTATTTGAGCTTTAAGATAAATTTAGCCTATGTTTTTGTAAGCTGTTGTCAGTGCAGGTCATGTACTGTTATTACAAAGCCCATAACAGAAAAAGAACTTAATTTACAGAATAAAGCCTTAATAAATATGACTGGATATTGTATTGCTGAAAACAGATTTACGGATAAAACTGGTCTAGTAAGCCAATATACTGTAATTTTTCTTTTCAGTAAGAATATTCTTAACAGTAGATTGTAGTTTTGAGAGATGGGTTCCTACACAGGTGAAACAGTCCTAATTTTACGTACCAAAGAGGAAGTGACAACCATAACCCTTGGTCCTAAAGCACAGTGGACAAACAGCTAACTAAACAGAACTGTCAGGAATCTTCCAAGCCAGGCTTTTCCTCACACTTTCTTGCTGGGGGAATTTTCTTTATTTTTCCCCCTGTTTTGCCTGCTACCTAAAGTACAACACTACTGGAAATTGATATATAAATGGGGCCCACTTACATATCTATTAGATAGAATTCTCAATCCCACTCTGCTTTTTATTTCTAGCAATACGCTCCCCAGTCTCCAAATGTGGAATCTCACGGTCTTTTTGCTTCACCTCAAGCTTCTAAATTGCAACTGAGAATAAAAACATTTCCCATCCTGTCATGTCCTACTAGAGAGGGATGGTGCTGCATTTTGTTTGACAAAGACAACGACAGTGACAGCTTTAGAAAGCCTGACATGCAGCAGCTCTGACCTGTGTGAGCTCTGACAGTATCACACAGAGATCTTTCCATTGAAGAAGTCCATATACCATGTGGGCTGTTCCCAGTGCTGTCCCCCAATGTATTCAGAAGTTTCTGCAGTATGAAGGGGGAGTCAAAGAGGACAGTCTTTTCACTTGAACAAGGGATGTGCTTCTTCCTACCAACCATCTATCCTTGCCAGTTTGTTACTTCAGCTCTGCTTCCAACTCTTTCCATTGCCTCTTTATTTGCACATTTTTCAATTTTTCACAAACTTAAAGTGTATATACCCAGCTGGTCCATGGCACCAGTAACGCTACAGCCAAGCCAGACAGGAGCTGAAGCAATGCATGATCCTCCAGTCGATACCTGAAGGTGGGGGGAGGAATCTGTCAACTGTAATACAGTTCTAGTAAAGATATCTCCTCTGTTCCCTTTGTCAAATTGACACACACAGATATTTCAATCTATACTTCATGGTTAAAATTGATCCTAGTTGAGAGGATATGTGGCTTGATCAAACTTGTGTAGGACTGAATCAAACAGGATTGATGACAAAAAACTACCTGCTTTAAAAAAGAAGGAAGTTTTTCTTATGGTAACAGGGAGTTGAAGTTTTGGTGAGGGACAGACAGGACAAAAAAAGCTCTAATATGACAAGTTTAGAATAAGTAACCCAAATATCACTAAAACCAGGTAATATATAAACATAAATATAAATTATATATCTATATATATATATATTTCTGTGGCTTTGAAAATGGTGACCTTTTACACTGTGTTTAAAATCTATGTGTTTTCAATTCCTTCCCTACTGTGCCAACAACTCTGTGCCTGTGGAGGGATGTGAGAGTGTGTGTGAGCGTATGTGGGTCTTTTAAGACCTGATAAGCTCTGCTTATTTAGAATAAAGTCCTGAAATATATAAAACCATAAGCACAATAGAATTTTTGGAGTGGCAATCCAAAATAATTGTGATTCAACAGCATTTATCAGAGATAAAAAGGTAAAACTCAAAATTGTAAAACTATGATTACAGAAGCATTGCATTTAGATTAAATTTAATATAAAAAAAGACTGGTTTTATCCCTGTGTAGTCATAACATAATGTTAACTGGATCATAATTCTCATATTACAAAGGATCTGACCAGACAATTAGCATGTTAATAGTTTGGCAAACAATCTTAAACTTAGTGAATATTTCACAGCCAAGACTCATAGGCACCTTCTAGCAAAGACTTAGGTCCCCAAAAACATTTTTGGGTATCAAGTCACACCTTTACATTATTGTACATCAGAGCTTTAAAAGATAAGTTTAAGAATATATTCTGTAACTAAGGTGTACTCTGAAAACAATTTGAATAATTGCCATAAGGGAAAACCAGGGTTGCCAACCCAGTTTCAATATTCTTCCTGTCATAAATTTGCTTGATTCAGCTTCTTCTCCCACTAAACTGTACTTGGCTGTTTTTTGACGGTCATTTTGTATTTTCATGCCAAAGAAAACAATTAATTTAAATCATAAAAAAACCAAAATGGTGGTGTAAAAAAGTCATTTCACATTGGTTCTGGACCTAGAGTAAGATATGCTGGTTTGGGCTAAGATCCTGAAAGCAGCATAGCATTACAGCGCTGCAGCAGGGGCGGAGGAATCTCAGGCTTATCCAGAGAAATATTAAGAAGAAGATGAGAGAGAGAATAAAGCTTCTGTAAAAAACAATAGGATCAAATGGAAAACAGAGATGTAAAACTACATATGATAATTCAGGTAACATATAAATTTAGTAATAAATTTGGTACTCATGATAAAAATAAGAACCTTGATCTACAGGCATTCTGAATGCCCTTCTTTGAAGATAAGGATGGGCATTCAACTCCTGCTGAAAATCTGACATGACCAGAGCACTGGGACTAGTTTGCTACCTCCAAACACACAGGGCTGATGGCCCAGCAGTGACCAACTCCCACTTCCCTTTAGCAGAATTACAGTTTTGCCTCTGTATTCTTCCTGTAGTCTTACAATTACTATCCCATTTCAGTCAGAAAACAGGTGAGCACATGAAATATTTGGTATAAATATAAATGTTATTATTTGTCCTTCCATAAGGATTTCTAGATAAGAACCCTTAGGATCCAGTCCTAGAAGTTCCAGTCTATTAATCATCAGCAGGAGGTCTAACAAGTTATAAAATTGTGAAGTATAGGCATATGTCTAACCAGTATGGATTTTGGCAAAATAAAAAACCGTAAGATGTTCTTCAATCCATTATTGCCCACAAATGCAGGAAAAGACAATACAATGTCAACATTTGCCAACCATATACCACAGTAATTTCCTGTAGAACTAGTATAAACTGAGATTCTAATCTCTATACACCATTGAAAAACGCAGTTTTATTAACAGCATCTATAGTGTGCCCAAAAAAGATTTAAAAATGGATAGGAAACAATGACCCTTGAAGGGATAAAAATGTTACAAAGAGATAGTTCAGGTAACCATTTAAGACCATATAACAAAACTCAATGAGGAAACTTACCACACCTAATGTATCATTCAAAAAACCGTGTCAAAACAATCTCATGCAGGAATATTTAGTCCAGTTACATATGCATGAATCATGTTTCAACATTAGGCAGGTAAATTGTATGCGCAATTTAGCTGAATAAATGATATTTCAATTTTGGAAACCTAGAGCAAGGAGTCCCTGTTCTCCCTCCTTGCCATTCCCCTCAGGGTAAATGCAAACCCAGGCGAAGAAGGTGATGTTAGAAAAATGTGCAACTTAGAAACACGTATCTCTATTTCAAAAGTGACTAAGGCAGTTGGAAGTTTAAATACCACTGAAATTTGGTAAGATTCAGGAGCTTAATTTTTAAATTAGGAATTAGGCTCACAAAGACACAGGTTTTAGGCACCACTAACTATTTTCAAAGGAGTTTAGAAACCTGAAAAGGAAGCTATGGGCCTAACGGTGTTTTCAAAAGCATGTGTGCAGTGCAGTGCCTTACCTTTCCGGGCTGCTTGAATTTTATTTTGAAAATCAAGAGATCCTTACCTGCAGCTCCAAGTGCCGAAACCACTTACTTGATAACAAAGTATCTAATAATTGAGGTGTATCTGCTCCATTTTCCAAAGAACACTGAACGCACCATAAGGAAGTCAAGGACTAGCAGATGACTGCTTTCTGAGTCTTTCATTGTAGTTAAAGGAACTACCAAAAAGACCCTCATAACCCTTCCACCTATGCTAATATGGTATCTGTGAAAATCTTAGAAATGAGTTATCAAGTTAAAAACAAGTTTTATAAAACAGAACCAACTTTCATGGTACAAAGTAAAACTAAAATTCTAAATTTCCCAGTGCCTGAAAGACAGCCCCTTAACAGGCTCCCACTCTAGGTCTTAACTGATGTTCAGTTGACGCTGCACATATATACACAACAGTGAAACACGGATGCTTTTGCTAACAAAACAACTGAATGGCATAGCCAAGCACAGCATGGCATTTTAAACCCAGCAGTGTACTCAAGAGCTGAGATCTGCATAGTCTAATACTCCTAGTATTAATCTCACCTGTCTCTACTTTCCCACAGAGAAAATATTTAAACAATCAGTTAATGAAACCATGATTACATAGCAACTTCAATTTTTTGTTCTTTCCAAGCTGCTGATCACTACTCCAGTTTGCAATTTTCATCACAATTTTTTCAGCCTATGCTTATGGGTGTATTAATGCATCCCCTTGCCTTATTTTAAATTATTACACACTTTTGCATTATGAAGTTTGTTTTCAATTAACTGAGGATTTCTGTTTTACTGCTTTACTTTTCCCTGCTCCCTGGTTACACAGATGTCAAGGAAGGGCCTATACCACAACCTTTGGACTGCCTGATTCCTGACTGCAACGTACAGTGATATGGGAGAACAAGAGGATGGGACTTGGTTTCTGATTCATGCGAGGTATACACACAGGCAGGAGATGCAAGTCCTCTTTCTACCAACAGCAAACTTTTTCCAGATACCTTGTTCCATGTGGATGCTGCATTGCTAACGTAAATTTCAGGGGTGTCCATTTCTCAGCACTGATCATCACAGCTGCAAGCTACAAAAAGACATTTCCACAACTGGTGGCTTGTTGGCAGTTTCCTATCACATTTCTGACAATCCCTGGCCAGAGCTAACACTGATGACTACTATCCTGCATATCATTCTGATTGACTTTAAAGGGAATACAGAAGGATGCAAGTTGGTGTTCAACATCTGGCTTAATCTATACTCAGTTATAGGTCTCATTTTCCTTTTAAGAATGCTGTCGTGGTGCTGAAAAAGAGCACAAAGATCTTGTGTGATGCTGTCTATTGCTCTGAGCTAAACAATTACCAATGTAGTCAATAGCCTGCAAATCTAAGGCATAGATTTCTGTGTTTCCTGGGACCACCCTCAACTATGTTGTTGTTGTGTGGTTAAGAATCATTTTTACCAGAAATAATTTATTGAATATTTAGGAAAAGAACAACACAAAAGCCAGTATTTACTCTTTTTTTTTTTCCTAAATAAGCATATCACATGGGTAGTGGAGGTGGATATATGTATATGCACATATGTACATGCAATAGGCATTACAGATAGAAATAATACTGAACAGACATCTGCCTCACAGGATGCAAAAATCCTTCCCTTCCAAAAACCGTAACAAATACTTTTTAAAAACCCGCAAGTAAACAAAAGTAATGTCAGCATCTCATATTATTTATGATTTTCTAAAAGTGGCAAAACCCCCTGATTTTGGTAGAATAACTTCATACTGTAGAAGAGAGATGGAGAAATTACTATTAAAAACACTCATTTGAACGCACAGACATACCCTTCCCCCTCCACCTTAGAATGTGTCTGTCTGGGGGGAAGGGGACAGGGATGACGGGATTCATTACACACAGCCATCTCCTTCAGGCAGAAAGGTTTACATTTGCATCCAGCTAAGTTAAAACTGTCCTTCAATTCTTCAATGACTAAACATCACCGTTTATTAAATCTGAGTATAATTTCAGTAGTAACTACAAGGTGCTAGAGACTATCAACACCCATTAGTATAGACCAATGCCAAAAAATTTGCAAGAACACCTTCTCCATAACTAGTAGTTTTGCAAGAAATATATGCACTACAGGACTGTGTAACAGTGCTGCAGTTTCCCAAGGGTTACACATTACATTCTAGGAGAGATCTATGGAAACACCACGAAGTCTGACTTACCTAGTTGCATTTGTCTTTTGCATAAAAAAGTGACTCTGACTGAACTAATACTGCCTTGATACCCTCCTTTCTCTTAAAAAAAAAAAAAAAAAATCAATATTAAAGTCAAGCTATGTAGTATACCAACAGGTGACATTTCCCAGTGAGGTGAATATTGTTTATAGTACTCTCAAGTCTGAGTGATTGCTTACAGGTCTTCCTCAAGATGACTAGCTCATGAATCATCTTTGAGCTTGTATTTCACAAAAATCAAGATGATGAGTCTTACTGAGAAACAAAAGATAATTAAGGTCACAAGTGGACATCTGGGGGTCAGACTGGATAGCATTATGAATGCATATTTCTGTATATTCTGCATGGTTTTCTATAATTTGAACTTAGCCTTCACTGAAAGCTAAAGCAGCAGGACATAATTTAAACTCTGTTTATATGTTCCATTTACACTACCTCTGCTTCCCCTGTGTCAGACCTTACAACAGCAGGATCTGCTGCGTATGAACGGTACACAGGTAAAGCAGACAAATGTCCATCAGTGAGTAGGTTAATACCACTAAACTGATTCAACTTGAGAGCAACTTGTTTTTTAACCCACACTTCAGGAGGTGTCTACGTGGTATCTAATATGTATGAGCCTCTATACACCATGCAGCATTTACAGCGCATTTTAAAAAGCTACTCCTTTTATAAGTTAAAACCTACAATACATTTTTAACCAGTTCTTGAGTATTCTAAAAGGAAATGTTTTCTGTTTCCAAGCCAGAACTGGTCATTTCTTCTACAGAATATGATGTTTGAAAATCAGTTCTTCCTATTATAGATTTCTCCCTCAGCTTGTAGAAAATCCATGATTCCCTAAACATTGGTCTTTGAAAGCACATTGACTAAAATCTTCATGCCTAATTCATGAAGTGTAGTCTGGAGATTAGTGGAGCTGGACATAGACCAGGAATACTTTATCATATTCTAATAAGCAGAGGCTGAAAATTGCATTTCTAAAGCTACAGTATTAAAGGGCACACTGCAAAACATGACCCAAACATAACTCAGTAGTTCTACACTGTCTGTAAAGGCTTTGATATGATAAAGTATGCTGACGAGGGGAATAAACACAACTAGAAATTTCTGTATTTAAGAAGAGGGGGAAAACCAGCAAACACTGTATGTATACATCAAAGCATATACTGTATATTATAAACTCATATAATGTGATCCCAATGGAACAACCCTTGTACTGTTATCGATTATTTGAACACACCATGGAGCATCATTGCAATAACATAAAATTAGGCTTATGTAGCAAATGTGACAGTAAAAAACGCTAGTAAAAATAGTCTGTAAGGCTAATGTAATCATTACCATAAAATTCATAGTGACATCTTGCCATACAATACCGCAGAAAAATATGAAAATTAAAATTACTAGAGGAGAAACATTAATATTTTTTACTTATGGTGTTTGTGTTATTTAAAAAGTAAATTGCTCAACACTTCTTTTTTGTTTGTTTGGGGTTTTTTTGTTGCAACATAACTAGATTAAAAAAGGAATTACATACACCAAGGTTTCACATACACCAAGGTTGCAGAGGCATCCACAGTGATTCCCACTCACCCAAGCATACACACACCTCCTGAACATTATTACTCTGGCACCCATGCCTGGAAATTTGTAGCATTTCCTGTCCCCTATGTCTCTTCCCTGTTTCTTCACATCTTAAAACCTCCACCAAAGCCCAGCCCTATTTACAGGCTGCATCTCCAGACTTGGTACCTTGGTCTGTTCCTGGGAAATCTGTAAATAAGCAGAATCAAGATGTTGCTAACTTGGGGAACCAGTGCCATGTTCTGTAATTGTGCTGACTGCTTGGTACACAGGTAACTGGATTGCGCAAAGCATGAATACTACCTATAAACCAAAAAAAGGTAGTATAAACTGGGAAAACCACTAAAATTACCAGTACTTATGTTCACAGCAGTCACCTGTTGTTACTGACACTTAATATCCGATTACCTCTTGTTTCATCTGTATGTTTAAGACAGGATTTCACCAAGTGACTTGCCGAATATTCCCAGGAATAAAGATGAACTTTTTTAAAAAGCAAGTACTCTCCTCTATTGTCTAGAATTGCTGCAAGGTTTTCATTTTCCACTTTAGCAATGGTCATGGTACACACAAATCTTGAACAGGCAGGGTGTTTTATCAAAAAAAATATAAAGAGAAAGAACAAAGAACTATTTGGTCAGAGCTGCAAGACTTGGAATGAGTGAAAACCATCAGTCACGGTGACCAACAGACCCTGGCAGTATAAACAAGGTAGAAATGATAGTCAATAAAATCACAATTAGGTACACCGAGTGTCAGCGTTCCTGTGTGCTCACAATCAAGGAAATCAATAACTAACACTGAAAATTCTCCACTATTTGCTTTTGTTTTACATTTTCCGTTGATTTTTTTATTTGGCTTCCCCAGCTGATTCCACCGAGAGTATCTTTAATAAAAAGCAGTTCCAATTACTGCCCAATGCTGCAACAGGAACTAAGTGCAAGAGAACTAGGTAGGCCTACGGGTTACTATTGAAATCAAAGTGGAGGGAGTAAACCCATCAGGTTTAAAATAGGTTAAGAGATTGGATGCTGTTCTTCACACCCAGTCAATTTGTAGTAAGGAAGTTCTATAAGCCAGCAGCTTTTATTGCTCCGAAGCTCCTTGCCACTAAGAGTCCTCAGTGTTAGAAACCTACAGAAAATTAATCTACCTGATAAAAATTTACAAGTGGCATGTCTCATGACAAAAAAACAACAGAAATTCACAGTAAAAACAACAACTGTTACTACTTCCAGGAAATAATTTCTCACTCTGTTTACTTGCAGGCTGCATACTACATCTTTCTGAGTACTTTCCAAACATGCATATATCCAAAGGAATTCAAGCAGCTCTGAGTTTGCCAAGAATGCATACAACTGCATTGGGTAGTTTATTGAAAAATAGCTCTTTTAATAATCCTTCAGCATTACCTCCAGGAATTTTCAGATACACCTACACACAAATCACACTGATGATTTAGTTAGAGTAACAGTTTGCCAACAAACACAAGCTTTCTTACTGTATCTTCTAAATTTACTGGTTTCATTCCTGTAGTGATATCGAGCACAAACTTCTTTAGGTTTCCTCATTCTAAACATCCATCATCCTTAGGCATATCAAAGAACCCCTCTCCAAGTGTACAAACATTTAAGTGTTGAAAATGGATGGCTGTAGAATAGACCTTTAATTACCATAGGAGTAAAAAATGTAAGCTGCTTTAACATTTCTTCAGGTATATTTTTATTAGCAGTGTGCATGCACCACCCACCTCTAAAAACTGCTTCGTATCTTTTGGAAATAGTCATTTCTAGACAGGTTTTTTACCTTATTTAAGATAAGCATGTAAATGCACACATAAAGACAGACACTTAATGATTTCCAGTGGCTCCTGACAGCAGTCAGTTCCTATATTTTAGAATATTGTACACTTGTATGAGAAAGGCTTTGGCAGAAGTTTTGTGGCACAGCACAGACCAAGAAGTGTCCTGCCTTTTGCATAAATATAAAATCCTTAATCTTAAACTGCATAAACACAAGATATCATCCATAATAAATGCCCTTCTCTATCTGTGACATATCATCATGCTGTTTTCCATACATAATAGGTACAAATCACACAATATGTGAAAAGAAAAAAACAGCATTTTGCCTGATCACTGTCTGTTTACAGTAATCAGAGAGAAAAAGTAAATTACTCTTATGACATTTTATAGCTTGTTTCCAATCAATAAGACAGTTATTCTGAAAGATTCACATAAGTTTAGAATCAATTATGAATGGAAAGGAAAATGAAAAAAGGTGAATATTACTGGCTTGAGATTTGCTCATTTGAGAGTTGTATTTTTTCCATCTTGCCAGGCTTTTGTAAGTGATGCAGCATGGTTAAGGTCTGTAATAAAGGCTTCTACAGAATTATTCACCATCCTCAGGAATCAGCCTGGTAACTTGAGCATATTTATTTCTAAAACACATCTACTGAATTTTCCGTGAATATTAGATGTTAAGGATATTATTTTTCAACTGCATTATATACTACACTACTGTGAAATACAGCTCTTGCTACAGACAGCCTTTCTTCTTTTATTTTATGGTCCTGAAAAATATATCATTAAAATATTTAGCACACACAAATAAAAAAGGGGAAAGTATTGAAAGATATAATAATTGAAACTCAAAACAATAACCACATGAAATACATTTTAATTTTAAAAGCATGCCTTTAGTTCTGTGAGCAAGTGATCATAGTGGAGAAAGGGGACAAGGAGCTCACACTGTAGTGAGCGTAAATGAAATGAGTGAGATGTCATTAAAAGTTTTCTAAATGTCAAAATGTCCTTGGGGTCACTGGGGGGAGAGAGACAAAGGGAGACAGTAAGTCACTTTATGTGGTTGTTCTCAGCAATTGTGTTCTGCCTTTAAAGTCAGATCTTGTTCTTTTTTAGAACAAGGGCAGAAAAATGGGTACAAAGTGGATACAAAACAAACCATATTGAAATGAGGCTCCTCTTTAAGTTGACACAATTCTTTCATAATAAATACTCCACACAAGCCTCCTACCAACTGTGGTTACCATTTGGCCCCATAGTTCATGGTTTTTTATAACTAAAGCAGAGTTAATCATAACATTGCTTGTACCTTTTTTGACACCCTAAGTAATATTTCTAACTTTTAAACATTCACCCACTTTGGATCTTTTACCATGTCAAACAGGAAGAAGGTTCTGCATTTCACAGTACTGAAAGTCATCTTTCTTCAGCCTCTAGTGCCTCCAGAATGTTAGAAAGTATCTCTCACCATCCAAATAGATAATGTTTACAGGAATTAGCTTTTTTTTTTTCTTGAGGGGGATGGGGGACGGGACGGCACTAGGAGAGAAAATCACCTTAATTTTAACGATGATACATAAGTCATTCATGTACAAATCACAATTCTACATAAAATATTTGACCCGAAAAATTGGGGTTCCAGATTCCACAGAAGCCATGCTGAGGAGGTGACCTTATAAAGTAATTTGAACTTATTGCTTTTGCTTTTACTAAGGGCATTAGAAAGAAGAATAGCAGTTGGAATTACAGCTCCTGAAGAAAAAAAAACGGAAATCTTATTTTCTCGCATTTTCATGGATAGATTTGTCTCATAAACCAACATCGCCACAGACACAAGCCCAACAGAACTAATGTAACTCCATCAGTAATGCACAACTAGCAACATGTTGTGGGTTATCTTTCCTATGATTATCCACCAAGAAAACAAGATGGTTCCAGTTCTGCACTACATTTTAAATTTTAACAGTATCCCTGCCAATCCCAGAGCAACACAGAGACAAATTTAAATCAATGTGATCTCAAAATCCTCTCCTTATGAACCAATTCTTACATTTTCTATTCAAATGAGGAATTAAAATGAATCCAAATAAGCTATTTTCACCACATAATAAAGGACAAAAAGATATTCAGATTTATAATTATTTTGCATCTCCCCCAAAATAATGAAGAATCTTATAGATGGAAAAAATAAGTAATGCCCTAGCAAGTTCTGCTTTAAGAAAGTGCACACTGAAGTCTTAAGGTCTACTGCTAATGAAGGGAAAAAATGCAAATTAGAGGACCAAATGACAATGCCTTCATTTGTCAATATATTTAGTAATAAAACCACAAACACAAAATCAGAGTGTAAAATCGCCATGTCTTTTGAACTCTCTCTGTTTGAATACTCTGCCTGAGCCCCCTGTTCAAAACTATCCACACTCACAGGTGGGAGGACCTTTATTTGCAATAGAGTTATGCCTGATAGCATGCCTATAGGAGCTGCTGTTTAAAATATCAAATATCACAATACCCATAATGTAGCTTTAAGACTTAGAAATATGGGAGTCATAAAACTTCGCCTGTTCTCAGACATTTGAACACATTGTTTATACTCAGGTTTCTTCTGCACAATTCTTTGCAACCTCAGTGATAGATTGTGATAGAAAATTTCTGGCAGTTTAGTCTCATGATAAATGTCTTTTCACTAAATTCTCTCTGTATGCCTCTTAAAGGAACATAAGTTCTATAATTCTAGTCTGAGCGGAAACATTTTTGTATTTTATTACGAGTATTTATATCACATTAACATGAACATGCAATATTTATTTCTTTCCTGATTCCTTTTTGTGCAGCTTCTCATAATCCTTTAGCTGCTTTGGCATTAACTACTAAAATGCTAGAATGACAACCATGCCATGGAGCAACTTGGCTTAAGTAGAATTAATGTGCAAATGCATCCCCGACAGACTTTCCAGTGTGAACTGAGACCTCAAAGGACTTTCAACAATGTCAAAAGAGCACTTGTGTGGAGAAGACACACAGCACCTCCCTGTTTGGTGATGAGACACTAACCAGCTTTAGTTCTGATAAGATGCTTTACCTGAGGTATTCAATTACATCCCTACCAGACTGTGCTGAAGGAATATTTAAAGTCTGCTTTGCCCTTGACTCTTGATTCTGCATGTCAAAAACACTTAACTCAAACCCTTTTGGATTACCAATACTGCATTAAGTTCATTGACTCCTGTACCAGATTATCCAGGCCCAGATGAACTGATATCACACACAGAGATATTGATGCTGTTTCGATATTACACAAAACCAGCACAGCTTTACAAACATTTTAATTTGGGGGGGAGGGTGGGTAGGCTGGGAGAGAATAAACAGATTTCTCACAAAACCTGCAGCCAAGTATTTTATGGAACCCTTTCTTGAAATGACTGTGGAAATTCGGAAATTTAGTGAGGTAGATACATTCTCAAGAAAATGCTCTTATTTGAGAATTTCTGGTTTATGAAGCCATGGAACTGTCCACACTAATCTACAGCTCCCCTTGCTGGGTCAGCTGCTGAATTGCATTCAAGCAGTGACAAAGTATTGGAAACATTTAGACTTACAAAATGTGCATCATACACGTGCTCTTGTGCACAATGAGCCTCTGTGCTGTACACATTGCTTAGAGATGGAGCTTCACCACTGCAAGACAAATTTCAGACCACACTTCAGTGCTGAAACTGAAGAGACTTAAAAACCAAAAATGTATACCCATTTACCTCTGCCTTCTAGGTTTCTAAAGACATTGATTATCACAGCGAATCCTCACTTTCCTTCCTTATCCCTCCCACGCTGAAAGATGCCAATGAATACACTGTTATTCAGAATGGTGATGAATGAGACTTAAAATCTGGTAACAGTTTTTCTCAAAAGTATAACTAGTCCTTGCTCACTTACTAGAAATGAGTATGCCACAGCGCATTTTGTTCAGGACACCTGCAAAGCGAGCGTTTTGTGCTCTTGCATAGCACTAGGTACCGCTACTGGTTGCCAAATCCATGGGCTTTTTTACTTTAATAAAATTCAGGTATCTCAGTAAATCTGATTTTTTTTTTTTTTTGCAAAGTCCATTATATCTGTCATCACTTATTCAGATACACCCATAAATACACTGCAAATCTGTTGTTTTTTAAATATCTTGATAGCTTTCATAACAAAGAGTAAAATAGACTCTATATCTCAGTCAACTGATCTCTAATGCAATACCAATGCTTAGACAAATGACGCAATACAACTTTTCATTCCAAACGCAAGGTACTATGGTAGCAGTATCCAACAATGTTTGGATGCAATTCCATCTACAGAAATACTTTCTTCTGCCTTGCCATTTCTGGTTGCAATTTGCACTTTCAAGTACTTCAGAGTGCCTTTTATACTTTTGTCTGGACAAGTTTATCTTTCTTATTTATCTTGACATCACTATAGTGATATAACAGATAATAATATGATTGGAGTGTAAATGATACTGCAGTGTTTTTGACACAAACATGAAACTGTCTCATATTGGTTTGGATATGAACACAGACACAGGTGTACAATACACATTGATGTAGAAGTTTTGTAGGGGAAAAAAAATCTTGTTCAGGAAAAAAAGTAACATAGGCAACCATATCTTCTAATAACAATTTTTATCTGAACCTTGTGAAAATTTGGAAGCATAATAAATTTTTGTGGTTAAAACCAGCACAAAATGTAATTGTAATTATTTGTTTGACTAAGAGGTATTCCTATATTTCTTACTCCTCAGTGACTTTGCATTCCTGTTATAAAAATAATTGTTACAACTAATTTTATAAAATAATAGAAAAGCAAAAAGAAAGCAAGCATATCTAAGTCAACAAACATACAAATAAAAAATATAGATCTACTTTTACATGCCTCTGACACTCTTTTGACCATGTATTGACCATTTGTGACCATTTTGCTCAGACTAATCAATAAATTGCTCATCCAGAATGTAAAACTGATTTTTTTTTTACTCTTGCAAAATTGATAATTCAGAATAAGATGAGAAGAAGATTATATTGCTATAAACTCATAGTATGCAAAGCAACAAAGCAGTGAGACCAAATCACACTGGAACAGTAACTACTAACTTAAGAATTATTACTGCTTCTAGCAAATGAAATAATTTTAAAATGTTTTGATAGCCAAAGATAAATTTGACATATTTGTCAATTTTCAAAGGAGTCTGGAGTGATTAGATTTAGGGGTCAGTCACTTTAAGGTCATTGAAAGACCACAGATTTTACTTGCAAATTAAGAACAAGAAAAATAATAACTGAAACTTCACACAGACACACACACACACACACAATTTTTCTGACAAATAACCTTGATAGGTAAAGGTAAAGCGCATAGACAATTTACTGCTTATTACGAAGTTCTTCAAACTGTGTGCCAACACTCATCCTCTTCAAAATAAACCAGGGAGCACTAGGTCTCATGTTACAAAGTATCTACAATTACAGAACACTTTCCAAAATGCTAACAATAAATCTAAAACAAAAATCAATACTATTAATTTGTGAGATGGATGCTAAAAAAATCAAAGCTGCCACCGTTCAAAAGTGTTAAAACACAAACACAATGGAAATCATAAATGTGCTTTAAAACTCAATTTAAAAATACCAGCTACAACTTTCTAATCTGAATTTAAGACCCATGTTGCTTATTTATTTCTATGAAAAAGGATACAGCAGATGAATTGTGAATTATGTTAACGGACATTTTCCCAGCCACAGAAATTGTTGGCTTAATGCCCAAGGAATACAATAGCCACATGTTCACAATCTTTAATTATCCAATTAATGTAGTGTCATTTTAGCAATTAGTTCAGATGCCCATATGTAACTCTTTTACAAATACTTCTTACTATGACCAGAATGCCAGACATACCAAAGATGTGTTTATATTAGATGCCCAACTTGAACATTAGAAGAATTTCCATAATTATCTATGTTAAACATACTGTGACTTTTGCTATTAGACTCTTTCTGAAATCAATTTAGTTTCTTAAGTAAGGTTGATTTTTGCAGACCTGTTCTTTTGAACCTGCAATCCAAACTCCCTATTTTGTCATCTCCTGTAACGGTAAAACAACACAGTCACGATGAGGCCACAGCAGAGCTGTCAAAAACCAGCTTGGTTCAGTTTTGGTGGTTTCTTCAGACAAAAATTGAAAACCAGCCTGACATAACGCATGCATAGGCACTGCAAAACCTTAATTCCCACGTTTCTTCCAAAGCTCTACAGGCTAACAACTTGCATTAGCCAGTGCGCCATGACAGCGGTGTACGTGGGAAAGGTGAAGGAACGTCCCCTCCGATTTTTGCAGCACTGCAACACAACCAAAGTGCACTGTGTGCTCGTGCTTGGTTCAGGGCCAGCGGACTTCTGCCTGTCAGCGCCAGGTGGCTGTCAGGTCAGCTCTGCAAAGGCAATGAGCAGAGGCAAAGCCAGAGCATTGTGTCCCTTCATCGACCCAGAGTGGGCTACAGGAGACAGGGGTAGGATCTCACCAGCACAGAGGAACCTTGAGAGACACCATGTCTGCTTCCTGTAAAGCCATTACGCTTATCGAACATGATTTAGCTCAGCAGACCCAATTCTCATACTCAGTGTTATCTCATGCTTTACAGCTTAAGTTACACTCTAGAAGAAATGAAGACAAGGATGTAGATTACATTACACTCTCCTTTTTTGAAGCATATGGCATTGGCTATGGCTGGAGGGAAGAAACTGGCTTACATGGAACCTAGATGAAAATTTGCTTCCCTAGAAAGTTTAGATGCAACACCTAAAAACTTTTTTTTTTTTCCCTTATACAAAGAATATTCCCATATTCCTTGCAGTAAGAAGTTCTCTATATTCTCACCAGTTTAGGATCTGATCTCAAATACAACTTCTAGTTGCTCCAGTGATACAAACAATATAAGAATATTAGAAAAGAATAGAGACTGGCAGTAGCGATTCCTGAGTTGAGTATAATGTAATACAATAGAAAGCTGAAGTTGAAAGTAGAATGTCTGCTTGAAATTAATACAAAATACTCTGTTTATTATCTGGCCACTGAGGTATTAAGCATTAAACAAATGCAGAGAAAACTCTTTTCTGTCACTGTATTTTCTGCAGCAAAAGGATGTTTTTTTCTCCTCAGGATACTCAAATTATAATCATTAATATACAGATAGCTGTTGAAGAAGGGAAAGGAAAAAGCAACTGGCGCATAAATACCTTGGTTTTCTACTGTTTATACAACTACATTTAGATGAAGGTATACATACAAAAAGACACGCAGGTCTTTATTTCTCCTTAATTAGCTTCTTTTCACTCTAAAGTCTCTTCTAATATATAAAAACCTGTAAGCATTTTAATGTAAAATTCGTATCAACCTAAATTAATAGGTTAGCATTACATTCTCCTGTCACTATAACTTATGAATACCAAAACCATTGAATTATAAGGCAGACTGTTGTAGAAAATTTAATTCATAATAAAGACATTATTTTTGTATCTTTTGTTCTGTCCTTCATTTTGACTACCCGTCCAGATCTCACAGGGCCTGTTTTACACTAGGGTTTTTAGGAAAACAAAGGCAACTGGGTGACCTCGGATCTCTGATACAAACTATAGCTTCCAAAACAGGTGTCACACCAGCCACAAAGCTGCTATAATACCTGGACAAGGTATTAATCAATATTTAACAAGACTTGTTATGGATCCTTCCAATTACACACCTACAGACTTGAAATACTGGAGGAGCACAGCTACCTAAGTAGCTCTTAAGATAATTTCCTCTGACAACAAGGAAGTTATACCCAATCACCAAAAAAAAAAAAAAAAAAAAAGATTTCTGGGGGATAAAACAGCTTTTAAACTTCTACCTTTCATTGTCAGACAAAACATAATAAACCCTTTAAACACCGGACACATTTACCACCACCAGATTCACACTCTGATTAAAATCCATGGCTCTGTACTGATTGTGTTAGAGTAATGCCCTTAGCAGAATGAAAAAGTATTAGAAATGTGTGAGTCGGTATGTGTTTTGGCCACAGCAATGACCTTTTGCATGCAGATGAATGCTGGGAGAAGTGAAAAATACCTGGACATTTTCCTTGAAATTAAAATTTGCTATAGCCTGGTCTTTTCTGCAGAAGTTTGAAGAACGAAGGGATAGAAGAGGTGCATGTATAAGATTCTTCAAGATTACTCTGATTACTTCCTCCCTTTCAAATGCAGAGTACATTGAAGCCTCTTTAAAAAATTCATACAGTAGAATCATTCTATGCAACTGTAAGAAGGAAACTGTCAGACAACATTCCCAATTCAATATTACATTGTGCTTCAAGAAAAGATTTCCATATATTCTAGATTAAAAAAAGTCTCATAAATAAATGATAATCCATTGCTTGCACTGAAAAATGAAAAATAATTTTCTGTTTGCATTTTACTCTGCAGAGTAAAATTTAATCTCTCTTTTAATATAGTCTTTGTATATACAGAGAAGTAAAAAGATGTAACCTTATGAAAATTGATTTTTTTTTTACATGGTTACAAATATTTCTATCTGTGTTTATCTAGAAATCTTACTTTTATGAGTGTTGAAATATATCACATATTGATAACTAACACATTATTTAAAAACAAAAAATATAAATGCTTTTTTTTTTTTTTTTTTTTTTTAAAGAGAAGGGAGAAATCCTATGTTTTTAACACTAAGAAGCATAGAGACAATGATGAAGAAAAGGGAAACTCCTAAGAGGTTTCTACATCTGGCCACAGTTCAACAGAAATCTGTTAGTAATTCTACAGAATTTATTGTAACAAGACTTCGATATATTTTACATAAATCTAAATTGATATAAACTTATACTACATATGTGTGCATATTTATAAATAAATTTACATTTTAAGTAATGTGATGTGTTAGCATTGCACAGAATATAAATCATATAACACAAACTACCTATACCTAAAATCACTGGCAAGATTAGAAGTACACCGAGCTTCCTTTAGCTGATACAAGAAAATCAAATAAAATGTTGGTTCTCATAAAACAACTTTTTTAAAAACCCTGAACTTTTTTAAAATTATGAAATAAATTTTCATGATAATGTTTAATTTGTCACAAAAAAATACTACATAGTTCACAACAAAACATTCTGGTTTTGGCTCTTGAATAGAAAAGCAGCAGAAAACAAGGTTAGATTCACAATTCTGTCAAAGTGGCATCTTCCTCTTACTTGTGATGTGGGAGTAACCTGGTTTAATTCCCTTCTCTGCCTGGGGGGATTGGAACGCATTGCCTGTCTCTGGTTGATAGCTATGAGGTGGCTGAGGGCCGCTCACTTCTCTCCTTGATACAATTCCACTTTCTTTAAGTAATTAAAGTTTCACTGAAGCAGGTTCTGAAACCCCAGTGGCCCACTTCCCAGGTAAAAGGCACAATCACCAGCCAAAAGGGTCATTCTCACTTACTTTATTTCTCAATTAGTAGTTACTCCATACAAGATAAAACAGGAGGAAATGTAGTCCTATTGCTAAAACCCTATTTTGGCACAGACATTTAGGGACTTTTCTGGGAGAGGTAGGCTGCAAGACAAAAATTGCGAACTTGAGATAGCAGCTAAGATGTCATTTTGTATTCAGTTTTGTAGGGAATAACTGAACAGTCAGTGTGACGAGAATGAAAGCGATTCCCTGCCCTGCTAGTAACCTGGGAGTATATATCTGACAACCTACCTCTGATGTGTGAACAGTTCTGGGGTCACTGAAAATATGGTGGTTCCTTCCATCCCAGAATAATTTACTATCTTTCTTTAAATATATTCACTTGCTGTAAAAGACTTGCCATCAGTTGCTCCTACTGCTGACAAAGGAAAGAGTTGCACTGTCCTGTAGCCATTACATGGGAGTCTGCATTAACAGTCCTTCTACTCAAAATAAGGAGAGGTTGAGGA
Source organism: Falco biarmicus (assembly GCF_023638135.1). Classification (NCBI taxonomy): domain Eukaryota; kingdom Metazoa; phylum Chordata; class Aves; order Falconiformes; family Falconidae; genus Falco; species Falco biarmicus. Next base: position 7,759,204 of record NC_079302.1, read on the forward strand.
AGCTGCAGAGGTCCCAAAAACTTATAATGACAATTTTCTATTCTGAGATTTGGCCCTATAAATGACTTCCAGTAAAATACACAGATAGGCATGTGTGTCTTTCAAACTGTGATGGTATTACACCAGCATTTATCTAGCCTGGAACCGCACCAGGAACATAATTATTAAAAAAACCCATGTAATTAACTCCTAACAGGATGCTGCCAGTATGCAAATGTAACAGTTATGTACTTTTAGGTGACTTGCATACAGCCATAAGAACATTTTCAAAAGAGTGAAAATTCTTTCTAAAATAGCACAAAAGTACCACATTTTAAGTGGGAATTCTCACTAATGGAATTACTCTCATCACTTCAGGAAGTGTAATACTCCTACTCACTTGAAGCTTTAAAAAAGTGCTGTATTTTTCCCTTAATTGTGATTAGTCAGTTTGGCACTGTGAATGGCAGCAATTCCTTTTCAAACATGGCAATTTTCAAAATTTGGGAAAGTGTACATGTTATGCAATTACTTCATAATTGCATTGTGCGCTAAAAGAAAGGAACAGAACTCCAGGCAAAAAAAAAAAATCAGCCATTCTGCAGGAGAAGTAGCACCCTGGCCAATGGCAGGCACAGGCAAACAACACAACTGCATATGACAGCAGCCAGCTGAGGACACCGAAACTTTCTGCCACCTATTCGTGGCCCTCAAAAGCCTGTCACCATCACCACTGATGTGATGGGGAACACTCTGGGCAGAGACACTTGGTGGAGATCCCAGCACACCTCTGTTGTTACCAACAGCTCCTCTCCATCCCAATCCCAGATCTGCAGGAGCAAGTAAGCCCAGTACTCTGCAAGTGGCACCCCAGCCCAAGCCCTTCTCTTCACCTGTCTTTCACTGTGGCGGCCCAAGAGGGGCTTGCAGCCTTGGTTTTTGTGCACACTGCTGGGAAGCCTTCAGCAGGCTCTAATCAAACCTAAATGACTTGGGAAACATTGGAGAAGTACTGCTACAATGTCTACACACAGCTAATTCATTCTGAAACTTGTATCAACACATGCCTTGCTGATAAACAAAGTTTGCTGTAAAATACAAGGCAAAAAAAGAGAAAAATCATTGCTTACATAATGAATATACTCAAGGTAAATATTTCCACTGCTTCTAATAAACACATGATATTTCTGCCTAATCTTACAAATTTCCAAAGACGCACAAGTCAAAAAATCTGCAATGTCACTGAGTTATTAATTCTTCAAACAAAAGAAATAGATCCTTATATCCTTACTATTATTAAAATATAAAATAGTAGTCAGGGGTATGATATATCTTCTGACTATTCGATGTATAATTTTGCAATGCTTTCTTATCACTAGTGAAGCTGAATTTGTACAAAGATCTTGGTAAGAGTAATGTGCCACACATGCTGAAAATAAGGCACAAGAATCTCACTGGAATGGCATCTACTACATTCATATGTCCCAACTTGGATTTGGATTCCTCACCTGTGCCTGGAAGCTAGGACTTTTCTTAACAGGAATAACAGCTTTTTTTTTTTTTTTTTTTTTTTTTTTTTAGGTAATATTAAATGAAAACAACTAGATCTCAATTGTAAACACAATATTGTTTTTGTCAGCATTTATCTGAAACTGGTCCTTAAATCTAAAAAGTCATAGAGAAAGTTTATGACATGCTTACTGAAATCAGTACCTGACAATAATACCATTTCCCCATACATTTTCTACCTTTCGCTTTTGAGAGCCTAAAATTTTTCAGAAATGTGGAAACATTCATTTTGGGGTGCACAGTTATCAAGCTATCCTTCCTATTTCCTATTTTTCATAACAGTAAACTTCCAAGGTCTGTCGTGCATGTTGGCAGTGTTTCTCAAAAGAGGGTTTCTGATCATTACTTCAGGTTAAAATGACTTACCATGCAGCCATCTGGTCGCATGCATTAGTACACACACCTCAGAAATCCACAAACATTTTATAACTGCACTCTCCACCGTGCCCTAAGTGCAGCGATGGTAGCACGCACCCAAGTACAGTATGTAAATAAGACAAAGACTAATAATGCCTTCAATCCTTCGAGCGCAAAGGCTGCTGTAGTGTGTAACATAGCAACACATTTTCCATTACACCCTAAGATTAATAAGCCTCATGGAGACCTGGAAAATCTGACAGAAAACAAGGGCAATACGATGTTCATTTCTGTTTCATTAAACACAGGATGAGCTGATGGATCTCTCCACACTTTGTCACTCTGCACTGTTAATGGCTCTTTGACATTATTATTCACCATGGGTGAGATTGTGTAACCTCTGCTCACATTGGTGAGCAGTTACAAAAGTAGTCCCACTGGCAACTGCTTTAGAGAGGTTACCTGAAGCATATGGTACTTCTCAGCTCAAGTAAGAGTGGCTGAATCTGACCATAAAAAAGTGTTTGTGAAGGATTTTTGTAATGTGCAGATAGTTGGTGAAGGGCACTTTAGTGGATACAAAGGCTTAATGCTGCAGTTAAAACCTCTGTTTTCTAGCAGGCTAAATAGTTGACTGATACTTTTTCACCCTTCTTATTTTTACCTGCATATTTTTAGATCAGATGGAATAGTTTTACAGTGTTACTTTTTCAAAGCAAGCAAATGAAATACCTGGAACAGGGATACTGCGAGGAACAGGAACAAACGCAGGCAGCCAAAAGGTGCCTGCACAGAGGCCAAACACCTCTCCCCTGCAGATAGGATGCATAATGTGAAAAGCCTTGGGAGAGATACATTAATTTCTACACAAGCAATTTTATTAGTTTTTCTTAATTATGTATCCAGGGTTTTACTTGTAGTGTGGTTATAGAACACAGCCATACTTTGCATTACCTTTATTTTAGAACTGAGTACATCATATTGAATTGGCAAATAAATAGCAGCACTGAACACAGCCCTAAATGTCACAACAACAAACCAGGAATGAACCGTTTCTGTGTACCTTCCCTAATTGGATTTAAAATTACTTTAATGAATGACAAGTTTTTCCTTTCACTCAAGATGCTCTCCTTTGTGAAACTCAAGAGCATTACAGAAATATAAGTAAACATCACTGTCCTTGTTTTACAAATAGTCCAAATAGGTACAAAGATAAGAAACAGCTTCTACTTCCAGCTCACTTTTATACAAACTTACTTTTTTCCATTTGAAAATTTTACCTGTGCACAATTCACCCTGAACCAAATCTAATTTAGACAAAGGTGCAAACAAAAGTGTTTCTCACTTCATACATTCAAAATGCCACTTGTGCAAAGCAGCTCGCTGTCATGTCTACTCTTGCCTGTGATCTGCTTCTTGGATCTTTTCGATATTTCTTCCACGGCTACATAATCACTATGATGAACTGCTAGCCATCTTCCTGCACCAATCTGCCTACTTTTAAGATCACTACACACTGAATTCTTTAATTTTATTTATTTTATTTTTATTGTAATTTGGCAACTAATTGAAGAAAAATACCAGTACGGTCTTTAAAAAAAAGACACTAGGGAGGGGGGATGCCTCAGTCATACAGAAGTTACAAAACTTCATAGTACTGCAAGTCAGTAGCGATGTCCAAGTTTTGCTTGATGACAGTTTGCATGTGCAAACCCTCATGTTTGAATTCAGATAGTCATGTGGCTTTTCTGTCCAACTGTCAGTGAATAGCAAAGACTGAGGATTTCATATAATAGAGATCAATATATAAGTTACAAAACAATAACAAAGGACATCCATCCAATAAATATAATTAATGAACCAGCTTGAGAAAATTACTATCTGCCTGTATATATTACAAAAATAGGAAAATGGAACATTATGCAAACATTAATCACTGTGGATTACGTGTTCAACTACAGTTTCAGGTTAAAAAGCCAAAATTAATATCAACAAGCGTATATCAGAAAACAATTTTTAAAGCAAGCTTTGGCAAATTGATTTATAAATTACATATTCAAAATTATAAACTGGATTTCCCCAGATAATCATGGTGATTCCACACATAGTTTCAAAAATAACTCTGGGTAATTGGTTAGCTTTCTAAAGACTTAGCAGACAATTTGAAAACAGGAATTTTTATAAACAATACAATTCATTATACAAGGACTGCTGCATGAGTTCTGTTCTGTCTTGAGCAGAATCCAAAACTAATGTGGATACTATAATCATTGTGAGAGATGTAAATGATACTTTTTGCTACAGCACAGAGTTGTCTTTTAAAAAGCTGAAATGGATGCAAAACCTCAAAGGTTTAACTAAGACACTTGAAACCTGGCACATGAATTGCAGCATGGTAGTAAATTAAAGTTACTAAATTAAAAATATGGCAAACACTAAAAACAGTCAAATCTGTGTACACTGAAGATGTCTGGGATTCCTCAGACACATCTAACACAATTTGATTTTGGTTAGGAACAGTATTAATCAAAACACGAAAAAGATTCTGGTCCATTGCATGGAGTTGTCAGGAAGCAAACACAATGTGCCTGAACACTTGGTTTGGAAATGTTTAGTCTTCTGTAAAACTGATCTAGAAGATAAACAGGCCAAGGACTGAGATAGAAGGGGTAAGCCATCAAGATACATCACAAATAATAAAACAGCCTAATATGCAAGCAGTTCAAGAAATACAAAACCTCCAGTCCAGAGTTTCCAGCCATGAGATAAATTCTCACAATGAAAATGCAAAAAGTGGAAGATTTTCCTTACATGTAGGTCCTGAGTACAAACAGTTAATGGTAAGCAAATTTGGTGCAAGTGCAAGCTTTGACACTATATTGCAGTAACCAATGCATATAAAAGACAGTCCATTAAAGCTAACTGAGCTAGCTCCAAAATTTTTATGTCCACAGAGCAACACTAGCTCTCTTCCTGAAAATAAAATAGTACAATAGTACAATAATTTCAAGCCTTCACTGTGGAAGGGTTTAGTTGAAAAATAAGAAGCAGGAAAAAAATCTGTTAAAAAATGAATTAATAACTGGTTTACAGCACTATAAAGAATCTGAAAGGGACAATGCGGAAAGTAAAATCTGAGAGTTAGAACTAGAGACTGAATGATACAAGGAGATAACTGTTCTGTTCACATGTAGGCAAAATGCTTCATCACATCATATTGTCACAGAGGAAAAGTGTGATGCAAGCCCACCTCTCCTCTCTGTGTATGTATTAAACCACTTTGCAGACATGCACTCACACATCTATCTTTGTCTTCAGTCTTTGCAAACTAATTCCCTGCAGAATAAGAACAAGACTGCTCATGTACCATAATATCCCAGAGAAAGAAAAAAACATCTTTTAAAACCATCTTTGTTACTAACGCTACCTAAAGAGACATTTGTTTCGATGTCACTAATTTCACTGAAGCACCACAACAACAAACTCCTGAAGACAGAACAATATAAAAAATGTAGACCCAAGTGACAGCTGAAGAATTGGGGTGATCTACAAGAAACAGCACAAAGTGAGCAAAGAGAAAAGCGGGTGGATTAGTATCGTGTTCCTGTATGCTTGGGGTCACCAAGATGAATGTGCATGAGATTTTTTTGTCCATTTGTGCTATAATTTCACACACACAGAACAAAATTGTGTTCTCTGATATGTTCACAGAAGTCCCTCTGGAATCTGTGAGAATTAGATGCCTGCATCTAAGGGCAGAATTTGGCCCTAAGTCATTAGTTAGAACTCTCTGCTGAAACCCTACAGAGAATAGGGGGTTTCAGAGGACGATGAGGATCAAACTGATGTAGCACACTCAGAGATTTGCTCTCACAGGAGACCATCAAATACTCAGACATTCCAAAAATCCCATCCGTAAAGATAAAACATCTTTGCAAGGTTAACACACCACATTCACAGAGGCTGCTTTCAGTTAAAACACTTAAGTAGCATTAGAAACAGTGGCAATGTAATCGAATGAAAATTTAGAGGAGAAAAATAGCCCAACATTTCAGACCTATATAGAAGAGCATGTCAACTGCTAACAACCATTCCTCATGAAAAGACAAACTCATTTACAGAAAAATAACTTCAATACAGCTATTGTACGTATGGTGCACTTGTTCACAGGCAGCCTTAAATCTTGAAGAACTGTTCTGTCCTCAGCTAAAGGATAAGCTAGTGAAGCTATTTTCCCAAAATTTCCATCTCTTCGGAAGAGTTGGTGTGTGTACATATACATATGCCTGTGTATTATAACATACGTGCATATAGTATGTTAGTGTTATTAGTAAATTAGTGTTATTTCCTACTTTCTGTTCTGAAAGAACTGTTGATGGGTTAATTAATGCCACTCTAGTTGTTCATGTAAAGATCTCATATCTATTATTTATTTTAAGCTTTACACGAGCAATTGATGCAAAAATAATTACAAACAGTGTTTTGCATCAAATACTTTAAATTTTTAAACATTAGTATTTAGCAATATTATTTGAGTCTGGTTCTACCTTCAGACAAATGATTCACTTCTAGGATAAGTACAGACTGTTTCATCTCAGCTATTTCCTGGGCACTTGCAGTACTCTGACTCTGAAAACAAATTTGTGCTTCTCATCAACTGCAGTGATAAAATTTTTCTTTTGTTTTGATCAAGGAATAACAATACTCCAATTCATACTGGCTGCAAAGTAACAGCTTAAAAAAAAATCCACACTATTTAATTCTAAACTCCACTGTATCTGTTGCAGGATAGGCTGGCATTTGCTGTTAAAGCAGAAAATTACAAGAAGGGCCTAATTGACCCTCTTGTGTCTTTGCAAAATCCTGTCTGTTGTCTCTAATTGACCCTCTAGATACCTTTATGGAACAATGAATGAATCCTCCGTAAATAATGGACGCTGATGATTAATAGCCATGGTTTGGCTGGACCTCTGGCTCATGGAGTTCTGCTACCAAACATTTTTGTTTGTTTGTTTTTATACCCTCACAGTTCTCCGTACTTCATAAACAAACTACTTTGAGATAACAAATACCCTGTTGTAAATAATGTGAAAAGTTAAATAAAATTAAATGCTACCTTAGATAATGGAATGAAAAGCAGAATTATTGGTATTATTCAAAATGGCTTTCCATCACCACTTTTTTTCACATTTCAGTAACATGTCATCATATATTCATATGCTTGATTCAGAAAGAAAAAAAGTATACCATAATGGATCCCCCTCAGAAGACATAATTTATTTCTTTACTATGCACTGTAGTCAATAATAACAATGTCATATTTCTTTCTCTTGACTCTTCATTGCAATAAAAATCTATGATACTAAGATACTTCTAGATTTGTTTCATTATAATGTTGTCAGAAAACATTATGAAAACATCTCCAAATGTCTTCTCTTGTTTAATAACTCTAATGTCTAATGTTTTCTGGCTTGTCAAATTATAAACACAAATATGTTAAGTTACAAAATCACTCAGAAATACCACAAAGAAATCTTGCTGTGTTTTGAAAATAATACTTACAACTTAGTAAAACAACTGACTCAAATCCCAGTCCAGGAAATCACATGCAGCGATGAATGTTCACATACATCATCTTTCCTACAGCACAATGACATTTGGTGATGCCATTGAAAATCGCCGTCTAAAATTCAGCATCCCATGCTGACTATGTCAAGAAAATAAAGGACAAATCAATGTTCTTGCAATATACTAACTAAAAAAACCAGGAAGTTCAAACAAATTCAGTTTTCCAGATTTAAGAAATGTAACAAAAGATGAGCACTCTAAAGTAAAAAAAAAACAAAACACCAAAAACATGAGCATGGAGTGTGTAAGTTTTTTTAGACAGTAGATCCTGATAAAGTAGTTTAAGCTCAGCCTTTCAAAAACAACCAACCAGGAAAGTTCCACAAAATCTCCAACAAAAAGAAGTGTTCCAGGTCTCCCAGTGAAGAAATAGATCACAATTATCTAGTTTTCTACGTTATAAATTCTCTTGGATATAAACTGAGACTTTTTGGCCTATTTATGAACCTTTCCTAACACTGCAGATAAATGTAGGGCCTGAGGTTCATTAAGTAGCTTTGAACTGTTCTTAGCAAGACTCAGAGAACATAAGCAAATACCACCATACTTTTATCATTGGAAAACTGACTTGACCAAGGTCACAGAGAATATCTGTAAATTTAGCCTTTAGTTAACCCCAGATTATCTAAAAAAGATGGATATTTTAAATCCAACAGCAAGTTTTCACAGTAGTTACTTCAATTCATTGCAACTAAATTAAAATATGAGACATGTTCCTTTTAAGGCTAAGATGTACAACACACTTAATTGTGAAAACAAACCTTTGGTTAGTGAAATCTGCCCTTCTCTTTAATGCATTTTAGTTTCTTACAGGCATTTATCCTAGTCTCCCAGGAGAAATTCTCTTTCACTGGCAGCTGTCCCAGTAAGATTGTGAATGCTTTCAGAAAGACTGTACGATTTGGGCAAGTAAAAGTTTGATGATGACCTGCAAATAAGCAATAATTGTGGGTAGAGGTTAACTGGGAACTAAGAATATTTTCTAAGTTCATTGATTTAGTGTAGATGTAGCATCCTTCAGAGAATGAGCTGAATAAGCAGTAGAAGTCAACCCATTATTGGTGTTGCAATAGGCAGCAATATGATACAGTATTTAGTATGTTTTTAAGTCATATAGATATATATACACACACACTACTTTCCAAATTTCACAGCCACAGAATGGGTGAGGTTGGAAGAGAGCTCTGAAGATCATCTAGGCCACAGCGCTTAGAGCAGGGTCACTGGAGCAGGCTGCTCAGGACCATGTCTGGTTTGGATCTGAGTATCTCCAACGACAGAGATTCCACAACCTGCCTGGACAACCTGTTCCAATGTTTTACCACTCTCAGAGTAAAAAGTTGGTTTTAATATTTAAATGAAATTTTGTGTTATTTCATTTTGCATCCATTTTCTTTTGTCCTGTCATTACATACCACTGAGGCAGGTTCTGTTCTCTTTACCAACATCAGCTTTTTTACAGTTTAAATTCATCCCATAGAAACCTAAGCATAAATTAGATGTATATATGGCCTCACATGCAAATGCATTTATCCATACACAACTGTCCAATTTACACGTTCAAGAGCAGTAATCATGAATGTGAAATATATTCTTCACATGCAAATCTGAGATGAACTTGCTTCAGATTCTGAAACCTGCGTTCCAAAACACCCTGCACTCAGTGTTACCGGGCTTGTGCAAACAGCAAAATGTGACTGAATGTGTTCAGTATATAAATACAAACATAAATACTATATTTCATGTGCCACCATTACAAATCATGCTCATTACCCACTATCATCAGGTATACTGGGTAACGGTTGTGTATGCTATGCACCTGGAATACAAGGCCTACCAGTTTCCTCTGGTGGTTACTATTAAGGGTATACAAACTAAGCAGAGAAGCCAACTTCCTTCTTTGACTAATAGTAAATATTTGATATGAATTTATGTACAAATAAACTTTATCAAAATAGAATTATAATTAAACAAATGCATTTGCATCTAATATAAAAGTTCTTAGTTATTATGATTGAGATACATTGGAAGATACATATTCTCCAGAGGAACCTTTATGACTGTAGGTAGATGCATATAAATCATAACACCATTTACAGTAGGAAGTTGTTTGTCTAAATAGTAGAAAAAAGTAACCTTTGTACAACTGGGGTTAAACTAATTCTGCTTTAATGAAAAGCAAAATTTACATTCAGCTTTGTTACCACAATAAATAGGGGTCTTAGTCTCTTTCATAGTCATTCCCATTGTGCCTCCATAGCCTTATCTGCTTCCACTAAAATCAGTCTATAAAGCACATTTTTCTTTTAATATCAGGAAGAATACAGCAATTCAGACATTAGGTCTGTTTCAGTGCATGAAGATCACAGAGTATAATAGATGCTTATACTTCAAGTCATTTTTTTGTTCTCAATAGCATAGAGTGAGCCTAAACATTAGAAACTTGATTCAGTTAGAAACCTGAAAGCTAAAATACCACATATTGTTTTAGTTATAAGTCTGAACACAGAAAAGAAAACTGATTATTTCTCTTTGCTTTTAAAAATGTATCTTTAGCTCCAACTATTCCTTCAGAAAAATAACATGGCATATGCATGAATGTTTTCAGTTGGTAACCCAGAACAGTCATAAATGGAGTTCCAGGACTGAAGACTCAATAGTATAATTTTTATCCATCTCTTATATTAATACTTGTTACTTATGGTGATGATGGTGACATAGTCTTTAGTTTAGGATGTCTGACATTTCCCATTTCAAGGCTTCAGTACAGTTGCTCACAGCTTTAGCAAGCTCTAATCCTTTTCACTGAAGTTTCCTATTACAGATGTCCATGTGGGGCACAACTTACGTGGGAAAGTCAGCAAACATGCTTTCATAATTTCCAAAAAGCCAACAAGGGAAAAATACATTCTTTTCAATAATTTTAAAAAAAATCTTACAAGTGTTTTCTGGGAAACCTCCAAGCCCCTAAGGCAGAAAGGGACCTTGTAAGTCACCAATTCCAGTCAAGCATTGCAGGAACAGAACATCTAGCCACTTTTAAGATACAGTTTGCTGAAGTCACTGCATAGCCAGTGTGGGAAAGCCAGAAGCTCTCTCCCACTACTCTAATATTAAATGCAGGAAATTAGAGCTGTGGCTAAGCCAAGAAAGAGGTAGAATAAAAGAAAACCAGAACAACATGTTTGATGGGAATGAAGACTGGAAAAAAATGTTTGAAAGACTGAAGGTGAAAGAGATAACTTGAGATGGAAGACAGAAAGAAGGTGCTGAGAGAAAATAAGAGAAAAGAAGGAAAGGTCAGAGCGGGTCTAAGAAAAAGAAATCAGACTTCTAGGGGGAAATCCATAAAAACGGATAAGGATATTTCAAAAACCGGGTAGGATACACAATTCAGTTTCCGCACTGTTCTAATTTCACAAATATAAAAAAAAATAATTTAAGTAAGTCACTAATCACTCTTTGGTGGCTTGTTGAGAAGAAAGCAACCCATTATTAGTTAGAAGTGAGTAGTTCACAGTGACAGTGTTAGAACTTCCAAGGAAAGAATCCAACACCTACTGATAAATCTGTAAGGTTTTCAACCCTTCCCTCCACCTTCCTACCATCCATTAAATATTGAAATAATGAAGAAATAAACCAAACCCCTTAAACTTTATAAAATACCAAATTTAGATTGTTTATGAAATCTTATTTCAGTCCCTCGGTGTATGCAGATTGATAGAAACTTTTTAATTACAGAAGCATACTGGACTACATCATTTTGTCTCACTTTTTTTGTATTAGCCCAGGTGTTTTTAGCTAATTATTCTATTGAACATATGTCATCATTCAATATACTTATCCACACCTATGTTTCTCGTGGAAACAATAACAGGAATATATTTAATGATTATGCTAATATTTCTACCATTTTCTTTTCAGCATGCCGCACATTACATAAATCCATATATATTGTTGCAGGAAACAAGTTTAATAAATAAGGCTTCTTCAATCAAAGATCTTGGACTATCCCCAGATCTCTGCTGCTGCCAAGTGACTGATTTGAGAGATCGACGAAAGTAGACACACAAAAGTACAGATACTATGATTAATGGATGATCCAAATTCCCCTGAACTGCGTATCATGACTTAATGTGAAACCCTGAAGAGATTAAAGGCAGGAATTACATTACCATGAATAATATAAAAAAGTGATATTCTGTTTAAAAGCTTTTGAGTGCAAGTAAGTTGAACAAATACATTAACACAGCTTCCAAAGATTCAATCAGGTTGAATGTTACCCAGAATTTATTTTGAAATAAGCTTGATATATATCATATGTGAAGTACGAGTCTATTTGTGACAGGCAGTAAAGCTATTAGCGTGTAGATTTTAATTCTTTCTTCAGTTATATAGAGCTTACGCTATCTGCATTGTCCTTCTTTTAATAATGGAAACTTCTCCAAATTGCATATGAAGTATACACCTCAATGCTGCAGGTATGAGACACACAGAGATATATACATATATACCTAGTTCATTATTCTTTCCTTTTATTATAATTTGAGAAACGGTCCTCTTGTTATAGTGGCACAGTAATGTGGCTGTTGCATCTTATTTCTTAGTACTGAATGCATAAATAGGGGTTTAGAGGGCATTTAGTGTTTCATATAATTTCAATCATATCAGTTGAAATTTTGTATTGAAATTATTCAGGCAGTATGTAAAGCTCTTCTATAAAAGATAGCTGTGCATTAACTTACAATTAAATGATGGTTTTAATGAAATTATAGTGTGTGACAGGTTAACGGACTGATGCTGAAAGGCAAATGTCGAAATGAAGCCGAGACGTTTATTTTCAAACTGACAAATCTTAACTCAACCATAACATATAGTTCCATTAACATTATAGTTATTACACAAAATAATTTGGTTGAAAAAAAATAGGTAATAGACCAAGCTGCCAGACCATCAGTAGGAACCCTAACCTCACCATGTTCCATGAAAGACAAACCAACCCAATGCCCAAATGACACATGGGGTTTTTTTAAGACTTGGAGAAAGGGCTACAAATCTAGAACCAACCAGTCAAAGACTTGCTTTGTCCTGAACAGCGTCTTTAATCTTTACTTTTATTTTCTGTTCTCAGTACTAAGGTCAAGCCAGCAGCCTCATCACTGCTTAAACACATCAAAAACTGTTAATGAGGTCCCGAGTCCTGATCTCTGCTTATTTTTCCCAACTTCTATGGCACAAAGTGGCAGAAAACTGTTAACATTGAAGTGAGGGATTTCTCTTTTGGAAGAGCATCTCCGGATAGCATTAAAGACATCATTCCTACAGCTTCCAGCAAGTTAATATTCTAGACTGTCAAGATACAATCTTGCTGCTATATACAATTTCACATAAGGGAGTGAGATGTTTAAAAGAGCAAAACGCTTCCCTCTGAAAAAGTCCTTCTGTCAAAACTGTTTAAGCATGGGCTAAATATCAGCAAGCCAGAAAATGTGACAGAATGGCCAGCAGGATATGCAGAGGTGAAACTGAGAATCTTTTTCTTGAAACAAATAATGGCACAGGACTAAGCTAATGTCATGATTTTTGACATGGCCAGGAAAACATAAAGAAACAACAGAGGTGATAAGAATACACCTGTAGCAATATGAGTGTTTCAGTAACTGTAAACATAATGGGCCACTGTAAGAAGTGAAATGCTGAAAAGCCTGCCTAAATACATTATTTCATCATCATCATCATCATCATCATAATGGAAACAGGTCACAGAACCAACCCTGGGACAGAGACCTCTTCTTCCTTCTTATTAGCTCGAATACACAATGAGCAGCCAGCAACCCGAAGTGATTATCATATGGCAGATGTAATTTTGCTACTGCGAAATGAGTTATGGTCTCAGTCCAGCTCCTACCGGACACCTTTTTGCATCACAGAAAGCAGGCAGGCTCAGGCTGTTGGGGAGGCAGGGAACGGGTATGGAAGCTTTACCCTTTCACCCCTTGAGGTCAGAATAAAATTGCAGTGCTGGGAAGCCTGCACTATGCTTCAAAAATTTATAGCTGGTAAGGGCAAAAGGGGCTCTTTGTAACCATCTAATCTGACCTGCTGCTTAACTCGGACCATAGAATTTCAGCTAGCTACTCCTACCCATATTGCACTCTTTTCTTCCCTCTTTACATCTCTTTCTCAAACTCTTTTCCCTGTTTTATTTGTTTGTTTGTTCTTTAAGTACAAGGAAGCACCAAATTCCCCAGCTGCCAGTTCACCATGTTTTTAAAAATTACTTTGCTTTTTAATATTACAAGAAAGGCTTGAAAGGAAGCAGTCCATGCATTTGCCCTGTTGCCCATCTTGTTACCAAATCAATGTCATAGGCTGGGTAAAAGCAATAGACACTATATGATTCAAAGCACACTTTAAGCATATCAATGTATGTAAGGAATTAAACACTGAAATACATTTTACAGATTATGTTGAAGTAATTTTTGGTCTACTGCCACCTGAGCTCTAAGACATTCCTACACTCTTAACAGCTAAAGAAACACATTCTCTCAGTAAAGTCATCCAGAGGTGCATTTTCTGCGTTACTAATTGTCCATATATTCCTTAAAGAACAGTTTGCCTTTGTTCACTGAGCTGTTGAAAAAGTTTGTGAATATTTCTACTGGAATGCAGATGAACCTACCCATTTATCCAAGTCATTTTGGTAATAGATGAGTTATTTGATTAAAAGAAACCCAACAAGACAAAACAAAAAGAAAAACACAGAAGCTGTGTTAGACATTTGACATTCTTGTTCTGGAGGAAAGAACTCCATGTATTTAACGACCTTTTTTTTCCCCACTGAAGAAATTATTTTTTTTTCCCTATGAAGGAATGCCAAATGGTCAGGGAGAGAGCCAAGAAACCAGATATCCTCATCCAAATCTCTGGTATTGTACAGCCTAAAGGGCCATATTCATCCCACTTTGTTTCACACAGTTAACTAAGGTATAAGAATCACAGATGTGCTGTATTGTCTTTTAGAGACTAAATAACCAAAAGGAAGACGAAGCCCTTAGTTAGGGCTCCTCTGTTAAATTTCTGAAAATACATAGAATAAATCATCACCACAGTTTCCACAGCGGACACCATTAATTCTCTCGCTCAGAAGAGTTTTGAGGGCAAGCATATCAGAGACCACGGCATGGCTCTACCAAAGAGTGTTGCAGTAGAAAGCTTGAAAAGATCATATTTGTGCTTTTTAGTCATAGCCTTTTCCCCATTCTAATGCTGAAACTTCTACAAGGGAATCTGAAGAGAGCTTCCAGGTAATTGTCACACCAGTAGTTACTGGTCTTTAGGTATTGTATTTCTTTCCTTTTATACAAGACGTTACGAAGACATACCATATTTTAATGACCAGTCACAACTGAAATCACAAAATACCAAGGAGCAATTCTGTGCAACTCTTTGCTACAAGATGGAAGGTGCACCGCAAAACTGATGCATTCCTGACTAAAGGAGAGACATTTCCTTCACGTTCTTTCCAACTTCCTTCAACCCTGTCTTTGCTCTAGACCCAGCATATCTTTTGAGGGAGTTGCTTCATGTTTTGCAAGTTAAGACAGGACCCTTATTAGCTCCACTGCACTCCTTTCCAGCCAAGTGTTGTTTCATAAGACCAAGTAGAATGTGGCTTGCGAGAACAAAGTGAAACCATAAGTCTAATGTAGCACAATTCCAAAATGTATGAAGTATAATGATCCGTATAATATTAAAATGTTAGTAATGTCTCTTGATATTATTTCATCACATGCTAGCTGCTATTTCCTGAAAACTCTTTGAAGGATTAAATAAAAACACATGTTATGAACACCCACTGTGTGCTGCAACAAATCAAAACTAACTTCTTAGTTTGATGAAAGTTTCCACAATGCTCAGTACTGTAAATTAATGTCACAGTGGTAAACTGCTTTGGAAATAGTGAATGCTGCCTTGATGCCAGATTAGTTTCATATTAATAATATGAGAAGTCTTTACAGTATTTAGAACTGAAACATAACTATCTTCTAAGCCTAAATTTTGAGAAACACAGTCATACAATGCTATCATCAGCTGGGATGATGGAAAAGTGCAGTAAGACAATTAACAAGTTTATGTAGCCAAAATAAACATATCATTTGTCCCTGGGGTAAACAAGCAAAAAGAGAGATGGATAGGACTGCTCATAAAGATTTAACCCATCAGTGGTCTACTATGAAATAAACAGTATTATCTCAGAAAATAGCTAGTTCTGGAAGCAGTGTTCAGCTAAAGGATTATTTTTCAAATTGAAGTTTTAATGAATATTTTGTATTATTTGGTGCACTTTTGTTATCAGTATTTAATTTATTCAAGAATTTACTCAGTGCTTGGCCTTATATATGGCCATGAGTTCCACAAGCAGGTAGGCATTTTGAGCTTTTTGGTTTTCTTTTTAACAGTTTTAAATATGCATTTCTCAATTTCTGTTAGGGATAGTAATATAGATGAAAGACTTTAAATTTTATCTTTCCACCATTGTTTTGAAAATCAACCTAATGCCCCAAGCTATCAGTTGCTTCACAGATAAGCAATCCTACTGCTTTCAGTCCTTCTTTATACAATAATATCTCTTCTTCCATAAGTGTTCTATTGGTTTGGTATATTCACTTTTCCTCTGCACTGTAAACCTACTCTTGTTAAGTGCTGGCAAAAATTTATGATCATTTAAAAATGAAGTATCTAACATATCAGCAAGTAATATCTTTCTCTACCTTAGCAGAGCATCAAATAGGCAGGGAGACAAAGTACAAAGTGCCACAGTCTTCAGCTCACACCTTTCCTTGTTGGAAGTACTGGCCTAGAACAAAGGCTGAAACGGTTTCTAATATGCATGGGATACTTTCTTACTCTCACCTGGTCAGAATTAGTTTTTTCTCTGTCTCATGCCCTCCTTTCATAGCTGCCAATACTGATTTCCTAAAGCAAACCTATGCCTTACTATTATTTCTAATTACCATGCTTATTTCATAACTGTGTTATGAAAATTACAATCTTCTTCATGATGTGAAGTTTAAAAAAATATATTTCAAAGTTTTTGGGGTGGTTTGGGTGGCATTGAAGCAATCAGTCAATCAATCAATAAAAAGAATAAACCTGAAGAAAATAAACAGAATAAAGGCCAAATACCAATAAAGTTCTTCCAAAGGTTTCACTAGAGATGGAGTTAGATAAACCTAAGAGCTTTTGAAAGCCTCACCCTTTATGTATGATACTAGCTGACATGAACTACATTTGAATGAAAAAATAGAAAATTGAAATGCCCAAAGTAGAATGTGGGGAATGGGGGGTGGGGGTGGGGTGGTTTATGACATTGGGATGAAGAATTACATCTTACCATTCTCGATGTCAGAGTTCAAGTCATTGATGGAGTTTAGGGATGGAGGGATCAGAAAAGAGGTCAAGGAACTCCTCAAGATTTTTCATCTTCTATAACCAGATTGACAATTCTGAATCTTTTGGGAAAAGAAGGCTAAAAATGTTTATTTGTTAAAGAAATAAATCTATGTTCCTTAAATAGAAACATTGCATTAAAGTAATATACGTTTTTAGCCTTAACTCATGCCTCAAGTATTATGCTTTCTGCGCATTACCAGTTGGCTTTAATGACCAAACATACTGGCATGCACCTTATTACTATTCATGGTACTTGGAGGACTTTGACACCACTATCTTAATACAGAACAGCTTGGTATTTCCCAGGATATTAGAAATTATTTTCTATTGTTTGAATTTATTACACAGTTTATAGTATATTTAATACTTGTGAAAAAAAGTCTTTAAAATAATTAAATTTAAAAAAATTACTTGCTACCTTACTACTATACAAGAAAAAAAAGCTCCAAAGCACTCTTAATAACATGTGGGGGTTTGTCTCCCTCCTTTCATTTTTAATATGAGCTGTTAGTTGGTTAATAAAAAGTACATAAATTGTTAGGAGTACCTTCTAATAAAGAAAGCAAAACCTAAGATATGATGAACACACCATAACAATTTTCTGCAAGTAGTAAGTAATTTTTTCCTATTTCCCTTCCCAATGGAACCAGAAAAATACACATTCTTCTACCATCTATTCACTGACACACTGCTTATCTGATGATGCACTGCTCTGGGTCATTTTCAGGAGCTGTTATTTAGATAGAAAGGAAGAAATAGTAATATGGGAAAAACATGACAAAACAACTTTTCAAGTGTACCTCTTAGGTACGATTCACTTCAAAATGAGCAGAAATAAATAATTCCAGCAATACAGAATCTTATGGTGCAGAGGTTTTTTCCATTCTTGCAGATTGGAAAGTAACAAATAAAGAAACCCCTCTAAATTAGGGCTTTAAAAATCTGAGGCTACTATAAAGAAGATTAACTTAATCCCCTAACAATCCAATTTATGACTAGTAAAGGGTTATGAAAAATTCCATCTAGATGTCAAATATAAGGAAACACAAAGTCTTTGGAGACACATAATGATAAACTGCAGATTGAGCAATAAGCTCAGTGAACAGAATGAACAGTTCAAGAGTTCAGAACATGTTCATTTGAAAGGTGTTCAGTTAAAGAGAAGGGCATGGTATAGACAAAGGCACAGAAAGGTCATCATTACAGTCATTTCATCTTCATTACAATGGTGCAGTCATAGCATTGGTGCACACAATTAAGCTCACACTTAGATGCCAATGCACTGCTTTGGAGACGAAACAAAAAATATTTTTAATAGATTAATAGATTAATGAATCCTCGGAGCTATAGGCAGGTATGTAAGAACGTGTGCTTTATTAATTCAGTTTTGAAAAATAAATAGGACATGGATAATCTGTATTTTCGTATCTTGTAAGATCAATTAAAAATTACGGTCTATCAAGAATGGTGCCATTCTTCATCAAACAAGCATAAAGCATGTCCTGAATGGAGCACTTCTACCTGTCAGACTGTAGCCCAATAGTCACTTTTTCAAGCCAGTTATCTCAAATGCAGTAGTCTATAACGAGCAGAAGTAAGCAGATGTTTAAAAGGTTTCAATAACACAATGAACTCTGGCTTTTGAAATCAAGAGTATCTACTCCTGTCCAAAATTTAGTGAAAAAACTGGCAGGCTACATTGAATAAACCAAAATAAAACCTTGGCTAGAATGTAGACCAGATAATCGTGCTCTTGAAAACAGACAAGTAATAACAAATGCAGGAAGCCAAAATCCTGGTTTTATATCAGACCTCATTCAGCACCTAGGATTACGTATGTCTGGATAAAATCACTTTTGGATAAAAGCAATAGATCTTCAGATCTTCATGGGTGGGTCTCCAAATCCAAGTGCTGACCAAATCAACCTTGTCTGTAAGTGGCAGGCTATCACAATCATAGGCAGTTCAGCTGCAGGTTAGGGACAAAGACATTAAAACTTTTTTTGCTTTGGTATTTGCACAGTACCTTTCATTAATAATTTACAGAAACTGGAAGTCCTGGCACTATCTTGTCTCTGATTTCTAATTCTCTAGAATGCAGACAGATAGGATTTTTTTTCACAAAACCATTAAGATGAATATAAACTAGAATATTTCAATTTTATATTTACCTACATATTTTTAAACAAAGCAATCTAAGATCCTCTTGCACCAATATACATGCATACCATAGACAAACACATTTACAAATAAATTAATCTATCTGTCATAGAATCCCAATTTTACACAACAGCACTGGGGCAAGAAAGTAATTCTGTACAATAATGGTGTTAGAATTGGGCCCACATCAACCCATAACAAACTTTGCAACTTTCAAGAGCAGTTAATTAAAATTTTGCAATTAAGCATAATTCCCACAGACTTTGGTATCAATTATAGATGATCTGCACTCTTCAAAATCTAAGCCAAATTTGGCATGAAAAAAATCTGCTGCTTAGACAGTATCAAGAACTATAGCCATTATACCAGATTGATGTCCAAACCCTAACTCACAAATACTTCAGACGCCTCTTGGATACTTATGCAAATCCTAAGATTACACATTTCCAAAGAAGCTAGGAAAATGATATTTAAAATATCATTTATTGGATGTTATTTATAATATGTAAGAATCTTCACCCTGCATAACCTCACAACATCCTCATATTCCTCCAGAGCCGCCTGCCCCTTCTGCCATAGGTGGCAAACTCTCCTATTTCCCCTGAGTTGCAGCCAAAGCTCTGTTCAGCCAGGTCCGGTCTTCCCTGCCGGCCCATCTTTTGGCACATGGGGACAGCCTGTAAGGCTTCCTTCTTGCAGAACGTCCAACCTCCCTGGACCCCCTGGTCCTTCAGGGCTGCCTCCCAAGGGACAGCCAAACTCTTAAACAGGCCAAAGGCAGCCCTCCAGAAGTCCAAGGTTCTGCTGATCCCCCTCCTTATTTCTCCAAGAATCAAAACCTCTTAACATCTCATGATCGCTCTGCCCAAGACATCCTCTGACCTCCACATCACCCGCCTTCCTGTTTGTAAAGAGCAGGTCCAGCGAGGCATCTCCCGTGGCTGGCTCACTGACCAGCTGTGCCAGGCAGTTATCTTCCACACGTTCCGGGAACCTCCTAGACCGTGTTCTCTACACTGTGTTTTATTTCCAGCGGACGTCCGGTGGGTTGAAGTCCCCCAGGAGAACAAGGGCTAACGATGGTGAGACTTTTCCCAGCTGCTTGTGGAATGTTTCACCTGCCTCTTCATGCTGGTTGGGTGGTCTATAACAGACTCCCACCACGATATCTGCCTTGTTGGCCCTCCCCCTGATTCTTGCCCATAAACACTAAACCCTATTTTCACCATAATAAATGAAGGATTGCATTTGAAAGCAGTACAAACATTACATTCATGAGTTATCTTGATTAATTTTCTTCATCGTACCCAGTTCACGGCTGCAAGAGATCACATTATTTTTAAATATATAAATAAACCCAAAACTAAATCTAGACTTATCTAGATTATGGCACACTAGGGAGGAAACAGAGGAGGTCATGAAATTGGAGACTGCTGTTTCTTCTCATAATGTAATTACACTTTTGGCTAATGAAATTACTTCAGTCTCAAAGTAAGGGCTTGCAAGTCAGAGCTCTCACATGCTTATGAGAGATGGGGTAAAGAAATACTGTTTACCATTTATATCTGAGGGATGCACACTAATCCCCAAGATCCAAGCACAATTTATTTTGTTTCTGAACTCTGAGAAAGACTGAATTTGTGATCAAAGCCCTTTTCTAATTACTACAATAAAAGGACAATTAGCTTAAGAGGGAGGAAAGTCTGGTAGAAAGAGAAAGACCATATCATTCTGCACTGCTGGTACCCTCCAAACAGCTGAAAATAAACACAGCTTAGCTCAGTGAAGAGAAGCAGCAACAGAGCAAAGCAATATAAAAGGATGGCTGAGCACTCAAGGCCTCTATTCGTACCATTTAGGTATTCACAGCCCTACTCCAATCTGCACAAATGCTCTCACAATCAGAGCAGTCATTCAGCTGGAGATCTCTAGGCTTGCAAGGGACACACAGTATAGGGTCTCAGTGAAAAAAAAAAATGGAGGAAGCAGTACATTCTGGTCAGAAATACAAACTCTTCTTCTTGATTCCTTTTTGAGATACTGTGCTAACAGCTTACTTACGCCCCCGCTTCAGCAGTGGCTAATGCTTTCCACCATGCCAAGTGTTCCAGAGAGTTGTTTTTCCTTTTAACAAATCACAAGTGGCAAGGTGAAGATTTTGACCTAGGACTGCTGGCCATTCAGGTGCACTTGTACAATACAAAGTATGATTTACCCAGGGGAAATGAATGGAAACCCAAGATTTCTCACTTGGATAAACCTGTCATCCTCTCATTTTCTATTAACAGTTAGGGAAGGGAAAATATATTATCTAGTTGCTGCTAGTTGCTACTCAAATAACAGTTTCTAGCTATTGGTAGCCAGTAGCACACAGCTGGCAAATTTCGAAGTACAAAAAGAAACTCTGCTGACTGCATCTGAACTAGGCAGTAGTAATGCATATGGGATAACTGAATGATTTCTGACTTTGACTAAATATTTTTGGGGGGTAATCTATTCTAAGATGGCATAAAAGATTCATGTGTTATTTTTTTTTAATAATATGAATCAAAGACATTAAAGAGATCAACCTGGTTAAGAGTCAGCAAAATACTCCGTTGACTGGTAGCCTCATTTCTTGCTTCAAACCTACCTTTAGGAAACCAGTTGATACACACCATTTCTAAGCAGTGAATGCACATGATGATTAACCTAACAAGATTGTGCCTAAATAAAACTTACATCCCCCACTAGAACATAGAACACATGGAAGAAAATGAAAATCAAACCCTTTCCTCTTTTTGCCCAAGTTCTTCTCCAAAGCTGAATGTTAAACCCAGTGAGCTTACAGAAATGAGACCAACTTACAAGCAAGGAGGCCATTATCACCCATTACATTAAATGAAATTATTTCATTTTCAAATCTATTGGCAAAAGTACTTCTTGCCTATTACAACAATTTTCAAGAAATTAATGGCAGGAGGTTCTGCTTCAACTGTCATAAAGATCACCAAAACCACTTGTGTTTAAGATGTTAATTACAGGGGCTCAATGCCAAAAAAATAATTCTGGTAAATTAAATCCCATGATTAATTCATAACATCCATTTCTGCATTAATCCTAGCATTAAGATATAGAGTAGTCTTCATACACACATCTCACTATGGGGAATAAAGCAATAGCAATTCCTAGGGTGTTTTTTTTATAACTCTTCATATTTTATGTACATTATTTAATTAATATAACTAGATAGTTAATCCACTACTTTGTATTTCTTGGTTTCAATCTCTGTTAAGGCCTGTAGGTTTTAAAAACTCAGAACAAGTAACTTCTCATGCATCATTCAGGCAGAAGTGTTCATGAAACCACAAGGACTCATGGACTTACTGTTATGCTTCCTACTCCTCTACTGTTTTGGAGATAACATAAATTCTCATCGGTTTATAATTTAAGCTTTAAATATCATACCTGGTTATATATCCAAAGGACTGCACCAATAGTACATAAAGACAGTATCATATACCTAGAAATTTCCTATAGGGCTTCAAAAGAAAATAATTACTGAGATCTTCAATCACTACACCAACATCATGACTCTACTGCTAGCATTCTCTACAATATTCTTTCCAATAAGAGTATAAAGGCTTATCTGTTAGGGGAAGCAGGAAGAAACAGTGAATCTTAGATGTCTGAGACATTTTTTTGTTGTGTCTTCACTCACTTTGATATAACAAAATCCATCACGGGCACATGTTTCTTCCTCAGCATATCAATCAATACAATTTTTATGAGTCAATGATGTGACCGGGCTTCCCAAATCCAGATTTTCTATTCATTAAAAAGTGACCCAGGAAAATAGAGTAAAATGAAATAAAACATTAAACGAAGAGTTTTCTGTCTCAGCCAGTAAAACCAACAGGTACGCCAAGAGATTTATCAAGCGCATTATTTACTGAAAAGACAACTGCACATATCCACTAACAGTTTCCTTAAGTTCATAATACATAACTTTAAAATAGCTAATAATCATTTAAAATGCTAGTCTGAAATATTTTTGATAGCATAATGACTGATGTTTTCAAGTAGCAGCTGAAAAAGCCTTTAAACAACTTTAATTAACAACTATCACTTTTCACTACTGTATGCGCTTTTCATTGATTCTTTTTAAAATGTATTTAAAGTCAATGAATCAATCACTTCTTTGAAAATATATTCTGAACATCAATTTGAATAAGATACATTTTTACTATGTTTTTGATAACCTATTGCTAACAATGACATTAATAATATTTGGTTTCTGCTGATATTAATGCTGACGCTTCACTGTGGATGGCACCTTCTGGGGTTTTTTCCATTTAGTATCTCAAGTCATATCTAAAGCTGTTCTTTTACAGCCTGCACATACCGCTTTTTCAAAGTAGCAGGGGCATCTCATCTGCTCAATTACTTATTAGTGTTGCTAAAGAATACCATTTCCTCTCATGGCTGATAAAATATTAATCAAAAACAGGAACAGAGTGATTTCCCAGTGTAGATGTCTTCTAATGGTAATACATGGAGTCTAAGAGAGATCTGGAGGTCATGTAATAGCTCTTGAAGGCAGGGAGGGCCTCAAAGATAGTAAGGACATTGTATACCAAGTAATGAGATTGTATTCGAAGAGCACCGGATAGCTTAATTAGTGCTGTTTTGTAGGAAAAAAAAAATCACAAGTGTGATTACAAGGATGCATGCAAAGATTAATTGGGGTAACAGCACACAACTGAAAAAAATCTTTTGTAAACATTTTTGATCCTTGCTATTGCTCGGTATCCGATATAGAGCCATACAGCGGTGAACCTTCCAAATTACTACTGTTTCATGTCCATGTATCAGTTAATCATAGTAATAAAACAGTAAGTAATCATCGGTTCATTCTACCAGTTATTAAACATCCATCCCATCCTGTCTTTAGGTATTTTTGTTCCTATTTTTTCATAGGACTTGAAAGACAAGGGAGAAATTACAATGAAAAACAGAGAAGCAATTGAAAGATACATGGGAAAAACGTGACAGCTTGAAAAAGAACCTAAATATATTTAAATATAATATTGTATCACCATGTTTCCTTCTAAAGTTTTTATGGAAATACTCCTGACTGACTTGGAAAAAACAGTTCTACTAAATAACTTCTAAAGAAATAATACATGCCCTTTGGTGGTGGTGGAAGTGTCTCAACCTGGATCAACCTGCAAACTAATTTTAACACAGTAAGCCAACAATAACAGGAACCACCGCCTAGAAACCGTGCCATCAAACAAATACTGTTCAGCTGTGTCTAATGGCAGGAAAACCTACTCAGTGCTCAAAAAGTCAAATTCCATCAATCTATAGGCACTAATCAAGTCCAGTGGCAAGCAGATGTTCTAACTTCCCTAGGAAAACTGCCAGACCACTTCCCCGTCACAGTTTTGTAGAAGAAAGGACAATGACATATACAAAAATAAAGGTATGGTTACCTCTAATAAATATCCATCATATTAGCATCATCCTTTTGTCTCACAACACACTGAATTCTAAAAGTGCTATAACACTGGACAAGATGAAATATGGCTTGCATCCAAGCTCAAGAACAAATGTCATCTCTTGGCACTTGTGTTTTGTAATTCTTTGAATGCAAGAAGGCATAAAACAGTCCTGTCAGCAGTCAAGAAAAGAAAAAATAAAACAAAACTACTTTTCATCATAGCGTATATATAGAGAGAGCATACACCTGACAAAACTTTGTATCTTAAAAAAAAAATTAATATCACTCTAAATGGTGAATATAGTGGACAAACCTTTAGAAGAAGTAGGAAAGACGGCTAAAAAAATTAGCTAAGCTGTCATATTTAATAGTAATATTAAGCACACAGCACTTTTCAGCTATGAATCTAAAAAGTTGCACTATAAGTGCAATTGACTTGCTTTCCAGTCATATACAGGCAAAACTGAGAAACTAAGATACAAATTCATTTGTACAAAGTCAGTCAAACAGGTCAAAGCCTGGGTCAGGAACAGAATGAAGGTCAGTTGACATTACTCCAATTTACAATCCATTTTTCTTCCATTTTGCATGACACACCAGATAATTCATGATTCAGAGGAAAGGCTAAGAACACATATGCAAGAAAACTCTATAGGCAGCAGTAACAGCAGTTACTTCAAAATATGCAAAAGTGCCCTTTCACTTACATTGATTCTATTATAGGTAAGAAACTATTTTTGTATGGGAATTGTTTACTGATCATTTAAATTAATTTTCCTCCAAGACAATTTAAATAATAGTTTTCTTCATTAAAAATTCAGCATTGCCTCTGCATGATTTTTGCACTAATAACCTGGGAACCAGTTCTGTTAAAAGCATGACATCTCCACTAAGGTTTCTGAGAATCTGCACTTAAGTGAGTCACAAGACTTGAGTCTGCTCAGCATCCTGAAGCAATAGTCCTTAATGAGGAGTGTGGGTGGTGAGCTGGTTTTGATAAGTAGTAATAGGATGAGCAAAAAGTAATATACCAATGGTTGATATATTACTTGACATGTCAATTGTTGGAGAGTTGCTGTATTGAATTTGTACCTACAGCAAACACAATACACAAGATTCTAATATACTGTGGTGTTTGCTACGTATTTTCCAAGTGATTGTATTGACTTTGTAAACAAAGATTATATGAAAAAATAAAGACTCCTGTACCATATAATATTTACCAAGTGAACAAATCTATCATAGCTGGAAATAAAAACACAATTTCACCAGTGTCAGGAAAGGAGGAAATAAATTGAGCGTTTGAAATGAGATCAGATACTTCAGTTTGGCTCTCAGGCACCTAAGAAAGTCTCCTTCTAGTGCAATAGTTGATTATTATTTTAGTTTTAAATATTGCAGAGAAAATAAGGAGAAAAGGAAGAATGGAGTATCAATTAGAGTGAACAGTTCACGTATTTCAAAAAATCAAGATGAAGTAAAATACTAAATTTAAACTATCCAGGTCTAATTCTCCTTGTAACGACACCAGTTTATTTCCCATAAGAGTAGCACCAAAAGACCTCCAGCTAGGTCCAAAATAACATTTTTTGACTTTTGCAAAAGGTTGCATCATTTAGATGTAGAGAAACATTGAGGTGAGGTCAATGTTTAAGTTATATTAACTTAAACATTTTATACCACTTGAGTATTTGTCCACAATCTAACACAATAATAAGATGAATGATGAATAGAAGGGACAGAAGAACCTATTACAAACATTAGTAAAGTGTTGAGCCAATTCAAATGGGCATGACTTAGCCAGGAGGTCATGATTAGCCTTCACTCAATTATTCCACAGGTAGAAGATCAACAGCCCTCAGGAGCCATTCTTGTTCTATTATATTTCTCCTCACTTCTTTCCCAATGGTTCTGCCACTCTCATTTGCCCTTTCTTATTACTTCAGCTGAGTGCCATTATCAGGGAGTTAATGAAAAAACAAAACGTCTTCATTCCTGTTGCTGCTGTTTGCATCTATGTAGGTATACCAGAGACCAAAGTAGCTTAGCCAGTTCAGCACCACACAGCTTGCCATACGCATCCAACTGGCTTAACTGAACCATTCTGGAGGGTAACTTCTAAGCACCCAGCTTTCTGGCTGCGCCGTGGGCAGTATCTGAACTAAAATGCATCCTTAACTGTTGGCTGACCTGTTTACGAAGAATGAAAATATAAGCAAAGACTTTAAAGTTAATATTGGGGCCTTAACATCATGTAAAGTTGTTTTTTAAAAAAGAATCAGAATTACTTCTGGGCTATTGTTAACAAAACAAAGTTGCATTCCTGAATCACAGAACACGTTTCAAATAAATAACCTTTTTCTTTACTTTGTGGACTTAGACTAGTGTTCAGATTTTGTAAAATATTTTAAAATAGCCAGTTCTCATCATGAAACTGTTTCAAATACCAAATGGAGCAGATTACTGCTAGGAACAGATCTCTGAAAATAAAGGACTTACTATAAGATTCTACCTTGGCAGCAGAAAAAAATATTTTATATTTGCTTTGAGTATTTATTGGGGGGGGGGAGTTCCTTCTTTTAAATAAAATTTGCTTTACATGGGATCTCCCTTCAACAGCATCACTGACATGAATTTTACCTATTACTTTATCAGACCCCTTTTCTTTGTGCAGCTCAGCTTAATCTTGGGAGTATCTACAGAATTCAGAAGTTTCAAAGCTGTATGTTTAGGTCTGAAGCTAGTATTGTAAGTCCGCTCTTTAGTGTGCCAAAATATTTGCAAGCAACTTATTTTCTTAAGTAAAATAGAGTGATGCCACGCTAAACATTCCCATACAGTAAAATGTACGTAAAATAGGAACATGTTAGCGGTAAGCAAACTGTCATAAGCAGAGCACTGTATTTAATATTCAGATCAAGGCATCTCTGTCTCATCCCAGCAAACCCTTCTGACAAAAGCCATCCAATGTCTGCCAGCAGTATTGAGTCCAGCTGAGGACAAATTTCAAGATGAACCTGAAATCAATTTGCCATCAAATTTTCATGCTTCTCCCAGACTATCTGTGGCATTTTAATTACAAGCACCCTAGGCAGGGGGTACTACAGATATTGACACTTAGCTCCTACAATAAACTTTATTGGCAACCTCTGTCTGAATGTAGTACTCAACTAGAATAACAAGAAATATATGAGGATATCTAAGCAATAAGGTGGCATAATCATTTTGGAGTGGTTTTGTTCCAAATGGTGGACAACTCTACTAAAGAAACTTTTCTGAATTAAAATAAGCATCTGTTGGATGGAAAATTCACTCTTGTAATGAACATGTACAAGATCCCAAGTCCTTCAAGAAGCAACATTTAGTTTCTTCTCCTTCCTATTTAATTTGGCTAACTAATACATTAGCTAGTATTTATAAATTTCTGAAGTAGTCCCTGTTAGCAACTGGGTTCAAATTAGATCAGTGACAGGCTGTAGAATCAGAGAACATCTTTACATCTGTTTCAGTTTCTACTCCTCAGGATTTTTCTGCACAATTTAAAAGGGTACATATCTTAGGAATTAAGGATCTAAATTGGAGATGAACCAATGATTTGCCAGTTCTGCAATATACAATTTAAGGCTTTTTTAGTAAAGATATTCTGAGACATGCAGTGTCTTCGTGAGCACACTGAGGGCAAGGTTGCTTGCAAGCCAGTCTTCCTTACTATGAAGTGTTCAGAAGAATAAAAGATTTATAAAAGAGACATTTAGAGAAGTTACCATGCCAATATGAGTGTGGTTTGCCATACGTGGTTAGGGGAGATGTAAAGAGGAGAAGACAAGGTCACTCCAGAACGATTACAACTTTGAAACTCATAAAAGCAACCTGTAGTTGCAACTACTGAGAGAGTAAATACAAAAAATACACTGAAGAAGAAAGAAAATTAAACATTCCACAATGCTATACCCTAGAAAAAGAAGAGAGG
This sequence comes from Falco biarmicus, assembly GCF_023638135.1. Classification (NCBI taxonomy): domain Eukaryota; kingdom Metazoa; phylum Chordata; class Aves; order Falconiformes; family Falconidae; genus Falco; species Falco biarmicus. The sequence goes on from NC_079302.1 coordinate 7,787,808, forward strand.
AAGTATGTAGCAAACGTAAAAGACTGTGACAGCTGCAAAAGATTCAGTAATTAAAAACTGTAGGTTGTTTTATTCAGGTGTGCTTTGAAATTTCCTAAGCTGCCAGGTAGGAGATGTCAGCAGCAAACCAGCCGATTCATAGAGAATATCAAGATGTCTTAATACTGGTTATGCTGGAACCCCAGCACAAAATGCACAAAGCTGAAAAACAAAGGCTTGTAACATGAGGAAATTTTACAAACTAAAGAACAGGACTACATGACACATTAGTCTCCCAGACACCATTTACTCAATCAAAGTAGTATTCTTTATGTCCATTGTTCAAATATGAAATTTGGGGTTTAAATGAAACCAATTAACTTGAAATTCAGGGTGATACCTATGTCACAGCATAAAAGCTGGTGGTATTCCACCAGACAATAAAAAAGTAAGAATTATGTTTCACTGAAGATGTTTCTTGCAACATTAAAACTCAGTTATGTTCTTTGCAGTTGAGTATAAAACAAAATATTGAAATAACAAATACAAAAATAAATCCTAATAAATATTGATCAAAACATTTACTTTTACAAACTGGAGTGAAAACCTCTCATAATTTTTTCAGAGTTCTCAAATGGTTTTAAAACATTCTGCCTAATGAGACAAGTACTACTATTAAAGCTTAACTCTAGCGCAATCCCCAATGTGCGAGAACGAGAAGTTTGCAGTGAGAGTAGCAAAGGCAGCAGTCAAATCTGGGTCCATCCCACACACAGTAGGTAATTCCTTTGCTTCCGGTACCTTGTCACAATACTATGCCTGCATCCATGAGAAGTTTGTCAAGTCTAGAGATCTTTGAGAACCTCATTTCCAAGGTGCCACATGAAGCATTATCTTTTATTTTTTCTCCAAACCAGATTTGTTGCTCTTTTTACTGTGAAAGATCTCGAGTTTGTTACGTTCCTGTAAATACTGAAGTCAACACAAGGTTTACCTTAAAAACCTGAGAGAATGCAATTGCCTCAAACCTTAAAGTATTTTCAATGAAGAGTACCTACGCATAATTCCATCTAGGATCTCATGGCATGCCTCAGGGATTATCCATTTACAATGTTCATTAAACAAAATATTCAAGTTAAAGAAAAAGATTCGGTTTACTACTTCCAGCTATATCAACACCAAGCAGGGCTGGTTAGTGTGCTTGTTAGTAAATACAAAACCAAAGCTGGAGGGCCCGGCCCCACATTGCTGGGGCGTCACGCTGGGGTGCCAAACCAGCCCCGCCCAGCCCAGCCCCACCCCGCCCGAGCAGGGTGCGGCAGCGCCCCCTGGCGGCAGCAGCCCCGGTGCTGCCTGCCCGCCAGCCTGGCACGCTGGGGCCCGCGCGTTAGACATCACCCTATGCACGGATGAGCTGTACAGTGAGGCCAAACAACACCCACGCGCACACGTTCTCCATAGGATGTGTGCATACATGTAACTGGGGGTGGGCGGGCAGGGAGCTACCCATCTCTATATGCATTCTCACAAACCCGATTTAGCTTATTACCAAACATATGGAAGCATGTCATATGAAGGTCATTTTTTATTCCACTCCTGGCAGTTGATATAAAGACTGAAACATTTCACACAGCCTGTTAATAACCATATGAACAACACTCAAAGTTGGCTGTCCAGTCCCTACAGAGAAGTCAGATACAGAAAAGTAATCAATAGATTCATTATTTTATTTTAAATACATGGTGCCCATCCCAAACCCAATTTTTAAGGTGAATTCTGCAATCTAAATATGTGAAAGAAAAGGTGTAGAAGTCAGCCTTTATTAAGTTAACCTTTATTAAGTATTTTTCTGCTAATACTACTGGCATTAACTGGCCCAATGGCTTAAAGCCAGGCTGTGACTCCGACTACCCATCAGATATTTGTTACAGGTATCCTGCAATTTCTTAAACGAAGCATTAACTCGACCCACAAAGAAGAAAGACAGACAGACTCTCAGGATGATTTTAAATGCTCTCGGGATACATACCCCTTCAATAACCAAACTAATAGATTTCAAATGTGAGCATGGTTTGGACAACATACTCTTTCAATTAGTTTTATTTTAGTATAAATATGCCAGCTATATGGAATCTAATGTCACATCAGGAATTTCCTGAAATGGGGCACTACTGCTATTAAAGTTATGTGATTCAAGCTTTTAGACAGAGCTCCAGGCACAGAGCAATGCATCCCCATTTAGAAGCGACTGCGGTTGTCAGTGGCCAAGAACAATACGTTGTTTAAGCCACTCCCTGAAGCATAAAAAGCTCAAACACCTTTAAAAATTGGTGTGTGATAGATAATTCACCTATACATCATTTTACACACCCATACATATTACATAACGAAACCCAGTTAATATTTGTGCTGTGCTTTGAAGATGTAAGGTGTGAAGGCTTTTATTACTAATAAACTGTGTTTTTCATAGATCGGCACTGAAACTTTAATGAACCTCTCGATATTGAAATACATGTTACAAATCATTTAGCGATTCTGTTTCTAACTTCAGACTCCTACGTGAGGAAAGAAGGATTTAAGTTTTCACTCATTGTAGGGTGCCACGTAGAAAAACCTGTCTTGTTTGGGACGGTTTATTTCAGGTACTTCAGGCATACATTAAGCTGATGTATAATGGGAATACACGTACAGGTATTACATCGAATAGAGTGCATTGCTAATACATAGTCTGATGTATTGTGAAATTCTGGTGACCCAAGGAAAGCTATTAGCTAGCTGTGGGTCAGCTTCCCCTGCTGAGTAACCAGTAGCAGCTTTAGCATTTTAGGCCCAAAATAAACTAAATTCAAGAGCTGGAATAAATAGCTCCTCAGGATAATGAAGGGTAACTTGCAGAAGCATTGCAAATTATATAAAATATTGTAAGAAGGAACAAATGCTGGGTTTATGTGCCTCTGAAAAAAATTATGAAACACCAAGAAACTTACTGACAACATGTCTGCTTTTTCTGGCTTTCCTTCCACAGGATACTCAGTTTAATAAACTGCTTTGTCATAAAGCACATCAGCTACTTAATTTGACACATAATAATGGAACAGCTTCAAATACTATGTTCCTTCAATTTTTTTGAGAATTCTACTCATCCAGTACCTTGTACAATGTACTCACACGTTTTGTACATTCAACAAAGACTAAAATGGATTTTGCATGCAAGGCTATGCATTTTCATTGTCATCAAGAAAAGTTAATTACTGAATAAATTGCAAGTTCAGAAATATAATGCATTAGGACAGAACCTACCCTTTTTGCCTGAAGAACCTATTAAACTTCATCTTGTTAGCAGACTAAAAATCTTAATTAGCATTTTGTTTTGGACAAATCCTTGTGAAGTCTGCACTGTCTGTTGCAGATATAAAAGGAGAGAGACTCAGCAGATGAGGGTTTACATGTGAACACAGCATCATTTTTGAGTATTCCATAAAATCTGACAATATAATCTCCGACTTAAAAAGCCAGCCACTGTGAGCAGTTGCTTGTCCGTATTACATTCCACTCTGAATTCCTTTTCATTTATCAGCCAATGAGCTGTTAAAAAGTTACATATAGTTAAAATATTATAACTATGTGGTTAACTGCAACCTGAGTTTCTACTCACCCCCGGCCAAAAAAGAAAAAAAAGAAGAAAAAAAAATAGGCATTTTTGGTCTTTGCTTTGATATACGTACAAATTCCACCTCATTGTCATAGATTTCCCAATATAACTGTCAACAAATATACAGAAGATAAGACTGGAAACAATCCAACAACTAATCAAGTTTTAACATTCAACCTGAAGAACTTCAGGTAAGCTTTTTCTTTTACATTTTGGTCTGGCTTTTTTTTTTTCAGTGAAAGACGCAAACACAACACTTTGGGGAAAATACGTATGAGGGAAAAATATACTTCATGAGTTCAGTCAGCATTTTCAAAGAACGATTACTTTCTCGATTTTGGGAGTCAGCTTTTTCAAGTGATTATTACAACATAGGAGGACCTGTACATTCACAGTCCCACCAAGAGTTAGTGCTGTTAAGACTAACAAGATCACACCCCTTTCCCACTAAACTACTCCTCTTGTAAACTTACTCCCTGATAAGTTCCAACCTCTTGCATGGTTTCTGCCCAGCTGGATCATGTACACATCTACTGACGTGTTGATCTTCCATAGACTTTTGGATCCAAGGAGGTTTTGACAAAGACATACCTTCTTCTAAGCAGGAAGTGTTGCCTGCTGAAATCCTTCCCTATCTATAATGTATAGCAGAAGTAACCACTCTTACCCTTTTCAGTGTGGCATCCATATCATATTGGAAGTCTTAAGTACACACACACACCCCTGAAACAATGCACCAGAAGAAAAAGGGGCCCAATAAGAGAAATCTATAAAGATCACAGCACTTCAGAAAAACTGGGGGACAGAATTAGCCAGGCCAAAATAACTGTTTGCTAAATAAAAAGGATAGAAAATGAAAATCTTTCATTCACACCATTTCTCTCCTGGTTTCACCTACTTAAGTCAGGCAGAGGAACAGACAGTTCCTCCCTCCTACTCCTCCAGGGGCACCCAGCATCTGAAAGAACAGTAACAGATCGTTTTACCAGCTCCCCACCAAACCAGGGGCAGGAAGCATAGCAAATAGAAAGGATGTACAGCACAAGTGCTTCTTCAAGACACCCACTGAACTACTGCAGAAACACAAGAGACCATAAAGTATAGAAAAAGCTTAGAAAGAACATTAAAAAACAGCGTAACATCCAAAGACAAAATTAATAACTAAATACTCGTGCCCACCCAGTGTGCATACAAAGTATGTACAAAGCTGCTCATGAGCAACGGAACAGTATCTCACTGATCTCACAGGCTGATTTTACTGAATTTGTCACGTAGCCACAGAGTATGAGTATGTTCAGATGAGCCCAGGTTCTTATCTCAGAAAAGACAAACTGACAACAATGACTAAACATCCTCCTCCTTTGCTGAACAGACAGTACCTTAAGGGAGGGAGGAGCTGGGCAGCGGAACAGGCCATCGGATATAAAAATATTCAAGAAAATACCCAACAGAAGTACCTTTCCTTTAAGTCCAATTGTCCATTTCTCTTGTCATGTGTCATGAGTATCAGCATGCTGGGCAAGGCAACAGTCTAACCTGTGGAGGAAGATTTCTTTCTGACCAAGTAATGGAAATGGATTTGGTGTGGGAGAAGGTGAGGAAGCATGAGACTTTATATATATATATATATATATATATATATATTTATTTATTTATTTTTAATTCAAGGCAGGATTTAAAAAAGATCCAGATTTGAAAAAAAATCTGACTTTCAAACTATTTTCCACTTCTTGATAAAAAACATTCCAAAATCATTCAATTAAATTGTTGGATCTTTTTGCACTTCAGTGAAAAAGCCTTCTTTTTTTCTTTGCTTTTATATTTTACATTTTTCAGTGGGTTTCAGGGTAGAACAGGTTAAACTAATAAAAAACACTGTGGGAGGGCAATTGCAGTGTTCTCAGAGTCAACAGATCACCATAACCTTTTTAACTCTAAATCATCTTAGAATCTAAGACGAGTGCATAAAGGAACAGCAGCATGAAACAGGAGAGGTTACACAAAACATTGCAAAAACCAAGGAAAAGTCTTTGGTAGGCTCAAAAGCAACAGGAAGGCTAAAGAATGAATGCAGTCAGAGAGAACTACTGAAGGCACTTCTCAAAACATTTTGAAGATGTAAAAGGAGGGGAAGCGAATTTCAGCACTAGTAAGGCTGGCAGTAGTTTAAGACCTCTAGAGAAGTAGCTGATTTCTGACCTTAGGAAGAAAAAGAGAACTTTACTAAACTAACACATTTTTTTAAAATTAGAATGTTCAGCAGCATAGTTAAGACTTCTAATCACCAGACAGGTTGGGGGGTGGTGGGGTGGTGGTGGTGGTGGTGTGTGTGTGTGTGAAGCTGATTTTAATGCATTCTTATCCCCAGGGTCCCTCTGTACGGGTAAATGAAAGCTATAATGACCTACTGCATAAATTAATTCTCTAAAAGACAAAATACAATAGAAGATTGATACATAAAGACATAACTGGGCATAAAATAGCAGGACAACTGCAAGGCCATAACCACACCTTGATACGAGATTACAGACTTGGGGAGCTTAACATCTTGCTTTGAATATAGTGCTCAAGGAAAGACTCTGTAAACCTGTATATTAAAACTAATGAGCTAAATAGGCCATGCATTAAAAAACTAAAATCTGGTGTCATCCTTGGAAGAGTGAAGACAAGCACGATCATTTTTTGCTCCCCTGAATGCTGAATTACACTGATTAGATTTCTCTACAAGCTGCATTAATTTGTTATTTGCATGGAGACAGTGTAATAGGAAAACATTTTCTACATTAGTGCGACAGACAGCTTTTATGCCTGAGCTCTATAAAGAATAAATTTGCAATTTTCCAGAAAGAAATAAGGTAATGAATAACTGGAATTCCAGTGTGGGAATACTACTTCTCTGTACAGTAGCCATTTCAATTAAATATACAAGATTTGAGACTAGTCTACTTCATCGCTGTACCCTAAGAGGCATTGGTTTGCTTGAGCCATGTGGTCAGATACTTTCACATCGTGTAAGAAAAAGCTAAATTTTAATAATCAGTAAAGACAGTAAGGTCCCAAAAGAAGACTTAGTAAAAACAAGCTGACATACAGAAATATGTTAAAATAGGCATAAATGACTCATGATTCCTATTCCATATTCTTAAACATGTTCAGATCCAAACTGTGGATATATTATTTTCTTGTTGTAATCCAGCAGTACTTTAGCCATTTTTATTTAGCAAGAGGATTAATAAGGAGTCTTTTTTCCTGCTGCAAAAATCTCACTATATTTCAGACAATCAAGGAAGGAACTGAGGTAGCTAAAAGGAAAATTAAGTATAATAGCTCAAAGCCTAATATAGTATTTTATCAAATTCAGCAAGAGCTGAATTTCATGCACTTTTTTTCCATCTTGTAAGCAAACAAATAGGCAGCAGACTCTTGTTTTCTGCTACAAGGAAAGCTGTCAAAGTGTTTATACTAAGTTATTTAGAGTTATCTGCTGCTACAGCAGGTGATTAAATCCAAAAATTATAATCAGTTTTTCTCTTCAGAGTTTCTTAAATGGCAGGCATCACTCTGTTTATGCCAACTTGAAACTTCCGATTTCTTCAAATATTTTTTTAATAAATTTAACGTAAAACATTGCCTAAAAAGATAATGCTTCAATATTGAGACACAAAGAGCTTTCTACAAACACAGATGTCCTACATCTTTAACCTGCTGTAGCTGAAGACAACCACATCACCCTGCTGCAGGACTTTCTCTCTTTTTCAATTAATATCAGTGGGCTACAGCTGGTATTTGTATTGGTTTAGTTCAGATGCTTATTCTGAATGCAAATTTGTATACTAGATGCAAAATGATGATAAAAAGGAAAAAAAAAAACCAAACTTGAAAAGGTTACTGAACATCAAGAAAAAGCAAAATAGAAATAGCTTCCAGAAAACTAGTATTTGTATCCCTATAGTGTTAATTATGCCCTGCATTTTAAGGAAATTTTAAATTGCCTCTTTCAACAGATGTTCTCTTAAAAGAATAGATTATTTGGGAAATGACAGGTCTTTGTCAAAGCTAACACAGTGGAATACAAAAATTAGTACTAACTTACTATAGCCCCAAGTATTACAAACTCTTTATTCTCAACAACAATATGCTAACCCTATTAGCAGCTAGCTTACTAATTATATGTAGGTAATTTTAAGCAGCTATAGAGGAACAACTAGCTCAACTCCACTCCACTGGTTAAGTTGATATGCCTCCCCCTTCAGAGCTAGCCATAGTGAAATCAGTCACAGGTATGCAGAGTGGTTTGATGACCAAAAAAAAACCCAAACCACCAAAACCCATGCTGAAATTTTCCCCCAGGCTGCCTCTTCCCTTCCTTCATCTTCCAAACAAGACAACAATTTACAAAAAGTGATTAAAGATCAATATACTTCCGATAGCTATGGATATTTATTTAAAATAAATGTTAAACCTCAAGTTTTTTCTTAATGCAATGCTATATTTCAGATGTTTTAAGCAATAACAGAAAATATCCTTTAAAGCAGATTTCAGGCAAGCAGATATGAATATTCTCAACAAAATCCTGATTTCTAGAGTTAGGAATGAGAAATTTACTATTCTGGGATAAATCAAATTTAATTAAAACAATGAGATTCATGAATGTTAATTTTTACAATTAATTCTTACATTGTGGATTAAACCCATAATTATTCTACCAGATAAAACTGAAGTCTTTTCTAGTTCCCACATAAAGTAACCCACCTAGAATCCAAGTTGCCATAGCTATGGAGCGTAACTCTTTGCTCATTTAGTTGGTCCCAATTTCCTGTTAAAACGTGTACCGAGAAAACTAACATCACAGGAAGATAAAAGACCTTCTCCACAAATAGCCTAAGAATTGTCAGTATCATAATCCAAAATGTAAACAGTACAATGGGAAACCAAAAGGACCTTGCACTAAAATGCACACTTTTTGGCAAAACTATTTTGGTAATAATTGAGATCTTCATTGAACTGGAGTTTCAAAAAGATATATGTCTGGTACCTTCCCATGTTGGTAGCAGAACTCCCTTGACCTTAAGAGAGCCAGGATGTCAGTCAATGCTTACCCTGAAACCTTCTCGGTTATTTTATTGAACTAATCAGTGGGATTTGTCTGCTGCTTTTTAGTAACCCCAGTCACTTCCTACCTATTTGGCACTCATCCTTAGAATATAATAGATTTGGTACTGCCTTTTTCATTTTCAAATTCATGGTTGCTTGGTGGTCTTAATTTTCTCAGAGTATTCAAAGTTGACAGATTAATAATAGGTGGTTCTTTGCAACTATGTGGGCAGATCTTTAATGGAGCTCATTAGTTTATATTAGCAAATAGTGTTACAGAGATGTGGAAGCTGTTCATAGAGGACAACACTTCTACTGCTAAATAAAAAAAAATAATAAAATTAACAAAAATGTAAATCCTCACTTCTATGATTAAATAAACACCAATTAGGTCAATTTATGTGAAGAAGAAACACAGACAATTATTTATTCAGTATAAATATTAAAGAAAATTCCAAAATGTATTTTGGTGCTACAGTTTCTTTTGCTATAAAATTCATCTATCCGTAGTACCAGAAAAAGGGAATCTTTTGAGATTTACCAAGCATACCTTGTACATCTGTTTATTGTCTAGGACACTTAGTAGTATAATAGGCTGCTGCTCAGCCCAGCAGAGAATTCTATGGAGTTGCCTATCATAATAAGCCTTGAGCTAGGAATGGATTATGAAAAAAATAATAATCACAACATTAAATGCAAGTCAAGGTTGGCATTCAACCAAAAAAACCCTGGACATTTATATTAACATGGCACACATAAAAGGATTTCATTTTACACAAAACATTTTTTTATTTAACTTTATGGGACTTTTTTCCAGCACCTGCTTAGGTTTCCAGGTAACCATGAAGTTTAATAAACCTGTACAACCATAATTAAACACTGTAAATAATTTATCTGCTTAATCTTCCTAACTGGCCTTTTATTCCTTTGTAGAAAGGCGATCCTTGCTGACATTCTGAATAAGGTTGGCAAAATAAGTGCAGTGAGGAGTGGTAGTATAAAGTGGATTTGCTCTCAATAATGTATGAAGCCACATGCTGGGTAGAGGAATCCTCACAAAAGCAGTACCACAGCAATCTGTTCCTTTCATCTGCAGCCAGCATTTAAAGTGAAGGTGCTGCTCCGAATCAAAAGCACAATCATTCATTTGTGAGCAGATGTCCTTCACACGGCAGGCAGCACTTTTTCAAAACAGAACTGAACAAATGCACTGCTGTGAGACAAGTTCCCCTACCCATTAAAGAAAGAACACAGTATATATTAATTTAGCAGGTTGTTGAATGTTTTAAAGTAGAATTTATGAAGCAGAAAAAGCATGTGGTGAAACAAAATGGCTTTCAAACTAAAATATGAAAAAGCTCCTCTAGTTACTCGTTTGCAAAATGCAAGAGTCTAAGGCTCATAATAATAGTTTATGCAGGAAATAAGGTGAAATGTGAGGTGTGTGATTTTCCACACTACACTCAGATTATTAACTAAGAGAGGCCAATAATTTGATAATCTGTGTGTGATGATTAGATTGCACTTATATGCATTCTGTGTCCACATTTGTTCACAGAATTTAGGATTAAATCAAAGTGAAAGTTGTTTAAAGCTGTTGGGACTCTGCAGCATTTAGCAAAGTAAACCTGAGAGCTGCTAAGAAAGTTCTGACACTTTTGGTTAAATAGATTTTTCTAGTTCCCTCTGAACACGCAGACCTTTTTTTGGAGAGTATTTCTTTTTGTAATAAAAACTTTTGGATGTGGTCCACGCACACTCTGCTAGACAGAAAGATTCACACTGAATCCTGTGAGCCAGACTAGGATCTTTGCTATGAAAACTATGTTGGTTGCTCTTTCAATTTTTGGAGCACGTTCCTATTATACACATTAATTATATATTATAAAGTAACATACAAAGTATTTACTCCTTACTCACAATAATTTGAAGGTCCAAATTTAACCGCCACTACTATCCCCCAGTTACAGCAACTGCACATGCTATATGCATATTGATAGCAACCTTTCAAAATCAAGATGTTATCAAATGAAAGTAGGCAAGTCAAACTCTTCTGCAATGACTAAGAGGCAGCTATGTCCTTCATGTGTATTGTTTTATAAATATCTATTGGTTAGGTAGTTCCTCTGGCCCCTTTCCATAGTCCTCTTCTAAGAAGAAGCAAGTTATGAGATTTGCACCTTAATTTTCGCCACAGCTACCCCAGTCTGTCCCAGGTATCCAGTCCCACCTGCAGCCACAGGCAGGCTGTGTGATACCCTCCCACCCATCACCCATGCACAGGTGGCCTAAAAGCTTCCTGCTCACTTTGCTCAGCTCCCTCCGCACCTGGTCACACCCAACCACACATCAAACCTTAAGAGCTCTCTGCCTTTGCCAACAAAAGCCACATCTTCTCTTTCCTTCTTCCCTCTCTCCCATAACATGGCCTATAAGCACATCAATATTTACAATTACTTTATCCACATTAAATAAACACACTGAGTTTTGCTGCCCACACAGAAAAAGGTTGATTCCTTCTTGCAGAAACACACTATTACTTGCTGTATAATTATTATAAGGCATACTGCAATTTAAAATGGAATCTCTGTTTATATATGCATGATCATTATACCAGGAGTCATTTGTGGATAACGCACAGATAAAAATGCAGCTAATAACTCTTACTGTAATGCTTAATCAATTTATGAATATATTATTTAAACTAATAGTTCAGGTAGGGTATCTTAAACAAGTTACAGAGTACATCGACCAATTCAAATACCGGCTACTAGATCAATAAGGAACTATAAGTAACTCTAGGGAATAGGTACACTTGCATAAGAAACTGTGAATTTTTAAAATGTCTCTATTGGGAGAACAATCTCATAAAAAATAATTGCTTTAGGCCATTTCTTTTGGATTTTGGTAAACTGTATGGTAAACTAGAAATCGAAATAAGAATTTTACACTGTATAATAAACTATTTTTATATAATTTTTAGATAGTTTTTTAAAAATAGTCAAACGAACAATACCTGATACTTCTATTTAGTTTTCCAACTCAATATTTAAAATACAACCTGATTTATGTAACATCTGAACAAACTGTCAAGACTGTCCTAGAGGCAATACAAATTAAATATATTTATTTATAAACATAAAATATTTTTCCTCCTACAATTTACAAAAAGACAAGAACTTTAAACCAAGTACTTTGAAGGCAAATTTATAAAAAAATAAGGCAAAGCAAGGAAAAAATTAAACAGCAAACCAAAAGGAAAACCTTATTTTCTCATAACACATTTCAGAAATTGTTAATCTTAGTGAAAAAGAAATCTGTTATAATAATAAATAGACATTTATCTAAGCATCATGAAAAATAAGTTCCTAATATGCATGTTCTAAGTATAAACATACATATTGAAAATTCAAATTGGGCCAAAAAATGTCACACACAGGGCCGCAGGTACCTAGTTAAGCTGTGCAATTTAGCTTGTGGGCAACCAGCATGATGTAGTCTCTATACTTGATTTAGTACTTTTTTTAATCGGAATGTATAACTTTAATCTTACAAAGTAAGATTTTTAATTAAAGGTACCAAGTGCAAATTCACTAACTAAGCCACTGCCCTCCGCTCACTCTGATGCTAAAGGTGTGCTTTATCTCTGTTTTAAGTGATACTGCATTTTAAAAATTAATTAGTAGCTTGCAAGAACAGCCACACATTATTGAGTAAGTAACAGCATTTAAGTGAAACAGATGAAATATTGGTAAGCAATGCAGACCACAGTATAAGTATGTGAAGGGGGTCATAGGCTAATCCCTATTGATTTTCCAAGTACGCGTACAGCACCACTGGGAAAGGCCAGTTCTGCTGGCAATCAGCTAGCACAAATACATTATAAATCTTACTGTCCACCTTCACTGATCAGTGTCACTTACTTCCTCCACTAAAGACCATGAGGAAACTACAAAAAATCCACTAACAACAAGGAAAGAATTTTAAAACCTTTTTCCTAACACATAATTTCAGAACACTTGTGATGTACGTAAGGTAAAACAGGAACAAGTTTCAAGGAGCAATACGGTACTCGTAATAACTGTTCAGAGAAATAATCCACAAGAAAACTGCTGGATCACATAAAGGAGGTATACCAATAATGAATAAGTCATTCACATTAATCTTACAAACTAACATGAAAATTGGGAGCAAATACTTTGCATTGGCCTTGTGTTTCCCTGTTGATGGAGGGAACTGAAACACATCAATTCCCCAAAGCTGAAGGCAGTACTGCCCTAGAAGAGGAGGAGGAAGCAAGCTGCTGTCTAGAACCAGGTGCGATAACCACCTTTAGATGTGAAATTCACAACACTGCAGAAGAAATAAGCAAGTCCGCTGCAGCTGCACTCCCATGCTGCTGAATGGACCATTCAAGCGACCCTTACTCAGCCTAGTACTGTTGACTTATGAGTAGCTAGTATCAACCTAGCTTCATGTTCATTTATTAATAAGGCTCCAGGTCAGCATAGCTTTTCTGAGTAACTTACATATTGCTGCAAGAGGACCAGTTCACTTCCTCCCCTAGTTCTGTTCACCTTCTCTTTTTCCTCCAGGAAATACCACTAGAAAAATCAAGTTCATTCATGAACACTGCATGTCATTTTAGAAAGGCCAGTAAAAAAGTGTTTTCTAAAAAGCATGACATCAGGAAGTCTTTCTATGAAAATTTTGTGCCACAGGAGCCCATTTGTTGCCTGCTTGTTCCTACTTTCAGGCAGGCATTGCTGCAGTTAAGATACTTTTTCTAAGAGCCACTCAGCCACCCCTGTGAAGGGTATTCCTCGGCATTTTCAGCCACCAGTGCAAGCCCCGGAATGCTGTGCCACTGATAAGGAGCACAGTGTTTTACACACTCAAATGCAAAGATTCAAAAGCCAGGAGTCTACTTCCACAAGGCACAGAACAATACAGCACAATCCATTCCCTTGATGCATAATCTATGTTCTTCATCTCCTTCCTTTGCTGTCCTATGATGAAATTTCTTGCCTAGGAATAGTAACAGTACTGCAAACCAGCCCGAGAAGCACCCAGGTCTTTATTTGATACCAAAATGCTTCTATAGACTGGGTTTCTTCTCAGACACCTTGTAGGAACAATTTACCCAGTACTGACATGTCTGTCTTAGTGGTTTTTTTCCTATACATTTTCATAAGATTCATTACAAATACCTATGCGATATCACAAATTGCACAGATAAAAGTATTCCAGAGTTTTTAAGGCTTTTGCTTTTACTGTTTTGCTTTGCTTTTAAGAAACAGTGCTGAATACTGAATAATGTTAACATGCCAAATGAAAGAAAAATGATCCACCTGTCCAGATTGGTCCTAGCAGTGGCAAATTGCTCCAGTGGCCATAAAGTAACTCCTATACGGAGCACAATAAAAGTTCAAGGCTTAACCAGCTGAACTAGCAGGGGAAACGACGACAGTGTTGTCAAACACACAAATAAGGTACTGAAAAAAATACAACTTATTTCATGTTATTGTAACCATCTCAGTGGGTTTATGAAACTAGACTGACAGGTTTATTTTGAAATAATTAGTGCTTACATAAAAGCAACATAGGAGCTTTACAGCAAACACATAATACGTTTAAGCATCTAATACAGTTAAACACGATTTTGTTAGGTTCAGATCAGTGAGAAAGCAGTATTTCAACTGGTTCTGTAACTAAGCAAAGTGTAAAAATCAAGTTGCACTAATTACTCCATAGATGAGACATTCCGAAACAAATACTTTAATTGTGGAATGAGGTTGTGCTACAAATTGACAATTCCAACTCATTTGTACATAATATATCACAGGCAATACAACATGCAATTCGCCACTTTCTTAAACATAAAGTATTTAGCAGCTCTTTGCTGAAAGTCAAAAGAAACTAGCTTCCCCCACAAATCTAGAACACTTCTGGATATAAATTTTATGGTATCGGCTTCTGCTGGAAATTCAAGTTTACATTCACTTTCAGTACAGCATGTGTTTGTAGAAAGCAGCATATAAAATTAGCTCAAAATCTCCATTAAAAAATATCATTTAATGGAATTTTAAACTGTCTAAGAAGATGGATACACTGTGTTTGTTTTCTACATTAATGATCTATAAAAAGAATAGAATAGACCATAAATACAGTAGGGTTTTTTCGCAACAGCCTTTACTAAAAATGCTGCTACTTGTGTTTATCACTTACATCCTCATACACAACCTCAAAATTGATTACACATTAAACCATACATAACTTGCTGCGTTTTTCATTTTGAGTCATATTGCAAACATTTTTATAACTCTGTTAATATATTCCAATACTTTGTATTCTTATTGATTATGAGTATTTCTTTAGGAGATTTTATTGTTTTTCAAATAAAAAATGTTAGGTATTTAAAAAAAAACCGAAAACAGTATTTCAACTTACATACTTTCCTTTCTCATTATAATTCTTACATAAAAATTGTTAGATGAATATTTGCAGGCTATCGTTTTTCACATTTTAAACTCAAGAAATAAAATGGAAACATCTATTAATATAAGGTTCTGCATAGGTTCCAGGGTTGGGGTTTTTTTGGTTTTGGGTTCCCCCCTTCCCCCCTCAAATCTTTATTTAAGCTGTTGGGCTGAATCCCTAATGATTTTGAACACTTAAAAAATTAATATACCAAGGGAGTGTCCATATAAAACATCATGGGTTTATATCAGGTATACATTATCTTTCCTAATTACTACTGCAGTTTTCAGACTGAAATACAATTTATATTTAGGATATGATTTTGCAATTAATTATCAAATTGAAAAAAAATAAAATCTTGCATTATAAATTCTCTCTTGGAAATTAATGTTATTCTTTTTTTTCCATAATCCTATCACACAAGCAATAAGTGCATTGCAGCATGAACACTTTAATTTTTCCAGTTAGTTTTGAGCAAGCCCAGAGGTGAGGTTTAATAAGGATCAATGGCACTTTATCTGGGACAGGGCCACTTCACAGCATGCAAATTACACAGTAACACTTAAAAAAAGAAATAGATTTAATTAAAAAAAAGTAGAACCACAGGCTCTGGAAATTCAATTAAAGGATTTATGCAAAGGTTTGCTAGGTTTTTATATGCAGTTACTGCTTATATAATGAGCTTTTCATATTAAAAATCAATAGGTAATCTAGAGTAGAAGATCATCCCCTTAAATACATTTTTGAAATCAATTTGAAAAATAGTCCATCAACTGCTGTGACTACTCTTGCTGCTTCGATTAGACTAAGAGCAATATTTAGATTGTAAGACGTGCTATGGAATATCTATGCTTGGATTTTGCTTTCAAGTGTTCTTATACTTTTAAGTGCTCAAGCTGATCATACAGTAATTCAAGACTGTGTACAATGGATAAATAATTAATTTAATCACTAGCAAGGGCATAAAAGTCCTGAAATATGTGAAAAACCTAGGCATCTAATAGCACAATCTGAGAATATTTTGAATATATGCAGAAAACTATATATTCTCAGCATACTAGCCACTTAGCACACGGAGATAAAATATTTCTGTTTATAACTTATTAAAGTCACCAGCTAAGGAAGCAATTAGCCTAACACTTGTCTGAAGTGCAACTTTCACACATCATGAATTTAAAGATGGATCAGGTCCTGTGTCCTTCAGGTTTAGTCTAATTTGCCAAGATGCTGTGGTGATATAAGATCATTATATTAAAGTCCAAACATCCTAGTTAATATTCAGCACTTATCTCAAATTCACATCTCATGCAAGAAAGTATACCTTCAAAATGAATGGAGATGGACCCATTGCATCAGCACTTAATTTGCATCTGTCTAACCAATTGCATAGAGTTTGTAAATATTCTGAGGTGAACATTATAAAGCGGTCACTCAGCTGTCCTTTTTGCTCAACAAAAACACCCAAAGCTGTGAGAGCTTTCAAATCTGAAGAATCCAAGGGATCCACTCACAGCACAGGCTGCTGCTGCTGTTATTGGAGCCTCCAGACAGCAGAGCATAAACACAGGCCTCCTTCCTTGCACAGGTAGACTTTTCACATTTATTTCCATCCATCCATAGGTCTTTCCTTTTCACTCCTTAATTTAGCACCAGGTGTTGAACATACATTTTAGCCACTGAGAAATTCTTAGACTCAAATCTTCTGTTATATGCTTGCATGTAATGCCTAGGCACAGTGCTTTGGTGGTTTTGGATGCTCATGAAATCTAGATTCTAAATAACAGATTCTAAATAATGAACTACAGAGAGAAAAAATAGCGCTCACTCGTATTATCTTACACGTTCATACAACAGGGAGGAAGAAATACTTATATCTGTTGTTGGTTATACATTCAGATATATATATGCACATATATGTTTCGTTATCTTAATTCAATACTTCAGAAGAAAAATTATTCCTTTATAAAAGGTTTGAAAAATGGTTCTGGCACATAGCTTCTATACATGAAACAAAGCAAAATGACAACCATGAGAATCAGGGATTAGACAAAAATTCTCCATCTGTAACATGCTCTGCCAAGCAAAGCATTTCAGCTATGAAATATCCTCAAAGGCAAATACATTATATGAATGTTTCAGAGTATGAAGACAAATAAATAGTAGCTGAAAAGTAATTAATAGTTTTCAGTTTAAATTATGATATTTAACAACAAAACTATACCATTCAGGAAGTGAGTTTCTAATAGTTTGCGTGTTAAAAGTTTATATTGTTTAAACCTGCCTCACCAATAACACCTAAAATTTCTGCTTTAGTACATAACACTTGACACCCATTCTGCATCCATCCTTGTAGGATACCATGGAGTTGAAGTACAGCATGCTAGAACAAATACCCTTGTTGTCATTTCTCTATTAAGTCAGTTGTGTACCTTCATAAGCATTCTCTGAAGCACATTTCTTTATTAGCTTTCAGCTGTTTCTCAAAAGAAAAATCTCAAAGGAATCAAAGAAAAATGTTTGCTTACTCTCATTTCAAAAGAAATGTGGATACAGACTAATGCTATCTTTTTCGATAGGTTTGAAACAAAGATGTTAATGAACAGTAGCCTTATTTTAATCTTTCTTCCTTCTACTTGAATTTCTCATGCACACCATATTTTTCTACACTTTTGCATTTTAAACACAGTGTAAGTACATGAGGGGATCAAAGCAATTCAGATGAATCTGAAGAGTTATAGCAAGGGTAACGAGGGTCCTTAGTTTCTAATGACAGAAGCATATGCTCTCAACTTTCTAAACTGTATCCAACTGAGCCATTTATCAAGGCCTGAAACTTTTTCATTATTTAAAGCACTACGACAGCTTTCCACTTGATGCCTTGGAAGTACACAATAATAAAGAGTCTATAGTCATTAATTATAATATCAGCTGGTTGATGAAGTTACTGTACTTGCTGCTTGGTGATTTCATTTTTAATTGCAGCAGGTGGTGTGGAAATAAAGTGATGTACTGACACACATGGTTACCTCAATAGTATTTTCTTTTTTATGTATAGATAAATGCAACTTGGTTTTTTGAAAATTCTTTCTGTTTTATATCCTACTGCATACACTAGCTTCAAGGAAAAATGAGCAGACAGAACACACTGAAAATTAGATGCTTAAAATGAACTGATAGAAGGCATATTGTCCCCATGTTGGGTTTTTTTCTCTCAAAATATTTAAGATACTGGGGTTTATTTCTCATGTAAAGATTTATGGTTTCCAAACACAGCTGTCATAAAATAACAGTCATAGCTACACATAATGTACAAGTTTTTTCTTCTAATTTTTGGTCTTACTAATGTATTTGAATAAGTAGCCACTTCTGAACTCCACAAATCTGGAAATAAAGATGCAGTTAAGGAAAATTAAACTTAAAACTGTATTGAACTAAAACCATTCTAAAAATGAGTGTCTGATACTCTAAATGGTGTGGTGGTTTGGGGTTTTTTTTCTATTTTGGAAGTAGTCTTATATGCTCCATTGCTCTCATAATTTACTAACCCATATATCCACATAGGTTTTCCCAATTTAAAACCCATGAGCAGACTGAAAGCAAAAAATGGATTAAGACAACAATTCTGTGTACTGATTTATCATTTTGTTTTCTTCAGACTGCTGTTGTGTATGCTTTCAAATAGTCTGTATTGCTCTTCTCATATTTCTGCTCTTAAAAGTGTATTTTCCTCCTCTGTAATGTTTTAATTTCATTAATCTCTAATTTAACAGATTAGATAACTATTATGGGAGATTTTGCTGCCCTAGGTTTTCCATGAGATTGATAGGTAATAAAAATTGGTGGTTCCTAATGGCCACAGACATCCGTCTTTACATAAATCAGCAAACTCCCTTAAGAATCCCTTGTATCCAAGTCATAGATCAATTGTACTCAAGCCTCATTACAACACACACACACACTCTGTTCTCTGAAATAAGGCAAAACTACATTAAATGTAATTAATACAACTGTGATGTAAATGGACACAGCATTAAAATGTATATCCCCAGGGAGAACAGGTTGTGAAAGCAGCTGTGTGCACTGTCACACGTGGCACACATGACCAGGGAAAATTTTAGCATTCTTCCTTATTCAAGATTTATGTTAGTTACACCACGAAATTGAGAAGCTATAGTACCAGGAGCAGGAAGCCAGCTTTGCCTTAGCAGCACACTCCTATGGCAGCAGCAGTGGCTGGGTACTGTCTCCTTTCCTAAAGAAAGATGTCGTAGTCTTGCAAATCCTCCCTAACAAGATATTAACTTCTACCTCCAAAAAAAACGCTCCACAAACATCATTAGAACTCCAAAAATTAAATGGAAAGGACATTTACTGTAAGTAGTGAATGTAGGGAAAAGTCTGAGGTGATATGACTTGTTTGGCTGTGAATTATGGAAGAGGCAGGCATCTTCTAACAATATAGTACTTTATTTGCACACAACTACTAAGTTATTTGGAAGAGAATGCTGTAGAAAGAGGGAATCAACTGAGTAGAAAGGAGAGTGTGGAAGTGCTACAAGGTGTGCAAACCACGCAAAAAAAAATAAAGCAGAAATGTCTTCAGTGTTCCCATTATGACAGTGCTGTTCATTTTAGGAGTTTGTCTAAATAACCAAAAGGCCAGTACTGCCAGATTTCATGAATATATTGTTTCGATCACACAGAAAGCAACTTCAAAGTCTGAGCGTAGCCCAGCTATGAACAGAGCTGTATCTTGCTTCAGACCCAAAAGCAAGTTACACTGCCTGAACTCTGATTTGCTAACCCTCCTCCTCTTAACAGGTCCCCTCAGGTCCCCTGTTGCTACACAATAGTAAGTACCACGGAGTTAGATCTCATAACAAGACAGCTCAAGTGGTTTTGGAGAAAGGAAAGAGGCAGTAATATCTCTTTTTCAAATAGTTCTCAGTCAAATTCTGTGTTTGTTAAATATAATTTATCTACTGCACTGCTTTCCAGAATGGGCTTGTACGACTGCTGGAAAACAAATCACAGAATTAGGGCTCACAATCAGTAGCATGATACACACAAAGACATCTGGGAATCATTGCTATGAGGTATTTATTATCTGACATACACGACCATTACATAATACTTCTTGAAATGTTCTAATTTTGCTGATTTCACCTTCCTAGGAAGATGTTTTGCATCCTCCTTTTAATTCACTTTTTACATTAATACTATAGTAGCCTTTCGCTATGCACAAGGTGGGAAACCAGGTTTGGGTTGCTTAGTAGTATGACTGAAGCATTTAAATGTGCAAGCAAACCCTTGAGCCAAACTGCTCTCATGCATGTCAAGATTCATAGTACTAAAAAGGGAACAAAGTTTGGGACCTTTGGATCACAAACACTGAGCACAGGGGTTGGCCATCTAATTTGAAGGGATTAAGCTCTTGCATCCTGGGTGCCTATTGTTTTCTAGTGCAAGTAGATTCACATCTACAAAATGCAGAGCCACCACACTTCTCACATTGTAGGACCACCCTACATTATTTCCTAATGCAATGTAAAGGCAAAATTATTTACCATAAAAAGCTTGGATTTTGATCACATTCAGTCTTTCATCACTTTGCTCCATTGTCCCTTTCTCTCTGCTTTAGTTTTGGCTTTATTTTCTGGTTTTGTGGAATCTTAGCCTCTTACATGCCCATAGCACAAATGTGCAATGCAACCCAAACAGCAACAGCCATACGCATAATAAACATGAAAATGTCAGTACTCTTCACATTAACTACTCAGTCTAATAAGTAGGATTACACATTATATCGATTTTACCAGCTAATTCGTTACTTTCTTTGTTCTGGCTTACTTTTCTGTCATCTTCAGTGAAATAACTTAGATATTTCTACAAGGGTACCAGAAGTAATACTATATTACATTTTCAAAAGCTGCACAGCCTCATTTGCTGTTGTACACTGCACAAATGTAAGAATTATTAACAATGAACTGAGACCCACAATGTCATACAATCCAAATGCAAATCCTCAAGGACATTTATTTCCTCTGTTTCAGTGGGTAATTGAGCCTCTAAACCACCCACAAAGATTACACTTGTAAAAGCAGTTAACCATTTGTGACATAAAAATATTTATACTGCAAAAAAATTTTTGCAGCTATGAAAACTAGTAAAATTGTCTACAAAATGGAACTGTTGTATACTGAATCACCGAATCCAAATGTAGTTGCCCACACTAAAATGAAGCGAATGAAAACTACAGACCAACTCATAAATAAGTAACATTAGTATCAGTCTCAAAATTAATAGAGTGGCCTTCTGATTCATCCAGCATCCATTTCAGTGTCTCATTTTCCCACTGCACACAAGATTCCCAGTATTTGTGTCACTGTTGAAAGACAGTAAAAATAAATCTAGCCTAGAACAGTTTTGCTGCTCTGTCCCTAGCCATGAATGAAAGCAAGGGGAAAGAAGTGTAGTGTTAGTTTTCCTTTTGAAGACAAACTACTTTAAAGCTGAAGCAAAGCTAGACAGGTACAGAAAACACGCAATATGCATTTCTCATGAAAAAAAATCTGGAAACTCAGCTATGACGTTAAAAGGAGTGGTTGAGTTTGTTAACATAAAAAGGTCTTGCAAACTGCAAGTCAGAATCTTTTGATCCTCAGTAAGAGCCAAACAGTTTGCCCGATACTTGCACATGCCACCCTGGCAGAAATACACAGAATGGGAAGGGCATGTATTGCAAAACTACCACCACATCTTTTACCTACCACCCCCAAAGTAACAAAAAATTGATGTTCACTATAAACCCACGTCAGAAACTGCTAAAATTAAGATTATATTATACTGTAAGTACAGGAAAGTGAGGAGCCAACCAAAAATGAGGATGTATCTCAATCAATCTTGGCATAAAATTAACCAGGAATAAGGTAATTAACTCACCTATGTTATAGAATATGTTTCTACTGTCAAGAATCATTTAGCTTGCCATACATACAGCTTCTGAGAAAAGAAGGAATGCACTTCATGAAACCAAGGCAAATTCCCTTTCCATTTAAAAGTGACAGGAACTGAGTCTCACCGAACCATGTGCAAAAGATGTGCTGCTGGGAGGGGGAAGGTCAAGGTAGTCCTAATTGTCAAGTGCATTTTTAAACCTCAAAATATTGGGGAAAGAACATGAGTCCCCAGAGAAATCTGTGCCAAGGACCTTGTCTTAATTATTCAGCATAGCTTTCCTAATCTATCAATTTAGCTCCATATATTTATGATCTTTATTGTCATTCTTAATATAGATAGTAATATAATCCAAAGACATCTAGTCATCAGGGACTGGTGAGCAAAGCACAGACATTTGGGAACAGAGTGAGAGCAGAGAGTCTGTAAATTAACATTCCCAACAATGCAAATAATGCTTTATTTTAGAATTAATACAACTTGAATATGCTTTTGGGTTTTGATTTTTGTTTTGTTTCCTAAAATAGCTAGTTTACACAAGACAACATCCTGATTAACTGATTAACAAATATAGACAGAGAACTCATATTACCATACTTCTGTGGAAAACTAAGAGTTTCAGTTAGCAATGTTACTTCAAGCTTTTATCAGCACTAATTTCAATGAAAAAAATGGTCATAAAATCCTGAACAGAGAGAAAACAGACCTTAATTAAGCAAAGTGTTATCTCCTTCTATTATAATGAAAGCAAAGTTACAGTTATATTTTTACCAAGATTTTTCCCCACTTAATGAAGACATTATCTGTGAGTTTTCAAAGTCACTTTACAAAAGAGCATTCAAGAGACATTAAAGTCAGCTTAAACTAAAAAGTCTTTTTGAAGTCAATAAACAATAAAATGAACAATGAAAAGACAGCCTTTGATCTCTTCTTACTCTAAAGTCTTTAATTTCTGTTTTAATCTACTAGATGCATTCAGTCTTGTTTTCAAATATTTTTCATCTGCAAAGTACAGTAAGCTTGCCTTGATTTTTTTATTCATATATATTCTTACTGTATTAATGTACACCTCTCATTACCAAGGATGGGTGTCATCTGGAAGTTCTTCCACCAAAATAAAGAAAAAAGTTTAAAATTTATTTTTCATTCTGTTTGCTTTTAAAAATTCTTTAAAAAGAATGAAAATAATGTAAAAGGAAACAGAAAATACCATCTTCAGCTTTGAAATTTGTGAGATCAAAGACTATAATGCACATAGATTTTTCAAAGGATAAATTATTAACAACATGGGCAAACACATACTGGTCAATAACATGGTCAAAGAATGGTAAGTTAAGAGCATCTCTCTACAGCCAATTACAGTTAATCTGATTGTATTGTTTGCAAGAAATTCCAAGTTATTCAATAGATTTTTAATATGGCTTTTAAAAACCCCTTTTTGCAAATCTGCGAATTCTGAAAAGCTCTTGGGCAGGTTCAGCAGCTTGATATTTTAACATTTCTTAACTTCTGTTTATCCCTTCCTCAGAGCGTGGGCTATGGATGTAAACAGCAAATAAACAAAATTGCAATGAATGAAAGTATGTCGAAACTCTAAAGGCAGAGGCAGCCATTAGCTCCCATTGTGCCACCAGTTCTTCCAGGTACCTAGTATAAGCCCAACTAGAAGGGGTAAAACCTCTCTCCGTACCTGTTCACCCTTGTCACACATACAAGCCTGCTGAATTTCTTTTGTTTGAATAACCTGGTTCTGGTATTCGCACAGCTTCAGGAACACAGGACCATCCACGAGGCAAGACAGAAATGAGAACCATATACTCCCTTTCAGGCCCAGATTACTGTAGCAACCTGGCAATCCACTCTACGTGTGTTAGAGAATTTCAAAGTGAGAGAAAACATAACATGGACAGTAGAGCAAAAGCTGAACTGAGCAGACGTAGCAACATGCTACACAGCCTTTTTTTTTTTCTCCACAACAGCACTGTTCTTGCCGCATGCTTGCAAAGATACCTTTCCAGATGTGAGGGACAGATGAAAGCCATATCTGCCAGAGAAGCAACCTTCCCCTTCCTCTGCTACGCAGTTAACCTAGAAACCTGGTAACTAATGAAGTGCTATTATCGCCTTAGTTTCTCTTATTTCACAGATCAGCTTTTAACTCTAAACGTGTAGTGTTTGTAGGATTAAAGGTGAATCCTGGGCCTTTACTGACCTAGATTAAAACACCACTGCTTTTTTGGTATCTGAGCATCCACTCTGTCTTCAAAATATTTCTTTCACAATTCTCCCAAATGAAAGAATTCTCCACCTCCATTTGCTGCTGAAGTTGACAATTTTTGCTGATTATTATTGTAAGAGAACAGGGCTAGATGTATTTATTTCACAGACACCACTGAATATCTGACAAGTGTGAGAGCTTTGTCATTTATTTCTAGAGTGGGATACGACTAGGAAAACAAAACCATTGGGCTCTGAATTTTGCCAATATAAGATTTTTATCATTTTTCATACAATATATTTATTTTGATTCAAATAAAATGAAATTCTATGGGACGGATCCTTGCTAAGAAAGAAAATAATCATGTAGAAATTTAAGCAATGTCTTTTTCTTACATCAAGTTAAGCAAAAAGACTAAAATTTTCACTTTGCTCATGGCAGATATACTTAATAAAAAGAATCAGACTGAGAGCACTTTACTACGTTCAGACTAGCCTTTTATTGATTTGGATGTGCTATGAACCACATTATCTAATCTACAATAAGCCATTTACCAAGTGCAATGATCTATGGGCTAAAAGGCTTAGATTTTTAGTTCCATTGTAGACTTTTTGATGAAATGGTAGATCAGCAGAGAATAATACTATAATAAGATTGTGAGGGACACAAGTGTCAATATTAGGAAATTAGAAAGTTTGGCTTACTGTTTTAAATCCTCTTGTTGTTCATTTAAAAGCCCAATATCTCTTTTTCTAGACTAATTGTGTCTGTATATTTAACAGAGGGCCCAGATGACATCCCACAGGGTGTCACGTTTACAGAGGTTCAAGGGCTCATCCAACTGAAAATATTTTTAGTTTGCAAAACCAAAATCATTCTTCTGAACACATGACTATCTGATGATGCATGTGCTATAATTATATAAGGATACAAGTTATCATGATACTGTCTGCTGACTATTACTGTTTGACATGATCCAAGTTTCATCCGTTGCATAGGAGATTTTTGCAGTTCCCCTTAAAGCAAATTTGATGTGTTTTGTATGAGAAAATTTTCTTTATCTATACGCACAAAGCCTGGCACATGAGGCTGAGATCCCAATGAGGCTTGTGACTTACACATAAATTTAGACTAACGCTCTCACAATCTCATCTGATTGCCACCCATCTAGCTGCCAGCTTTGACCATTTTTGCACATGGGATTTCTCCAGCTGCTACCAGGAAATGCCACAAAATTCTAAAGATGATTCATTTATCTACTGTTCCCTGTTAATCTAGGAAAGAACCACACATAGGAGATCTGCTTCCTTATTTTTCAACATTGCTTTTTTATTGAAATAGGTATCACTGAACTTCCTGCCAATAAATACCATGATTTCCTTCTCAAATTATCAAGTAATTCATACAAAGATAACAACTTCTTGAAAATAGTTGCTTTTGGCTAACTTGGATTCAGAGGTTTGTGAAAAATGTAACGGTGCAAACCAGAATTGCAACACAACAGGCATCATAAAAATAATATCTTATGTTAGCAAAGACAAACAAAACAATTCAGTGGTCTTCAGTAGACAAGAAATAAAATCCACTATTTAGTGCTAATTAACCAAAAACCAAAGCATATTTATGAGATTATTTTATCTATAGTTCTATGACAAATTTTACTGCATCATTTCTGACTAAGACTGACAGGCTACACGCTGAAGTAAATGTACTGAAGACTTTAACGTCACTTTCAAGCAAGTCAAGTTTTGATGTTCTTGTATTTTTGTTGTACTGCAACTATTAGGATGCATTGCCTCATTTTTTGCACATGAAAAAAGGAAGCGTAACTAGTTCATGCTACCATGTAACTTTACAACAACTGACACTAACTATAAGCCAGTTTGTATTAAGATGTTATTGCACCTTTCCAGTTCTAATCGCCAATTATGACTCTATTAGTCCTACTTGGCAGTTCATCTGCTCCTGCATCAGCTAAGGGGGACTTGGAGACGGACCTCTGATCTTCATGTTTCCGCTTCAGTGAGTGCTCAGCACAGCGGCTGTCATCTTGAGACATTGAGGAGGTAAGGCATTGCCTTTTCTAAGATAACTACACCTGACCTTACAACAATTTACTAAGGAAATACCTGCCTAATGGCAGTGTGAGTGCAGTTTCTGTTACACTCACAACGGCACTGCAAATTAGAGACAACAGGATAAATCTATGACCAGCTCACTAGACACTTCATTAAATCACTGTTCCCTTGCCTTGTAGAGCACTAATAGAATCACAGCCCTCGTTAGCTACTGAATAAAAGATCAATCACATTCTTTGAGAGCTCTTGCTACCAGCTTCCAGAGGAAACAAGGAAAAAAAAGACATATTTAGGATCATCAGTGAGATTCTGAATGGCCTCACTGCAAGTTGGCTAAATTACCTTTTCCACAACTGACTCCGACTGTAATACTCTGAGGAACTTGTTAAGTCTGCTTTCAAAAGCTGCTATCTAATATATGACTACCAGGCCCTGGTCAAAAGTTCATAATGTGCATATGTAAAAAGGTACTAAATTGCCTGAGGGCTAAAACCAGAGGAGTTTAATTGCAGCAAAATGCTGAAAATGGTCTGTTGAGGGTCTTTCTATTGGGATACTGCTGGCACTAGCTGATTGAAGTACAGCACATAAAAGCCTTACAACAATATTTCCTTAAATGCAGCTGAAACTGCAAGCACTTGCTAGTGCATATATGGTGTGCCAGGAGGAAAAAAAATAATAAAAAAAATAATAATAAAAAAGGAACCTTCTCTAAAACAAACAAAGATTTAAGGATTGATATAATTCATAATTCAAAAGCATGTAGATAAAAGAAGAATTAAACAGAGAATATCTGTCAGTGTAAGTCATGTTATAGGTTCCACATGTTATTATGGTGGCAAATGTAAGTACATAGGTAAACATATTTAGTTGGCACCCATTAAGATTTGCTGCAATGAAAACCACAGCTTCCATAAATCTATTTATGACCACAGTTGGAAATTTTGGAAACAGTTGCCTATGAGACTGGAGATTCTTACACTTAGCCTGAAATCCAAGGACTTGTTTCTAGTAATTCGAGAATCATTCTTCCAGTTATTTACATGATAAAGAAAAAAAAAAAAGGACTTGAAGGAAAAAAGAAAACATTTTTTTCTGAAGCCATTCAAAATATACTTTTTCTATTGAAAAACAAAATCCCAAGAATATAAATGTTTTTTAAAAGTGGTCATCATCTGAAAATTAGGAAGAAACTACAAATTCTTCTCTTAACTCTACTAAATTTGATTATCTCAAATAAATTTATTCTTTTATCTAAAGAGAAACTGTGAACATTTAAACTCTTCACAGAGTGAACATAAGCAGAATATTTTTCCTTCTGTGTGGACATTTATGAACATGTTGCCTGAGAATTTTGATTTGACCATAAAGAGTCATCTGAAAAAAATAACAAGTGACCATCTTCAATTTTTGCTCTTTTTGTAGAAAACTCTGTGATTTACTCCTCAATGTATCTATTTTATTATCTTGGTCAGAACATATAGCTACAAATATTTGAAATGGCTATGGTGAAACATTTATTTCAACTTTTTTTTCCATTTTATTTTTACATTTTTAATTCCACATTCACATGGAATATTATCCCACATGCTATAGATATTAATTTGAAATTTTAAGTTAAACTTCATTGCTTCTCTGCCAGTATTTCTTCAGCTCAAGCAGGGCTTGATGTGGAAGTTAAGGCATGTACTATGCAGGAAATGACATTAGGTCAGTGTAACAGTACCTTCACAGAGACTGCAGAAGGAATTTTCCACACCCAGTTATTTTTTCCCCAGACGTGTGTCTGTCAGAGGCTATGCTACAAACTGCAGTAATGAATGAACACAAGCTAAACCCTTCCTGGAAGGAGAACATGACTCTGTTCTGAGACCAAGCCCGAGAAGGTACAGAAAAAAATACAAAGTGTAGGTGACAAGGAAAAGTCATCAAAGTTCAGCACCATCTGTAAGATTTTGAAAGGCAAACATTCACCTATGTATGGATGATCTGTTGCCACTAATTTCTATACTGACAAGGCAAAAATGTTAACCACAGCCTGTATTTTGTTCATCTACACATGTGTTGTCTTTGGGCACGTCATGGCTGAGAAAATTATCTACAGCTTTGCATAAAGGTTTTAGTTTAAATACCTATAAAAGGTTTTAAAATCCCTCATCTAATATTCTGAAAGACAACAAGAAAAGGGCTAAGCATTTTTTTTTATTTGTACTTGAATTAATATAATATAGCAGATAAAAGACCCTTTAGCCAACCATTAGCTGGGAAACTGGGAAGTGAGTACACCGCTGACAGCACTGACTTTGCCATTTTCAGTTGTTATCAGTCAACACTGAGCAAAACAACAGTCTTGGACAGAAACCATAGACAAGATAACAGGAACATGGTCAAAAGCATGAGAATCAGCAGAGTTCAAACCAGCTCAAGAGACCTCCACTTTCAGCCTTGGGAAGTCCACATACAATGTTCTGCAATAGCTTTACAGACTATCTCCATAGGAAGACCATATCATTCCTCTCTTCTGGAAGTCTCATTTTACAACCTAAATAATATCCAAGCCACTAGAAAGTCTCAAAAGTAAATTCATCTTAGTGGATAACAAAGAAAATTGGTAACTCATTTACCTCACCTTGACAGATCAATTCAGAGTTTGAAAAAGCATGGTTGTAACACTGACAGCATTTACACTAACAAATAAACTTTATGGAAATGACAAACCAACAGTGTCTGAAAACAAATGAAAAATACGGAACAAGCTTTCATTTGTTTCTCTTGACACTTAGTGCTGACACTTGTACAGTTAAGAAGTCATTCAAATTAATTTAAAATATATGCTTGGGAAGAATTCACAAAAATCTCCCAAAACAGACAGGGACAACAGACTACAAATATTTCAGTAGACAATGTTTAAAGCAAATACACTGACTTCATTCCAGGTCTTTAAGTCTCTATTTCAGGCCCGGATAACCCTTTCTTTCCAGCTTGAGCACTACAATAAAATTAATTAATGGTTGTATCTGCCAGGAGAAGGGAAGCGGGAAGGGAAGCGGGAAGGGAAGCGGGAAGGGAAGCGGGAAGGGAAGCGGGAAGGGAAGCGGGAAGGGAAGCGGGAAGGGAAGCGGGAAGGGAAGCGGGAAGGGAAGCGGGAAGGGAAGCGGGAGAGATACAGGGTTTTTCTGGCGATGACAGTGATCAGGACTGACCACATAATTTGGCCCAGCCACATTTCATTACCAATTATAAATATTCTTTTAGGGGAATAGATTAGCAGTTTGATTGCATTTACAGAAATCTGCTGTGGACAGTGACAAAGTTTTCTGATGAGTCTTCTGTCCCTTCCTAACGGCAGAAACAGCACGGAGCTGCGCATTCAGCTTTGCAGGCCTTGAGGATACATGCACAGTATTTGTTTTTCCCAAGACAAGCCATGGACTGCATTGCATTCTGAAGAGCATAACTGGCCTGAGCTGAAGTCCATTTAAAATGCCATGTTACTAGTGAATAAGCATACATGTAATGCAAGAATGATAAATTGCACCTCATCACCAAAAATAAGGTCAGATATTGTTTTGATAAAAAGACATCTTATTTGAAAACAATTTTTTTAGAAACATAAAGCCAAAAGGAAACAAAAAATACTCTATCACAAGTGGACCTACCGGCTTCATTGATGCTTTCTGCTATAATTCCTTTAGAAGTTGGAAATTCACGTACATTTCTCATCAAAGCAATGCAAGAAGTCAACCCATATTTTTTCTCACAAATTCATTCCTTTTGGTGCAAAGGCTGAGGGAGGAGCTCACTTCATATATAACAATTCAACAAATGAAATCAGTGTAGCTCTAGGACCATTCAGCTCAAGGTAACACCTTGTTTCTTGGGAGAACTAATTAACTCATTTGCAGTTTACTCATATCTTGACAAAAACCAAACAAAACAAATCCACTTCGTCCATTGTCATTATGTATGCAGAAAATAAAGATAAGTTCTTAATTTATGCCATCAGATTACTAGCAAAATTGTAATACATATATGCCCAGTCTACAAGAGGAAATACGGAAGGATTTTCCAGGTGCTTGGCCACTCCAAGACCCTGCCTACCTGCTCAAGCACGCTGATAGTCGGGGCCTTTGCCCTAGGGGAACTGCAATGGTGAAATTTATTTCCTACACAGGCAAATGTTGCTCTGCAGTGGAAAGCAGTCTTTTCAGTCCTGGGGTGGGGAGCACCAGAACACCCTGTATCCCTTTGCAGATCATGCCTCTGCTCCATAATTAAACACTTAGATCAACCGTATTATTTGGGATGGGATGAACTACTTGACACGAGTAGACAATCAGATTCTAAATGACATTGTTACAGAGTCATTATCATAAAAAATTGCCAAGATGGTTGTTTTATTTGAAGTGCTAAATTAGTTTTCTTGTACTGGTAGTATTCATCATAATGTAAGTTTGACATTTCAGGACAACATTTTAATAGTAATGCTGTTCAGTGGGAAAGAAATAGTGCTTCCAATTTTCTAGCAAAATGAAGAAACCCTAATTACATTCATTAATGGATTACAGTGACAGACAAGGTAACCCTAAGAAAAAAAAACTATATTCAGGAGTGTTGAATTTAAGTGAAAACCTTAATCCTAGTATTTCCAAGTATTCAAGTTTACAAGGTAGGGCATAAGAAATGTTCTTTGGTGTTTTCTGCATAACAGTGGGTATAGCATTTGAATAGAAATAGTAATATTGTGCCAGTTCAGTACAAAGATTTTCAAATCTGTTCCTTTTATATAAAGTTTGGTACTCAATATTTGAGTAAGTACTTTCATAATCAGTTAGGAGTCTCACCAGCCATTTGTATATGCACAAGTCATCTATTAGAAACAAAATAAAATAGCAATGGTAT
Source organism: Falco biarmicus (assembly GCF_023638135.1). Classification (NCBI taxonomy): domain Eukaryota; kingdom Metazoa; phylum Chordata; class Aves; order Falconiformes; family Falconidae; genus Falco; species Falco biarmicus. Next base: position 7,819,168 of record NC_079302.1, read on the forward strand.
GACAAACATTAAAAATAAGCTCACAGTAAGTTTCAACACCTATGCCTACTTAACGTTCTTTTGAATTAATAGTGATATCCATCTTAAACACATTAAAGTTGAAAGTACCACCCACAAAAGCAGCACATATATGAGAACTCCATTTTTGGAAATGTCAGCTCTTAAAGACAGTACTGCTACAAGAGATGGAAATCCACAGCACTAGCAAATCAATCTTGCATATTTGGTACAAATAGATCCTGTTCTTCAAGACAAACAATTATCTCTATATCACAAAAATTACTTTGCTTTTATATAAGATGCATCATCCAGCATTGCTATCTTCATCTCATTTCAATGTGATGCTTTTGCAATTAATAAAACTCCTCAACTACCCTCTATAGATTATTATTTTTTTCGCATGCAGAGAAGACTGTGCTATATCCACAGTTATATTTAATAACGGCAAAAACATGTTGTCACTAAAATAATGGATGGAATTTGACTATGATGTTTATATTTACTGTCACCGTCCTTGCTAAAAAAGGATCAATGCTACTATTCTAACAACTTCCTAGAAACAACAAAATAAAAAGGTTGGAAAATCCAAAATGACTCAAGCATTGGAAGTCTCAAAGGAAACTTTAAAAGCTAAGTGAATTCAGAAATTCTCTGATTACAAGTCCTTATACAGATTATTGCAAAACTAAGAAAGTACTGCATCATTTGCTGTGCATTTATACACTGAACTACGCATGATAAATTTAGTATTGTCTTCACTTTCCCCTCTGAAGAGAATGAGTACATTCTGCCACTTTATCACAAGTAAATCACACAAACTCAAGCCATGTAACACATAATAACATGCAACCATTTTAATATTTCAACTGGCAAATGAATTAAAGTTCTTTTTTGCCAAATATCCCGCTTCTATTCTTAAATATAATTCTTGAATCATATAAATATTCAAAACAACTCTTCAAGATTTTACCTTCAAGGTATTTAACATACTATCATGCATTTGGGCTTTCTTCCTTTTTGGAAAAAGGTGAGAAAGTACAGACCCAGGGATTAAGACAGTAGCTTAAGAAAAGGAAGAGAGGCAGAAGGGCACGTCACCTCACACTGGTACTGGCAGTAAAACCTACATAAATTTCAGGACAGCTTTTTGGTTTCATTAATTTTTCTGGAATATATATTCCCTCTTTCTTTGCTTTCTTAACACACACATACACTCTTACCTAGAAAGAGGGCACAGGAACAGTAAAAAAAATCAGGACCACAGTAGAAAAGGTCAGGATTTGAACAGTATCTAACTCCAGCTTTTTCAATAACTCTCAAAGTGATACCCAATGGTAGCTACTGAACTGAAAAATACTAGTGGATATCCAGTGGAAAAACTAAACACACTCCCCCTAACATAGTCTCATCAACCACAAACCTATTTCCCTCCACAAGGGAATCTAGCCAATGCTCCAAGCTGGCCAAGGAACATCCTGCAGTTTGAGTCCTGCCTATAGAAAAAAGAAAATTACTTCACTCATATCCATAACACCATACCCCACCACCACCAAAACCAACAAACCCAACCCAGTAAGTTCCCTCACATTTTCCTCAGGAGAATAAGAGATACCTACATATACAGTAAACTTTGGAATAAAGAACTGACAAGAACTAGAAACACTATTAGTATCACAGTGGGATACCTCCCCACAGCCAAGAAATACAAATTTTCTAAACATACATGTACATTTTCAATAACTGTCATGGAAGGAAATTTTTAGGAATGTTAATTCAGTTATGCAGTTATCATGCCCAGGGAATGCCAACATGATGATGAATGACATGCCACATGCAGAAAAAAAAAAACCAAACAGATGAATCACTTTTTTAGGAAAACAGACTCTTACTGTGTTCACCTATCCAGGAATATTAAATATATTAAACCCCAAAGTATATTTATCATTTTTACATATATAGATAGGCACACACTCACAAAAATATATGTAAAAATAGTGAGAATACTGAAGAAACATTATGTAGTACTCTGCATTTGATATACTATATTATTTTTGGACCTTGCAAATATACTTTTTTAATGACTTTGCTCTAAAAGAAGGGACTTTCTAGCTCAGATTACTTGGACACTCTTATGTTTACTCTTCCATCTTTTTTGTAAAGTCAGAAGAGATTTCCCTGAGAACTTAAAATAAATAAGATATCCAGCTGCACAAACACTATACATTCTGTTAGATTACTTTGGCTTCCCAAGGAATATTTGACTTTCTCTGAATGTAAATGATTAAAGAGAATCCATCATATGAAACTGATTGGTGAACTGTTTAAAGTGGTATGGCACCTCTTCAAAGATGATAGAGAGAGAAATGAAAAGACCATGTTATGATAAAGCATCTCAGATATCCAAGGAGTTCTAGGGAAATGTTAATGTAACTAAGCACTGCATCCCCCAATTAAGAAACATTATTTAAATGACAGTTCCATAAAATACGATCTAGACTGCATTTAAAAAAAAAAATATGGTATTTCATCTATTCTAAATACAGCCAATAAAAGCTTGAGGTTTCCTGAACATCTGTCCATTCATAAATAGCAACTTCAAAAAAATGTAAGGAAAGATAAACCATGTTCTAGAATCCACAAAATGCATATTGCTCTGAGTTATGCTCACAAAATGACACAGGCTAACAATGTTCAGTTATGTAATTTCGTTATTTTTATAATTTACCATTTTAAATGTGGGCATAGGGTATTAACTTCTAGAGGTCAAAGAAACAAAAACTGAACTTTGTCCAAAAATATTGCTTTTGCTGAACTTTATATGTGTGGACCAGCAGCTCCATTTCCTAAAGAGCTAACCAGAAGGCTTAGTATCAGCAGATATGTATGTGCATATAAAAGACAAGGAAGAAAGAATTACAAGGAAATAAAAGATGCACTACTGCCTAATTGCCATGTCAAGTGACACAGACAAGAAGGTCTCAAGTTCACAGTTGAGTCATACTGGAGGAGTTTGGATTTGATTCCACCTCATTTAAGGAATAAACAGTGGATTTATATTAAAAAAAAAAAAAAAATCATAGCCAAAAGCAATCTAGTTTTTGGACTCTAAAATCAGTAAAAACTCGATTTAAGAGAAGAAAATTGAGAAAGTGAAAATCACACTAATGAAGCACAATTACTTCTTATAGCCATTCACTCATAACCTCCCCCTACCCTTACAACATTAAGGTCTTCTCAGAGCTTCTAAAATTTGGCAGATGGCAATAGTTTGCAGTAGATCCCAGAGTTGCCATCTTACATCTTAACCCACATAGGATTTGTTTTTTGCATTTCCTATCACTCATAATTTCAACAGTTGAAAATTGTTCAATTGAAAGTCCTTTGTAAATTTTGTGTTTGGCTGTGATCAATTTACTTGGTAGCTGTACAGCATAGTAGCTCTGTCTGTCCAAAAATTTAAAATCCTTAATTAGAAAGAATTTTTAAGGTCTACTTTTTTATAAAAAGTGATTGGAAACTCTGCTAGCTAAAACCTCAAGTTTTATCACTATGAATATTTGAGACTATCTTTCTAGAATGCTAGCAACAGATCACTGGATCATTATAAATGAACCACAGCTCATTGACACTGCTTTTGATTATAGTTATCTCATTCATAAAAATGTTCTCTCTATTACTCTCTTGTTATTAAAGAAAACGTATAATTCTGTGATTTATGTGCTAGCTGGTAACTAAGGAGGTCTGGATCCTACTTTGTTATTTACAACAAACTGTCTAAGTGACCTTGCTCAGGCACACCAATGAGAAACTGTGGGGTCATAGGCAGGGTCGAGTCACTTCATCTGCAGTTATCACTAACTGGGGGGCTCTGGGGTGCAGCAAGGGGCACCCAGACTGCTCTGCCACAAGGCAAAAGGCAGCGGAGGAGTTTGGGACACACTTGCATTTGAGTCTTCAACAGTTCACAGCAATTTCAACCAGCAATTTTCACTGCTAGCTAGGCTACAAAGTCATCACGCATTAAAGCCATATCTGGCAAAAAGTACAGAATTAGTCTGATAATCCTTTTTGTTCATCACACCTTCTTAAAATTATTACTGTAACAATACACTAGCATAATCTGAAGTCTGTTTAAGAGTGGGTGAAGGAAGACCAGTAGCAAAGGTAAAACTTACTACCTTAGTTCGGACAATCATTAAGACTACCTAGGCTGGCACACATCATGGAGCTGTTTTAGACCATAGCTGCCATTTTCCTAAGTTAACAGCCACATGTTTCCATTAGCACCAAAGAAATGAATGAAGAAAATTAGAGGCAATCTATTTCAGTTTTTAAAAAGATCTTCAGGACATTTAAGCCTACTTGCTCACTTACAGGACATCACTAAATTTCAACCTAAACTAATCCCAGCGAAAGTTACTGTTGTTAGCTAGACAAAGAATATCAGCACGCACATTCACTTTTTGGTATATACAACTCAAGTACGTAATACATCCGGAAAAGTTCCTCACTGTGTATCTTCCCTAACATTCTCTTCCCAAACTATTATTTTTAACAAAGCTACATGATATTTTTTTCTTACCAATGCTTGTCAAAAAGGTTAGATTTAATAGATGTAAACTACAAACACACACACAAAAAAATTATGGCCACAAAACCAGATGTGTCGCAAACCTGTCCATAACCACAGTTTTAACATTATATTTATGTGGCAAAGTATCATACACACACTTTTCAGATAAGAACATATTTCTAATCAGTCAGGAGAAGGAAGGGAGGCCAAGAGGTTGTACATATAAATCCAGAATATTATCTAGTGCTGCTATTAGCTATTTTCTTCCCTGACAAAACAGAATAAAAACTTGAAAATATTTTTTCATAGAGCACTATGAAAATTGCCATAAGAACCAATTTTTTGTCCAAAAACTTTAAATTTTCATCCTACTTTAACATCTCTTTGTAATACTTGACACCGAAAAAAAGAATACCTATACAGCAATATGCAAAATAAATGCAAACATAAAAAATCAAAAAACTCTCAGAACCTCAGAATTTCAAGCATTTTGAAAGTACTGAATTTCACTACCTAAGCATCTAAAAAAGTCTTTTTTTACAGTCTCTTCAAACTCAGTTTTAAATTTTAGTCATCTTTGCCCATGGAAAATCGATACCTTACTTGTTTTCAGTTCTTGCAGTAGATAATCATTTTTCGCAGCAAATAAAACAAATTACCATGTTTCACTATGAGAAAGGTCTCAAAAGCACTACCACAAGGATATGCAAATTCCTAATAGTAAGTATAGCAATGACATTAAAAATAATAATAATAAAAAAAAAGGTAAAGGGACAAAAAAAAAGTGCCTATATATCCTCTTCAGCTGTTTCTGTCAGACTGCGCCATCCAAGCACCTCTACACTCTTTAATACAACAGAAATTTCCTTCCTTACAGTTTCTCAAATACATTCTGATCAGATCAATGCTGCGTAACACCTCAGAGACACCACAGCACTTCAGCTGCAGTTTAGCTCTGCAAGTGATGGTAAGTAAAAGAGAAGGAATAAGAATAAAGAAAAACCAGAAATTTGAACTCTTCTTTGGAGGACTGGACAAAAGAACACAGGAAAAATGATTCAGTGAAGGAAAGTCTGGGACTTTCAGTCAAAAACAAAATTATGGATGCATCATACCAGACTGCAAAACCAATAAGAATTTACTTTTAAAACCATTTGGTTAAGCATTCATTTTTTACTTGTAATGCAGCTTATACCCACAAATCTAGCGCACACACACACATATTATTCAATAAGGAGGCCTGCTTCTAGATGGCATGACAATCTGAGTCAATAAATGAAAATAACTCAATGCAAGACTGACTTTCTGCAAGCTTCAGAAAGAGATATTCCATTCTATGTTTGTTAACTACCTATGAGGCAAATCTTTTTCATATTTCAGGTAGGAGACGATAAGGTATCAGACAGGGTTGTATGTGAGGTTGCACAGATTAGCATTATATGCAGACATTCCACAAGGTGTATATATAGCTTTCTAATCCAAAAAGGCTTTTTCAGGCTGAAAAATAGGGAAATATGCTTTTTAATTTCTAATTACATGTAATATAAAACATTATGGACCAATTGATTCCCTGCCTTGCAACCCACATACTGGGCCGGGCATTCCAACATTCTGCAACGATCTAGGGAGAGAGGAAGAAACTCTTTACTTCCTCCACAAAACTATAGGACATAACAGAGCTGCTCCACAAAAAGGTATGGGGTGTGTTGGACATAGGAAATTCCATGGCCATTGCTGCCCTGGAGCACTGCTGCGCATGCTGAGACCCTGAGCTGTTCTGTTTGGCACATGAATAGGTTTTCATGAAGACTTTCCATTCCTGTGGGGTAGGTTATGGGGGACAGATTTAATTTGCCTTCATATTTCACGCTACATTTATTTTAGCGGGAAGTTAAAATATGTATCACTTAAACATAAGTTTGACAATAAACTAGCTTATATTACATTTTAATACTAGATAGGACAGGAATTCTAAGTGCATAGAAGAATTTTTGCACCATCCTTCCAAAATTATTAAGACCTACTTTGAAGGCATTTCTTTACCATCCTACTACAACCAATAAAAACATTTTTTCCACATATGCCTTCTTTCTTTTAATCCAATTCAGTAAATTTTTAATAATAGCATTCTGCGAGGAAGTACGTGCTACCAGAGTTCAATAAAATAAGTGTCCTTCCATGTTACTAGAGGTACAGTCCATAAACTTGTGTGTTATAAAAGAAAACTGTTGCTTAGCATTGCTTTAACATTTACACTTCAGGCATTAATCCATAAAACAGGAGAACTGCGTATGTGATTTACACACTCTCTACAACAACTGCTAATATCCAGTAGATAGTTAACGCCCTTTCACTTTCCCTTCATCTTTCACTTGCTGCCCAAAACTCAATTTGAGAAAAGAAACTGACATTTTGATCAAATCTAGACTGTGAGGCTCTTTCCAAAAAGAACTGCCTGTTGCTTTTCAAGAAACCCCGGTGCATTTTCAGGAATGTCTTAGGGAGGAAAACCAGGCCAAATTCTACACTGAAACACGCACATACCCACCCTGCCCGTGACTGCTCTTGGAGCTGAACATGCACAGCTGAGGGCAGAATTTGGCCTGAAATGTGAATTCAGTAATGGAAGCCAACATCAACTCAACACAGCCCACACAGATCTTTGGACAGCAAAGAATGTTTACTCAAGGAGGGAATACTATCCCCAGCTCTAAGGGTTATTCCAGCTTCTTTAGCAAAGAACAGAGGAGAAATAAAAGCTATGATGAGACTGCAGGGCTTCTTCTGGGCTTCTATCAAAAGCAAATAGATGTGATCACTAGATAGAAGCAAGTCACTCCTATAGATGCAGATCCATTTCTTGTCAGAATAGCATTTCTGAGTTGATGTTAGGTGTGTGCGCACATAATCACATAAAGTTTAAATTAAGACACTTCCAACATATGACAAAAGTAAAACCAGAGAGGCAGTTGTAGGCACAGGGAGCACCCCCTGCCCATACGAGCACTGCAATACATGCCAGCTGCCTGACACTCTCCTGGGATAATAACAGAATGACAAGAATTCATTGTTTTATGTAAAACTAAGACATTCAGAAGACTTTGGGGACCTTAAAAATATTCCTTATAATTCTTAATAGCAAATATTTTAAATAGAAAGTCCAGTTCTGAAAGGCTACTAACTTTAGGGGAGGAGGGAGAAATCAAAGAGCAGTTCAAGTATAAGTCTCTTAGTGAAAAATAAAGGAGAATGGTCTTACTGCAGCTAGCTGGTTCTTTAAAGGTGACAAGTTGAGCTCTTCTAGTTGTAATTTATATCTCAGCAATAGAATCAATGTTTTATTCCCAACCATTAAAAGTGGGTAACACATCTGCTAAAACTCTAGCACAATGGCTGGCTTTGCACTGCAACAGGAAATGTAACCCAATAGTCTCAGAACTTCTACAAAGCCTAGCCATTTCTTAATGTAAAAGGATTTGAAAATTCAGTTCACTGAAACATCTGCTAAGCTCTTGCTGCTCTAACACATGATATTCTTTCTGCTCTGTTACCTGCCAACAAAAATATTTGGTTCTATGTAAGACTATCACAAGTGTGTGATAATGGCGCTCTGCTTCTAATTTTATATGCCATTGTACACTCACAAAACCACCTGGGGGTGACACCAGATAACATACTTGGTGTAAGCTCAAAACTTAAAATAAATTTATTTAATTTTACTCTTGTATGTAAATAGTAACAAATCAAATGGGTTCTGAATGACTAGCATTAACTTAAAGCAAAAGAAACAACTTAGTCAAACTGTTCTTGAGCCAACTTTCAAGAAGAGAAAAGGAGAAACGGAGAAAAAGAGCATGAAAGAGCACCAAAGAGAGAGGTAAAAAGAAGGGTGGGAAAAGTAGGGAAAAAGCCCAAGGAAGCAAAACCCTAAATCCTTAGATCAAACCAGCTGAGCATATGCGTGGCCTATGCAGTTACTTTCACAGCTTCTGCTCCAATCTGTTATTTACAGTGGCCACTTTTTTCAATTGAAATTTAATTATACTATAAGCATCTTCAATTTATTCAGTAACTATATAGTGGTAAGTAAAAGAGAGGACCTTTGAACATAAGTAAAGCTACACTTACTAATTTATTTGCAACTACTGCTTTCTACAAAAAAATACTTGTTCTCCATTTCTGTCTAGCAAATCCTTGTAGATTTTAGATCTTGAAAAGAGGTGGGTGGGAAAAAAAAGGAACAGTCTTTCAGTTTCCAGTGCTCTACTTAACAGAAGTATTTTCCGTATACCTACAGCCATCAGTGATTTAAATACTGTGTTATGTTTCAAAAGCTGACCAAACAGCTCTCCGTGACTAACTGAAGAGTTCACTATAACCAGCACAAAAATACCACAATTTTTATGCTGTAATCACTCATAAAACAGGTTTAGAAAATGTGAAGTTGCAGTAAGGTATGATTATTTACAGAAGCAACTAAAATTATGCCTCTAAAAGCCTCACACCTGACAGGCAGATAAACCCTACCTAAGTATGCTTGTTCTTTTAGGAAAACAAGAATCTAAGTGATCTGCAAACCTTTTCTTTAAGCAGAAACTTAAAATAGCCTGACTTCATGAAGTGTCGTAATTACTGAAATTAAGTCACCCTAGTCACAGCAAATAACAGCAAACAGGTAAATAAAAGTGTTACATAAGAATACTGATTCTCAGTACTTCAGGGAATTGGCTAAAACCAAACAGCTACCTGCAGTGTTTCCTCAGCTAAATTCCGTCATGCTGAATATCCCAAGTATCACATGCTGTAGGCTGCATGACCTCTCCCCAAAATGGAAATTCACAGTATACAATAGCATGCATTTCCGAAGAAATTATGACATCATCATCAACCAAAGTGGAGCTATTCAACACTCAAGAACTGAGCAACTACATTAAAGAAAAATAATAATTTCAGATACACAATGTATATTTCTTCACTGTTGGAAACAAAACAAAACAATTACTAAACTGTTATGATTTCTAGTAAGTAAACTTTAAACAGATGTTTAAAGTACCACAAAATAAATGACAACTAAGTCAAAGGCATGAAGACTAATTTCTCAGGAGGAACTAGCAGCCATGACAGAATTATACTGTTCTCAACAAAAAAACAGTAGGGAAACAAATGTATTTTCTAATTTTTTGCATCTAGCTTCAAAAGAGCTGAAACTCTGAGTGTTATTCTGAGCTATCCACCACTCTCGGAACATCTAGTAAGTCTATCGTTGTGAAATACAAATTAAAGATAGAATTATTTTTTATTAGAAGATTTTACTACAATAATGTGAAAAGGCCCCAGTTAGAATCAGGTATGTGCAGCTGTAGTCTGTGTGTGTGTGTTTATATGTGTGTACATATAGATATACATATGCACATATGTGCATGCATCTATACAGACTTCAGGAGCCTCTACAGTTCAAAATGTAGCAAAGAGCTTCAAACCGGCTCCAGAATGATTAGCTCTCCACGTACCACAATGCTGCAAGCAGCTAAAGCTACTGCCTCTGAGATCAAAACTGGTGCAGGCATATCTGCAGGGCACCTGGCCTGAACTGATAAACCTTACCTCTCTCCACACAACCTTGACATGAACCTCTCAATTCCAGTTATGGACTCAGCTCAGTTGTGATTACTTTAAATGATGCTGCATCATGCTGCATTGTGCAATGCAGACATCCTTGCAAAACACTGGGATATACAGTTCACAACCTTGGGACTGCAACTTTAAGCTTTAAAATACACATACTTGTTTAGGATACAGTATTCTGACCAAAACATTAACCTAAACTTTGGGGAGCTGCCGCAGAAATACTGAGAGGAAGCCCACAAAAAGATCCTCAACGAAGTCTACTGCAGTTTGGTGACAGCACAATCCCTAAAAAGGGAGAAGCAGGGAAAAAAAATTGCTCCCTACGAATCTTAAAATAGAAAAATTCTTACGCTGGTGATGTTGAGAATTTCAGGTCAGCTTTTGGGCATACCCAGGAAGAGGAACTTTTCTGTTTTACTGGCAATCAAAACATTGGTAAGGTTCAGGGGAACATAACAATTCATATCAGAATATGAGTTATAAACCCGATGCTTATCCTCAAACTCATACCCTCTTTCACAACACTCAAATAACTGCAGTACAATGCATATAAACACAAAGGACTTACTAAAGTGACTGGGCTTTGACTAGAGTGCACTATTATTCAGTGCTGATATTTTTTGTATTATATTTTGTGTTCTCTTTTATGTACCAACCATAAATAAATAGATACTTTAAAAAAAATTATCAATTGCTTTAAAGAAATCAAAATGAACTTCAGTGTTTTATTTTGTTCCTTAGAGGATGAGATTATCCGAGCAACAAACTCAAAAGGTTCCTTTGTGAAAATACATCAGAGCAAATAAAACTAACAATTCATAAAAGTTCCACAGACTGGAAAGTTCCTTTTCTTGGAACACCGATAACATTCACTTAGTCATTCTCAGGAGAGCTTCAAGAATGTGTTCTATGAACTATCCCTAACAGAGCAGAGGCATGGTTTTAAAGGTCCTGGTCAAAAGACATGCTGTTGAAAGATATTATTAGTTGTCCCAAGGTGCCAAGAACATTCACTTAGCAATCTCATGGACACAAATAGGTTTTGCATATGTACGGGCTGCAAACTGCAGGCAGAGGTTACAGGTGTGAAGACTCTCCTGACTGACATTGTCAGTGCAGCACAATAGAGTGTTTGTATTTTTGCTTCATGGATCTTACTGAAGACCCATAATGTTCAAGAAGCTTTTTTGGACATGTAAGCAGAGTTTTAAACACTATAAGATGTGTTTTCCACTTACATTAACCCAGTATAAATTACGATTAATCTCATTATCTCAATGATAATGAAATGTACAAGCCAACTTTTTTGTGCAGCTATACATACAAATTCCACCACTGATTTGCTCAGCTACTGCAGGTTATGTGGTAGATTAAGCTAGGTAAGGATGGATCTCTCTGCCTCAACAGTTCCTTCTCTGCCCTTCTTCAAATAAAACCAAATAATTTGGTCTGCATCACTAGCTCAGGGAGACGGTAAGTTATGGTCCACCACAAACACTTGTCAGCTGTGAAGTCTTCTGTAAAAGGGGCCTGGTTTGGGCTTGAACAAATTGCCATGGCTAGGTGAGTTCTGCAGGGGTATGCATCTTCTCATTTCCCTGATCTGTAGCTGCAAACATTCAAGGCAGACCCCCTCTCCCTGCTCCCCCTTTTGGGAATACCCTTTGTCAGTGAGTAAGGGATGAGAAGCAGTCAATAAGGTTAAAGGAAGCCAGTTCTCAATGAAGTTAAAGTCATCCTCTGCCTAAAAAAACCCTTTGGATTCCTTATAAATTATCTGGGTCAGAGGTTCAAGGGATAAGAGTAACCCTTCCAAGTGCTGGAGATGCTGCAAATTCTTATGTAATGAAGCCTCATGATGTTGGCTATGAAAGAACTGCATAGCCTTTCATTATGTCACAGTCCCAGTCCAAAGTCCAACGGAGACAAAGGGAAAACACCTATTGCCTTCAGTGCTTTATAAGAATTAAGAAAATTGTTGGGTTGTTGGGTGTTTTTTTTAAATATGAATGAAGGTGCTTTTACCACTGAAAGCACTTTCCCTCAGCCATTAATAATGTCTGTAGTATCTTTTCTAACTAGGGCATCTGTTTACATAAAAAAAAAAAATGCAGTCAAGCATATTCCACTTAAAAACCAAAGAAATTTTTTTGATGTTTTACATAAACTGAGCACAGAAATCACGCTAAATGATTCCACACCTAAGATGTACAACTACCTTAATCACAGTGAAAATCATATACTCAAAGAATAAAGTCATGCACTCCATCTAACAAAGTACCTTTACTGAAGACTGACAAAGTTAATCTAAAACCGTCGAAGAATCCTCTTTTAGAGCATTATCTTGATACGATGTTTGTCATTAAAATCAGAATTGTAGTTATAAAAGGCAATAGGTCAAAGCAGAAACACGCATCTGGATTTCAGTAACTTTATTCCCAATTTGAAAAATGAAGATGTGTAAAATACTTCACTTACCATGGATTTGGTGAAAGGTCGAGCCAAAGTAAACAGCAGGGTATACACCCACCAGTTACGATGAATGGAGGAGTAAATCATATTTCCAGGATGCACTGAATTAGACGTCACCCCATGGGGAGAAAGGCGTCGGTTCAGCTCATTGGAGAACAGTATATTGCAAAGCTTGGAACGATTGTAGGCCAACATAGCCCAATACTCCTTCTTAGATGGAGAAAGCAGGCCGAAATCAAGTTTTCCAGAGTCGTCCTTAATTTCTGTAAATCTAAAAACCAGTAAATATGCCTTAGATACCCCAGAGTTAATTTCACTCTCATAAGTACAACATAAAATGTAAACAGAGTAGAACTTGGCCAGAACCAACATAAAACAACGGCTTATTTAGCAGTTGAAAGTATCTACTGGAAACTGTTTGAGACCCAAGGAACAGTCCCATATAACATGGCAGTAAAATTATTGAATACTTAGCAAAAGCAAATTATAAATAAAACAAGTCAAAAAAGGCTCTAACGATTTAAAGGCATTGTAAGTAACTTACGAATCAGTTTATTTTAAATCCAAGAAAAGATTTTGCCACAGATCCATGAAAACATAATCAACTTGGAGGCAATAATGTAGCATAAAATAACTCTGCATTAGAAGCAGAGAAAACCAGCATCCTTCCATTTCCCCTTCTTCTCTTTCCCTAATTATTTCATCAAGTGTTCACATACTACACACTTTCATTTAAGTGTTAAAGTAACTATGGATGAGTCTCACTGCCTCTTAGACTTTTTTTTAGATTAAAAATTGATGAATGTAAAGGGGTTATAACCTTGGTAACTTGCCATCAATAGTCTTATATGTTTAAAAGATAAATGTAAACAAAGCCAAAATGAGTTCTGGCAGAGTATAATGTTTTTAAGTATACCCATGGCATGGCTGAACACAAATCAAAGTAACTAGTTGATGTTTTTTAATTGGGTCTGACAGAGTCATTAAACACCAGCTGTTTGTTTCTTTCTTTCTTTTTTTTTTTTTTATAACAAAGTAATGAATGTTCTAAAGACATATAGATGAAGAAAATGAAGTTTTAATATAGCATTTTCTCCCCCAGTTCTTACAACTTGAATTATCAATTTAATGGTATATCTTTACATTAGAAAATAATACTACATTCAGTTACAGAACCATATTTCATTCAGAAGAGCTACTAAAAATAAAAAGGATTTAGCAAGCTCTTTTTAATACTCAGAGTTTTCAGAATCAGCTGGGGAGAACAAGGATAAACATAATTATAGTACACACTAGAAAAATGTTTTAAAATATCTTTACTAATTTTGCATCTCATGCCCAGAAATGAGAAGAGATCAGCTGGAATTTCTACATTCATTCTGCGAGCAGAATTATAATACACTCAGAGAAAAGCAACCACAGTATTTGAATCCAGGAATCAAGAGGAATCCAGGATGTTCTGTATCTTGCAGAATTAGCCCTTCAATTTCAGCAACAACATTTCTCTTTCATAATTTTCGGTTAGATAAAACACATTTCTGAAATTAACAGGACTATTCTGGGAGGAATTTCCTATATTCATTCCTCAAGCAACCATTTATGACACTAAAAATAATCTATAAATAAAATACTTTGTGTATACTGTATAATGGAAACACGGTGGCATATTTTGAGTCCAGTCCTGCAAGTGTGCTTGTGTGAGTCAATGTTACTTACGGTGGCAACCTCACTGAGTTCAGTAGGATAAGGGCTGCACAATCAAATTAACAACACAGAAATAAAGACAGAAGGAAAGTCAACCTACTTATTATTCTAATTTTAATATGATGTGCTTAAAGTACCCAAAAGCTTAATTTAAACAGAATTCATTTGTGCTGAATCCAGAGTAGTAACTAGAAATGAACGAAGAACCAGAGACACAAATAAATATTTTGCCTTGGAGCAGTCTAGTATAATATTTTCTGCAAACACTGGACTTTATTTTTCCCCTAACAGGGGGTCTTGACTGCAGTGAAAAGATCCAGCCAAGGTTTATGGAAGTAATTAGACACCAACACTTCTGTTTTACAACATAGTTTAAGGCTCAGAGTTCTCAAGTAGGTCAGATACCTAATGTCTAAACTAACTCTGCACATCAGCTTCTTCCCATTAAACAGATTGGGGGGAAAACCAATAGTTATTTACAATTATCAGTTTAAGTGTTAAGTTATGTCATAATACATTAATTGGACCTCTTAGAAAAAGGGAAAGTTACTAGTTGTGTTTATTATTTTATTCAAACATAGACTGTACTTATTTTTTGGTGGACTTCTATAAACCTTGGCTGATCTTACTGCGTTAGCAATGAGCCCTTCAAAAATGTTTTTGAAAATACAGATAAAGACGTTCAGAGATGTAAGCTCTAGTTACACATAGCACTTAATAAAGTAAAAAACAAAGTTGTCATTTAAAATACTGTCAGATACAAACTTACAAAGGGGAACAAGCAGCTGACAATTCTACATAATCTCCCATTAAATAACAGCTCATTTATACACATCCCGTTGTGCCCTCCACATCTGGCAAGTGATTGGAGTTGGCAGATTTATTTCTAGAGCTATCTTGCCTGCCCCGCAGTAGCCTCCCTCACTCCTAACAGGACTCTGCTACTTGCTTTCACAAACCTGGTGTGATTTGCAAAGATAAGGATGTCCAGATTTTGTTACCACCTAATTACTAGACATTTCATGTCTTTTAACACTGGGAAGGATTATTACTGGCATTTTCTATTGCTTCCTTTCATTTCAGCCATCATAAATTTAAAATGGTAAAAGTAAATCTATCTGCAGTGTGTCATTTATACCATAAGCCCCTGTGTTTGGAAGTGATAAAGGTTTCAGCCCGACCCTTGGCTGGTCTCTCTCTACCAGGTCCCTGGGGTTACATTTTATGGAAACATGATTAAAAAAATAAGCTTCATTCTAGGTCACTAAAACATTTCAGAAATATGAAGGCAGGGAAAAGAGAGAAAAAAAAAAAAAAAAAAAGCAGCACTCACACATTCTTCCTTTTGGTTTGCTACAGTGTTACACATGACCAAAAGTGAAATAGAAATCAACAGTAATGTTTAAAGCTCTAAATGATAGGTCTAATCCTGCAGTCCCTGAACTAAATCAGAAGGCAGTATGTGGCTTCTGCCCACTAAAATTCAGAATCAGGGCATGCATTTTGCACAAGGAACTTGATTTAATTTAAATCAAGTCCGTCTTTTGAGTTATTAACACAAACACCACAAGCATGTCTGAAATAAGGCAAACCTCATCAATGATTTTTTTTCTCCCCAATTGTACTTCTCCTGGCAGTAGAAAAGACAAGCATCTAACATTTTAATTAAAAAAAATCACCAAAAGAGGCATGGCCAGATTTCTAATATGTATTAAGTACACTACTTCCCATTTTACAATTATGCAGCTAATGTCTGCATTGAATTCCCTAATTTCTCATTATAAAACAATTGGATTTCATCTAGTAGTTTTTAATTGCATTGTTTCTCCTGCTAAAATAACTGCACATTCTTCTTGGTAAGATGTTGAAGTTGTTGAATGATAAATCAATACAGGTCATGCCATTCAGATTTAATCAATTATTATTCCATCTCCTTGCAAAATCAATGAGTGGTCTGTCTGAAATGTGGCGAAAATCTGCATTCATACAAAGAATGATCAAAAAATATCTACATACTGTTATAAAACTAGAACACACTTTATCCAGCAACACAGCCAAATCCAGTAACATCCACAGGCATTAGTAACGCTTCTATTTTTAAAAAGCTTATTCTAACACAAATGCTTTAGAGCAAGGCCCTTCATTTTCAACAACTTTTGCAGTCCTGCCATAACTGTTTTATGCTCTAAGGATTAAAGATTTCAGCTAAATCAAAGGTAACATTCACCAACCTGTGTGATTCGGAGGACACCACCACAACCCTAGCAGGAGATGACCGGCGTAAAACGTCCTCCAGAAGCTGGACAAGGTAGAAATGTCCCAAGTGGTTCACCTGGAAGGTGGACTCCAGGCCATCTTCCGTCAAGCACCAGGGAGCACCAAACACGGCAGCGTTGCAGATCAGGATGTGAAGAGGCCTGAATAACCAGAAGTTATTAAATAACACAGAATCAGGAAAAAGAAATCTCCGTGACACACGTGCCATTCTATTCCTGCACGAAACGGGCCAAGGCGTGCCTGGGGTGTAGGTGTGACGGCTTCGGCAGCGGCGGGCGGGCTCTCTGTGAGGAGAGTGGGGCCGCCCCGCGCCGGACATGGCTGGTTCCAGCCAGTTCTGGCCGGTTCTGCCACGGCCCCACCCGCAGCGCAGGGCTCAGCCCCTCGCCGCGCTGGCCAAGCCTGCGGGAAAGTGGATTGAAGCAAAGGCAAATCGCCACACGGCAGAGAGGAGTGAGGGGAAGACGTGGAAGAGCAGCATGAAGAGCAGGGTGAGAGGAGGAGGAGGGGAGGAGGTGCCCCCGGCGCGGGGCGGGTGTGCCCCCGGGCTGCCCCTTGGCGGGACCCGCCGCTGCAGCTGAGGGAAGGAGCAGCAGAGCGTGCTGACCGCAGCTCAGGGTGCGGGAGGTGGAGGAGCTGGGACGAAGGCGGGAAGTTGAGCCTGGGCAAAGGGCAGGGGGAAGGCGGGAGAAGGTGGTGTTGGTTTTGCTTTTGTTTCCCACTATCCAAACCTATTCGAACTAATCAGCCCACCACAACATGGCGCCTCAAGAAAACTACCACAGCAAGACCACACAGCTTTTCCACTTCCTTCCAAAGGATCAAGTAGAAAGGTAACACTTCGCATTTTGAGCACCAACAGGCCCGTGTGCCCTGAACTTTCGCAACACCAGTGATCAGCAGGTGGATGGCTGACACATGGGCAGGTCACCAGAAGACCTCTATGCTCCCGCAGCTCTCCCCACTGCTAATCAGGAAACAGTCTCCTGGAGCATTTCGGAAAGGAACTTTTCCTAGGGGAGGAGTGACTCCTATCACTTTGTTATGTGGGGTATGCGTCTGTTCGTGACATCTGCACAATTAGTAGGGTAAAAGTGATTAAGAAACAAGACATAATGCAACAAGGCATACACCCACACGTTTTATACTTCCACGGCTTGGGAAGTATGCTGTTAAAAAAAATACAAGTTTATAAAAGACTGAGTTGGAAAAGAAAAAGGTCCTCCAGAAGCTGTAATCTTTGGTGGAAAAACTGCACACAACACATATGAGATCCTTGAGACAGAATTCTTCCTCACTGAACTCAGCTAACCCAGTTTAAATAGAAATGCTATGACAAAGGAACTAGAAAAGAAGCTTTCCTAACTTTCTTTGCAAAGGGTAAGATTCTACCAAACTAAGCTAGAAAAGAACCTAGAGTGTCACATACCTCTCTCATTCAGAAATCAGGTCCAGAAAACTTCAAATTCCTTTATCTCTCCACTGCAATCTCAGGATGCTACACACCTTGCAGCCTTCCCAACCTCCACAGCAAGATCAAGGACAAACATCCTTTCTGTTCTTTCTTGTCTTTTTTCAAATCCTTATGAAACACAGCAAAGACTCTGGTTCTCAGACCTCAGGTGGATCTACATTTGCTAGATTATATCATCTCTAAGGAAACCTTGGCACCAACAGTGTATTCTTGTCCTTGAGTGAGTCTGACACAGCAGACCTCACACAGCATGCGTACCTGAGCTGAAAAACTCAGACTTGGGAGTCTGCATCTGGCATCCCTGGCCCTGATATAATCAAATAGGAAAGGTCAGACAAAATAGCAATAGCCAAACAAGTACCTTTCATTCCTACGCTACCACGCACTAATACCTGTCATGTCCTAACACCACAATATTAAGACCTGTCACATTTGTTTGTCTACTCCATTCCAGCCTATTATGCCTTTACTGCAATTGGCCAAATCCCATGATACAAAATCAACCACCCAACATAAACTCTAATTCTGAAGATAGTAAATAAAGCACAACTGGGGAAAATAGCTGCTTGCCCTCTGTTCTTTTCAAGTACTTCCTAACAGCCCTACACACAAAAGATGACAGGAGACCCAGAGTAAGAACATTTTCCTTCATGGCTGAAGGACACACATACTGCAACTTTGAGCATCTGCAAAAGGAATTTTGGAAAAGAATGTGAAACATGAAACCCCAGGTTTTCAAACAAACATAAGTAATTAGATTCCTTCAGGCATGTTTGAAACCCCCAGATTTTGATAGCCCAGCTTTAAAAAAACATTTCTGGGGGAATCAAATGCACTTTACCTGAATACTGAGCTGCATAAGCCTCAACATAAACAGTAGGCTGTATTTCCTTATTAAAATAAATTTCAACTTCAAGCCTGCTGGGAAGTTACCAATATAATCTGCTTTAATAACAAGTTAACAATCTAATATCTGTACCTGTGCCAACTTGGAAAATCTTAACAAAAAGCTTCAGAAGCAGTATGAAACATCTGTGTACTCTGGGAAGCTCATTTTCTGAAGTGCTGAATTTCTGATTTGCCTTTTGGTCAGTGACACTTATACGTAAAATATCTTCACAGATATAATACAACCGCAAAAGAAACTGAAGATAAAGGGGGATTGTCCTTTTAAAGGCAAGGTTCTCTTCTTCTGTTCAAACCAACTTGCAAAAAAGGCAGTTCTTTTTTTCATCTTTGCAGCCTCACTCAACACAGCACAAGCAGGCTATTTACTAAGATATGCAGGATCATATTTTTTAAAAGGTACCCAACCTTTTGAGGCGTATTTTATGAAAACATTTTAAACCAGAGTTCATTTTGCCTGTTCAAGATACATCTGCCAAGCAGAAAACAAGGCTTCATGAAGCTTGAGAGTGTCTGTATGGAAACATTGGATGATTCATCATCTCTTCTGAAAGTTTATGAAAAGCTCTAGTGAGAATTAATTTACAGATTTGTAAATCTGCTGGGAAAAAGGAACAAGTTTCTTCAACATAGATGCAATTTTTGGTATAAGAGCATCCTGTATGAGAACACACACACACATGAGAAAATACCATCGCCATCCCCTGCAAAAGCAAATATGTCACTTTTTTCCAAAACTGTATCCAATAATTGTCGTATGTACTATGAAATAAGAGATCATTGTAAGACAGAAAGGACTCACATGTGAACCAAAACTATATTCTACCTATCCAAACTGTAGTATCCTTCATTAATACTAATTATACAATAAATACCAGAGGCCAAATATGCACTCTATGCTTAAATCTGTCAGCTCAATTAATTAAAAAGATGATTCTAGCATTATAAAACTATAAAATGTAGTCACTTTCAAATTGCCTGGTCATTTAATTGGGTGTTATAAAAGAAATAAAATTATGTTTCAGCCATTTTCATGAGATTTGTATTCTTCAAGCAACATTTTGTTCTAAGTTTTTAAAGATAATTAAAATTAAGGAGTCTGTAATTAAAAGAATTTACACTATTCTATTAGAAAAATCTGTGAAGAAATATAAATACAGAGACATTTTAAACTAATATACTGAAAAGCTAATATCAGATTCCCTTTTAAAATTATTTTATTTTTTATTAGCATTAGTGGTTTAAAATGGTTCAAAACTGACTTCTCTAGAAAACACCACAGAAAATAAACCTAAAGGGTTGTATCAATAGATACTGCTGTAGTGCTTCCTTTCAGCTCAGAAAGAATCACCTCTCAGTTTCGGATCCATGTCCATTAAGCTATTGGTGTCACTCGTCAGACTGCTAACAAAGGTCCAATTATTGAAAATTATCATCTAAGTTTTTGTGACCTGGGCATTTACACACCAGGAAATGAATGAGATAACTATATGGTGGCCGTTACATAGGTTATGAATTTCAGCCACAGATGACATATTCTAATCTCAATGGTGCAGAGCTCTATATCACTGAACATATCATTATGCAGGAACAAAATCTTTAAGATATGTGACAATTCACACCACACATCTGGCACTACAGCTTTGCTTTATGACAGGAGTATTTTTAAGTCATAGCAGAACTATGACCTTGATTTCACAAGTTCATTAAAAACCTTGCTGTGATCTACATTAGGCTTCCTCCGGAGCCCAAAGGAAAAAAATCCCCCCTCAGTTTAAAACAGTTTGTAATTCTACATCAAAGCCACAGCTAAGGCCAACAAAAAACGTCAGCAGCAAAGAAAAATTTTCTTTACTGTTTACTCCTGGTATCGACATTACTAAAGTGCTCCTTCTAACCGTGACGCCTATTTGATATTTCTGGAAACACTGTATAGTTAAAACCTTGCAGGGTGTTTTGAAAATTTACCCCTACGTCTCCTTAAAATGCCTTCAGTCAGTGACTTACATCACACCAAGTGAGCTAATGTGGTCTACCATTACAATTTAAGAATGCACTGGGACTTGAACATAAGCTATTCCATCATAGCATGTAGTCGCTGTTTCTTACTCTTCACAGCATGACTGAGACCCAAGAATACACTGCTTTAACTGCTATAAAGCTACACAGCAATTCTAGAAAACTCTCACCATGCTGGTAAGTGTACAACAATTTAGTAAAAAAAAAGCACGTAGAATTAACAGGGACATTCTTAACTGTGAATATCTCAGCTGAAAACCATCTAGTGTCTTGTGTACTTCACAAGACTGTGATACATTTCTAACCCTTGGACTGAGCAAGTCATTCAGATGTTATAAGCTGTGCTCCATTCACTGTTAGAAGCAACAAAGCAATCCAACTGCTTTGCACTATTTGAAAATCCGGTAAGTGAATACATTAGAGACAGAAATTAAGTTGTTGCTATAAATCAGTTAGTTATGAAATTTAATAATCAATTTGTTAGCACCTGATGTAAAACTGTGATCTGTCAGCAGCCTCCCAAGCTGGCTGTGTGCAGCAGTAGATATTTCCAAGGGAATTAATTACTGATGATTTGCAAAGGTAAGAATAATATTTTTCAACAAATGTAGCTTGTGCACTAGGAGGTTAAACAAACACCACCAAAATGTCAACAGAGTTCTCAGCTTTGGTGTTCTCCCATTTCAAACGTAATGAAATAGTTAACGAGAAATTATGCAAAGGGAATACTTTCAAATCTTCCCATGAAGCAGAATGTCACACCATCTGGGGCACTTCTCAAGTGATTTGAAAAGTTCACACTGTTTGGAATTACACAGAAATTCAACAGAAAAGGCCTTGCCATATCCCCAAAGTCCCATAAGCAACTGTAGACCTATGTCAGGGCCAGTAAAGAAGGCAGAGTTGTGACTTCTCTTCCACAAAGAAGCAAAGTCACAGCCCACCAAACTTTTCCATCCCATAACTCTGAGCACCCATGTTGCTTTCTCTGACAGTTAGAAAATGGTACTTCCTTCATACTTGAGGGAATGCCTATATTCACAAAGGAAACAACCAACACACAGGCCAGGCTTGTGGCTCTCCAGAAAAAGGGTGAGTTAAACAACCAGCTCCAGAAACCCTTCTCAGTTTTACAAGCAGCACTGATGGGAAACTGAGCAAGAAGAAAATCACTAGGAGTCAGACAGCAGCATGTATACCATATGTAATCTAACACTGACCCCAAAAAATTTACTTGTTTGATGAAAAAAAACCCCACCCCAAACCAAACAAACAACTAAAAGAAAAAAAAAAAACCTGCTTAACTCAATTTTGGAAATGACTGCTTAATGTTTAAGTTCCCTTTTTCTAAAAATATTGACTGAAAAGTCAGCAAAAATACCCTCTATTGCCACCTGTCAGCTGACAGAATTGAGGATCCTTGTCAGACAGGCTTCATTTTAAGGCAAGCCACTAACACAGGACTTAGAGCCCTGATGGATGACCTCCTGCTAGAAGCAAGGAAAATTCTCTGAAATTCATCCTACTGGATTTCTTTGCAGGATTTGACACTGTTGATCAGCAAATACTTCTGCCCCACTTCCAAGAGATTAATGGGAATGGACTGAAACTGTTTCGTTTCTTCCTTCACACCAAATACATGGGAACTATTACGAGCAGCTGCCCTTATGTCTTCATAATATATCATCTGCATACTGGCATATAGGTCAGCTATCTCTCAATCATTATTCATTACCTCTATAAAATCTTAGGTATACAATGTCATAAAAGTTTGGAGAAGGAACAGAAGTCTCAACAGATTTAGAATTAAACAGAAAACATCCATTAGTCTTGGATTTCCCTTTATTAGCTTTTCTTACACATATGGGGGGGGAAAAGCCAAGTAAAAAAAAAAAAAAAAACCCGCATCACCTTACACTTCTGGAAATTAATAAGTTATCTTCCTTTGGAGAAAAACTTTGTCATTTTAGTTCCTTAGGGGGACAGAACAGTTTGAGATGCCTACTTTTCCTCTTAATGGGGTCCAGAACAATGTCAACTACTGTGAAAATTTTTAAGTTGAACTTCTGAAGAGAAATTCAGAGCCAATATTAATAGAAGAAACATTTAAACATTTTACCTTTTTAAACATTTAACATTAACACTTTAAAAAAATTTAATGTTGACCTCAAACTGACCTTAGTAAAACCTGCACTGCCCAAAGCACCTTCACTCAAAAATGAGCCAAGCTGGGATTTCTCCTTACACTCTCGTTTGAGTTTCACAAAGACTACACACAAAATAAGAAAAGCAAGGATGATGTTTAATTTGTTGACACGATCTGCTTCCCACACTTGCCTAATTTATACACTGTAATTATGGTATGTGATACTAGAAATCTGAGAAATTAGAAACTTTTTAATCTGTACTTTCTTGTATGGTATCATTACATCAGTAAATCACTCATTTTTGATAACAAATCATTGCTTAAAAATGAAGGTGAGGATTAGTATTTGTACTTGCTTTTTAACTTAGAACTACAAGTCAAGAGGGAGGAGGAAGAATTACATTTTACAAGCATATGGTGTGTTTCTTCTCTCCATTAGGTTCATACCAGAGACTCTCTCTCCTTTTGGGTACCCATTATCCACAGCTCTGAACTCCCTTTTGCATAGCTATAATCTAACCCTAGATTTCCTCTGACTGATAGCACACAGCATACTCAGGGTATTGATATTAACAATAGGTGTCAGTGCTGTTCTTCCCTCATCTCAATGCCTCCTCCAGACCACATTTCAAACCAAAATCCAACCAAGAAGCCACATTTTCCTTTGTCAGTGTTGCATCTTTGCTAGTTCTGTAACCCTAGGGACTCAAGATACCTCCATACATAGAGATTTTGAAAGTCCTAGGGCCAGGCTGGGATAGGATAGTACTCTGCAACTTCATTTCTACATCCATTCAACCTTTCAGCATTTCCTTTCCACATCCTCTTCCTTTTCTCAAGCCTTGGCATAATAAGAGGAGCACTTTGTTCCATTCCTTGCCACACCTTGCAAAGATGTTTTGTTCTGTTTAAAATCTCACTGATGCTTAAGAGACACCAGCAATGAAAACATAGAGAATCTGGTGATTTTCATTCTGCAGCTCATACAGCATACATCTTTTTCAAAATCCCAACAGCAAATCATTATTTACATGTATACACAAGGAGTTACAAACAAGTATAACCCAGCCGTAAAGGAACATTCATTTTCACAATAATCAAGGAAAGATTTGTTGTTTCTGCATGTACTTCTAAATACAGGAGTTTCATTTGTACACAGTAAGTACTTGTCAGAAAAAAGAAAGCTACAGCTCACAAGGAAGGTCAGTTACTACTTTTTATTACATATTCGTGATATTTTCCATTGAAAACAGCTAACTCCTTGGAAAATGTTTTCAGGACCACAGTTGATCACTCAAACAATAAAACACTTCATGCATTTTGAACATTTCACTTGCCAATGACAACTCCTTCCTCTGTTTTGCCTAGAGATATATAGAGCTGTAATAGAGTTCACAAAGCCCCTAGCAGCTGTATGCTGCCATTCAGACCTGAAAAGATTCCATGTTGTGATAAAAATTAATGTACTTTGACATCCTCTGGGATTTTTGGTGCCTTGGGAACAGCTAATGAAGAAATACAACCTTTTCAGATTATAACGCAAATTTTTGGATTCGAAGATTACGACACATGTGGTATGTGCGTGGCCTGTCTAATATTCAGCAGTAAGGCTTCCATACCCAAGTGCCAGAAGACTCTGCCTTCATGTGTTTTAATTATCTCCCATAGAAAGCCTTTAACTAAATAGACTAAATATGTTTTAATGTATGTGTAATTAAATTGCTAATCTTGCCTTGTATTTCAGAACTTTTAGAATACAACATCAATTAAACAGAGATCTTCTTCAAACCTATTAAGCTACAATGCTGCAAAATCCTTGTTTTATTTGCAACAGAAAACTTTTTAATCATGCATATTAAGTCATACATATTTTACTTCCTTAGATACTCGAAACAGTCTTCACAGCTAGTGTATCTTGTGGAATTTTTTTAGAAAGACAGAAACCCAAGACTTCATGAGCCATCTTAGATCCACCTTGGACTTCGGCACAGACACGGTTCAAGATGGGAACCAGAACAACCAGTGTGTGAACAGAAAGCCACAGGAGGGTTACCAAGGTTTCTTCCTTAGGTTACGTGAGTGCAAAATATCCAAAGACAAGCAGTAGGTTCACAAATTTCAGCACACATTCATAAAACCATGCAACAAACACCTAACAATCTTTCTGTTAGTAATATGTAAAAACACTTAAAATTTTTGAAGATGCAACTATATGTAAAGTTACGGTGAACTGCCAATCCTATCTTTATTTTAATATGGACTTTTACTTAAAAAAAAATAATGTTCCACAATACAGTAGATGACATGAAAAATGATCTGGAGAAAACATCATGATCCCTGCCTCCAATAAAAGCAGGGAGGGCTTAAGCTTAGGAGATTTAATTTGAAAAATAGTGGAAACAGTTTGTGGATTCACATGACTTGACACATGCTACCACATTGGGGTAATTGTGTATGAGAGCTTAAAAAACAAAGAAAGAAGAAAAAGAAAAAATATTTATGCAGAAAGCCAATCCCTAGGCTTTAATAAGGCACAGTACCACCACAAAGAAAAAAAGAAAGTTTCACCCTAATATCATTATGTCTGTTTCAAATGAAGTCAGCCTTCGATCTTATTTAAATTTAAGATACATGCTGTCTGCAACAGCAACTTCTGAACTATGCATGTTTCAATACTTAATTCAATGTGGATATTTTTTGATATCTCAAAATGTACAATGTTGTCCAGAAGTTTGTGCCTCAGTGGCACTGTCACAATGCCAACTGAATTTGAAGTTGAGAAGACAAATATAGTATCTCAACTGTTACTAGTTTTAATTGACAAAAAGTCTTTCTATGAATGGCAAAGAGTTAACAGATTTGCACAGCATTAGGAAATATGTTCAAATTTGGAAAGACAATACACAGTGGCAACGATTATCTCTGACAGAGATACATCTACTACAGAACCATTAGGCATATTGGCATAATGGCATCACTAGTAATTCATTTAAATCATATATTCATTTTTTCTGGATCTTTTAAGTTATATATGCCACAACTTACTAAACAAATTCCATCTTTACGTATGTATTTATACGTGTGAATGGAATTTATCATACGAGGTCTACGATTTAATTGTGGTTAAATTAGAATTAAAAACCAGCTTAACACATGTGCAATATGTCAGTTATGATACACGAAAACGCAGAAAAACAGTATTCCAGAGTGAATTTTCAGCAGGCTCTGAAACCTTAATTGCACCCGCAAGGTTTCAGAGGGCTTCTGCTTCCAGCATGAAAAATGAATGTACTCATAGAGTCTGAGGCCTCAGTTAAGGAGGCCAGCTGAAAACCTGGCCCTCTCCATTTTGGGTCTGCTAGGGAAGTAAAGAGCGAGTAAAGTTCCAAATGGAGAATCATAATTCATAACTGCTGTCTCTTCCATATTTCTACACAGAGCATAAGTGAATAAACTGTCAGCATATGCCAATTCTTACCACAAAAAAAAAGTCCTGTTTTAAAGTATAGGAAAGTAAGTGCAGCGAAAAATCTACATATGGAAGTCCTACGTAATTGTGAATTGCTGCTACCAGTTCAGAAAATTCTAAGTAGTAGCTGTTGGCAAACACTATTTTACATCTTTGAAGTAATTCAAGATTTTTCAGGATAATTTCATTTTTTTTTCTCAAACACTGAGAACATTAAATTGATGTCTTACTGTTTGGCTGAAGATAACTTTAATTCAAACCAAGTGGCACTATGCACCACTCAAAACTAAAGAGGCACATAAAATTTCATCTGTAACTTTACTGCCCACTTCTGCCTGCTAACCGTTTTGCTCACAGAAGTGTTCTTATGCTGAGGAGCAGGCAAATGCCATGATGCCATGGTTGTAAATACTGACAACAGGTAGCTGTTTTGGAAATTCTGTAACTGAAACATTAGTGCTGTCCCGCAATTAAATTATGCAGATTTGAGTCAAATATGTAATGATTAAATTAGGAAATAGATATCAAAATATCACATCCACAAATCCACACCTCTACACAATTACCAGTCCTACAGACCCTGGAACTATCCAACACTGATGCTGACTAAATTTAAATGCTACGTTGCATGCAATCACAGAAGGGCAGTCATTTTGTCTATGAAGTGGATTAATATCAACCATTATTCCTCACATCATGCTTACTCAATGAAGAGGAGATTCAGTTCAGTGTTTTTTAGTTTCAAAAGCCTAATACAAAAGATTGGTTGGTCTGCCTCTTCCAGCTGCACAAAATTCTGCTAATGCTATATCCATCTTAGCCCTGAACATTATTATAAACAGATCATTTGTTTGATTTTCCAGAACAGAGACATTCAATCAACTGCCTGAGCTGGAAAGTAGCAGAGGGAAAAGACTAGATACAGATAAAAGAAGTAACTTGAACAAATCTAGCCATTTAGGTACACTGAGACCTCTTTTCTTACTCTCATACTAACCCTAGCACCATCTTCACATGGAAGGAAGGTGGAGCTCATTCACTCCTGCTGGAAATATCCAGTGGGGAATATATCTTGACGACAAGCTAGGAATACTAAAAGATCGCCAGAAATCACCGTAAAGTAAAAAAAAAAAAAAATTAAAAAAAAAAAATAAAGAGAGTTTCATTTCAAGCTACAAGAGAGCCTAAAGTTAGTTGCCATTACTGTAACATAATAAACTGGCTTTCTCTAAAGAATTTGTTTTCTAAGTCATTCAGCCCTGTCTTTTACCAAGTTAGATTTCCATTTTATGTATTAGTCACACTGTGTTCAGGCTGTGCTACAATGAAGTAAGAGGTAGATCAAACATTAAACAGCAATATTGTTTTATCTGTCTTCTCCCAAAGACAACTTTGGGAGATCCAACTAAGTTATCACATATAGCTTATTCTGCTCATAGAATCTTTGAAAGTGTGAGAGCAAGAAAAACTCGACAGCACTGTTCTGCTTGTAAGGAAAGTTTATAATCTACTGCAATGCAGGACCTGAAATAATCTGAAAAAAACCTTCACCCCCAAAGCTTTATCTGAAACTGCACAGATTTTTTTTAAAAAAAATCTCAGAAAGAGAAACAGCTGTATAGTTTCTGAATCTCAAGAGTATAGATAACGCAAACAAAAAAAAAATCACAACTTCTTCTGGGAGGAAGAAGGATTTTCTAGAATGTATTTATAAGAATATGGCAAAATTTACCATTGTTTCTATACTCTGAACCCAAATTTTATCCGTGGAGAAGGCTGCAACACCTAACAAATCCAAACAGGAATAAAAGATTCTTATAAAATCTCAGAAACGTGATAACTTGAAGATGAATCATCTGATTTTTACTTTCAAACAAGGAAGCTTTCTTAGCTCTTAAGTACTACTCCAATTCATATTAAATGTTTCTTTTCAGAGTAACTCTTTTCTCCCATCTATTGTTTGTGTTTCTTTCAACTCTCTCTCTGCTGCATCATTTGCTTTCTGTATACAACCAGCCCCTGGTAAATTTCTGCTGAGCAGAGGATGGCTTTTCTTCATTCTTCACGTAGTTTCCACAATCTCTCAGATTCTCTAAGCACATTCAAGGCAGCTTTTTTTTTTTTTTTTCCCCTCTAGAAGTTATGCGATTAAGGCAGCATATTTACAATCTCAGCAATTTTCCCGCTGTTCCCCACAATACCAACACCATCACCTTCCCCAGCTGCAATAGGTTTGATGTTTTAACTCAATGAAATTTAGGGATCTTTTCTCTGAAGTAGTTTCATTTTAGTTTTCTCATCCAGGAAGAGATCTGTGAAACACAGTCCTTGAAGACTCTTTTCCAATAGCTATCAAGGAGGGAAGAACACTCTCCCAGATTGTGATGTGACTGAGTACATCCCTATATCTACACACAAAAAATAGTATCTAGAGCCAAGAGGTATCCTAGAAAAGAAGAATTTCAAAAGACAAGCTAATCTGTTCTCTACTTTATAAATTTCCAGTTATCATGTCAGGTGTCACTAAGACCAACAGATTCTGTAGAATACCAGTGTGTCCCAAAAAGCAACAGTGGATCAGAGAAATTAAACAGACAATAAATCTGCACCCAAAAGTTTAAGCTGTTCACCACTGAATACTAAAGCCCTCTTCATATAACATGTTGTGAGAAATAAACTACAGGTCTTTATTAAAACGTGAATTCATATAAAATTTCCCCATCACATGTTAAAATTACTGTCCATTTTTTCCCAGATCTATACAACTCAGAACTCAAATGATAGTTTACTTTAAAATAAAAAAAAACACTTTATTTGCTTTTCCTTCTACTTATATTGTTATGAAATTTGTAAGAGATTTGTAAGAAAGAAAACTCTACATACAACGTATTTTCTGTACTAATTAACAGGAGAGCTACCTACCACAGGAACTGGGGAGACTGTATCACAGTATGCCTTCTCCTGCAGGTGTAGGAAATCAGAGATATCAAAGCCTTTTTAGAAAGTTAGGATACCAGCAGACACTTGCCAAAGCATAAAGAATAAGACTCACTCTGTCACTGAAGCCTGTAAGATTTCTTTCAACTGCTCATAAAGCTACTAATGTAAAGGAATCAGTGATCTGACAAAAAAGCCTCTGGACACTACAGCAAAACAGATAAACAAAAAGACAAAAGTAGTTAGTGTATGTTAGGGCTGGAAAACACATAGGGCTAGCATTGTAGTAATAAGATGCTACTTCCATATAATTGCTTTTCTGACCACATACAGACATAGTTAAATCACAAAAAATCAAAGCCAGAAAGACCTAGTAGGTCTTCTGGTCCATTCTCCTGCCAGTGCAGATGATTGTAAGGTAAGTCTTCTGTATCTGTATCAGATAAAAGATCTACTGCTACAGGCAGTGTGTGGGGTCTGGTTCCATCCAGCCTCAGATTTTAAACAAAATATAACTGGAAATTCATTTTGGTCAAACCCCCGCAAGTCTCACAACAGATTCAGACCTTAGACTTTCATATAATGCTTGGAGTAGCCCTGCCGCACACACACAAACAAATCTGAGCACATAACAGAGACAGAAATATCTGAAGGCAAGGCAGAGGCTATAAATGCTGTCTATTACTAAAATTTTTTCCAAATGAAATGAGCGAAACTTTAGTAAAACCTGTCCATCACTGACAGCGTAGCTTAACAGACCTACACTGGTAAAATAGTGTATACCAACAAAAGTAAAACAGGCTTTAATGAGTCTGTATCTTCTCATTTTTTAAGTTCTCTGGCATGTTCACTTTTAAGGATTTATAAACATGCATACCAAATGGACTAGCTAGGATGACCATGGTATGATCTGCAACACACAAATCAAGTTAAGAACTGCATTTGGAAGAAGGATGGTTTGAACTTTTCACTGTACCATACAGTTCTTAAATAAATGCAGCATATTAAAAGCATGAAAAAGCTAAATTAGAGTACTTACTGTTCTTACGTTAAAAAAACAAGTTAGTATTAAAGCAGCAATACTGCAAAGATTTGTCTTTCTATTTCAAGAAAGCCTTAATATATGAAGATGATATAAGAAAATATTGTTACCAAGGATTTTGGCAGCAAAGAACTTGTGTTAGAAGTCAGTTTTGACAATTCTTTGAATCTAAAAGACCTATAAGTACTAAAATGTCATCTGTCTATCCATCTGAGATTTAGCTTTGGCAGTATTTCAAAAGTGAAAAAACCATTCTTTGTTATATATTTTCCCTACGAAAATATATTTTCAAAGCTGTCTAAGAGACCATATTCTCTTGAGAAGTAAAGTAAGATGTATATGTGTTACAGAAATATTTGCAGAAAATAGCTGAGTTTGAATACTCACAACAATCAATGGGTCAAAACCAGATAAAAGCACAAAGTGTGGCATTTATTGTCAAGACTTGGCACTTAAAGATTTCAAATAATTTCTTCAATTTAGAGATTCATTGTTCTGTTCAAGCTAAATTAAACCATTCAGAAGCTACCCTGATTATCTCTATATAAATTTTTCTATTGTTAAGTGATGTCATTATCATCCCTTCTCACCCCTTTTTTTCTTTTTTTTTTTTTTAATTATTGACTGTTCCAGATACAGGTCTGGAAATTGGAACTGTCTGGATCATAGGGCTATTTTTTTAATGCTTTAAAAATAAAAAGAGACAGAAGGTTAGAAAAGAAAGTAAGACAAGGAGTGCACTAATTGCCCATCCCTGACCTCTTCCAAACCACTGCAAAACTTACAAAAGCTGCCTGAGCTGTTTTTTATGCAGTTCAGCTTTGGCCTTTTTCAATAGCCACAGGGGCATCAATGTCCCTTTCAAAGCTGGGGCTATACATGGAACAATAAGAGAGCTGTAATTATTTAATTTTTTTAAGATGAAAACAAATTATCTTTAATTTACGCTAAAAAAAATCGTTTGAAAAGATTATTCACTAACTGTAGCTGCTGATCAGTCCAACTATGGTGAATTCTGCCAGCTGTGTTCAGCTGATAAAGACATTAAAATAACAAGAAATTATTACATGGAATTTTCTGAGTACTTACACATTCTTGGATTTGAATGCTTCAGCAAAGTGCTGCACACTCTGAAGAGAAGCAAGGTCTAAGGTCATTGCTTCTACCTTGGCTTTATGCTGGAACAAGAGAAAATACCAAAAAAAAGATAAATAACAGCAAGTTTAGTTCACAGTATCATGTTACAGTAAATGTGTTATGAAACTTGTCCGATTCCCTTGTTTAACATTATAACCCCAAAGTGAATACAAATCATCAAAAAGAATGGACGAGCACAACAGTCAGTGCCAAAAGTAGCATTGCAATTTTGTGGTTCTGCTAAAAACATACACTGTGTAACACAACTTTATATAATACAATGGACCGACATGAGCTAGTGTTAAGGTTAATATGGTATCTTTTTTTCTTCCATTTTGCTGCTGAAACTTACGTAACTCATGAAATAGAAAGTACAGTAAACTTTATTTTTAATGCATGGTATTTTTTACATACCATACCAATAGAAAAAATACTCAGTAAATACTCCATAAAAATAAGCTAAATTCTAACTTGTATATATTAATCCAAAACAATCTATTGCTCATAGCAGGTGATATAAAGACAGTATAAAATGAGTATAGGAAACAACTGATCAGCCTACACAGTTCTTCATACAATAAGAGTTTACTGATACATAGTATCTTCTAAAGAAATTGCTTATGTACTAAAACCCACCTTCTCACCTAGAAGAGGATGTGCACTCCCATAAAATGACAGGTTAACTTGAAGGGGCTAAAGTTAGGCAACACCAAAACAACTCTGCTCAGTATATTGAG
This sequence comes from Falco biarmicus, assembly GCF_023638135.1. Lineage (NCBI taxonomy): Eukaryota > Metazoa > Chordata > Aves > Falconiformes > Falconidae > Falco > Falco biarmicus. The sequence continues at coordinate 7,851,689 of NC_079302.1, forward strand.
CTCTAAGATCCCTGTTCTCAAATCTTTTGAAACACTTACACTCCAAATCCAGAACAAAATGAACCAGAAGTCTATTTTCATTGCAACCACTAAAGAGAAAATCATCACAGAATCAAGCGGACGGTGCTTCTTTCGAGCCACAGTTCTGAACCAGCTTTCACTTGACTGCAGCTGTGTGCGTGTCTGCACCGCAACATCCAACAGTTGTCGTTGGTTCTTCCACAAATGCTACACTTCCAGGCATCTATGATCCTCTGCAAAATACCAACTGTCAAGACCCATAGGCCATGTAAATCCCCTAAGGAATTATGAACATGTGTATTTGTGTTCACCCTCACTTTTAGACCCACTGACAACACAAACTGGTACATAAAAGAAAGCTGGCAAAAGCCTGTACTCTCCCCAGTCCTAAACATGTCAGCTTTCAGTCCACTCTACTTAGCTTATTCAGCAAAAAAAGAAATCAGAGGGACACTTCATGTAATTCCAACATGCTACCAACAACTATATACAAGGGTCATAGTTCACGCTGGACATTAGCACTGCTAAAAGAAGAGTAAGAAAAACAAAAAGATGGAGCGGATACAGTGGTACTACACAATCAAAGGCATCAGTTGACCGGAGAGGCAGTGGGAGCTTTGTTAGCACCGTGGTCCAACGTGGATCTACTGTGATCACAAGGTTATACAACGAGCATTTCTGGAGCAACAAAAAGGAAGCAGCAGGCGTGTCAGCACAGAAGGAAGCCAAGAAGAGTGCTCCCTTTGTCTTCCAAGTTCAAGCAATTCATCGGATCCCCAAGTTTCATTACGTCTGGTACTTTTCGCCCTACATCTGTTTTCTATTTTGCTAGTACCCATTCTACCCATTATAATTACCTTGCAGGTTGGGTTTAAGCAGAATTTCACTCAAATGCCTTTTGTCCCACTCCAGACAGACTTATCAGGACAGCAAAATAAATACAACTAAAATTTCAACAGGTTCAGTTCCCATGGGACGTATCAATTAATAAGAGTCTGAAAATGCTAAACCAAACTTTATTATGAAGAGGTTTTTTACCCTCACAAGATGCACATCATTCTGGAATTCATTTTGCCCCACTCTGCAAATATTTTCTTACGTTTGATAGTCAGAGACTTGAGAAAGATGATGCTTCCCTGCATTATACAATAGAGCTCCGTAACAACGTCTCTTCAACTTTGCAGTCCAGTTGTTTACTTAATAGAGAAGCAGTGTGCATAGTTGGGTTTATTTTGCTTCTGCTTTCCTAGTTGAAACATTCTCCTGTCTCTCCCAAGGGTAAAAGGACAAGAATGCTACAAATACAGGGACATAAGGGGGAGTCAGAAAAATAACAATCAGGTAGCTCAACGGACTATACCACAAGCTGACAGCTACTGTCCTCTTGGGGACACAGATTTAAGTCCACATGGCATTAGTCAGGTAATGCTTTTCCTCTTGGTGTTATAAGTTAAGCTCTGCTACCAATTCCAAGACCACATGAGAAGTGTCTGTGAATTTCAACTCCAAAAGAGGAAAAAAAAAAATAAAAAAAAATAGTACGCCTCCAAAATACTTTCAGAAACAGAAAATAAAAACTAAGATTGGCCTGGATTTGTGGATTCATACACTGAGAATGTAAAAATCTGAAATTTAAAAATCATAAATAAATTTCTGATTTATTTCTGGAAGTGATAAATAGTTGACTTTAGACAGCATATAATTGTATTTCTTCTCTACCAGTTCCACCAACAAAATGAGATCACCTTTCTATTGACACTCCATTTTCTTCAGCCAGCATGATAATTTACTTCAAATAATTTAACACTACTTCACCTTTTTTTTTTCTTTTAGCTTTTTCTGCAACTTTATGTGTTTCAAAGACAAAGAAACATTTGCTAGGAAACTCGGGGAAATATATCTAAAATGACCTGAAAAAAGGAAAAATAGGGAAGGAAGAAAAGGACAGGTTTAGCAATTTTTTCCATTGAATAGGTCAGCAAAGGCAAATAGCAAAATACAAAATTTTTTCTTCAATTTTTTCCCTACTCTTGATTTTTAAAAATTTTATTGTAACAGTCTCTATTTCCTTCATATATACACAGCGTACATACTGAGCACAGACACACCTATTTGCTCTGTTTTCCTCATAGGAGAAAACTGGAGCATGTGACATCAAAAGCACTCAGAGCTTGCCATCTCAGCTTCTGAAGGCATGCAAAAAGCCAAGCGTGAGTATTTTCTCCAAACAGTTACTGAGGAAGGAATCAGTTTACATACCACGAGCTTAGACAAGTTTCCCAGCCTTTCTGTTTCAGATTTTCCCTCGTCAACTGAGATTCAAGCAACTCTCACTCCTCAGAGGTATTCTGTAGACCATCAATTCCTACTATAGTTTGAGAATTTGAAATGCTAAACCTTTAGTATGAAATAATTTTCATTCCAAATTTTCCCACTCTTATTTCTATGTCACAATTTCTTTTTGAAAGCTAGGAATAAGGCAATATACTTGCAAGGTATGTTCTTAATAATGTAAGAACATCTCCAATCAATGACAAGTAGAAGGGCGTTTTTTCCCCTTACAGTAAGTAGCTCAGTGTTACCTTTGTTAAAATGATTTCCCCCTTTCCCTATAAACTTAGGTAGCACATATTGTGATATTTATAGAAAAAGAAAACATGTTTTTTCCAAATAAAAAATAAAGCTAAAAACATTTTTTGCTAAAAGGCATCATAACTATAATTGCAATCCACAGTCAGAACTGATTGTTAATGGTATGCTGCAAATCCTGATCTAATGCGTCATAATTGTATTATGCCAATGTCTCTCACCATTCCACTTCACATATTTTCAGTACTGAGTAATGCCTCATTTTACGTTGTGAAATCTTACATGGGACTTGTCACTTTCTCAAATACAGAAGACAACCTTAAAACTGACATTGCGAAATCAATACACGAAGGCAGAAGACTGCAGAATTTTTAAAATTAAATCGACAAAAGATATTAATGCTCTCTCTACTACTTTATTTTCAATTACATCATTTAAGGGGAAACTAAATAAAAGAATATATAAAGAATATAGTATAAAATAAAGAGCTCACTTCTAAATCACAGGACCATTACTACATAGCGCTGCTGAGAGCCTGTGCAAAATGCAATGATGCCCTCCGTTGCAGATCCCCGGGCCGAAAGTCCCAGTTGTGTCCCAAACCACTTTCACCACTAGGCTCAGACCAGCTTTGCAGACTGGCCAAAAGGAGAACAGACACAAGAAGCAGATATAATTCTACTGTCTACTGAACCCTGTGAAAACATGGTGAGCTAGAACCAGCTGGAATGGTGCTTTTGGGATGGGGCGTATTTGTGTTCCATGAAGCCTCAAAAGCAGCTCAAGGCTAACAATGTCCAGACACCAACATCCTGTCTTCTAGGAAACAGCCAAAGGCAGATCATTCCCTGGTTCCTAACAAGTCCTCTTTTAAACACAACACAGTAACATTTTGAAAAGTGCAATGAAAAAAAAAATATCTTGTATTTTACGATTGTATGCCCAGTTCTAAAAGCACTCTATCAATATTCCCAGGTAAGTTTCAGTACGCTAAATAACACCAGAAAAGAGTCTCTTTAGTTTTGTATGTAAGCTGCTCCCTATTGGAGCAAAAATATTAAAAATGCTTAAGTGCAATTGGTTATATGTTGCACTCATGCTAGAAAAATGCTTATTGAGCCAGAAACTAACAAGAAAGTGAAAACATCCAGAAAGCCAGCAATTTCACTATATGCAATGTATTCACTTTACAGCTTAAAAACTGTTTAAAAATGAACACTGCATGGTAGAGTAGTTTGGCAGTAAACATGATTGTGCATTTGTGTCTTGGTATTGAAGAAGGAGCCTTTTTTCATAGTGAATTTTTCATTCAAATGTAAGTGATGATTTACGTTAAATATAGGTAAAGCATAGCTGCATTTTCCTGAAGGATTGCAAGGAAGTGAAGAGCAGTACAATAAGTTGAAGCATAAAAGCTTTCTCTGTCATAATATTTATTATAATGGCATATAAAATAGCTGAAATAAATAATAGATGACTAAAAGTAAATTCATATGATAAAGAATCTTTCAGCAGACACCATTACTTCTGACTGCTCCAGTTTCATACAGAGTTGAAGAGTCTTAATAAATATGCTGTAGCCCCTGCATCTTACGTAAGTACAAGTCATTTTGTAAGGGCCTACTTAAAATGTAACATAGTGGACACTAGATAATTTACTGTATAATTTTACTCTCAAAAATATCATATATATATCTTTGCTATTTAAAAAGCCTTAACTCAAACCTGAATACATAGCACAACAAAAATATCTGACTTTGAGGAACTAAAATATTATAAATCGGTAAAAAGCAGTTTAATTCGATAAAAAAAAATCTTGATGACACCGTCTTGGAATGCAAATAGCTCTTACATGCAGTGAGAGAAACAGAAAATCTTCAGGGGAAAAAAAGAATTTGACATCAAAGCTGACGAAAAGTCTATGGAATTATCTTTAAAAAGGTAAAGTAAACAAATAACCAAACCTCAGCATATGACGAGCCATGCCCAAATAAACTCATATTTCCATGTTGAGGACAAAGTAGAGGTTGTTTTAGAAGCATGTCTGACAATTTGACACATAGCTTATGACAGGCAATAGCCAGTGCCATGCACTATTTATGGAGGTACATAATAGGGAAAAAGGCTTTCACTCAGGATTAGGACTGTAAGTATTATTGTCCCTAATGTAGTCAACATTTGGTACTTCATGCAAAACTGTATTTATGTAACGCCAGCTTCATCTCGATGTGTGCTCTGAATGCTGTGCAGCTACTTCTCGTGGAACTGATTGGGACAGATGAATCATACCGCTTTAAGAGCAATCCAACATAGATGCCAGATGCTTTAATAATATCTTCTTCCACTACATTTCATATACCTTCATAAAGTTCATTAGAAGACATCATGCTAGAACAATTTTACACTTATTTTCCTAGTTTTTCTCCTCCCCACCCCGCAATATCAGCAATTTCTAAAAAGTACTTTCAAATTTTCACTAACTTTTGCAAGAGAAGATGATACATGTCACAAGCCAATGTTCTAAATATGAATTATTTTATTAACCCTTTTATGTGATGTACAAGGAAATAGCTGGGACTAACCCTGATTCTTCGTGAAAAAATCAGGGATGAAAAGGAGTTTCTTTCTTCCACTAGAAAGAAAATGTATGCAGTAATGCTTGATTTCACTATTTCCCAACGTATTTGTTTTACCTGTATTTTGGTTGCAATTTACTGGTATAAATTTTTTCACTATTCATCTTGCTCAGTCCTGTCAAATATATTTTCATGCTGTGTGTGAGCTCTCCCAAAACCTGATTTTGTAAGCCTGGTTCTTCCTGTTCAAGAAACCAGATCCTTATGTTCTTCACAAAAATGGAATTTCTAGAGGGGTTGACTTCATCCAGGTCAAGTGACTAGCACATATCTAAAGACCTAATGGGTCGGTATAAGGATGCAAATTGCTGGAATTACTGATCATCCTTGGACATATATTTTATCATGAATAATGAAGAAGAATTATTATTTTCTTTGTCTCTATCCCTTCTCTAGAACATTTATGGATGTCTGGCAGAGAACAGCGTTTATCCCTCTGGCATCATCTACAACTTAGAGTGGCAAGAGGCCTCTTCAGAAAAACCTGAAGCCCTCAAGCTGTAGTAGGACTGTACCACAAATGAACGTCTTAAAAGTTACACTGGCAGTTCCCCACGCTTGATTGCCTAGAAAGAACACCTGAGCTGGGGACTTAACTGCTGAGCTCAGCTGGGTCATAAAAGCAACAGAGAAGTCTGTATCCTCCCTTAGCTAGAGATTAAATATAAAGGCAGCAAAAGAGCCATTGAAATTCTGAAGACAAGAGACATGGAAGAGTGATAAAGACAGACCTGATATAAAGGAGTTCAGTTTCTGGGAGTTCAGTTTCTGAAGATACCATACACCAGCCCAGCATTTGGTCCTCACATTTAAACAAATCACTATTCAAAGCCGTATTTTTCCTTCTTCCAAGCACTTAATTTACCTACAATTTGAACTCTATGTCACAAATACAGCAATGTGACTAAAGTCTCTAGGTATAGTTTGTATATTTAACTTGGACATGAAAGGACTTTCTCAATCATGGGCAAGTGATTTTAAACTACCCAGTAATTTTTAAATTATCTCTTTCTATTAGTAAATGTCTACACATAAAAAGGAATGCAAAATACACTTATTCATTTCTTTTTGGTTTCTTCATTTTTCAGATGGTAGTAACTTTTTTTATAAATCCTCTGTAGTAAATACCAGTACAATACACAATAATAATATTATTTCATAATCTTTACACTAGTCAGCTCTTAGATCGGTATCTCTGAAAATTTGGCCTTTTATACTTCTGAAGTAATTATAAACGAAAAAAATGAAAAACAGCTGCATTTCTTTCTGAAATCAGTATCTTCAGAGAAGTAAACTTCTCTGAAGTAAAACAACCCTAAATCATGCTTAAGAAGAGTAAGAGAAGTCAGTTTCCTAATGACATTTTTTAATTTAATTCATTCCTCAACCAGAGAGAACAAAAACACAAATAAAGCCTACTAAACTATAATTTCAGAATACTTCAATTTGTAGGCTCCAAATGCCTCTGAATTTTCCTGGATGCACACAGTTCTATTGCAGGCAGTACACATCTGCTTCAATAACAAGAAATTACATGCATTTTAAAAAAATAATAAAAATCTACCATAGGTTTTGGCAATTGAATTTTTTTTTAGCTCTTAATGTACATGAACTGTTGGCATTTACTTGGGAGCCCACTTTTAGCTGGATTTTTTTTTTCTTTCCCTGGATATAGATCACTTCTTTCTGTCTCCAAACACCCATTCCTGTAAAGCTCATTTGAATTTATCTCAGGGAATCTCAAATAATCTTGGCAATATATTACATGTATATGGTTTACTATTCTAATAAACATATCTTCTTGTTTACAGAATAATCGAGGGAGCCTGGGAACATGTAACAATCTCAGCTGTGGAGAGCCTCCTATTCAAATGCTTTCAATTCTTTTCATTCTGGAAAATTTGAAGTGATAGCAGAATTCATTTTCAAAAACAGCAACAAAGCAAACAGCATTGGGATAATTTAGAAGCTCCAGACTTTGTTTCCTTTTTAAAACTTTCTCAATGGGAAGTTTTTAAGACTAAATAAACCCAGTTTATATGCTGCTGAGAAATACACAATACAGAAGGCAAACAGGGTAATGGATTTGTTGGAAATGGCAGAGGCTGGAGGAAAACAGTTTTTCTAATCAGACTAAACTAGGAACATCCCTATTGCAATACAATATTATTGTTGTTAATTATCTGTAAAATTAAAACCTTGTTATCACATATGTACAGCTATACATACACTGATGTATAAAACTTACAGCTGGATTTCACATACAGTTTTCATACAGAGAAGAAAAGTTAGTATCCCAACTACAGATGACAAACAAGACGAGAAAAGCATGATGGTCAAAAGGGCAACAATGTTTAAGTAAATACAAAACGAACCCTTTTTCCCTGTTCTCTCATGATCCATAATCATAAGCTATGTTGTTGCCTGAAAGTGCAGACATGCACTGTGCAGTGCATTAATCCTTCAAACACTAACAGATGCTGGCAGGGATTTAGGCTGGAATGTATTTACAAAGTGACAAATTATGTTCCGTATTATACAGAGAGAGAAAGAGCACCCACAAATAGGCTGATAAATGTCAGCTGCAGTCACGACAAACGGTTTATTTTTATTATACTGTAACCACAAATGTTTTTTTGCAGGGAGGCCCAAAGATTTATTTGTTGCAGGAAAAAACAAGATTATATATGACACAAAGTAATAACTGTGAGATCACTGATGTTCTGGGCAGCTTGCCCTCCTGGAAGCTATGTTCAGATTGAAAAATGTTGCTTAAAAATGGTATGTTATATGACACAAAATAAATAGTTCATAAATCTGTATTGAAACAACAATAACTAGTAATTAAAGACAGTCTTACGACATGGCTTATACAAGCTAAAAGGAAAGCATAGTATTTCCTTTAGTGGAAATCTGAAAATGAAGTTACAATATTAAAATTAATCTGATTAAATTGTTTTAGATTAAAAATAAAGTGCTATAATGGCTAGATGGAAGCAACGTATATTTTAAATGCGGTCATCCTGCTATATGAACTTCGTGTAGCACAATTAATTGGCAGAATAGTGACGTCTGCAGGTTTACAAATGCATTGCAGCTATTTTGAAGTACGTCAAAGCATACCAATAGATTTAAGGTACAGTTCTTTCCCCCCTACTCTTAATACTTAGGAAAATGCAAATACCAATATTATTAGAAGTCATCAGTTCTTTAATCACGAGCAGATCAGGATCCTTCAACATAAGTAGAAATAAATATGAGAGAAACAAAGAAATGAAAGAACTGAATAATTAGCTATTTAAGGCATTTTAATTGGCAGCTCACAGTTACAATCTCCTAGCTTTAAACAACATAATATAGATATCTTACAGAACAATAGCCACAAAAAATAAACACATATACAAATTATTTTGTTTCCACAACATTTCACATTCCCCAGCTAAGCGATACATTGAAAAATGGTCACATTGTTACTTATGTAATTTCAGAAAGTGAAATAAAAGGACTGAATCACATTAGTAAAGATTCCTTGTACAAGTAAGTGTTGGCAGGATCAGGTTCTTACTATACACTCAATATACACAATATAGACTTGAGGAAAAATATTAAGTCTTTGCACACGCACAAGAAAATATCAGGCATATCTGAACAGTACTAGAACATGGAAACCTGCCATTATGTCACATGATTTGTCACCACAAACTGAGGAAGTTTTTCTGTACTTACTATCTAAAGAAATAATGATTGTGTGACAAAGAAAATATCAACAAAATAAACAAAAAGGTTGAAATTACACTTCTGTGAAAATGTGGCCCATTCTCAGGAATCATTTTGTTCTACTTGAAACCAGCCATATAGACACAAGACCAAACACATCATTAAAAACATACTGTAACTCCAGGGTTGTCTAACAATCCGAGATCAAAGCCTCGACCGTGTAAGTTTACAGATGCATAAAGCTGATGGCATTCAGACACCGACAGGAGGGGTCATAAGGCCACATCCCACTGTTCTAATAATTAAGAAAGTTTAAAGCGGCTTTACTGTAAATGTGAATGAAGTCTAAAATCAAGCACTTATTTTTAGGCACCATCAACATGAAAAGCTGTGAAATTTTCATTTAGTAAATATACATGAATCTTCTGATTAAATTCTGAACTCTAACAAAAGTACTCCAGAAAATAATTGTCTCATGCAGCAATATAGTGGGAGAGTTAACAGTCGCCTATCGTTACACTTCCTAGAATACTTACTTCCTAAATACAACTTGCCAATGAAGCATATAGTGACAAGGATGGCGAATATACCTTAAAAATTATATTCTTACAAGTATTCGTCCATACAAAACAAGGAAATGCTGCCATTACAGCACGTAAAGCAGCAAGAAAAGTATAACAACCTCCTTTTAACTTTAAGTATTTGCCTGAAGAATAGGTGTGCAAGACTGAGATAAATGTTTTACAGGTAAGAGGGAGGGGGAATCAAGGAAATAAAAAAAAACAACCACCACTGCCATCCCCCTTCTTAAAAGAAGCAAAGCCAAACACAAAGAGCTGAACACGAAGAGAAGCAGCACGCTAAGTTTGTGAGTAACTCACTCTCTACTGGACAGAAAGACTTTTTACATGCCCTCTGCAGTTCTGCAACCGTAAGTGTTAATGCTATGTTTTAATGTAGTCATTCAATTATTAGAGCCGCTTTTCATTTAACAGACTTTCTTACATAGCTAAATAACTGGCACATTCTACCTTAAATTTTTGCTTTTTAAGCAAAGCAGCTTAGGCTTTTCCCAAATTTTAAGGTAAATACTGGCTGTACCTACCTGCACACCTGAAAAATAGCAGCTACTGTATATCTTACCCATATGCCACATGCAAAAATGTAAAACATATTAAAAAAATTTTTCAAAAAGAAAATTTCCAAGCAGATGTTTATAAACAGAAGGTAACGGATAAAAACCCAAACACAATGCTGCATTATGTTACATGATTCACTGATGAACCCATTGGAACTACAGCAAAAAGCCCTTCTGGAAAACTTCCAGAAATTAAAAGGTGCAAACAAGCTGCCTAATACCCTTGCGTAGACTGAATTCTTATGAAGAAAATAAAGTTTATTGTCTGGAAACAGAGAAAGCATGAGGAAAGCACTAAAGCAATGGAGGTGAACAATTAGACAGATGTTCACTTAAGGAAATAAAGAGAACAGAAGAAGCCATCACTGAGGAATTTTACGAGAATACTGACAACTCTGCACCTCATCAAGGGCACTGGTAAAGTTAAAGCCACTGAAGCCATTTCTACTCAACTCCAGTATAACTGCTGACCTTGCAAAAGCCTGCATTTAGCAAATGTGGCTTAGGAAAATAGCATTATGCTTTTCATTTTACTATTTTTTCCCAAACTCCATCTTTATGCTGTACTGTATATTTCAAGAAAATTAACTTTATTTCCTTGTATAATGTTAGATCTTCTCAGATTATTTTTTTTTCCCTAACTATGCTCAGGTATCAGGAAAACCAATATTTAAAAAGCTTTTATCATTTAAGGAAAATTAAATACTGTCAATTACATATGATCTTCATAATAGTGTATAGGTGAATAGACGGAATGGCTTTTACTTAATATGATTACATGTTTCTCGGGTAGTCAGGAGTTTGCACAAGACAGTACAGCAATTTGGACATGTTTTAGAGCACAACTTTTGGCACTTAACTACTGAAAGAATAATGGAGAAAAAGCATACTTTGTTGATATATTGTCTTGTAGAGCAAACAAATGTAGACATACAGGCAGGCAAAAGGAGAAGAAATTAATTATAAGAGGTAAGATTTTTTTGGCAAAGAGAAAAATCTTACTTTTTCTGTGCTTGTGCAGGCTGAGGTACAAATGTAATTCGTTCCACAAACATATCTCTATTGTTTGAAATATCATTTCAAAACTGTTTGTGGTTTATGATAATACTTCCCTTGCAGATTTTCAAAAAAAAGAAGTATCCTCCAAATCTCAAGTGCATTACTGATATCTCCTTTTATCTACTCATGTATTTTCAAAAATTACAGTCAAAGTAATCAGAAACTGTAGCTCAGTATCACTAACACAACTTCTATCCCTTCCTTGTATGCAGTGGGCTATTTCTCACAACATTTATCAACCATTTCTGAATTGTACATGTAAACACAGTACACATCACCCTCTTCACTTACTACAGGGTACACAACTATCAGGAGTGAACTCTCCAGTTATCCACTGGCCAAAGAGCTCCCACCAGCATTGAAAACGGGACATGTCAAACTTGTTCTGTAATAGCATTAGCATAAACAAACTGGGTAACAGGTTGTAGAGATAGGGAGCCAGTACGAATGAAAAGCTACGTTATCCTTAACTAAATACTACTTGTACACAAAGAAAAAAGAATCCCATGAAGCAGATTTTTATCCAAGTAGCCTTTAACACCACCAGTCTGCTTTTTTGAGCATCAGCCACCAGTTCCACCTAGAGAAAGGGACAGCTCCCCTATTGCGAATGGTTTTGCAGTGTCTGCAATACCATCAGTAGTTCACCCAGGTCTGCAGGGGACTGTCGCCTGCATATTTCCCACACACTAATGTTTGAAAGTTCTCGGTAACTCGGGAGAAACGCATAAGAAAATTTCATCATTCACATTTTAAATAATATAAAAGATGTGGAATGTGATTGATTTCACACTAGAGAGAATTGAAATTACAGTTATGGGATAGGTTTTTTCATGTACTGTAAGGTCAAGTAATAGTAAATAATTAATGAATTATGAAACAAATCTTCTATAAGGCAACACATAAATTCTATTCAATGAGATCTAAAAGTGTAGCTACACCAAAAAGCCATATAATACATCACAAAATGAAGAAAATGCATGATGCTGAGGAATAAAGGGGGGGTTACCATTATACTGGAAAAACTGTTACTCTCACGGAATATAAATAACACCTTTTCATACAAACACATCATTTTCATAAGTTCTACATCTCATAATCTACAAGGAAAGAAACAATTTTTTCAAAAAAATTTTGCTGTTGTTTTTTTTAACAAAATCTGTTTCTTCCTCTCGCCAGCAGTTGGAGAGGTCCTCACGCATCAGAGGGTAGAATGATCAGGCGGATCATGGCTTGGCCAAAACCACAGGGCTCCTTCTCTCATCTTACTGCTGGTGTGCTTTTGGCTAAAATCTATGGATTCCTGATCCGTATTCCCTCTTTACCAGTAAAAATTTCACATTCTTTGATGCTCAGACTATCTCTTGGAATTCAGTAGAGTGCACACTACAATATTGTAGTGATCTTGGTTAGACCTCTGCGTTGTTAACATAGAATTAATACCATGAATGCCAGATGAGAAGCCAAAAACAAACCAAAACAAAAAAAAAAAACCACAAAAATGTATTTTTTGCCTTGATACCATAAAATCAATGGAAGTTGAAGATTCCCTGATTAGTAGATGGGAAACTTGCTTCTTCATCTGCATAAAATTCTGTTCTGACTACAATAATAATGTTCGGACTTGCAAGTCCCTGAGATAATCCATCATCTTCTCTATAATAAAAAAAATGAATGGTTTTGCTTATAGATGAAAATACTGTGGATTTCAGATTCAACTATAGCAAAATACTACATACAGAAAAGGATAAAGGGGAAGGGGAAAGTAATCAACTTCCCAGAAATGTATTTCTCACTTACGGTGGCTACTTAAAAGTCATTCAGTCCCTTGAAATTATCCCAGGGGCTAATAAATGGAAAAAAGAATAAAATTGGCAGAGTTTCTGCCAAATTTTTTTATCAAATGAAGATAATTTATCACATCTTATTCACAGTCTCACAACGAAAAGCCTCAAAATAAGTGCAAGTCAGATGTTGGGTCTCCAGCAGCAACTCTCGCCTTATAACGTATTTGTTTTGGGTCACAGTAACTGCAGATAAGGGCGTAGCCAGTATGTACAGTCAAAACAGAGAGTAAGTTTTGAGATAATTTACAGACATCATAATTCACATAGCTATAAATCTCAGTCAATAACCTGCAGTAGTATATATAAGCAGCCTGAACCCAGTCCTACCAAAATACATCAAAAGTTCCATTTAGATGTAATTGCAGATCCATGAACACTCCATGGCAACAGCGTGTGTTCTCCTATCAGACTGAAGAATAAAATACAAAAGTAGAAATGAGGGCTTACATTTTTTTTACTCTTCCAATTGTATAAACTCATTCACCTTGCAACTTTTGAAGATATACACCAATAAAAACATTTGTCAAGGAAATCAGAACAAACTTCACCTTTTCTTCTAGAATAAATCTGAACTTCTAAAAAGTTAAAGCAGTTTTCAAAGATGCTGTCATTAGTAGTATCTTAAGTAATGCAATTATTAAAAAGTTACAAAGTCAAATGCAAAGGCAAATTCATTCTCTAGAAATGAAAAACAAGTTTTCAATGAAGCAACCTAGTTTTATACTTTTATAACAGCTATAATTGTTTTATGCAATGTAATGCTAAAAGCAGTCAGGACTATATGCAGTTTTTCATTGAAACCCATGGTTCCTATGCTGTGCTCCACAGACTATGCCAAATAGTTTACGGAATCCTATTGTCCTTACATTATTTTCAGATAACATTTTCATAGCCATGATGTACCTTATAAAAAGTTTTCAGAACTGACCGCAATACACAATGGCTGCGACTTTGGAGTTCTCATCTACATGGAGCTTGAAAAGCCCACAACCACTGCCAATTTCTGATTTTAACTACATGGCTGACAAAGCTGAGAGAAAATAGCCCTTTTCTCCCACCCACGAAACCATTTAGCACAATTTTTACGTCTTTTTTTTCTTTTACTGCATTCTGTCTTCCCCAATCTCGGCAGCAAATGTGACCAGTTAAAGAACACTGAATTGCACAAGGTACAACAGAGACTTGGAGGCATGACTCACTAATTCTCTCAGGCCCGTGTGAAAGGCTATGCCAAGATGATAAGGCAAAGAAGGTTTATATTTGTAAGACTTTGATTAAGTAGGCAATTTTAGGAGGACAGAGACAAGTTAAAGGAAAATCAAAAGGCTTCAGAAGTACTGAATTTTGTTAAAGAAAAAAATCAACACCACCCCTACAATCAACTAAATCCATGGATTATTTAATAAGTGAAATTATCCAGCAATGAAAAAGGCCATCAAGGAAGTAGATGAGGCAATGAGCATATGCAATCCAACCATTCAGATGCCTTTTAGCACTTGTAAGCATTTGGTTTCAATTTAGTTGTTCAAATGCCTCATGCTATGGTGCTGGACCTCTCCAAAAAAACATAATCAATATAAACAGATCAGACAAAAATCTGAGTTGCTTCTCAGAATTCCATAAAGAGCCGTGCAATAATTTTCTAAAGGTGTTAAGTTTTAACTTACTTTCTTTGTTCATGAAGAACAGGATAAACGTATGCTTAAAAATAAAGTTCCACCAAGTAACTGCCAACACTGTAAAAATATATGGTACCATTACAGATCTGGCTCCTAATTTCACAAGCTCGATCCAGTAACTTAGCAAGCTTAAGCAAGTATCTATTTGCATTTTTAAAGGTAAACAATTTGGCATACCTGCCCCCTGTAAACTTTACGGCTTATTAGTGCACTTGATTCCCATTAAAAATTGACAGCAAAGAAAGCACACCGAAAATTCCCTCTTTCCTCTAAAAATAGTTTTTTCCAGTTAACAAGTTAAATTATTTGTTTTAAATTGGTAAATATATAAGATTTAGATATTGTATCATGAAGCAGCAGAAGGATGACAGCCAAAGGCCTGATTTGAACCACTCTCAGCAGACCATTTTTCCATTTCAGTTTGCTGATGTTTGTGTCCAAGCCACCTGATGTCATTTTGAAGGTGCCACAAGCTGCAGGCCCCCTGTGCTGACCAGACCACACAAAACTACTTTAGCTTCGGCTCCAAAACTAGAAACGTTAATTCATCATCCTGTCAAAATAATGACATTCGTTCATAAATACCATCCAATCTCCTCCACACCTGGCTGAGTCTTCTGTGCAGCCCAGTGAAACACACTAATCACACACGTTCTCCGCCTGTCCTCTGGACAGTGTACTTCACTGTATTTGAAAAGAGTACTGACATAGAACTAAAAACTGGGCAAATACCCTTAAACTTCGCAGAACAGACAGGCCAGAGAACCCAGGCACGTTAAGTGCCATATTCAGCCCATCAGACGCCAAGCTCACCTCTGAGCACCTTACATTAAGACACTTCCGCAAAGCCTTTTAGCTATCTTGCCCATACAACATTGGTCTAAACGTATCAGGGTGCCAAACGTCTCAGTCACAGCGTTTAGCTTGTGCCCATGGCTCTCACCAAAAGTCCAGCATCACCAAACCACAACTGGTGCCTGTATGTTCTCACTTGGGCAAGTGAAAAGACAGACAACAAGAAATAAGATTTCCTTTCCAAATCCCTGTGTGGTAACTAACCTGCTTCAGCTGTACTCATGCTTCTTGCATAAAACAAGAAGCAAAGCCTAGAACATCCCAGATGAACGACATAACCTTCTCTGTTTCCAGTTGAGTGACTACTTTGACATTTTAGGCAAAGGAATAGAGAAGGCTCCTTCAGATACTGGTACATTCTGCTCTGAACCTCTGAAATTGAGGATGCTGAATCACATCCTGTTATGCACAAAAAAAGAGGAGAGATCTCCCCATTAAGCATTACGATTAAAACCAGAAGGAGGTACAACCACATTACCTCCCTAAACATCCCAATCCAGTAGGCAACATCGATGAGCATTCACCAAGTAAGGCTCAGGCAAATAAAACACACCTAACCTGCAGCCCAGTAATATTCAGAAATATTAGGACTAATTAAATTCTAAAGATGGGCAAAACCAAGCATGTAAGTTACCATGGAAATTTCTGTGCAAAAGTTTACATGCTTCAGAATTATAGGTTCTTCCAGAGGTTAGGGAAAGATTTTGAGGATCCACATTCTGAAACGCAGTGCTCAGCGAAGCAGCAGCACAAAACTTGGGTCCCACTATTTTAAACTGCACCAGTCCAAGGCTGTGGCCAGCCTCTCTCCATAGCATTTCTTCACGAGGTGTGAATTCTGCTGAACTCACAAAGGGCATAAAATCTTCCTGCTCTGTGTGCTGACCTGACGCGCATTTGGGCTGCAGAAACTGCCACTGCTGGACGGACAGCCAGCCTGACTTATGCAGTCCAGGTTTCAGGTGATACTCAAATTCTCTTTCTTCCTTTCTGTCAAATGTTATTTGCTTACCAACATTGAAAAGACCTGTGCTTACCTGTTACCACCTTTGCTGTGCCCTGGTAATACTGGGCAGTGGCAATCAGGCAGTGAAAAAGGCTTTGTTCTGAAATGACTCACCTGCAGCCAAGCCATTCATTAAGCATTCATTCTGAATGGGTTCCTGAATTTTAGAGCTTTAAAACCAGACTTACAAAATCATTTCTCCAGGTTATATGGCGGATCAGAGACTGAGTCTAACCAGAGTCATGCAGGTCTCACAATAGATGTTAAAATCGTCATGGCATCAGCTTTCATGAATGTCCCTCTTAATAAGGTACAAAAAAAAGAAAATTTAGAACTGACCTTTAAAAAATATTCTCGTTATGCCTTTTGACCATCGTGGTGATAAGGAGAAAATGTTTTTCTGAATGAATATACTGTACCTTTAATGGTTCATTTGTAGTTCAGAATAAAATCTGAACTATTTGTTGTTCATTGTTGTTATATTCTGTTCCAAGGTTCATAATTTGAAAATTGACTTTGGGGACTTTTTGCTTGGTCTATTAAAATGATTCATGTTGCATTCAACATAAATTGTGCATACACAGAGGAGGTTTAGCACACGTATTCACAGTATAATAACTAAAGTGAATTTTGTACAAGCTGCAGTTTGTGGCAAGGATGCAGTATCATTTGTCTTAATTTTTCTTCAGCATTACATTAGGCTAGTGCATTTACATTTTCAGGTATGGCTAAACACTTTAAAACTTTCTTTTTACAGCATGAGTAAAGAGAGAATCAAATCTACATGTTTATATGATGTAACAAAGTAATGCCTTTTTACTGTCTAAAGTACACATGGATTTACTTTCCATTTACCTTCCTGCACAAAGGCAAATGCAAAGTGCATGAAATATTCACCACCCATGAATCACACAGTGTTCCTATTAAAAAGACGATAATGTTCTGTTTTACCTTTCAAACCACGATATGGTAACAGTCACTGTGTCTAAGTGGTTTTGTCACTCAAAACTACCAAAGTAATATACAGTAAGGTATAAGAGGGTTTAGTGTTTTATAAAACTTTAGGACAATTTAGTTGACTAACTAAATAAGAGCAGAGATATGATTTCAGATACTAGGTTCAGAAATAGCGATTTTGCAAAATCTGAGTAAGTGGATTTGCCAGGACAGTGTGAATCACACAAAGTATGTGGAGGGGGGAAGAGAAACCAAGATTTTAATCTAATTGTCACTCTCTATTCATTGAGTCTCAGAATGAGCTCATCTATTGTATGCATTTATTTAAAAACAAGTTTAATATTTCTAACATGGAATTTTTTGAGAAGATATTTCAACTTCCAGCTGTAACGAATGTGATTTTTCACTATGGTTATATTGTGGTCTTCACTTCTGCATTGCAATTTTCTGCTCAGACAGATTATTAGTATACAACTGCCAATGCTTGAGGCTAAAAAGCACTCAGAAATTCACATCTGCAGACAAAATGTGTGGGCAGACAGTATGGACAAATGGGTTTTGTGCACCAAAATTCCTGCATTTTGTAAGAACAGAACGACTGGCATATTCAGGAGCTGATCAATCTGTCAAAGTTAATGTTGGTTGGATATCAACAGCAACAAAAAAAAGAAAACCTCGAAATCAAACAACTTTACATGGAGTCCAATAACTGGGAAAGGATTTTGTACAAAAGCAGATAAGGAGCCATTATGCACTTCATATTGCATTATGAAGGAGCCAACACGTTATTTTGTCTTCAGGATACAAAGAATATAAACTTGTCCTTTTTTCTTTGTTTTTGATGGTTCAGGCTGACCAGAATGATTTCTGAGATGTAATATAGACCTCTCTAAACTTTAATACAATCTGAGAAGCACTTAAAATTGCCATACACTTACACCAAGCCTATTCTGACCGTCAGAGGGACCCGGGTGTCCCCCACCTCCAGCAGGACGATCAACCTTCATGCCTGAGCAGCAAAAGCTTCTTGCCGTTCCATATGGGTCCAACAAAGACACTAACATAAAAGCTCACCCCAAATGTGTTTTCAACCTTAAATTCAGTTGCTCTGCTAGGATCTGTCACCTAAATATTTTATTCCCTAAGGGGAGATGAGTTAATAAGGCTGTTTCCACCACCCTGGCACTAAACCAGCCCAACAGCGACCACAGAAGAGCTGGTAACTCCCGCACAGACCACAGTACAGTAAGAGCCAAATTTTCGGCAGCTGACTGCTACTTTTTCTTTTTTCTAAGTAAACAAACCACCAACCCTACCAAATTTTACTAATTCTTTTATCAGTATCACATCAAAGAACAGAAACAAGTATCAGAAGGCTGCACAACTAAGTAAACGTGCCCTTTTAGGCTCTGCCAACCCAGCTGGAGGATAGGCAGCTCCTATTGCAAGCCGGGTAAGAACCACTTCAGTATCAAGAGTTTGCTTTTTCCCTTGCCCGTACCCACGTTTCACCTCTTTGTTTACATTCCTAACAGTACACCACAGGCACAACCCTAGAACGAAAGTCACATTTTCCTGAACTGTCCCTGCCGCCCCGGTGCTCAGGCTGTGGGCACGCGCCCAGCGATGTGGGCGCTGCAGCAAACCCCACCGTAGCGCCTACATGCGACGAGCGGGCTGAGCACCCCAGGGGTGGCAAACACGGGGGCCATGCAACGAAAAGCAGGTCTTGGGCAAGGCTGATAAATGTCACCCAAATCCAGCCAAGGGTAAATTTGCAAAAGCCACGGCAGGGCAAACTCACGTTTTGGAGCTTACAACTTTTTAGGACTGGAGCTATTTCATTGGCAAGAAGCCAATATGTTTATGTGTCCAAGCCTTGAGAAAAGGCAGTCTTACACCGGAATAAAAGTGAAAGAGTTCACATGCTATCAGACAGTTTATAGCTGCTTGGTATGTCCTCCCTTCATAGGCAGGGCTTAAGAGAGATAATCCTAACAGATCACGTTCCACACTGCATTCCAAGACCATTTATCTGCAGAGACCATCTCAGGCCAAAAGGAAAAAAAAATAATAAAAAAATAAAACCCTCTAGCTTCACAACATTTGTTCCACTGCCATCATGCAGAATTTTCTCATAAACTTGTTTAAAAATTGCTATTTTAAATATAAGCAACAAGACTGATATTCTGAAAGACAAGCAGAAGAACGATTGGGGTAACGACATATTTTTATAAAGACAAAAAATGAGAAGCACAAGGAAATATATATTCTTGAATTAAATATGGCACAGAAAACAGAAGTCGGAACACATCTTTCCCTAGTTTTTTTACACAATAATACTCAAATTGTAGGACATGTAATTTGTTACTAGCTCTGCTTTGATAAGGAGCATCAGTTTCCTATCACATTTTGAAACTACATAAACACTTACTAGTATCTTGCAAATATAGAAGTACCTTTATTGACTATATTAATTAAAATTCAGGAAATTCAGGTTACCAGTGCAGTGCAGAAAATGAAGAACAGAAATCCATATAGAAGCACTTAATTCCAAAATGCATTCAGAATCACAGAAATGCAGGTACTGTACGTGTTAAACCATATGGGGGGAAAAAAAAACCCACACAAAAAGATTAAAATACAGATTTATTTTTTTGGGGGGTGGAAACAAATTATCTTATTTACTACATGAATGGTTTCCTCAATTTGACGCCAATCTTTGGAGGCATCTTCAGCCTGTCTGAATTAAACAGTCTACAGAAGAAAAGACTAGATTATTTATATTATAGAATACTGTTAAAAAATAAAATTGAAAGATTACTTTACCATACATTGAAAATAAGAACATGCACATCACTCCAGCTTACAAAAATCTAATTTTACTTTTTCTGTTCTGTGAGAAGTTTGGTAAGTAGGAGACATGTTTATACACACACATATATATATGTAAATATGTATAAATTCCCCCCAAATGTACAGCACCTAAAAAAAGGAGAAATTCACAAAATTGTCATGTGCCTGTGTACTGTGATTATAAATGTTGCAATCAGAAGATCCTTCAGTACTTAACCTTTTTATCTGCAATAACTGCACTGTATATCTTCAGTAAGATAAACTTCACATTTCATTCTATACCTCATAAACAAATTTTGGCTTACGCCTTCTAGAGAAGTCACATTTCTTTTTAATACATACAAGCACATTGGAAAACAATCAGAATTGTAACAAATTGAAAATAATTCCCTGAAAACCAGATGAAACTATCTCAGGTGAACATTTCCTAACATCTGATTTTCAGAGATGTAGGCAAAACAAATGAATGGTCTTAACTAAAGTCAAAATTATATTGTCCATTCACATAGTTTTACAGTTCACCAATACACCATTTTTACAAAGTTAAGGCCTAATTACACAAATACCCACAACAGACAGCAACAGCTCTTCATAGATATGTCTACCACGTATCTTATCATTTACTTTAGCCCACATGACCTCCCGCACCGAACGCTTACACAAGCGGCTCTTGCGTACCAAAAAAAAATTTGACAGAATAGGAAAAAGTATCTGCATTTCACAGAAACTCACAGTCTGCTTCACCACTTGGTGTAAACTCCGTTTCAAAAGGCTTAGCAACCCCAGACAAGTTCTGGAAGAGAAATGTTTGTGCTGTGACAGAAAGCAGGAGGAAAAACTCCACGTGAAAACCCCCAAGGCCTGGCCAAGGGCGCCCGCCTGAGAAACCCTCTGCTCTTCCCAGCCCCTGTCCTGTCTGGCACGTTCTCCCAGGTGATTTCATCAATCATGGACTGAAATTTATTCCACGATTTGCCTGAGAATCTTCTTGTATTCGCTTCCTATTTTGATAGTGGGAACTACTGAACTACTGAAACTGTAACTCGCTTCAAGAAAGAGGAAAACTTCACCAAAAAGCAGCAAGAAAGGGACAAATAGAAAGGATAGTTTTCTTTCATTTTCTGTATCTGTGTTGTTGGGGGGCAAGGGGGAGCCTTCAAGAATTGTTTTACCCCTTATTAACTACAAGCCCTTGACAACTGCTTACATACAATGAGATGTACCATCCACAGACAGGAGGACCTAGTGCTTATACACTCTTCTTACAAACATTAATCTAGCGTAATATAATACTCTTTAGTCAGGCCTGTGATTTCTGTTTAACAGATGGGAAAACGAAGGCACAGAGAGGCCACATCCCCAGATGAAGTCCCATAATGTTTCCATGGCAAAGCTGGAAACACAGCCACATGAATGCCCATTCCTCGTGCTAAGCAGGCATCCACGCTCTCTCTTAAAAAGGCATCCATCCAAATGCCTGGGATGCAACGGTGTTCAGCAGCCACGGAAAGGTATGTGTCATACCTAATGGGGCATAGAAAATGGGCCACATTCATTGCTGGCATAACTCAAAGGGCTTGTACCAGCGACGAATTTAGGCCACTATTCCTGGACATGTGCTATATCATACTACCCAAATATTCTTTTATTCTACTGATTTGAAAAGCTCTTCTATTCAACTTGTTGCTCAGAAGCCTGCATAGCCCTGTAGCAAAAAAAAAAAAAAAAAAAAAAAAGGGTTACATCATCAATACAATGAAATGTTTCATGATCTATTTGATCCAAAGTATCACTTTTCATGGGTGAAACATTTTAAGGGGATAATTCTGAATATCCATTAAATGACTCTTGCAAAGACTGCATGAGAAAGTAGGAAAACTCACAATGTTACCCACACCAAAGCCAAAAATAAAAGTTGTATGCGTATCTTGAGAATAAAATGAGAAAACGCAAACATAGCAACTGCTGCTGTCACGTGTGCTAGCAAGAGAATGTCATCTTAAATTAACATCTACTGGTCCTCCACTGACATGATAGTTTACATAGAATAACTGAATTTATATCAAAATTGAAACCATAGTAATACATTCAACTATCAGCACTAAAATTGATCAGTGCACAAATAAGTAAACCTGAGGAAAACGTTGAGAGGAATGCTACTGGCATTTCAGTTTTGTAGAAAAACTACTGTGAATATTTAAAAAGAGGTGAATTACTACTGAGAAATAAGCTAAACATGGATGCAACACAACTCACAGCACAGGATACCCATAGACTTAAGCTGCACGGAGCTTGCATGGAGCTACAACCACTCAGGTTTATACTATCATTATGAAATAGCTCATTACTCCTTGAAGCAGAACTTTCTACACAAGTGGTAAGAAAGAGAAAAGACCAGGAAAGAATGTCTGAAGTATGCAGAAAATGCTACATGTGTCCCATACATGAAGATACTGTGGGACTTTCCAAGAAGATATTGTGGGAAAAGCACCTTCACTGCAACTTCATATTCTTGGGTCATTCTTTCCCTCCCTCTCCTTTGACTTAAACATAATACATCTCAAAAAGAAGTAAGCTACATTGCATCCAAGTACTATGTCCAGCCATTTACTCCTTAAAAACAATACTCATGGAAATGTCAAGGATTGTCTCTTCCAAAAAACATTCTTTTTCAGAACTATCAGTGAGTGCTTGTGCTAAAGATCAAATCTGAACCATTCAGAAACCTTCACTTCCAAGTGGATGAACACCCTTGGATACACAAAAGGCTAATACAAGCAGTCACTTCGACTAGAGTCCCGTGGAAAACACTGGGTGACAAAAGCCCCTTACAGCAATCTGCAAGAAGGAGAAATAAATTAATCAAACTGCCAAACGAAGAAGGCTGGGTTTGACCTCCTTCTGATCTCATTACTTCTCTATTACCCTTTTGAAAAACATCCTCTTACAAAGATCACTAATTGAAGATTATGTGGAGGGGAATCGCACCTCTCCATCACCGTGGTAACTTTGACTCATTTGTCATTCTAATAATTCACTTCTTTTCTTTTCTGAACAGACAGAGACACTAATAGACTATCATCAGTTAAAAAGGCAATTTTTCCATTTAATTGCACTCATTAAATACTGCACTAGAACAACTGGAAAAGCAATACTCTCAATATTTAATCATACAATAGCAATAATGAAACATT
The DNA here is from genome assembly GCF_023638135.1 of Falco biarmicus. Taxonomy (NCBI): domain Eukaryota; kingdom Metazoa; phylum Chordata; class Aves; order Falconiformes; family Falconidae; genus Falco; species Falco biarmicus. The sequence goes on from NC_079302.1 coordinate 7,875,243, forward strand.
GCTTCCAAACAAAAGTGGCAATACATAGGATGACATACAACTTCTGAAGCATCAACAGATTTTCTGGTGAAGATATTTGAACCTTTTTTCCTTACTTTTTTTTTGACAACTGGGTATACAAAAGGAGTGGACTAACAGCATTGACTACAGCTACACACCAGAGAGAAACTGGTGGGCAAGCTTCTTAGTAATCGCCTCATCTCTCTTGCCACTGAACCACAACAACAGAAAGGATTTCATAAACCAAAACAGTGAGGAGTCGCTGTATTTGTGGAAAACATTGAACAAGACGGGATTTGCACACTGTTTTACCAGAACAAATCACATCACTTAGGGATGTAATTGAAGATAAAAAGGTTAATCACACTGGGAGAGTGACTGGAACGGGCACAGTCATCAGGTGCCTATTTGCCTGGGATGTCTTATTTTCTATCCCCTACAGAAATCGTACATCTGTCTTCAGTGTAACTGCATTCCTATTACTGAAAGTTCACTAAAGTTTAACTACTAACATAACATAGTAGGAGCTATAATAAAACCTTTCCGCTGAGGAGATGCGCAGAAAATGTAGAAGTGCCTGTCTCAATTTCAGATGTCACAATACTCAATGGCTGCCAAGAAATGTTTCTGTGCTTACTGCAATTCTATCTGTAAGTGTAAACACACAAAACCTAGTCAAAAAACCACAAAAAAAAACCCTCAGGCTAACTTCACTGGGACTATTCCCCTCAACAGATAGCGCTTTATCTGTCATTTTCTATCTAGCTTTCTTATAGCACCCAATTATTTAAATATTTCATTTAGGATTTGATGAACACAGTAATTAGAGTTGGTGTGCTTTGCCATTCTAGATCACAGCTTTTAAAACTGAGCAGGTTAAAATATTAGAGAAGGGAAACAGACAGAAATACTAGAAAGCCATTTGGTTTGAACTACGTATTTGCAGGGTCCCATTTCTCCCAAACGGTCTGCACACCAAGTAACATTGCCACTTTACAAGTATTCCAGCTCAACTCAGTTGGGCTGTCCAGGAGACACGACGCTCTGCTTGTTCAGCGGGAGAAGTGAGGGGTAATCAGCAAAAGGAAAGACCTTTTAAAAAAACAACAAACAGTTATCTGGGCTACCTTTGCTAGGAAAAGATGCACTGAGTGCGTATGTCCTTAATCAATTATTTATTCAACACTTGCATGTGAGTAACCTTATTGATTCCAGTGAGACTAAGCGCTAGACCAATATGAAAGAAAATGACAGCAGGACAGGAAGTCGAGAAGCATCATGCGAGGCCAGGTCACAAAGGCTAAGTCATATCAGATAGTGGCATATTCAATTTAGGAAAAATTGTAAGTTAGTTTTAATCTTCTAACTACAAATCTTAGTATCATATAGTTCTCAATGACAAATCTCTATGTGTAACATTTTACAGTCAGGGAACAGTCCCTGAATGACTATAGTACATGAATTAAATATACAGTTTTACCAAGGATTTTATTTATACATAGCTTTTATTATAGTTATTTATATGTTATTATAACCGATACAACTTGTAACTTGTTACATAAATCCTAACTTACGCTATATTTAGCCATTACTCTCTTTAAATAGACTTTCACATCCCTTTAAAATCATACCTAACTATTGTTAAACTAGCAGCTGTGGTCCAGATCAGGGTTTGATGGACATCACATCAGTGCACGTGGCAAGGAAACAAATTCTGAAGAGCAGGTAACAGGGTGGCTGGGGTAAAACCATCCCACATCACTCTACTGTTCCAAAATGCGCCATCATTTATGACGTTCAAGAGCAGAAGCGTCAGATGTCTTCATAGATTCTGTGACAGAAAGTGCTGGAAAAAACTTGCTGCTCTTTCACCTCGAAATCTCTCTAGCCAGCCAGTTAAACAGCAATAAGCAACACAAGATATGTTTTAACACAGTGTTAGTAAAGCAACATGAGAATTTTAAATTAGTCACAGGACCCGTAAAGGGCCAAAAGCATTTGCAAACCCTACTGATTTAATTAAAAAAAAAAAAAATATATATATATATATGCCTGATGTTAGACAAAACCAGCGAGCAAGGCTAGGCGAAGCTACCTAGACATACTTCAGAATCGCACAGACAAAAGTATACACAATCAGTGTTCTCCTCAGAGCCGTGAGGTACATTTTTCATAACCTTTACTGTGCAGTACTCAAGTTGAACACCTAGACATAATGAGTCAGAAATGGCTTGTATGAAAAAAGTTAGTTATAATATACAAATGAATGATACATAATGACTATAGAATGAAAAAGTGTGTCTTGGAGGAGTGCAGTAAGAAAGGAGAAAGATTTTGCAGAAGATAAGCATCTAACAAAATACCATAGTTTGATACCTAAAGTGCAAGTAAAGAATCCCCCATAAAGCCACAAAATACCACTATGCTCATTTAGAAAGAAAAGAAGTGTTCATTTTCATTCCAGTTCAGATGTAAAATTGCCTGCAAGCATAACACTCCAACGCGTGCTTTTTCCTTCAAAACATGTTCTTGCACAAATTCCAGCTGTGAGGGTACAATTAGGCTTTTAGAGGGGCACAGGGAGAAGCAAGGAATGTCTCCCCTTGCACACGTGCTTTCCAGATTCATCTGTGTAACCGGCTTCTGCCTAATTCTCAGCATGAGAATAAGCTGTATGCCAAGGCTATCTTGTGGTTACGAAAATGTAACCTGTTACGCTCCATTATCTAAACAGGGCTGAAAATGGTTTTCTGACCCATCCTTCCATCCTCCATATATTTTTACATATATTGGACGTAAAACTGTTTTTTCAATCTGTAATCAGATCACTGCAATATACTAGGCTGTTGTCCAGCCCGTGTCTAGTCCAGTTACTAAAAAGCATAGCCAGTATTAAAACAAGACAATTATTCTCAGCAATGCAGTGCAGCATTACAAAACCTTCCTCGCTTACATGTGCTTATTCCTAATGATACAGCAGCAATCCTTCACCTTGAGTGAATTCAACTTGTTTATCCATATTGATTACGTTTGGTGTAGATATGAAAACTTCAAGGAAAAAAAAAAATCACGTTATTACTGATAGACCTGCTGTATCAATAACCTCATCTTCATTCTCAGATGTTTCAAGCCAGCAGATGGTAACAAAAATGCCCTGTGTTGGCAGATTACACATTCTCACCAGGAGCAAATAAGACACAAAAGGAGAGACAATCACCAGGCTTTTCATCCTCAAAAAGGACTCAGGAAGAAAGAGATAAAGCACAAAAGGCCTATTTTCTTTACCCACCCAGTCCGACATGTGTCAGACTCCTTCTCCCCAATATATGTGTGTAAAACTCCATTGGGAAAGCAAACACATAAACAGGCTGCAAATGGGAACAAGTTCACCTATGATGAGTCCACCAGTACACATTAAATCCTTTAAGTGGGTGCAGCCTCCAGCTCTGGAAGTATCCAAACTGCTAATTGCTGAAGACCAGAAGGGTATATACAGAGGGAAAAAATCATTCAGTACATACTCTGTTACTTACTCTCCCTCTTTAACCATCTGCTATTGACCGTTATTTGAGACAGGGCACAGGACCTGATGAATTTTCAATTTGACTCAAATGCTGTACTTAGCTTTTTAATACTAAAATCTCAAATCATAAAAAGCAGATAAAATGGTTTTATACCAGCCATTAGAAGACTTTTATTCTAATGGTTTAGTTTCAATCACCTTCAGTTTTGCATAGGCAGCCCACAGAAACTTAGTCAATATACCTGTATGCACATAACATGATTTATTGTCTTCTCACTAGAGACATCAAGTGTAACCTTAGGTTGATGCTTTATCGATTCAATATCTATCATGTAAAGGATATAAAATTGGTTTCCTGCTTTTAAGACCAGTAGTCCACAAATGTACAAACTTCCTTTCCAGCACCTGAACCGTGTATTGTGGCCACAACGTGAGTAATGACAAGGACTAGGGTCAGGTAACTTTAACTTAGAAATCAAAATCCTGATCAAAGCATACAGGAGTACAGAAATTGATAGTTTGGGCAGAGAAATTTTACCCATTCAAAGAAACTTGAGGGAAAAAACAAAAGTCAAGTCTACTCTTTACTACTCAGTCGTCACTGTGAATATGGTACATGGCACATACCTAACGCATTCACAAAACATTTCTCACTTACCTAGCTACTTGCTTCAAAAGGTTTCAACACTTAAATCTAGGCAGAACATCTAAACAACAACAATCGATGCACATTAGGCATTTCAAAAGTAGCAGTCATGGCAGAGACAAATGAAATAACTTCATCAAAACCTAAAGTAGCATCGCACAGAGGAATAAAACCTGCCTCCAAGAAGCCATAAATCCAGTCCTAATTCCTGTGTTCTCACTCCATTTTTATGTTTATTGGGCTAGAAAGGAAAAAAAAAAATTAAAGCCTAATTATTCAGGACTAGTAGCAAACCTCTATATCAGCAGGGAAAAAAAAAAAAAAGATAATTTTACAGAGTTGAAAGAAAATGTAGACTAAGTCACTTATGGTATAAACTAAGTAAATGCTACTATATTTAAAAAGTAGATCATATGATTTAAATAAGTGAAGTGCAACTCAACTTTTAAAGCATTGGTTTGAAAACAATAAGGGGGGGGGGAAGGCCATGCATTGCTGAATGTTTCAAGTCTTATCAATTGTAACAACTCATCTGTGGTCACAAACAGGCAGCCACCCCTCCGCCCCTCTGGCATTCTTATTTCTTCCAAGGTACAGCCAGGAAATAATGCAAGGAAAGAAAAAAAACTAAACCACATCATAGGAGGAATAAACAAAGCAGGCAAAGAATGTGTACACTCTGTACAAAAACCATTCACTACTAAACTGATAAAACGTATTTTTTCTTCTTGCTTTCCAAGCGCTAGGAACTTCTGCATGGAAACACTGGGAAAACATGGCAACAAATAACTCGAGAAATCTACAGAGTATGCACCAACTATTTTCAAGCACAGTAAGAAAAAATTTATTGTTCTTCCCTCTTTTTCGAGTGTGCTCAAGTAAATGGACATTGAGATTCAGTTAAGTAGATATCAAACTGTGTGCAACGGGAGCTACTCTTTTCCTGCGTATTTCCAGACATCTCAGTTGTGCAGTGCATAACACATTCCACTTGTGTGACCAGTCATTGCACCAGGAATTACATGGAAAACAGCTCCTTTACCAGCATAAGAAGGGAGGGAACAGGAAAGATGAATTCTTCATGTTCCTGTAGATAAGAGAAACTACTGGGCAAAAGTGAAAGGGGAAGCTAATTACTGGGGCAAGCTTAGCCCCCCTCCCTCCCCGGCCCCGTCACAGGGACAAGCTCAGTAGATAGGAAATTGCTTTACTACAGGTCAAAGAGATCCACCAGTTCTCTCAGAACAGGAAAACTACTGCTAGAGCAACTTATTTTCTAAGTTAACAGACAAGGACTTTATAAAAAGCAAGTGACTATCACATTTAGATTGAATGAGATGGTGCATGCAACAGTTTTCCAGTTGAAAGCATGGATTAGTAGAATTACGACAAAATTTGTAAGCAATTATCTTAAAAAAAACAAAAACAAAAAAAAAGCCACGAAGGTATCAGACCACATTTTTCAGTCTCTTTAAATCCATAGCAATAACAGGAAAATAAGAATGCTACTTGTACTTCTTCAGCCTTTCCAATAAAAATGTATTTAGCTGCTTTACCAACACTTACTGTCAAACATTCATTGAAATTAAAATGATAAATTAAGTACAGCAAAATAAGTAATTCAAGGAACTATATAAATTAGCACAATGGAAAAAAATAAAACCTGAAATACTCCAAACTTCCAATCTACATTAACTCCCAATCTGCATGACTGGAGTAAGGTGTTAGTTGCAACTACACAGCCTGCAATAAGGACTCGGGGTCTGACATAACTAGACTGTCCAAAAGAGACTATCCTTTTCACAATTTACAGTTACAGAAACAAAATATATACAGATTAAAAGGCATTATAAGGTGCTGAATTCCCAGTGACTTTTAAATAAGCTGCTAAGGGAACACAGCTTTCTTTACAAACAAGACCTAAGCAGTTGCTTTAGGTCACAACCTCATTTAGTGAAAGAAACAAGAGTTAAAATTCTGGAAATCCTTGTTTCCAGTCCTATGCTCAGCTTGTACACAAGCTTATCTCAGCTTAGATTTTAAAACATAGGCAAATACATTTATCACATGGAAGAACAAAAAAGCAAGTTCAGTGTTCAGACAAACTGTATTGAGCTGATAACAAATAAATCAATTTTGAGGTTTTTAGCTCCTTTATCAATAGCACTCTTACAGATCAAGAATTTTCTAACAAGAAGCTTTGACTGCTGACTATACAATTTCAACCTTTTTTTTTTTCCAGGAGCGCGCCAGATTATGCTTACCAGGATAAAAACAGCATAAATTCACCACCTCTGGATTTACACTGGTGTAGCTAAAATTTGTTTCTTAAGTCAATAAAACAGGTTTAATGAAATTTAATAAAATTTAAAAGTTCTAATAAAAAGAAATTATTTTCCCATAAAAATGTGGTGATACATGTCAAAGTATTACAACTGAGGGTACAGACAGAAAAGGAGGGTTTTTCTGAAATCAGAGGGACTAGCTAGAATAATATTCTATTAAAAGCAAGTTAGTATATTGGAATTTATCCCTGCTGTGAAGCTAGAAATCTCAAAATTACTTTTTACTGGAAATCTCTTTTTCTAGTCCCAGATCACTGATGACATATCTAGCAGTCTACCCTTCAGTGCCCTGTGCAGCCTCCCCTGCAACCTCCACCGATGCACCCTCTCCTCTGTGGTCCAGGAGCTCCATCCACGCTCCTGATGGTTTGGCCCTCCTGTCCGTACCCGAGCTATATCGAGGCGTACCTGCCTTGAGCCCTGCCTTCTAGATGGACCTTGGGCTCTGCTGAAGCCTCCTCTCCAGTCCTGTCTCTGGCCCCACCTCTTGCTGCTCCTGTCTGGATGCCCTGGATGGATCCTGGACCCGAGTCACCCTCTTGCCTTTTCTGGGACTGTCTGGGGAAGTCATTACCACCACTCTGCTCAGGAGTAAGACTGAGCTGTGGTGGGTGCCCTTGGCTTCCAGCTCACCCTCCCTCATGAAGCAACCCCGCTCTTGCTGTCCCTGGCATTAGCATTGGTCCGTCTTCCAAACATTAAACATAATACATCGCCAGTGTCCCTCTTTCTCAGCAAAAACCTTCTATGGATCTTAGTGTTCTTTTCTGGCTGTTGTATTCTTTCACTGTTTTTCAAGAATTCCCAGTTCTTCTAGGAGTCAGATTTCTGATATAATTCATTCTATCATCCCAACATGAAATAAAAACACATCTTCATTTCCATCCACACTGAGACCAATTCAGATTTATTAAGGCTTCCTTGATATTCAGTGATGTCTTATAAGCACTAAATCATCATGAAAGCTACATAAGCGAGAGCCTGCTATCCTAAAAAAAACACCCAAAACCCAATCAAACAAGAAGTCCTCTGAGAAGTATACATCTCCTATAAAGCACAAAGCTTTCTAGAGTTCCCCAGAATAAGCATTGTACGTCTACTGCTCCTCCTCTCCTCTTTGGGTGATCAATCACATCCAGCAACAAGAAGAAATGGAAACGTGTTCTGATCTCTGGGCTTCAGGGATGGTTAGAAAACCTGCAGAGCCTCTCCTCTCATGCAAAAGCAGTAACAATGAGAATAAGCTTCAGCTTCATAAGCTTTTAAGATTCTCACCCTTTAAGTGCTGGCCTTAGCTTGTCCTTGGATTCCTTACATGCCATCACCATAAAATATGCTCCGTAACCAGCAATAGCCAAGGACTAGCGCTACATTTAAAGACAAAACATAGGCACAGATATATTTTTATTCAGCATTCATCAGCACATTAAGAAATTAAGTTCTGGAATGCTTTGTTTGGTCCTCTCAGGAAAAATGTCATATATCATTACCTCTAATCTTCATTCCTAAGATTTTAAAAAACAGTGTAATTTTGTTTGAAAAGAAAATGTTAAATATAAGGGCAAAGAGGGTATTTTCACTGTTCGACAGTGTAACTGTAACCAAAGGAACCTGGGAGATGTTTATGTTCATAGAGGGTTTATCACACAGACTAACTAGAGGCTAAAAAAGCAAAAAGGACAGCAATAGAAGAGTGCATTTGTGTTTTCAAAACTTGGGCACTGACAGCAGATAACTACACCTGTCAAACCCATGACATTTGAGGGAATTTTAAGCCCCACAAACCAGGCTAAACTTGTTCTGCAAAAAACTCTTGGCAAAGTAGAAAGCCTACTCCATGTCACACATCCATAAGCCTACTTAGCACAGACTGAATAACTTTGCATAGCCTATGTGCCTGTTCCTGGCCTGATTCCTCCAGCAATGGAGCATGAGCAGTTTACTGAGGGTTTTACTTATCCCCGTTACAGTATGAATACTTGAAGGATAACACGGCAAATGATGAACAGAGGACATACAGAGGTATCAGTTCCAGCGTACGCAACACTCATTTTTCAGAACTTCAGATGCTCCAATGACCTTTTGATAAATGAGCAACACAAGGGCATTCCTATTGAACAGTACTTACTACAATACTTACTCCCCTCCAGCGTAAAAATCTGTATTTAAGCTTCCCTGTGTGATGGCTCAAAGTATTGGACACATTTTACATTTTTTGGTACTTAAGAGCACAATCCTTTCAAACCTTCACTGCAAGGAAGTGGAATTAGTTCCTGCTGCATCACAGAACTTAGAGGCTATTTGAAAGGATACTTTCCATCACACCAGAATCAGTCACAAGTGCTCAAAAGCCTTCTAAGCATAAGACACTTTTTGAAAATTGCTAATAGATTTTGTGCTTTGTGGTATAATTAACACAGGATGTAAAATTGCCAAAATATCAGAAAGAGAGACTGATATATTTTAAGTACTTCAGGAGGCAGCCCAGCAAAGCTGCTGATCCATCAAAAGATCAAACTGATACTGAAAGCATCCTCCGGTTTACACAATTGTAAATCGAAGTCACAAGCCATGCAACAAACGCAATCTAGATAGTGGATAATGACTCTGATTTGGAGTGAAAGAGCATTGATAACTCTGCACCAGATAAAAGTGAAAGCTCTCAGAAAATGCGCCTAGAAAGGGGTCAAAAGAAATTTGGTATTTTGCAGCCTTAGTTCCTATTTGATCCACTGTAACTGAACTCACACTGAAAACGGGACGCTTCCACAAATTAACATACCAAACAGAAATCTTGTCTTTGCTAATTTTCCCCCGCGCTGAATAATTAAGTTTACTCTATATAATTGAGAAGAAAGCCATTCCAAGAGATTCTGGAGTTTAACGAATGGCAAAAAGAGAGGGTTGGTCAAATTTTAATCTGTTTGACCATGCAAACTGTATTGAATCTGATAATGTTCATGAGAGGCCTACTAAGGGACTTGCATCCTGTATGAATTATACCCAAGGCTCTTAAATTCATTTGAATGCATTAATTCCTAACCTAAATCACAGAAAAGTAATATACTGTTATTGTATTTTCAAATGTATACTATAGCACAATGCCCAAACAGAAGAGTAGTTCATTTATATCATGTAGATTCATTAAAAATAAAATCACCTCCTAAGTCTGTGTGTGCTGGTTTTTGAGTTGCAAACATTCATATTTCCCATGTGTAGGAAAGGAATAATTTTATACTTAGGTGTATTCCAGGCTTTGAACTTCATATACATGTAATATTACAGAAGGAAAATAAAAATATAATGAAAGATTCTCTATTTCATGTGTTAGAAAACAATATGTTTTCCTCATTAAGCCCTCAGATATAAATTCTATAAACCATGAAATTACCTTTGAGCCCTTACTGAAATAACCAGTTCACAAATAAATGATCCATGCAGGAAGAACAGCAAAGATTAAAATACTAAGAGAAAGTTATATTTTTATATCAGCAGTCAAAAAAAAAACCCACATAAAGAAAAACACCCACCGAACAATTACTAGTGTAGATTTACACAACAGAAATTCTACTTGAACAGGTAATCCTGAACAATTTAATTCAGCCACATTCTGAGATAGCCATTAGTCATATGTTCCAATGTTATGAGGAATTAACTCTCACAAGAAATTAAGACTAATTCGGTCAAGGGAAATGTTTGCATGGCTTTTGTTCCATTAGAGTTCCACTAACAGACGTGTTTCTCCATCCTGCTGCAGAATCAGTACCCAGGTAATTAAACATTGCTGTCCGAGTTAACCATTCACTCTGCCCCATGAGCATCCTCCCTGACTGTCCATTTCAGTTCTGCAGAAAAGGCTCATTTTTTTGCTCTGGAGAGCAAAAAATTAAAAGGACAGTTACAAGGCTGACTTCCCTGAAGACTGTCAGGCCAGTTTTCCAAAAAGTACCTAGCTCATGAGCACTTCACGCCATTAAAACTGATGCTACCAAAACAAAAGCAGATCTGGGTAATTGGGAACAAGGCAGCTGGTAGGATTTGGTGGCCTCCATCAACAGCTGCTTTCCCCTCAAAACCTCTTACTAGTCCCAGGGATGTCATTCCACTGGAATTATTCTCCATTTCTACCACAGCCCTTACCAGTTCTGCCCCAGTTTTCTGTCTCACCCCATCGCAAGTGCTGGATTTTCCTCACCGGTCCCTTGCATCAACAGAGAGGCTGTAACTCAGTTCTTTTCCTGGTGTCTTTACACGTCGTTTCGCTATTTGGCACACTCCGTTGCAGTTGGGTCTGTTTGGTTAGGCAGAGTGGGCTTCCCAGGTTGGCAGGATGGTCTCGAACCCTTCTGCCCAGCAAAGGCAGGCACCTGCCTTCCCAATGTAAGCACACCTTGCTGTCCCACTACAGGGAACGGAGAGAAGCCCGGACCTGAGCAGACCTTAGTTAACCTACACAAAACTGAGAACAATTCAATATGCTATAATGCAGTTAAGAAGGTGTTCGGTGGTTTTCTTCCAGTATCTTTCAAAGCATTTTACCAGGGCCACGAGCAAAAGCAGATTAATTTTAGAGATATGGAAACTCGGGAACAGAAAGATGAAATTACGGCATTAAATTCATTTGGTTTTCAAGGGACAAACTATAGGCTCTCTGAGGACAGAAACACAAACAAGAAGCCCATGCCCTAAATATCTTCAAATGCAAATTTAAAAAAAAAGAAAAAAGAAAAAAAAACCCCCAAAAAACCCCAAACCACCACAGCAAAAAGAAAATGTTTAGCATGGGAACGTATAAACAGAGAGACCTCTTCATAGTATGATACAGCAAGAGGGAGGGGAACTACCGAGGTGGAAGAATGTAACAAGGGAAGGAGTGGAGAAGAAGGAGCAAGGGCTGGAGCTTGACACTGGCTCAGCTGGCTCAACAGCCGAAATCCTGAAAGCAAACAGAAAGCAGGCTGGTTGCATCGCCAGGGACAGAGCTGGTACTGCTACTTGCTTCCTGCTGTGCCAGCTTCAGCCTCTGGCTGACCCCTCCCGTTCAGCTGCTTTCCCCCAAAAAACGTGCTTGGGAAAAGCTATGCTGCCACTCCCGGGGGAGCCTCACGCACAGCTCCGAGCCCATGGAGCATTGCAGAAGAGAAGTCATTACGCTTCACTCAATTAAAAAAGGGGCTGCAGGCATAATTGCCTCTGTTTTTTAGAGCTGCAGGGTATCGTCCACACAATACAATAACGGTAATTCTTCAGGTAAGCGAGTGCCAAAGCTTTGAAGTCAAACCCAGCGCTATTTACCTACCCTACAATAACAACAACTAACAACTCTTGAGCACCGCTAGATTGTGACTACTACTTGGAAGTGTAAAAAAAACAAGCCAAACCAAACTAGGGAATTATGCACTGAAAATCCATCAGACTGCACCCATACTTCCACCAGCACTCCGAGAATTTCATGTCTAGCTTCCTCTATATTCACTACATACACTGCCTACTGCCATTCCCTTAAAGTGCAGCAGCAAATATAAATCGCGTGGTTTGGACTTAAAACACTGAAACTGGAGAAACGTGCAATTCTTTCTTTCGCTTAGAAGTCTTTGGTAGAAAGGCAAACTAGTATTCCTGAAAATGCACCTAATAAAATACTGAAAGTTTAAGATACCTAATTTCACGATGTCAGGAAATTTTAAGACTGAATTATAAATCCCTAAAACCAAGGACCTATATATTGAACACAGTGGCAAACTCCTAAACAGACTGGTGTTATTAGATGTGTTTAGTATATCTGCCTTTTAAACTTTGCACAGTTACTTCCAATAAAACCAGCTACAAGCTAGCCCGAGTCATAAAGACAGAAATTTAAGTTAGTACATATTAGCAGCCTGCAGCGGGCAAATGTTCAAACACATTACGGTTTTAATATAATTATAATTGTTGAACATGTTCAACCAATTAACCACAAATATTCTGTTTATCTGAGATGCCGCCAAAAACTGCAAGCTGCAGTCCAAATAACATGATACTGTAGTCCTTCTGCAAAGAACAGCACTAAATCAAAAGAAAAAAACACACGGAAAAAGCCAAAGCAAATATCTTATCTGATATTTTATAAATCACCAAATACCATATTTTAAAAATTTTACTTATACAAACTGCCACATATATTTATTTGATAAATTCACATTTTAAAAGTTCACGTCACCTACTAAAAACAAGGGCTTCAGAATAACTTTCTGTGCATGTTTCTTTTGTCCAGCCCTCAGACATCAAGATTCCACAAGGCACAAACACAAGGCAGATAACTGGGACATACCAGTTAAAAGCTGCCATGCCTTTAGCATTAGGAACAAAATAATTTTCTTGCCTGCTTTTCTGCCTCAGCTGCACAAATACTGAAAATATTTTAAACCACCCCATGAGCTCCATCTTAGGAGGAAACAAATAAAACACTACTATTTGTCTTTAAGAAAGAATTATTAAAACCCTGTTGTACAACTCCTATTTAGACAATTTGCAATGCTGCAAAAGCACTTTTTTCAGCGGTGCCCCCTAAATAATTAAGCTGTTCCTTTTACCATACTTCCTATATTACAGAAGTCATTTTCCTACAACAAATCAATAACTCATTCCTTATGTCAGTCATTTTTCTCCATTTAACTGAATGGACTTAAGTCCAACACTGAAAGTTAGATTACCTTTGAATTATGTGTGTGATTTAAAATTCAAAGTACTACACTAAGGAGCTTTTTAGAGTGACCACTCTACAGCCTCTTCATATAGACAATACCTTACAGACCTTCCCGACAGATTTAAGGCAGAACAGCAACTCTGAAACAGTTAAAAACGTGAACATTAACAGGAAACGGCTGTCATAGACCAGAGCCAACACTTACTTTTATTTACGGAATTAAAAAGCCAAGCAACGTGCGACACTTAACAATTACAATCGCAATACCCCCGTTCTGTCAGATCAGTAATAACTGCATCTGATGGTATAATTTAATCACACAGTTCAAGCAGCTTCAAGTGACCTTCTTTGGCAGACACTATCAATTAAAAATTCAGTCTCACTATTTAAATATTTGAAACCCCTGCTTCTTTCTAAACCGATTGAGTCAAAACTAAGAACAAAGAAAATTAAATACCAAAATATCAATTTCTCCACATTTTGATGAGCATATAATAGAGTATCTTAACATCAGCATGTAGTTTAGTTACAGGTTAAGGGAAACACTGGTACAATTTACATAAATGTATAGCATAAAATGTGTTCTTATTAGAAATAAAACACTGACAAGAGAAGCACCGATACAGACTAGAAAAAAGATAATGCATAGAAAATGCCCTAATAAAAATCATCACTCTTGCACAAATTGTAATAAATTTGATAACATTAAGGAAAAAAAAATAATTCTAGAGGCAATCTTCAAACAGCACAAGCCTGGGAAGCTTGTATCAACTTAAATAACTGTCCTTTCTCAAAAGAATAAAGCAATTTTATCCATCCTCCTATATTAAATGTATGGATTTGGTCACATTTCTTTGTCATCTGTTAGTTGTCTATTAATCTAAAGCACAAGTCGTGACATTTGTATTCTCCAGAAGTAAAAAACATCATTTCACTGCCTCAGCTATGCTCCATTTTAAGCTTTTCATAAAAAGCTCTATAGGTTGGTGTCCTAACGCTGATGTTTAACACTAGTAACCAGTGGAGCTGGACACCCCCTATTGTCACGCACTGCCTAGAGTTGTCAAAAATGAAAATTCTGGTCTGAAAAAACTGATGGCTTTTATTTTTACTCAGCTTTATTTTATCATTAGGTTTGAGTTCCCACTCCCTCCCCTGAAATTAGCACTATAGATAAAGCACTTTGTGCCACGATCTCTGATTTGGGGATACCCTGTCAAATCAGAATTATTTCTCATGTTAGCACATCCTTACAATCAATCACCAATTTCTAAGATGATAGAAGTTTAAGAACTGCAAAAAGGTACTTTTTTTAAACGCAGAAATTCTTGTTTTTCAGCCTTAGCATCATCCCACTAGACTCTGAACCTCAGCATTACCTGAAGCAATTAGAAGAAACCAAAGTGGCAAAGCATTACCTAACACTACTTTATCTTCAGCATTCTGGAAGCTCAGCAAGACTTCCATTCAAAGCTGCTCTCCACTCCATTTCGGCTCAGCACCCTGAATCTGCTCTTTACCAGCTGCTGATGTTCCATGTATTAAACTGAGAATATGTGAGAAAAGCAAAACTTCCTGCTGTGTGTTAGCTTTGCATGAGAGCACTTGATCCTAAGTCGTGATACTCTTCGGGTGCATTTTTGTAAATATTTTTCATCTCAGGTAAACATGGGGGGCAGGGGGGAATCAATAGATTTAAGTACTAATTACAACGATTGCAACAATTACTTAAAAGCAAAATGAATATATTGTACAGTTGTGCTAATGTAACATCATTTATAGTAATGTTTTACTGAAGGGACCACATTATCTTCTGACCATTTAGCTGCAAACTGCTTAACTTCGATACTTTATTTTTTTTACATACAGAAGTAGAAAGGAAAAGAACGTGACAAGTTAGAATGAATCAGTTGATTTTGTTACAAAGTTATTTTTGACGGGGAAATCCTTGTTACAAAACTCATGCGTTTGTACTGCTATCTTAAATCTATCAAGTTATGAAAACTAAGATTAAAAAAAAATTTAACCATTACTGCCTAAATCATAAACAAGTTCTAGGGTCCATTATACAGCAGAACTGTAATTCTTCTGCATGTAGAGTTTTCATAAGATCAAAATATTATTTAGCTTTAAATCAAAAGATTTGTTATTTTAGTTCAGTCTCACAATACTAGAAAGTAAAATTCCTCATCTGGGGCCGTAATATTTGCTGAAAAAACCTACTTCAAAACATTAATCAAATTTTTCGCCTACTGGGCAGCCATATGGTAAAGCAGCATGTGAATCTCACAAACTTGCTGATCTTCTGTAACTGGGTGCTATTAATTACGCTTGCTGCATCCATCTCTTAGATTTTCGCTTTGTGAAAAAAAGTATTTATTGCAACAGCTTTTACAAAACAAGGGAATGAAAATCACAATTGATTAATGAGCTGAATGGAAATATTTCCGTTAGCAGGTTTTTAAAATGAGTAAGGATTAATACCATGGGTAAAAATGAACCTACTTCTGTTCCCCCTCCCCCGTACTTTTTGTTGGGGGGGGGGGGGGGCCTGCATTAGCAGGAAGAGGATCTAATGTGCATTATTCACTGCATTGACTTTAGGCGGTAAACAATAGGGTTTAAACTAAATAGTTTAACAACATAAAAGCTGAGGACTTCTTGTGTTTTAGTACTAAATTCCTTACTATGAAATTGAATTGTTACACAACTGCAAATCATATTTGGCTTGGGTTTTGGGTTTGGGGTTTTTTTTCAAATATAACTGAGAGTTTTTCTGAAATCCAGAGAAATAAACAATTCAGAATTATAGTCTCCATTTTGTTTTTAATTCCTCAGGCCACAGTACTGAGGCTGTTTTGGGATCTCAGCCATAAATCTAGTTAATCATAAATTATAGCTAGAATATAATCCTTGACTCTACAACCTCATGTGCCAGGGAAATGGACTCTCAGGAATTACTGAAAGAAGATTGTAGGGGTTGGCCAGAAAAGCCAGCAAATAAGTTAAAATTGTGTTAGTTCACATACAAAAATCCCAGCCTGGGGAAAGACGATGTGATACAATTAGCAACTGCACACGTCCAGAGTAGCAGAAGTCATGGCACACCTGTGAAGATTTGCCATATCATATCTTCAAGTTAGAAAGGATGATTTTTCTTGCTCTAATCCTCACATTAGTCTCCTCTACAAAACTAGCTTATTTCAACATTTGCCAGAGTGCATGAACTTCATTCCTGGTAACAAGGGCAACAGTTAGAAGAAAAAGGTGAGGATTAGTTCTTGAGAGGAACTGACAATGCTGTCAAAAGCACAGAACCCAGACAGCCTCACTCCTTGGGTTTGCCCAGTGTAAAAGAGCGAGACAGAATGACAAAACAAAGCAGCTCTAACCCAAAATATTCTGCAGATGTGCTTCGTCTCCTCGGACTCAAGAAAATGAACTGGGAAGTGAAATGCCAAGAATATTAAAATAATTTTAAGAAGTAATTATTATTCTGAGTAGCTTCCCCTCAAATAACTTAACTGGCAGCTTACTGCAGGTGGAAGAAAGGGAAACCAGTCTCTTGAATATAGATCTAGGACCTGCTAGAGTTATGATTTATTAAAAAGGCCCCACTAATACAGCAACTTCATGTGGAAGGAGACAAAGAAACCTTTGCAATAAGACAGATTGCTGAATGATTTAAAATATTACATCTTTGACAGACACTCAAAACACAATACTCAGATACACGAAGGAGTCACTTCTGTCCTGCCAAGTCACCTTCCTGAACCGTGGTGTAAATTCCCTTGCTTCACTAAAGCCTTTATGCTTAAATTTCTGTAAGCTAAGCAGCAAGTAATAATCAAAATGGTAAAATATTTAATTACCAGCTACTTTACATTACATGGCCACTCACTGGATGACATTACATATACACTTTAGGATGAGTGAAAAGAAAGAAAAGGAGGGCAAAAAAATAATCTAGTAACTTCAAGTGCTAAACCAGCAAGAGGAGGTTTGCATTAAAAAACAAAATTTAAATAATAGAAAACTATATTATTAAAGAAAAAAACAAAACCGAGCATGATTCTTGTTATCGAACAGGAACTACAAAAATTATGGCAGTTTTTAAGTCTTTTTTTTTTTTTTTAACCTTGTGCCACCCTGACACAAATTACTATCTTTATTAGCAATGAACAATAAGACAATTCTTAGGATTAAAAAGCTTGAAGGCTCTACACCTTTAGAAGGAAAAAGCATTTTAAAAATCAGTATGAAACCTTTTAAACAAGTCTTAATTAGTGACCCAAAATGTATGCCGTAACTTTTCATCACCTCATGGGTGATCTCTAAACCTCTGCTGCATACATTGACTGTCCGCTTAAAAGTTTAAAGAGCTAACAAAATGTTTTAACGAGATACAAATCTCAGAGATCATTAATCAATATGTTCAATGTTATTTGTGATAATTCATCATGACATGATATTAATGGGTTACTGTACCCTTCAGAGGTGAGATTAATGCAAATGAGCAGCCACAATTAACTTTACTGCTCCCAACTCACAGGAATGGACAGATGATTATAAATGACAACTATATGTCAATTACAATATCCAATAAAGTGAAGCTTAGAGGGCAATCTATCTACTTTTATAGTTCTTGCTTGACATAGCTGAATTTAGCTCAACCCACTGTTGTCACAGTGTAACCACTGCTTTGAAGGAGGGGTCAAATTTTTAATTTTCTATTTCTTCCAAAGGAATGCAAATTGTGCATCTAAATGCATTGTCTGAAGAAGGAAAGCTGCAGGAAACCAGGAACAGATGTTGCTTTCTTCATCAGCTGAAGAAAATTGTATCTGTTCTCAAATTGCAACAGCAAGGCCACAAAGAAAATAATCTGTCCTGCTGTGTAATATATTTATTCAATTAAAAAAAAAGACCCAACATATTAATACTGCAATTGGAAGGAATTTACATTTGGTAAACTGCTTTGTAACACGTAGCATGCTAAGTCCACTCAGGTTAAAGACACCGAGTGAGGTGTCGACTTGTACGTGCATTTCGGTATACAAACATATTGTCCGATCACCTCTTGGGCACAAAAGCTTCTGTAGCAAAGAGATAAGACTTCACAGGAAAAAAGTAAAATTTCTAGTGACATCAAAGGAGGTAGAAAGAAAGGCTTTAGATGCTCATAAACCAAACACAGACAAATTGAAGAAATTCTGAAAACATGACAGGCAAAATCATAAGATACCTCTGTACATGATACATTTACCAAAAATGAGGAAATCAACTCTGATAACATGCCCAGATTCTAGGCATGCCGCCCTCCACCAGAAAAAAATAAAACTTCAATGACGATAAGAGAAATGCTGGTCAAAGCATTGTAGGAAGCCATAGAGAGAAACACCATAAAACAAGATATTTCCTGTGATTTTCAAAACTTTTCATTGTAGTATCTTTCCTATGTCTTAACGGCCATGTGGCCATCACAATGCACTCTGGCAACTCCCCCGCACAGGGGTCAGAGACGTGCCCTATTGGTAAGGATGAGCCCCAGGGCAACCATAAGTATTACTGCTATGTTTTATACATTTACTCATTAAGCTTACTCAACGGGCCACCTGAAGGTATGACGTTCGCTTCTCAGCATGTGTGTAAACTGCAGCACATACTCAGTCTCTATAAATCTGATACATATGATTTCCAGAATAAGTTAAACCTGCAAGGTGTTTTGGGATAAATCAAGAATGCTTGAAACAGCAGCGGAACACCTTCTGACAGTTGTCATCACCAAGAACCTGATTTTCTTTGAGAAAACTTACAGGAAGCCTCTCGCTTTCTATTTCACTTTCTCAACATAAAGCATTTGACATTTATTTTAGCTACAGTTAAAGGAAGAATATTGAAAAGTTAATTGTGATATTTGTTTTTTGAATTTTCCTCTTCTTCCTTATACACCCATCTGGAAGGAAAAAAAAAAAAGGGGGGGGGGGGGCTAGCTTTTGTGGCTTCTGTTTTGCTTTAAGTAGCACCTAATTCTACAGCGCGAGTCACATACAGCCATTGCAGCCTATAAAGACCCATTAAAATCACGGAAGAAGATAGTGGAGAGGCAGGGTATGGAAATACCTCACAACGCACATCAGCAGCTCCACTTGGAAAGTATTCAATAAATGTCAACGGGGGTTTTGGCTAAGTAATCTTATAGGCACATCACTAGATTTTCATTATGCAAGTAGTAAGATCTCGTAGGTATGTTCATATCTCAATACTTTGCTGAAGGACAGCAGGAGAGTTCCTGATTTTCTTTAAAGCAATGTTCTCCAAAGCATCTCTCTCTCCCCCACCTCATTTTGTTTAATCTAATCATCAAGAAAAATGGTTTTCTACTGCATAAAACTGCTGACACCATTATCATCATTTTCAACGTGGGGAAATAGGAGAAATTCTTTACTGCTTCCAATATGGATGATAATACACATTTTTGTGACAATATTTTGTCGAAGTCCTGACACATCCTGAAAAAACTGTGCTTTTGAGAAGAAACAGTTACCATGCTGACCTCTAAAAAAACTGAAGACTATAACTACCCCGTAAAAAAACTTTATGATAGATAATTAGCCTCCGAGCTAATATTTTAACTAAAAGCAGTATGCCCTACAAACCCTCAGCAACCCCAAATTTATCAGCAGAAGTGAGGTTTATTCCATAAAAATAACACACGACTATAAGCACAGACAAATACCAGATAAATTCATAATTTAAACTATGCTGAAATTATCCAGGAGGATTTCCTTTCGGATATTTTGGTTTTAACTAATTAATCAACAAATTTGAGTTGGTTAAATAAAACCTCTTCCGACGCCTCTCATTTAATTGCAGTTTGGCACCAACAAATATATATCAAAATTATAGTATCTCCCTTGACAGGAAGCTCCTTGCTTCCACACACAGTTATGGCTCTCTGCAGAGTAACCAAGAACTGCTGACAACCTTGAACACTGCTACAACAATATTACTATACTTGGCAGAGAAGTACCCTTGCGGCAAGAGAAAAGCTGTAATTTTGACTGTCACTTCACATTACACTAGATATTATTTCACTGTATACACACACTCACAAACTCTTAATAGAGTACAGTTTTCTCACTGCCCAGCTCTTCTGTTATAAATGACAATATAATACTGTTGACCTACCGGTAGGATCATTAATAAAGCTAACATTTAACATCACTGAAAATTTTCTTTTAAAATACAGTGTCATAAATTGTCTTGTCCTAGACATCTCAAACTGCTTAAGTAGCTTACAGTTATTTCATCTATTTCTTTATTCATTCCAAAAGAAAGAAAATACCTGAAAACAAAGAGGAGTTATAACTCCGTTGGATGTTGATAACATGCTCTTAACTGTTTCAATAATTGCTGATGTTGTAAACATTAATACCATCATCCATAAGCTGCTTTGGTAAGAAAGTTATTAGTATACTAAAAAAACCACCAAAAAACCCAAACAAAAACAAAACCATTTTTCTAGATTTCCAACAATAACCTAAGTACCAAGGTAGCAATAGATGATAAGATAACTGGGGATCAGAAGTATAGCTGAGTTACAGACTTCCTCTCTGGGCCCGTTTCTGTAGGTAGGAAAAGGAGTATAGAAGCATTTAATTGAAAAAAAAAAAAAAAATTGAGCACATAAGTGCTCAAGGTGAAAGCAGAGCCCCTACTTTAAAATTTTAAGAGGTACAAAATGTTCTGCTTTGAAGATCAGTATCTTCATGACTCGATGAAAGGGGTATTTGGTTCTTTTAAATCAGATCCAATTCCTGTACTCAAATTAGTTTACAGCAAACATCACCTCTTTATATTTTATGTGGAATGTGTTCAATACAAAGTCTGCCTACTGATTTCCAAAAAATTTTTCATGCATATATTCAGAATTTGCATAGTAGCACTGTGCATTAACAAAAGCATCTCGGTGAAACGTAGCCACGATCGGTTACTATAGGTAACCCTAACTTGCTAGAAATCAAGTTATGTGTTTTGGAAGACTCTGATATCAATTCACTATACTGCAAGCAAATCCTATGTTTTTAATAAAAGTAATCCGATATTTAATTAAGCAAACTAGATTTAAATAGACCCAAATGGCACTTTGAAACATTACGAAAAAGCATCATACTGACTTTACTGTTGTTCAGGTATATTTTGCTTCTACCCTTGTGATATTGGTATATTGTTTCAAATGCATTTAGAAAGACACCATCTCACTCGTGTTGTTTAGATAAGGAAGCATCACTGAACCTCTTTGCCCTTCTCCAATAAAATGTATCAAAAATTTCAGTACTGTCTGCTGACCGCACCACATTTAACAAGATTCGCAAATGAACCCAGAGTAAGTTTCCCACTGTGACACATTAATAATAAGTTCCTTATCCCATCTATCCCAAGCCATGAATATGTAATGTTATAAAATGAGTCCTTTTCACACAACAGAACCTCAGACGTGAATAAATAAAAACTATCCATCACAAGCCTGTGAAAAATTAATGAGAGTTCTGAGACATAAGAAAAAATTGGTTACTGAGATTATAAGGTCCAGTATGTAAAAACTATGTTCCTTACCAGCTGTAAATTTTATTTTAAAACTTTACAAAAAGAGTTAAAAAAAATACATATGTGACTTTCTATAGCACATTTACCATAAGAAACAGAAAAGGGGAAAACGCTTTAATGGCGAGACATATATCTAAGCAATCCAGACAGCATTCAGAATCAGATCAAATGCTGCCATAACAGGGAGTTACACTTCCAGTTACAGCAAAGTTGTAACCTTAAGACATTTAGGAACAGACTTCCTATTCCATTCCTTTCCCCATTGGAATGGAAATTCCTGATGAAATAAGGCACTGTATCACCCTAAACTTCATTTACTTGGATAAAATAAGAATGCCTAGAAATAAATTATTTTCATTCATGTGTCTCTTTACTGTACCAGTGAAGGCTTCAGTCTTTCTATATGCACCAATCAGTTTTGCAATACAAAGAGAAATAAGAAAATTTTATTTTTTTCAAGAGTCAAGCTACCACCATGTTTATTAATAAATTTTACTAATCTTGCCCAGAAGACCGTGTTGATGTCTGGGGAGGTCAAGCGCAGTGCCAGGCCCATTCAAACTGCATCACCAAGAAATGCTGGAACTTTGCCTTCAGACAGGGATACGAGCAGCTAGAAAACAAGAACTGCCCGAGTCCTTGAAAGACCTTCGCCAAGGCAGACAGCACTTCTCAAGCAATTCTGCCAACAGCCTTTGTATGATCTTTATATGTCAATGGATAATGTATGATCTACAGTCAATTTTGTGACCCGTTGGCCATTTCAATGCCTAGCAGCTACAATGAAAATGATGCCTTGCAATACCAAACTAGGTTGCTTATTTTTCTTCAGAATCTCTGTTCACTCAGCTGTCCCATTAGCTAAGTCTCTTTATATCCCACCATCGTTCCCGCACCCAGAACCTATGAGTTCCTCCAGGTCTGGCCTCCCAAGCCATTAACTGTTTCTTCTTTGTTTCTTAATTCTGATTTAAGAAAGCGTTTAACTCCTCTTTGTTTACTTCAGTGACCACTTTCTGTTACTAACCCCATGCTACGCTGGGTGTATGTGAACACGTTAGACAAGCGTTAGGTTTCTCCTTTCCCAGTTGGTGTCTGTGCGTGAAGCGATGGGGTTGGTGAGCACGTTACTGCCCCTTGCCTCAGTTAACAGGACAGGGGACCCTAATGGAAACACAGGCAGTAACAGAGCCCCCTCCCTCCCCAGCATACGGATCGGATTTCCCAAGGAGTGGCTCCATCACAAAAAGACCTGATCAAGCAGGATGTTTTATTCTCGGTTTCTTGAAAGTGGTTATGTCTGAAAGGATGGCCTCCAGAGTGCTGTCAGAGGTGTCCATCTGCAAAATAAATTACCTTTTGAAGTCTGCACTGAGAGTGATTGAGTGACTGTGAAGAATTATTTATTAGTCTTAAAATGCCAGTGGATACAGTTAAGGAACTATTTTTTTCTGCAAAACTGCCATGGTCTCAAAGAAGCGAAGGAAATATGGCACAACCCCCTTACGCCGCCAGTTTTGCTCGAGGAGGAGCAGGTCTCCCCTACATGTCTCTACAAGAACTCAGTCCCTCTTCAAAAGTAATCTCTTCCAGACAGATGGCTTGACTTTCTTTTGGTGTGCTCTCGGTCACATTTGTCCTTCCTGCATCTAATGCAACAAATGCAGTAACTGGGGAGGCAGGGGGCAGACGTGGGGACATGACAAGTCACTTTAAAAAAACAACCAACCAACCAAACCAAAAACCAAACCACAAAACAAATACCCTAGCACAGTCCCATTACCATAAAGTTGTTCTTACCACGATGAGAAAATCTGGAGCCACATAATTTCCATTACAGCCTTACTTTTTTGTGTACTGGTTTTGGGAGCAACACCTAATAGACGTCATTAGCTAACTCCTCTATTTTTGACTATCTGACCTGTAAGTCCTTTGGTTTGCATTCAAAACTAAGGATTCTCCCATACTTTCAGGAAATTTTCTTATTAAAGTTTTCTTTCCCCTTTTTGCTCATGAAATTTCACAGTCTCTCAAATGTGTTCACTAGACTATTATAAGACCTTGCTGCTTAGACAGGTAACAGATTTCCAGCTGTGCCAATGCACCTGAAGATTCGTTTCTTAAATACCCATATTGCAGGCTGACCTTTCCTGACTTGATACACATATTTTGCAGGGGAAAGGCCTTCAGATCCATGTTCAGTCCTGCCATACGCCCATCATACCTACACAGGCATGCATGGCAAAAGCCTGCCATACATCTCTGATGTCTACCATTACTATACCTTGAGGTCAACTCACATATCAACTCCAGTGAAGAAAGGCCAACAAAGTTGACTAATTTTCAGACATATTTTAACCCTTACAACATCCATTACCATACATGAGCAAAAGACATTGAAATATGCTTTTTATACCAAGGGGCAGGGGGGGATTAACAGACACTGCTGTTTATCCTTGAGTTCTCTAAGTCACAACAGACAGCAGCAAAGGACAAGCCAGAAAGGATTTCAATATACTATTTCCATCTGAAGAGTAGCAGCCCCTGTAATGCACTTCCTGTGCTGCTGCAGCGTCAACGTCGCTCTGTATTTTTTATGCGATCTATATTCTCACTTGTTTGGCACCACAGCGGTTGCAGTTGGCAGTGCAGTAGATGCGTGGGCAAAGCATGAAATTAAAAGATATTCTTCCCGCATAGCGCTGACCATGCAAAAATCTCAGCCAATAACAGCCAAACCCCAGAAAGTTTATTTTTAAACTAGGGCAATATACCATTAGTTCTCAAGTTTAATTCAATTGATTTTCAAGCAAATAACAATAACATTAACCCATAGATAGGACAATCTTACGGTGATGGATGAGAGTGCTATAGCGAACACCCAACCTCACACAATGAATTCTCCGCCGTCAGACAACTCCCCCATGGGACAGCCAGGCAGATCTGGACAAAAGTGATTCTGGGGCCAAAAGGAGTTCCCTGACTTCATCACCTCAGCAAAGATGGATTCCACGACCTTCTGAGAAAAGCCTATATATAATTTTTGCTGAATAGGCCCCTCAGTTAACAGCAGAATCCAATTTGTAATTTAGCCTTAAATGCACACTCCACAGAAAGCTATCGGGTAAGAAAAAAAACTTGACATGTAGATAAAAATGCTTTTTGACATACGTAAGTAAAAATAATACTATGGCATTTCTCAAATTAGCCATGTGAAGTGCGCATATGCTAAAAAAGTTTCAGTGTATAAGCATCTGTTTTGTTTTTACATTTTTTTTTGGGACCAAGAAAATATTTGTGAAAAGAATAATAAATAATTAATTTCACTGGCTGCAAGCTGGGATTCTTTCCTGGTTAAACTATATGCAGTGAAATGGCATTTAAATTATATGAGAGAATTGATTCAAATGGCTTCCATTAGCAATTTGGCAGGCTGCTGTGAATTGCTCCTAATCAATTTTAAATAATGCTATTCTATCTGCGAATGGAGGCATCCTCACGTTAAACATCTCCACGTTGCAGAACTGTAAATCAGTGGCTAAAATACAAATTTCTTCATATCTTCTTATAACTCATTGTGTTTAACAATGTGCCATCAGCGAAACTAATGCAGAATAAAACAACCGCATGTGTCCTCAGAGAAGTGTTCTGGGCTCTAAAGGTTTTCTCTTTTATCTCACATTAATGAATATTTCACACTAATGTTGTTCTAGGCCATTTTACAGTACAATTGCATCTTAATTTTGCTTGAGATTTTATCAATCAAGTGTAATTAGATCCATTTGAGCTGTAAATATTCAGCATACACATAGCATAACTACTTGAAGCAGGTGTGTTTGTATTATGAGAATTTTCATTAAAAATAACGGAAACTGCAAAAATGTTAGCACACATTCAAAATTTTCTGCTTCTTGTTTAGAGAAGACATTTAAAATTTCAGACCAAACTTTTTTCCTGCAAAATCTCTGTACAGCAAAAGAGAACAAATTCTACTTGTAACAATCGAACACCTCCGTTAAGTAGCATGAAGGACATGGGTTTAGGGTGGGCACAAGACCACAGGTACATAAATCAGTCTGCAGCAGTTTCCATAAAAGTAGCCACATTGTTCAAATAAACCTACAAATAGATTTATAAACATTCAGTATGGAATATCTTAAACTGACAACAAAATCTAACGTATCATTGCAATATAATTTTTCAGTTTGACTTTGTGCGCCACGCAGACACATGGTTGGTTTAGATGCTGCAAAATTATTAGATGTGAACTCAACAACACAGTTTCAGATGTTCACAATCTTCATTATTTTGATACGTCTGGCAAAGGTGGTGCTAATATCTGAGTCAGTAAGTGTACCTATCTCTTGGAACAGAAGCTCAAAAAAAGCTTGTGCTGGTAGTTTCAATGATTCTGGTATTCAAAAAGTCTCTTTCCTTAGTTTGATATCCTTCCAAGGTCTAACTCTTAACAGATCATATTTGATACTAAGTCTGTTAAAGAAAAAAAGTGTTCATCTTGTACACAGATGATTGAGCCTTGGTTCAGAAAGTTTTCCAAATACAAGAAACAATTAGCACACAGCAGATTCAAAACCAGACAAGAAATTCACATTTTCTACATTGGGAAGACCTGAGGAAAGAAAACATGAAGTGCTTTTTGAACACAAAGAAAACAGGTCTTTAACGGACTGTGTCTGCTAAGGTAAATCAAAGATTTACTTTACAGAGCAGTAAACATGGTGAGGAAGAACCACTTCCAAAAGACCGTAAGGCAAAGTGCTGTAAGTGAATAAAGCCATCCAACACTTCCACTCTCCAGCCCCAAACATTAAAACACTGCTTTCAAGAATCAGAAAAGTTAAGAGTTATCACACAGGATGCCTTCACTTATTAATAATCTATCACCCCCTTCTATGACTCCCCCAAAAGGAAGTGTGGAAAAACAAGAGGATGAACAGACGGATGGAACTATAGGGATGAACAGCTGATATTAAATGCTTAATTCCATTCTGTTCTGCTTTTAACTGAATACATAATCTGGTCAGTGAAGAGATGCTACTGTTTACTGAGGTTTAGGAACGCACACTATACACCTATAATGCTTAAATTCCATAGCACCTACACAAGAGTACTTGGTGGCTGCCCAGGTAACTGCAGCCGTGCATGCCCGTGGATGAAAGGGGCACCCTTCCAAGTCCAAGGCTAAAAAGATACAGCTGTTACGGCAGGCCACAAGTCTGGAGATGAAAGGGGCTGTAGGTAGACAGGGCTATCTCCTCCGAGGACTGAAAAATGCCATCCCTAATGTACACCTCAATCTGACTTAAAGTCAGAAGGTAGCTATTGCTATACCGTAACATTGTCTCCAGCTAATTTCATCACCAAATCATGCTTAAAATACTCAAGAAATAAGGGATCTGTGATCAGTTCTCTGGGGGCAAATATAACCTGCATAACTCACAGGAATCTATCCTGACCACTTGGCTACAGATCATTCTGCATGCAGTAATTCTTTAGCTTTCTTGCTGAAGTTTAGCTAAGCTGGGAGGGGAGAAATAAATTTTCAAAGGTACAGCTAAAAAACAGCACACATGAAGCAGCTTATTTCCAAACCTACTTTGCTCTGACCCTACAAAGCACAGCAACGACAGTCCTTACCTTTCTCTTAGGGCTTGCAAGGTACAGGGACAGGATCAGTCTCTGTTGGTGAAGTTCACTCAGCGCTTGGCAGAGGATACTACTAGTAGCAGCGATACTGTGCGTGCCACTGCTGGTGTCCACATGCAAGCTTGAGAACCTGTAGCTTTCTGCTCAATGGGAGTCCTGAAAAATTCCTCTTTGGTACCACAATAGTTTCTAGATTCCACTGAAACCAGAGGGCAGATAAACCATTCTAGCCACTTATAAAACAGAGGTGACCACCACTGTTTCCTCTGGATACAACTGAAAAAAAACCACAATTTCTTCTTCATTTTTCTTTGTACATTCTTTCAGCATGTACAGTCATATTCCTGAGCGAGCTTTAACAGAGTTTGCAAATCAGTAACTACGGAGTCTCAGCACATCAGTACCAACTAGCTACCCAAAATTTCCAGGGTCCCATTCAAGTTCCGCAGCCTCCACTGGACCCTGCACTACTATGTGTACATGACATAAGCACCTCTTCAATTCAGTGTAAAACTAGTTGGGGTATGTCCCCACTGCATGCATTCACACTCCACACCATGACCATAGCTTAAGAGAAGCTCAGCAACAGAGCTTCGCTGCACAGCCACAAGAGCCACCACATGCTGCTTTGGTGGAGCCACATGCAGGTTGCCTTTACCTTTTAAAATATGCTATCCCTGGAATACTTTCCCCTCTCGTCTTTTCACAATTTAAATTTCAATTCTACTGGACAGATATTAATTGTACCAATTGTTATAGGAATCCATAGCTATCATCTACTCTCCAAAATCTTTTTATCTGACAGCGGGGATGATACTGTATCATCTTACTGTGAATTAAGATGACAGTTTCTTAGTTAGAAAAGTGTGAATATACAAGACTATAGTACTTACTATAGTAATTCGATTATATTGAACAGAATATTTACAGCAGTACATTCTCAAAAGCATTATTCTAGATATAATAAAATAATTTGAATACCAAGAACATCTAGATCATACCAGGAGGTGCCATGAAAGCAAAGACACTGAAAAAAGGATTGCCTCTCTCCCGCTTTCCTTGTGAAATTTATTTAAATCATTACCTACCCAAAACAGAAGTTAAAAATCCTTTCTGATGTGAGAAAATCAGTACCAAATTTTGTCTTGCAAAAGATTTTTTGTGGTATGTTAACTACTTCAAAATAGAGGTCTATGGAGAGAAGTATTAATACAACCTACAGAGGAAACAATTAACACAACCCTTAATGCTAAACAATCTTTGAACTCAGCACTTTTAGATGACTAGTACATATCAAAAAATTACTGTTCCTATTTCTGCTGGTTGCTAAACACAGTAATACAACAATATCTACCGCAACAGTATTATGCAATGATCCAGTTTTAATGCACACAAGCATTCAAGAAATTAGATATAGCGAAAATCTCTCATGACTACTTAAATTTTAATCACTTTTTTTATTGTTATATTGCAGGAGTCAAGAGTAGAGTAAACAACGTTCTTAACCCCAGTGGGCCTTAAGCAGGTAGTGTGTACAGAAATGCGAAGATGTTAGCAATTTCTACTGTTCAGAGATGCTAAAAAAGTCTGCCGTCATTCAATACCCCCTTGCATCATTAGAAGAGTCTTATACAGCTCATTCACTGTCAGTTTAGATACCTTAAATCCATCAATAGTATTAGAAAAAAATAGCTAGATTATCAAAACAACATTTCGACAAATCTTTAAACCAACTTCTCCGAAAAACATTTTGTTTGAAAATTTTTCACAAACCTGTACAAGACAAAAAATAAAGCATAGAAGATCATACTGCCTAAGCTTGCTGAAGTAACTTAGGATTTCTATTGAGAATGAGTGCTGTAGAAATAAACAGTATTATTTGCCTGGCTGAGTAGGACAGCTAGTAAATTAAATCTTCGACATCATCTTCAAATATTTTTTATGAACAGGTTTTGTATCTATCCCAGAAATAAAATCCTGGAGGTTCAAAATCAGTTTTCTATGCCAGCTATAGCCATATGTTTGACCAATTTCTTCCTCAAACACAAACCCACACACATGTGCACTGAACCTATTCATGGTTATACAAACTGCATATTTAGGCCACGGGGACATCCTGAGCACCACTTTGCAGTGCTGACGCATGCAAGGTTACCCAAATGTAACTCAAATTAGTGCTGGACCCACTATTGCCTCTAATGGATGAGAGTTCTCTCACCATTGTTACATGATGGACTAGGAAAAAAACTCAAGAGTCCCTATAAATAGGCAGAAGTAGGTGTAATGAAGACAGGACACTACATCCAAAGGAAGAGACCCAGTGCTCAGGGTCAGCCACCACGGAGCCCGATACCAGCAGGGACGCCTCAAAAGTGCTCTCTGGGACACGTTACTAAAGGAGGTAGAGGCAGAACATTTCTAAAAGTCCTGGGATAAATTTCTTATTTAGAAGGCAAAAAAACTACGTAGGCTTCTTTCACACTGTCTGCTATTGGCAGGTGTCAGACAACTCCCCAGCAGCTCCTAATGTATGTATTGTAAATCCTCCGTAACTTAGAGCATTTTTCCAAAACCAAGCCATATCACCCCTATCAGCCATCCTTACCGCATCCAATAAACTATGTAAATAAACACTATGAAAAGTTTTGGACTTTCACTACCTGTATTTTTCTATCCTGACCTCCCCTATCACCGGCAATGCACTCGTCAGTTTAGAAATCAAAGAAGAAACAGGTACAAATGCAAGATCTTTTCTGCTCTTAAAGTGTCTGATAAATATAAATACCAGCTTTACATACACAGCTCATGACATCTTATGACTTTTTAAAGTGTATTTAATAGCTTAAAAAAATCCCTCCAAATGGCTTTAGTCATTTACTGTAAATGTCCACTATAGGTCACATGCTCATCAGATGGAGTACATTTAGCATGCATTTATGGTCTTGCTGTTGCTTTTTCAAAACAAAAAGATATAAATCTTAATACTCTCAGTACTAATGTATGGATACAAGCCATTAATCACTCTGACAAACATATGTAGGCTGTAACCCTGTATATGCTTAAAGAATAGAAAGCAGACAAATACAGCTTACACCTTCAGGTATATCTGTACTCTCCCTAACCCTCATCATTTGAAATTTGGTAAGTAAGTTATGTGTTGTTCTTCCTGTAAATTTCACAGATCTAATTAGCCAGCCATCTGCAAGCCATCACCTTTAAGGTATTTTTGGTTTGCTGTCATTTTTGAATGACACAAAGCAGAGAGTGAACATTCCACCACGAACCATCAAATTCTTCATGCAAATTCAAGGAGTCTTCATTTTCCTTTTTATTTCACTTACAAACAGAAAAGGATGCTTAAAAGAACAGCACACAAGTGCCAGTCTTTGAGATTCCAATTCTGTTCCTGCTGAAATCACTGCCAAATTCCCACTGACTTCAGCAATCACAGAAGAGCCATTTCATAAACTACTACTTGTATCTTACGAGTTTGGCTTTCTTCCTCTGATTTTGCTACTGGAAAGATTCCTATTTTAAGGAAATGCAACAGACAGGTATAATTCAACACATTTACATATTATTAAAAGGAAATCTCCCAAATCATCCACATTCATTTTCAGACAAGAGCATTACAGAACAGTCTGCAAAAAGAAATTGCCACACAGCTCAAACTTTAGCAGTGGAAGGTAATAAAGACTATTTGATGCAGCTGATGGATTATCTGAAAAAAAGTTTTTAAGCAAAGGGAACTGTCTGATAAGAAGATAAAACTAAATTGCAACCAGTATCTTGCTAAACTAAACAGGATGCAAAACCCAATTGCTAATATGGACAGGTGTTATTTCTCCCAGGAAAGCTTGCAATGCACGACCTCAGTGACAGCATCCACCAGAGAAGGCAGTGCATCCTGGATAGATTTGAGGTTAGGTTAAAAACTTTAAATCCTGTTTACAGTTCTGGAAATGGGGTAAACAACAGAAACCGAAACCAACCTGACTGTGAGAGAAAGGGACAGACAGTTGTCAAACTGGTTTCTTCCCCTCTTGAAGGCAAGGCAAGGAGAAGAATCAACAGAAAGAAAAACGTACCTTCAAATACTACATCCAAGTTTTCTTTATACATGGAAAAATGGACAATGTTCCCATTCTTGCCTTTTCTGCCCTAATCTTGCTCACACAACCTCTCTTTACATCTTTCAATGTATTTTTTGTATTCCATGATGGTTTTTTGCTTCTCCATGCTTGACCCTATGTACTCTTTTATGTCAATCTCTACTCTTCCCATAGTTTCCCACTCATTCTCCTTGCTGAAATACCTCCGAGTCCCACTTCTTTCACAGAGCCTCCCAAGCCCATTTCCTTACAGACAAAGCCCTGCGCCCCAGTATTGACCCACTCGCACAACTCAGGCTGTGAGTTCAGTCGAGGGCTCTGTCTTCTCAACACCTTGCAAACCAACGTGGCCAAAAGATCTGAAAGGTGTGTGCCTCACGTTGAGCAGCTGCATTTATATTAAACATTTCTGTAAATTACTGATTTCCAAAGCTACTGAGTAACCAGTCCTTCCAACGATTACCAAAGAATGCTGATTCTGCTATGGATTTTGTTGTCAGAGACTTAAGGCATTTTAATATGAAAATTTCTTTGCTCCTCTTCTCATTTATCATTGTCTAATTCAAAATGTCTGTAGTTTTACACTCTTAACAATATTCAGCGTGTCAGATAGGGAGGACAAGGGAAAAAGCAAATAAGAAATATCTGCCAGATTAACAGATTTAAAAACATACAGGAGAGAAAGATAAGCTGTGTCAGTAAAGACTATTGAGACAGAAGAAAACAGCACAGAAAGATGGATCAGGTGGACACAACAGTCAAGCCAGACAGCATCGAGGGAGAGCATCTTGCACTGTCTCCAAGGAGTGGAGCAATTTGCTGCAATGCAAGGGTAAAGTTATTTTGCCTTGAAGGCCAGATTTTAATCTGCAACACCACATACATTGTCGGGGATCTTACATTTTAGTTTATTGCTAAGTATGCCTTTATTGCTAAGGCAAAAGAGATGCTGAATTAACACAGGGGAGGAGACACCTATACTAAGAAAAAAAAAAAAAAAACACCCTAAGATGCTAGGAAAGGAAAAAGGGAAAAAATTTAGAGTACATTAGGCATAAACACTATGGGTTTTAAATTTTTTCTATAGCTTCAACTTTGAAACAAATTATGGAATTAACATTTCTGAAACCCATTTCCTTGGAGATGATGACATACAAGAAACTAAAAATCCACTTGTCTGCGCTCCGGTAGAAAATGGAAACAACATCAAGAGCCTTTGTACATTTAAGAACAAAACCCATGCTCTCCTAGAGGTCATAAATAGTACCATGTAGAACTCTTACTAATACTGTAACTACCCATATTGCCCGAGTTCATACAGGTAGCACCAATATTCTCCCAAGTCAAACCTTTCCAAAGGTATTCATTTGAAGAATTATCTACATTAGATCCATTAACTCCTGTGCTCAGCATAGCTGCAGCTCCTGATCCAGCCAATGACTTCAAATACTAAAATGTGATTTCTAAAAAGAAAAAAAACCCACAAAAACCAACAAAAAAACCCACAACAAAACAAAAAGCACGCTTTAAAAAGAAACTTTATATTATACAGATAATTTATTTGTAAAGATTTCCTGTTTCACTGATACCTGGGAGAGGGTGTGCGTGTGCCCACAAACAGTACGTCAAACACAAACTAAATTACTTTAGAAGTTTAGAATCTTTTGCTTTGAAAACGAACAATGCAATGTTCGCTACAAGAAAGGACAGAATTCTAAGGAAAGTTTAATGCTAAATGTTATGCACAAAAATGGATTTGTGTTCTATTTTTACTGGAACGTCATAGTGTTTTGTGAAAACGCTAATAAAAATGTTCATTGTAGCTTAGGAAAAGTGTGGAAAGAGATGTCTTTAACCAAAGCAAGGCTCAGTCCGTGTTAGCTGAATATCTATTTAGACCACACACAGCGGTTAGTATTTGCCAAAGAATGTAACTTTTTACAGCAACCAGGTCAAAAAGACAGTATATCAACTTTCAATTAAGTTAAAAATAATGCAAAAATGTTTAAGTTAGATCTCCAAGACCTCATCAGCTTTTAATTTAAATGGCTGCTGGGAACAGTATACAAAGTCATACTTCATGAAGTCTTGAAATCTAGGGTCATCTTTCATAACAAATGATCCAATAAAACTGAAGTTAACCTCTGAATGAATAATTTTAACTACAATAAAGCAGAAAGTAGTTTACAGACACAAGCTAAATAAACTGAAACTCTGAATACCTTTGAAAATTAACCAGCAGACTTATGAAGGAACTGGGTCTCATCCATCTACTGTCCAACCAGCCAGAAGAAGCAATCAGATTTTCATCACCGAAGTCGGAACAATTATTGGGGCTCCACTCTAACTACAGAAGACACTAATGTCTTTCATCACAAAAAGCAGCCAAGTCAGATTAGTACTCACAGGATAAGATTTTTTGGGGTTGTACATATTCTTAAAAAAAAAACCAAACAAACAAACAAACAAAAAAAAAACCACACCACACACAACAACCCGCAAATTTCTTCTCCACAGCCCCCATACTTGTTATAGCTCTGCACATCCATTACTACACTACACAGATGGACACACACATTTTCTGCTAAACATAAAATAATATTTAAAGTGCCTAGTATATTTCCATGAACATTTGACAGGTTTCTGGCAAGATGGGAAGAATATTTTCTGGCTCACACAATCCCATGATGGTCTTAGAAAGAAAGAACTACAAAAGAAATTGAAAATGAAATTTGTTTTAAGCCAGTGTTTTCTTTTAAGGTTTTTCTTTTGAATGCGATTTAAACCTAAATTCAATTAAAATTCTGGATCAGAAACAAATTCAAAACAATCTGTGGTTATCCAAAAATAACCACCCCAACCAATTCTATTAATACCACTTTTTCAGGTTAAATTCATAAGGGAAGAGGAAAATTTGCTTGCAATAAAGAACTGCTTAAATGTCCAAGATGAGCATTAGCTGGACCTCATAGTCACCCACGCTGCTACTAACACAGCTTCTCTATCACTACACAGGCTGCCATGTTGTCCCTCGAATTTTCAAATCCTGCCTGCACAAGCTATGACAGAGATCCTGAGGCAAAAATAAATATATCATATATAATTAAAGACTATACCCATATATTCACAGAAGCAGAGTTCTCACTCTGTAATGCCTAAGGAAGAATACAAAAATATGACACTGCCTTGGGATAATCTCCTACTCTAACTGGTTTTAAGCTCAGGACATCCAGAGTCAGAAATAGTACCTCAGCGTCCAACTGTTCTTATTAAGTTTCCTTTCATTAATTTGACTAATTGCTCTTGAATCCACACAAACGTCAGCGGTCATGAGCTGCAGAAAGTTTCAGCTTTGCTATTTCCTTCTGCCCAAGTGCTCAAACAGAACTTTAAATGACAAGATTAATCTGAACTGGCTTTATACAGAAAAGAAAAAGTGCTCTGATAAAATAATCCGGAACAACAACAAACAGAAAAGGCACAAGATCAGAGTTGCACTAACCAAACGGTCACATTCAGTTAAAATACAAAAGCAAAAGTCTTCAGAGAGTAAAATTCTAGACAATTCAATAAAAATGTTTCATAAATCTGAGCAGCAGCTCTATGATTTGACTCATTACCGCTACCTCATTCTTAATTTTCAATTTTTTCTCAAGTATTCTTACACTAGCAAACAGATCCTCACCACAAATTACATTATTTGCAGATTCAAAAATTTAAGTGCAGCTACACAAGCCAGTATGCTTTTTTGAACAGAGGAGAAAAACAAAACATGTCTCATGAGTAACTCTTAATCTGCCAGCAGATCAATTATAGACAGCTTCTGTAAAAAACCAGCTGAAAATCTGCTTCCAGTCAACACAACTTAGCCATCTGGTTCCCACTGATATCTGCCAGGAATGGGTTGCAAAACTAAATTAACAGTGATTACACAAAAATATTCAAAATTTAATTCAAGCTTGCCAATCACTTTTCTAGTCCTTCACATGCACGTGGAAAGAATCCTTCACTCACCTCTTCCCAGTCAATGACTTGTTTAGACCCCCACAGAAAAATGGCTACAAATACATTTAGCATATCTGTTTTAAACTAGCTTTGTCAACATCACTGCAAAGCGTTAAGAAGGACACAGCGACTACATGGTCTTCACATGTTCTTCAGTTAAAACAATGGGTACTTTTCTTTGGTAATTATTTTAGTAGTAACTGAATTTGCTTTAAAATAGGGTGATATCTCTAACTGCTTTATTAATGCTGGATGAATACGATTTTGGACAACATCAGAGATGCCAGTTTACCTATTGATAGCTGTTTATTATGCTTCTGCTCACCAACTGTTCCATCACACTTGTTGCCAGTAGCTCAAGTCCACTCTGGATGCTGTATGTGCAACTAACTATTATCCCTCTCCCCATCCCCCAACTCCCCCTGTATCCCAGACAGCCTGTTTGTAAAAATCCACAGTGTTTAATGACTACCAAAGTTAATCTTGCAAGGCACTGCTCATCATCTGGTCCTTTTTCAGCAGGCACAATGAAGGATGACACACACAAGATACTCACCTCAGATAGATGTGCAAATAATCATTTCACACAGGGATAGTGAATTTTATCCATCTATATTTTTAAACCAGGAAAATGTGCTTGGAAAAATCACAGAAACAGGTTTATATTTCTTATTGGAAGACTTACAATGAATTATAATACAAGGTGAAAATACTTCTTAAAAAAATTATCAGATAAAGCATGGAATGAAAGACGCTAAAAAGAAGGCTAATAAGGATTAAGGGAAGAAATAAGTAGCACTAGATTACTCAGCAGCCAAAGTCTCATAATTCCAGTAACATCAAATTCCTTTAATTTCTGTTGCAATCTTGTAATACAAGTATATAATCCTATATGTAGCTTGAAATACAGGAATCTCAACCATTACTTCTGTTATCAGAACCAGATTTTAAGGTACATTAGAGCCCATATTTTTATTAAATTTAGTAGTAGTATTTTTTTTTTCCAAAAAACAACAGGGAAGCTTTTTATCATAGCTTTTGATTTAAACAATATTTAAAATAATTTAACTAAATTACTTGGACCTCATTTAAAGATAAAGTAAAACCTAAATGTTACCTTTAGTTTTAGAGGAAAATGCACATGAAAAATATCCTAGTGTATTTAAGAGGCCATATAATTGCAAAACTGTATTACTATTTCTAAATTCTCAGTCCTGGTCAAAGATGAGCACTCCTGTAACACAAATCAATAATTCATTACTCCAAAATAGTGTAAATTAAAGCACTGTGATGCTCTAATCACAGTTCAGAATGGACATTAGTTCACTTTTCAGATGCTGTCTTCAAAAAATAAAAAAAGATGACATGGATAAATCCAAGTAGCATCCAGGATGACTACAGAAGTACGCTTTTGTTTGTCTCCTTTTTAAACCTTTCCCACAGGATGTCACTATTGCTCCTTGTCAGTAGAGAGTGTGACCAAAGGGTGTTGCACAGATTGGTACTCAGCTCTCCACATGTGACACAGACATTTAGGTCCTTGTAGATAAGTTTATAACAAAGACTTATCCCTCTCAGCTGCCACGTTACCAGCCTAAGTATCTGCTGACCTATAAACGAGTTAAAACCTGTTACAGTCCTTCCAGCTTGGAAAACTGAAACACTAACAAACCTGGAAATAGTGATGTTGGTGTCAGTGTATTACTGTTCGTACTTAAGTAGTACATGCTCCAACTGAAGTCATTAAAGAATTATCTTCCTTAAAGTCCTACATTTACACCATTTAGGGCTATATAATTTATTTTCCAGATATTCATGCCATCGGACAGATTTTTTTCTAACAAAATAGTGACATCTCGTGGTGACACCCAGAAATCCTAGCTCAAGCACATCCCATTTATCCCCCATGAAACTGATAACAAACCTACCGCTCTGAAAGGTGCAGTCCAAACCCTAACCAGCTTCTGGTGCTGCAGTGATACCATCTCGGTAAGAGATGGGAGTTCAACAGACGTCCCATATCAATCCAGATGTGACAGTCATCCCTTTAGAGATAAGATGCCTTCACACTTCCCTGCCTTTAGCCAACGAGCCAACCTCCCCACCGCTACGTTGAGCGGTTGAACACATAAGTTGTAGGTTTAGAAGTAACTTCTCAGAATGCCACACTTCTAGCAAAAAATCTTTGCAATAAAATCAAAATTAACAAGAATAGATTTTATAAAATACAGTGGGCCAAATTAGCCTCAGCATACTAAGACATTGAAGTGAATTCACCCAAAACCAGATTTTAATCACCACACCTATAATTATATTTCCAATACTAACTTCTTAAAAAAATGAGGGTTTCAGTGTTTCTGTTCTGTTTAGTCAGTGCATAAAACAGATGGATACTATTTTTCAAAGGTTTTCATGGAATTTGTTTGTTA
Organism: Falco biarmicus; assembly: GCF_023638135.1. Classification (NCBI taxonomy): domain Eukaryota; kingdom Metazoa; phylum Chordata; class Aves; order Falconiformes; family Falconidae; genus Falco; species Falco biarmicus. The sequence continues at coordinate 7,913,265 of NC_079302.1, forward strand.
ATGGATTGTTACTGCAAGTATATTTGCCTCAGTAAGGTAAAACAAGAATATTCATATTGCTGACAGTTCAAAAAAGTTGAAGTAGGGTTATTTGGTTTGTCTGGGGGTTTTTTTATCATTTTATAATAAATACTTCCTTGTTATGAAAGTAGTCTTTTTGCCTCTTCGTGCTGCTTAATGGATACTGACACCTAACAAACAAAGTATTTGTAAAGTGCTGTACCTTAAACAAGGTGTCATCAGCAGAAATCAGAAAAGAAAATTTCCCATTCTTCTATTACCATATATGCAATGTAACAATAATGAAGACCAGGTGCACACATGTGTGAGTTATTTTATACAAGAACAGCAAAACTGTCACTGCGGTCAGCAGTCTGTGAAGAATATAAACTAGAAAAATTACAATGTTGCAGAGGAAAAACCCCTAAAGTAATTACTGAAGTTTATTTAGCAGAATATGCACCTTTGCTACTCTTAAGGTATTAGTGTTACAGTTTGTGTTACCCAATATTTTAAATAACCTGCCATCTTTAGCCTCCCAGTTTAAGCCAATTATGCTAGCTTTATTGTGCTCAAGATTGAATTAAAGCCAACAGAAAAATATCCCATGTCAACAACCCACTGATCCCAGGTATAATACCTCAGTTGCTCTGCTCCACATGTTCCAAAATAGCCATTCCAAACGATACACGATGGGTCCCATGCTCTAAGAGACAGAAATCAATTTCCATTCACAAAATGATGGATGTAGTAATTCATCTGCAACTTTGCTGAGAAAACTCTGAATCTTGCAATATTTAATGATTTTTCATGGTTGCAAGGCAGAGGTTAAATCTGAGATGAATCAAAATCCATAAGGCAAAATATTACACCTTTCTTTTAAAAAGCCTCAAGATATTAAAGACTATCTGATAATTTTTTGGCACCTGACTCTTGGCATGGACAGCCCTATTGCCTAAACTCTGCAAGGAGCTGTGTAACAAGGAATATTAGAAATACTGAAGAGGTCAACAACCCAAAACATGCTGTTGTTACAGAATAATATATTCTGAGATTCAGCCAGGAGCTCTATCAACAAAAAGATTTAATTCCTTTCTTTTTCACTGTGTTAGTCATCTTCCTCCAAGAGTAAGTAACCTTTATTGTTTCTTTAACTGCTCTGCGTCTATGTTTTTAGAACTGCTGCTATACTGTATCACCAGTAACATACTGTAAAGCTGCTACTGGAAGTAAGCTTTCTGAACTCCTGGCACACCTCGAAGGACTGAAGGGATTAGCTTGTTGCCCTACGGTTTTCCACATTTTCCCACACCTTGCTAAGGTTTAACCATCACAAACTCATATCCAGTCTAACGGGTCTAAAACCAACCAGATCTGGAGTTTTTCAACAGCCTCAGGAATTTTCAAGGCCAACTCTCTTTGAGGTGCCCTGGGAATCAACCAACCTCCCTAGCAATAAAGGAAAAATAAAAACATAGATGTAAACTTATGATGTCAGTGTCTGAAATCAATGGAAAATATGATAAAACCAGCTGTAAAAATAGATGCAAAAAGAAGAGTGGTCATGCGGGAGTTAAAAAACCTACACAAATTATAAAGCATATATTACAGCTTCTCATTTCAGGCATGATACCACAAATCTTAATCATGCAAAGAACTGCTTTGTTTCCTCATCAAAAGATAGGGAACTAGAGGGAAGTTTTAGCTCATTTAACTCATTGTTAATGACAGTGCAAGAATTCTTTCATCAAAATAATTTAATGTAATGTATTCATTCCTTTATATCTAATTAAAAATATCCTGGAGGGCAATTCCAGATAAACCCACAGTCACCTTGGTAAAGATGGGTTAGGTTAGGTCTCAAAATGCAAACCCCACAGGCTGCTGAATACAGGATGAGAGATGGGCTGGAGAAAGTCTGCGCACAAGAATCTGCACCAACTCGCCACTGAAAACAGCTCTGCCAAGACTGTTCTTTTTAAGCATGTGTGACTTGGCGAGAGGAGTAAAGGTAGAAATCATGATTATTCAAATTCCCCGACTACTTCCCTTCTACAGAAGTCAGCACCAACAGAGAATGAAAGAAAAATTGCCAGTAACTCCAGTACTGTTCACCACCACTTCTAGCTCCGTACAGGACTCCAGAAGTCCTAACCAGTAGCTGAGTAACTGCAATGGATGCGACTTGAATTGGACTCCAAAGACACTTGAAATGCAATGCTGATTTCCCCAGCTTTTTAGACACCAGAATGCTCCCGTCACAAACCAGTAATACCAAGAGAATAGGTTATGCTTAAATAAAGCAGAAGTCACAGAGAAAAAAGTAAATTAAATACTAAACTGTTTAATTTCCAAAACAAATTAAATACAATGAACCATTAAACATTTACTTTCTCAAAAAAAAGTAGTGATTCCGAAAAAAAATAAAAATCATTCTCCAGATAGCAAAGTTTTCATTTTATTTTCACAAACAAAACTTTACTTTTTTGGTAACAAACTTCTTGAGACTTATAGGCTCTAGGTTTGTTCAAGTGAACAGATGAAGCAGCTTGGCTAGTTTGAAATACAAATAAGCATTCTGATATGTTTGCAGGTATATCATTTCCAGGGGTTTTGTGGGCACCTGTCAGCAAGTCTCTAGATTCATGTTTATATTGGCCAATAACTTTACCATGTTGGCAAGACAACCACCTTCTTTTCCTGGGGGCTCTGAGCTGTTACTGAAGTTTTATGTACTGTGAAATAATAACCTTAAGAGTAGGTTATGCAAACAAAGTTAGAGAAAGGATCGGAAAGCAGGATTGAAATCATAATCACCACCATCAGACACAACCTGAGATGTAGATCACAAAATAGTAAGTTTTGTGTTCAAGCAATGAAAGCATCAATTAAAATGTTTGGTTGCTACAGCTTACGGAAAGGATAATGTTAGATGCCTAAAATCGCTAGTCTATTTTCACCTGGTTTACATTCTATTGTACTGTTCCAAAAATTTGACATTGATCCAATTATTCTTCCATTTTTTCCCCTCGAGCACCTCCAGAGTTTTGTTATCTCTAATCAATCCAGCTGAAATGTTCTCAAGGATTACAACATTCACCTGACTGCTTTCTCCTTCAAGAAAGATTATCTAATTGCACCTATTACCTGTCCTGCATAATGTCCACCCTTTTATGGATTAAATCCATGGGCTTCTGAAATCCAGACTGTTCTACCTGGTCTAAGTCGGGCACAACTTCCTAAGTACAATATGCTACGATGCATCACTGATACAACACACAGCTACTAGATTTCAAAGGCTTTTATTTCTTCTTATTTCCAACTGATATCAACCAGCCACTGCACCTACCCATGGGTATAATTTTCTGCTTTTGAGAGTAGCAATACAGAAATAAACAACAGATTTTTAGAATTCGTATTACAGAACTGACCGCAGGACGTTTCTTCTCATACATGACCATTTTTTTCTGCTCACAGATCTAGAAGGCAGCCCCAGAAGCAGTTACATGTATTATAGAGTACTGCTCTAATATATTACTCAGACTGTATATATTTTGAAAGGTAAATTAAAAGTTAAATGAAAAATTATGTACTTGTGTACTAGAAAAATACCAAGAGAAAGCTAGAATAAAAGGAGGCTAATAAAAACATAGTTTTCAATTTACCTGATTTTGATTGTACATTGATTCTTGGTTTTCTGACTATATTCTACACAAACACTGTGGCCAGTATCAAGTGTTTTAACCTTCTTACCTGTCCTTTCCACATTACTAGAGACATTTGCCACCTCCATCTTCCCCTACTCCTCCCAGCTCCAGACACTACTACCTGCCCACATTCCTAACTGTGCATGCCTCGTTCCCCTCCCATCTGGGGAGACACAGCCCCAGGATCTCCCTTGCACTGTACTGCCCCAGTAGCTGGCAGGAACTAGGGAGAGGATACAAGAAAGTATCATTGAGTAAAGGAGCCGTGCTCCTTCCCTGCTTGATAAGTGGGTCTGTTAACCTAAAATTAACTATCTGTTACCTAAATTATAACCAGAAACTCAAATGTCAATCTACAGCTACAGCTCCAGATATATCCATGGAATAACAATGAAAAATACTGTAGTTTTATCCTTCATATATTCTCTCCATAAAATATTGTAATAAGGACACATACTGTCGCAGTTGGCTATTAATTGTGAAAAATGTAATTTCAAATTTAAGTTTCTCAGGAACCCTAATAGGGGGTTTTGCTTGTTTCTTTGCTTAAGGTAATGCCTAATAGATATCTTAGTTCAATAAAACTCAAAAAACCTGCACCAATTTTCAAGATATAAAGAACCTTAAGCAGATATAAAATGCTTTAAGAAAGGTATTTTGAGAGGGGGGGAAGGTTACCTAAAGTTTAACTGCTCCTAATTCTGCGTTAATTTAATACTAAATTTACTAGATGAGTATAAGCCAGCACTCAATACAGTGCCTTACGCACCAGATAACTTCTGTATCGTTCAGATAAAGAACCGGCCCTTGTTGCTGACCAGGATCACTACAGGAATATTACTGGAATGTACAGGAACAGTATTACAGTTCCATTGCTTTTGCATTGATGCAACTCGATCTCTTAAAACATAAACTGCTCACTCGCAAAAGCGGGATTCACCGAGTTAAAAAATTAAGTTGTACAGATCAGAAATGTAATCATGGGAGACAAGCTCTGAGAGTTTTTCAATCACTGTGGGGCTGCATCAATTTAAAGTCATGTTACATTAAAGAGAAAAACGTCTGGGAAAGTCTCCCAGTTGTCACTTTAGATTAGATTTGTTGTTGTTATCAGACTGTGCATTTTGTAGGCTTTTTTACATTTTAAAGATATTGCATCATGCAGACACACAGTGCCTAAAGAAACATGTAACATACAAGTTTTTAATCACATTTGCCTAGAGATTAGGAGTTTGAACAAATTAACTGGTGGTCCTAAAAAAACCCAAACAACACAACAAAAAACACACAACCAAAACCCCACACACAACCGCATTCTTGAAGCCTATTAACATTTAAACCTTAACTACCTTAGAGTCACAGGGAAGCCACCCAACTTAACTTTTCTTCACAGAAAGGTCAACAGAAAGTTTCAGTTCTTCCAAGAATAAAACTGAACACATTACTAAGACCTGACACTGCTGGTCATTTCAATTGCATTTTTTTGTTGCCCAAGCAAATTTTCAGCTACATTAATGGATTTACTCGTGTAACCTACATTAATCCTATTAAGAAGGGTTCTCAGAATTAGGCCCTCATATTAGACAACTGCACGCTACACAGAAGATACAAGATTTACCTACATAAAAATAAAATTGAAGAATTTTAGATAATTTCTGCATTTCAAGCTCTTATTTATGGCATTTACCAGAATTTCAGGCAATTCTCTTAATTACTCTGTTAAGCTGTCACATAAAGGGTTCTTCGACACTACTGTATGTATTCACATTATCAAATACTGTCTCACAGAGACAAGTGTAGCAAAGTCATGGTATACATTGCTAGACATCACTGTTTCAAGCAAACATTCAAAATAATATTCATACAGCATAATGATTTTGACTTGAATTGCATAAAAGCATTTTAGATATTAGAAACTATAATTTTAATAAGTAGGGTTTTTCTTATACAGTTTGTAAGTCTAACATTTCAGTAATCATAACCTTTCTGAAAAATGTAGTAGCACACAAGTCTAAGTTAAATATTTCCAGGATGCTCTTTAAATCAAATGCACACCTTTGATCCAGACCCTAACCTTTCATATTCTGGAAGACAAAATACCAGCATTCATAATATGCAGGATCTCCCTTCGTGCAATTTTCAACATGGTAAGAAACATTCAAAAACTTTACTAAGGGGAAACAAAAATCTTGAAAAATGCAACAGTAAGTTGACAGCATATAAACAACATCCGTGCTGACTTTAGCAACACCAGCCTTCCAGGGTGAGCAGCTACAGGATGAAAGCTGTTTAAATACCTTCCACCTTCCTGAACAGCTGCCACGTCTGCAGAAAATTTGACTGCAGAACCCCAGATTAATGGAGTAGTCAGGTACTTACACATAGTGCATTTTGCTCTTCTATTTTGTTTTTGGAGTCACAAGACTTTTACGGTTTTGATGAGACTCCAGTATCCTGGGGAAAGTCTTTTGAAGCCATCCATGTCTTCACACTAGTAAAGACTATCTTCCCACATACTACTGGAATGAAACTCTCTTCTACTACATAGTATTTGAGTGTTGGCAAAAAAAGCCACTCCCAGTCTTCTCAGGTGCCACAGAGGTACCAAGATGGACCAGACTAAATCCAGCCTCTAAGAAAGATCTTTCTACTCCAAGAGAAGACAATGCACCAGACACACATGGCGTTTAAGATTACCATTTCCTTGAGACCCACCACACTTACGGGAAAGTCCAGAGACTGACATCTAACAACAATTAACAAGTTTCCAGACTCACTATGGTTTTTCTGAAGGTGGACTTTAAGCCTCGTAAGGACCACCAAAATGAAGATCAATCTTATCCTGAAGCGTGACAGCTGTAAAATGCTATGTCTTAGAATAGTACATCTTTAATCTAACACCATAGCCCTAAATCTGTTCTGGTTTTACAAATGCCTCTAGTTATTTCATTTTTATCAGTGAAGAAAATGAAATAAAAAGTATTTTATACTTAACACCAAACAGACTATGTTATCCCAGAAGACGTGCTTAAATAATTTAGCTGTTAAAAGAATCTTTAACTATAAATGTACTAAATTCCAGCACAAAAGATTAACTACAAAAGAAATTAACACTGCCTTAGGAAAGAGAGATAACATTTTTCTAAGGCATTTCTAAAGCTTTTTGATATGCTATTTTTTAGAATTATATCTGGAGAGAACTAATATTTTTAAATGAGACTTTCAGAGCTGCTCCAATTACAAAGTAATATTTCTGCAAGTTCAAGAATTCTGTGGAACTTGTTCGGCTCTCATTTAAAAAAAAAAAACAGTACACAATTTTTACCCATTTAAAGAATAATACCTAACAATCAGAATTTATCAATAAAAGGACATGCAAATAATATGCACCAAAAAACACGTTGCTCCTGGTTCCAAGAACAACTTTGTCACAACATATCAAAGCAAAATAACATTTTCTCCCCTTAACAACTTAAAAGTTTCCAGGGCTTTATCACCAGTCGAAGCAGTCTGTTTGCATTCTCCAATACAAACTGACAATCTAGTGATACACTACATTAAAAATTCTCTGTAGTATTGACTGCCTGAAGCTGATGCTCCCTTGCTAAATGCAGTGCAGTTCAATTAACAGCTCTTCAATATACAATTTAATTTTTCTTTCATCTTGATCCACAGCTGAGCTTGAAATGAGGAATGCTGCAATAGATGTACTTTAAATATTGAAGCAAGTCTTTATAAATAAATCTATCAAACTTGTAATGATTTCTGTCATAACCAGACCAAAACAGATGAACCTGAATGTCTGGGACTTTCAGGTCCATGCATTGTTTTTCTCAGCCTTACAGGGCTGTGAGTTGCTGGTGCAGGGGGGGCTCCAATAATCCCCCTACAAAGCAGAAGACGTTTGCCCTTACTGCACCATCCGTAGCAGGCAGAGGAACACTTTGCTGCTGCCGCTTTATAAAGCTAAGCCTTTCGCATGTAAAAATCCGACTTTTCACTAATGTTACCAGAACGGACTCCAGTTTTAATATTTCTCTCATTATTTAAAAAGGTAACCCAACAGAGAAGTGCACGGCATTAGCTTCCATTACCACATCTGCTCTCAACTGGCAGACAACCAATGCTGGATTGATAAGTAAATATTTAATGCATAAATACTACCCTGGATACCTTTTTTCCCCCCTGCAGTGTGAATGTACATAGTACGCTTCAAATTTTCTCTAGGTAGTCATGCCATTTCACAGGAAAATGTAAGGTTAATTTAACCAGGACAGAATGAGATACTGCAGTTCAAAGTTACTCTAAGTGGGACACTGCTGAAGGAAGCTATTAATATCTCTTACAGTGTGCATGCTCAAGGAAACATCGTGAATCAGCTCATTTCTCATAGGTATACTACACAGCTTTCAAAATGGTAGGATTTACTTCTGTTCATCAGAAAGGAAAGCACTCTGCTTTAAGCTAGAGGCATTTTCTACTCTTTAAACATATTCACAAAAACAAACTTGACAACACTTACTGCCTTGGGTAGTAGAGAAGCACCACCGACATGGAAGGCTACCAATCAGCACCAGAGGAGCTGCAAAGCGAGAGGCTCCACCGAGTGAATGTAAGCCATTAGAAGAACAGTAATCAGTTTCAGATGAATTCAAATTGCCCTTCCTCAACTTACACATTAATGCAAAGTGAAATAAACAGGTTTACCTCGTTTGTGTCCACATTTGTAATGGTATTAGCTGAGATTTTATTCTTAATTGTTATGTTTCTTTCTTCGTCATGTATTTTTAATCAGTGACCTATCACTTTACCAAAAAAAAGTCTTTATAACTAGCCGGTCTTGTTATTGTCACCATTTCCTTTTTCCTTTTATTTCTAGTCTTACTTTCTTTTAAAAGAAGTATCTCAGTACTGTATTTTAAATTGTCACTGAAATAACATTCAGCATTTACAGTAATTAACTCATCATTACTTTGAATAACTAAACTAATTGGTATGCTCTACAAACCTGCAACACTGCAGAATTAAAAATAAACATAACAAAGATATAATTTACAACTAATCTATACTTACAATTAAAGTTAGTTTCAAGATTTATTTCATTCTATTATTTTTTATTAGCTACAGCAGACAGTAAATGGGGTGTACCACGTTCTGCTTTGCAAACACCTAGGTTATAAAACATAATTACACAAATTAATTAGAAATGAGTACATACACTCATGTCTTTGTTTGTAACCATAACATGTTAAACATGACTACATTAATGAGCAGTTCCTAAAAATTATAAGATAGTAAAACCAAGTAAAATTTTAAAGCACCCTGACCACACAAGGCATAAACATCACCCTGGCACAGAGAGCCACTACTACTTAAATTCTCTTCATGTCCTGTTTTGAGGTTGCAGGTGGTATAGAGATCATTCTTCTACGCAGCAGATTAGCAACTCTGTGAGAACTCGCAACACCCAATGTACCATTGCAGAACAGAAGTCCAGACTAAAATGTTCCCTGAACTAGGTCACGTACTTTCTTTCCTACCTACTCTCAAAGGTTCTCTGATGTCTAAAAGCCTAAGTCCCCTCAGTTCTGCCCACTGACTAGATACTCACCCTTTCACAAAGCTCAGTGTTTAACAGGAACCTAATTATGCTAAGCATGTTTATTCCTTTGTAAAAATTTGCTTCTAAACACTCTATGGGACCAAAAACTACTAGACAAGGAAGGGCAGATACAGTGACTGCACACGCCTTGGTTCCCTGGGAAATCAGACTAGAGGTGACTCTCCAGAAAGCAAGGAAACAAAGTTATTTGTACGCTTTCTTTTAAAACCAAGCAAAACAAGTGTTTATTCATTTGTGGAGACCAGATCTGTACCTGCTGCACTGTACTAGCAGTGTCCATTACTACATTATACTGCTCTAGCATTTCAAGTACACGTAAAGCCTGCATCAGCAAGATGCATTTCTTTCAGTCCCACCATGGCAAAGTAAGAGGTACTAACCATAAGCTTTTTTTAGCAATTTAATTGCATCTTCATAAAGAGCATCTGCCAATACAGCTAAACTGGATCAGATACGCCTCACCAGTCCAACACGTTGTCAAGAATCTGTAGGGTGAACGTCGTCTAGGATCTCCTTTGAAGGTGGGCGTTTAGGACTTTTATGTACTAATAGCTCTTTGTCATGACAACCAACAAATATTCAAGGCCTAAGAGACCTAAAGATGTTTCAGTTAAAACCAAACTACAGTCAAATCATTATACGTCCCTTAAAAGAATTAGGGAATACTAAAAGACCAGAACTACCCTACACATTACATAGCTGCTGTTTGTGTATTAATAAGGATTTAGAGGACCTGAAAGAGGCATCTACAAAGTACAAGTCTAAGGTAAAGACATGCTGATTTACCTTCTTACTAAAAATTAAAATTACAGTTTTGATAAGTACGCTTATGAAAATACAAAAGTATTTAGTTATATACTTTATACTACTTTTTCCTTTATGGGCTAGTATCAGCTGCTCAAGATGTATTTAGGTGGTTCAAGCTTGTTTTGCATGGCTCCAGAAAAAAAAAAAAATGACAGAAATTACCCCAAACATTAATTTCGTTACATTAATTCAATACTTCTATTTAATAAGCAAAATTTATTGTTCAAGTTAATGCTGTATCTCAGTGACCTCATGAAATAAGTGAAAGAACAAGTTTAACACACTATTGCTTCTTTTTACATACCGAGTAATAAATATGTTTCTGCAAAATGATACACTGAGTATCTTTATTGGGACCAAGTTAATAGCAGTCTAGTGCAAAAATTGAAACATTTAGATTGTGTTTTCAATGTAATTTTTCATTAGGAACATCTTCTCATCAATAGCGTACTATTAAAGAAACAAGAGTTGCTGTTTAGAAAACACAAAGAAAGTGTTTACCTGTTCACTGTAGGCATAGCATCATATCTAATTCACTCTGGTTCAGAGTTCTCACATGGCAAGTCACAAGTAAAAATCAAAATGAATTTTTAACAGGACAAATTGCATTACAGAAGTAATGCATGCTTTCCCCTCTAGCACAATTGGGAAAGCACATATGTGAAGTGCTTCCTTCCAAGACATAAAACAGAAAGGAGAAAAAAAAAAAAAAAAGATTTGTACATTGCCTCACTTCATAATGAAAGAGTAGTTATATCTTGTGTGTACTCCCTCAACACAGCTCTAATAAATCTCAGTAACACAGTTACAGATTAAAAAAAAAAACCAAACAAACAAACAAAAAAAAACCCCACACCAACCAGAAAAGAAAGAAGAAACAAGCACAGGAGAATTCAATCACCTTCACACATTTGACATTAAACACCTCAAATTACAGCAGATATTGGCAGATATCTCAACACTTGCAAATTAAGTGTGGACAAATGGCTGCAGACATACAACTGACGTTCTGCCCCTTAAAAAAATCGTCATGCATAAGGATATTTAGGGTCTGATCCAAAAGTCAAGGCAACAGAAAATTAGTATATTCAGTGGGCTTTGGAAACAGACCTTTTCATGATTAAGATATTCATTCTTCTGAATAGCAGCGCATGGATATACCTTAGGTACACAGTCTCTTACTAAACTAAGCATCATATATATTTTCAGCACAACAGCATCATGTCTATTTACCCTAATGCCTTAACCAACTGGGTTAAATAAGCAGATAATAAATCATCTTATTCATACAAAAATAAGAACGTCTGGGCCACAAAGGTTTTGATGATTAGTTTGTGAAAATCCCTAAAGAAACCATGACCATTTTGGACCCTGCCTGGTCCGTTTTCTCCTTACGCACATGGTAAACAACAGTTCTCATCATGCATTGCTAAAATGGGGATTTTCAAGAAAGCAGCGTAATTTCTCACAGCTAGCACTAAATATCACAACATAAGATAAAAGAAAAAAAATTAACAGGCTACTGAAGAGAAGTCCAGGGCATCAAGCAAAGTCCAATACTCTTCTTTCCTCAACTCACTGCCTCCAAAGATAATTATCAGGATTAAAGGGAACTAAAGGATGAGGAGAAATTAGTAAGGACAGTAAATTAAGCAAAATATACGATGCTTTGGCTTCACAGTAATAAAAAATTCAGAAATATCATTAACAAACATACAAATTAATAGTACTTTTCAGCACTCTACTTAGGAAGTCTACTTTCTACACATCTTCTGTATTCCTGTTGAACTCCATCTGCGCTTGTTTTAAGTCATTTATGCTGCTCTGTAGTCATATAAGCCAGATAATTATCTGCAGTTTTTTAAGCTATTGTGGATCATGAACCAAGTCAGTGCTTCTTTTGATGTCCTCATGTTAGTCCCTTGTCACTGTAAAAAAACTAAATGATCCAGCAATAAGCATCTTTTTTTCCCTTTTTTTTTGTAATGCATAACAATTATGCCATCATCCTACACCGTGCTAGAGTTGCTGTTTTCCTACTCGACTATATTCAGCATTGAGTAGAACTGACATAGACCTTAACATTTTTGTCTTATCAGCAAATATCCTTTGAACATTATCAGACTGTCACAGCGCTGCAGATACAAGCACTAGAGTTTCAGAAGTGGGAAGAAAATAATCTCTCTCTGTTTTCTTCCCTATACTAAGCTCAACCAAGAAAAGTTCCTCTACTTCATAAGACTCACTTAACATATTGACAGACTGGTTACAAGCCTAAGAACACAAATCTTTAAAAATTCCTCACATCGCAGACTGTGTGACCCATCAAACCAAACTCCTTGGGATCTGAAAATGTTTATAACCCCCAAATTATGAACAGTGAGAAATCCCTTCCATTTAGTTTTAATTTCTGAGTAATTTTTAGGGCAAAGGCCCATTTCACAGAAAAGCAAGAAAAGAGCACAACACACGGTAGGTTAGCAACAAGTGTGCATTTCACCTAATGAGCAAGACTAAATTTTGCTATGAAGCATTCATTTTCTTCAAAGTATTGAAAGACCTACAGCCGTTCAATTATTGCCAGCTAACATACTATTTACGACTACTACTAACAGATCCTCCATCCTGTTCACTTCTGATAATGAAATAAACTAATAAAGTTGGGGGTTTACTGTGAAAAGTCAGTTACACTGAAATCTACAAGATCTTGAACATAACCATTAGGGAGTTTTGTTTACTTTTTATAAAATTAAAGCACAGAACCAATATGAGGACAAAAATGACCCACTGGATTTCACCATGACTTTTATAAAAACTTATCACAGTACGTATTAAATCGTTAGTGAGACACAATGCTGCTTGTTCATTTTAAAATGCAGAGAACGAAACTCATTGCAGAAGCAAAAAAGGACCAATAATATAATTACAACGTGGTGCCTGTGCAGTCGGCGTTAATGCCGTTATTTGACATTGCAAGGCTATGCCTTCTCCCCCGAGCCCCGCTGGAGACAAGGTTCACCCTAATTGGTTCCAAAGCACAACCCACCACCAACAGCCTTCCTCTGGCCCAGGAATGGTAATTTCCACACGACTGTAAATAGTGTTTGCAAACAATACAAACACAGTAATAAGAGGCTAGGTGGGTAATTAATGTGGTTACAAAGCAGCTTATTTGCATTTTTATTTAAAATTGCCTTCTTTAAAAAGCAGCTCAGATTTCTTTTTGCAAAAGGAGCCTTGGTTAAGGAATAGAGCAGTAATTACTCTCTTTAGGGGTTCTTTTATACAACCTTTAGGGAATTAGAATGAAAAGATAAGCAGAATTATAAAGGGAATCATGTAAAATAAGAAATACTCTATAAACACTTAGTACTGTATTTACCATAAGCTAAGCTTGTCTTCTTCATTAATGGAATATATTACAAGCTTATGTTACAATCAGATTAATTGTGAAGATGTTTTTTTTTATTAAAAAAACACACCAAAACTATATGCAGCCACTTTAATGCCCCCACTCCTCTTCTCTCCTACAACTGACAACCAGAAATCCAGTCACAGCAAAACTCAGTTTACATAAAAACGCATCTACCTAGGCTATAATAAAGAAGTTTTCAGTATCAACAACACTAAACAGTTTTACAAAAGAGATTCTGAGAGGGAAAGGTTCAGAAAACTATCAAACCCAAGTTACGTTAGTATATGTAAAGTATCAGTGAAAACCAAACTTCTCTGCACCCTCTAAGTTGCACTCAAGCCAACGTATAAAGGCTACATTTTTTTAAAGATAGACACCTACAGACAGGTTTTTAATATTGTTGAGCAAACAGTATTCCTAGTGCCATTTAATTGAAGACGAAGCACAAAGTACAGTTTTGAAGGGGTTATTCTTAGTTTTGTTTCTGTTTGGGGAGGTATCTTAAAATTTTGGTTAGAAAGCCCATACTGCATTTAATTAGTATTATTACAAAGCTTTAAGCATGCTAGGGATTTTGAGACTCACATGTTCGCAATAAGAAAGGCAGGGCTGTGCTAAAGAAACAAATCACCAAAAATATCACCTCAACATTTCTATACATGAAATTCTGCTGGCTAGAGGAAAAAAATTAAGGAATGATAAGACACTGTGACTTCTCTGAAAATTACATTTTAGATATATATATTATTATTTTTTTTTAATGTGTAGCAGATGTTGGAAGGTGAACAGAATTACGAAAACAGAAGTAGTCAACTCAAAAGACAGCTTTGTCTTTACTGGAGGAAATGATGGCAAATTCACTAACTATATTAAAACTTTGCAATCCCATTGCTACGCAAGTGCTCTGTTGGTTTTTTATCAGCTGTGTGATTATGACCATTATGAACTCATACATTAGCACAAAATTCCAATCCAAAGTAGAAATCCAAAAGTAAAGACAAAAGTAGAGCAAACCATACGTTCCCAGACCATTTATTCATCCCCCTATTCAAGTATATTTTCAGGAACAATTAATTTCTTGTACAAGGCACAAAACCAAAATGAGCTAAAGTGACCAAAACATCGCAAAAAATTATTTTATTTTTTTTCATTTTGTTTCTCCCCAAAATTAAAAACTCTGGTTTTATTCCTCCACAGATAAAACTCTGCAGATCTTCTTTCCTTCAGAATGGCCAGACTAAATAAAAGTCACCGTCATGACAAAAAGTCTGCAACTGGCAGGTCAACAGGGTCTTGTGGAATTCCAAACTCATAGCCTATGCAGGACTAACCTCACCCCCCCACCCCACATCATCCCCAACAGTCCTCACATGCTTCTTGCAGCAAAGAAACCCTTTCTCTGGCATCCTGGCTTTTCCTAGGGATGGATGAAACGGGCTGTAACAACCGCAGAAGCTTTTCCATGATTTGATGAGGCTACAGTGAACTGCAGGAATGGCTTACAAACAGCAAGCCAAATCACCCTACTCGAAAGATATCACAGCATTTTCCCTAGTGTTGCCATAAAAACAGTCCTCAGCCATTCTTCTTAAGTACCATCATCTCTCCTAGCTATAAAGCTAATCTGTTGCATCATTCTTTTCCTTCACCAGCATCCAGTTTTTCATTATTAGTAGCAATCCTTCTGCTTGCCTTATCTATGTTGGCAAAGAAGTCCCAATTTATTTCAATGTGCCTCATTATACCGGCTTTCCTCATATCTGAGGAAAAGATGAAGGAAAACAAAGATTTCTGCCTTTTACTGAGCAGTGCCTTCATTCATATTACTAGGCTTTTTAAAAATGTTATTTCCCACACATGTAAAATTTCGACAGTGCTAAACTGCTGTAAATTCCCTTCTACCTTGCTGGACATTCTAAACTTTCTCCTGCATTTATCATCTCTATTATCACCATTAAAAAGTATTCTCTACTTAGAGATGTGCCAACAACATAAACCAGAACCTTAACAAAATAAAAAGATGACACTACAAAATGTTTATGTCTATTTCCTTAATCCCTACTTATTAAATAAGAACTGAGTTCCGAGAGCACTAAATCCTTTGCTTGCTACCATTACAATGGAAGCCAATGTGACTACACAGGGTAGTGAGCATAAAATATCATGAAAAGTAGATCTCTGAAGAGTCCAGAATTGAAAACCCTTGGGCAGGAACCTCAGCTATTTATACTATACATTTTTCCTGCAAACTGTCACACACATACGAAGAATTAATATTAATGATCTTTGCTTTATGTAACCAAAATTCTGTATTTCACCGAGTACTGTACAGCAAAGATCAAAAACTGACTCAATAGATCTGTAGTCCTTTTCAAGTAGATAAAAGCTGAAATACAGCCACCTTTTTAAGAAATATTTTCCTTTTTATCCACTTTCACATTAGCATTCACTTTATTTTGAATCGCAGCTAGCAATTGAACCAGAATAAAAATATTTGAGAAGCACATTGAGAAATAAAACATACATCAAATCAACTAAACTTTTTTAATTTATCCCTGTTTACTGGAATTATAAGCTATATGAGGTCCTCTAAATGCTTGGAAAATGCCCACCAAATCCTTTAAAGCCTCCTGCACTCACACTGACCGGCTTTACGTTTCATAAATGTAATTACTTTAAAATATCACTGTATTTTTCTTGATAATAAAGCTCTATCTTTACTGTAGAAACAGAGCAGAGCTAACTATGGATGAAGATGCAAGTATGAAAAAGTTCAGCTGTAGCCAGTACATCAACTCTGGTTTTGCATCTAAATGCAATCAGCATGCAGTAGGATGCCCAACACTGCAAGTTAGAGGCTTAACATATCTGCTATATAATTCAGACTCTGTTTTACAATGATTTCATTACTGACCATAAAAACTGTAACAGTGGAACTGTATAAACAAACTGAACAGTGTTTTTACTGTAAAACATGAATCTAATATAAATATTTGCCTCTCCCTTTTCTCAGCATCTGTAATGAAAGTAAATTCATGCCATATGTTTATAGCGTGCAAAATAATAGATCTCAACAATTCATCCGTGTAAATGTCGGTTAAATTGTTTATTTAATGTTTTTAACTTTGCAAGGGTTTTTTTAAGCACAAATTTCCTCACAAATCATTAAAGGCTCTTGCTCTTGTCAGTGGCTACATCCACCAACACACAGCTGGTTTTAGAGATGAATCTGGCAGAAAAATTTGAAGATCACAGATTTCTCAACTGATAACCAGATCAATAGCTCTGACAGGTTGAAACATGTCCATGTGGATAGTTACTGTCCCAATGCACCAGCCTGCAAAGTGAAACAAGCTGCTGCCTCAGACATGTCAGAAGACTTCAAAATACAAAAGCAACCGCTTTCTAGCTTCTTATACTAACAGAGTGACGAGCAGACTGTATTACATCTAGATTTTCTTAATGCTGTGTATGCATGCTACTACTGTTTAAAAATTATGTCTACCATTATTTAACAATTCACTGTACATCTGTATTCGGAAAACACCTTCACAATACACTTCACTCTCCTAAAGTGTCTCAGCTGAGTAGATTACTCACAGAAACTTACTGAATTCTTGAACATTACAGCCAAAGTCTGGTCATACTTTCTGGTCTCAATCAGTTGTTACAAGCACCAGTACCGGCTAAAGCTTACGCTGTGAATTCTCCACTAGTAATATAAAGTCCGATTCCATTGCAATTACAGTTACTTAAAAGATTCCTTCACAAAAATCTGGCTCACACTCTTAAAAAGAAACTACTCAGCAGTGGCAATAATGTTTAGTTTGAGTGTCTGTGGCTGCACGTGAGACAAGTTGACACAATTTTTTTTTTATTGCATTACCGGTTAGCTTTATACGAGATACTACCTCTTCCTCCAAGGCCTTTTCCCCATAGCAAGGTTTGGATAACTACTTTTACCTTGATTCTTCAGAACGGTCACTATTCAGAGCACTGGAAGATGAAGTATGTCTTTACATTGCAGGCTTTTATAACTGTATATTACACTGTGGTGGCATGTAAGCCAATAATATATAGTTTTAGAATACTATGCTTTGAAACAATACAATTCTTTATTACAAAATAACAAGACAATATTGGAAATAATATTTTCAGATCAATGCACGTGCTCTACCAGTAGATATTCTGAAATATTTTCTGTTTTGAAGAGATTACTTTTTAAGAGCGTTTATTTAGCACTGCTTTGAAGCTCTTTAATTCTGTACTAACAGACTGTGGCTCCATTCAGTATTTACCACATCTCCAAAGCCATCTTTTACACATTCTTCAGTTTTTTTCCATAAATTAAAATCTGCCACTAATCATGGTGAGATGTCCTCCCTCAATCTCTCACATAAGTTAATTCCAAGAACAATTTATTATGCCGTTTCTAATGTAGTCTTATATAGTTTTGGTATGGAAATCCTGTATTAAGTCTAACCATTTTACAGAAAAAGCTTACAAAATTAGCATCCAACAGATAGAAAGGGAAACTTTATCTCCTGTATCAAGATTAGCATCCATTAGTACCCAGAGACTAAGACAGAAATAATTTTCCAGAGCTATTCTGTACTCCATCTACATACACAAACAACCATAAACCAAGGACACCAGTGGAGACTACATGGGAAATCAGTCCCCCTTCCTTGAGGGGGAAACACACATAGTTGACACACAAAAACTGTTGCCCATGTTCTGTATAAATGTGCCTAGTTTGCTTCTCATCTTTCTACGCTTTACAAGATTACAGCTGGAATACACAGACTCACCAGGTTTTAATTTTATTCGGTTACTTAATCAGCAAGAATATAAATCACTCGTTAGGTGAAGAATGCTTTGGGGAAAGGAATACAGCAAGGAGTCACATGTATTTTGTTGTTCTTCAGAGCCATTCTCCCTTCTCTTGTCACATCCCTACCTTAAGTTTCTACATATAAAACAAACCCACATTTTCTTTTTATAGTTTCTAATCTTTGATGTAGCTGAAGGCTTAACACTGAGGAATAATTACAAAAGAAACATTATACATTTTATGAAATATTAAACTTACAACTTATCTTTTAATATCTACTTCAAAGACGATTTGACAGGAATAAATAAATGAGAGCTTCTTGGCAAGAAAAGCTGTGACTTATGAAATATTTTATTCATTCATATTCTTAAGTATATTCTTGAGAATACCGCTAACATCTGGAGCTACACAGACTTACCCAAACATTCTGCTCATAGTCAATTAGGAAATTATATCAATAATAATGTAAAATAAATTACCTAGCTCTCTTCCTGGAGCATAGATTTCAATGTTCGTCAGAGCAACTATGTGTACAAACAGTGCTGTAGTGTTTTTCATTAAGCCTTAAAGTCAATTAAGCTACGAATTGGAACAATCATTCCTCCTTTGCAAAGTATTGATATTTTTTCTTGGCTGCTTTCAGGTCTTTTCACTACTCAAGGAAAGATTTATGTTTGACAATTTCTTTCTGATTAAAATGAATCATAACTCTAGAATTCTAATTTCCTCTTTTCCGAGCAAGAAATTATCAAACAGTTTTAAATTGATACTGAACATCATTGCGCATGAACATTCATTTTCAAGATATCAAATGTGAAGCTATACTGATCTCTCTTTTTATCTGCTGCATTTACATATTTTCTCTTCCTTTCTCTCCATGTATATAAAACATTAGATTATACCAATATAATAAACTATACCGCTCTATAAAAATTATATTTGACAGACCAGCTGGACCAGTCACATTAAAACTTGTCACAATAGTTTACATAAGGCAATTAACCTTTATTTGCAGTAACAGAAAAATTGCACTGTAGTTCAGAAAGAAAATAACTGGAGTACTGCAGGTAGCAAACAAATGTCAGTTATCAAAAGTAATTAGCAAGTTTGTACAGGTAATCGCTACTCAAATGGCTCAAACTCTCTATAAAAACAGCTCTTCAGACATGAATTGTTAAAAAACAGTTTCTAGATTTGTTTCCAACAGCCAATTAAGATCAGTTTGAATTTTTCTTAAACATGGCAACTAATCTGAAACAGTCACACTTTCTCCCATTATTCTTCCCAGTTTCTATAAATCTTAACAATTGAATTTTTCCAAGCCATTTAGCTGTCCCATTTTCTCTTTATAAACTTGATTTTCAGCCTGCGCCGAAAGCGGACTGAACCAGCGGGTTTTGCCTACCAGCATATTTAAAAGCCCAACAGGCCCAAAGAGGAGCTGTCTTTCCGCAGACACTCACTGACAGCGTTCCAGACAAGGATGTCACAAATATACTCAAAGGGAACAAGCTGGATGGTTTCCCTAAGTACTGTTACATATGCCGTACAGTTCATGCACTTTACAAGAAAATGGGGTTTAGACGTTCAGTTAAAGAGTAGAAACACATTTACCAAATTTCCACCCCTCAAAATACTGCAGGAAGACAGTATTTACAGCGCAGCTCAGAGATTTAATCTGAACAATTTACAAGATAACATAAACCAAGCAGGTAACGCTGCTGTTGCCAAACCTGTAACATGAACATGAGGCTTCTGAGGCTGCATCCTAAACAGCTGTATTTTTTTAAAAATTGGTTTTCAATTTCAATTTCCTTTCAGTAGTTTTACTTTCTCTAGGAACAAGGGAGACAAAATACCGTGGATGCTTTGAAGTTCTTTATAGCAGGATAGTTACAGCTACATGTTGAGAATTCATCTGAACCATATTGCAGAGGTTGTTGATGTTTTTCTTAAACTGTTTCATTTTAGGAAAGAATTTTCAATTAACAACTTCCTGCTCCATACTTACATCTATAAACTAAAAATTAATATTTTACATCAATAGTTTAATACTAGTATCAATCAAATTAATCTTTGTCTCTTTGTTTTCAGTAACTGATATTGGGGCAGGTTTTTGTGTTTGTTTTCCTCAAGATTGCTCACAATTTGATGTAAATTTTAAGCATCTTGTAATTCATCAACTAATTCTCCCCTGGTTACACACTCCAAGTAATTAAAGTTCAGTAATAACTTATTCTTTCTGCTCCAGCACCTGCATTTCATTTGTTTATTTTCCCAGAGTCATAAATCTGAGGGACTGTCAAAGTGCCATAATATTAGTGCAATAATCAAAGTTAATTAATCCCTCTCAATAAACAACAACAAAGCCATTACAAAGATGCATTGAAGGTTTTCCAGCTACCCAGTTTACAGATGAGATTCTTTCCTGAACAATTAGAATTTGAAAACTGTTAGTAAATATATGTAGTGTTTCTGAAGTAATTTGACCTTCAGTGATCTTCATTCAATTAACAATTCATTAATTTTTGGTGATATAATGTAGGTATTAAGACAAGTACTCCTGAACTCCCATTGCCTTCAGTGTCTTCAGAAATACTTTCAAAATTAAGGAGATAATGGGTTATTTTTCAAATGAAAGGTACCCAGTACTGCCTTATTTTAGTTAGATAAAACACATATATAGAGATCTATTTAGTTGGACTGGGGCTACCGAATTCAGAAAACAAAATATCACCAAATACAGTTCTATTGAAAGAGAACAGACAGATGAACTTTAAGAAACCAACACTACTATTTTGCATTATGCTATTCTGTTGGAATTCTCTTGGACTACCATGCTATTGAAACAAAAAAAAAAAAAAAAAAGAGTGCGCTTTAATGTGAAGTATTGAAGGGGAAAGGAAGATATTTTTCTCTCCCAATCCTTTACTGTAAATCATTAGTATCATCCAGGCAAGAGAAAAAATCTTAAATACAAAGACTGTTTCTTGAAGAAACTTGTGGTTACAAAAATTAGCAATATTATATAAGCATCACCTATGTGGAAATACTTATTTGTAAATAAGCACTGTTTATTTTGTACTAATAAATAATTATCTCTAGACTACTGATGTGTAAATATTAATACTATTAAGTGTTCTTCCATATCACCTAGGAGCACTTGAAATATTTTCAGAGCTTGGGAAATAAAGCTAAAACACTCATCACAATTTTTATCAGGAAAGAAATAAAATTCCAAGAATCTGATCCTACAGTTTATTATTTAAGCGTATAGAACTGTATCAATAGATTATCTCCTGGAAGTCAGCAGTCACAGCAAGCTCTGACAAAAGTACCTTGCCACCTTTACTAAGTAGTAAATGATTACCGGAGGAATGAATTAAGAACACTGAATGACAAAAAAAAAAAAAAAAAAAAAAAAAAAGAGGGGGCAAAGTTAGTAGTCAAAGAGAAACAAGGGAAGACACAGTACTGAAGAGCTTGTATCTGCATGATAAAATGGAAGAAAAATACAGACTGCCTGGCAGCAGTGCTGTGGGCCTGATGGACTGGGAAAGAAAAGGAGGGAAGCATTCTTGGTTTTGAAAAGTGTAAGGATGTTCCTCTGCAATCTGTCATAGTATAAAAAGTATGAGCAAAATAGTAACTTTCCCTAACCTTCCCCCCCACCACCACCAACATAACTTGCGGCTGTTTCATCTTGTCCTGTCACTTGTTATCCTTCCTGACCTTCTTGTAGATGGGTGTCACACTGGCTAACCTCCAGTCAACTGGGACCTCCCCAGTTTGCCAGAACTGTAGATAAATGATGGAGAGAGGCTTGGTGAGCTCCTCCGCCAGCTCCCTCAGTGCCCTCGGGTGGATCCCATCCAGCCCCACAGACTGGTGCGTGTCTCAGTGGAGCAGCAGGTCACCGACCGTTTCCTCCTGGACGGTGGGGACTTCATTCTGCTCCTCCGCATCCCTGTCTTCCAGCTCAGAGGGCTCAGTACCCAGAGGGAAGCTGGCCTTGCTATTAAAGACCGAGGCAAAGAAAGCAAGGGGTACCTCAGCATTTTCCTCATCCTTTGTGGCAATGTTCCCTGCCGCATCCAATAAAGGATGCGGATTATCCTTGGCCCTCCTTTTATTTCTAATGTATTTGTAAAAACATTTGTTGTTATCTTTCAAACACTCAACCCTACTGTCACCATCCTTCAGCTCTAGGCAGTCGAAACGCTCCCTGACATACAGAGCTACCCCACTGCCTCTCCTTCCTTGCCCACCCCTTCTGAAAAGTTTGTAGCCATCCAACATTCTCCTTCAGTTACACACTTTGGTTCTGGAAACGTCCTGTCCTATTAACTATGATACATGCCTCAGTGGGTCTTTCCAACATTTTCGCCATTACAAAGCATCTGCATGTAACAGACAACAGCATGTGAGTCCTTGCAGTCCAGTGCAGTTGT
Organism: Falco biarmicus; assembly: GCF_023638135.1. Classification (NCBI taxonomy): domain Eukaryota; kingdom Metazoa; phylum Chordata; class Aves; order Falconiformes; family Falconidae; genus Falco; species Falco biarmicus. Next base: position 7,936,102 of record NC_079302.1, read on the forward strand.
ACGAAATGAAAAGTATCACTGATACACCAGTAACTGAACAGGATATTACAAAATAAGACAAATCCCTTTTTCCTTAGATTCTTGCATGGCAATGTCATATCTACTTAACTGCTTGTACTGCACAAAAGACTTCACATCTTGAAAAACATAGCTTAGTGCTGGACACTACAAACGTTCACTTACCCATTCCAGGAGGATGCGCTGTACAGCTTCATTGCCTCTTGACGTATTTCTGCAGGCCAGAATAACATATGCCCCATGCAGTGCAAGAGACTTGGCAGTTTCAAAACCTATGATAAAACATTTTTTCCTAGTCAGAAGTAGGTCTTGGTAACAAAACAGAGCTATAAAATTACCTGAAAAGGTGAGCCATGCACTTAAGTACACCGGCACTACCTGCACTCTGACCACCTGTTTGACAGTCACCTGGATGTTTAAGAGCACATATGAAAAAAGGCAGACACCTCAATTTGAGCAGGCCTTTGGGACAACAGTTGTATATATTTTGTGCAATACAGACTTGGGATCTTCCAAAATCAGACTCAATTTATCTGCCTTTGTGCCTTCAGCTGTTAGCAGAGCAGGATTACACATACTCCTTACTTGCCCGACAGTGAAGAATGAATTACGGCAAGATGGCAGAACTATCATGCCTAGCAACATCACACTGAAAGCGGTAAGAGTATTCTAAGATTGAGCTCTGGGCTCTTTAGATGCACAGTTAACCTCCGATTCATTAATCTGAGGACCACCTGTGGCAGAGGGATCATCCAATGGGATGTGTGAGGGGTAAGAACCAAAAATCACATGGAGATAACTGCTCCTTGTTCCAATCTGAACATCAGCCTATCTGTGGACCACAAAACCAAGGACCAGAGAAGTATCCAAGTGTTAAACCATTCCCAGGAGGGGTTATCAAGCTGATACTTAGAAAATGAGATTTTATCTAAGGAGATCTGTAATCTACATGTGTATTTTATTATCCACACACTTTAAAATCTTTGCTAAAATTTTCTTTAAATTACCCATGTAAAATTAACTCAGGTTTTGTCCCATCTTCAACTGATCTATGGAGAACAGTTTTTCACAATTCTTCTCATTACAAATAATCAGTCAAATACCATGCAGCTTCAATACGTTGGTTACAGAATCATGAGGCTAAACAGGTCACTGGATGTACCAGATGACAGAGAAAAAAAAATAATCCCTGAAAAATTCCCTTTCACATAACTCATTGACATGACTTCATCTGTGAGCACATTCTTTCTAAATCTGAAAGAAGCAGACAGACAGTTCATACTTCACTGCAATTAAAAGTGCAGCATGAATCTATACCCCCAGGTATTTTGTTGTTTGTTTTCTTTCATCCATAGAAGTTTCACAGTGAATTCCTAAATGACTGTACACAACCTTTTTTTTTTGCAATAACGTTAATACATTTTTTTCTATTTCTGAATCTGGACACTTCATTTCTCCTTTCTAAACGGAGACTTCAGATTTCAGATTAATTTCAGTTTGTTAATTTGGGACTGTATTGCAATTTAATGAGATCAGTTCAAATTATAAAACTGTCCACAAAGAGCTGCAACTCTTTCCACCTTAAGATCATTTGCAAGCTTTGGAAGCATACTCTGTTTCACTGTTTAATTCATTAATGAAAAGCTGCATAAAGTTGGTCCAAGGTAAACTTCATTTAATTAAAAAAAAATCTGTGAGAATTTACAGCAGGAGGTGATGAGTTCCTGGGAATACAGAATGCCCATAAACCACAGAGAACTGAGCCAGAAACTGGTTTCTATCAGGGGTGACCTACTACGCATTTGTGATGTAAGCAACGGTATCACTGGGGCCCATCTCCATGGAGAACTATAACAACGACAGAAATTTCCATCTAGCTGAAAGAGGCATAGCATAGCTTAATGAATTCCAATTAGACAAGCTTAAACTAGAAAATGAAGAATCAAAATGAAATGCCCAGCAATTTGAGCATGTGAGGAAGTTAGAGAAGTATATGGTTTAGCTTTGTGACATTTAAAGCATGTTCATTTTCTTTTTAAAAATTGTTTACCAAAAAGCCTATTAAAATGGGCTGTCTCACTTCCAAAACACCCCGGAGCAACAAATTTCAGTTACAGTACAGGACATAACTTACATTATGGAAACAACAGACACCAAGATGAATTTATACCATTTTCTGCAATTACATACTTACGGTATTTAAGTCCAAGCAATTTTCTTGTATCTTTTTTAAAGCTATTCATTGTACCAAGCAACTTTAATTACCTGGGTAATTCATTGCATGCACATGAATTCAGCTACAGTATATGCAAAGATTTCCCATTCTAATTCCACTTTAAGCATCTTTAACTAGAATTTTTCATGTAACTAATGTAAGACTTATACCAGAATACTATTAGCTAGCTGTATGCTGCTTGTTTTGCACAAAAAAAACCCAAAACCACCAACCACTTATTTGGACCAGCTTACCATATTATTAAAAACTAGCTGGAATGCCAGGAAGTAAGAACAGTTTTTCCACTGTTATACACAGATCTAGAGCTGACTGCCAGTTCAATTAACTAAGCATGATGATGTTTTGCTAACTCTACCCCATGTCACCCTGCAAAATAATAAATTCCACGCCATTCTTTGTTATAGCTAGTAACTGATTCCCATTATAAACTAAACCGAGAAAGATGAAAATATAACCAAGTAAGTTACATGCTGCAAATTTAGTTAATTTTAATACCACCTTGATTTTTCCCTGCAAACTTCAAGATCAGTGTTAGAACACTTCTCTTTAGGATGTATGTACTCGCTCTTTTCTGGGCTACCAAAGGACGCTTCTTCACCCTTAGGCAGACACGTTCTGGATCCTTCAATGAAACCTATGTGCAGAAAAAAACCCCCTTGTTTTAGAGGATTTTTAAGCAGCAGTCCATCCTTCCAGTCAAAATACTGTCACAGGTCAAGTGCTAATGTGTCTCCCGATCAGACATATTCTGAACTACTAACTCATTCACGAACACTCGCACTATATTTAGGACAGCTAGATTTGTGCAAAAGGAGAAAAACAAATCCAGGTATCCCAATCCACAACGTTCCAATTCTGGTTACAGGTAGAGATTGTATATAAACTATTACTACTTATCTTTTTATCACTGAGTGTGGAGCATAATTCATAAGACATCTTTTCAGAGCATCTACCAGATGGAATATAGCAAGAAGAAATAGTAACAAAATACCTTTTTCAGAGCTCACTGGGATTTAAATATAATCTACCCACCAACTCGCTGACTCTTCGAGACCAACATTTTTATATATGTCCTTAAAATAATTCTTCACAGACCTGAAAATCTTCATTAAGCAGTACAATTAAGTATCTTTGCAGTTTAAGAAAGAATTATGCAGGAGCTTAGAAGAACGCAACTTTTAACTGAAACACCTGAAATAGGAGTTCAGAAGCACCTCAGTATTCAAGTCCTTTTACAGCTTTACCTCTCTGATTCTTCTATGAAAACGAATGTTTCTTTCCTCCCCCAGTGTCACATACCTTAAAAAGGGAAGGAAGATCTTCTAGCAGGATGAAAAACTTTTTAAACAGATTAACTGTGTTAAACTGAGTTTGCTAACAACGTAAATTTTAAAACTTCAGCCTAACACAGGGATTGGGTATTTAAAGTACAAAACTATTTACACTCTGTAAAGAAAAAGCTTACCTATCTAAAAAACTACATTGAATTCAACTACACGTGGAATGTGTTTTCATACACCAAAGTAAAGCACAAACATCATAAACACCCAAATAATAGTAAAGCCTTTAAAAAAATAATCACCACAGTAGGGCTAAACAGAAAGAGAACTCTTAAATAACAATGTTAAGGATGTGCATAACTAAGGAACCAGAGCTCTTATTAAATCTACCCACACAAGAACAACTCTGTGGCCTTCAAAAGAACCAAAGATGTCTTTAAAATTGCACTTAATCCGAGACCGCAGCCACCAGTGTGCTCTCTTACACAGACACAGCGCTCTCGCAATGAGGGAACATTAACAGCAACGATACCAGGTTCTTTTCCAGCAAACAACTCTTAGCCTCCAATGGTGAATCTTCCCTGTACCATAGTGCCAGGGTATTGCAGCTGCAGAGCTATTTAGTCCAGGTAAACCAGACAACACAGCCTGCTGCTGACAAGAACTACGGGCATTCACGTTCTGCCCACCCGCAGCAGCTGGCAAAGGGCATACACGGCTAAAGGAAACCGTGCCCAGCCTCAACGTATTACTGCTCCCTGCTTCAGTTCTCAAAGTAGGCAGCTCAAAAAAAGCCACAAGACTTGACTATCTTCTTACAGAAAATCACACGTTATATACTAGTATTTTTTTTTTAAAGAAGGAACAACTACATTAGAAAAACAGCATAGGCTAATATACTTGAGCATCAAGGACAGCAAATTACGAAGAATACGATAACATACTTCCATCAAAAGTGACAGAAAAACAGTATGTCTAAATAATATACACTTTGGAAAAACCATCATAGCGTATTTAAATAATCTATACTAAGTTGAGCAAGCATTCTATAAAATTAAAATAAATTTCAAGTGATTCTTCTGGAAATCTCAGGAGGCAAGAATCTTCTGAAACAGCCTACTCTTGCTGCTGTTGCTCTTAGCTCAATTAGTTCTAATTTGACACTGAGGTGAAAATCATGTTTCAGACATATATGAGGATCAGCATTATGGCACAGCTCTCTATATCAGCAGCTAACCTAAGAACCGGTAGAGAACTAACAAGAGAGCTACAAGCGCATAGGATCCACTGCAGACATTTAAAACCCTTCAGCCCTTTACTTACAGTGTGCTTTTCATAAAGACTCAAAAATTAGCACTCAATTTCATTCTGTGTCTTCTATGACTATTGTTCAATACTCTCACATCTACAGTCGACTACTATCACTGAATTTTGGGACAGATTTTCAGCTAACGATCTCAATTAACGAGCAGTTAGCATCGCTCAATTAATGCCAACTACATTGTGTCAACATACACCAGATGAGTATATGGCTCTGTCAAACAGTGCAACCTCCTCTATAAAACAAAGGGAATCACTGAGTGGAAGAGTAATTCAACAATTTATATAAATAACATAGACATCATACAGTCCATTTATCATTGGGGGATATTTTGTAAAAAAATTGCATCAGGCATTTACATGTTTTTAAACATTCCTTTATTTCAAGTATAACAAAGCTTGAATGCACAAGATGAAATTAAAAACATTTCAGACAATAGCAAGTTTTCTTCAGCTTCTCTACCTTCTCCCAAACCCTCCAGGATACCTTGGATCTGTCATTTACAACACACTCGAAACACAGTGACGCTATCTTTCTTTGCAACAGCTTAGTTCTCAATATAAAAGCCTACAGGGTTTGTTCATATTTAGTTTCTTCAAAAACATTTCTTCCTGTCTCTCCACTGATAGAACAGCTCTGGAAGCCCCAAGATTCTAAAATACCTTCTCATGTGCTTGAGTAACGATTTGAATAAAGCTAGCATGAGTCCAGCCTTCCCTGGGCTCTACGTCGCAGGCAGTTTGAATGCAAACTAAAAGGGACTCTAGAACAAAACATTCTCCCCTTCCACTCCAGTAAACATAGCGAGATCAAGTTAAGTGATCCATGTTCTGTGGAATTGGAAGTGAAAAGTATTAGCCTGCTTGTGTTACATATTTCTGGTCTTTCATATACTGATGGATTACTTATGGACTAGAACAGCAGAAACCAACTCTGATTTTATAAGCACAAACTTTTTCTGTCACTAAAAGTGTGTATTACTTTCACAGCTGCGTTCAGGTTTTTCTTTTTTGCCACTACATTGTTTTCAAACTTCCACGTTGCCTTCTGAATTGCAGCAAACGTCTACCGGGTTCTTATAAACAGCCAGATGCCCCATTTGCAGAGTGAAGCAAGTTAATTTTCGGAATAGATCTGGGGGGTTTTGGAAATATTTGCTTTTAATATAAAATGGGTAAGAGACTTATACAAAATCATTCTTTGATAAACTAGTAGCTGGAAGAACAGTTTCTTTCCCATATAGGGTATTACGATATTGCAAGCAAAAATCCAACTTCCAATGAATAGGAAGTTTTTTATTTGTACAATTTGGTTCTTCTCAGGAAGGATCAATAGTTTTATATAACCTTCATAAAGTAAAAGCAACGGCTTTTTAAATTAATTCTGCAATCTAGAAAATCTGAAACCTTAATTAAAACATTCTTGGCACTAAACATAAATGAAAAAATACTTTCTGGCCTCTTTCACTCAAGGGCAGCATAACCACTAGTTCAGGAGTTTGCATTTAAACACTGATAGTGTACAAAACATGCAAGTTAGAGAACTCCTTCCTCCAGACAGAAGTGATACAAAGATCGTAAAAAGAATGCTATTGGGGGGGGGCGGTTCGGTCATCTTACTCAGAGCTCCTTCCAGAAAAAAACAAACAACTTCTTAGACACCTCCTCTTGAACTAAGAGGCCAATACATAGCACTTCAATTTTACTTTAAGATCTTTGGAAGAAAAATATTCTCACATTTGGCCAGTGTGTTTCCGCACAACCAATCCAACAGCTTACCTAGAAAACGTACCGCATGCACAGAACCAGCAGAGTCTCCCCAAGCTTTAAGCCATCAAACAGAGCCCAGTACGTATGCATCTTTTTAAGCCCTTAACGTTCTGATAAGGCACAACAATTTTTATTCAACCACCAGAAGGTTCATCTGCAATATCCAATCATCAAAATTATACTCATACTATTTTTTTCTTTAATGCAGAAGTAATAAAAGTATCACAAAAATATTTTTCCAGGTAGATGATGTTACTTCCTTCAAACAACCTTTGTTTTGAAAATAAAACTACATTTTTCCTGGATCAAGGGTAAACTTCTATTTCAGCTAAAAAGGAAGAAAATGAGAATAACCAGAGAAAAACCCTGACACAAGACTTTTTTTTTTTTTTAAATGCAACATGTACTCTACATGAAATGCAACTCCAGTTTTGCTTCAGAGGAGAGTTGTGAAAAGGTTAAACACTCAAGAACTTGCAAAAAATCCTCTTTATCATCCAAAATAGACTCTCATCCCAACTGCTGCATCTCAGCAACAGATTAGGTGTGCTTTGTTTTTTTGGGACCCAAGAGAAGTACATATAAATGGAGAAGAGACTCGTCTCCTAGACATCACTAGATTTATTTCAACTTGGAACACCTAAACCCCAGTGACAGTGAATCAGATCATCTTATTTAACACCTCAGGGGAAAAAAAAAAAAAAAAAAAAAAAAAAAAAAAAAAAGAGTAAAGCAGATTCAAATGTGCTGAAGTGATGAAGAATTCAGAATAACATAAGCTTCTTTTCAGTTTGAAATACTGCAACAATGATGTGTCTGTGCAGGTGGTTTAAGGGTACAACAAGCAACAGATCTGTCACATGGAGTGATGGCAGCCATATGCAAAACACCACATCATTGACAAACTCAGTTTTCAGAGCCCAAAAAGCACCATGCATTCTGTATCAGGATCGGTTGGCCACAACCACTCTGCTCAATATAGGTATTTATGATAAAATCTTAAAAGACCCATTCAAGTTGCTCCAAATGCAAGTTTTCAAGGAAACAAAACACCAATGTATTTTTAGAAGACTAAATTTAAAATGAGCAATTTGCATTAAATACTAATGCACCTTTGTCTCTGTGTGTTTGCAGGCACATGGTAATGAGATACTGATATTTTTCATTGCAAAGTTTGATCTTATTTGAGATACATCCTGCCTCTCCCTTTGTGTGTAAATTGGACAGATGTGTTTTTCTTGGAGCCATGAACCACAGAAAATGCCAACCAAAATGAAAAACGATGACTAATACATTGGTTCTGTTTTCCATCTAACCAGCTTAAAAATACACACTCATTAGACATTACACTTCATCACAATATAATGTTCTGGGCAAGGCAAAGTTATTCTTAACAGTAAGTGCATTGCATTGTCACTGACAAAACTCAAAATACTTAGTTTCATCTGAAGGAAGCACAAATATGAAAAAAACATCCTTAAATTGATGTGACTATATAGATCTGTGACTCACTGTCCTTGTAAAAAATCAAAAATGCATCATTTGAGACAAAGAAAGCTAAATTAATAACAAGCAAACAAAAATATAGATCAGTGACTACATCAGGCACATACATTTAAAATACACAGCACCTAAGAGCCAGAAAGTTGCAGTCAGATCTAGTATCTACTCTAGTTGTACTATCCAAAGATGCCCACCAACTCATTTTAAAATGCAATGACACAAGATATGAACAAAGTTTTCAGCTCTGTTAAAACCCAATGCTGATAATTATCTCAGCTATCCAAAGGTATAGTCTAGCAGCAAATCAAACCCACATTTCCTACCCTTCATGTTGTAGAGGTGCTTGTAGAGGTACTATCCAACATAACTATTGCAATAAAAGCCAAGAGCTCCAGTCTGGAATGAACCCTATTGTGACATAGAGCATATTAAATATAGATCCAAGCTACTTATCGTGTTAGAGAATTGCAGAATCATAGGGAATGATTTGGGTTGGAAGGGACGTTAAAGATCATCCAGTTCCAGCCCCTGTGCCATGGGCAGGGATACCGTCTGCTAGACCAGGTTGCTCAGAGCCACATCCAACCTGGCCCTGAACACTTCCAAGGATGGTGCATGTCCCATGATAAGACCTTGGTTTAGTTGTGTAAAGGCAATTCCCACCAGCTATTAAATGCCTACCCCTAATACATAGAGATGGCTACCCTGAAAAGCTGTGGTTTTGAATTAAGTTAGATATTCTTTAAGAAGCTTAATTAAAACATAGGGGTAGACAGAACCAAAACTGGTATTTAATACTAAACTGTACATATCATCCCAATCAAGATTTGTTTTGATGGTTTTTTTTCAGTTGCTAGGTCATGTAAATACAAACAGGTTCTGTTAGGGGCCTGACTAGATGAACAGTGGCCAGGGATTAGGGTGAAGGGAAGAGAGGGGGAATCAGAGAAAAAAAATGAATTTTCTGTGAAATCCCAGTTTTCTTTCACACCTAGTCCTTGCATTAGATGTATATCAGCAAACAAAAATCCCAGTCAAAAAGGATTCAGACAAGCATCTTCCTTTTCAACTAATGGCAAAGCTCTGTACAAATAACACACACTTCTTTCAGAGGGGAAAAAAAAAAACCACCAAGTCTCAGCCTTCATGTTTCATCTAGCCTTTCTTCATCTATTAAATGATAGGGTCATGCTCCTACCAGATCCCAAGCATATTTCTGTGGATTTAAAAAAAAAAAAAAGTGTGGCATTTTAGAGTAGCATTTTACCAATACTAAAAACATTTGCATAGATTAACACAACTAGTTGTATCTTGGCATCACATCTGCCACTGAAGATTACTCTGTCTGAATTTTTTATTCTCAGTGTTTCTTCAACCATAGAGTAAATCCATGTTTTGTTTTGATTGTCTTTAAAAATGACAGTGTTGCTTCTTGCAAGCAAGTCAACCAGTTTCCTAACACAAATCAATTATTGTAGTTAAAAAAATATCAGAATTTAGCATTTGGCTTTATAAATCAATGTTTAAGGAAAATTTATGTGAGAATTTATTTTTCTGTTTGTATAAATTTTTCCTTTATAACATACAACATATCACTGGGGAAGACAGGAACCTGAATACGCAGCAACTCGGCACACAGTTTCACATTTTCTAAACAAAAATAAGCCTTCCACCTAAGAGTGCATCTATATGTATTACCACCAACTCCAGTCAAACAAAAAGAGTTACATACATCTTAAAAGAAGGCTGAGTGAGTAACTTTGTCTCAAAATGAGCAGAACTCATTTTAGTATGACTCATATTCCTAATTTTAGTAAAAAACCTAAATTACTCTATTTGGAATTACATATGTTTATATTCATAAGTGATAAAAAAATATTTTGTAAGACTGCAGTTGTGTTAATACACTATTTTTATTGCAAAATAAACACCTCTAAAATAAACATTTAACTGAAAATTAGAGTTGCAAAAAACCAGTAAATCTGCCCACAACATAGAGTCAACATCAAACCAGCATCTCAATGAAATCTAGATCAGATCCGAGTAGTCAAATTCAACATGACGTTTAGGGCACACTATTTCCCAGCAAGTAATCATTCCTGAATGTTTAGTCACTATGGGATAAGCGAACTTTTTTTTTTATTTAAATAAAGCCAGTCTATTTATAATAAACATTACTTGAATAGATTATTAAGGAAATAAATAACATTTGCGTGCATGCTACTGTGGCTTCGTCTCTATTTAATAGCAAAGCTGAGGCAAGCTAAAGTGAAGCAGCAGCAACAAAACTTACAATAGTCACACACACACACACACACACACCCAAAAAAAAAAAGAAAAGAATTTACCTAACATCAGTAAAAAGGATAACCATGAAAAGACTCTAGTTTCTACCTAATCTTCACATTCTGAAGGGTTTGTGTTCTGGAAAAGTACCAGCGTTAAGATCAAACATAACTGGATTTATAAAAAAATCTGATCAGATACTCAGTCTCAACTAGGTTTTGAAAGCTGTTTTAAGGGGCATTTTTTTCTCAACTGATCCCCAAAACTCTGGGGCTTCCCCCCCACACACATCATTGATATTTTTAACACACCTTCTTAGACAAGCTTACTCAAGTGATCAGAAAGAAGCCCAGAGAATTCAAAATTTATCTTTGACTGTCTCCCTTGGGCTTTTTTTTTTTTTAATCAGATATTTTTAAAGTGTTGCAAGTTCAGAGAAACAGGGCTGGCAAACTCATTCTCTAAAGCTTCTCTTTGCATCAGCAGTAGCTTTAGGCAACAAACCAGCTTCCCAACCAAAGCAAAAATGGAGAAAAAAAGCCAGTTGTCTAGTTTCCTTTCAAGTACACTTCTGTTCTTCTGTAAGCCAACAGTATCATAGGTTTCTGTACTGCTGAGCTGAGCCCTAATTAAACATAACAAAAAAAAAAAAATCAGTTGCATGTTTTGAAACTCCTTTTGGCAAGTACAACAGTACAGTGTTAATAAAAGAAATAAATTTAATAAAGAGGAATACTTCATCCAAGGTAGAATAATTAAAAGACATACTGTGCTGTCAGCTAAAGTGCCAGATCCTCCAAGCTTTAATCTGTAAATTATTCCATGAGAAATACTCAGTGTTATGTAAAGATACCAAGGAAGTACTACAACATAAATTGGACCAATTTTTTTCTTAAAACAAACTTGATATTTATTTACACCAGTTACACAAACAGTGAAATATTTTAAAATGTATACTAGACATTTTACAGATAAATAATAAAACAAGATTCTGTCCTAAACAGCTCACAATTTGGGTTACAAAAAAAGATGTCTTAGAGAATCAAACATACACAACTAGGTCCTGTTCTAAAGAGCTCACAAAGGAATAGATGAGCAGACCGAAAATTAGAACAACTTGACTTGATTTCTGGCAGTCGCTACCCATCTGTGTCTTTGGTCAACATGAGATAAGACAATTTGTTTAGTTAGGCAGCAGAGGAAGTTTTTAACACAAGAGTTATTTTGGGATCCTGTGAAAAGAACTCAATACAGGGAAGATGCAGTTCATTGTTCCTTCTAGTGCAAGCAAATAAAACCAGCAGATAAGAGCTAGCTAGCAAAGAGCAAGATAACAAGACATGGAGGTTTGGGAATTGATACAGTCCTGGATTACCTCCTTAAATTCTAGATTTTTTTTTTATTTGATTGTATTCAGGATGGATACCAACCTCCCAAGGTTCAAAACTGGCAAACCTTTTGGGTGTACTTTAAACTACGAAGGAAAGAGGGAGATGGGAAGCTGTTATGTAACTCAAATGATCCATCATGTGGTTCCGACATACAAAGTAAGGCAGGAGATGGAGTTCTGAAACAAAAGATGAAGAATAAGAACAGTATTAACAAAAAGTGTCTACACACAAAAGCAAGAAGAATGGAAAACAAGCAAGAATTAGAAGTCATTAAATTATAACATAAGGCCATGGGCAACACCAACAACAAAAAAAGACCTTTCTGCCACACTTTCAAGAAGGGCACAAAAACATAACACACATCTTCCCACAAGAAAACTAATATACATATATGTATTTTTTAGATTACATTTAAAGGTCTACCTTCTAACAGCTGGAACACCAGCAACCCACACAAGAGCTCAATGACAACAACCTTCTAAAGCAAATGACCACCTACAGCTGCCCATTCTATACTAATTTTTTTCACCTTCCACCAAGGTAGGCCTTGGCAGTTCAGGAAATAGGATGTTAAATCCAAAAACACATATGGCTACAAAACTTTAGATCTGTAAAATAAGAAAAACTGCCAGGTGAACAAGCATACAAAACATCTTCTAAATCCTACTGGGTTTGTGACGACATTGTATTCTAAGACCTTCAGTCACAATTTGCAACAGTACCGTGAACTAGGTAAAAAAAAACCTTCTACTGGTTGTCAGAACCTAGCACTCAATAGTTCACTCAAGATCACACTGAAGTCAGGCTGTACAACTCCTGACCTCCTATTCAGTCTGCCTTGTCCACGACAAGTTCCCCAGCTAAATGACAAAATCTTTGTGTGTGTATGTCTAGTAAGTGACATTTATTCATCAAATTACATCATATACCATCACGAAGCATATCTCTGCCTTACATTCTAGAAACATAACTTTTTGTTTTGCAAGAGAGAAGTGTTTAAAGTACCAGATACGAAAACGGAATCAGGAAGTCTAGTTCTCTATTCCTTTGATCACAGATTAGATTCAGAAACAGATAGAGTAAGATATCTTCTCACAGATCCCAATCTTCATTCACTCAGGATGCCAAAAGTGTGCTGCCAAGTAGGTCATGCACTTTTTTATGCACTCTTCATAGCCTATCCTAGCAAGACACAGGGTAGTCCAAATTTACCTTCAGAGTTAAAAATCCTTCAACAAAGAATAAGAGTTATACCCTCAGCAGCTGCTCACAGCTGGACACAGACCCAAACAAATACAGTGCTTTTAGGAAAAACTTTATCATTTCTAGTTGCCATATTATCTGCTCTTAATATATCTTAATTACTCTTGCTAAAGAATTAAAATAGCTTTCAGAGCAGCATACTTTTTCTCCTGTGACAGAAAAATCTGTATAATCACAGAATAATCTGTAAACTTAGGTCTGTTACTGCAGCCATATATTGCCCCATGAGCAAAATAAGACTCGTGACATATTTTGCAAAATCTTAGGTAGCAGAGTTAATGTCTGTAACACAGAAATATATAGCAGCAAGAAATGCTGCTCATGCTTGCCAATGGCAGAAGAGGAACAAATCCAGAACCTCTCACAGTTCGTGGAGCTCTGAATACACAATATAATGTTTTCTTTAATTTGATTTGCGTTAGAAGAGAATGACAGATCCTCCTCAAAAAGTTTTAAAACAGTGATTTTTTTTCACAAAGGCAGCTTTTTGACTAATCATCACAAAAGGAAAATTACACAAGTTTTATGAACTTGAGTTAAGATACCAAAAATAAAGGAGACCAAATCAGAGAATGTTCTGATAAAGCTGCTTGGAGATAAAAAATAAACAAGGAGGCAAGAAATGTATCTCCTACAAAGTTAACATAACCTGGAAAAAATAAAAAAAAATTCCAAGCAACACATTTTTCTGAATCTCAAGTCACAGTGCATACAAAAGATTTAAATCAATATATCCAGAACTGAACTGTGACAGTTCCTTGCTCACAAAGATACTATTACTATCAAGAAAGTATGACAACAACCAGAAAACCTAACTTCACTAATTTTTTAGTATAAAGGAGACTCTAAGTACACGAACTTGGAAACAGTGACCAAGGTAACTATACTTAAATGAAGTAGAGGAAACAGTGTGTATTACTACAGAACTATTCAGATCTGAACACAGCCGGTTTGTACCGAGCTTTCTGAAGCAACAGATAAAGTACTAAAAGCCACCATGTAAAAGTACAGCAAGAAATCAAAACCCAAGAGATGTTACAGGAACGGAAAAACTGAGATTATATAGCTGAACAGAAGGCTACAAAGGTCTCGCATATTAAAAAGAAAAGCCTACAGAAAAAAATGGAAAAAGGTGAAGAAACAATAACAAAAAAATAAATCTTTCTCACAGAAGAAAAATAAAAACAGGAAGGCTTAAGACTTAGTGTGTGGTCAATAACAGGGCTAAAAACCACAAATATCATAATTTTAAAAAAATCACAAGAGATAAAACTACTTCTGCTCTCAATGGTCTTCCCTTGAGAATTATTAAAAGAATGTGACATTTCATGTATTTATTTTCCTAAGTCACACATCTTTTAGAAAGTTTTGCGTATCGTAGACTTTAGGACAAATGAAAAAATCTATTTCTTTCTCACAGTACTATTCCTATTCTATAATTCAGGCAAAATTCTGGCCTCACTAATTCCGAAGTCAGTAGCAAGACTCCTGTCAATCAGGTGAGGATTTTGATCTTATCTTCCCAAATTCTTACCTGCCTCCTTTCACTTCCTTCTTGGTAAGCATTTACTCTTTCAGACTTGAGTTTCAAAACCTTATAAATATCTGACACAATCAAGCATGATGAGTTTAAAAGGGACACCAGACACTGAAATCCTTTCTTCTTGTGACCCTACTGCTTAGCATAGGTATAATCACTAAGAAATTTTCTGCTGATAAGCCAAAAATACCATGTCTGTTAACGTACATCTTTAGCTGTAGCTAGAGTTGACAGCATCTAGAAAAGTCTCTAGATGTCTCGGAAGATGCTGTCATTAGAAAACAATATGAATTTATCAACCTCTTCTGTTCTCACCATCTAAGAAGCACTCCAAAAAAATACAAATGTACAGCTGAAACCATTCAAACTCTTACAGTACAATTAGCTTTCAAAACATGAAGACAGAACATGGTACAGAGAGCAAGTTCTGCTTTCCAGCAAAATAGACTGAATCATGTAAAGGGTCTTTTCATCTCTGAACTATGAAATAGGCATAAAATAATGAGAAAAACCTTTGTGAAATTAAATATTTCTAAAGACAGAAAAGCAATCAAGTTATGTTGCAGCTCACTGAAAAGTCTTTTTAACTCTTAGATAACAGACAAAAAGTACCACATATGAAGGCTCCTGCTGTACAAATACATTATTCCCCTGTAAAAGAAGTACTAGAAAGTACAACACAGGCATACAGCTGAATCCCATCCTTTGTAAAAAGATTCCATTACAAGTAGTAATCATTATTGAACCTTTTAGCCCAGATGTAATTTCTTACATGTTACAACAAGTTTCACGTGCATTGTGAATTTCAGCCAAGGTTGATGAAGTTCAATAACTTGGTTAACCAACCATGTGTACTACTCATTACAGAAGTAATAAATAGATTCATCAAAACGGACATGAAAAAGCAGTATGAACATCTGACACCATTTTCAGCTTACTCAATAAGAAAAATAAATTACAGAAATCCAAGAGGACTTTGTAATATTTACAGTATGTAACAAGACAGTTGGAGCTTTACGTAAAGCAGAGCAATGTTGGTATTCCACAATATTAAGCCAGAGTTAAAACTAAGTAATGGCACTCATGGAAAATTCAATCACTATGACCTACCATAAATTTTCATAATACAGCACTGTAAATTAAGGAGAACCCTCTCCTATTAACATTATTCAAAGTCTGAAAATAATAGCTTTTAGTAGTTTTTTAATTGTTCAAAATACATCAGTACTAATCCCTGAGTGACAGCTACTAACATCCCACAACAGAACGAGCTACAAGTTCTACCCCACAGGCACATTTCCCCTCTATAAATTGTGCTTTTCTACACCAATTACCCAGCTAATGCACTCTGGCCAAAAATACACTTCCTGCACGATCCAGGCTCTCCTGGAAAAGCACTGTACTCCCACTCCCCAAAGACACTGGTACAACAAAATTCATGCCTGCTACAAAGCTTTGGACTTCCACAACAAAATTACCTGGAAAAAACTGAGTGAAGTGTTAAGATTGTTTTTTAAGGTGTGTTTAAGTGTTTAAGTACAAAGCAAACAACAAAGCTACTATACAGACACCCATATTTTTATGGTAGGGCTACTCATGTAGGTTTAAGATAATGCATGCCAAGTTTGGTCCACAGCACATGGATCACAGGACTTTAAAAATTCAGCCTTTAATTTTTCGGCATTACTTTCCCATGAATTCTTCATTAAGCAAGCATTTTTTCCTCAAGAGAATGAATGTCTGTCGAAGCAAGAGTAACAACACGAAACTGAAATATGTAGCTGCATATACCAAACTGTATTAGGCTGAAGGATTATTATTTTCCCCCCGTCTCTCCCTCCCCACCCAACCACAGTTTAAAAGGGCTCAAAACCAAATCTTCATTGCCACTATTTTGCTGGCAAAAGTTGGCAAGAAAACAGTCCCTAAACAGCACAACTGTGCTGGCAGAAGACCCTGCTGTAAAAGTTACATCTGCAAACCGATGTTTTTATTGAGTAACTTGTTTTTCTCATGAGAGGTTATTTTATTCTTCCAGGGCAAAACATATACACACTGGCAGCACCCAGGCCAGCTGGGCTTTTTTGATAATATACTGTGCTGCTTATAGCAGTGAAATCTGTGATACATGAAGCCTAGAAATCACACACACACACACACACAAAAAAGGAACAATTCCTTCATGATTTTAAAAGCTCAATAAATACAAAACTATCCCATTAAACCAATCTCAGGGACAGCTAGGACTTGGCCAAGAAAAATAATCCAAGGTTACATATTGCTGATCTCTCTGTCTGCCTCACAATAAGCTTTGAACCCAAACCTCCATAAATAATACCCACTTCAGTTCTCCACATGTGAAACACTTCCAGCATGAAAACATACAACAGTGCAAAGGCTGCAACAGGCTTTACCACAAGTTATGCTGGTTTAGCAAGAACATAAGATGCATCTCCTTCGCAAAACACCAGTATTTCCATTCTCTGCACCATTGAGCTACAATATAGTCACGTACAGAAATTCCTAATAAAAACAGGCAGAAGTTTCACCTTATTAATGCATAGGAATTCATGCATTTATGAACACTAATTTTGATTCAGACAACACACTCTTACCACTAAATTGAGGAAAAGATCTAGATAGTAGGAAAAGACCAATCAAGAAGCATTGCCACAAGCTTGCTCACCCACGCCACATCCCTTTTTTCTGCTCTTCTAAGAAAAAGGGATGCGAATAATAGACAATTCCTGGAAAGCAAACACCCTGCTGTTTACTCATCATAATAAAACACAGAAAAAAGTTTACACTTAGAAATCTTCAAGAAAACATATGAATTGCATTGAGAAAAATAACAATACAGACCAAAACCAGACACATTAATTTTCTCTTAAGGATTTTTCTTCCCCAAAACAAACTATCAAACAAAAACAGGCTGATTTTTTCAACGCTGACAAAATTCAGGTGTTACAACATAAGAAAAATTCCAAAATCATACAAGAAATCTTAAAGTGCATCTGAAACAGAGGAGTATATTGAACAGTTCCTTTGTAGAAGTCCTGCCAGTTGTATCACCTTTAAATGCTATTTCATCTGGAAACAGACAAGAGAAATTAGAATATAAACTTCATGCTTTCAAAGAAAAATGTGCACTTTTTTCAAGGGAAATTTGCAATCTAGCAGAATATTCAGACAAACATCTGCAGGCTTAGACCACCAAACTCCACGCAATACAGCGAAAGACAATGAACATATTTAAGACAGTCACACTAATACTATTAAAATGAGGGTCCTCAATGGTATTTGTAAGGGTCTCTTTTATTCCTCCCATATGATCTGAGTTTGACTTAAATGAGACCATTCACTGGTCTAATTAGGATTCAGCAAATGTTACCTTCTTTGTGAAGGCCGATAAAGCTAGCCTCAGTAAAAATGCTACGTTGCCCACAAATAATGTCAGTAACTTCTTCAGCTAGAATCGTTCCCCATATTCACAAAATTCTCTTCTCTGCAGGTACAAAGCAGTCCATTTTTGATTCCTTAAGAAGTAAAGGTGTTCTTTTTCATCATACTTTTCTTATCTCTCCATTGCCAAAAGATTTAGGGTATAGCGATGAAAGCTAGCCAGCATCTATTGGAGACTTCTCTATTAGAGATGGTCTCACAAGAAATTTAGATAAGCTTTAAAAGTCTAATTTCACTCCTCTTACAGGCAGTAGCTTAAACAGCTAATTGAGTAATGGCTATTACTCAACTGGCATAAGAAATGCAGCAAAGCTGAACTACACCTGCCTCTACCAAGGCTCTGAATATAGGTTCTGCTTTTTAACTACAGGAAAGATTCAGAACAATACTGATACAAGAAGTGCTCAAGCACTACCACACAACATACAAAAACAACAGCTCAGAAATCAGGAATTCAGAAATTCTGAGGCTATGCAATATGTCACTTACCCACTAAAACAAACTTTCATTAGCTTCTGCCAGGATGAAGGACAAAAGCAAGTAGCCAAAGCACAGTCTGGCCATGTGTATTGTATTGTTTATGTACAGGTTTACTTATTTTTTTATACTCCTTTGATAAACAGAAAAAAACCCAAAAGTTACCAAAAATAACTTTTTTAATACAATAAAACGATTACACAAGAAAAATATCTTGGACCTTCTGAATTAATATAAGCACTATACGCTTACTGAAAAGAGAGATTCCTAGTTTTCCAATAGTTTAAAGTTCTGTTTCCACCCTGACAGTCTAAGATCTTAGATGTTACTGGTCCCAGAATTAACACAGCAAATCCCACATCCCAGACCACTGAAACTTGTATTTTTTCCAGTAAGGGAGACAGAAAACTGGGAATTATTTTGGGAATAAAATAATTTAAAGAAGGGTAGCCATTCTACATTGATCACAGATGGAAAGTGTTCAAATAATGTCCCATATGAGAGAGATTTCTGAATGAAGTGCAGGTGATACAGTGAAATGCACATGATAAACTGCACAGCTATGTAATTTGTATTTATCACAAAAGCACCACCATGTGTGAACAAAATCTAATCATCTACATGTTACCATGATGATTAATACTAAGTAAATTACCAAGTTACCCATTGTCAAAATGTTACCTTCTACAGTTTCACAATGTTCAGTTATGATTGTGTATATATATAAACCCTCGCTGCAATTAACTGTGACATTTGATACTGGGAATACAGCTCATTAAATACGCAATGCATGTCAAAAGCTGCATAAGCTCTATTCTAATTGTTTTGAGCTCAAAACAGAGTTTAACTTTAAGGCTCTTCCCCCGATTTCATATGCCTGATCCTCAGTTACTGGCTACATGTGTTTAAGGGGGTAAAAATCAGCCATAGGTGTAGCATAAATCAACTCAAAAAGAAAGAATGAAAGAATATAGCTTCTAACTGTATTTTAGTAGTTAGAAGAAAAAAATTAAAGTAGGTTGCTCTGCATTTCCTTGGTTTGTAAAATCATTTTAATAAAGCATGTCATCTTCTGCTAAATTTACTGATTATTTTTAGTTGTAACTTAATCAGACTCAGAGTTTAAAAACTTAAGTGATATGCTATAACCTAACTTGCACAAGTTTTGCAATAACCATTTTTTATTACTGTCTTTCCACACCTAAAACATAATACACCAATAGACATCAGAAGAATAAAAGCTAAGAGAGAGAGGAATAAAGCAGGAAAGTTTTGGTTTATCATTTATAAATTAAAGGGCCAGTTACTCAGAACAACTTTTTAAATCGTAAAGCAGATGTTTAACTGTGATAAATTATAAGCACATTTCCCAACCTTCTGCATCAGTATGACAAAAGCTGCTAATACTGAGGTTCTATACAAGAAATAAAAGAAATACAGTAACTTCTCACACCAGAAGTATATGCAGACTGAAAGCTCACTGGAGCAGTGACTCATCTTTTAAGTACTGATTAATAGTACCTCATACCCAACTTTTCTCCCAAGACCTCTTCATAGCAAAGCAGTAAAAGTGCCAGGGGAAAAAAAAAAAAAAAAAAAAAAAAAAAAGAGAGAATTCCATTTAACCAAACATTATTTCTTCAAAATAATTGTTGGTTAATATAAAACATTCCCACAATTATAAAGTTATATTCTTTACTCTGGTAAAACATAATCAAGGGAAGCAATATAGCAAGCCACATTATAGCCGAAGCTTCTGGATTTTCTTCAGTATTTGGAAAAAAAAAATTAAGCTGCTTGTGTTCTGGGCACCCCTCACAAAAGCAATTAACAGATTTCTTCTGACCTTCATATGGCAGAAAAATTAGAATTGCTGTTTGTGCAGTGGTTTGGTTGTTATCAATACAGTTCTGTGATGAAATCTTGGAAATGCATTGAGAAAAAGTCTACTTTGTGGAATCTGCCTGACTGCACAGAACATACATATTTTGCCCTTCCATAATATACTGCAATACTACTTACATTTCACTACTCATGCATACTCTAGCAGTCACAATAGGTTAGATACAACTGCACCTGGTACGGAAAACAGAACACATTGCAGTTTCAAGGTCACACAGCTATAAGAATCCTAAAACCAGCTAGCAATATTTATACAAATCATAGAAAATCTCATCAGCTACACAACTGTCTCTTCAATACTGAATCCAATTATTACTATTTTTAAAAAATTTGTTTAAATTCAGGAGATTGCTTACACATGCAGTTGCAAATACCACATCTCCTCACAAAATTAAACCTAGATGAACAGATGACATGCTTTTTAAAATTTCAAATTCTAGCCCTCATAATTAAGAACACAAACAACAAAATTACAGGAGCATTTACTAAAAACAGGAAAAAGCACCAGGTCTCTTTTGTTTAGTATTTTCAAAGAGCAACACAGCCCTCTAGTGGAAAAATTAGAAAGTATGACTTTATTCATACAAGAAGCATGCTAGGGAAGTATTTTCTCTGTAACTTAACTGATGCTAAGACCTTTAAAACAGAAAAACAATGCACACAAACTGCACACTATCTTCAATTCCTCACAGTGGAATAAGTCTTACTTTTAGAGAACAAACTGACAATTTACACTACTCATAATTAAATGTACATATAACCGTAATTAAAACCAGGAGGACTGACACAAGACAGCTAAACTGTTCAGTAACTCAGTCTTACTTCTTTTTACTGTACCAACTTTACTGTGACCAAAAGTTACCTCAACTTCTAATGTGATAGTCAGACTAAAATTCTGATTAAGCTTAAAAAAATATATCAGAAAAAAAATCTAAAGAATTGGACTGCACTGGCAGAAGAAAAAGCTTCCAAAACAAACAAACAAAAAATTTTACTAATAACTCAATCTTCCATGATATCTTTATATTGTAAGAACAGAGTAATTATTTAACCTCTGGCAAGTTGCTAATGAAAACTAAGGAAGTGTTTTATAAATTTATTTTTTTTTTAGTACTTTTTTTCCCCAAAACTTTTGACAGCAATTTTAAAGACTAGGTTAAGAAAATGGGTATGGAATCTCAGAAATTCTTACAGTCCATATTCCTAATCAGTAATAAAACGAACCACCACAGGGCAAACAGGGTTTTTTTACAGACATATTCAGAGAAGTTAATGGCATTGAAGTAACACTTGAGAAGCCAGTATGTGCAATAGCACTAAAACTCTACCACTGTGGAAGTCATCCAAAGTATTCCCTTAGTAATTAACTCACTCTATTTTTCAGAAGTTGAAGAGATTTTTCAACTATAAGAAAAAGAAATGTTCCTGGCAAGCTACGTTGAATTCTTTGTATTAGATTCACAAATAATGAACTTTGCATTCCATCTTTGCTGATCTGTTTTTAAACTTTTGTTCTCTTAAAGCAGTGTATATGGATGAATAATAATAAAAAAACATATCTATGTTCATCCATCTTTCAAGGGATTCTCAGCATTTTCTAAAGTTTATCTTGAGCATCCAGTGATGCAGTAATTGAAAAAGCATTTTTCTGCATTTTGATACCCTGCACTCTCCTAGCTTACACCTTGATCTTTGTTCTACCCATCCTGAAATCAAGAATTTCTCAACAAATGTAGAGATACCATAATGTTAGTTGTAAATATACCACTGAAACTAATTTTGACAATGAAAGGGTTGAGTGATTATTTTTTTTCTCCTTATATTATTAAGTACAAATGCTCAACAATTAATACATTCTTTTTCAGTCACTTAATGGACAGCAGTATTTCCCTGGAAATATTTAGACTTACCTCTTAAAGAAAGCATGTCAGTCTTCTGAAAACACAGCAATAGTTTACTCCTCAAAATACTCAGTGAGAGAAATACTAGCCCCAAAACACATACAGAGTTTAAAAGGAGTATCTGCAACACAAAGTGGAGCACAGCACGGAAATCCTAAAATAACTGGGAAATAAGCTCCAAAACTGGTAAGATTCCACTTGAGCTAGCTAATTAGTATTTCCACACAGAGTCCCAAAGAATTGTGTAGACATATTGAAGCTCCAAGGAATCTCTACATTGCAATCCATTACATGACACTGACACATTCAAAGGAGTTTGCCAAGAGTCACAAAGTGTGGTTAGGAGTTAAGCTAAGACTGATGCATTTTAAAAACTCAGACAACAGTTTCAAAAACTTCAAGTTCTGCCACTTATGTCCAAATTAATTAGACAAGTACATTATTAGCCAACCCCAAATGTGGAGCGTTCCCTTAACACTGAGGAGTTTGAACCTCGTTTTTCTCCATCCAACAGGTCAATCAAAAGTCATAACCAACACAAAACCAGCTCAGATTATGTCCTCTCAGAAGCCCTTAGAGCTAGGAGAAAAGAACATGGATTACATAAGCAGCGTAAACCCTGTAGCTGCTTTCTCCTTAATCCATGCTCCACTGCAACTGGTAAGCAGTATCAGACACAGAATCCAGGACTACAGCTATACTAAACGCAACACGGTATGCAAGAGTTTTGAGTTATATAGGCCATAACACCACCTTAATCACCTACTTGCTACATCATTTTCATACTTCTGGATTTCTTATATCCTAACCTCGTATAGCAGCACAAACCCAAGGCTCATTTCACTAATGCTTCCACTCTTCTTGTTATGCTTCTGACCAGGAGTGATATCCTTCCCTCACCTACTAACAGAAATCAAGGAAGTATATATGTGTACATATAATCTGCCCATGTACATCACAAGCAAAGACCACCTGGTGCAAAGATACGCTCACTTACTTGTGATGAATCCAGAGTATAAAGCAAGGGAGAAACAGGGGGTAAAAAAATCTTGACAAAAGCATCCTATATCTTGGATTAATCTTTTGTCATATAAGAAACACTTTCAGCTCATTCAGCAACTCTGAATGGTAGCTCCTCTCCTGCCAAAAGAAAATCATAGAATCATAGAATGGTTTGGGCTAGAAGGGACCTTAATGATGATCATGTTCCAACCCCCGCCATCATCGTTAAAAAAATAAGAATCAAATCATTTGAGTCCCGGTAATTCTTAAGTGTTCTGAGACTGCGCGGTTGCATACAAAGCAAACTCTACTGCTGGATGCAATGTGAAGACATGCTGCACCAAGAATCTGGAATACAAACCTCACTTGAAACTACAAATTCCTCAGAGACAGGTAAGTACAACACTTGCTGCCCTAACTGCAATACTAATCTGTAGAAGCGTATCACGCGATGACAGCAGGACAAGTGCTGTTAATGCCTAAATTGCAAGCCACAAAGCTCTAAATTCTTCATCTGACTCCTGTGGGATAACACTCCCTTAATTATTTAAGGGGTAAAAACCAACAGAATTCAGAGTGATAAGTCCTGCTATTAACCCGTTTTCCAGAATGACTCTGAGGTTTTCCAGTGCCCTTATAAATGTGTTTGAGTCAAGATCCTGCATTAAAAAAAACACTAAATAATTTGCATAAGGACTCTCAATATTGATCTAATCCCACCATAAAGAAAAACGCAAACCACAGAAAGGACCAAAAGCCTAGCTGTTATCTAGGATTTAGGTAGACCCTCTCACTTACCAAAAAAGTTTAAATCAACACCAAACCACACCAGCGTCTTAATATTTGTGGCTCCTCCACACATTTAAGCCATGGAAAAAGACATAGGCTGTGCAGGTTGCCAAGTGGAACTTCAAACAGCCTAGCAAATTAAGTTGGCAAAGAAATCCTGTCTTCTGAGAAGAAAGGCAAAGCCCCTAAGCACCAAAGCTTCATTATAAAATGAAACAAAAGCAGCTAATTAGAATCTCTCATACTCACACCCTATAGAAGTAATACTATGTAACAGACACCTAAACAAGCTGAGTGTTTAAAAGGATTTACAAACCTGTTAGAAAATACAACTAGCAGGGATATCAAAAGGTCACAAAAATTTTTTTTGCCCTAAAGAAGCATCAAACATGACATTCTGACAAAAGTTTATCACCAAGCTAACTTGAAAATATCTTCAGACATAAAAATTCCACAGCTTCCTTAGAAAAATCTTTATCTGAGTTCACTTGCTGCCATTAGAAACTTCTTCTGAATAGTTTATCTGAACTCCCCTGCAGCGATAAAAACTTTATTCCCTGTCCTAGCCACCAAGACCATAAAAAGAAACTTCCCACCCTTTTCACAGCCATCCTTTATATATTCACATAATGTAAAATGCCTCCGTTAATATTTTTCGCGACAAAAATCAATAGTTTCAGAACTTAATGTCTTTCCTGCAGCACTCATCTAAGCTCCCAACTTACCACACTTTTTAGTAAAGTAGTATACAAACCTAAATAGTCTAACTAGAGGGTTTATATGGAAATAATGCAAACCAAGTTTGAATACCAAAAGTAGACAGATATTTAAACAACAAAGTAGCCTTTGATAGATTGTTTAATAGACAGTATGATAGATTGCCTATTTCACCTTATGTGTAATGTTAACCTACCTATACCCGAATTTGCTCCTGTGATTACAACCACTTTCCCACTCAAGTCACGACCCTGGAGTATTTCCATTGCAGTACTGTTTCCATCATATTTTTGTCTAGTAGCAGGTTTTACTGGATTATCTTCAACTGTAAAGGCCAGTCTTGGGTCAAGGTAGGTAGTCCTTTTGTTTATGTGGCTGTAAAAGAACATAAAAATTCAACTGCCTGGAACCTTCTGTACTCTGTGTTTAGATTTTAAATTTATTTCAATTACTGCTGTGTACAATTCCAGTGGATTATTTAAATTCCCAAAAATCAATTTTTTTCCTCAGTTTTATTAAAATGATCCCAGTTACTTTTTTATCAAACATTCTTCCAACTGTGACAGCATCCATTAATAATTGTATTCACATACTTCACAGCCCCATTCTGAACTTCATGTGAACCCCTGACACAGAAAGCAGAACTTTGCCAAAGGAAAAACCTTATTATATTAGGGAAGATCATGTTCTCTTAGAAGCTCTATAAAAGAGGCCTACGCTACTCCCTTGAAACAATATACCAATAAGAAATATAGCTCAGTACTTTTTTCTGAAACAACTGAAAACAAATAGCTCCACATCAGCTCAGCAAATGGCACAATTTGGGTCAAGCTCACCTTTCTAAAACCAACTTTTCTTTTTCTTCAGACAATTATCAGAAAGTGACACTAAGCAACAACGTTCAGTATTCAGGACAGAGAGGTTACACATACTATTTTGGCCTGAGAATATTCGTCATTCTGCCAAGTCAGTTTAAGGCGAGTACCCCACTTTGACCCTGCCACTGAAAAAGGAAATGTTCCCAGAAATCTCTTTCTGCTTCTGTGAACTTCTTCCTCCCTCACCTTTCTAAAAATTTTTGCTAGCTCAGTCCCTGTGCTATATTCTTTCTGTGCTTTACACTGCAAGTGAGTCAGGGCTGCAGCAGTTTCGTTATCATCTTGTATGTTTAAAGCACTACTGCAACATTCATAATCAGCCATGAAATTCTGGATATGTTTTTAAAGTTACATGTACAGAGTTTATCCACAAAGGTATACAAACAAAATGAGCCTACATAAACTTTGCCTGAAGGTCAGCTCACATTTTTAGATGTGGATACATAAGTCACATCAATTTGCCACCCAAGCTTATATTTCTGTACACATGGAAGAATTCAGAAAACAACAAATGGGTGGCTAGACACCACTACAACTGTAGTATCTGCATATGGATTCTGAAGTTGTACTTATTTCTTTGTCTTTCCAGCTGATATTGTCACAGTATAACTCAGAGACTGCCCAAAATGAAACACAATTGTCCTACTCCTCTACGTTTTGACATACTTACTCTACAAAATAGACTTGTCCATTTTCATCAGTCTCCTGCTCCCATCCATATGGCAGACCTAGGAAATATATAAAACATTGTCTTTTTTCAGGCATTTGAGTACACTCAGACTTAAGTTTAAGTGATTTCTCAGACACATGTGGCAAAATTCTGCATTATTTCTGTAGATAAACTGCACTTGAACATTGGAACTTGAAAGAACTGCTTCCTTAATCACACACAACTGCACTCTAATAAAAGTAAAATACATAGGAGATCTGGTACAACTGTAATGACTGCATATTAAGTATAAAGATAATCTAATAATTCTTTATAAAGATTATTTCATCTTACAGCACAAGACAGCAAAATGCAACCATGCCTACTATTACATATGTGTCTATACTGCACAGTTTTGTATATATCCCTGATAAACAGTAAAAACACTGATTTAAATGTAGGAGTTAACATGTAACATATCAAAAGTTGGCAGATCAGAATGTGCAGGTGGATATGGGATACGTTAACTCAAACCTAAATGATTCTGTGAAGTTGGAAGGACAAATAAAAGAACAGAAATGATAAATCTTTACAAAACAAGACTTTATATAGAAGACCCTACAGAAGTACTTGACAGATAGCATTCCCCATGTTTCTAATCCTGGCCAAAAAGTATTAATTTATAATTCAATCAGCACAAAATCCACTGAAAACATTCCAGTATAGTCTCATTACCAATGCCAAAAGAAATATGGCTTGCCAACAGTATAGTAACCCTAGGTACACCACAGAGAATCTTCTGGGAAGATCCAATTTAAGGCATTGATCCAAGGTCCTTAAGAAGTCATATACCTTTGAAGTGTTCTGCAACACTGGCTGTCTTGTGTTCTGGCACAAAAATTCAACTGGGTTAGGAAAAACAAGTAAAATGAAAACTAATGGGACTACCTCCTGTGCCAGGGATATTCTCTGATGAAATATATTCTTTGAAGAATATAATCCAGCTATAAACATTATCTGATGGACACCAGGATATCAGTACCCAATCAGAGAATTCCAGCCTTTGACTATATGTTTTACAAGCCACAGTAAAACAATCCCTACACCCTGGAATTAGTACTTTGGCTTTACAGAGCAACATGGGAAAGCCATAAAACTGCAAGATGATCACCCTACAGAGACACAATCACATAGGTAAAACCCCACTGAAACCAGCTGTATTTTGCAAGCTCAGTTTGCCTAGGTGATCAGCGTCAAAATGAAATCTAGTTCCTGCACAGACTCTAACTGACATTTATAACAATTTCAGTTCATTACAAAAACTTAAAACAAACCTCCTGCAACACGTTTCCTCTTCCCAGATTTAGGATGTTCCCACTGTGTTTTTTCTTCCAGGTGGCTGTAGGAAAAGAAAAGTTTAAGACTTTAAAAAATTGCTTAATAATTTGTATTGTAATCTAAAATTTTTGTTTTCATGCAGTTTATTTTTTTAAAAACATGGTTCAGAAAATGGCTTGCCTTCCACAGAGAAAGAAACACATCAGTCCCTTGTTTAACAAAGGTCAAAACTGCTGTTAGAAGTTATCAGGCTTCCATAGTGCCACAGTTCTGAAGGAAAAGTAACTAGCCAGAAAGCGTAGGAGTCTACAAAATTTCAAATAAATGTTTGACTTCCAATCTAAGTTTTCTTGCTTTAGATGAGAAGAAAGAAGACCTAAAAGCCATTAAAGAATAACATCAACAGACTCAGAAAATGTCTCAAAAAAATGGTGATCCTTGGCAGGAAAAAGGAAGAAAGAAGCAAGAACATTTATCAGAAACTAGTAGAAATAATATTAGGAAATTTTCAAATGGCAAAAGCATCTTTCTAAAACTCCTGTCTAGTAACATTGATTTGCAAGCTATAAGGTAAATAAGTCTGGATTTCTACATGAGCAATTGCAGCTTTGGACAGGTAAGTTTATCCAAAGGCCTAGACTATCAGGCTATTTATTTAATGTGGGTGAAAATGGTACCACATTTCTTCTTCTAATTCAGAGATTTTATTCATTTAAATCACTGTAACAGAATTAATACACTGACAAGGTTTTCTGCGCTACAGACTAATAAGCAAAGTGATGTGCACATAAATGTCTTAATGTACCCAAAGTGCCAAAATCAGGTTGGATATTAAAATCTTATCTTCCACTAAATATTTTAAAATAATAACCAAGTTTTTATATTGAGTCAGGCAGGGATTACCTGAAAGTGCCCAAATCGACAGCTGCCCAAGTAGGAAATAAAGATTAACAGCATTCTTGAATAACATACACAAATAATCACTAAACTACAGATCTAGTACCAACAACAACTTACACACAGCAAGTAACTTTTCCTTCTTACAATCATGCAGTTAGCCCACAGCGACAGCATACCGTATTACAAGAATCACAGCTGGTGGTCCAAGACTCAGTAAGTACATCTTTGTGACCTGTAGTAGCACTTGAACTTCAGGACACTCATACACTAAAGACACCAGATCCCCAGTTACTCCTCTCTGATGTAAGATATATAACCAAATTACCACAGCTTGACAAACAAACACACACGCTGAGCTCTGGCAACTAACTGTGTGCACACCTAACTCATCACAAAGGCCTTTAAAAGTCTTAAACCAAGGCAACCCTATTCCATCTAAGTTTAAAGTTCATATTGTTGATGAGGTTTAAAAGCAAGTTTCCAGAATATGCAGAGGTATCGTAGATATAAAGCTTATATTAAAGGTAGCAGCAGTGTAACACCTCTTCACATCAAATTTTTTTAGACACAGAGAGCAAGACTTTCAGCCAGTAAAGACCTACTACTGTCATGTCATTCATTAAATTGAATCAGTTAAGTTTCACAACAGTTACAAACCACAGCTGTTGAAATGTTTGTGTAGACAGTACTCTGTAATATCTTGTTTTGTCAATTTGCTACTTTCACTAGGCAATCCCTTTCTGAGTGAGCTTTTGAAGTCAAAGGAAATATACCAACGCTTGACTTAAGAAAAACATCTAGAGAGAACCTGCAGTGTTTACAAACCAAGCACAGCTAAACTAAAGCATTCTGTCCAGTGCTTGGAGAACAGAACTTGGGAGGAAGATGCCAACTTGCCACTGGCGAGAATGCACTATACTTTCCCCCCTTTCTGTGGAAGGGATTAAATCTTGCAGCTTTAAACACCCTGAAACAGAATTCCCAGTTCAGCATGGCTACAGAAACCACCAGAAGAGAAAAGATACAAATATATATCCCCACAAGTTAGTTAGCCCTACAGTACATCCCCTTTTGCAACCAGCGAGGATGCAATCGTTTTCAGAATGGCAGAAGCCAGATGGTGCCAAATGCAAATTTTCATCGCTTGTTGAAGCTGTAGTATACCGATGAGCTGCGGGAAAGTATTTATAGCTTTTAACTTCTATTGTACCCGTTTCCCCTCTACTCCTACAAGGAGGAAAACTAAGAAAACTCCGATGTTGTGTGAGGCTCAACTGCCCATCCTATGGGGATCACCCACAGACCCCCGACGTGTACTGCAAAAGCAACAGCTGTGTGCCACTCGCTCTCGGAGCCGCTCCAGCATCGCTCCCACGCGGGCAGGGGGCTGCTGCTGCCCGGCGGCGCTCAGCACCGCGCAGCCCGCCCCGCCCCGGTCCCGCTCCCGCCGCCCACCGGCACCGGTGGGGCTCAGCACCGGGAGGCCGCCGCGGAGCGGGGGGGAGGATAGCCCGCACTCGGCGCTCCCAGGAGTCAGGAAAGCGGAAACCGAGTCTCAGGGGAACGGGTCCCGGCTGCGGCCCCCGCCGCCTCACGGCGGCAGCTGGCCCCTGTGGGAAAGGGCGGGAAATGGCGGGTCCTGCCCCCCGCCCCCGCGCTGAGGGGCAGCACCGGCGGCCCCACGGATGCCGCCCCAGGGCGAAGGGGCGGGTGGGCGAAGGGCTGCGGGCGGACTCGCCCCCCTCCCTTACTTCGCGTAGTAAACCCAGCCGTCCTTGGTGGTGCGCTCCTCCCAGCCCGGCGGCAGCTCCTCCTCGCTGTCCGTGTCCTCCAGCCCCGCGTACTTCAGCGCCGCCATTGGGACGGGCGCCCCGCGCCGCCGCCAGCCAGCGGGCGCGTGCCACACCGCCCCTTCCGGCCGGGCTGACCAATGGCGCGGCGCGCCCGCCCCGGGGCACCATGGGAAGCGTAGTTCGCTGCCGCGGGGCGCATGAGGGGGCCGGGGGCGCTGCCCTCGGCCCGCGGCTGAGCAGCGGCTGCGCCCTCAGCCCTGTTGGGTCGTAGCGGTGTTACTGAGTTTTAACAAACCCCTAAGGGGCCCTGGATTGAGTTGACATCGTCATGGATGGCACAAGAACCTCAGATTTTGGGAGCCCTAGGTGTTTCCAGCCCTCTGTTTTCAGAGACAGGTACGAATACACAGCAAGGTGGCAGAAAGCAATGAAAAATGAACTGTTCTTTAAGCTTTTTACCATTAGTTGCCACTTCCTGATCTCTGGGATGAGACCGTGTGGGATCTCCATTGTGACCGTGCTAGTCAGAACTCCTCTGTGTCGCTTTCCTCGATGAGGGAGGCCTGCCTGGAAGGGAGTACCTCGCTGCTGGGAACACCCCCCGCAGGAGGCTGCGGGCCGCTTCCCCCACCCGGCTTCACAGGCCCCTTTGCCAAGCCTGTGCCACCCGGCGACATAAGTACCGTCAGCTGCAAAGACTGGAGCATCCCAGGTCAGTGAATTGACACCAACCTACAGGTCCTGGCGGCTGGAGTCCAGGCAGCTCACTTTGCAGGTGTGACACGCAAAAGACCCTGTCTGTTAGCATTACTCAGCTGGCATAGCACACATCCCAGGCCCACCTCAGTGCTTTTGGTCCCGTACCCGTATGCTGACATATTCCTACCTATTTATATAACCAGACCCAACTGTCAGCATTTGTAGCAGCGTCTTCCCGTTGTCAGGTCCTTTGGCAGGTGTTACAAGCCAAATAAAGCCAAGCGGACTGTTGGACAGAGCCTGTAATCCGTGAGGACTGCACCAGGTGGCAGTGCAACCTCACAAAAGCAGTGGAGTGCGATGACTCCTTTGGGTAACATTTTCATGCACTATTTGAGACACTGACCTACACGGCTCGCTCACCCCCCACTAATGGCATGCGTATCTGTCTAGAAAAAGCAGCCTGAACTTTCTTCTGCCCTGCTGCTCCCGTTGCTTTACAGGTTCCCCTGAGGAATTACACCTCCTAAATTATCTCCTCCTGCTACAAATAAAAACTCATGCATCATCAAAAGCCAACTTTCATGCAAGTATTGCTGGGAGTAGTAAAACAGACTGTGACCATACTATCTTTGGTAAACATATGAGAAGGGAAACTTCAGCGACACACTCACTTCTGGTCCAGGAAGCTGCTGAAATACTCCATGGGTGAATGAGTGGAGAGATGTGCCAGGTCTCAAGAAAACACATCATTTAAGTCGATATTTGTAGTTCAGAAAAGTATATTAATCTAGCAGTAGTACTGTAGGAAAAGGTAGGTTTTAGTTCTCTTCCTGTTGCTGTCTGCTAGGATTCAGCACCCAGCATTCCATGAATTGCATTCAGTGGGATCATGGAGATCATTTGTCTGACAGTTTTCCTATCACATCTGTATTGCATGAAGTACGCGTTATGTCCTAAATGTAAACAGCGGCATTGCAGTATTTCAGTGCAAAGGGTGTATGGTGTACTTTAGATTAGAAAGAGAAATAGAATCTCAAAACTAAGCATATATATGTGTGTATGTGTATATACCCATTTAATAGGACCACTGCCTTTCATGTAGAAATATTTACTGAATGAAAAAGCAAAGGCTTTGTTTGACAGATCAAGGTGGGTATTAACAGATTGTTTTTAAGTCCGTGGTACGTGAGTAATATGATACCACAGAAGTCCTATGTGTTTATATTGTTTTCAGTACAGTTTGTTTCTACAAAAAATATTTAAGAAATGCCACACTTGTCTCTGAAAACTAATAATCAATAGAGACTCCAACAGTTATGATACTTTACACAAACATTTCTTCCTCTCTACTTTAAAACTCCTCCTACTTTTCAGGTTTTCACTGGGGGGGGGGGGGGGGGGAGTCACAAGTTTTGATAATTTGGTGACTTGTGTTATTTACTTAATTGTTTCAAAGAATGTTGAAATTCAACCATGTATTTCAATTTCAAATTCTGGCAAATGGAAGATTAATTCCCTTTCAAAGGTCAGAGAAGTCCTTTGCTATCTTTACAGCTTTTTCTTTTTACATTGATTACCTACATATCTTAACTAAATAATAAAGATTACATCAAGAAACTTCATGGGGACAATATGACATTTAATTATGACTTCAGTGGTGGTCCATGCAAGTTCAGGTTTCTGCCCATCTGTACTAAATTGCAGAACTAGTTCTGTTAGGTTTCTCAAATGACAGAAAGCAATGGCCATGATTTCTGTAAGAGCAGGACTCTAACTTTAGGACACAGATTAAGGCCTGTAACAGTTTTGCCACAAATTAAGACACTTTTTTAGATCCTAAAATCATAGGGGTAATGCAGTCTTCCTCCTTATCACTTCCTCCCCATCAGGTAGGTCTGTGTTAGGAAAGTAAGAAATTGTATATAAATTGACTGAGTGTACACACTTATCCTTGGCGTGTACAGTATGTGCATTGTTCTGGCTGTTATTTGGGGGGTTGGGTTTTGTTTGGATTTTTTGTAATAACAGTTGCATAAAGTTACTAGTCTCTGTTATTACAGTGATCTCAGTTGTCATGTTCATACAGTCGGAGTAGTAAATAATCCATTTTGCTTAAAAACTTCTGTCACTTGCTTTCAGAGTCATATTTTAGCATATATGCTTCAAAGACATCATTCTGATACATTGCTGCAGCCATCATCTAAATTAATTTTTCTGATGATTCTAAGCCTCACAGACCAAGATTAATTCCACAGCCTGCCAGAAAGTGAATAAATTAAAACAAGAAGACATTTAGAAATGATTATTGATTTGACAATAACATAAAAGTCAGTTAGAATCTTAATCTCATTTTCTGTTAGCTGTCTTTAAACTATCAAAATCTAATGTATTTCTCTAGCTTCTCCGTGAGAAACACTGACAAAGATTTGGTCGTACAGTTACACTGGCAAGGCTAAGGCAGCAAAGGCGTAACATTTCCTTAACACTAGTCACAGGCTTATATGCTTTGCTGAATCATGGCCATTGTCTGTCAGAGATCTGAGCACTGATTTATCTGACAAGGATTTAGGCACTGAGAGTTATCTGGATGAGAGAAAAATAATTGTGACATATTGCAAAAGCATCCAGATGACACAGCAAAAAGGTTGATTTACCCTTTTGATAGAGCATGTGTCTACTTGTTAGAAATCATGATTCAGGAATATGACAAAAATCTGAGCAGCCCTCAGATCATAATTTTTCAGCAGCTGGCAAAACATGTTTGCATAGGCTACTGCTGTTTCTTTCCAGGTGAAAATTTCTTTCCTGGTGAAAATTCTGCCTCAGTGACTCATGCCTTTCTTACCTCAGCATTAAAGCAGTGCAGTCTGCATAAGGCTATGATTTTAATTCACTGGGACATGATAAATGAATATTTGAGCTACTGCATAGTGTGGATGTGCCATGTCCTTCAAGGGAGATTTTTTTTTTTTTGTGTGTGTGTGTGTGTGGAGTTAAACTCAGCTTTCCATAAAAAAGTTTACAAGGTCACTTTTTACTTTCTTTCAAGTTACGAAACCTGTTCAAACTTTCTAAATCCCTGAGTTTTTACCCAAGTTTACTTTTAGAGATTTCAATAATCTTATCCTTCTTCCTTACATATAATAATACATTTTTTGACATAACTTCAAAGTTAATAAGATTCATATAGGCCTTGTGTTGATGATCTAGTTTCCTCTGAAAACAACATAAAGAACATTTTGCCTATGGAATCTGTGTGAAACGTCTGTGAAAACTAGAGAGCTGGAATCCCAGTCATAAGAGTTTCCGTGACGTGGCGTTTTTTATCATAATATTTCCAGAGAAAATAACATAGAGTAAGGTGCAAAAAAATGTGGCATACAATCATGCCTTGAAATGCTTGAGGAATCGGTAACCTCTGATGCACTGTATCTGAATATTGTAAAGTCTACCTTTACACTTAATCTAATATTAATTTATTCAGAACATGCACAGTGTAGAAATTAATGTGCAGGGTTATATTAGATGTTCTTACCTGCATATTCTGATATTTTATTAATAGAAATATTAAAATTGTTCAACATTATTAAGAAAATAATGGAATATAGGAAGATATATTTACAGTTTGGTTATAAATGTTATAAAGGACAAGATTTTTTTCTTATTATTCACCTTCCAAGTAAGGACTTTCTGTCACTTTCCAGCAGTAAACCTTAACCACTGCAGAAAAGTAAAAGTCAAATAATTCAAAGGATAAGGCAGCGTTCAGCCAAACTTTCAGTCTATGTATATGTTATTTCTAGAGCTTATAGGTTTTGTCTTATACACTAGTATTTTTTCATGCTATTTGTTTCTTTCTAAGGTTTAAATATCCTTAGCCTGGAGTGCTCTGGTTCAACCAATAGTGGTACTTACAAGGACAAATACACTGATAATAAAGCATTTCCTTTCTTGCACATTGCATGATCTTTTTTCCATACCTTTATATGTATATCAGCATGCATAAAAGCCTGTAAGATAAATTCTAGTCTTACCAGTGTCAAAATTCATCATTCTGGCAATTTTGTCTTCTGCAATGACATTGATCCCCTCATTGAAGGCAGTTGTAAACCTCCTGAGAGTCACCATATCTCAGTCAGTCTCCTGCTACGTTGGATGTAAACCGAAGTCAGTTCATTCACCCTGTATTCTATATCCATCTCGAAGTCATTAAAAGATTGATGGAATATTCTTCCTGAGCTAGTTAAAAAAAAAAGAAAAAACAATAGTCAAGCCTCCCTTAGGTACAAAACCCATATTTGAACATACAGAGAAGTATTTACTCACACCTACTAAGTAATTATTCATCTTTCACACTGCAAAATTGGACAGTGATAAGCTAGGAAAAAAAAAAAAGAAAAAAAAGAAAAAAGAGAAATGGAAGTCAGCTATCTAAACTCCTTTAAACATTTGGCTTTAATTGCTTTGCACAGACAAGAAAGCAAGAGGTAAATAAGATTAATCAGTAAAAGAACAGATTAATGGTAAAGTTCTTATACCGCGATGCAATGAACACTTTATTCACTCTTTGCTTTGCAATGTCTCTCTGAGTTCAGGAATACTACTCATATATCTAAACTTAAACATGGAAATGTTTGCAGCATCAGACCTAAAGGGTATAGGAGAACATCTGGTTCATTTTTTCATTGTTAGTCTCGCTTCTACCTGAGGCAATGGTGAGAAGCTAGAATATGCATGTGCAACATCACCGGCAATGGAAGAAGCAGAATTACCAGTATATTTTAAATGAAGATGAGAATTGATACTTGATCACAGACATGAAAAAGATGAAGGTTTCATTCTGAGAGATTTAAAAGCATTCGGATGATTTGTCTCTAATTACTCAGGAGAAATCAAAGAGATGGAGCATAACTAAAAGAAAATAGAAAAACCATTATAACAGTTTATGAATATTAATCACCAGTTCACGTTCTTAATCAAATTAGCTATCATTCCTGATTAATTCTTTAATGAGCTTCTTCACACTCA
Source organism: Falco biarmicus (assembly GCF_023638135.1). Taxonomy (NCBI): domain Eukaryota; kingdom Metazoa; phylum Chordata; class Aves; order Falconiformes; family Falconidae; genus Falco; species Falco biarmicus. Next base: position 7,972,247 of record NC_079302.1, read on the forward strand.
TAACAATGGATGCAGTCCATGCACAATGAATACATTTCAAACATAGATATTGTTTAGATAAAACTCTAGCCTTTTTCTTAGAAAAAATGTTCTTTGTTAAAAACTCTTCTCTCCTAAAATTATTTCAGCAGAGTAGCCATTGTAACTAAGTAACTGCAAGCTTCTTTTCTTGATCTAGCATGTAACTGACCAAGAATGCCTGATTTATGAAAACAACTCATTAGAATAAATACTGAGCACTGATGATATGTAATTACTTTACAACACTACAGAAGAAAAGGTATTATTTAGATACAGGATCAAGAAGATCACATAGAAGAGACTTTATCCCCACTAAACAAAACATTCTAATCCACTTTCAAACTGCTAAGAAAAAAATAGAACTGCTACAAAGAAAAATAGTATTTCTGATAAATTTTACAAAAATATTGTAACAGATATTTTTTTTTCATAGGCTGGCTGCTGGATTATGTAAAGGAAAACCAGGACTGATATGTCAGAGAAGTTAGTGCAGTATGAACTACTGTAAACCTATTTTGGAAATACCCTGAAAAATCTTGAGCTGATTCTGATCTTGCTTAAGCTATTGAGAAATGACATAGTGACATTTCACTAGTGAGAGATTTGAATCCAGCTTGTATTTTAAATTAACTTCAGCGTATAATACATTTGCATATAAAGAAGTATCATAAGTTCTTCTACACCCTCATTTCAGTTATCATTGGATCACCATACACTGTATATCTGTTTAAAAGTCTTGCTTTCACTTTCTTCTCTCTCTCCAAATCTCTAACAGTCATCCCAGTGAAACACATCACATGTGGTTTCCAGTAAGAACCATTTTCTTGGTAGGACTACGGCAATTCTTCCCCCATGCATGTTACATACAACACTGTAACAGCATTTCAAGCTGTCTGATAGCACTTGATTTTAAAGATACTTCATGACCCAATTAAGAATATCCATATGCTTGGCGTGAGTGACACTGTACCTCTTAAAAAACATCTACAAATACAGGGGAAAGGGACCAACTATCTAAATTCAGCTGGATTTCATTTGTATCACAGATGACCTTCTACAAAATAATCTATCATGCAAATCTTGATGTAAGGCCACCTCTAACAACAAAATCATGGCAAAACAGTTCTTAGGGCATGCATGGGTTATGGCAAGCTAGCCAGTAGGCTTAGACAGAATAGAAAAAGGCTCTTCATGTAAGGCTTATTGTGTGAGAGAAGGGGTAGAAAGAAGACTGGCAGCACAGACTAGTGACAAGCACCTTGTTTTTGTAAAATTTCTTCGCCAACAACTAGTCTTGTTTGTTTGTTTGAATTTAAATGGTCTACAGTCTCACAGAGCTGCAGAATCAGCTTTGTCATCTAAATAAAATAAATTAAATAGCATGAGGCCTAATGCATGTCCCTGAAGCAATTCACTGGGTACTTCTCCTCAGTGGTCTATTATCTTCTGTTTATGGTCCGTCAGCCAATTTTTGTTCTGCCTGAAAATCAATCTGAATTCAGTAAAAAGCTAGCAGTACATTCATTTACATTCCTGACATCTACTGATTCTGTAATTCAGTAACAAAAGAGCAGTCACAGTTGCTTAATCTACTAATTTGGTGTTAGGATGATCTAATGAGAACAAAAGCATTTATGGAAGTGCAAATTAATGGATACATTGGATTTCATTTCAAATGTTACATAATGGCCTGGAAAACACAGTGCATTTCACTGAATGGTATGTCACTATCACAGAAAAAATTCCAAATGCCTAAAATCTCATGTTGGCATAAATTAGATGGATTTTTAAAAGGTTTTAACTTATTGAGTGTTGAATGTTGTGGAACGTTAGGTCTTAGGTCTGAATGTACTCTTAAAAACCTGGTCATGAGTTCCCTTGAAAGTCTAGCTTTTATTGTACAAGATGTTTGAATTAAGGTATTCACCTTTCCTTACTGAATAAGAATATATGTTCTGTGGTTTTGAAGAGGGACCAAAGGGGAAGTTAATTCCAAAAATAGTCAGTGCTTATGCAGCCTTTAAAAATGAAAAATAGATCTTTAAAGAGTAATGGTTAACAATGTGCCCTCATTAGTCATGTTTAAATTGCTTTTCTTGGCACAAAACAGTTCCATACTGGAGCCTTTATTCTGTAACTGGAGAGAATCTATCATTTTAAATCTCTAATCAAAGTCACAAAACTTTCACAATTACTCTATCTTCAGTGGCAAAAATGAAACTTCCAAAACACGTTAATAAAAATCTTCAATCACACAGTTTTGTATCCCTAAGTCAGACATAAGACTCTAATGGGGATCTTTTGCTACAAATACTCAACAAGTGTTTGGAGTACTCAAATGTAGTACATGACAGTGTTAAAAAGCAGATCTCAGCCCTCTCAGCTAAAGATCATATTCCTGAATGTTTTTCACATCATTCATCAGCTTCTAATAACAAGTGTGATTCCTTTGGGAACAGAGCTTGATAACATACTATTTAACTTTTTCCTTAATAAAAGCCAATTGTATCTTGATCTTACAGAAGAATGTGAGGACCTGTCTTAGTTCCTGACACAAGAGGGAGAGCAGAGATGCCTATATAGAATACATATCACTGTCGAGCAAGAAAGTGGGAAGAAGTACAAGGAAGAAAAGAAGAGCTTCTTACCTTATATTTCCAGCAAATTTTACTGTATCACGACAAAAAGATTAAAATCACCTTTTAATACTGTCTGGTTGACATGGCAGCTAAGGAAGACTTGTGAAACAGTCACAGCTTATGGTAGTTGGTGTTCCTTCGCTTTTTTAGGCTTGAGTTTAAAGACAAAAGGTACACCTATAGCACCTAAGGCAGACAGTTAGTGTCATCAGAGCTTCTCAGCTCCATGCTCGGTGACTAAATAGTTTCCAAAAAGGAAAATCATGTCTAGCTGTCTCATTGACTTAGATGATTTGACACTGTAGACATACCTTATTCATTCTGTCCTGAAACGTGTCTGTTCTCATCAGCTGTTTTGGAGAGGATAGCTTGTAGAATTGCTACCATTTTTTTTTTTTGTTCCTTTCTCATTTTTTTTGGTTCCTTTCTCCCTACCTGCCTTCTGCATCCAGTTTGTCTTTCTTCTTCCTTCCAAGAAAATAAATTTTAAAAAAAAACCTCAAAATTTTCTGCTTAGTTTGATTATTTTTCCCCTCCTGGTTTTTTGGTTTGACCACAAAACCAGACAACCCATTATTCACCCAGCCCTGCTAATGAGCTCCTTTCTCAGAGTTTTTGTACCCTGCATAATGAAGAACATCTGCATCTTCTGTAAAGCTTGACATTTCCCTGCCTGTTCACCAATGGCCTTTTTCTCTTTTCTTTCAATGACTGAATGGATTAACACTGCAATACTACTAATGCAATGCATGGGAAAGGAAACTGGCATAGTCTCCAGAACATTCTATTCTTATCACCTTCCATTAATATTTCACTAGAATTGCCCAATTCATGTGGTAATAATTTCCTTCTAATCAATGTTTCATATGTAAACTTGGTTATTTACTCCTACTTATTCCTACTTGCCAAGAAAGCTGAATGAGACTATTGGGGTTATCGGTCTTTCATGATATTAAGAACAGATTAGTAATGCTGGCAGCATGCTAACAAAAAGATGTTTTTCATTAATTAACACTTATAAATAATTTGTTAAAGGTTACAGAGTGCTTAATGTATCCCTTAATAAACAGCTATTACATTGACAAGCCAACCAATAAATTGCTTATAACTATAAAGCTTTTCTGCAGTGCTTAAAGTTACTTCAAAGCATTTTAAAAACAAAGGGCCATCTACTATCCTGAAAAAAATGCCGACTGCCTAGTCCTGTAGAAATGGACTATTTTGTGCATCACTGCTGTAATGTGTTTCATATGAATTTATTAGATTTTATTATTCATATTAACTTATCTTTTCTTATTTTCCTTGATGGTTTGGTCATGCATAGGATTGTTTGTGAGACCATTATTCTGGAAGGGAGAGAGACCATTTTTCAGGCTACCTTGTGATGTCTGGCAAAACATCAATGACCCAGGTTGAGGCATAGTGATATATGGTACACACTGTTCATGTAAAGTGCTATTAGAAGTTTCTTTATTAACTCTTACTAGAAGTGTATTCATGGACTTAGATTCCAGTCATTAACATTATTGAACAGCTGTGTACACACATGCACGTGCAGATATAGTTTATATTTCCTAAGAAACCATCTGGTTTCAATTGAACACTAGTAGAATATAGAGATTCAGTAGGGCATCTAGCAAAGAATGAAAAATATGGATTTAAAAATCTGACAAAAGGCAGAAAACTTTGTCTTTTGAAGGGTAAGGACTACATTAAGTCTCCTAGTGACCATGCTGTGTCAGCGAGATCCAGTGGATGTTACTTAATTACTATTTATTAACAAAAATACTGTAGGGAATATTATAGTGCTGTGCAGACAAAAACTTGGGAAGATTCACATGCTTATAAAATCCCTGTGAGCCCATTGTCTTCTATTTCTCACAGTGTCTCTGTAGCAGAGTATACAAAAGAAAGCTGAAGCTGTTTTCTTTGTTACCTGTCTCTGATCTCAAAAGCTGCATTTGCACCATATGCATTCCAAGATTCTACAATGTAATCTGGGATGACCTGGAATCTCCATAAGATCTTTCCACTACCACAGGTTTTTTGGCCAGTCTCAAGATAAATGATTCCTTACAGAATCACCTGAAAAATAATTTTTACAAAAGGATATTCAAATTTACTTTACATTTGCTATGGCAAAGTGCATGAAGGAGTTCACATTCTTTATAGTGAGTGTACCAGCAAAGCAGCCTATGAAAATGTAGTCCTATGCCAGTTAGACTCATTAGGAATAAATTACAAGAAAACATAGACAAAAATGTTACACCTCCTTTGAAAGATCCCTCACCCAGACTAAATACACCTGCCAATTCTTTAGCAAGATCTCAAAGTACTGCAGCGGTATTAGTAAAATTTTGCACCTGATAACACTTTGAACTAGTTATGTATGTTCCATTTTATAGACAGGGCATGCAGCCTAGGAGATTAAGGAGTTAGAATTCAATTTCATTTAAAGCAGTGGAGAAATTCCACGGGGGTCTTTGCATAGAATTTGTACCAGAGTTCTAATGAACTAGAGGCTAAGTAAATGTTCACATAATTGTCTTTATACAACAGATTTTATGAAATTCAGGATTTATGGTGGCCAAGGGCTTCTTAGCAACACCTTTTGACTATTTTTTCTAATGTTCCAAAATGGTTACAATGATTCTTAGTAAGTGATATTCTCAGCAAATGTTGTGTTTTAATTAGCAGAAGAACATACTAGATGGCTGCAGGTAATGCAGGTAATGATAATGTCAATGACTCCAGAGCCAAGGTAAGGTTAGGCATGAGTAAACACCTTTCAAGATAACATTTGAACCTCTAACCTTGTTGCTTGGAAAAGGAAGCTCTTTCTCATCTAGTGTACCAACATAATTATGCCTAGAGACTACAGACTACAGTCTTAAAACTTTGCGTTAGACATAGTTTTATAGGAAATGGTTTAACTTTGTGTAGCAGGGATGAAATATATTTGCAATAAGTACAGAAGTATTTTCTCTTCCTTCCATTTCTCTAACCAACTGAAATTGTAACATTATAAATATAGAATACATATTTGAAACAAGACAAATATCTCAGTCTTCAGCAGACTACAGTGAAATTGACTGAAATAGTGCCTTCTCAAACTTGGACAGGTTCCTAAAATAAATTCGCCTGCAGTATCCATGTTTGCACTTCACCGTATTGTTCCCTGCTTAATTAGGTACTAGCCACAGTTTCTTTTGTGCTTTTAATCTTGATATTTTTCACATTGCTTTACCTAGCTTAGACTGATTGCTTAGCTAAATATAAAAGATGATAATTAGTTCAACAGCATGTTGGATTTATACAGCAGTTCAACAGCAATTCATTGACTACACTAATCACATAGCACACATTAACATAATTATTTTAGACATACTGGAATAAATACAAAATATAGTATTTATTAACTGAATGCTTGGCATAACATTACCTGACCCAAGAATCAAAAATAAAGTTAATTTGATATGGGTTTTGCCACAGGAGGTAAATTCAGTGTCTCTGTCCGAGGCCAAGATAGCTCTGGCAGGAACAGTCCTTGCCCTCCTCGCCCTCCCCCAGCTGCCGTCTTTGTTACCTGCACCCAGATCCTTCAGCCCAGTCCCTCTGCTGCTCCCACACATGCACGCTCAGCTGCTCCGCTCAGGGTGGAGGTAGATGTTCGTTGCATCACACACCCCAGGTCTGACTCTTGGGAAAGAAAGATAATGTGGTGGCTGAGATGCTGGCTCCAGATTTCAATTCCTTTTCCTTGCTCAATGATGCTTTATTTCAGTCCTTAATCTCATAATTCTTCAGCTCCCCTTTGTAAAATTGGGCTAATAATCTTCATTTTGTCTATCTAGACCGTAAACTTTTTGGCACAGACACTTTGTTTTACCATGTACACAAGAAGGCCCTGAACACAGAATGTGCTAGTGTTTGAAGTTAGAACTAACTCTGATTTCCTACAGGGAAAAATTAAACAAATCAGTCATCCTTTGAAAGGGGCTAGTTCTGCAGCTGCTGGGCACTTCTGGTTAAAGCTGATTCTGCCCTAAGAAAACAGCTTGCTTGTTTAATCCTTACCTCTTTCCTTTCTCAATATTCCCACAACTCCTCTTTCTCATACTTCTTTTGCACTCTATTCCTCCAAAAGCAGACAGCAGGACTAGCAGGAATACATTTTCCTACCAACATGTTTAACACATGGCAAATACCTTTGTGTCTAGACAGAAGTTGCAATCATAACCACATTTCAGCTGATTTTCTAAATGTCTTGAACAATCTCACAGAAGAGCAACACCCTGATACTGCACACTAACCCCAGCTCAACAAAAAAATTGGCAAACCTCAGGCAAGTTCAGCACCGGGCGCGGCGGACAGCGCCCAGCGGGACCGGGGCGCTGCTGGGGGCCGGGGCAGTCCCGGAGCCCAGCCCCCCGCGGCGGCGGCGCCACAGTGTCTCGATCGCTGCGGACCTCGGGGACAGAAGGGTCATCTCAAAGAAAAAAAAAAAAAGAAAAAAAAAAAAAAGAAAAAAACCCACCAAAAAAGCCCAGCTAGTAGCGGGCTGGACACTGAGGAACTCTGCGTTTCCCGGGCCGGCAGGTCCCGGTGCGCCGGGAGCCGCCGTCGGGTGGGCGATGAGTGTTGCCTGCGTGCACGGGGGAAGCGCGAAAGCGGCGTGGAAACGGTTCCTCCAGCACGCACCAACTTCCCCCGAAAATCCCCTTGCTCTTACCCACCGACAGCTCTGTTGGGTCCTAGCAAAGCAGGCAGGAGAGCCACTCTCACCGTGGAGATTTCTGAGAGACAGCGGTCATGTAGCAGATGGCATCAATATTTGGGGAAGCCAGCACCCACGGGTGCTGCTATGCTGGAAGATGAAATCTCCTGCTGCTGAGATACCCCCTTAGCCCTCTAAGGAGTCACACCTTGTTGGGGCTGGGAAATCACGATAAAACTATCAGTGTTTTCTCTGCTCCTGTCCATCTTGAGCTGATCTCTGCATTTACTAGTTTGAACAGCTTTAGGAATGAAACCAGGGTGATAGTAAAAATAGAAGGGGAAATACAAGTTCTTGTTTCAACCCAATATCTGGTAAATTGAAAAACAGTCCTTTTCCTTCGATAGTTTGCAGATCAGGCCTTTGCACCCTGAATGGACACAAAGATTTTACTAGTGAATTCATCTCCAAAGCAAACAGCACTAAGACCTAGTTCTGCTTCTGTTTGCTTCACTGTGAGGGAAAAACTCACTAATGTTGAAGGAGGAATGAGACTTTTCATTTACAGTTGAAATTTCTGAAAAAAACCCAAAAGGATCTGGCAACACCATCTTTTGAACAGCCATCTTCTGCAGGAGCATTTGAGAATGCTTGTCTTAAAGAAGATTTTACATCAATATTTGTGTATGAAGAGTTTGGGATAATCTGGTTGAAAGGTCCTTGATTTCAACAGAATTCATTGCATTCACTGTAAAGAACTTTGGGTCACGCCCTAATAATGCAACTTTAGGAGGTTTTTGCTCCATTTTCTCTAAGGATGTACATTTTACTTTTGCAAAATCATTACCATTACATGGTAAAATAAAGTAGTACTTCAGTAGAACAAAGATAAATGCCACTGTGCTACTGAGAAGGTTGAGTATCCCTGGAAAAGCTAATTTTCATTTTATTTGTTTAAATTAAAGGAAGAGATTACTTTATTTCAAAGAGTTTGTTAATTACTGGCAGCTCTCATAGCTGTGATACAGTTCAGAGAAAAGACAGCTCATTTAAAAGTACATCATGTACTTTAACCACTAAACCACCTTTAGAGTCTTGTCCCTCCTGCACTGCTGGTTTTCTTTTTAACTACACCAATATTCATCTTTGGTTATGCTCATGGAAGGGATCTATGTTTGTGGATTTTTCCACATTTCTTCTGCATAAGCATGGAAGAATAAATCAGTGCTTTTAAGTCTGAATATATCCATCTTACAGGCAGCTTGCGTGATTGAGCGTGCCATCCAGAGGCTCCTTGCTGTACTGTATCAGTAACTTTACTCACTACCAAAGAAAATTTTTAAACTTCTTTTCCACTTAGTTGACAGCATGTATGAGCCAAAGTAATACTCTGAATGTCATAGAAGTGATTTTCTCAAGAAAACCAACCGAACTAGATTATGTACATTCAAACCCCTGTACTAGAGAGTCTCCTTTTCTCCACAGGCTGCACAAAGAAGCAATGTTTGCACGCACCCCAGCCTCTGGGCTATTCCTTCCTAGCAATTTAGAGTATGGCCATCTGTACCCTCCTCTCAGGTCCTGCTGAAGGAAAAGGCTATCTAGCACACTGCAATACTGTCCCCCTCTATTTCTCTAAGCCTATGGACAGCTGCAACCTGAGAGAGCAAACATATGTTTAAAACACTCTCAAGCCATCCCCTTCTGCCCACTTGGCTGGGGGAAGGAATGCTTTATCAAAACCATCACGCCAGGGAAGTTCTCTTTTGTTTAGACAACAGTAAGTGAGATTGGTGTTTTATTTATCAGTGCAATGAACTGTTTCTAAGGTACCTATCATTTAGTTTCCAAGATCTAGTAGTGGTTTTTATCCTTCTCTAAAGTGATCCACAAGATGGAATTTTAAAAGAAAAGAGAAGCTATAGAGGCTTTGTAGGAGAAAGACTATAAAAAACCTTCTACATAGTAAATAGAAAGTCAATAAAGAAGGGAATGTTTCTAGACTTTAGGGAGTAATTGTAGGCCACAGCAGGGATGAAATAAACAGGGGAAAAAGTAAAGTTCCTTTAAAGAAGAAAGTATGCACAGTTAAGCCTTACTTCCCACTCCCCCACCCCCACCCCCACCCCTCCCCTCAGAAAATAGTACTGGAACTGTTAGAGGCTTAGCTAAGTCTACATGGGACAAATTCTGCCTCAATTCATAAGCAGTCATCCAGCTGTTAGGACAAATCTAAGATTATGCATCACATTTTTACTTTAAAATGTGATATTCAACAGGCTGTCTGCAAGATACTTGATCACCAGTAAGGCTTATCTGATTCATGGAAGATATTCCTTTTTCATGCGTCAACAGTGATGAGTAAGAGGATTTGGGACCCCTTAAAGCCAGTTGTTTGCCTCTTTCCAAATGTGGAGGGACAAGGCTTGTACTAACGATAAAATATTCATGCAGTTCAAATTAGGCACAGCAAAACCCCTATAGTACTTTTGTTCTGCATAGCACGTTTCTCCTCAGAGAGACTGCAAGGCGGGAAGCTACATTGCCTGTGTTGCAACTAAAGTGGCACTTTAATTTTTTAAGTGGCAATTTCAAGTGGCACTTCAAACTTTGTAAACTCTGCAGTCTCCTGTTACACCACTAGGTGTGAGTGTTGGAGCTTCTTCTGTTGTTGGTTTTGCAGTAATGTGTATAAAAGTTGCTCTCGTGTGTCCTGTTGAATTCCCAGTCACCCAAGCAATTCCCAACTGAATCGTGATGACTATCCAGTGTGCAAATTGGAAATCACTGACTGCCCACTCCATGATACAGCACCCACCTGCAGAGCAGAACACCCCAGCTGCACATAAAACTGCTCTTATATCCGTTTTGCTAGCTGTATGTGCGTGTACTGAGAAGCAGGGGTCCCTGGTGCACAGTTGTGTGATTTTTGGAGAGATGAGGAATCCAGAACTGGAATTTGAAGGGAAAACACCACTCAAGACCTCGGAGGATTTCAGAAACTAATTATGGGAGACTAGTGTAGAGAAGTGAGCTCAATCTTCTTGAATGGAAAAGATGGGCAATGCCATGTGTTTATCAAGAGAGAAAGGCAGGGAACGAAGGTCTGGGGAGAAGAACTGGTGCAGCAGTGGTCAAAGCAGGCCCACCAGGCAGCAAACACTCATCCTTGCTCTGAGCTCACTTTGAACAGGCACATTTGATCAAGAGGAAAGATAGTGACAGCTAATTTGACAGGACAAAGTCTGGCTCTCTGCTGTGTTTCTACTTTACTTTCTATCTTTGTTGCTCCCTTTGCAGGCACTTCTGGAAGAGTTTTTTATCCTCCTACCATCTCCTCTCCACCCCTATCCAGCTGATTTTTCCTCCATCATTTTTCCTGTTTAGTTTACGTCCCTTTGTTATTTACTAAGCATTCTGCTGTGAATCTTGAAATTAATTACTGACTTCTCTATGGTGAATTTTGTCTTTGTGGAGTAAATCACTACTAAACAAATAGTTATTTATCTGGTATCTGTATCCACTAGTTGGTAAACATCCACCAATAATATCTATAAACATTTTCAACTGTTGCATAGAACTTTAGAAGCTGGGCTGAAATAGATTAAATAGGACATAAATTTATAAACTCCTCAAAGGTAAACACATTATGGAATTTGTGGTGAACTTTCAATTTGACTGTAGCTATAGGGATATGCTGAGATACTGACTTACTTCAGGTAAGCCAGAGGTAAAGAAACCCTACAAAATTACTGCAGGCTTTTTAATCATGTTAAAAATCAGGTAAAAGGAATATTGATTCCAACCTTAGCAAAGGTTGATAATTTTGAACAAGAATTGGAGATATTTGGGGACATTTTGCTCCTTTATTTTAATTCAGGAGCTAAAGAGAATTCAGAATCATGCCTATTTTACAAATATATTAAGTGTTGGAAGATAAAATTAATTATAACACATTACAGTGGTGCATTGAACAGCTGCATCTTACACAGTATTTAGGCAAACAGGGATTCAGATTTTGTCCTGTGGCATGTATATACACTAGTAAAAGAAAAAAGGTGTAGTATAATGTGCCCAAAGATGTTACTGCTTTTGAATCCTCAAGAAAAGTCCTAAGAAAGAATGGCCTTCACATGGATGCATAAGTAGTCAAAAATACTACTACAATTAAATACCAGTAGCCACAAATTTATTGCATACTTTAGAAAATTTTGCACAACTATAAGATAAAAAGTAGGAATTAGCCCCCTAACAGCAATATATTTAAATACTTGAATGAAATTCCTTCACACAAGAGAGGAACCACTATTTATAACATAAAGGCAAATCTCTATTGCGAGGCTAAGAACAGCAAAAAATAAACAGCACATTTTACTTAATTTTCAAATGTCAGGTGTTAAATGGGGAAAATTTTCATGTGGCCAAACGAGCTAACGAGCTGTGGTTTGGCCCCACTCTTTTGTGCCAATTGGGTATACTGCCTGCCATGTGGAGAGAGAGGTGAATGAACAGTGATATTGTGCCCAGAAAAGGGATCCAGCCTCTCTACTTGTGCTGTCAGGCAGGTGTTACTGCCTGAATTATAAAGCCTTTTTCTGATCCTGCAGGAGAGAAGGCTTTTGCAAGTCTTATTAAGGCATTGCATAGTAGAAGTATGATCTAGTCCCACGTTGGTTTCTTCTACGGGAATGTTCCAAATGACATCTAATATTTAACCATAATTGAGACATTTAAAAGCAAACATGTTTAGACTAACTGATGTTTTAGAACAGTTACTTCCCCCATTTTCTAACAGTGTATCACTTTTTACTCCATGCAGTTTAAAAATTAACATCAGATTTTTCTGTTTCATTTGGCTTTGTTAACCCATAGGTAAAACTCTTGGTCACAGATCCATCATATTAAACTCTATAAGGGCCATGGCCATTTTTCACAGGACCTCCCATAATCCCAAAGTCCCTCTTAAGTACTGGAACTGAAAGGATTCCTACACCTGATATTGGCACATGTCACCATACAGCAATCTTTTGTAAACTTCCAATAAATTCACTAGAGTTCTGTATTCAAGTAAGTACTATTCTACCATGGAGATGCAAAGTACAGAATAGGAGGTGAATTCCAGCAACCTGAACATCAGGCTGAAATAATATGCCAAAATATGATACAAAATAGATCAAAACATAATATATATTCCTATACATAATGAGAGCACTCACTAAACATAACATTTTAGCATCTGAATAGAAAATAAATTAATAAAGAAAACTTCTGTTTCAGGAAAGAGTGAGTACAATGCAGGAAATGGGTATTTTTAACTCACCACTGTCTAAGTGGGAGGGGTTACTAACAAGCAAAACCAAATGTTAATATCCCAAAACATGGCCATGGTCATTTGTGCATGTAATTATGGGATCAGAAATTCACAAATATATCTTTTAGCAGTATGGCAGGCTTCATCCACCCACTTGCCTTGAGATGACTGAGAAAAAAAGACACAGTTTTCACGCTTCCCCCCATTGGGCTGGGCACGATCCCAGTTGAAGTACTGTAGAGCCATACCATTGACATCAACAAATTTCCCTTCGTTTATCATGTCAGTGACACCCAACCAAAACTCAGACACTCTAGGCATGCTTTTCTTGCCATAATCTCGAAGAGTGTTTGTTTCATCGTTATTCCTTGGGATCGCCAGTGTCCCTCCCTTGGCTATGCAGTCTTCGTTGGCTTCATGAAAATGTTTGGTACCCTCTGATATGAGGTAGCACTTCTTATGGGCCTTTGTCCCACGAAGACAGACTGTGAATAGATAGGTATTGGTTTGTATGTTCAGTAAAAGCTTGGCTTATACGTTTGAATAATGTTTTCTAAAATGATAATTTTCTAAAAGCATATTGGGAATTAAGCAGACAAGTCCCTCAGCTCTTGCCTCCACATGGTGGACCTGAAAGCGGCAGCAAGATCAGACTTACCTGTTATTCCTCCTGTTCATGAAGGAACTTTTACACAGCCAGCATGTTAGTGTGGCTTTGGGATCCCAGCCTGAACAGACTGTTCACAGACACTCTGCAAGACAACTGGGACTACAAGGGACAGCCAAGAGCAGAGCATGCTCTTATAGCTGCTCCAGAGAAAAGGCGCTTCTGAGGAACAACAAACATAGCTGTGATCTTAACACTACAAAGTGCTTTGGAGAACAGTTCCTGTGTTTATGCTGATAAACCATAGGCATGATCTTGAGCCCTAAATTCCCTCCAGTAATGTAATTCTCTCAAGGATTAATTTTTTTTTTATGTTGTTGTTCCAGAATGCTAAAATATAGCCCAGGCCTGTTGTCAGCATATCTTTTGCCTTCTTTTTAGCAAATAGTCCTGCTTTCATGCCTTTTTGCCTTATTTGTTCAGTCTTTAAACTGATGGAGTGGATGAGGTATCGATGTTTGTATTGTTGGCAGATGTGAGTTTGTCATCAGGAAATCTATACTTGGCTTTCTAGTAATGACACATATCTAAAAGTCTTTCATATTTATGATATTTAAGTGCCAAAGAAAGGTGGTTTTATGTATTAAATAAGCCTAGTTCCTAGGAAACAAAGGCAGGACAGAAAAGTGCCATTTTAAACGTGTCCTGTTCACCAAATATTGATTTAAAATTCATAATACAAATCTGTCTGGATGATTTATAGAAGTATATTTCCACCTGCAGAAGAGTACACATTCACCTCTCTAGTTCTTAATTGCTGGTCTTTCCAGCAAAGTCTATCCCTTCAAACTCTAAATTCAAATGAGGTGAAGTGACTTAAATCTGTAAACACTTCTAAAAAGTGTACACTTAGTACTGAGCTTGCATGACAATCTGAACCAAACAATCTAAACATTTGCATTTATAAATCTGTTTGCTTTTAGTTCTACTGGAACATATCAGGGAAATCCTGATGTAAAGTCCAAATGTACTGGAACATTATTTTGGCATATGCTCTGTAACTGAAATTGCCTTGCAGAACTGTTGTCAAGAGTTCTTCCAGCCCTAGGTCTGTGTGGGCAGGCTTGCAGGGGTGAATACTTGAACTTTGCTTTCCAGCTCTCCTAATGCAGATATGTGAAAAACTGGTTCTCTCAAGAAAAGCACGAGAAAAGAACCCTCCTCAAAGGAGTGTTCCTTCTGAGCTAAGGAAGGTAGCAAAGGCCTTGAATAAACTCCTGTAACAATTATTTTTAGAATCCTGCATGTGACTCCTTCCAGATAATTTCATGTATTGCTTAAACTCATCTCCTTACATTAGAAATATGTCATGAAACAGTATGAACATCTTCTGTCCTGATGTTTTCTATAATCTGTTTCTAATTCCTGTCATCTGTTCTTGTAAAAAAAAAAATATATATGTATCTGATCAACAGGATATGGAAATCCACTTTGGACCGTATCTTATATGTCTCAGTTTTTTAGTATTTCCATTTGTAGTATTCATTGCATTCCTTAGCTGCATTTTCAGGGTCATAATTTTATATTAGGGCTTATCCTTCAAATTTAAACATTTCAATCTACTAATGGCCAAAGAAAAGAAATGAACATATTTCCTAAATGTTCAATTATTTAACAAAATTATATTCATGGGAAAGGTCAGAGAGACCTTGTGTACTTCTACAACGCTACAATAATGATGGAGATGAGCCCTCTTCAGGGAGAAAGTATGTGCTGCTAAATGCATTGCATGTGGCAATATTTCACAGTATGTAGAAAGGAGACCTAGGAAATTCAAGCAAAATAAGAAATCAGATTGTGATGTTGGTCTTGGAAGTGTCCATAAGCTAAAAAAGTAGCTCCTTTTCAAGTATCATAAGGCCATTTATTAATTCAGTCAGAGCTAGAGGGACAATAGATCTCTTTTTGCCAAATCTGGAATCCAGTTGAACAGTGTGGTTCTGAATTTAGAATATAGCTCAAAATAAGTTTTGAGGATAGAAAATCTCCTGGGTTTGGTTTCATTTCTAAGCCACTGCATGCTTACTCTCAAGCTCCTTCTGGAAGCAATACAAGGATTACTTTCAAACAACAGTTACTTGTCGAGCAGGGGCTCCCTCTTTTAAGACACTTCTAAAGTAGTCTTATAAGGAATTTAACATAAAAATATTTTGTAAAGCTCAAAAAGCTCTATGTAACCCAAGACTTAAACCAGGACAACCCAGATATTACCATCCCTAAGGAAAATATGTTCTGTTTCATGTGAATGATGTAATTTCCTCTATAGTGTCCTCTTGTACATATTTAAATGCCAAGTTTTGTGTCAACAGCTGTGAAAAAGCACAACTGTCTAGTAGGTGCGTGTGTATTTATCTTTCTTATTTTGTTTGGAAATTTCCATCTGGCTATTTAAATACTTAAAGAACTCTGCACATTGAGACGGGATATTTCTGAACTCACAGTGGGTATTACTTTGAAGTTTTGTGGCACCATTCACAGCTGAATGTCACATACTGCACACTTCTAAAAGGCTCAGCCCTTTTAGCTTCCTTTTGGGGGTATTCTCAGTCTTTTCCATGAACATTTTTGCATGGATAGGTAGCCCATGTTCATATCAAAGCTGGGGGCCTAACTCATTGACCACCTAAGCTCTTAAATACAGTAACCCTCATTGTGTGGCCTTTTTCTGATTATATCTAATATCACAGCTTGGGGTTGTGCATAGAAAAACCAAAAGCAGTTCTTGCTCCAGATTAATCCTTGCTCTCAGTGAGGAATCATCACTTGTATGCTGTTAGTTCAGACTTCATTTTACTTGAATGCTTCCTTCAACATTTGTCTCACCATTACAGCTATAGCATACCATGCTTTTAAGGAGTTGTATTTCTCAGTCACAAATCCCCATTAAAGAGAAGGATGGGAGTGAAGAAGAGAGAAAGGCAGTGATAACTTTTGGAAGCCACTAACCAATATAAGGTGCTTTACCTGTCTGAAGTGCTTGCATTTCTTTCAGAGCATTTACTTCTCGCCACAATTTGTCAATCTGGGTCTTTAGGTCATCTTTTTCTTAAATAAAAGAAATACAGAGAAATGAACAGATATGCACACACACACACACAAAATATTTATATGTTAAAAGCTGTTTCAAAATACCATGGTTTTATGTACTGCTGAGATGTTTTGATTTCTTTTAAATATCCTTCCTTAATGAAAGGATTCCTGTAGATTTCCTGCAAAAAAAACCAGGAGGAACCCACCTTTACCGTTTAATCTCATAGTTTAAATCTCATTTTCAGTTGGACTTTACCCTAATAATGATTTGAAAACCATGGATGATTGCAGCTAATTGTTATTTAGTGTGCCGGTACCTAATTGACAGCAAAATTTGCCTATTTACTTTTGAACCTGTACATCATGGGGTGGGTGTGTATATATAACATGCAAATAATAGCAGGACACAAGTTGTGTTTATTCAAAGAGAAGCTATTTCTGTGAGCATGGAAGTTTCACACAAGTCTGTTTTAACACAGTGAGGAACAACTAATACAATCCAACTTCACTGTCTGAATGTATGCAGTCAAGTTTGCTGAGCTGCAACTTCCCCTCCCCAGGAGGAGCCTTCCTGTTTCAGTCAGTACAGAGTGGGCCTGACGACTCGAGTCACAAATTCAGTCTGAATCACCACTTTGCAGCACTTAAAAAAGCACCAAGAAGATGGTGGGACAAGACAATTTATACATAACTCCATTTTCATGTCCTCTTTTCCATTCTTTTTTTTCTTAATCATTATAATATTCCACCACCATCAAACAACTAGCTGGCATGTCTCTGTTGCACAAGATGACAATCTGATTGCAGCAATAACTAGACCTTCCAGAAGCCACAGTAATGAACATGAGGAATAAATAAGCTCTTTCACATGTAGCAGAACTAACAAAACCACAGATCCTACGCATCTGTGTTACATCAACTAATCCTCCAGCTGCACCCCAGAAAGCTCGTCTCTTCCCCATATTCCCTACTGCCCGTGGGGATAACCCCAGCTGTCCTTCATGACTCCCTGGTTCCCCAAGGCAGGACTTCCAGTTTCCCAATCCATGCTACTCCCTGCAAGTCCCAATTCACAAGAGCCTGTCCATGTTCCTCTGCTTCAAAAGAGTCCAAAAGCAGGACAAGCTGAGCTCCTGGTGCACCCTCTTCACAGAGGGACACTAATGCAGAACTTCCCCACCCCCCACCCCCCCCACTGTTGGGAAACTTATCCTCTGAATTTCATTCTTCTGCCAAATTGCTTCACGTTCAAAAGTTATTAGTGGAAAGTTAACAGACAAATGTGCTGGCAAAATAAATGTATAAGCATTCTGTCCTTAGGACACCAAGCTTAAAACCATGGAGATTCAAAAAGAGAAGGAAGTCTGTATAACTGTATAGCTCCAGAGCAGTGTAATCATGTTGTGCAATGGCTTTATCAATGCTGCAGTTTTTTCATTGACTAGGAGTTTAAATATTTGCCATCAGTGTAACCTCCATCATACCCTCTTTTATTAGAAATAAGTCTTTAAATTAAATACACAGACATTTCCAAACAACATTCAGCAGTTTTGTATTTGCTCTGCAAGCTTTGCTCTGGGAAATTATGCTTTATCTTTTCCTGTTAATTCTTTTTCATTAGTTTAACTTGCCATTTCACAGCACTTTTCATGCAGGTAAAGTAATATTCCACAAATATTAGACATTCTGTTAAAATTAAGTAAATGGTACAAAAATATGAACAATAACCCTTGTAGACCAAGGTACAAAAATCTGAACAAATAACCCTTGGAGACTGAAGATTTTATTCTGCTCTTTTCCATCATACGTACATGAATTTTAATTCTTCTGATCTTAGTCAATATAACTATATAACTGAGAATGATGAGCCAGAGTCCTCTCTCAGCTGTACCTGTGAGTCCTAAATAATGCGATTAATAGGCATAACAGAGCAACGTATTTACAACTGTTATGCAGCTCTTTCTAGAACTCATTCTGGCACCTTATTCTTGGCTTTGCTAAGTCAATGGGTATAATATAGACTCCAATGTCCTCTGTTAATAAACATTTGTATAATGTTAGGTTTTAGTTCATGCAATGTTATTTAAGTACATAGTAAACTTGCATAGTCTATAAGCTTCTATCCCTCCTCCCAGTTAAAACCCAGTACCTTTCACTCTACGTTTGCTGTGCTTCCTGGCTTTGAATTTGGAAGCCTGGCTGATGGTCTGATCCAGCAGTAGTATGCTTATGAGTAGAAAAATCCTAAGTCCTGTTTGTGCCATGTCTCGTTTAAAGAACTTAACGAGAAGCTTGAAGAAATTCTCTTTAGCAGCTATGAGAGCAAGTCACATAGACCCATCTCAGAAGGGACTGACTGAGGTCAGTTTTATAAAAGTGTAGTGATGGGGTTGGCTGTACTCCTTGCTTACGAAATGTGTTTAATACTTAAGCTGGCTGTAACATAAGGCACCCCCTTGTTCTCACGTCTCATCTGAAATTCCAGTTTCCATTTTGAGTTCAGCTGGGACAGGTTGCTTTTAGAGGCCATAGCAGCACTGAACAGTGCACTGATTGCCACTAATAAGCACTATAATTCCTGTTTAACTTTGAAGCCAAAATGTACGGAAAAGGAGATGGATGTCCAAAAACATGTTGTGCAATGCCAGCCTCAGGAATGGTCTTATTTACACTGAAACAAAAAAAGAATGTCACCCCCTGAGTAAATGCAAACGTTGCAACTACACACACAGAGTGTATATATACATTAAGATCACATTATGTGAGACGTGCATTTATTATTTTATGGAGAGTTAATAAATGCCTAATAGATATGACCACATTTCTGATTAAGACCAGTGCAGTACGTGCTATCAGCAGGGTCTAGCCAGGGAAACAAAAGACAGTGGATACTCTTCCAAAGGTTCCCAAGTCCTGACTGTGTGGTCAGAAGAAGAGTAAAGCACAAGATGCTTGAAGCAAGACAGTGTCTCTCTACACTCTGGAGAGATCTCCGCATTCAGTTCTCCTTCATTCACCCTTCAGCTCTCTGGAGTTTTCTGGGGCTGCCTTTGAACTGGAATTGCTATAAGTAGCAGAACCTCTCACTGATTTTGGTGGACAAATGAAATTGTCACAATAATGTGCCCACCCATACACTCTTTTCTTTTTCTCCCCTCCTCCCCAAGTAAGAGAGGTTTTGCTTAAAATATTGACACCAAAGTCATCACTGCGTGATGGGGTGCTGGCAAGCACTGTTCATGCCCTTCAGAGCTGTTGTTCCAGATGTCTCTTTGCCATCTCTGACTTGATTACATTCTGCTCATGTTGCCAGATTATTTCAGAGCTGTAACAGCAAGAGACTTATTACTTTATTAAATGAAAGCTCAGATTTAGGGAAGTGCTGTTATACTACATGATTGCATCATGGGTTTTTCCAACCCCCTTGTACAGTGTTTTTGCAGTTTGTATAATGTAAAACACACCTGAACCATCTGTTTTGGATACCCTTAAACAACTAGCTGTATTCTAATAATCTATCACCAGTAAGCATCTGTTAGTTACTAAACTTTTCATAAATGCACCCTGATAGGACAAAACTTCAGTCGCCCTGCTTCATAATATTGACGTATGTGACGTTGTGTAGGGAAACCTCTGGATCGACAATGCTAAGGCCTTAGTGCTGTTACGGAGCACAGCACACCAGAGATGGCTGTTTCGAGTCACGCACATCCACAACTGTCTAACAAATCACTCCCACAGCTGCGTGTTTCAGTACACAGTGAAATGTGCAAAGGGCTGTCATTCCAACTAGCACATGAGAAACTGAAATGTGAGCTGTCAGAGAAGAAAACAAGGAGGTTGGCAAGGGTCTGGTTCAAGATTTAATCTGTCATTTAGAACTAGCCCTAAGTTCAGGGTTGATCCATATTTTATCCCAGTGATACTGGGACATCAATATGAGCTAATTAAGTGCAGACAGCTGAATCAATAACTACCTCCAGTTATTCACTTGGTGCATTCTCAGAGGTTGTTGGTGGAATTGCACATGAAGCTGGTCCTGAACCACTGCAGCTTGTAGCCTGACGTATTAACCTAGTGATAATTTTGGGTTACCTTGACAAGGGAGCTGTAAACACCCAGGGCTGTTTCACTTGGACCTTAGCTATCCCCCAGGCTTTGAGACAGGCAGGAACAGTAGCTGTGGTCAGCAAGCATTTTAGTGTGCCTGTTGAAGGACTCGGTATCAGAATGTATTTGTTCCTGCTCCTAGGAAATGGAGTTTTCTAACACAGGCTTTCTTTTCTTTCTGTGAAATGAGTCTGACAGAAAAATAAATTGTACTATACTGAGGCAAGCATGCAACTCTGTAGAAATGGAGGTATAGAGAAAACACAATTTGGTATTCTGAGAGCTCTTGGCCCAGAGCCTGAATACAAACCTGTGCTTTTTAGCATATGTCGTGTTACATCCTTTTAAAAACAGACTGAAACTGTTTTGAAAGCTTCACCCCCCTCGTTCAGTAGTCTCTCTGACCATTTCACCAGCCTGCAAATAGCTCGGCTGGACTTCACTCCTAGAACCTGAGTCACAAAGTTGTCCTTGCAGCTGCTGTGATAGGCCACAAGGGTATAGGGGTTTGTTTGTCTAGAATTTGTCTAGAGTACCTAAGAAATAGGTTTCACACTTATGACTAATCTATAGCAAATGAGGAAACAAGTTTAAATTCTTGTATATAGTGTGTGGGCAGGAGAGTCAGAGAAAAGTCAAAATATGTTGCTGAGAAGATGTAAACTCCCAGTGCTACTGTGGGGAAGCAGGAAATGGAACCATATAGAAGGTCTAGAGCATCACTGAAGTGAGTACCTGGTCTGTGCGTGGTCTTGAAACCAGCATTACAATGTCACTTAGAGTTACAATTTTTCTTTTACTGGCATAGTTATAGTAACATACAGCATAGAGAGTGAACACAGTTATATATGTAAAGAATTATTTTCTCCTGGGAAAAACTATTCCTTTTCCCATAGCAGAATGTGCTATTCAAATAAGAAGAGTCTCACAGTTTTATAGCTGCATCCAGACTAGGATAGGATTGCGCTTTTTTATTTACACCAGTATAGTAAAACTTCTGCATACAGACAAAATCATGGTTTCTCTTGAAGTGCTTAATTCAATTCAAAGCACTCTTGAAGTGCCTTGTTTGATAACAACCATCCTGCAAAAAACATAGCTGCTGTACTGTGCAGACATCTGGCTTTTTGGCTCCCATCTCCCCGCCTCGTTCGCTTTGCTTTCAGACAAGTGCACCATTCAGAGCCATTGGTACAAGGTTTATTTCAGTTTCTCCACAGAGGCTCTTCAAGGTAAAAAGACTGTTTCCCTCTGAGACAGTTCTACCTTTATATTCTCCTGTAAACTGGCTCAGAAAACCTCTTCATACAGCTGTTTTTCCTCTCCATCCTCAGCCATCACTGGATTTGTGGAAAGAACATTCAATTGGGCACAGAGTATGAGAAATGGGTGTGAGATGAGGACTGGGATCCTGAAACAGGTCTGGCTGCAGAAACCATTTCCTGTTGTGTGGAGTAAGATGCTATGTAGGGCAATCATGCCCTTTACTTAACTCCTGGGGTAGCAGAGTTACAAATAGACAACCTACTTGTAAAAAAAAATACCTTTAAAGACAATTAATGCTTCAGTCTGTTTAAAAGTGAACTGCTCACATATTGCTAGTAGGCTGGCTATGTTTCACTGAGATCTACAGTGCCCTCCATGCTTCACAGCTAATTGTTTTGTGGCACGTTTGATCAGATGGAAAACTGATGGGCTCTATCTGCCACTGAAATCACAGCAAACTTTTTTTGCAGCATTTCAGTTGTGGAAAAATCAGCTCAGTGTAGGATTTAGGAAAAAAGCTTGCATGTGGATAACTATTTGCCCCTTCTGCTCAGAGTAAAAAGAGAAAATGAAAACTGATCAGAGCTGTTGCCAGGCTAAGGAATTTCAAGTGAGGCAATCTGAAGAGCCAGTATAGCCAACAAAAGTAAGCTACACAAAGGTTAGTAAAAGGCTTATCACCTCCTATACATCCATTTTTATAACTGTCTTGGGTGGTAAATGGGATCCACTGGTTGATTTTAGTTTGTTTCAATTAAAGGTAACAAATTTTGTAAATTCTGCTAGTCACAGATTATGAAGTACCTGGAAAATTACTGTATGCTTGGTTTCCGTGGCCTTGAAAAGTCTTGCAAAGTCTTTCTTAAGGATTTGATCTCAGTCCAACCAGGTACGAGGCAGGATTATGGCTGCCTTCCCAACACCAAAGTTATTTTGGGGAAATTTGTACAAATGAACCATGGTTTAGAAAAGGGAAGGGCTAGCTTTCTGGTATGCAAGGTTTTGTGAAACTTATTAACGATATTTTTGGGTTTTGCAATCGGTTCAAGTTTTTTCCCATCATGCTAATTTGCTCTTTTGGAAAGAAATTTTCTGGCTACAAGTGATCTTCTCTGTCTGTTAGAATTAAAGGAGATTCCAGGTTTATTGCAAAACCAGGCTGGACCTGCACTGAATGTCACTGAGTGTTGAAATGAGGGCACTTAGTCTTCTTTAAATATGTGATGCTGCTATCCCAAATGTATGCCTCACCTTGGCACTGTGGTACCGATAATGGGATTGATCAATAAGTAGGCTTCTCGATGTGGCATTTTTCAGTTCCAGACCTGACTGCTATTACCTACAGATCTAGTGCTTTTCACTTCCCATGCTGTAAATACAAGCTTCAAAAAAATGAAGAAATTGGAGATGTAAATAATGTATGTGTACTGAAAAGATGAATCAGGGGAGTATTTTGAGCTTCTGGAGTAAGTGCTTTTTGTATCTTTTATTTGGGGTCTTTGCCACAAAGCATCTCACAGCTGAGTCTTAGCAAGCAGACAGGTGGGCAAACAATTCACAATAGGCAGCAGAAATACTTGCCTTACATCTAGCACACATATTTAAGGCAAATATCATCTTGTCTATGTGACCAAACTCCCACTTGTACTCCCTTCATTCCCTTGTAATGGCAGTGAATATAGGTTACAGGTTGTAAAGCTGAGAAAATACTGCTTATCAAAGGCAGATTCAGAAGAGATTCACCAAATCTACATGAAGCAATGTTAGCAAAGCCATTGCATCCTTTTTTTTTGGTTACCTATCCAATGCCACTCTGCACAGTGTTCAGATAGCTCAAATGAATGGCACAGTTGCCAAATCTTTTTTACTTCAGGCCTTTAGCTGCAAAAATAAGTAGGTGCTGAGTGTTTTGCTGACTGTTGTTGTCTGTTTCTTTAGGCAGGAAGCACCCCAAATAAATACTTATTTAGAGAAAAATGTTTGTATGCCTATGTGAAATGTGCAATGAGAGCTAACCATAATCCCCCTCAAAACAGACTTTTTACAGACCAGCTGACTGCATCATCTCTAAAGATAAGGGACTTTAGGAGAAAATTTAAAGCAGTTTCTTTGCAGTCCAGGTGCAAATAGAGGAGTTGAATGGGGTCCTTTTAAAATGCTGTTCCTGTGGTCTTGGCAATATTTCCATGTTGGGAATTATTGGCAGCAGCTCAGCTTGTTTAGCCCTCGGGATGTATGTGAGAATGTGTCTCTCTTTCTCTTTTGTAAACAGAAATTACCTGTTGTGCTAATTTTTCTCCTGTAATGTGTGCTGCCTTTTTTTCTTCCTGGAAATGATCTGAAAACATCCTGAGCATTTAATTTCTCCCTTTAAATATTTTATTTTTGATCATCACAGTCTCTTCACATTAACATGATCTTAATAGGTTTGCTCATCCTTACATATGCCAGACAAAATGATTTGGACAATGATCTAGGCACTGTGAAGCTCTCCAGACAGTCTGAATTGCACATTCAGAGGTTCATAGCAGGTTACCAACAGTGCAGCTTTGCATACTGCCAGCGGGGCTGGTCAGAGGGAGGATCACATTTTGGCTTGTGTAGTTGTTTGTAGGGTTTTCCTATATGAGATGGAAAACCAGACCTTCTCGGGAGTGTGATCATGTCTCCCTTTGGTGGCTGCACTTCACTGAGTACTTGAAGGTTCTGCTCAAGAGCTGAGACCTTCCACTTTGCCAACCCAGAAACTCCAGTTCCCACCTCGTGTGTGCCCATACGGCCTTTGAGGTCCCCAACCCCTGTGCCATGGCCCTTCTATAGAGGTACTCTCAGAGACACTCCCAGTGCTGCTGCTGCCACCCAGCCGGTGTGGCTGCCAATGGACAAGGAGGTGCTTTAGCTGGGGGCTGCCAGCCTGGCTTGGGGAAAGAAGCCAAAACACTGCTCCGCCGTTCAAGGCTGTCACAAGATCTGCAAACAGCTGACCCTGCTTTACCGTCTTAGAAGCAGCACTACCCCCATGCACAGGCATAATCAGCTCATGCACCAAGCCCCAGGGTTGGAAAACATGTGATGTAGTCCAAATAAAACAGTGTTCTTTAAAATGTAAAAGAAGGTTTTTAGCTGCCTAGTCAGGAAGGAAAAATAGTACCTAAATGTAAATGCTTGGGAGATGTCCGCTTGTCTCTGCAGGCAAACTCCAGCAATGAGACCAGAGAAGTGGCCCTGCCTTGATGGGGGCTGGGAAAGGGGCAGCTCGGGGCAGAGACAGATCCCGCAACAAGCCTACCACCTCACACCATGCGTGTCCTTGCTCCCACCATGGGATGAACATGCAAACCACACATCGCCTCCTGGGAGATGCTCACACAAGGGTGCTGGGAGTGGAAAAGGAAAAATAACCTGTCAGTGCAATTTTCACTAACAGCCCAATACGTCTATTGAGAAATAACATTTCTGGGATGCTGCCCTCTTGTGAAAGGTCAATATTAACATCCCCTCCCATCTTCCCCTCTCCTACCCTTAAGGCTATATTTTGATGGTACACTGATGAGTTATATGCTGTTATGGTATTAGGTGTTGTTTCAAACGCTGTACCTAAAATTTTCCTAATTGCAAAGAAGAAATCTTTCAGGGATTTTTGGAGACCTTGGTTGCTTTTCCCTGTTGAAGTCTAGCTTGGGCAGAAAGAACCCATGACAAGGTAGCACAGCATCCACCTTTCCTGTTATCTGCTGTCCTTAAGGATTCGAAATCTTAGTACACGTCATGATTGTAGCCAGACTAGCATGGCCTCCAGTGCAGACTAGTTAAACATATATTTACCTATCTTTTCTGATATGTCCTGTAGCTTGTTTGCTGATGGCACTCAAGCTATCTAGTATAAAGCCAGCTTGCTAATGTCTATATAAAAATGCACTCGCTGTACTGTCTACAGTGCAGACAGACCCTGCCTGAGATACTGGCCTTATTTAACGAGTAGGATTAGTCCGTTTCAGAAATTGCAGGGCATTTCAACTCCTGCACTACATGTTTGGGAGAACCCCAGTTTTTAAATTAGAAGCTGAAGAAATCAGCAAGAAGGTAGCTGTAGTTGTACCTGAGAGGGTGGACTCATCTGCATTTTAGGGAGATTTCAGAAGCAGGTATTATGGGTCTGGACATAGCATCCTCCAGAACTGAAGGAATTCACATTTTCATATTGTACCTAGTTAAAGCTGTTGCTGGTCATGAAAAGGGGGATACAAATCCCCACTTGTCCTCATCTTCTTTTCTTCCTAAAAAACGAGATTCCTTTGGTAGAGTTGGGGGATGCATTAAAACACGTATCTGTCTGTGCACTGCTTGGGCTGTGTTTGAACCTCATGTTGTGCTCCTGGATCATTGTCCGTCTTCTGTGTGTTTCCAGCCCAGTGCAGCATCCTCTCACTGCATCATGACCCCACAAGCGAGGTGCAGCCAGAGAACCTGAGTTGTGGGCTTATAGTGTGGGGTTAAGCAGCTGAGGATGTGCACTGGCAGGGCCACACACCCCAACAAAATATACAGTGTTCTGGGAAGTTCTTTAAAAAGGACTTGGAGTCACAACATGGTTCGTAAGCAAGGCATTTTTTAAAAAAAATTGTAAGTAAAGAGGGAAAGAGAGATATGTGTGACCCCTGTGTCCAGCCGCAAAGACAGCTGATGCTTACATCCACCCAAGGCCTGAAACCTGTCCTGTAACTTCAGTCCCAGCACATGATGCTACATGTTGTGCATGTATGTCTGTTACGTGACCTTACATATCAGAGAAGAAAGGAGTTCAATGTCTTCATTCACACATGAAGCTTTTTGAAACTGAAATTTGATTCCTCAGTGGCAACTAGAACAGCAGGAATAAACAGGGTATTTATTCAAATATTTTCAAATAATACTCTCAAATGGAAAATATTCTGGCATTTGCCAAGTAATTTAGACATTGTGTAAACATAAACTTAACAGAATGTTATTGTTACTTCATTATTCTTTCTGTCATGTACATTCTCACTGCAATTTATTCTCATTTCCAGCAGATGTCTTAAGTGCCCTAGGAATGATTAGGAGAGCTCTGATTTCATATTGCTTATCCATCAAAGGAAAAGATCAGTCTCTCCTCTGTCTGCTTAATACTCAGGGTAAATCTACTTTGTTATGTGGCTTTACACCAGTGTTACCCAGCAGAGGATCATGTTCAGTCTGATTACTCATTTTCTAGATGCTTCATTACTGTAGGAGGAGCAACTGCAGACACACAGACATCAGGTCAAGCATGCTGGTACAATTGGAGTTTCAAAAGGAATGGGAGATTGTTTGTTCTGGCTTTGTCAATATTCTTCCCTAAAATAATGCTATGGGCTCTGCCCGGATTAAAGCAGTTTCATATAACAAGGTGACATGATTTCACAAGTTACATGGACATCTGACAGATTAAATTGGCTTATTAATCTTCTAAAGATCTTTGAATCTCAGGATCACATGTGTTTGATACCACTTCATTGCAGTGGGAGAGCAAACAGGTTAGGTTTGACTGGATTTGACACTCAGTGCCTGTGTCATGTTCGGTGCCCCTCCAGCCACGGGATAAATCTTCTCTGCAGTTCTCATCCCCGCCTCCTTGCAGGGCCTGCTGACAGGATCCCTGCTGACATGGAGGCTTGCATCCAAGTGGACCCGCTGAGTCTTATGCTTTTTACCTTGCTCCTTGCCCTGTGCTTCTCCCCTTGCAGCACTGGCAGTGGTACACAGCGGCAGCAGTGCTGGCAAGTGCAGGCTGAGCTTGCAGCCATGTGCCGTGGTTCCTCCCCTCTCAAATGTGCTGGGCAAACAGTGCAGACAGCTGTTTTTTTCTAGCTTTATCAAGCCCTGTGCTGTCCCTTGCTCAACAGACTTGTGTGTTGGTGGAAGACTCTCAGCCCACAGCAATGGGGAAGTTCCTGTGAGTTACATTCTCCCTAAAGGCATCAGAGTTTTGCCTGCAGGAGGCCAACAGCCTTTACTCCTTCTCTGATAAATAATGGCAGAACAGTCCAGGACCATGTTCCCATAAGAAGAATATGCCAGGTCACCAAAGCTGGACATGTACCAGTGAGTCAGTAATATTTCTGCAGCACTAGATCTGACCCAGTCCAGCCATCTGGGGTGGCAAGACTGCTCCCAAGTATGAACTTGCAGGTTTGCGCAGTGCATCATGCTTCTGCGTAGACTTAACAGCTTGGGTCTCCATTAGTTCACGGAACTTGAGGCTCCACGCTGCTACTTGATATAGATGCTCCCCAGGTTGCAAGCCGTGAGTGGTCTCTATCAAGGCAGCCCCTTTGCAGGAGATCTAATGTGACCAGGAACCAAAACAGCTGTTCTAAAGAAAGGCTAGCCAAATTAATCTCTCATGCAGGATCTGTAAGGCAAGTGCTTGGTTTTGCATATCCAGGATTCTTACACAGCCTGGCACTTGATGCAGGAGCTTGGCCAAAGTTTGCATGCTGCCTCTGGTAGAGTGGAGGGCAGCGAGTGCCCTGGAGTGCCAGAAGCAGCACAGCTGCAAATGCAGAGGAGCAGCTGTATTCCCTGTGCAAGGATTTTTCATTTTGTACTCCATTTACTTGCTCCAGCGGCTCCATAAAACCAGTATAAACCAATACTGCATCCTCAAGAAAGATAATTGGGTTTGGCGATGTATATTTTAATAGGGAGAACTGAGTAAGGATTAAAAAAAAAATCTTGTGTTTTTTCCCCACCAAGTTACAACTTGGAAATAAATATTACTCCCTGAATTTTTAATACTGCAGCAATTAGGTTCATTTAGAGGACCAATCAACTTGATGCTGTCCCTATCATAGCCAGTGGTAGAACTCCTGTGAGATTCCAATTTGAGTTGAGTTTACCATCTTAATGGGAATAAGGAAGGAAGCTTGCAACAATTATCCTTTTATTACCCTGTTTCGCTTGATGATTAGCAAACAGAACACTGTGTAATAACTTTATACATCACTTACATGTTGAACAAAATACAGATCAAAACTTCCCATGAATCATATTATGTATGCTTTATTAAATTAAGCTACAATGCCAGGGAATGTGCTTCAAGAAAAACAATATTGAAATGAGACTAATATTTAGTATGTGAACTGTGAGAATTGGTTAGAGCAAGTGTCACACAGCACAGCTAATGGCATCTGATATATTTAGGTGAGTGGTTGTGGACTGATCATTCAAGTGAGACATTAAAGACAATTCCTTCTGTAAATCTGCTGTGACATGCCTACGCTGAGCTTCTGAAGTACTGCCTCTCTTCTGTGACACGCTGCATAAACACACCTCTGATGTATGGGTCCAACATCACTTGACAATCAGACATCGTTATGGCACTCATTTTTACAGCCCAGTATGCAACACCATCTCCCATCTGATCCTTGGGTGAAGAAATCCCATTTCCACCCATGAGGTGAGGATGAGCCAGAGTGGCTGGATCTGCATTCTCATGTGAATCCAGGCATCGCTTGTTGGAAAAGGTTGTGTTTAGGGATCCAGGCTGCTTCCTTCCCTGTGATGCCCTGCCAGTGGCAACTACTCAAATATGCGTAGAGAGGATGAACAAGAAAATAGTAGAAAATGCTTATAATGGCCACATTCAAGTGTTGGTTCAGGCTCTGAACTACCATATTTGATTAGAAAGCAAGGAAAATGGAGACTGTCATCTCTCAATTGTATATATTTCTATGGGGCTTTGCTGACAGGGTCTTGGCTGAGGACATTCAGCAAAAGGTTTTGTGCATCTCCTTTGCTTTGGAGCAGGTATGATTTGAGACACAGCTTTCAGCCACGGAGGCAAAACTTCCAGCTCAGCTAAGTTTAGTCAGGATTCCTTCAGTAAGTGAAGAATTAAATGATAGAGAACCGTAAGTCCTTAAACCAAATGGCAGTATTTTATGGCATTATGGACAAGTCACCTAATTTCATTTTTTCTGACTAAAATACAAATGGTCCAGGAACTCAAAAGGGTGCTTTTATACAACCAATGAGATACTTAGTGGGTCACAGGAGATGTGGTTCCTTTTTTTCTTTTTTTTTTTTCCCCAATGGGAAAATATTCCTAATGTAAAATGCAGACACTAGAAGGAAAAAACAGCAGTAAAGAAAATCTGCCAAGGCAAACTGACTTAGAAAAGAAACCCACTTGTCATCATCTCTCTTCTGTGTTAGCAACAAAACAAATGTTTTCTCCTAGAAGCCTCTGGAAAACATCACTCATGTGACACGTCCTCCAGGCCACACAGTGCCTTTATCACCAGAAAACACCCCAGTCACCATACAGCTAACTTCACCCACTAGCGTTTACAAATATTGTTTCGTTAGCTTATCACCTGGCCAGCCCAAGGGCTAGCCATTTCGGGGAAAGTACAGCAATCGTTATCATAAATAATGCATCTAGTATATCTGCTGTCTCACTCCGTTCTAGGGCAGCTAAGATGCTGCATCATTTACTGCTGTGCTATATAGTGGAACACATCTCTCTACATGGGAAATGTACTTACAGAGATTACCCAGCAGAAGAGCATAAAATGATTTGTACTGGAACCTGCAGCTTATCAGGAAAACAATGTTTGGCAGGGACACAGCTAATGTCTGGCAGACCGTAGCACATTTCCAGTGCTGGCAGTTGCAGAGGCAGAGCCGCTTCCAGCTGGGCTGCAGGTAGCAGGAGGCCGATTGATGGCAGCTGGGCCTTGGACCTGGGGTGGGCAGAGAGCCCCTGTGCCTGGCGGGCACAGCAGCTTGCAGGAGCAATGGGCATGGGTGGCACGAATGCTCCTGCCCCCACAAAAGTGCTCATTTCCTATTCCCCAAGCCCTCAGAATGCACAGAAGTTTCTTCTTCACTACTTTTCCCCATTCTTTTGAGCTAATTGTAGCGCCTCAGGATGGTCACTAAGCAAGCAAGGTAGGGGGGAAAAAAAGGAAAAAAAAAAAAAAGCTCTTCCAGACAGATCAAAGCCCTCCTAATCTCAAAAGGAAAACAAGCAGGCCCCCAGCCCTGCAGCCCTCCCTCAGTGACAGACCCCATCAACCCAAACCACAACCCTCTTTCCCTTTCTATAGCTGGCAGCTGCCCTCCCTAAGCCAAGTGGCAGTGGCATCTCTCAGCCCACCCATTTAATCCCTGGCTGCCCAGTTTGCAGCTTTGTCTAGTGGTGTCAGTACCAAACATTAAACTTCAGGAGGGTTCAGAAGCTAAGAGATCCAAGAGTCTTTCTTTGCCTGTTTAGATTAAGTTTTAGTTCAGTCAGTTTTAAAGCTTTTATCAACAACTGTGAAGACTGTTCCTTTCTAAATGAGAACTTGTTTTTTAAGATGGCAGGTGTATGAATTTTTAAGAGACAGAGCAGTCACTATAAGGGCGGTCAATGCTGGTTCCTGGCCTTTTTTTTCATCTTGCCCAAAATGCCTGTGCTTCCCATATATGAGAAGAAAGTTTCCACATGTGAAGGGTTAATCTACGTGTGTTAAATCCACTGGGAGTTTGTAAGGCATTCTGTGGGGGGGATGAAAGTGGACAGGATCCAGTGTTTTTCAGGAGGTAAAAAATGAATTTTCCTGAAGTGCTACCACAGAACAACAATGATAGTTGAGTATTGTAGGGACTCTAGGAACCCTGCAGAGAAAGGCTGGGACCCCCATGTCAAACCCGGTGAGAGGTGGCGGGGGGGGGGGGGGCTGCTAAAGTAGTTCCAAGGGGGATACTGACTTCAGCAACAGCAGTGCCGGTGTCAGGCACCCCTTTACACAGTATCAAGCTGCATCTATTGGACTTTCCCTGGCTTGGCTTTGCAGAGACCAGGCTGGCTGGGGTAGGAAGCCATGGTGCAGCTGCCCCGCTCACCTCCCACAGCTTCACAGACAAGAGATGGGAGCGAGACGGAGGCCTTTCCCTGAAGTGAGTCAGGTTTCCAGCAAAGTAGAGAACAGAGCACAGACCAGAAAGCCTTGGAGGCTGCCACACAGGAGTGCAACAGTCTGGGTGGTGACTAAACCCTACATCTGTAACAAACCACCTCACAAACTCCCTTTCAAGCATGCAAATAAATAAACAGATAACATGCTGCAGATTCGACTCACTTGTTACTCTTGGGCAAAGACATACATGATTCATTTATTTTCATGCATTCATTCTCTAACTCTTCATCATCTACACTGTTCTCACGCCACCTACCAGTTTCTCCACAGCATGCTGGTGGTGAGGTGCCCAATGCAGCATTGCTACCGATAGCAAAGACGAAGGCAATGTTCAGAAAACCACACCGTTTGCCCGCAGTGGTAGCTGACAGAGACAGGCCAGGTAAACATGAAAGGAACAGCTTGCTTAGGATCAGCTGAGCACAGTCAATCAGCACACAGCTCAGACTGAGGAGATAAAGTGACATTTGCATTTACACTCCAAGCTATTCTCTCAAAGGACAACGTTAGGATGTTTGCCTAGATGTTACAAATTACTTGGAGAAAAGGTGTCTTGATGCAGATAGCAATTATGGTGTTTTGATTGTTTTGGCTCTTTCTGTAGTCAAACAAAACACTAGCTCACACCAAGGGACTTAGGTGCTGCCGGGGGGAGAAACTCCTGCATGATTCTCTAGGAGCTGGAGGTTTTACGTGTGCTGTGTGCTGATAATCACAGCTATACTAGAAGAATCTTCTCTGACAGAAACCAACCAGAATTAATCACTAAGCTCACAGAAAATGAGAGGGGAAGCACAAAATGGAGGATGAGGTGAGACCTAGGGATATTCAGCATCCTAGGATGATTTTTGCATTTTATCTGGCCAGATGCCACACAAAGGCAGCCTGCTGCATCCCCACTTGCCTGGTAGCAGCATCTGTGTGTTAGATTGTGTGACAGTCGAGTATAGATGGCCCAGTGGGAAAGCTGGCAAAAGGCAGAGCTTTATTAGTAATCACTGAGACTTTGCAAAAGCCTATGACTGTTTGCTTACAGCCTCATCCTGACCCTATGATTAGGGATGCACTGATCCATTATTTGCTTATTACGACTTCAAACCAGAGGGCAGAAATTTACTCTGCTCCTCTTCACAATCATCCAGTGTTCATATGAGCTTTTAGATTACAAAGCAGATGCAGTAACTACTGAAGTGAGATTTTTCAGGGACATTACAGGCTTTAGAACATGTCCTGCACGACTGGGATGAACCCAAGCTAACATTTCCTCTTTGTTTAGATATTAAACTGAAGTTCATTGAACCATTTCTTCTTTTCATGCAGGAAGACCTTTAAAGCCATGTATTCAAGTACAGGCTTGAGATGACCTGTAAGATTTGGTAACTGTAATCCATTCTTTGAAAGAAAAGGTGTAAGCCTCCTTGCAGCCCGCGGTTGAGACCAAGACCCAGGCAGAGTGGGATTTTAGATGTAACCATGTCCTCCTGCTTTCTGCCAGCTCATTTGCTGGTGGCTAGTTTGGATCCTATTTTAAGATTATTCCCTCAGAGTATCTTCATTTCTGAAAGGAACTGTCTCTCTGAGGATAACTAACGTGTGTCCATTCATCTCCCAGTGCAATCAGAGTGCTAAAATTCTGGAAACTAGTTTCTATCTGTATCAAAATATGCTTCCCTGAACGCGTCGTGAATGCTGCTTATATAATGTCTTGAATTTCTTAGACTGTAACATTCAACATTTTACATCTAAATTTTTAATGTTCTGTACAATAGCACATTTGGCCACTTTAACAACCTCGATGTACTCTGTAATTAAAAAAAAATATCTGTATACTCCTCAGTGACCAAAATAGAAAATAAGACTTCACATTTTCCTTTTAACCAATTCCAAGTCAGTTCCCTAATGTGATCATAATATTAGAATAAAACATGTAACCCAAGGATAATGCTATGCTCAATATTTTATTTATATTTTTATGTAAACATAATTTGCTTTGTAGGCACAATATAACAAAAGCTCTAAAGCAACAAATACAATTAAACAGTGTCTCAGTTCACTTCAATCAGGCTTAAGTTAAAGAGAAGCTTTCACAGTTCTTTTAAGGCAAATTGAGAAATAATTGGTTTCACTTGAAGAAACTATCCAATTGTCTTAAGAGCTGTTTCAACAACACTGTCAGTAGTAAGCACAAACCTTCATTTCTACTATAGTAAGACTTGGTCAGTAACAAGTCCCAGCATTGTCATTTTGTATAGCATGCCCTCTACCAAGTCACACGTGATACTACTGTTTGTGGTATTCTAAAAGGTACTTAGGGCTTGCAGGCCAAATTCTGCTAGCACAAATCCTGCTTCCAGAACACACACCTGAAAAACTGCCACTCATTTCAACAGTAACCTTCACATATGCCATATTAATACCAGCAAAAACCCGAGCAGTTTAGTTTGCTGATGGCAATACTCATCTGTGTTGCACTTAGGTAGATCCAGAAGTATTCCTTTGTACTCACTGCAATTACCTGACATTCTGCTGATCAGAAAATGGCCCTAAAATTGGTATGAATTAGCATGAAGAGTATTTTTGCCTTGCTAACAAAACCAGAAAGAACTAGCCAACATTATTTCATTTGATTGTTGTCCCTATGGTGTCTGTGGCCATGACCAAGATCACCTATCTATTAGTTCTGAAGGGCAATTTAACTGTAGAGCCAACCATGCTGCGGTTTATAACAGAACGGATTTGCTATTCTGCTTGCCCTACTAATTTAAGGCCTTGAGAATGCCACTTTACTGCCAGCTCGAAGGTCACCAGCAATATTGCTCACTTTGGCGTCAAATCAAAATTCCTAGTTATGTTAAGGTTTGCTGCAGGACAACATCGTTACACTAACTGCAAAACAAAACTGGGCATGTTTCCTACCGTTTTCAGCTTATGAGTCGTGAAAACTTAATGGTCTTTCTTAAAAGCCCAATTGGCAAGCCCAATACATGGAAAACTCACTGAACATTTATTTTTTCTGTGGAAAAAGTCCCTGTTTGGGCCTGATACGGCACTGGAAGTGTAGGCAAGTCCAGCTTGAAATGAAAATCAACTATATTGAAGTTATGCATCAACATCTAGAGAAAACCAAAGTTCTGGTTCAACTAATATTTCAAAAGCTTTTTTGGCATTTTTCTCCAGTTACTACTTCTCATTATTTCTGAATATGTTTAACCCAAGGGAAACTCCTTCAGAATGAATATTCTGCACAATTATCTGGTATTAGAACAGCAACTTCATGAGTACAGTGTAAAGAGATGGACATTAATACTCAGGCAGCAAGATGCAACAAACAAAAAACCAAGAGAGAATCTTGTAAAACCACACATAAAAGTCATCCAGACCCACAAGTCCTTTCACACTGAGAAAAGCACTAGAAGCCTTCCCTCTCCAGTTTTCTGTATTACTTTTTAACTTCTGTTAACAGGATACTTGGAGATTTAGGTGAACAACTAGCCATGCCTGGGGAAAATACTTTATTTTGGAAAAAATATATTAATTCAAAGATACATGGCATTATACAAGGTCTCTTGTCATTCCTTTAGCATTTCTATTGTTGGTGACTGCAGTCATTTTGAAATAACTGTTTTAACGAGACAACTGAGGAGCTGAGTAGTTGCTGCTTGAATAGTGAAAGACAAGGAAAAAGTATTTACTTTTGTCATGTTTTCATATAGTTTCCGCTAGTGGGAGGTAGATAAGACTAGCTGGTCTTTGAATGCTCAATCCTGCAAATTAAATCCTACAAACATAACTGGACATACGGAGCAGAGCTTTTGCTAGAACTACTCAACTAGATAAAGTTATCCCTGTGCATAATTTCTGATGGGATTAATGCCTAAAATTCATTTTTAACAGGGTTAACTTCTGTAGGAGTTCAGCTCCAGCTTGATAGCTGATCAATACTTTAGCAATTCCAGAGCAGTAAACTCCACCGACAAATTCCATCCACATTCAGTTCCTTACCAATATGATTTTAAAATGAAATTTAAAATTGGTTTTGATTTTGGACACAGCTGAATCAATGTGTCCTTAGCAGAAGGTGTTCATCTGTCAATAACTGCTAATTGCTACAGGCAATTGAAGTTCTGTGTCTAAAAAGAGTGGTTCACTGACCACCTTCTTTGCCTACAACGTATGGGGTGACAGCTCAGATTAACAGGAAAGCATGACAGTTGGCACTCTGAATGATGTGTTTAATTACTGGTGCTGATGACTTAGGTGATTATACAATATGAATCAAAGTCTCTCAATTAATGATTTCTTGCATAATTTCAGATTCCACAATTATAAACGAGGTATTTTTGAAAATGAAGATAGGATTTGCTTATAAAATGATAAAGCAGGGCTGAGGAAAATGAAAACTCATCTTTTTTGCAACTTTTATCTGTGGTTCATAAAAGGAAATCTATTTTAACACTGAAAATGCACAAACTTAAAATCCTCCCTCCAGTTACTAGAATCTTCCAGACAGCAAGTGGGGAATTTTTTTTGTTACTGTTTCCAACTTGCAAAAAAAGCCCAACCTCCCCAAATAACTTTATGCAAAATGTTGGAATTTGCATGAGAAAGATGCCCATCTAAAATTACACAGTAAGTTAATAAGGCTTTTAAACCAAACAGAAAAATCCATGGGACTCCTACAGGGAAACTGGGTGTTACACAGGAATGTCATAATACTGCACTGGATGAGAATGGCACTGAGTTCAAAACAACAATGATCAACAGCTCATAGCTCAGCTGACTGCAGACAAATACAACACACACTGTACTACAGCATTTGTTCACTGATGCACAGAATAGATTTCCCAGTCTTGTTCCCTTCTACTTCCATCAATCTTTCTGCTTCCTCCACCTCCGGCTGTTACTGGATGAATGGCATGCGCTCTTTATTCTCATTGTCTCCTTCATGGTCTTCTTCCTCTTCTCCAGCCTCACTTGTCTCTGTGCTGTCATTGGCCATCTGTAGGATGAAAGATGAAGGACATCAGAGCACCTTTCACATCGTTTTATTTGTTCTTATTTCAGTTTGATTCATTTGATAAAGTGGCTTTAAGAATGAAAGAAGACATGGTTGCAACATGAAAATACACAGTCTGTCTGTGCAGAAATTTTGCTGACACTACACCACTTCCAGCTAAAATTGTAAGCTGTCCCCTCACAGCTGAATTACACAACTGAATGCTGCTTTGTAGGACAAATGGACTCTGATCTGTGCACTTGGAGCAAACTGGTATTAAAGCTCTCGGACAGAAAATACGACTGTGTAGGAAGTTTACAGAATGTGTGAGACCTCTGACTTACAACTCCTGTTATCTGTTCTTCCAGGCACACGTAACACTATGGTTAACACCAGGTAATGGATGGGATCAGGTCCCACATGAGGCATAATGTCATGAAAACTCAGAGAGCAAATGAAACTTTACAGAGCAGTGGATATGTAGATACTGGCAGAATATACCCATGGCAGTGCAAATTTCAGAGCATACAGGAGTGGGGACAAACTGTATTTCTGTATTTTATTGAAGATAGTAGTAGTAGGTAGTAGGCAATTGCAGAATTTTGTAGTTTAGGATAGCATTTAAGGAGCACGTGTTTTTTCACATGGGAATACTTATTAGAAACTCTGTAAAGATGTAAGACTCTCCTGTACCTCACCTTGTCTTTGGAGGCACAAGAATGTGGTTACCCGGACAGGCGGTAGTGTTTAACAGCATACATTAGTATGACTAAATTCTCTAACACGCCACCATTACCTCTCTTAGGGCACAAGAAGATTCTTGTATGAGCTTGTAACTATTTCAAAACTAAGGGAGGGACCCATTTACTCTTTAAAGAGAAAGGCAGAGACATTGTACCTTCCCTGTGTGATTACTAGCCTCTACTGGAAATAAACATCTCAAACACAACCTGATTTTAACGGAGAAAAGCAATGCTCTGAAGTTACTTATATTTTTTAATTAACACCCTTTCGTGAAAGTGTATCAAATTTGTTCTCACCTTCTAACAAATGGCTATTGTGATATAGACTATCAAGAGAAGAGATAGCATAAATGAATTAATATTGTTATGGATTCTTGTTTACAGTTTTAAGATGCAATTAATCTACAAAATAACATCCAATTTCCATATGTGAGGTCCCAAACGCCTTCCTTTTCCTTGCAGTAATTTTGTATGAGATTTGAAGCCAATTTTAGAGTAAGCACAAGTAAGAGCTTAACTGTAATTCCAGGTTCTTTTCTGTTCTTTTGAAACAGAAAATGTCTCGGGTCTGAAAGAAAACATCATATATCAGTATTGATTTGAAGTCAGTTTATCTTCTTTACTACTCTCTCCTACACCATCAGTGAATGTTTAGGTGTGAGCCTCGTTTTCATTAACTACTACTCTCTGTAATGATTCAGTAGCATGTTAAGTGCTCCAAATCCAGTGGATCTGAGCTCCATCAAAACCATCTTCCTTCAGGATATTTCTAGAAGGAAGTATTTAGATAGTATACTTCATATATTATTAAAAAAGCAAAAGACATTCCTACCAAAGGTATACTCTGACTTTCGTATGGGAATCGGAAAGCACTTCTGCATTTGTACACTGATGTAATATTGACTGTAGTTTTTTCTGTTCAATCCACTTATTAATACAAGGATGTTGTATTGCGTGAAATGTCTATCTGTTTTCCATCACAGGGACAGAAATAAATGTGGCAGTTTTACCCTGATGTAAGAGTTGCAGACTCATTTTTGGAGAGGCAGATAGCCATTCAGTACAGAAAAGTAACTGCTGGGACTCCAGGAATTACAATTATGTTTTCACTTTGGGTTAAATATATAAATTATTATTACTGGTTTTATTTAGGTGCTATGGATTTAGAAGAAAACAGTGTTAAAAAGAATATTGTAAGGGACATGTCTCATGTCTCCAAAAGTCACTACCATGCTTTAACTTGTGTGACTGTACACCATGCAGGTAGCGCTTTGCACTCACCAAGGGAGTGGGTGCTTTCTCCACATCCAGGATTAGTTTTCCGATATTTCCTCGGTCATGGATTCTCTGCATGGCCTCCTTCACCTGAAAGAAAGATAAGCTATTGATAATTTTCAGACACACACTAAGAGAAGCCTGAATTCCTTCCTTCCAAAAGCAGCATTTAAGGCATGGTATGTGCAAGGTCATTTAAACAGCTGCTTGAAGCAAAACTAATGGTTAAACATTTTTAGTGAATTTCTAAGACCTGATCTTTGCATTGTGCTTGCATGGGATGTGAGTCTTGATGACAGTTTCTGAATAGCATAATACACACAAAATGTTAACACAGTACAAAAGTAATGGTTAGCTGAGGTGTAGAGAGAAATGTAGGCTCACACAGTTAATCCTTACAGGTTGTTCATTAGATTTTCTCTTTGCAGAATATTTATCAAGAAACGCTACTTTCAGTGAAAGTATGAAATGTTTTTTTAATTGACTTGTGATGTTTTTCAATTAATTTATTTTGCGTTCATATAGAGGGAATGCCCTGTTCAGGCAGTGGCTGTGATTACTGCAATATGATGGTTCTCACTGCATAAGAAAGTATTTCTTTCCTCCTTTTTTTCCACTTTTTTTCCTCTTTTCTTTTAAATTTTAAATAACTAGTGTCCTACAGATACCACTAAGACTAGACTTTCAACAGCTGGCTGCAATTAGCACATGTGAGAAAGGACCAAAAACTTCTTACTAGTGCACTGGAGAGGAGCTTATTTTGATGTATGACATCTCAGAACTCATGAGAGCTCGGTGTTGATGAATTGAAATTGTGTGCATGTTGCATGGACTGTTCAACGTGCAGCATGCAGACCGCTATTAAATCACTGAAAATTGGAAGATGTCGAGAGTTTCCTCACTGTCATGGTAGGAAACTTCAGGAACTGAAGATGTACACGTAGAGGCTGTTTCATATCCTCATCACGCTATTTTTTGCTGGCATAACAGGATATGTTGAGACAAGAAAGAGTTTTATGTTAATAGGATCTGCCATATGTGACACAGTTTTATTGAATATTTTAAGAATAATAGCATAGAAGTTTGAAACAATATGCTGACTTGGGAACAGGTGAGTCCCAGAGTACATTTAAAAGCCTGAATTGGGGTCCAGGTACCTAAGATAATTACTGAATATCTAATATAGGAGGAGGTATGAGATTTTTACAATACAAAGTGAATACAGCTTTTGACTTCCAATTAAATTTAATGGATGCTGGGCACAAAATATCTTTACCACCTGTCCACCTTATTTTGAAAGCTGACTGCAGTGAACTCAATATTACAACTTTAATTTTGCGACGTGCTTCCCTCAAATAGTAAATACCAGACATAAAAAAAGTATCTGTTAGAACAAAAGAAATATTGCAGTGCAAAACACAGTGACTTTCTAACTTTGGGCGTAACTGTAAATTAACCTTGGAAAACACAAGCTTCTGAATCCCACTGGATAGAAGGTTGACCTCTAAATGTAGTCCACAAAATCACAATAACTGATGAAGTTACCTTACAGCATAAACAACACCTAACTACCCTGTAAGACTTGTTCTGCACTATGGACAGTATTCCTTTAAGAATATCCAACAAAGACTCTGAAGCAGCAGCAGCTGTATTATTTTTTATTACTCTTATTAGCCAAATCAAGCTTTTAGGAGTCTATAGCAGAGCATAAATAACCAATATAGATGTGACAGAATTGGAGAAATCAGGAAACACACTTACCCGTCCATTGACATTTATTACCAGAACATCATGTGGAAAGCAGGGTATGCAACATTTATTTTAATTTGGACCATATCATATTTGGCACGGCAAATTTGAGAAAATGTGCTTTCCCTGCATTTTTCATATGCACAGTATCAAATTTAAGACTCTGGAGAAAGGTTCAGAAGTTGTTTCCAGGGCATTTCTAAGTAGCTTGCAAATGCAAACAGCAGGTTGAGGCAAAGGGAACAATAAAACTTGTAACAATAATAGTGGCTATGGAATCCAGATGGAGCTATTAAAATATATAAAAATATCTGAAAAAAAGTTTGAAGAGCTGATACTTCATCTGTATATTTTAGTGTTATCTGCAACTTATTTACCCAGCTAGTCAAATTCTGTACTAGTGCAATGCCATTCAGTACACTATGTCTGTGTTAAAGAGACCCTGAGCTATTTTATAAATGAGTAATTTTTATGTTTACGGCTGCTAACAATCCATTTATTCAACAAAGACTGCAACTACTTGTTTCCCAAGGTGCCTGAATATTTAAACATCCCCTCTTAATCCTACAGAGGGCAGAAAGCATTAAAAACCTTTGCTATGCAAGTATGGTTAAAGCTTAAGTTGTTCTATGCAAACTATATAAAAGCACTTACTTTAACTGTAAAGATTTAAGTGCTGCATATAGCCTGCCTTTTGTGGAGCGTGGTACGGAGCTTCATCGTAAGTCTGTGCCTGAGTGCACATTACCAACAAAGATAGTGAACCATGCTGCACTTGGTTAAAATCAGACGCAGTCTTACTTAACTGGTACTCCAGTGAGGCATGTGGAAATCCTGGAATTTAATGCAGGTTTTCTGAAGTGGCTGAAGTTTGATTCACAATAAATATCCCTTTTCCAGGAGGAAGGATCAAAAGGGTGTCCCTCTTTTAACAGAATTGCATCCCTCAATTCCTTTTCACCAATTACTCTATATTGTCTGCTATTTGCGTTTGTCAGCTCAAATCCAAGTTTTTCTTTATATGGACACATCAGTTGAATTTCTTCTTGTGCAGTACCATCAGCAGAGGGTTCTTGGATTGGAAATAGTGCAAAGGAGTGTTTACTAATATAGAAAGTTTCCAGTGGAATAAAGGACACAAATTCTGTTGCCCTTTGTTTGCTTTCAGTATAGCTCAGTCCTTAGAAGGTCTGTGTCTGAACTAATGCTAACTACAGGTTTTAGCCTTGAGAGCCCCAAAATGGATGCAGTACGTACCACAGAGCTCTGCACTGGAATCGGGACTATTTATATGCATTAGTGGACAATTAGAAAATGCTTCCACTTTCCATGTTATTTATGTAAGGAAAGTTGGCAAACCAGTTACTGAAAAACAACAGACCCAGAATGCTGCAGAGCCATGCACTGCCCAGTGGATCCAACACAGGCACTCTTAGGCAGCAGTAGAGGAAAATTATTAATAGCAAAGGAGAAATAAAAGGAATCCCAAGTTTGCCTTCTCCCTCAAGCACATTTGCATTAATTCATATTGTAGTCTGATGTGCTGTTTTTAAGGATACTCTAGAGTAGAATCATCTTCCTCTATCTATTCAGTCTAGTGGAAAATGATAGCAAATGCAGGCAAAAGACCTTTTTAACTCAGTTTGAAACAATTTGCATTTGCTTTAGGGAATATGCTTTTATAATTGGAGAAACAATTTTGAACAATGATATTTTTCCCATCCCTTTCAGCTCTACAAACAATACAGTCATGGCTATGTTATCACATATCCTCATTCAGGTGTTTTTCAGCAGTGACAGTGAATCTGGAAATGACCTATCCAATAATGAGATCATCTGTAAAACAACAACAACAAAGCAAGGTCTAGAAAGACAAAACCAAAGTACCTCAAGGTCCTTTACAAGTCATGCTTACTACGCCCTGTGAGAAACACTCACGTTCTCATTTTCCACCATAACTCCCCAAGTGCTGCAGACTTGGAGCCATCTACGAGCTCCTTCCTCATACCACTCTGCTGGACCCAAGCAGAGGCACAAGGAATGTAACATATACAGCGTGTAAACAGGAATGCACAGAATCACTGCACTGTGTTACCATTATAGGCAAAATTTAGCAGCTTTAAGATTTCTTAGAAAATTTTAATCTATTAACACACACTTGCACAGTTACAAAGGTGTTACACTACCAATGCTACCAACACAATTCTTCAAAGAAGCCTGGACACAAACACAGGATAAAAAAACCCACAAGGCTGGCAAAGGCGGCCTGTTGCAAAAAAGCCCGTTCAAGTATATTTTCCTGAGGGGATGTTATGGTCAGGATCTTGGAGCTTCTCTTGAATCAGAGCCATTTCGGTCCATCTGTATTCTGTATCATATCGAGAACAGTGACCATTACTGTCAACAGACCTTGGTAGGGGAGTAAGAACAGAAATGCCTTCGTGTTACTGGTCAGAGAATATTCTAAAAGAGGTTTCACGCCAGTTGTGTTCTCTGGAATTATAAAGTTTGACAGCTGTACTAAATCTGCTCCAACAACGCCCTAGTGCCTCTCTTGGAGTACTCCTCAAAAATATCCAGAACGTTGAATATAGTGCCCTCTTTAAAATTTCTTATTCTGCTCCAAATAGGCTCATCTTCTCCAGCCTCAAATCTTTTCAAAATCAAGCTGAGCCACTTATCTTAACCAACAACGGTAATTTTCAGAATAGTTTAATACTTTCACCTCCTACCAGACTAGATTTTCTGCCTTCAGAAACAAGCTGTAATAACAAGGCCTCCCTCTAACCATTTTCGTACAGGTGAAGTATTGCAATAAGTTAGTATTTTTAAAAGTCTACATACAAGCTAAATAGACAAGCAAAGAAAAAGCAAGCTGACCAGGCACACTGGGTTCTAGATTCACGGGACAGCTATCTGCCTTGTCTTTCTACTTTCAAAGTAGAAAGCCTGAGCTCTACAGGCTTTCAAAGGCAATGCAAGTGATGATACACAGTAAAGAATAGGATTTTGGAAATTCTAATGATGGAT
This sequence comes from Falco biarmicus, assembly GCF_023638135.1. Classification (NCBI taxonomy): domain Eukaryota; kingdom Metazoa; phylum Chordata; class Aves; order Falconiformes; family Falconidae; genus Falco; species Falco biarmicus. The sequence continues at coordinate 8,015,769 of NC_079302.1, forward strand.
GTCTGGAATTCCATGTGAGTCTTACAGATTTTTAAAACCTGAATTGAGAAAGCTCAATACTTGTTCTCCTCAATGAGAACTTCGATATAACTGGCTGTGCCAATAGGTGTTTGCAAATTTAGAAATGGTGCCATGGTCAGGGTAATGGCATCCAACATTCTGCTCAACCTCCCTTTACTGATCAATAAGTTAAAATTATTGAATATTATAATCCTGTCCAGTTCATACAAAAGCAACATAAAGAAAACAACAGGAAAAACCTCAGCACATCTCAGGACAATGCTTCAACTCTGTATGTACTTTGGGGCATTCTGTTTGTCTGGTTTGGGTGAGCGTTTATTTCCGTGTTTTGGCATGGGGAAAAGATTAGTCTGTCTTTTACTTTGTGGGTTTTTTTAACGATACCTTTCCAATAGAGTAGGTTGTCAAAATGACTGTGTTACTGATTATATTGGATTTGGGGAATTTGATGTAATTTTACAAGGACTAATTATGTACCTTGAAATTACTGATACTTAGGTCTTGATGCTACCTATTGCCAAAATAAGCCAAAAATTAAGCAATTTTTAAAGTTTGTCTGTGAAATCTTAAAATGGTATTTTTTTGTAAACAATGAAGTTGTCACTGCAGCAAAGAGAATGATTTCAACTAGGCTGTAGCTCTCAGAGATGCCTATATAGTCTCAGTTGATCAAAACAGCTAATTTAATAGTATCACATTAGCTCTAGATATCGTTAAAGATAAATAGCATGGTATTATAAATACAAAAGATTTCCTGTTCCCTGCAGCAATGGGACACTGAATTGATATAGTATCTCTAAAAGAAAGGCAGATTTCCGTATTTCCTTAGCTAATAACCCATGGCAGACTATGATTTGCAAAGTTCTTATTTCACTAAAAGCGAAAGAGAATACCCTGCAGTAACAGCCATAAATTATTTTCCTCTACAAAATACAACACCAGTGTATGCACTGGGAACATGGTGTGATTTTATTGTAGTCATTCTGTCATTAGCAAGCTGATAGCTTTTCTAATTTAAAGTAAGTACAAGCTTGCATAAAAAAACTGATAAAAACAAGAATTATTTTGGTTTCTTACTAGCATTTCTAAAATGGTAAAGTACTAATAATAGCAGAATACTAGTAGTAAAGTACTAATACTGCAACTAAGAAACCAGCTTCTAGAAACTGCGTTATGTCCACAAACGACTTACGTAAGTTTAATGAAGCTCTCTGTCAGCACTCCTGACTAATTGCAATACATTTCTATGTGAGAAACACATGTTCAAAAAGCGTAAAATTAAGCACGTAACCAACCAGACAGGAAAAAAAGATCTTCATACTGAAACTAAAAATAGCAGCCACAATACATTTTTTTACTCAAATAGTTTCTTCAAATCTAAAATAATGAAAACCAACATGTATTTCAAACAGAGCAAGTAACATAATATGCTATCAGACTATGACATCACATTTGGATATCGGCAGCTAGCTTCTGATTACATAGGTTTTCCATAGCTTTTGATGGGACTGTGTAACCCCAGTCCATTTTAAACTGACTAAAAGACTTCCTTCCCTGAAATGCATCTTGTATACCCATTGTACACACACTAGGTTTTTTCCTATGTTCTCCCTGGATTTTTCTTCTTTGTTTTTAGCACTATGTTTTTCACAGGTAAAATTAGTAACTGGAACAGATTTCTTGTCTGGCTTTTCATCTCGAGTCATTCATTTCAGGTCTCCACCTCTACTGTCCTGGTAGTCGTGGCATTGATCCTTCAATTTCCTGAAGCCTGCAACTGAAGTGAGACGAAGTGAGGAGTGCCGTCCCTTACAGAAGCTATCTTATGATTTAACCCTGGATCCACATTACAGAATAAGCTTGAGAACTCTACTGAGACCATGATCACTTTGGAAAGTTCCTGAATACAGATGTTTTCCTGAATGTAAGTCTCACCCTTTATAAATAATATATGCCTGAAACAAATAATTATACTCCAACTTTGTATTGCTACTGTCAAACCTCCAGTTATTTACCCATTTTACTGAAACTAATTTGTTGGCTGTTCTGCATTCGAAATCAAGAACCAACAGTAGTCTCTACTGAGATATTCATAAATGCTTGCTGACGTTCAGTTGTCTATAGAACTTCATTTTGTTATCAGAATACAGCAAAGCAGCCTACCGCTTTATAAATACAAGGCAAAGTTAAATGGAAAATATATTACTAATTATCTGTTGCACCATTTCACAGTGTGAAAGACAAATGGAGCCTGCCTAAGAAATGGATGCTATTTTCAAGCCTTTAGATATTATTTTAAACATAATGATCCATTTCTGTATTTGGCTCGTATAAAGAACCAATCTCAGGAGTACAATCTTTAAGAGAGACTGCGAAGTTGGAACATTAAACTGCTCACTACGCCAATATAACACATCGGGGGTTTTAGGCCCATCTTAGTAATCGGGATGTTTAGTAGAGAGAAACAATGAAGGCAACATGCCATGGAAAAACTTCCTAGTGGAAATGTCAAAACATAACGCTTTCATCATCCTATATGAAGCTGTTCAGCTCAGTAATGTAATGAATTTCATAATTTATTTATTTTTTAAGTAAAGTTATTCATTTACTTCAAAGAAAAAAAAAAAAAAAAGAGAAGGAATTAAAAGACACTCTTGCAACAGGGGAGTGGGTATTCTTCTAATTCCATGAGGTTGAATGCAGTTTGCTGCACAAACTGGCATCTACAGATGACAGTGTCATTTTTGCAATGACTTTCTCTACCCCTCACTCTCAGCTAAGGCAGGCTTATTGGATGGTGGCAGAGGACGGTGTACTTTCTCTTCTTGGGCACCTCCGGTGACAGTGGGTTTCCCCGAGGTATATGAAAGGATTTCTGCTTACAAGAAAGGCACCCTTCATTCCTCTTTTTGGTAAATTAGGCCATAGTACAAAAGGCTAAAGAATCTTATGCCAAGGTTACAAATGTAATCCAAGCCAGAAGTGAAATTAGTTCAATTATCTCGGTATAATCTGTCAAACTCGCCAATCATTCTAATGCTGTATCATTACATGTTGTCAAAAAGATGATCAGCATCCAAATAAAGGGAACGTCCCTCGCCTCCAGATGAGCACAGTGGAACACAGCATTAATTTAGTTTATGATCTACAACTATAATTTTCCCTCTCATTAGTTCCACACCTTTAGGTTAAAAATTACTGTTTATTTTTACACATCATCTCAAAGAAAACTTTTGTCCTCTGTTTTCACACTGAAAATGTCCAAGCCTTCCAGCAGGTGAAGAAGCCATGTTCCCCTCTAGCCATGAAATAATCCCCTCATCCACTGTAACCTGTGCTGCAAAGATCACCCCAAAAAACTTACTTTTCCAGCTATGTCCCTTCCCTCTTTAATCCCTCCCTGATTCTTCAGATGAAAAGCGAAGACGTAATTGGCAACATTTAGTCTCTGCATCTGCCCATCAGCCCATCTTTTCTGCCCACATCACCTCCTAAGAGCACTTTCACCCACTATTATTTCAAGCACTCACACGATTTTTCCTGTGCTGCACTTACACATAAAAAAGTCTCTAACAAAGACAACCCCAAAGCTGGCGCTTTATGATTCTTTATGGCAATCCCCAAAATGCCAATGATGTCACTACACCCCTCAAATCCTTCCTAAGTCTCATTTGGTGTGTATATGGGAGGCTGAAAACAGCTGATTATTTGAGAAGTAGCTGCCACAGTCATGCGATAGCTACCCCGTGCTCCCTCACCTCCTGGCTCGTACCACCTGATGCTCTTGGGCAGTTTTTGAAGCAGGGATGGTGTCTTCTTAGGGGTGCGTATATCTGTCAACAGAACCCCCACCTGATCATAGCCAAGCCTACTAATTAGAGCTGTAGCACACTGAAACACTAACAGCACCTTTTAACCACCTGTCATCGTACAACCAATTTCATAGACAAGTAAAAGAGGTGGAACAAAGCACTTTGCAACAGGAAAAAACAGCTTTATCCTGAGGCTGATGTACTTCTGTTATTCAAAGAATATGGGTAGAAAGGAGAAAGCATCCATTTAGCCTGCTTAACCATCAGAAACAGAATCATGTCTTTTCTCAAAAGTTTTGTTTGTTTGTTTGTTTCAACTGTATTGTCAATGCAAGAGCTTTCAAATTTAGAAGAGAAAGAAACAGCAGTAAGGTACAGGCCAAATACAAGAAATACAGAAACTAGCAAAGAGGTTTAGGTAATTGTCTGAACATACAGGCATATGCCAGAACTTAAAAGTTACAAGCCCTGGTTCAGAAATAGGTTGGAAAAGACCAAGAAACATTAGATTGTTTCACAGGATCTTTCTAACACTCGATATGGTCTTTGGTTGGGTATTGTGCAGAACAGGTCCAAAAATCCACTTCCTAGTGCTACTGTGAGCTTCAGTAGATACTGGAAAGGAAAGCACACAGCATGACAGCTACTTTTTGAGAAGAATTTGAAATATTCTGTGTATATGGCCAAATTTCACTCCCTGTTCCACTGATGCAACTTCTCTGACATCACTGGCTTGCACGTGAATGAGAAGAGCAGGTATTGAAAGAGGATAAAAGTCTCAGTATTCCTTTGTCAACTAGTAGTGTTCAATAGGCTTCAATTACTTGAACACACATTCTGTAAATCAGTATTATCCTTCACACATTGTTTTCATGCAGGTCAGTACTTTCCTGGCAGAGCATGAACTTTCCATTAGGAGAACTCGGTATTCTCCTTACGAAAGCCAAGGGAGCTTCCTCCTATTACCCTCGCCCTCATCCTCTATATGCTGCGAAAAAAATAAAGAGAAGTTTAGCTTCTGCATTACTTCCATGCAGGGGCTCTCTGAGAGAGAGAAAAGCTGTCTGCAAGAGCATTCCTTACCAATTAATTCCTCTCTTGCTCACTGTCGTATGTCTGAGAAGCCTGCAACTGCATCATGTCTGCAAAATCACACGGCCAGGATCTCCATGGTGATAGTGTCATGCGGTATGCAAACATCAGCTGGCTAGTCAAGGTTACTTTGGCAACCCAAGTGTCACAGGTAATGATCCAAATCTTGTTCAGATTAATGGAAGAATCCCGTGAGTTAAAAACGTGCCCATTTTTCATTCTAGGGCTGGTTCTGTTCTGTTGCTGTTTGTAACAGACACTATTTTAATAAGCCCAGAGCTATCTCCACTAGAATTACAAACACTAATATCAATAATACTTATTTAAGCATCATTTGTATGCAGTAATGAAGAAAAAGATGCATACTGCAGTCTATTCTAGCTGAGACTCCACGTAGGCAAAGCTTTAATATTACAGCTTTCGTTAGTGCTTTAAGGCAACATGATTTTTATTTCAGACTCGCTCCTGTGGTCTATTACAAAGCAACGTTGTCTTTAATATAACTCGTAAGCTGCGCTGTATTTGCAGACGCTCTTCTCTGACCAGGAGAAGAGTTTTCTTTCACGTCATTGGCATATACGGCTTTTAAAACTGAACGCAGCCCTCTCTACAAAGGGAAATCATGCAGCCTGTCTCCATGGCTGTAGCTTTGTTCTATGGAAGGGAGGAAACTCCAGAAACCAAGGATAACAGTTTCTAAACTTGCTGGCAGCTCTGAGGGAAGTGCACTGGTGTACTACTCCACATAGATTTCTGGCAGGGCATTAGGGTGCCGAAGTACAGAGCGAAAGGAAATCTCCCTTTCAGGCTACATTTGCCACAGCCCTGTTAACACAGCTCAGGCTAAGAGAAGGGACAGAACACGGGCTCCCTGGACACCCTGTGACACAGGCAGGGACCAGGCACTTGGCTCCTCTCCACTGGTGACTGTGTCCTTCTACTCTCGGTGACATCTCTCAAAATATAGTCCTATTTTTTTGCTGGCATATTTGCTCCTCCTCACTAAACTTGCAATGTCTCTGTCAGGTTTATGCAATGTGATGTACTGGAATAATATTTAATTGGAAAACATGCTGACTTTTTTTTAAGGCTTTTTATTTTTTTTAATGAGTTTGCAATACTTCCCTTTCTCAGGCTAAGTCTTCTGCACAAGCTTTTGTAGAAAAGCTGTTTGCCTGGGGGTGATTACTGACAATCACCCTACCATAGACACAGTTACCTGGACAAAACCATCCTTTTGCTGGTAGGGATTATTTCCCCAGGAGAAATGGAATAACCTCTATTGACCACAACACACTTCCGTGGGAATGATCTGCATTTGTGATAGGAATATTTTCCTTGCACTGTGCAGCAGAATAACTAGCAGAAAAGTGCTTCTTGTATTTAATTGATCTAACTGCTGTGACAAAATACTCCAATTGCGTGTCTGCGTGGCACCTGGGTATGGGTATATGGGAGGCTGGCAAACCTGCCATCTGCAATTGCCCTCGACTATCCTCACTTTCCCAGGCTGATTCTCCTCTCTTCCCTACACCAGTAATTCTAAAGAGACCTCTCAAATTCTCTTCGTTCTCCTGGAGGCTGAGGGTATGCAGCACCTCGCAAAACAGATGAAAGCGAAGCATAATATTACAGGATTTTGAATAGGCTCTGTTCCTGCCCATGGTGAATACAGCCAGCTCTTAACATGCAGAAATCAAGCACTGAGAAAAAATGTGCATGGGGAAAACACGGATACAATCAAAATCAGCCACTAAAGTGTTAAACAGTATTGTTAGCAATGATTTTTAGAATATTTTAGACACAGGAATAGGAAACTAACTTGGGTCGTGGAGTCTGTTTCCTTGCTGTGAAACTAACACATCATGTCATCCTGCTAGTATACATCTAAAATCAAAAACTATGTTATCCAACCCACTTGTTTATGCTCTGTTACACACCAATGGTTTCGCCTGCATAGGTGAAAATGGAAAGGACTTTTTAAATCCCTTTCATTCCTCCATTGCCATTCACAGCTGCGAACAGCAGCTCTGGCCTCTATTTCCTTCTGCTGCCTGTCAGCAAGGAGAGACCTTTTCTCTGGAATACCTTTTAGCCTCTCTGTATGTTGCCATGGTAGCAAGACTTAAAACCAGACCCAAGATGAGAAAAATGTCAAAGGAATAAAAACTGACGCTACAGGCAAATTCTGGCTCTGAGTCCTCCCTCGGCTATTGAAGATATCTATTAAGTTATACATCTTTTAGATGGAGAGCTACAGCCGCAGAACGGTGCTGTTTTCACTCTTTCCTTATTCATATAAGCTCCTGCTGACGTCAATGAGTATTTGTTTTGCCTCAGTAAAATTCAAGGAAAAAGATTTAAAGCCTTATAATTACAGAATAACCGAGCCAAATCTTGCCAGCTTTTTACTTACAGAGTCAACAGGGATAAAGCAGAAGAAAAGGCAGAACCAACATCAAATTAAATATTTAGAAGTACCAAACATCAGTGCCTAGCTTATCAATTTGGTGGGACCTTTCCTACATGGTAAAAGAAGAAAAGGCATTGAAATTCATCAACAGAGAATTCCAGCAAGTTAGGACAGCACAGGGGTGTTCAGCACTTCGGCAGCTAAACACTAGTGTTTTGGCTGCATGGGGAACGCTATAGAAAGAACATCTCTGTAAGACTGTGTGGTATTATCTTAGAAAACACCTGTACAGAGTGAGAAGGAAAGCTATTTTTGATTTAAACTGGCACAGCACAACTTTTCTCAATATCACTTGTTATTAACATAAGGTTGAAGAGAAAGGGAGGCTTTTTTTTGCATTAATACAGGAAATAATTACCTTATTACTTTCAAAGTTAAGGGCTGTTTCTGAAAGGTAGAGATCGGTGAAGAAATCCCTGGAACACACTCAAGCAGAAAAGCCACATCTTGTGAATCAGGATGAAGCTTTAAGGATCCCATGCTGGAATTTCTTTTAGAGCAGCAACAAAGCCAGAACCCAAATTGTCTGCAGCAGTCTGTCCAGTTGATAGCACAATACAATCGTATGGACTCTACACTGAGATTAACCAGTCTGAAGACTGGCATAGTGCTGTGTGGAAGGAATAAAGAACTGTTGTGACAAAGTTTAGAAGTTTCCCAAATCCACTGATGAAAGGGGGATCCCTCTTACATCACAATTCTGGTTGCTACTATACGCCTGTGAGCCAACAAATCCCAGATGCCATCTGAGTCTCTGGGATGGCTGGTAGAAATTACGATAGCATGGTCCCAATTTATACTAGGAAGATGGCTTTAAGCACATCAAAGCCACAAGCAGAGGAGCTCAGAACTGTCACCTTTATGGTACTCTCCTCCATTCTGAGCAATAATGCATCTTACAGAAAGCTGCAGCCAACTGTACATGCAGGGATGCCCCAGACACTCCTGAACCTTGGTATTTAAAAGCGTAGTGGTTCAGATACCACTCTAGGGAGTCTGGTTTGATCCACAGCAGCAGATCTCACAATGGGGAAAATTCCTTTGGCTGCAAAGGAGTTTTGGCAGTCGCGGGCAAAAGAAACAAGCCCTCAGTATTTGGTTAAGATGCAGCAGTCTCCTGCCTAAATTGAATTCATATATCATGTTCAGTTTGGTGTATTCCATCACAATCTGTTGTAACAATTTATGGCAGGAAATAAAGTTTATTCATCACTATGCGATAATAAAAAAAAAAGACATTTTATCTTGTTATGGACTATCAAAGCTCCATGACATCAGCCTTTAAACTCTTGCCTCAGCAACACTGCCCTGTGATCTCTCTGAAAAAAACGTCTGGAGAACAACTGCACCAACCCACAAATATGTTTCATTTGTTCTCTTTCACATCAGCATGTTCTAATAGTTATGACTGTCACCAAACGCACCCCCTCCTCCACCCCTAGAACATGCAGACTTAACTGTAAGCATAACTGCTCTGCCTGGTGGTGTATTGTTGTCTTTCCAACTATAATGCCTAGGCTGTAAAGGTGGATGCTGTTGACCTCCCCTCCACAGCCTTGCAGCAGCAATCCTGTCTGGTTACTTCTCTGTGGGAATCTGGCAAACAGAGATCCCTCTTCACACACAAGTGAAAGATCAGCCAGCCTTTCTGGAACTATATTGTTTCACAGCCATACGAGAACTCCAAGTCTGAAATACTTCCAGAACCACAGCTTTTCACACAGACTGTCTAGACACTTGCAGGACACTATTTAAAGACAGAAGATTTTTTTTTCTTTGACACAGTATTCTGAATTGTCTCTGAGCTAATGAGCTTCGAGGTCTTCCAAGTCAATCCAAGTCTTCTGCCTCTGGGCAAAGGGGCACAACCAGTGCCACTTGGGGGTGGGGGGAACCCAACACACCAGCCTGCCAAATATTAGGCGATTCCTGAACAAGCATTTGTCAAGAATCAATGCCAATTCTACCATGTTTTTGTATACACATGCAATTACACCAGAATATAATGAAATACCAAAGACTGGGCTCTTTTCTGCAGGGACTCTGCTTCATCCGAGCAACACTGGGGATTACGGGGCCCTGACTGCCCAGGTTTCCAGGCACAGCAGACTTCACAGTAATGGCAGTGTTAAACCTTCACAGTGACAGCACTTGAGGGTATTATTTGTGGATTTAACACAGCTTCACTGTATGGCTGTGTGCAAAGCATCTGAATTACATGCCTTGGTTTCTTTGTCTTTTAAGACAACACACAATACTTAGATATTCCAGAGTAATACTGCAGTGTGCTAGTGCCTCAGTCAGGTGGCCCTTTAAACCATACCACAGCTTTAGTGTACAAGCTGCTACAATTTTTTAGTGTTCAGAGTCAAATAACATAAGAGAAGTATTCTAGAAAGCTCAAAGTGCCTTTTCTATACGCTGTTTCTTTTATTCTCTCTAACCAACAGTCCTTGTCATGTTAGAAGCTGGATATTGGTGCAGCTGAAACCCTGTTCTGACCTCATACGACTGTTAATATGCTTCAAATGCAATCAAATTAGGGATAATGCAACCTGAGCTCACCCAGGTAAACTGGAGTTTGAGGCATGAATAAAGATGGACATTTAACTCCTATGTGTTATTAGTACTAGTTACTCTGCCTCATTAAAGGATGCGGACCTACACACACCATTTGGGTTTGTGTGCGTACAGAAGAAATAATTTGTGCTATCTCTTTTTTGCTACTATGGTAAAAAAACTAGAGGTTTGGGGGAGGGAATTTTTATTTTTTTTTACAGTTGTATGTTTAGACCAAAAGCCCTTCCAAATACCTTCTGGAATCCAACAAAATCAAAAACCCACATGTGTTTACTTCCTTGCTCTTTCCCAAGCTTTTATCAGTAACTGTTCATTCAAATTTCTGTTTATTGGCAACAAAACATTTGTGTTTTAAATAAAGGAGACATTTCTTTGTGTGTACCTCACTAGAGAGGATGTGCTTTGTTTTAGGAAGCTGCAAAAGTGCAGAAGACTTTCCAAAAGGAAGGTCCCTTTTTATCTCATATTACCTGACCAGCACTCCATGCTGATGGCCTATATTACTCCCAGCTCATTTGTCTTACAGTCTTGTTCCAGTTCTCTAATCCACCAGCACCACCATTCCATAATTGGATCTTCACAAAAAACTCATTTCTACAACCTTGCTATTCCAGACCTCTCTATAGCTTACCAGCACCACCATTTCTTTTGGTATTTCTCACCAACACTTTCAAACCCAAACTTACAGCACAACCTGCATGACATCCGTCTGTGTCCTTTTTCTGTCCTTTAACCTTCCCTGTTGTGGCCTTTCTTCTCTGCCTTGCAGTAGTAGGGGCCGCTGACTGTGCCTTGCTTGCTTCTACTTGAACCCTGTAATAAGATTCAGCTTCATGAAAACCTGCGCTTCTTCCCCTACCTTTCCCAAATGGCAGATGACTTTTTTTGGAAGTCAGGCACAAAACCTGTGACCAACATGACTTCTGCCACTGTAACTTTTCATCATATTTTCTAAACAATTAAAGTGAGATTCTTCCTTGAGCTCTACTCCGAGATTTTTATTTCACAATATGGGATCTTAAAATCAGTAACTAAAAATCAGAAATTCCTGTCCTAGTTTTCATTACTACTATTGAGAAGAAATTGTGCTCTGTTCCAGAACCACTATTCCAAACCATGGGAACCAAACTTACTGGTTACAAAATACAGTAAACATTCAGTCTCCCAGAAGGTAAAGACATAGTGATTAAAAAGCCTTGACACTGTAATTTCCAAAGTCTAAGAAGCTTCATATACAAATCCACCTACTAGGATCAGATTACAAGAGCACATTATACATTGTGTCTTTGAAAAAATATCCATGTTCTTTTGTAACAATGGATTCTCTCCAATAAAAGTCATCCCTAATCAGTAAACCAATTATGTAAATTCCTGAAACTCACCAAGGTAAATCCCAGAGGCCTCTAAAGATCCAAACAAGAAAATATTTCTCCTTTGATTTCTTGTATAACTTTTTTTGTTTCAGAAAGTAGTACCATGAGGATTGCAAATCTAATTATTCGTAAGTCATCATATGCTTTGATTATTCAAAAAGCTGTCAGACTCTACCATTGGGTGCCACTCCAAAACTTCACTAAAATTACACTTAAATAAAACCAAAACCCACTGATATATTAAATTTTAATACAGTTGTAATGTTAGAGAGTGTGATTCATGATTATCCTCAGTAGCTACATCAGTTTACCATAAGATTGAACTAATTAATCTAGGTAAGATGAAAGGTATTTGAATTTATCTTGTTCGCTAGCTGGCAGTTTTACAATATATTTTGCAGTCCTATTTGCTTTACTACTTAGTATTTCTCCTGGCACTGCTAAAAAATGTCTCATTCTAAGCCTATATTAAAGATCTTAACTTTGCCTAAGTACTGCGCCAATGTGATTGCTATAAAAATTGATTCAGTTTACAACACGTTTAATGCTCATGTGTGGCTTAACATTCAGCTTAGCATTACACTGCATTGACTGAAATCAAATTGCTATGTAATTGGTAGCAGGGAGCCAAAGCAGAAGCGTTCATGTGATAGAACGTCACTGATTCAGCCGAGGCAGCTTCTAATCGAATTCAATTACACTTGCAAAACAAACAACATGTACACTAGCTACAATAATTCAAGAAAATAGGTGAGAACTTTTATTTTGCTAGCTGCAGGCGAATGTAGGCTTAACTGTAGGAACTCTTAGAATTACACTGGATGTTTTCTTTAAACTGAAGGAAAAGATACAGTATTGCGTTAATGCCCTTTTTCCTCAGGAAGGTTTAAGATCTTTAAGATATTTTACCCAGGATATAACCATACCATATAATAAAATAAAAACCCTCAGGTTCTTCTCAAAGCTGCATTTGCTGATGGTAGGGAATTCACTTTTACACAACCTTTATTCTACTAAACTGAACGCTTTTTAACAAAGATTTGAAGCAGTCCGTGACGTGTGAGGCTTTATTTCTTACAGATACAGCCTACATTTTCAAATGGGCGCAATTTAATGCCACATTCAAGGCCTGAACTTTGATAGTCAAACTAGCATATTCAGTAAAATCAAAACAGTGGAAAATCAGTTCTCAGTTGAAGATCTTAAATTACATTGCTTCCTTTTAGAATTGCTTCCTTTATGGCAGTGACTGTAACATACAGATTTGCCCTACAAAATAACTTAGTGTTTGGTCACTCACAGCAGACTAAAATATACAGGGAACTGTCAATACAAATGACAATCTATCTGCTTTGCTGCCTTGCTGTTAATTTGTATCATTACCTGTAATGAGCAATAATATCATTACTAAACTGCAATAACACATAAAACCTCTAAATTATCACATTAAATTTGGATTATATTATGCTAAGAGATGTCTTTATGCCCAAGAGTAATTTTGCTTTTAAAACTCATCTGTGTTTAAAACTATTGAAAAGAATATATGAGCCATTTTCATTAGGTGAGGATATTTACCTTGATTAATGATTGTTATGCGCTAAAATGAAGTGGTTTTTTGGATAAAATCATTGCATTTTCTTCAGGATAAAATTATGTAAACCAGAAAAGTAAACTTGCTTCCAACTGAAGTTCCGCACTATATTTAGAAAAGGAGAATTTAATCATAGCATGCATTAATGTTGTAATGTGTTATAAGGTCTTAAACCTTTAAGACTTTAAAAGCCACGTGACAGGGAATTTTAGATTATTTGAAAAAAATTCCAAATCAGAACAGCCTGATGATCAGGTGGCATCAAAACAGAATTCTACATGGTATGTGCCCCCTCTGCTATGAAGTGCCCCTGATCAACTTCCACAAGCCTTTGGAGAAACTACAAGAGTCTGGTGGTGAACCCCAAGAGTGGGCTTAAAGCACAACTGTGATATTCATTTTCTTGATATATAGAAAGTAATGAATTAGTCCATGTTGTAATGATCCAGTCATGAATCTTAAGGTATGTAAGGTAGGACTCAAACACTGGAATGCATTGACTCATGAAGTTTAACAGTCAACTGTCCTTCCTAATTACAATCAATGCCAGCAATCGATCATCTGGTTAATATGTAGATTACCTACATAAAACCACAAAATGATCTTATCTACAAGTCTTGTAGGTAAGACAGTGGTATGTGCTTTTTGGGGGAGATACTGGCAAAATTGTATCGAATAGAACACAAAAATTGTGTCTTCTTTGCAATAAAGAGAATCTAGTAACCTAATTAGACTATTAGTATGAAAATAAAATAAAAATTATGATGAATTTTGTGCTACTGCTCATGAGAGTACCAAACAATTCTACCAGTCTGCCAAAACCAGTCATCAACATCATTAGTTGCTGAGAGCCAAACTTGGTTTTGCTGATGAACGTAATAATTTACTTTTTCTTTGGCTATTGTTCCATAGATATGCTGATAAGCAGATCCCAGGAGAACTAGAATGTTCACTTTAGAAAGGCATTTTTAAAACCAAAAAGGCCCAATTAATTTAATTTACCAGAGTTCTGCATCTACTAACAACTAAACATCCTTCTACTATAGGTAAAAGCTTACATCAGCATTACCTTTTCCTAGGCCAAGCATGCAAAATCCCCCAAAAGCAGAAAAATGTGAGCTAGAATATACAGCAGAAATGCTGAAGGCTTAGTATCTACTGATGTTTCTCACTACAGTAATTCTGCAGTCTCTGAAAGCATCTCATTCCCTTCTGCCTTATTAACCTTTCTGCTCACTGTCAGTCACAGGAGAAGGCCACACAGACCAATGCTGCCAACTCCGCATCACTTTGTCTAAAACGGACCTACGACATTTAAATGTCAGGAGAAATTTCGCTTGTTCTCTCCCACTCCCTTTTGATTCTTTTCAGTGACTCCTTAAGATGGCGTTCTAGGCATTAATTGATTAATGAAGTATTAGACTCACAGATTATAGTCAGAAAAAAACACAAAACAACTAGTCTGATTTTTTTGCACATTAGAGGCCAAAATTCATCCAAAATCATCAAGGGTCTCTGTCTGAAAATGGGAGGGCTTCAAAGGCAGGAGGAATCTCAATTATTTGTATTCTGTGTTGTGCCAGACAGAAGGGTGACATCTCAGCTCTCTCAAAATTGCCAAGTAGACTTCACTATTTCTACCTCAGTTTTTAAAAAATCCTTAGCACCTGGAAAATAGGTCTTTTAAAATTTTAACTGAGACCAAAAAATGTTTCTGAAAGAATGAAAACAACCACTAGGAATTGTTAACACACACCTCTGATTTCTCCTTCCTGATACCCTGGGAGGAAAGCTGAATTTCTCACATTAGCAGTCCCTGCCAGTTGAACTTGAACAACCGAGAGCTTTCTTTCTGAACCAGTCAACTAATTAACAAAGAAGCGTGAGTGGAATTTTTTGACACAGAGGAAAATGCTAGGTTCCATTCGCAGGCTCTGCGGCTTTAACTACACACACTAACAGCGCATAGCACAGGAATGAAATAGCATCTGAATGTGTCTTTGAAAACCTAGTTTCTAATATCTTCCCTTTACTACCTACTATGTATCTAGTGTTTTTCATTTATGGTATCCAAGAGTTCTGCTCTGAGTGACAGAAAACAGTCACTGTTAACCAAATCTTAAGAATTCCTTTATGGTACTACCTGTTAGTGGTACTACCGAGTCTGTGGAACAGGAGATAAAGTATGCATTCTGTTACAATCCATTCAAAATTATTTCTGCTGATAGATGTAACGTGTTGGCATATATTTAATCAACCCGCATGCAAGACTAGGGGAAGACAGGCAGATGCTTCATTGCATTATTAGGTAGAAATAAAAATGAATGGAATGAAGCACATTTGAATCAAGGGTATAAAAGCACATAGCTTTTGTTCTCTCATACTTCACAGAGTCTAGAAATTGTTTTTGAACAGCAAAATGACTTCATGAAACCGTTTTCCTGACTCTTGAGAACAGCTTAAATTCTATGACACAAACAGCAAAAATTAAGTGTAAAAGAAGTATGTTAGAGCCAACCATTCACAATAAACATAGAAGAAATTTACTGTATATCACTTGGAGGTATGCACACGCATTGGTGTTTTTTAAAAGTGTCCTTGATGTCTACAGTATATCCCCTCTGCTTTGGTAAAGCTTTCCCTAACTAGGTCTCTGGTTATTGTCTTGCACGGGTACGGTATCACCGTATCAGTTCAATACATAAGGAATGTGTACCAATTTATTACCTAAAAGCCAGCTAATGTATTTCAGTAAGCAGACTACCCCTGTAAAATACCGCTTCTTCACAGGAATGAATCAGCAGCTTGCTCCCTGTTACAGGTTTGTTCTTTTTTTTCTAATAAATGACCAACCAGTTTTCCCCATATACAAACTCCTGTTACTAATTTAATTAACTAGAAGCATTTGACAAGTTTATCTTTAATAGCGCACACTTTCTTGAGTGGAATCTATCAATTCTTCCTGTATTATTTTCCTGCCCGTTCCCCCCACCCTCACATTATCCATCAGGAACCATGTCTACGTGTTGTTTTCCTTTGCCCTGCAGTTACAGAAAGCTATTATCTGTGCAGCACACAAGGGCAAACAGAAATGACAATCTGTCCTGACCCAGAAACACCTATCATGACTCACCACTGCACTTTCAACTTCCAGTGTCTCATGCCTTCTAGAGAAGTATTTTCTGCCTGCGTATCTCCATAACTAATTAATTCTTAGCAGAGTGCTTACTAAGTAGATTAGAAAAGTGCTGTAGCTGTGGGCTGTATTTATGTTAATTGAGAGAGGCTTAGTCTCACACTAGTCAGCCTCTAACCTTTGTAGCAGCAACATTTGAACACAGAATCAATGTTCATCAGAAATATTGCCAAAATACTTTTCCCATGTCTGCTGCTTCACTCCAAAACATTAAGATACCGTTCCCCTGAAATGAAACGGCTTACTGAAATCTGGTAGAAGACATACCATTCTGCAATTAGAGCCCCCAGTAAACACACGGAACCACATAAGCTCATGGAGATGCTGAGATGCAGCTCAGGGGCTTGGCCGTTAAGAGGTCAGAACTGGAAATCAAGAGATTTTCATGCTGATCCATGATCTTTCCACTAACATGCTGCATGGCATCAGGCGAATGAAGATAGCCACCATCTCATCTGTTATTTATCTATTAAGTGAGTATTATAGCATGAATATTCTCAGCATGCACAAAGGAACATTCTGAAGACTCTAGACGGCAAAGTTGTTTAAACACAGTTATTCAACCAGCAGACTAGACAAAACAAGCTAAATTTCAGAAGCTGTAAAAGAAAATAAAAGAAAGCACAGACCTGAAATATATTACTTGTTTAATTAAATTCCATCCATGTAGCTTGAATTTCATGCAGTGTTTATGAATAACATATAGCAATTGAAAATAATTGACTTCTGCTTACATACTTAACAGACTTAACACGTGAAGTCTTGAATTTCCTAAAACAGCTCATTTACTCAACTGATTTTGCGGTAATCATAGCTAATGTCATGTATCTGAGGCCTTATTACAGAGCCACAGCGCCTATATATAATTCTTGTCTTACTTCTATCTCACTCTTAATAAAATCATAATCATGTTACACTGCCATCAAAAGTGTATGAATCCAAAACCACTACTGGCTTATGCCATTGCTTGCTGATACAGGTAGGAAGGGTAGAATGAGTTACAAAGTGATATGAAGTTCCGTTAAACAGTATTAAACGGGGAAGAAATGTAAATGAAATTATATAGGCATTTAGTAGAAAATAATTCATGTCAGACCAGCAAGGATCCCATAATCAAGCACACACAATGTTTTAGAGGGAAAAGAACTGCAATATGTAATTCATCTCCACTACTTCCATGGTATATTTCACTCCTGTAAGCATACAGCACCAAAATTATTTGGATTTTTAATTAATATTTACTTCAGATAAGCATCTTGGGAAAAATTCTTCACAAAGTCTTTATTAAAAATTACCTTACCCATGATTAAATTTTCATTCATTTAGAACTTGTATTCATTGCATTTAATTTAGTGAGGTAAAATTCAAGTGGAATAGTTTTCCCCTTACTCTTCACAACATCTGAAAGGTATTTTGGCCTCCAACTGTGTATCATTTGATCGTGAACATAGAAACAAACTACCCTGGATTACCCAGGTTTTGCTTCTCAGTCTGCTTTCCCCACGTCTCTGTTCTGAAACCTGTTACATCAGTAAGACACAGCTCCTTGCATTTCTGTGCGCTTTGATATTTGCATGAAGCTTGTATGAAACTTGTGTTAGACTTGTTTGTATACAAAGAAACAATGGTGATGTACTGATAGAATATTTAGATTTACTTTCAACTACAGATGTTTATTTTATACAGTCAAAGGAAACAGAACCTCACACATAGGAAGAACAAAGTGTTCTAAGACAGTATCACAGGACCATATATATGCAGAGCTAATACCTGTAAATCAGGAAAGCAGTTCATGAACAACTGCAAATGAAAACAAATTTAAATGAAGTCCTGTCAAAGTAGTACGCACAGCATCCAAACAAGCAGACTCTGCATTGTAATGCTAGAGGAGATAATCACAGCAAAGGAAACACAGACATGTTCATGGGAGTTTTCTCAGAATGGGTTACATCTCCCTCCTTCTACAATATAACACTGCAAAGAAAACTGTTCTATGCTTACGAAAAAATTATTATTCTCTGTATTTCCATGAGGGTTATTACTTTGGTTACAAATTAACTTGCAGTTTCATCACGTTACTCTAGATTATTTTGCATACCTTGAAGAACAAATACAGGCTCTAAATGCTATAGAAGTTGCTTGATTCAAAAAAGGTGTAGTTTGGTCAGTTAAAGAATCTGTTTTCATCAAGCAGAAGACAGAAAAACCTGCACATGCATTATTACATTATCGCTAAAAAAACCAGACACAAGATGGCGTTTAGTATTCATAACAAGGTACCAGCCTGATCTGATATTATTAGATTGCCTTCTTACTATGTTAAAAGTAACTAATGGGTTAATTTTCTCTGTGTCTTACTATAGCGATACATGGAAGGCTTTTTGCCCTAAAGTGAAGATCAGTGAAAGGCATGAATAGCATCTGATGAAATCAAAGTATCTGCTTTAGGGGGTTCACTGTTATTATTCTGCTATCATGGGTTTGAGATTTGCCATCCCCCCTGCCCCAAATACTGTTGATATTGTTGATATCTAAAAGCACAAGTGGATGAGTTCAGCGGAAAAAAAAACCAAACAAGTTTACAGTACCTGAAACCTCTGAAGCCACAGAGCAGTGCTCTTTTTAAACACCCATATTGTGATGGCTTTGCCCTCCCCAAAGCATGTTGTAAATGCTGTACGGAAAATATTCCTTCATCCAGTTCTTGTCACTGGATTGCAACTTGATAAGGGTGTGATCTGAGATGGAAGGTTTCTACTGTGTTCCTTTGCAGGCTAGTAACATTGAAAGCTAATGCAGAGAACAGTAACTATATGAGAACAGCAATATATGAGAAAACATTTCTTTTAAAGAAGATTATTGTATCAGCAGGTATTCTATAATGTAATCAGTTGCACTGCACTCCTGTAGGTTTAGGTTCTTAAACACAGCTTGGTTTTTCCTTAGGAATTTATCATAGAGGAAAGCTCTGGCTTCAAGACACGGAGATCTCATTTATATAAGAATTCTATTTACAGCTAGACCTGCAACATTCACGTAATTATTCAGCCAAAAAAACCCAACAACCCCAACAAAAAACCCAAAACCCAAACCCAAAAAGCAACTGATAGTGCAGTGATCCTTACAAACTAAATTAAGGTGCATGGCTCATTCCAGTCAAAAATATTCTATGCACTGAACCACGAGGCACAATCATTGGTGTCTTCTGATATTTGTATCAAGATCCACAGGGCCTGAACCTTAAGTGTATTTAGTGCCTTGATTCCAATCCCAGCTGAATGCCACTGTATGTTCCTGGATCTGGGCTCCAGCTGTCACATCTCTATTTAAGTAAGGAGCTGCTGAGGCCATTACTACATTATCGCTACGGAACAACGGCACAGGGTGACGTGCAGTGCCTGCTGTAATATACCGACCTGATCTTGTAATGTCATCAGATTATCCTCTTACTTTTTAGACTAAATAGCAGCTCTATTCCCCAGGTTTCAGAATCTTCATCATTCTCACTGGCCCTAAGGCAGTACAGGTCTTTGATACCATTATTACTATGTGATGGCACACTACATCATTTGCGAGACAAGAATGCAATGAATCCCTTGGCACACAACACAGGATGGTTTTCCATCATCTTACTGGTCACCCATCTGGGCCAAAATAGCCCAAGTCTGAAAACTTCCTGACATACTGTGAGTCCCTTTTGAAACAGGTAGCCTAGTGTGAGGGGCAGGGGCTTACGGGGATTTGATGACATGGACCAGATTTTGTGCTGCCACTTTCCTGTCTGGCAGCTCACGCGCAAGACTTTGCGAGTTTTGTTTCACGTGCTATCAGTGCTACTTTTAACTGCTGTAAATCATCAGAGAACGTGTGTAACTGTTAATAACCCTTTCCACCTTGAGTATATATTTTCTTTTGCAATTATAAAAAGCTGAAGAAAACAGAATTTTAATAGGAAAATGCCACATGGACTTTTTATTGAATGCCAGATTTTGAGAACCTCCAGTTTTCACCCTGATTAATAATCTAGAATCATCTACTGTGTGAAGCCGAAGATTCACAGACCCTCCAGAGAATGCTAAAGCATAAATGCACACAAATTAATCAGAATGAAGAGTAACTAACTGCAAATTAAGGATTAGATGAGTAGTTACCAACAAACAACCACACAGCTTGACAAATACTGACTGCATACCAATTCTGTTTTAAACTCCACTATTTGTAATGAACTGCAATCTTAACAGACAATCAGTTTTTTACTACAGGAACAATATTTTAAGCATGCACCATCTATGTCTTTTCAACACCTGAACACATAAACAAATAGTTGCAAAACAGCGAGACATTCAACAACAGCTAATTCACTGTATGACTTCACTCATCTCATGATGAGTAATTCCCCAGTTAATTTCCATTTTGAAGTATCTGTGGATTTTGCTGCTGTCTCTCTTTGTTAAACCTTTCTTACATTAATGACTCTAATGGCCTCCTTGAGAACAGACTTGACTTTACTAGGATTTATGGATGTGAATTTGAGATAAAAATCACCCTTCCCAAGCCAACACCAACAGATAACACAGCAATACAAATAATTTTGCTCCATAGCAGTAGTCAAGTCTAGATTCTGATCTCCCTTGTGTCAACCATAATCTGATGCACTGAAGAAAATTAAGTCACTGCTAAGTTTCCATCCAGAATAAATTCTGTCCCACTCTCTCTTCAGACAACTGGTAAATTCATTTAAGCAGCCTGTACTGAAAAGACAGGGCAACCCTGGTCCTAAAACAAAGAGCAGTGAAACCAGGAGTCCTTCCACTAGCTTCCTTTGAAAACAGGGAAAGCAGAACACCAGAAGAGATTGTATCCTAATTAATATGATCTCATTGACAATCAGACAAACCTTCACCATTCATTAGGAACAGTATCAAGCCAAGTCTGTCTAACAATTTGCAAGCTCTGCTATCTTCGAGTATTATTTGACAATCAACTAGACATCACTTAACATACACTACGTGATAAAGTTATCAGATTCCCATCTGTCTAAACCCTGTATTACTGTCACTTGAAACACTTTAAAACGCAAAATCTTACTGCAATTATAGTATTATTTAATCAGTACATATTCTTTTTAATTCAAACTGTGTACTTTTGCAAAAAGCCCAAACAAATAAATGCTGTTCAAGGAACCATACCAGGCTTTCAGAACTATGATTTATTTGCCGCCCTTCCCCCCCGCTGCCCAGTTCAAGGAGACCTGTTAGACACAAAACCTTTCTCTGGCTGTTCTCAAAAGCACTAGATTGTAAAGCCCTCAATTTTGGGTCATCATGCAAGAAAGTACTCCTGTAGCAACCAGCCTTAAGCAGCAAAGGTGAACAGCACTGCAGATATAACTCATTGTCTTCTAAGACCGCAAAGATGCTTTTCACCTCTGATACATAGATGGCTACTGCAACTGATCTATGGTTGAAAAGATAAGTATTTATACTGTAATACAGTTTTGGAAGAAAACCAGATGTCTTCTATGTTGGCTTCAGAGAATCTGCATTAATTTGTGAATTGATACTTGCACAAAGAAAGAATACATGAAAACAGATGCAGTGTGAATAAAGCAAGCTGAAGGGGCACGTTGGGGATATGCCTTTCATATATGGATCCAAACTTTTACATATGTGATGATACATTCAGGTTTTTAACATTAAACATTTGGAAAGGTGTCCCATGGTTGAGGCTCCTCTGAATTTTTTTTCCTTAAAATATTTTCATTAATGTCACTTAGTGGATTCAAGGTCATGTCTATGGCAAAATTACCAGTCAAGAGGACAAATGGATTCTTCTGTGAGCATCTGCAGAGGGGTGACATCCTTCCATAGAAAACTATTCATTCATTCATTTTCAAATGCCATGCAGGGAATCCACCTTTCGGCCACTCTCAATTTAAACATATTTAATCTCAATGTTCTTTAACGGGTCAGGACATTTCCTCAGGAAACATCAACAGTAAAACGTGGTCACACTGGTTTATTCTCGAATGAAGACTACTGAGAATCTCCACATGTCCACTTTCATTTGGCCAAAATCAGGCTTACTCAATAGGAAATAGAAAGCAATCAAATGGCAAACTCTGAAAGGGGGAAGATGTTAGAGCCATAACGTTAAAAAAAGAAACTTCCCAAAACAGAACAAAAATGCATACTAACCTTTCTTCAGTCTGGTTCTACTTGGTCCTCAGCTATGACACATTTTTCTGTGCATCATATTAATTTGAGAGTCAGCCTTAAGTTATTTTTATACCTACAAAAATATGTCCCCAAAATGATAATGGCAAAATGAGTAATATTTCAGTTATACTTTGCAATCGATTAAGGACACCTCTAGTACTATTATATCCCTGAAGATACTAGCCAGACATTTCCTTTGTAAATTACCAGATAGCTCATGGAAAGTGAGCAGGCATGATAAATGAGCTGCAGTTTTCTTGACTGTGCTTTCTAACAGATGTATTTACATATTTCACAATCTACCGGTAGGGATGATACGTGTTACTGCCAAATGTTGGATGAAATGTTATCAAACAGAAGTCTGCCAACAAATTCCCATCATGCTGACTATTAAGATCAGCCTGCCATGTGTAATTTTTCACGTTATGTCCTCAAGCAAGAATTTTTTAAGCTATTGTTACTATTTTAATTATCCTTTTCTTACTCACCGATACATGCAAAGTATGTATTTACATGAAGAAGTTGCAGAATGCCTATCCAGAGACTTGTGACACATTTTTAAAATACTCTGTAAGCTTATTTAATAATAAAAAAACCCACGTGAAAAACCTACATCTGATCCCATTTCTATTTTACACTGCTCTTCAAAGGGCTCTTCCTTTCAGGCAATAGTAGAGGATTTTGTCTTGCATGAGCCAGCTGCTCTTTAAACACAACATCTGATTTCCCTTAAGCAGTTCGATGGTGAGAATTAGCCACTCCATGCCACTGGCTGGTAAAACCCTGAGGTGCAACTGAGTTGCTATCAGTGACAGGGTGGCCTTAGGCAGACCTTCTAGAGAAGCAGGAAGAGATTCCCAGGGAAGCTGTCATCCCCTGTTTTGAAAGGAACAAACAAAGCACATCTCATGCTGGACCGTTTGCATCTGCTGGACCACGTAAAGTGGTATGTTGGGGTCCACTGGGGCAGATGTAACGACAGCATGAAGAGACGTACAGCTCCCACATTACCACAACCTGAGGCGGTACACACTCTGTCATCATATAACCCAGCCCAGGCACACGCCAGCCCCAGGGAACAGGTAATGCATCCTGCTCCAAGAACTGTCATAGGCTGCGGAGTCCTGCCCCGCAACTCAGGATATCTTACCTGTGTCCGTGACAATGGTGGTACCGTAAGGCCACTTGAAAATGAGCATCACGCTGGGCTCACAACCCTGCCCACAGCGCATTCAAAATCTTAACAAAAGGCACTATTAATGTGCTAAGTCTGATGGTTACTATTTCCTCATGGATGCATGGTAATACCAGCTCACGTGTTTAGACACAGACAGAATTTTGTCACAGCACCTTCTGAATAGCAACCATACGATATAACCACAGTCCACCTTCAGCAAAGCATCATGCATCCTACGCGATGGGTCAGGCTCAGTGCACTTCACAAACACGTAAGACACATATTAATCTGGCACTGCTACTATAATCACACCGTTTCTTTAAATGTTACTGGTTCACACCTTCAAAAATTCCTGCATTCATTTATTGGCATCTTAAGTATAAAGGTCTCAGAAACAGTGCTTTGATCAAGGGGTTTATTTGCCCAGGCTACAGTCATATTAAGTGCCTTTACATGTCTTTAAGAAGAGCTAAGCCATTAAAGCTAAAAACAGAACCAAACAAACACCGTACTGCACAACTGTACCTCACATTATAAGTGAGGTCTGATTTGACTGCCTGTGATACATTTTCAGCAGCCTCCCGAAAACCTCTAAGCTTCCCAGGTTTGCTAGCACAAATATAACACTGAAACTAAAGCTTACGTATTAGATCTTTTCCTCAGAATAGATTTTAAGTTGTTTTCAATTATAACGTCTGCACTTCAGGCCACACTTACTAGTCACATTTCATGCACTTAGGAAACTGATATAATTTTCTAAGATTGAAAAACCGCATTTATTAGTAGTATTTTCAAGAACGCTGCACAGAGCATTTGATACTCCAGAAATATTTATTAGAGAAATGTCTTGGTAACTCTGGATCATGGAGTTTCTGAATAGCAGGGGCTTTGGAGACAGCTTTGTGCACAAACTAAAAAGCAGAATACATTAATAACTAGAAAACATATTTAAATCTAGTAGTGCACGTATTTCAGAAATTTCAAAATGGGGAAGGAAATTTTGCTCCTACCTCTTCCAAAGCCCATAACGAATCAACCACAGGCTTGATCTTCTTACTGTTATATAGGTTTAGAAGTTTGTCCATCACACCCTTGATCAGGCCACCTCGATTCTGTTTGAAAAGTAGATTCAACAGGGAAAATCCAGCAATGACTTTGTTCTCCTCATAGAGCTTGATAGGATTTACTTTCTCAACCTGCCACCACTGCAAAGCAATAAACAGCAGCAGGGTCAGAAAAACATTTCTCAAGAAATGTACAGGAAAGTTCACAACAAAACGGTCTGGGCAGATGTGATACACAACTCATCTGTCAGATCTGAAGCAACAGCCAAAGAGAAACAGCAAGAATTTTATTTAAGGAAGAGGCAAAAAAGTATGCAGCTGAGTGACATGCGGAAATAAAACACAGACTTGCGTGGCATGAAATGAGGGTGTTAGAAAAATGGTGAACAGATCTGGTTTTAGGGCATGGGTCTAGGAGTAAGGAATTTGGACCTCCCTTCTTTTTCTCCTATCCTTTGCTATCTCAACAGAGCCATGCGAGCTTCCCAAATGCTCGCAAGCAACTCTTGACATGTACTCTTCTCTCAAAAAAAAGGAAATCATGCACTGCTTATCAGCTTCCACGTACCTTTCAGCCATTATTGTTTGTGGTATCTGAGCAACCCTCACAATGTCTCATGAAATTGTTTTATCTCATTTAGCCCAAGAGCATCCTGAGACTGAGATCCTACTTCCTAGCAAGTTTTATTTGAATGAGTCAATTTTTAATTAAAATTTTCATACAATTTTTATGAGTTAATTTTGCAGTATAATTACATCAAGAAAGTAGTTATACTTTTAATACAAAATCTGATATGCTATTTTTTATAAATCCAATTTATTCAGTCAACAAATACCAGCATACAT
Organism: Falco biarmicus; assembly: GCF_023638135.1. Lineage (NCBI taxonomy): Eukaryota > Metazoa > Chordata > Aves > Falconiformes > Falconidae > Falco > Falco biarmicus. Next base: position 8,041,212 of record NC_079302.1, read on the forward strand.
GAAAAACATTTCAGTTGAAATTGATCTTGTCGGGCCAACCTACCCTACAATTATACTCGTCTGGATATGTTTATGTTAACAGTATAAAAGCTGCATAGTAAAGGTTACCTTGTTTTAGTTCACAAACACATTGTCAACAAAGATCGTGCCACTACAATCATTAAGAAAATGTAGGAGGCAAAGAACAGCTTCTTGCTAGTCTTTGATTTATCTTGTTTTCAACTACATAGAGACTTTTGAAGCCAATTTCTCCTGGGAAGGGGTTTTTGCTGGAAGCTGTAAATGAGCTCCTGGCAGAAAGATATGACAGATCTTCAGTCAAGGCTTCTCGCTCTGTTTTTCTTGTCTGAAGTAATCACTTTCACTCCTGGTTAACTTATTTCTCACTAGCAGTTTATTTGATATATTTGTCCCTTTTTTGATCTCTAGGATTTCTGAGCAGATTTTTTGTTGTTGTAGTAAGCTGAAGAAAAAAATATAACATTTGAATTTTGGATTTGTTGACATCATCAATTAGGAAACAAATGCAACATCATCACCTCTTTGATGTCATTTGCAATGATCATGGAGAACTGACAAATGCGTTTCTTATGAACTAGCTTCTGAAAAGCTGGAAATGACTGGACACAAGCCCCACCTTAAAAGAGATATCTTCTTTGATACTTCCTTTAATTTACTGCACTGTCCTGACAGTGTTTTCAGATATGAAGAACCTGCAGGGTACAGTTATCCCTATCCATGGATACGTATCCATAAGTAAATAAATAATGCAGTCTGACTTTACACTTAGCTGTGTAAGAGAGGTACGTCTGATGGCACCTCTCCTGTGCAGACAGGCCGAGAGAGTTGGGATTGTTCAGCCTGGAGAAGAGAAGGCTCCAGGGAAACCTTATCTCAGCCTTCCAGCACCTAAAGGGGCTGACAAGACAGCTAAAGTGCTACTTTTTACAAGGGCACGTAGTGACAGGACAAGGGGGAATGGCTTTAAGCTGAAAGAAGGTAGATTTAGTTTAGAAATAAGATATTCTTTACTGTGAGGGTGGTGAGGCATTGGCACAGGCTGCCCGGAGCAGCTGTGGGTGCCCCATCCCTGGCAGTGTCCCAGGCCAGGCTGGACGGGGCTTGGAGCAGCCTGGGCTGGTGGTGGGTGTCTCTGCCCATGGCAGGGGGTGGAACTAGATGGTCTTTAAGGTCCCTTCCAACCCAAACCGTTTCATGATTTAAATATGCATTGCACACAGAACTGATTCCTGTCTAGCTGCTGTACCAGAAGAGAACGTGTCAAACCACTGCAGTCAGAAAAACACCCACTTTAGCAACATCAGAAGTAAAAACTTATTAGAGATAAATAAGAATGATGAAGATGAAAATACTACAGAAAAGACTGAAGTTAGAAAAGCAGAATCACAGCACTGGGACACTTACTGATTTTGCAAAACTGAAGAAGCTTTTTGTCTCCCCAGTAACCATGTTAGAAGAACCTGTAAAATAAGAGTATATTCACACACAACTTATTACATGCCGACAAGCAGACCATTTATCATATGTAAAATCATTTCCGTGATTCATATTTAAGAAAAAACATTTCCACAGGTTTAAGAAGGATTAGTAGATGTCCTCATACTTTGGGAATAATTGACAAAGAGGCCAAGGTGACTGAGCCCTCCAAGTTTATAGGTATTTTGAGGTGACAAGAACAAACTATCAAATCTTCCAAAACCAGGAACAGGTTAAGTGTTACTAGGCATCTTGACACCAAAACTCTTCTGTAGCTCTCTCTGCAGTAAAATGTAATTTGTCATGCCATTTGTCTCTGACCGTTATTACTTAGCAGCATCACCACACAGGTATCCTTTTTCTATATCCGTAAAGCTAAATGTGTACGACTACTACATGTGTGCATGTACGTGCACTACAACCTGTTAACAAAGGTAACGATGATTTGCTGGCAGGGACCTCATTACAAACAGGCAGCCAGGTTGGCTTGTACAGCCCAAGCAGGTATCTGAGTGACAAGGCATTTGTTACTGCCATCCTGCTAGCTAGATGAAAGCCCAAGCACGCAGGTGTGCTTATCCATGATGCCACTGCACCTTCCACTGTGATACAGATATATTCTTCATTTCAAAATCTAGCAATCCCTTCAGCTGTCCCCCGACAGAAGCTTGGCCTGCTTTATCGACGCACAACAAGGCAGCCTGGCAGAACTGCAGGAAAGACGTGTTCACTCAGGATGTGGAGTAGTCCATGTACATGAATAGGAATTTGTGAACAGAAGCCTGGGCTTGAATTCCTAAACGTCATGTCAAATAAAAATGATAGCATTCTTCCTGAAATCCTCCTCCAAGCTTCCCTCCCACAAGAACTATTTTACAGTTTCCTTGGCCACACTGTGATTCCTATGTGTAGAATGAGAGAGCCAATCTTTCTCCTACACTTCTGTATCACCCAATGATGTTTAACAATCTGAAACATACGTTTGGTTTCACTTTTAGATATTTTTTTCAATTATTTTTTTAAAGAGTTTATTTGTATTACCTATTGCTTCTCAATAATTTAGTCCGTGCTCAGCTTCACTAAAATCCTTGATTGGAAATGGTCAATTTGAGGAAGTATTACACGGTAGCCTCCAGTAACGAAGGGAGTGGCATGGGTGATTTTAAGAGATTTTTAACCTTTGCAAAGCTTTTGTTTTGAAGTATGTACATGGCTTTTTCCACTCACCATATAAAATGTAAGTCCCAAGTGGTTTGAGGAGACTGAGGCCTTTCCCAGTATTTTCTCCACAAAGACAGTCCAAAACAATATCTACTCCATCTGTCGAGATTCTGAAAAGCAAGAAAGAAATCTCACTTTGCAGTAAGATCCAGAGGACTGGTCAGCCAGCATGATCTAGGCCAATTGGTAACATGGTACTAACATTTTCCAGGTGCTTTAGAAAGGACTCTAAGGCTGAGGCTATGACTATGTGAAAACTTTCTCTGCATCAAAAGACCTTTTAAACTCATTCAGGTGCTGGAATGCAAGTCTGTTGGGCTAGCCAACCCATGCCCTTCAGGCTTAGAAGGGTGGGAACCCATCTTGTTCCCCCTTTTTGAGGGTTTTCAGTGAAATTATATTTTATATATATATATACATATATATATATATAAACAGGTGATAGACAAAGTTCTTTCTGAGTGAATGAGAATGTCAGAGATTGTCTTTTTCTGGTCAACAAATGTCAGAGAAAAAAGACATTTTTGTTATTCACATCTTATATTCTTTTTTGGAATTCATAGGGAAACATATCTTATTTTAGTCCTTTCCAGATAAAATTATGCCCTTGGACAGTTACTTAAAGAGTCTTCTGTTTCAGACTTTGTACAAACTAGACATCAGCGAAGAGTTAAATCAAGCATAAAGAGAAGTCACCAAGAGCTAGAAACCCAGCTCTAAGGATACAATCAGGTCATATTATAGAAATCACAAACTATTTATATTGTTTCCATAAACAGCTTGCATATTTATGATCTTCCAATAAGCACCTTTGTGAATGCAATGTCAATAGGATGCTGAAGGAAAAAAAAGAAAAAAAAAAACCAAAAAACAAACCAAATACCACACACCAATACCCCAATGTAGTTTTTTTTTTTTCTGGCAAAACACTAGCTGCAAAATCCTATCACTAGTTTGACCTAAGTCTAAAACCCTACCTCCTAACCAAATAAACAGCCCAAGCAGCAGTAAATTCTTGAGTAACACTCTGAAACAGTTATGTAAATAACTGATGCAGAAACTACAAGAAAATTGCAACCTGGAGACTATCAAAGGTTTAAGGGGCAGTCAACAGCGTCTAATCCCCACGAACACCAATTAGCACCTGATGACCATGCCTTCTGCAGTGGTGTAACTGCAATGAGAAGTCAGGAAAGAGGTTAAGCTTTATGGCTTGTAATGCATCCTTGTTTCCTCACAAAACTCAGACATCCACTGGTTACAAACAGCAGCAAAATGGACAATTTCACTGTGTGCTACTGCTGCCGTAGGTGGGGTACTAAGTGGTTTACATTCAGGCCACTGGATGAGCTTTCACTGTAAATGAATAATTTGCAATCAAACAGCTTTTGGTGCCTTCCACAGTTGAAATGATTCCTCATCCCCCAGGATCATTTCCACATTCATATCACCTTTGGGTTTGGTTTTTTTTCATTTTTGGGGGGTAGGTGGGTTGCTTTTTTTTTTTTTTTTTTTACTTTTCTCCTTGATGAAAGTTCTTCCCTGGAATACCCCAGTCACCTGCAGTAAAGCAGATTCCTTCCACTATCCTTTCTCAGCCACTGGCCCACCTTCTCCTGCTCACAACCTCTGAAGAAAGAAAGAGTCTTCTCCTTCCCTTAGGGCTCCCCCTGACCCAGTGTGCAGCAGGCAAATGCAGACCAGCTGTCCTCCCTGCTGGACACACATTTTAAGCAGAACAAAGTCTACAGCTAATATCCAGCAAACCAAGCAACTACACTGTTCTCCCCACTGCCTTGTTCAAAAGCCAATTTGTCTTCATAACACTCTCAAAATCACCACTGTACTTTTTTTCTTTTCTTTCAATACAAAGTGAAAATACACAGATCTGAGCAACAAATCAGAGTGCTGGCATATTCTGCAAGGTGCCAGTTCTGACTTCAGTCAGGACTATCAGTTGTGCTAATATAATGCTACGCACCTCTAGACCAGGAAAGACAAACAAACTAGGTTGCTGTACCTATATTTCAACTTTTGTACCCACTGGTTCTCTGCCTCATTGGTTCACTGAGAGGTGAAAAAGCATGTGAAAATGCAGGATCACCAAAAGCGATTTTAAAAGACTCAACAGAGCAGAATTCCACCCCTTTGTAACCAGGACTCCTTTTGATTTCAGCAGTTACAGTCTGCTATACAGAGTCAGGGGCAGTGTCAGGAACTGTCCCAAAACAAACTGTCCTGATGAAGGGCAGAAGCAGTCAACGTTCTCTGCATTCATGAGGTTATCAGATGTTAAAAGGACTTTATTCCTTTTTATAAGCAATGACATCTGTTGTATCTGCTCCCAAATCACATACCCACTTAGATCAGACCTGTTGCCCCTGCAAAGAGTTATGATTAAGGTTGGTGCTGAACTCTGATTAACGTTTTCAAGTGTTCCCTCTTGCTGAATCAATGTTTGTAAAGTGGGGACTGCTAGAATCCAGTCTTAACCCCACAACAGCGATTTTCCAGGGGCAGCAAAACACTTAGATACATACACTTCCCCGAAAGAAAGGCTATCAAAGGGCTGAAGAAATGTGCTGTGATTCTTCTGAGCTGTAAGAAAATAATCCAGCAGATGAGACCTCTACAGGTCCTCCATTTCCTGTAAAACTTCCCCTGTGGAAAAGTTTTACTTTGATATAAAATGTCCTTTGTGACAGATCATTGCAAATGTTCTCTTAAGCCCTTAGGAACACTCCAGAAAAAGCAGCAAGACACCCTGCTTTCTCCTCCAACAGCTTGCTGGATTGCTAACAGCTCTGACAAAAGTCTGCGATAAACTGAATGTCCTCTCTGAGGGCTAGTAACCCTGGTACTAAGAGACCACCTGAGACTTTACGTATCACTCCGAGGAATGCGTAAGTTTGGCAGGAAACCTGTCAATTGTACTACCTTGGGGCTCCCCTTTGAGAAATGTCTTGTTTTATACCCAGCTACATAATCTAGCATTTTGACAAATACAGGATGGAGGGAAAATACTACTCTTATCTGTCTGACAAATAAAAATCAAAAAGACATTTTTTACTAAGTTTCTTATCAGTTCTAAAGTTTTGCCACCTGCATCAACAGCAGTATCTAAAAACAGACAAACTGGAAATCAAAGTATTTGAAAGCATGTAAATACAAACACACATGAGTACTTCAAAAGGCAACAGGCTGATTCTAATCTGGATGCAAACAAACAAAATCTAAGGATCTTAAATTAAAACAGACATCATGTGCTCTGATAGCAATCCCTGGCAGAGGATAAAAACCCAGGCAGACAGAAGCACACCCAGAACTCCAAGACCTGGATAACTTGCAGATCCACTGAAAATATCTTACTCGGTGCACTGCAGTGAGCTCCTACATACGCAGATAACAGTAAAGTACATCCTTCTGTTAAAGCCGATACACTTTTTCACTTAATTTACTTTGCTCGCAACAGACGTTCACGTATGAACACAGACTAACGAATCTTATGTTGCTTTATGAAGAAATAGGGAGACGCTTGCCATCTTGTCCCTTGTAGTGGACAGATGGAACATACAGAATAAACTACAGTTGCCAAACTCACAAATGTAACCTCCTCCCATAAATATGATCAGCCCGGTGTCTTTCATTGTCTGTTTCCAGGTACCATACAACCCTTACTCAGAAAAATAAAAGATTACCTTTTTACTTCTTGAACATAGTCTGCATTTCTGTCAAACAGGTGAGTTACTGAGTCTTTGATTGCTTCATGTTTGAAAGATGAAGCGGTTCCAAAAACAGTAACATTGGGAATTGTTGAACAGAGCTGAGCAACAGCTTGACCCTGCAAACACATTATTATGTTAGTTGACTGACATGGAAATTGGTTAACAGACTTTGCAGCTGCCAGTTCGCTCATGTTTGGTCTTGGATATTGCTGTGTCACGTGCAAGGACTTCCCAAACTAATTTCTTGCCAGTGCAACGCAGTTCAGCCACAGGAGAAGACACTTAAATCAAAAGGATATTCTGAAGACAAAGCAACTGCAGGGATAAAAGTAATTTAATGTATCAAAACATTCTATTGCAAAAAGAGTTCTTCTTGATCTTTTAACAGAGGCAGTGTAATTTAAGGGAAGGGCATTAATTAACAAAGACCACTGGAAAGGATTACTCACAACAGTGCTAGAGAAATATTTTTCATTTGGTATATGCATCCCACGTCATTTCCCCCGGTGTCCCCTGAGGAACATCAGCAGTCCTCTTTGCACCTCCCACCTAAGAACAGCGTTGACTGCTTCCGCATGCGACTCAAAACCTCTCTGCTCATGGGGAAGGCTTTGCAGCACCTGATGCCAGAACAGAATTTCTGGCAGATAATGTAAAGTACTTGGTTCCTCTGGTACTCAGATAAGCTTTCATGCCTCAGCTTTTTGCAGTCCTAATACAGAAGGTCTAGCGTAGTCAGTCCCAGGACAGCACGTAGTCTACCATTCCTAAGTGATCACGTTTTCTTACGGTTTCAGTGGGAGACAGCAAGTTGGTATAACAAATACTGCATAGTAATGCAAATCTGCTTTACCTCTTATTCATAAAAGTAATTATTACTGATTATTCAAAATGCAGGAATAGCCTTGAGTCCCACTGAAACGTCTGCTTAGGCTCGTGCCCTAACCTGAAAACTGACCAACAGCAGAGACGATGAAATTGCCTAGAGCATGTATAGGAAAATCATTCCCCTCGTACATCCCTCCTGCGTCTGGGCAGGAATCCAGTGGAGTCAATCAGATGCTACGTCACTGTTTAGGTAGGACTTGCGGCATTAAGACAATGTGTGCATTCAAATGTCTGTGCTTTGACTTTCCAGCTTCAGGCTGCAGGAGGCTTTAACTTCTTTCCCTAAGTTTTAACCTCTGATTTCATGAGGCCGAGAGAAGAGAATCACTACATAAATGCTGGGCCATCTAGATTTCAGAAAAGATCCCAACAAGTCATCTTCCTACAACCCTGGCTTTTGTTTTACTCTTAATACACTAACAAACGGAAGACAGACTTCTGGTAGCCACATCCTGCCCCGTGTTGTAACCGCATTATTCCACTTATTATTACACAGATATATCCAGAAGCAAGAAATGGCACTGCCATTCTAAAAAGAATGTCTGACAGAATTCAGCAGATTCTTGACTACATTTACAGCCAAAAGATTGTCACTTGTACACTGTATGCGCGACCAGGAAAATTATCCATGGATAAACACATTTCTGTTCATTCCAACCAGAATCCCTGATTGTTAATATGTAAATACCAGTAATCAGTGCTTGGGTTTTATTTACAGTAGAATAATTAGATAACCCTGCATACCCTGGGGGTGTTGGCATCCTCACATACAATGCTGAATGTAATTGCTAGTGACAATCCTCTGAGCATCGCATCGCAGGAGAGGACAATATCATTATTTATACGTGGTGGCACCCAGGAGTTTCAGATTGATTTCCTACTGGATCAGTCAGTAAACAGCTCCACAGCAAGGCGCAGTTTACATGATCCTTTGGACACATAGCCCACCGCCAGGGAATACAGCAGGAGAAGGGATGGATGCATTCTCATTCTTCCTTTACAGGTGAGACACAGAATAGCACAGCAAGTTGAGCAACCTGTCCAACAGCTCAGAGAAAATTACAGCAGGACCCAGATATGAACGCAGATTCACAGCACGGTAATCCAATACCAAACGCAAACGACCTTTCCTTTTTAAAATCATCCCCCATTTTCCTGGGTTGGAATCCCTAATCGCTTAGAAAAATCACAAGAAAATCCGTTCCTGAGGGGCCTCATCTCACAAGAAGTAATGTCTTTGGGGAGTAGAAAACTCTTCTCATACTTTATTTCTCTATTACTTACCATCTCATTCTGAAGCCCAGGTTTTCATGTCCACAAACATTGTAACAAAATTACAAGAAATAAATTGATCTGGATTTTCTATCTCTCCTTTTCTTAGCCATTTTCACTAGCAATTATCTTTTCTCACTTTCTGTGTTTCCCAGAAAACCATCACACATAGTGGTTTAGGTAAGTCTGTATTTTATAATATATGCTAGTTAAGTGAAATTCTGACATTATTGATCTATTCTTTAATTAGTTTTCTGCAATTTCCATGTAACTTCAGAAGACGAGGGGTAATGAGTATATCCTGAACCAAAAAACTGACTGTTTAAAAGGTCAAATATTAGAGTAGAAAACATGTTGGTTTTTATCCTGCAGATGATTAACATTTAACAAACTGGCAGTCAGATAAATAGAACTGCACAAAAAACCCAGGATGTGCATAACCTATTTTCCTCCTGACTCAAACTCCTTATTACACCCCTCCCTCCGCCCATAGAGATAATCTTATCTAAAATCCCAGATCAAAATACTTTCCAGCTTTCTGTAGATATTTAAAGCCTATAACTGACTCACATGACCAGTACTTTCATAACTGGATGAACATCACTTAAGTATTTTGAGGCAATTCCACGAAACTTTCTTCTTCTACAGCTTTCTGAAGACCTGAATTTGATGATGACTTGCACTTATTTTTTGTGCAAAGTATTCTTTGCATTTGTATCTCAGAAATCTAAGAATAAAGGCCGTATTGGACCTTTCATGCTTTCCCCACCAAAACAGTAATACTGAACTCAACCTATGAACTCAAAACATTTCACTTCTGTGGAATGTGATTAAGCTCCAAAACAGCACTGTGGCTACACACGTCACTCCTAAGTCTCTTTTCTAATCCCTCAAGTCATGTAGCCACCACCTCTGGATTAGTAGCTAGTGTTTAGAGGGCTATACATTCTACTTGCAAGTATGCGAGGTGCTGGTGTTCAGAACGTCTGTAGTTCACAAATGAAGTATGCACAAAGGGGTTTGCAGCTAGGAGGAAAAATGTCCTCTTCCCAGGGATGTGGAGGGGCAGGCATGGTATCCACGCTGGCTCCTGCTCCCCCCCGTCACCAGGAACCACCCTTTGATCACAGGGGCACATGAACCCTGTCCTGCCTTTCAGATTCCAAAAAGCCATTCCCCTCCTAAAAATTGCTCTCTGGTTAACAGAGACAAGAGTGCTTTCCGTCTCCTCCCCTGCCCAGACAAAACCGCATCATCTCTGCTACCAGCTTTCACTGTGGAGACCACACGGATATGGAAGGAGGCACCATGTTATCAGAAATAGCATATGAACTCTAAAACCTTCCAAGAGTGTGTCTAACTAGATAGGCATGATATGAAAAATGAAGATAAAACTCTTCACACATCTAATTTTTCATATATGATGCAAGTTTCTACAGATAGATAATGACTAGATTCTTGCTCCCTCAACCTGGGAAAACCAGTAAGTGGCAAAAAATAATTCTCAATTGGACAATTAATTTTACCTTTCACAGGATTTAGCATTTTTTGAAACATAAAAATGATCAATTGCTTCCTTGAAGGGATAGACATGGTTACAAAACAGTCCCGTATAATGGTTTTAATCTCGTTTAAAATATGTATTTTTTATATACTACTAATCCAGCAAAACTCCACATGGCGAGTCCTCAAAGAAATTAATAACTTGGATTAAAGTATGCTGTGGCAATGAAGCATGCCTCATACTGGATTTGGCATAGCAGTCTTGCGTCTCTTTAGCTTCAAAGTCCATTTGATGAATTCCTTTTCAAGGTATCATGTCCATTTATAAAACCAGTATGTTGAACCTGATCTACACATGTGATTATTACAAAATCTGTTATAAATGGATATCCTTATAGTAATTTTAGATCCAGTAAAAAGACAGATTTCTTTACATTCCTTTACTTTAAAACCCAACTTCAAATATGCAGGATTGGAAACCTCTCCTACTGAGATAATCACATAAAAGAAAAAATGAAATAGACTGTTCTGTGCATTTAAACAATCTAAAAGTAAAAAGAAAAAAAAAAAAAAGGTCATTGACATCTAAAAGTCAATATAGGAAGCACAAATACAAGAAAACTTTACTAATCTAATTAGCCTATTAATACTAACTTAACACTGGATAAAATATAAATAAGGGGTATAAGCTAGTGGATTTCCAAAGGGTCTGACCTAATGGCACAAGCCAGACCCCAGTCAGATGTGCAAGCTGTGCACTGAATTACCGCAGTTACAGAGCAGTATATTTTTAAGAAACCATCTTTTCTGCTATAATGTAAACTAAGACCTGCTTTATAGCAGTAGAGAACAAACCATCTAAAAGGTACTAGCCTGCAAAACTACATGTAGTAGGACCAAGAGCAACAGCAAGAAATATTTTTGTAGCCCAAAGATGCTACAGCATTTTTAAAAAGAGTATTCAGACCTAACCTTGCACAAAAACCCTGCCTGGAACCAAATGTCAGGAGAATACACATTTCCAAAATGCTTTGATGCCACATAACCTATCTGAAAGTGTCACAAAGTACACAAACATAGTAAGAAATCTGCAAGAGAAGACATCTACTAACCTCCTGGCATCAAGGAAAACTTTTCTCTTGTGTTAGAAGTCAGATACGCAACACTCCCTCTCCTGAAGGTGTTGTTTTTCCAATTACAGCAGAGGAAACTGGAAACCAAACCCTGAGGTGAACACTGCAGTGGACAAACTGCAGCGTGATTCCTGAACAAGCGTAAGGTGGCATCTGCTACACCCGGTGCATCACACGCAAGTTTTGGAGTAAAAGGAGGGGAAGAGAGAGGGGAAGAAATAGTCACCATGAGATAATGATCTCTTTTACCCTCAACATCTCTTATTTTCTGCAACAACTAGTAGGGTATGTTTTTTCCTACCCCCTTGCAAAGCTGTGCAGCTGAGGTGCATCCAGAACTCGGGGCTCACTCTCCATCTGGCATAAATCCTCTTCAGTTTAGTGGAGCTACAACAACAAACCCCGGGCAAGATCCTCATCCAGAGGACATAAACGCTGTCTGAAAAGGTAGAGCATCCAAGGAAGAGTTATGCACTGCTCGTCTGTGACGTGATTCAGCAGACGACTGGGGAAAGGACATGTCCTGTGGGGAGTGCAGGGCTGCAAGAGGCAAAAAGAAAAAGGCCTTCAGAGACTGCAGCCTGCTCTGGTCAGGGAAATTGCTTTTCGTGTATGGCTCGCCAGGCTTTTGTGTTTGATTAACAGATTATGCTCTGAGGCAGTGTCTGGAAATAGACTGAGGCATGGCACAGGGACTCTCCTGAGCTGCTGAAGGAGCACGTCCACGGCTTTAGAGGCATTCAGCGGCACAGGGCAGCTCAGCGTCAACACACCCTGTCTGGCTTTAAGCGAGATAGCCTGGGTACTTAAAGCAGCCCAGGCTTGGTTACACAGAGCTCTGTGTGAGCTGATTTATTCCCTTCCTTGGCTGCTAGAGATGAAATAAGAGGAAAGCACTTCATCAAACGCAAGAACGGCTATGAACTGCTAATACAAAAATAGCAAGCGCAGTCCTGGGAGGTGCTGAGTGAAAATTTCAGTGAAGTGGGAAGTATTAATGACATTGTACAGTATGCCGGCCAGGGCCATCAAAGTGCAGAGTAAATTCTAATTACTCACATTCAGGAAGGACTGACTCAAACACAAGAGTGCTGTTTAATGTGCTCCTACCTGCTAGGTGCAGGCAGACCTAAATTCAGCCTACCCATACAATGTTTAAAAGGATCAGGGATGCTGTGAGACCTATTTTAAAAGGCTCTGGCTTTCATAGCAGCTTACTGCTGCTTTGCTGCCAACCAGCTCAGAGGCCAGGAAACACGTATGTATCTGCTTGAACCAAGGTCTGTAGGACGACCAAGGAAACTGACAACTCACCTTACAAAAAAGGGTTACGAACAAACCAACCTGCTTTCAGTCTGAAAAAAACAGGCCAAAGAGAGATTTGATTCTGAGCTTGTTTTAGCCATAAACACATACACATCACACCAAAAAGATGTGAAAGAAGTGCCCCAAGAGGAAAGAATAGCTAAGTTTAATCAATGGGCAACACTAGCAGAACAACAAAGATACATTAACTGGCCACAAACAAAGTCTGGAAACTGAGAAAGATTTCTCACTGAGCAAGACTAAGCAGAGAGAATGTGAAGAGATGAACACATAGGGTTTTTTGGGGGGAAGAAATCTGGTAATTCTCTTCAAAGGGTTCCTATATGCTGACTTGTGATAGCAGGTGACTAGATTTACTAAGGAGTGCCAGTTCTTTGTCACATAAAATATCGCTACTTCAGTGATTGCGTTTGGAACACATCCTCAAATATCTGCAATTCACGCAGGGGAGACACAATAAAAAAAGAGCGTTCCTGCCAAGCAGTAACCAGTCCTGCCAGGATGACCCAAATCTGTTGCCAAGTCAGATTTACCCTTCAAATTCAGACATGAGAGCTGTATCTGTAACTTACTCCGCTTGCACTTCTTCCGCTGCTGAGCCTGAAAGGGAAGGTCAGATCACAGCTTCAGGACACCAATCGATGCTCCTGCACAAAAGGCAGCTTAATTTTCGCATCTCTAAGACTGAAATGCTGAAGAATTGGCTAATAACTCTGCCTTGCGTCTGAGGGGTTACGTGATGAAATCGCACAATCCTGGTAAATGACCCAAGTTTTGTGCTCTAAATATTCAGATAGGAAGTACATAAAGAGCAAACAAATAAGGACATGGGCATAATGGCTGTATCTCACACATATAAATCCCTGAAAGAATTAATTTTCCAGGTAGGTATCATAGAGAGAGAGACTGCATTTATTAAAGCTAGAAGAGGTGAGACAAAAGATTTTGCTCTTTTGGTTTTTTGGTGTTTGGGTTTGTTGGGTTTTTTGGTAATACAACAGTCCTGTATTTATACTAATTCAACCAATCCAGAATACAGTTTTCAAATTTACATTATAAAGTTGCTCTTAAAGTTATTACTTTCATACAAGCCTGTGCTGTGACACGCACTGAATGCACTGACTTAAACAGACTTCATGTTAAAGAACTAATTGCTGCATACAGCAGATCAGTCCCAGCAGGGTGCATGCTACTGTTCAGTTTTCTTGGTGTATTTTCTTCAGTTGCCACTTTGCTTCACTTAAAAAAAAAAAATTTAAAAAGGCGTGGGAGTATATTTGTGAAAGGAGCTACTCCATCATTGTCTTGCAGTCATTTCCAACATTACAGCATTTTACTGCTAAGACAGGCCAATATGTGTCCTACAGTAAGTCATATGTTCTTGCACACTTGTATTTCTGAGCATTAATTTTTATGCATGGATAACAGAAAGTTTTTGAAGTTCAGTGTTAGCTGACTTCCTCCTTACTTTAGCAATTGGTTCAGAAGGACACTTAAACATTTCTGTAGCTTTATGCATTTTAATTCTACTTGTATTACACAATTTTATCTTTTGTTAATTATCAAACTGCCCTGCCACTCAATCAAACTGGTCAAGCAGAAGTGTTAAGCGTCCTGCCAAACAGAGGCCTGAAAGGGAGCGTGTAACAACCACTGTCTTGTTAGATCTTGGTCAGTAGCGGCTTGAGCAATGATAACAGAATCTCAGGGCAGAGTATTAATTTCTCATCAAAGTCTGACTGAATCATGTAACGCAGCTGTGAGCCTGTACCACGCTTTCCTAGAAGGCCCCTAAAATTTCTCCAGCCTGCTTCACTGTCCAGGTGAGAGCTGAGAGTCAGTCTCTCAACTGCCCACCCCTACCTCAAGAGCAAAAGAGGAAAACCAACCCAACCCCAAAGCAGTCCTCTTTCCAAACAATCGAGATCAACAAGCCAGCCCCAGGAAACAAAAGCAAATACAACCTTTCCTTTCAACCCCCCCTTCTAACACTGCAGCAGCGCCTCCTCTTCAGATGGAAGGCTGCAATATACCAACAGTGTCAGCAGCAGCACAGTTTGTGAGTGTCCACCTCTCTCCTCCTGGTTGAGGTGCTTCTTTACAACCAGCCACACTTCCTACCGTGAACAGGGAAGACTGCACGGTGCCCTGACCTTTCAGCTGAGTGGGTGGCAGGGAGTGTGCTCATTTGGTATATGGAACAGGATTCAAGTGTCTGTTACAGACAGGTACACGAGACTTTTTTTTCAAGATATCTTGGTGCATTTCCTTTTTTTCCTACATCATCTTCTGATGTCCCCTGGAACTTCTGGAAATAAACAAATTGACTTACCTAAAGCATCCTGTCAGACATTAAGGGATACCTTCATCTACCGATCATACCCGAGGCACAGAGGGGAAGACAACTGCTATGGTTACCTCACTACCAAAATATCTATAAACAAAAATAAGGCTGCATAAATAAACTGTCAATACATAAGTAGAGGTCCCGGAGAATTTTCCCTGTTTCCATTTATTGAAAAAGCTGCAAGATCCTCCTGAAGGAGACTGGGGAGCCAGAACAAAGAACGTCACAAACATTTATGAAGCAACAAGCTCTTTTTCAATAAACTGCCTGAAGCAGCTAAAATAATGATCTTGCATAATGAGAAAGGAACAATTACAAACTTCTAGTCCCACAGGGAGCCTATTGTCTCATTAAAGTGCTCTGGAATTTCTATGACATTTAGAAACAAACTGGACAGGTTTCCCAGTTGCTGAAAGTGGGAATGGTTGTTGTATCTATTAAAGCAACAGCACAAAAAATACCTCTTCCCATACCAGTTCTAATGCCAGTTTTCTGGTTTATTAACCAAGAACCTTGTGAAAATGATTTGTTTGATTGTGGCTGTTAAATTTTTCAAAGAATTAACAGACACTATTAGAGTGGTTTAAAGGGTAACACAAATCCCTCTGAAATCTTTATGTCTAGTTAGCAGAAAGGAAAAAATTCCATGCACCTCCAGTGATATTTCACCTGTAAGACCTATCAAGCAATGGGAAAAGACTTTCCTTCCCCGTTCTAGCTATACATGCTCTTCCCTTACAAGCAACAACAGGCTGCATGCGGCACTCTCCCCTGTGACACAGCAACAAGCTCCTGTCCTGCAGGCCAGCCAGCCCCGTCTCACTCCTAGGTACGGTCTTGTCCTGTATCACATACAGACCTTCATCAGTTTTTGGCCAACCTGACTGTTCTGCCTGCATCTCTGGTCCTTCCCTTGGAAATTCTGTTTTACTTAATTACTTAGCAGGTGATGGATCTGGTGTCTCCTTGCTCCCCTCAGAGAAGATCCACAAGCAGCCACAGCAGAGAACCAGTCAAAAACTGCTCACTGACCATCTGCAATAAAAGAGAGTAAGCCAGCAGCTCCTTACAGGAACAGCCCAGCACAGAGGTTGGGCACTAGTGAGGAAGACTACCTAAGAGTTGGTAGAGCATTAACAGTGCTTCAGGAAGAGAAGAAAGAAATAACAGAGGCAAGTGAGGTTAGAAATAGGAAGGGAAAAAGGAATAAAGACATTTAGCAAGAACACTTAACAAGGAAGATGAGTTAACTTTCTCTAGATACACGCATACGTGCAGGGATTGCAGCTGGGCGTTTCGCTCATTCTGTGTGCTCAGCCTGGGTCCGTATAGTGTCAGCTGGGCAAATGGCTTTATAGCTAAAGCTGAGCCTTCAATTCCTGCAGAATACACAGTCCCCCTGAATGTGTGGTCTCATGTTGCTTTTACAGTCCTAAATTCCACATGAAAAGATTTAATATTAAAGAACAATAAAGTCAGCCATAACGCTCTAGGTTGTACTGTGTCAAAGCATAATACGATTATAAATTCCATTCATTTACGGAAGTATTCCAAGAGGACCATTTACTGCAAGTAGGATTATCGTTAGCTAAAAATACTTTGTACAGGGAACCCATGAATTTATTCCTCTGATTACAGCCTTCTTTTATATGAGAACCTGAAAGAAGTTCTAAGGGCACAGAATTAGGGATAAGGTGTTTGGCGCTGCCCACCAGACCTCAGCAGACAACAGAATATTAATTTAGCATAAATAAGGCACCGCAGGAAAACAGAAGAGGTACTCCAATTCGAAAGGCTGAGATCTGCTAATGTTCTCAGGTTGTAAAATCTGTCTTACGGAAAAAGACTGCATAATTTCAAATGTAAACAAACAACCCTGTCAGCATCTTAATATTTTGTACAAGCTTAAATATTTTCCAAAAGGAGAGAGATTTTCTTAAAAAGTCAGCATTTTCTTTTACCAGTTCCTTGAACCATCTTTTATTTCATTGTACACCCTGGTATTCCACTGAATTCGGCCTACTGTTGTTTTGCCCATGCAACACAATGCCTCCTTACTAATAATCCAAACTATGACACGCAGCAGCCACCACTAACTCTTAACTCAGCATTTGTATATTTTCCTCAGGGTTGGCATGATAATGCTTTTCCTTACTTTTAATCTCTCTACAAAAAAGAGGGAAAAAAAGAAGAAAAATATCTTTCACAGAGAAAGCATCACGCACACTTGCACGTGGTACCTGCAGGAGTATTCCAAGAGGGCCATTTACTGCAAGGGGGATTAGTTACCTACAAATAGCTCATGCAGCGAGTGCATTTATTTATTCCTTTCATTACAGCCTTCTTTTACACAGAAGAAGTACAAGATACATAAGTTCAGGAATGCAATGTTGGGAAAACACTTGGTCCTTGATCTCTGACAACCAATTAAGAGGGTTTTGGAGGAGTTTTGGGGTAGAGTTTATTGTCACAACGTTTTTATTTCACCAAAAGCTCCTGCCAAACATTCACATCAGCGTTTTGATGGGGAAACAGACGCAGTTCCTCCCACTGCAATGCTAATACAGGGAAGTCTGATATCAAATCAAACTGCAAGGTCTGGCTCATTTCAGAAATCAAGATGCATCAGACTGCTTCAGTTACTTGGTGACAGGAAAGTAAGTAAAGTTCCAACTTACCACCCCACCTCCTGCTGAGTGAACCAGCACAGACATGCCTTCTCTTAGGTTAGCAACTTCAAAGAGCATCATGTAGGCAGTTACAAAGTTCATGGGAAACGCAGCAGCCTCAGAAAAACTCATGTCATCTGGGATCTTGTAGACAAATTCTACTGGGGTACATACTACTTCAGCCCATGCGTTGTAGTTTACAAAAGCCATGACTCTGTCTCCAATCTACAAAGAAAGAAGAAAACAACGTTGAGGATATGGCTGCAGTTGAGACTGGAGAGAGCAACCTGTAAGACCTGAAACTCTCCTGTTCAAGCTGTGGGTCACTGACTGACTGTGAAGATACCAGTGCTCCACATCTTTGGCAAAACAGCAGTTAAGCTGCTCAGCTCTGGGCTTTTACCATTTTTTTATTGTATTTGTTTAAGAAGTTCAATTTAACAAAAATACCCGAAGTTAAAGCCACCTCTTCTTTTTTGCTACACTGTGATGGAGCAGTCTTCTACCATCATTAATACAGATCACCTTTTGCTAGCAGAGCTCCTAAATAAAAAATGAGGCTGTAAGCAGTGAAAACAGCACTCTTACTGATAACAAGGAAATTTGCTTACACAAGAAAAAAAAAAAAAAGGAAAAAATATTATAATGATATTGATGAGACGCATGGAATAAAATCACATCTAAAATAATTTTCACTTTGCTTTCTCAGTCTTCACACTAATCAGAGATACTTTTCCTCTCTGTGGATTGAGAAGGGGAGGCCTTGTACTCTGGTAGATAGAACACGTGAAAGGGTTCAGAAACCACTCATTTAGAAGATAAAACCATCTGTATACACTCTCTGTTTTTATTTTCTTAGTAACTGATTCTACCAATACATTTCTGTGATTGGAATTTCTACAGCCACATGTCAGAGCAGAATTTGATCATGCAACTTCGTATCATCCACCTTAAACATAAAAAATATACCTCTGGATTCCGAGGCACTACTAAGCCTACAAAATAAACCTGTGAGGATCTGAAGAGGCAGTGAAATACTCTCTTTGAATGCAACGTTTCTTTACTCAATTTCTAAAATATACAGCAGTAATGAGTATTTCACTATGGAAAAATGAAGATTTTACGTTAATATTAGATACAATCAGCTGCTTCTAGGAACCTTTTGGAGGTCCAGGCACACCAAATTCACATGTTTGTATAATGGCCTTCATCGCAGCCTCAGATTCTTAAAGTGGAGATAGTGACTCCCCACAGATGGGCAAGAATAATAACAAGGCAGCTGGAGCTCCAAAGCTGCTGCGGGGGTACAACCAGACTTGGAAAGCAACTCTCTCATAGAAGTAGAAATTGGCCTGTGAGCAAACATTTGGCCAGTGTATATTAAACCCTTCACGGGCATGGCTCTTAAAAACTCTTGATAATGGCCTGTCACCAGCAGCACCTTTTCCCTCATCTTAGACCTCTCTGCCTTTCTGTAATACACCAAGAGAAGCAGCACCGTTACCCACTAAAGGATGGTGTCACAGTACAGTAATAAGGTAGGAACAGCGTCAAACTTCAGGTCTTGACGTTTTAACTAAAACAGCAGCTGTCCCTCTAAAATACCTTTGTGCATCTGCCTGATATTCACTATCTTACATTCTACTAATGCCCGCTAATCCTTTAGAAATACTACATGTTGTGCTTGGACTAGTTCAATGATATTCCGCAGCAATGGAGTAAAGCACAACACTTTTACCTTCAGGCAAACGTTTATAGCACAAGCACATTTTGGTCTCCCGAGTACTTGTCATCACTTTGGCACTGGGATATCACAGGTTTGCTAAAAGCTAGGGTGCTGCTGACAGTTCTGAAGGGTTTGTCTCTTTGCGAATGAGGATGCTTAAACAGAACTGTCATTCCAATTTCACCAAGATGACTCCTCCTTTTGAAAAACACATTCAAATTAACAATGCCTCACTGGTAACCGCTCTGTGGTTCCCTTTTGCTGTTAGAGAAGCACCTAAAATCTAGTCTGCTAGGATTAACTAGTGAAGATGTTAATATGGCCTATATCCTTGCAAACAAGCATAAATGTTTACCAAAATGAATGCAGAGAAGTCCCTTTTGTTGAGACTTTCAATCCCAAGGGATTTTTTAGCAATAATAAATTCCATATTTTACCACAAACACTATAAAGAGCTTGGCCATCATGTCAGATTAGGCCTTAGCTCCTGAGAAACATCCCCATAACTAGAAAGATCAGGCCTGATACATCTCAGCTCAGCAGAAATCAGCTTTTTATTTTAATGGAGAAGGAATAGGTATTACACCATTACTCCATAAAAAAAAGGCTTTCCTTCAACATAAAATCTGTTCTTACACATTGCTGTCAAAGTGGACTGCCATTCAGTGCTGTCACTTGTCATACAGTAATGCAATCACAGCAAATTAAGATGATAAATGGCTGGCAGTATCAGGTAGTACAGACTAAGGGTCTGTAAGACACGTTTTTCCAAAGCATGAAATACCCACAACTTTAACGTGGCTCGAACTGGGACTGATCTACAGAGGGAAAGAAGGTCAGAAGATGCACGGTGTGTTCTTTACCATTCCTATGGACAGTGATAACAGCATCTGTCAAGGAGACCACAGGCAGGCATCTGGCATGCTCCTATTCTGTGCAAGAAATCCATACAGAAACCGACAAAACATTCTTCCGTCTTCCCCATGGCACATTCTCTCATTAATGGGTTCAGACAGCAGTTATTCTGAGTGTCAACTCTTCTTCGAGATCACTCAAACACTGCCACAGCTATGCAGATTATATGCAAAAAATTAAATACCATGGCTTATTTCAATTTCAGGGAGTAGACCAGACACAAACACGTTCTATAATCAGAACAAAGATAAAACTTTAAAAGAGACACAGTATATTCAGCCAGGTGCAATGTTATTCCAACAAGCACCATATGCTGTAGCCTCATGATGCCCTTCAAAAGTAGCAAGAACTTTTACACTGAGAATGCTGATCTAGAGCAGAGTCTTTCAATGCCCGTTTCATAGAATATTCTTTGATACGGAGCCTAACTGTAAACCACAGATACTAGAGTGGAACAACTGAAGCAGAGATTTCCAGACAGCAAAGTTATTTTCAGTTACTGTTTGTCAGAAAAAAACATTGGAAGATTTTGACTTGTTTCAAGGCAGATATGGGGCAGGAGGAGGTAAGTAGAGAAGTATCCTAAGAAAATCTCATCACTGAGACCCTACTAGAAGCTAAATTGACCATTATCTTCACTCAACTGAGAAATTTTACAGCTCTTCTAGAAGAAGCAAAATGTTACCTTTAAATAAACATATTTTAGGTAATTGCCTTCTTAAGATCAAGATACAGTAAGAATTCAAAAAATGTAATTACTTGGTGACATGACTGACTCAGCTAAGATAGGATTGACATGCATTAATGCAGTTTTTATTTCAAAATTTTCCCATCTACTTAGGAAATAAAGTGCAACATTGGAGGGAATACAGATGTTTAACATCAATAATGGAATAGGAGATAGGACAGAATGCTGTTTATATCTAGTAAGAGATACCACAGAGTACATAATACTAATTCTAACCAGTTAAGAAAGCTTTATTATATACATTAACTATTTGCCATTTATCACTATTCTGTTAGGTAAAATAGAACCTTTCCCCGAGCGATCAGCGTTATATACCCAGAACCAGGGTCCCAATTTTATCTGCGTCTCATGAATACACATGGTTGTAAGAAACAATGCTTATTGTAGATGGGGGTCTCATTAACTCAAAGTCAAAAACTGGAAATAGAATCAGCAGCACATGGGCTTTGAGGAACAGAGCAACAATGGCAGCAAACATGGCCAAGAAAAGAAACTTAACAAGTTAATTCAATTTGTTTTACTTTCTTAAAGCACATCAGTCATGATTTCCAGTTCCTATTTAGCCATCAGGATATGCACATGGCACAAGCGGCTTTTCAGGAAGGATTTGAAGGAGACAACAGTGGTAGCTTTAGAAACTAATTTAAAGGTCATTCTCATGCTTGGGAAGCAGCAAGGAAATATTGCCCTTTCAAATCTCAACAGGGTTGTGAAGGCTGCTGTTGCTGGCAGACCAGAAGGGATTAGGGACAATGTACTCAGTGAACTGGTGATTGCATAGTCTTGCTCTGAAAATAAAGAAAATATTACCTCAAATCCTTTCACGCTATCTCCAAGAGCTTCTACAATTCCAGAGCATTCAAATCCAGGAACAAGTGGCGTCTTAGGAGGGTTGTCGATATTCCCCTGTCGCACCATCAAATCAATAAAGTTCAAACCACTGCAAGACACAGCAAAAAAATAAAATCAAGACTATTACCATAGATCAAAGCAGAGGAGGAAAACTTGACCTGAGTGATGGGAAAGCCAGAAAACTTTCAGGGCAGCATTAAAAAACTGGACTCTACATCATATGAGGGACCCAGCAGACATTCACACTCCTCATGCGTGGAACGGACTGACTACGCTGTGCTGTACTGGCCTCGGGCAGAAGAGTACACGTGCAAGACAAGCACATCTGTTATTAGCCCCAAAGCTTACAAGCCTGTTTAGAAGTCACACATAGGAATTCACAAAGGGCATTTCAAAATTCAGCACAGTGAAACGTTATGATTACTACACATGCAGCACTAGCTGGCAAGTAAACCCAGTTCCATTTCAGAAGTTCATTTCACACCAAACCTCAGACGTTACAGATGTCCTAGGCCAAGAACAACCTGATGGAACTGCCCTACCTCTGATGTGACTCCAGGAACGAATCTTGTATTCATCCCAGGAGGGAGTCCAACCTTTGACATGAACTTATTAAGTATCAGATAGGCTGTTGCTTTAGAACTCTTCCTCCTGGATCACTTCTGTACACTTTTGCAAAGGTTAATTAGGTCTTTGGAGCCCTCAGTGTTGCTGGTCAATAAAAAAAAATTCAGGCCTTCCCCTGTAGTCTCAGTTTTGAAAAACTCTTGAAGCATCTTTCCTTTTATCTTTCACCTGCTATCCAATTCTATTAAGTAAAATTTTGTGAGTTTCTAGGCAGCCACAAGAAAAAAAACCCAAAAAGCAACCAAAAAAGGTACCATTTATCTACTATGTGTGTATACTGACTACTGGCACAAATGCCATACACAGTTAAAACTTCTAAAACACCTAAATAGCTAAAATATACTTCAGCATTAATCCATTTTTCCAAAACACAGCCCTGGATCTGTTAGCCAAAACTGCTCCATAACTAACTCCCCTGACTCTATGACAGCAAGCCCTACTCATGCGTATGATATCAGCAACTCCTTGGGTGCATAAAATTACTGATGTGCACAAGTACTTGTAAGATGGAGCGGAGCTTTAGTCAGATACCAGTCAAGACACAAACAGATTGAACAGACCCAACAAACAAGACAGAGTAGACATGCAGTGTAAGCACAAAGACAAGACAGCATTCATGAGACGCAGGTCTTGGGGGGGGGGGGGGGGGGTAAAAAAAAAAAAAAAAGGAAATCCCACCAAATGTAATTATTTGTAATTGTGGTGGAGGGTTTAAGAGCAACCTGAATCCCCAACTGTTAACTCTGTAGAAGCAAGATTATAATCATTTTTTGAAATCATGACTTTGACAATCTAGCTTGATACACTCAGGATAAAAAATTAATAATAATAATAATAATAATAATAATAATAATAATAATAAATCCAACCAAAAAATTCCCAACATGCTCATATGCAAAGCTCATAATGTTAACCATACATAAGGTTAGCAGGGGCTTAGCACAATTAAGCTGGGAGCTTTCAGATGATTTTGGAAAGGCCACTTCTTATCCAGTGGCTCAGTCCACCTCCTACATCACCACTGTTGATAATGAAAGAGAATAATGTTGATAATGAAAGAGAAATTCCAATGCCTGGAAGGCACTTATTTGGGGGCAAAAAACCCAACAAAACAAACAAACATAAAAACACCAAAACCAAAACACACCGCAAAACCAAAACCACCACAACATAACTGGTGGCAAGCACTATCTGTGTACATTAACTTCGGTGATGATCTTTCGAATACATCTTTCCATACTGTGGACATTTTACAAAAAGCTAATTTTCTACACGCTTGCAAGAAAGGGCAGCTGGAGGCAGAACTGTGATGCAGAAACCTATGTAGGAACATGCACCATGATGTCATAGCAAGGAGGCAACAAGGGATGGATGGATATGGCAAAGGCCATAGCTATCTGATAATGACATAAGATTACAAATACATTATTGCAGCTCTTTCAAGAGACATTCATTCTTACAAAATAACTTGTTAGTTTTTGAAAGGGCAAATACTCAGTTTTGCGTCTAACAACATATAAACAAAGGCAGCAATATCAAGTAAAACAGAGTTCATCTCTATTACAAAGAACTTGCAAGACTTGATACCGGAACAGGTGTGATAAGGAAAGAAAAAGGTATTACATACCTTGTGTATTTAAGTCACATGTTTTTATCATTTTATTGATATGTTATTATATATTGATAGAATATATATTAGATACAAAGAAAATACTGATATTATATATATATACTAGCCAGAACATAGAGTGTTGATCGGCATTGCTAATCACTTTCCAGAGAGTTTCTTCCTTCATTTCATCTTTAGTCTCTTATACGTATACATGTTGTCACACCCCTGTTACTGATCTCAAACGTGCATTTGTCCCACTCTTCACTTTCAAATAAGGACAGAAATAAGTTGTTTTATTTTGTCTGCCAAATTTGACCAACCCTTATCAACACCCATAGACCTGAAAGCACAATTAAGCTGTATGGTAAAACCAGCATTTTTTTTTTTCTTTCAATGACCTGGAGAGCCCAAAGATGAATGGCTGGTTTAGTAACTACCTCCAAGACACCCAATCTTACCAAGTCCTTCACTGAGATTCAACCTACAGCATACACAGAAAAAGGAAAGCCTAGCTGCACAGAACGACACAAGAAAATGTGTCTCATGAGGAGTGATGGTTTTAGAAAAGAAGTACAATTCATTTCTTGTACTGGGTACAGACCAGCATAGCCTGTTCTGGTGTGCGGCAAGAGAAAGTGACTTCTGAACTTTACGTAAGGGCATGTGCAGAGGGAGAAGTGTAAATGCAAAGGGATCCTGCGGCAAAAAGTGCACAATTTCTCGCAGTCTGTGTTTTTAATCCTAAATCAAGAGCTGGATGCAGATGAAGACGGGGAAGGATATGAATTACCAAGATCAATACATTGACATAGGGGTTCTGCAAGAACCATTCTGTGAAAGAGCAGGGATATTGGTGTGAACCACATGGACTATGTTACCTGTGTATAACTGGAGGCAGAGATTATCAAACATAGAAGTACCTCTGAATTTAACTTTCTAAGTCTGCAATGCTCTGCCTTTCCACCAATTTTGAGGATCTTGAATACTATTTTCTGTACTTATGGTTTAGCTTTGCTGCACTTTATTTTTTTTTTTAACTGTGGAAAGTCCTGCAAATAGAAAGCTGTATTCCAGACCTCTTTCACCATCAGACATCAGCCTGGTTCTCCTTGCTCTGTCCCATGCACTCCAGGATGCTCAACACCTTCCACTGCAAAAGACCAAATCATGCAGGCCATCCTTCACACTTTCGTATGGAGAGGTGCTGCTTTTGACCCATCTTACTTATTTCATTGTAAGACTGCACTGAAGTTAATTACAGAAGTTCACAAAATACAACAGAGTGAATAAGAGGACCACTGAGTTTTACATTCTTAAAATCCTTTCCCTTACCCCTGGCCCGCCAAATTCCTGACAATCTCTAACAAAAAAAGGGGGGGTGGGGGTAGACAAAGGTTTAAAATGGTCAGATCCTACACTTTTTTCCCAGAAACACCCACAGTACATGAACAAGGCTGCCTTTAAGAACAAAACTGATACACCGTCCTCTACTCTGCTATACTTGGGATTTCTATGATTTGCTACCAGTTTTTCAAAGCACTGTTATCTCACAATCGGAGTCAGAAGGGTCACTTCTGCCTCATTCCTCATGACGCACACATATAGCGGCACAAAGAAGAAATAATCGTAACAGAGAAAAGAAAAATAAAGGGGGTAATTACAGGATACCATTCCTTACTCACACACCCTATCTGAAATACTTCTTTGGTTTGTTCTAGCTACTTGTCTAAACAAACACAGCAATTTCAACTGCTTTGTCATTATCAATCAAAAATTATTTCAGGAAATATGCTGAAGCTGTGACTCAACTTGGACATCGATGGCTGTTCCATTTCTTAGTCACTGAATGAGGCTAACACATGACTCATCTCAGCTGACACATTTTCAATTGGATCATTGATATTCCAGACCTTCAAAAGAATTATTCATCTGGCTTAGCACTAACAGCAACGTATCCTCCATCTCCTCCATTTATAGTACCATACTACAAAACATATGCATACAATTCAACAGGTGTATACATATGATTCAACTGGTTTCATCCCCCAGTAAATGCAGAGATTCCACAGAACTTGCACTTACTACTGATACATACTATTTATCATGCGTGCACACGTTCTTAGATTATTTTTCTCCATCAACTTGTGGAGAAAAATAATCACCATCTATAATGATGGTCAACTGCAAAACTGTTTCAACTAAGAACATAATTTGACATCAATATGCCTTTCTAGAGCAGCCCATCTTTGGTGCGTTCAGCACCGCACGCATTAACACGTGCGTACTACACCGGGCAAAGCCAAGACATTTTTCTCACTCAGTCTCCCAGACTAGACCGCAAGTCCATCATCATCTTGATCAACCTTCCACACTTCCAGACTTGGGTCAAGAAGATCAGCAAATTGATTTTGCCTTCCTTGGAAGCGCACTTCGGTGCCCTGATCGCATTTCAGCCTTGTGGCCGTTTCCAGCCAGGAATGACGAGCAGATGCTACACAGCCTACAGGCTCCTCTGGCATGATGGGAAGCTTCCAAAACACACACAGTACTGTGCAACCTGGCAATAACTATGAAGCAGTTGAGTGGGTCTACTGATGTCAAACAGCAAGCATGCAACTTGCACAGTTCACTAGTGATAACGTAACCCTGGGAAGCAACTGTAGTTGTAGCAGAGCTGAGTATTTCTATTTTGCAGCCAAGTGTTCCTTCGCAGGTAACTTGCTATTTGTGATACTATTGTTTTGATGAAAGTGGAATTCACAGAGGTACTGGAGCATGCTGTAACCCCCTCAGACATTTAAAGGACTATGTCTGCATGCTCAGAACATTTTAAGTTTTGCATGTTAAACTTCTGTTAACTCAATAGCTGGGGAAAAAATCACTTAGAAAACAACACAGCCTATTCTCAAATGGAATTACAGCCCTGCTTGACAGAAAGATGAGCTATCTAACAGCTGCTATGCTACCGTTACTACTTCTATTCACCTAGCAAGGAATTTCTTGCATTATCCATTGCGAATAGTAAAGAAAAAAAAAAAAAAAACACAAATGAGAATGCAAAAAATCTCAGCCCTTCATTTATTAGTCTTTATTCAGACTGATGGATACCACCATTTTACCATGGGCAACGCCTTGTGAGGGGAGCAAAATACTCACACAGGTCACAAACCTTTACGATCCCCATTAAGCCCAGGCCAGAAAGCCCAGTGTCTGAACAGGCCAAGATATTCAGCTGCATTAACCTACCAGAATATGCCAGGATCTGAGGTACATGCACTGGATAAATTGGTACAAACAAGCTCACTGTCCCATACCAGCATAGTTTTTAATGCAAGTTACTTCTAAAAGAAACAACTCGGCCTTCACCTTGGAAATTATCTTCTGGAAGCACCATGTTTTCACATAGCAGAAGAGGACAACAAAAGATAAATCGCTGCCTAGGCAAAACTGGTTAAGTCTTTGGTACACATCAACTTGTGCACTAAGATCCTAACGTTGCTTCTGTCACTTAAAAAAAAATAATCCTATTTTCATGAAGGAACATGTGCACTGAGAACCAGCTATCTAGGAAGAACAGTCTGCTCCAATTATCTGGGGAAAAAAAAAAATAAAATTAGCCTTCTAGGAAAGCTCGTTTTGGGATGCTACCAGATCGCTAGCCACTTGTCAGCCGGGCACAGGCATTAAGCACTAAGTTATCCTCAGCTTCAGCTCTGCTGGCACACCAGCTCCGGAGGAAAACGATCCCGACCGAAGTAAGTGATTCCCAGGAGGAAAATAACGGCCAGCACCAGAGGGGTAAGGGGCAGGTGCTGAGCAACACACACAGCCGGGCACCCGCATTTCTCGGGAAGCGCACGCCACCCTGAGCCCTGCTGGCTCTTCCCCCCATTTCTCCCTGCCGGTACCGTGAACATCAACGACTTTTTTTAGTATTTTTTTTTCTTCACTGCTGCTGCCGCCAGCACGCCGCCCGCCGCCCGCCCCGCACGGCTCCGCGGGGGCTCCGCGCCGCGCCCGGGGGCAGCGAGCGGCGGCGGCGGCCCCAGCGGGGCTCCCGCCGCGGGGGAAGCCACAAGTGAGGGAAGTTGGCGCAACGGCCGCCCGCCCCGGGGCTCGCCCCGCGCCCCGGCATCCCCCGCCCGCCGCCCCCGCGCCCTGCCGAGGCCCGGGGAGCCCCGCTGCGGGGAGAGGCGGCCGCGGCGGGGCAGCCCCCGGCCCCCGCCCGCCCGAGGGGGCCCCCGCCGCCCCGCCACCGCGCCCCGAGCGAGGGAGAGGGCGAGCGGCGATACTGGACCAGGCTTTGACGCGGATCTTCAGCTCCCCCTCCTGCGGCTCCGGCATGGCTTTCTTGGACACGCGGAGCTTGTTGAGCCCGCCGAAGGCGGACAGCACCACGGCTCTCATCTCCTTCGTGTCCCCAGCCCGCAGGCTGCCGGCGGCGCTGCCCTCGGCGCCTTCCTTGCCGCCCTCCTTCTCGATCATCTGCTCCGTCTCCTCCGCCCGCTGCGCTCCCTCCTTGGCCATGGCGGGGCTGCGGCGGCGCGGCTCCCGCCGGCTGCTCCTGTGCGAGGCGCGGTGCCGCCGTGTGGAATGGCCGCGGGCGCGGCGCGGAGCGGCACGGAGCGCTCGGCCCGCCCGCCGCAATGCACCGACTAGCGGCGCAGCGCCATCCGCCGCCCCGGCGCGGAGGGAGGCGGCCCCGCGGCGCCCCTCGCGGGTGCCCTGCCCGGGCCCGGCCGCGGCGCGGGAGGCGAGGGGCCGCCGGCGGCGTCGTGAGGGCGCGCCCGGGCCGCCGCCGCGCTGAAAATCGCACCTGTCGGCCGGGCGGGGCCCGCGCTCCCCGGAGGCGGCCTGGGGCGGCCCCGCGCCCGGCTGAGGGGCTGCCGAGGTGGGGCGCAGCCCCGCGCCTCAGGGCTGGGGCGGGCGGGAGCCGAGCGCCCGGGAGCCGGCGGCCGCGGCCTGCCCTTGCCCCCTCCCCACCGAGCGGGGACCGCGGCCGGCGGCGCTCCCCCCCGCGAGGCGAAGCTCAAAAATGCCCCCACCGACGCCCTGGTCTCACGCCCGGGGCACAGCCCGAAGCCCCCGGGCGGGCGGCTGGGCAAGCTGGGGCAGGGGAGAGGCTGCCAAACCAGGCCGGGCTCCCTCAGACGCCCCCATCCCTTCCGCGCCCCACCTAAGGGCATGGCTGCTTAAAGCTCCCTTCAGGTGACGACGCCTTGATCCCTGCTGGGGCCCGGGGGCACACCATCGCCCCTTCCCTGTCGTCCCGAAGCATTTCTCGGGGCCAGCTGGGTGAACACCCCTAGCGCCAGGAAAACCACACAAGTGGCTGTTGCCTCACGCCTGACACACGCACCCACAGGCAAGACCCGAGCCCGCAGCACCGCTGTACAGCACATTTAAGCCTTTATACAACTGGTTTTCATCCTGGTGATGGATGCCGGCATTTGCTGGTTTCTGCAGGGAGCTTACTCCTTTCATGCGAGCTCAGGGTGTGCTGTAAGACATCCAGCAGCTGGAGCTTCCTGGGACCAGCCTGGTCTAGGGGGACCTAATGAGGCGCAGGCATCGGCCACTTAGAATCACACAATCACAGAATCATTTAGGTTGGAAAAGACCTTTGAGATCATCGGCTCCAACCGTTAGCCCAGGACTGCCAAGCCCATCACTAAACCGTGTCGCTAAGCACCGCAGCTATGTGTTTTTTAAACACCTCCAGGATGGTGATTCCACCACCTCCCAGGGCACGCAGCTGTGTTGGTGAGGGTGGGTGCCTGCAGCCTCACCTGTGACAGCTGAACGTGGATTTTGGGGGGATCACTAGTTGTGGTTCCACGGGTGTCTAAATTCTGCCTGCTGAGTTCAGTATGAGATGCCTTCAACAGTTTGTTGTCGGCCCCCTCGGTCTCAATAAATGCACTTCTTACATGCCTAAAATTTTGCGTGTAAATACATGGATTTATGGAGTTCCGAAATTCCTCGCAGCATGCTGTGTGTACAGTGAGTGTTGCTGCAGACCTCTTTGTGGATACAGTTCCCCCATCACCTTCCCGGCAGCAACTGAGTTCTTCTGAATAATTCTCAGGACCTTTCTGAGTCATGGTAGGGATTATCACCACCACCTCTTTGGGCTGTGGATTTGCTGCGGTCTGCGTTCCTTGATTTCACAATATGCTTTTACTTCATCTTGAGTTATGTATTCAGTGTGTTGTATTTAGACGAAGCAAAAAAACTTGGAAATGTTTTAGCTATAACAAGTAGTGAGCTAAAACATGTTCATTCGCGTTAACGAAGTGAGATGGTGGAGGAATGGACACAGTTTTCGTACTTCTTTGTACTTGGTATGTGACACTTTTTGGTTTATTCTGTCTAGTCTGTAAAAAGTTTGCAGACAAAGTATTTTTTAAAGCCCATTCCTGAGAATTTGTCATCTAAGCCTGTCATAATTGAAGCAGTAAACAAATACATGTTAGGAGCAGAGGAGAAGGAGAACTAGCCACAGGGAGGCTGCACTTGCTTCATTATCTCAAGAAGTTCAAACAGATTTTATCACAAGCGTAGCCTGATGCCTCAGACACCTCTTACGTTGTCCTTGAGGTATGTTTTGGACAAAGATTCAAAACCAGCTCATTAACACCATCGAGAATTTTCTGCGTGAGGTGTTACAGCGGTGCCGTCCCCTTCATTCCAAGTAACAGCTGTGGAGGGATCTAACTGTTGTAAAGGTCAGGAAGCTGGTTTTCCCCCTTGCTCCCCTGGCGATACTGTGACTATTCCTTTCCCTGTTCCCTATACTCGGCTAATTCGGTGCTGTAACAGTGAATACAAAGTTCTGTCACTTTAGATCTGGCCATTTGAATGCATGACCAGGCGGGCAGCAGCTGAATAAAGAATAACACGCATTTGACTCCAAATGATTCACTCAGCTGGCATCTTATTACAGTTCTAACTCGAATGGCAAAGTGCAGAATGACTGGGGAAAGCAAAGCAGGTAGCATATGTCAACTAAGTGAAATCCAGAGTAATGAAGAGGCCGTGGGGCAGCTCACGTGCATCACTCCAGCGGTCTGAAATGCCCAAAGAAGTGAAGCTGGACCTTTAGACTGCATTTGTTTTGCATTGGTTTGCCTGCTGCTGTAGTCCTGGTTTATGCTGATGGCTTGGGAGTTTTCTGACTGACCGTACCCATAGCGATTTAAAGCTGTCTCTATTCCTCTTTGGTCCTGAACCAAAAGTAATTTACTCTGAGTGATTTAATTGTGTACTGTTTGCACATTAAAATGATTGAAGGATGGCCACTGTCTAGAAACAGGACGTGCTGCGTACAGTAGAACCAGTACTTGCACACATCAGTTGTGGCAGCTGAGTTAACATGTAGCAGATATTTTTGCATAATCCTGATTCCCGTATTTTGATTTAATCATAACCACTTCTTTAAGAATATTAGATGATGCAGTACAGAAGCGTACGCCAAGATGTAAAAGCAGTATTTATTCTGACAGTTGACTGTAAATTTAACCAGTCTAGAAACACTCTGTGGGATGGCCATTCGTATCACTTAAGACACCAATAAAAACATTCTAATGGTGGCTTTCTACTGACTTCAGCAGTGAGTGGATTAGACCTGTAAAAGTGAAAACATAGGACTGGATTGGGTGGGTATAGTCAGGTATGACAATATTAATGAGCATGCTGTGAGAACCTGAACAAAAGGGAGTTAAGAGTTCTTTGGTCACCATCTTTATATGCTGGTCAAGTTGGTGATATCTATTCCTTACAATAGTGATTTTTTAAAATGCTATGTACAAAAGAAAGGAAATAGAATATTGTACTTGTGGATAAATGCTAGCAGTTACAGTCAACATCTCTTCCTGATTCAGATCCTTTATTTCCAGAACACAATCACTTGTTCAGCGAAAGAACCTATGTATGACTGTATCAGGTGCAAAGTGGTCTTCTTCACAGATGTTGCTTTGAGGGTTCACGTCTGAATTTCATGGAGGGGAACAGCCATTCAGGATAAATCTAACTGTAGTATTACATACTTCTGGAGTAAGATAGCTGAAGAAATCAAAGTTGTTACTGGAAACACAGACCATGTGGAAGATAGTCAAAAATGTAAAGTAGATTAATTCAGTTCAAGATTTCATTCTGCGCAGAGATGAAAAAAAAGCCATACCAAACCAAACAGCCCTTGGACCTTTGTGGAAAAGAACTATCCTGTATTAAATACTTACTATGTACTTGATATCAGGGGTTTTTTTGGAAGAACCATGAGGTTTCTGTTCAAAAAGGACTTGATGTCATTGTATCACTTTCCCTTTGTAGCAGAAACAACATTTAAGACCCTGAATAATGGCTAATCACTTTGCTTAAGGGAAGTAAACACATAAACAGCAAAACTAAACCCTCAGAATGGATAATATTGCATTTTTTATCTCAGTAATTTTCTCTAGGGCATAAGTCACATTTTGGCTTAGAGAATAATGTATTAAAAATATTTTTAAGCTAAATAATGTATTTTTCTAATAGTTATATATTACATCAGTAAAATCATATTGATAGATGTTCTGGCTGCTTTAATGCATAAACAGTGCAACTTTTAAGATGCTGAATTCGAAAACATTGTTTTCTTTAGAGTCTACTGTTATAAAAATCTGTTTAGTGCAGACACAGAAAATAAATCCTCAGGACTCTCTTAACTTTTCAGTCTTGTTCAACATCTTCCCCCTACAGCTTTGTGTGCTATAAAACATCCACATCGCTTGACAGACGATGCATCTTATGTATTATGTTTTAAAAGCATGTTCAGATACCTATTTCAGCTGTTGTTATAACCTACAGTCCATGACATCTCTTATCAATAGGAAAATGGTGATTCCCCCCCCTGAATCCGTGTGTGGAATGTATTAACAAAGACAGACATTTCCAAAAGAATTCCTAAGAGCATAGGATGCTAGATTTAATTGTTTGGGCCTCTAGAGGAGACCTCTATTTCCTAAGGTTAATTCACATTGAGATAATTGTTTTATTTTATTTTATCTTTGCCAGGGGCTTTCTCTTACTGGTGGAGTTATGTATCAATCATAGAAGCAATGAAGCAATTCTGTGTTTATAGTCACTGAAAAGAACTGTACATTTCCCTGCAGTAGATAGAAACAGTTTAAAGCTCCTCAGAATCATCAGGAGTAATGAAAATGTGTTGCATTTTAAATTAAAGAGGAAAAGAAATCAAAGCATTTGCATGGGATTTGACAAGGCAGATATATGCCAATATGACTTACCCTGTTGACTGCTTGGTTATAGTTTCCTTCGTTACTTTATCATTTGTCTTGTACGGAAATTATGCTCAGATAATTCAGTGATGGGTACAATAGAAATTTAAATAAATGGATCACATTATTGTTGATCAAGAAATAGTACAATTTAAGAAACTTTAAATGGATTGTGAGTTCTTTACAGCATGGTGATGATAGTCGTCAATAAACATGGAAATACCAAAATAAGCCCTTTTAACAAAGCTTCATTTAAACATTTAGTTTTGGAGCCATACCATCTATTTGTTTGGCTAACTGAATACATGGTGTAATGAAAAAAATACTGTTCAGTATCTTCGCCTGCTGTCTGTACATTCTAACAATTCTGTTGTGTTTTCTGAAAGCCCTGAATATTTTTTACACTGAAAACCCCCTCTATTATATTATTTTTTTATAGTAAAACTGAAGCTGTATATTTCCTTTTGGACTCAACTGGGACATTAAGAAAAAAAAGGTCAGAAAACAATTACAGAAATGGATAGCAAATCACAATGAGAGCAAAGTTACAGTAGGTGAGTACAAGAGTACTGTCATTGCTTAAAAGCATCACATTATTCATATGTTGTTCTTTAAGGTAATTCATAGTAAAAGTGAAGAATTACTGCACATGTTAAATCTCCTGTTGAAAGTACTGTGCTCAGTATCTGGACTGTTACATATCAGGGGATGCACATGATGCTTTATGTATGTATTCCTTCTGTGTGACTCCAGGCATTGAGAAAGAGTAATCCCACCTGGCATTTTGACTCAATTTGTTCCCAGTAATTACGGATCCAGAGTAACTTGTTAGAAGCTTGTGAAAAAATGTCTCTGAAGTTTACAACAGAGCTGAATAGTACAGAAGAATGAGAATTCAACAAATACTGAGAATAAGTTTGAAAAGCACATCCAGTTGTTATAGTGGATATATCCAGTTATTATACCGGTTACATCTGGTTGTTACCCACTGTTACAATACAGTGCACAATATCGTCAGGAACATTTGCCTGTGAATGTTGTCTTCCAGACTGATTACATCTAATAATGCAATGTATTCCTGATCAAAGTTACCTTCTACAAATTTCAAAGCTATTTTAACTTTTTGTGGCTCTTATTTTTTTCTCTTTAAGTATTTTTATGTATAGTACAGGTAGCTCCCAAGTCTGCTCAAGGAAACAAAGATGAGCTTTTAGGTTTACTAAGCTGAGGTCTGTTTTGCATATTTCTGAAGTTGCAGTGTAAGCATGCAAGATAAATGTTGCTGCTCTGGTAGTAGTGATGCTTCAAGCTTGATTTTTAACGTGCATGCATTATATTAATTTACAGCTCGTGTGAGAGCTCTGTCTCAGAACAGAATTTCTGTAAGGTTTACAATACAAAGAGTTCTTTTCCCTAAAAAACCCTTGATGAAGCTTTCAGTACCACTCTGGCTGTGCCCTCTGTGATGGTGATGGGCCTTTTGAAGAAAGGAACAGGATGCTCTCTAGCATAATTGTGTTTCCTATGGACTGTTTTATCATGGTCTGTTAATGGTCTTTTTTTCTCAGTTCCATAGCTAGTTACTGCTTTCTAACTCATTGATTTTAATAAACCAGCTGAGTGTGCTGCTGTATTCTCTTCTAGTCTCCCTCTGGAGAAAAAACAAACCAACCAACCAACCAAAACAAAACCTACCTATAACAAAAACCATAAATGTCAGCTTATTAGGAGATTGGTTTACTCTGAGCACAGTTATGATGCTAATGGAACTGTTCATTACAAAGCTGCTAGGTTAGATCTTACCTGGGCTGGCAGAAACAGGGATTTTCAATGAATAAAAACATATGAGTTCGCAGGCAGGGTTTAGAACCTGTATTCTTTTTTTCTAGGACGGAGTTAATTTTCTTCACAGCAGCTCATTTGATGCTGTGTTTTGGATTTGTGACCACAACCGTGCTGATAACACACCAGTGTTTTAGCTGTGGCTGAGCAATGCTTGCATAGCGTCAAGGACGCTTCTGTTTCTCACGCTGGCCCGGCACCAAGTAGGCTGGGGGTGCACTAGAAGCTGGGAGGGCACACAGCTGGGACAGCTGACCCCAGCTGATGGAACAGGTATCCAGTACCGTATGACATTGTGCTGAGCAATAAAACTGGGGCAAAGGAGGAGGGAGAGGGGATACTCAGGGTTATGGCAGAGGCCCTGCATTCCTGGAAATGGCTAAACATCTGCCTGCCTGGGAAGCAGTGAACAAATTCCTTATTTTGCTTTGCTTGCACACAAAGCTTTGCTTCACTTCTTGATTTGTCTTTATCTCAACCCACGAGTTTTCTCCATTTTGCCCTTCAGATTCTCTCACCCATCCCACTGCAGGGGAGAGAGCGAGCAGCTGTTTGGGGCTTATCTGCCCGTCGGGAGTTAACACACAATACAACCAAAGAGACAGCTGTCTTCTTTTTATAGTAATTTTAACAGGTAAACTAAAAAATTAGGACAGGCCTGAAAAATCTTAACGCCTTTTCCACCTAGAGAAGTAGTTACTTAGACTAGTTAGGCATACTAATGAAGTACTTTAGGTAAGCTTATACTGTTGGTAACAGCACCGTACCCAGTATTTATAATAGCACTAGAATAAGTGTTCTAGTTTTACGACTTTCTTTATTTCATCTGTAGCTGTATTTCACTGTACTGCAAGATAACTGAAAAACAAGTCTTGTAGTCTGAAATGGGACTATTTGCTGACACCAGTGTTAGTACAGAAGGGGGCAAGACTGTGCTGTTGTGTTTCTTGGGGGCTTGGAAGAAGTATTGTCTTAATTTCCAATATGCTTTTTGATAATAATCAGCTAAACATTAGATAAAGGTGATTTCTGGAGACAAAATTAATGTAAACCTTGCACAGCAAACCTTCATAGTTGTAACCAAGACAAATGATTCCCCAGTGCTTCAGTATTTTGAGAGATCAGATCCGACCCAATAGACTCCACGATTTGTAAGTGGATTTGGATGTTCTGGGGCAAAAAAAGGTCAGGAGTCGAGAGCCCATACAGCTTTCTCACACTTCTTTCACTGATACCAAGTTTGCATGGTAAGAGACGTCTTAGTAGCAGGGTAGGACATGATTGTTGACTCAAGGTAGACAACATACCTTGTTGCATAAGGGAAGCACTCATATTTCCCTCCTCCTAGAAACTGTGGAAATGGATTCTAATTTTAGTAACTTGAACTATCAGGAATAAGTGTTCAGAGAAAATACTTAAACACACTTAAATTGTAGAACTTGGCCACAGTGGATGCTAGCCCTTGAAGTCCTAAGGGGTCAAAGTGGGGACTTTGTTCACTACCATGGTGTAATAGCATTGCATGGTTGTGATCGCTGTGCCTTTCAAAAATTTCTGGTTTTTTGAGACATTTCTAAAGGGCTTTGAAATCCTGGTGAAATGATCTACATGGAAGCTTTAGATCATACAGCTATCTCCCTGTATGACCTAACACAATTAGGTATCCATGTAAGCAATCATTTGCTTGATTTTTTTGGCCAATCTAAGAAAAACTGCAAGAAAATGTGGCCACTCCAGATAAATCTTTCTCTTTCAGGGTAAAATGGAAGGGCCACAACTACTTCCTGAGCATGCAGTTTGATTCCCCCTCACTTTGAGATCATTTTATATCTAAAGTCTAGCTGGTCGATATATCAGATGTTTTAAATTAAAATTGGAAACCATTTCAGGCAAGAGTTTGGAATGCAGCCGAGTCACATTGTGAAGTCATGGTACAAGATGGGCTACACAAGTGGTGGCATTTGCCTTACTCTTTAAAGAAATAATTCAAAATGTGGTCTACATCTACAGTTAAAAATAGAAGTCAGGAAGGGCTAACATGGAGGGTGAAGTCAGGACAAAGGAAATTGAGATTTCTAGGGAAATGAGTGTTTTACGCTATACAAATAGAAAAGCTCTTCCTTTTTTCATTGCGTAAGAAAAATCAACAGAAACTTTTCTGCTTGATATTTTAACCATGAGCTAAGCAATGTCCTTTCACGGTAGGTAACCAGCCAGAACCTGTCTTTAAATGTGGAGATGCTGACTAGTATCTGGAATTTCAGGTAGAGGAGAAGAGGGATTGTGTTACTGAATCAGATCCAAATACCAATACTATCTTGGTTAAGCTGCAGCATCAGAATTATTTCTGCTGAATGTCACCCAAGTTTCCTCAGAGACCTTGAAATCAGTGGGATTGTCAGGCATGTGTATTCCCAAAAGACTATGAAAAAATGAATTTTTTTGATGAGAGGCCAGACCTCTAGTCACCTTGAAGTCACCTCCTTAGTAGGAAGATAGAAGACGCCTAAATTACTTTCAAGTCTTTAACTGAAGGGTTTCATTTCTCCAGTTTAGAAAAAATAAAGCCACTGTTGGAGTGATCAAATTAAAAGAGGAGAAAGACCCTATCCACAATTATTAGCTATGTTCAGAAAATATGAACGGTGCTCCAGAAAGTCAACAATGTAGGATTTTTGTCCTATTGCAATAAATTTTAAGAAGATGGTGGTCATGGTGGTGGTGGTGGTGGTGGGGTGTTGAACTGCTGTATTTTGGGAGAGAAGCATGGGCAGGAACTTGAAGGAATGAAGAGACGAGTGCCCTACAGACACACCTAAGCAAAAAAGTCCAGTGTCATTTCATGGGAAGCAAGCACATCAAAAGAGAAATCCATGTGAAGCTATTCAAAAAAGGTTCATGAGTTACTTCCGAAAATGCATGCTCTATCCACATAAAACATCCCTTTAAGACAGGCAAGAAATCCCTGGAATAGCAGGATGAGTGTTCAGTGGTCTGAGGTACTGCGGGAGAGAACCATCAGGGACCTTCTGTGGTGATGCTCCAGCTTCATGGCTATGGAGACTGACCTCTGCAGCAGACTTCAAAGGTTATACAGAAACAAGTGAACACAACACCTATCAGCAAGCTTCCTGAATGACCAGACAGCTGCAAATTTTGTGACCAAAGCCCTCAAATAAAAATACAGAGCCAAGTCTTGCCAGATTTTGGAGGGAACTGCCAAGCATTTTAGCAAAGATTCTGGCAGAGAGTTACAATGATCACAGCCTGTGCTGCTGGTAAGCAACATCAGAAAAGAAACAACTGAAGTTAAAAGGGAAGAAATCATTTTAATCATTAAAATAAGAGGACATTAAGAAGCCTTTAATTAGGAAACTGACATGTGACAGTACGTTAGCCCCATCATACAGTATTGCTGTGCAAGAGACAGGATGGTCCCAGAAGGAACAGGTTGCTGCCAGGCTCTGATTTTTCTGCTCGAACACCTCAGCCAGGAGCTGGGTTTCTTTGCCACAATGGAGAACAGGAGACTCCTTCATGAGGAAAAAGCCATTCTGAGAGGGTTAGTCCAGCCTAATAGCAGAATATCCTTATCCCAAACACGTGTACTCTTTTTTTTTTTTTTTC
Organism: Falco biarmicus; assembly: GCF_023638135.1. Taxonomy (NCBI): domain Eukaryota; kingdom Metazoa; phylum Chordata; class Aves; order Falconiformes; family Falconidae; genus Falco; species Falco biarmicus. Next base: position 8,080,020 of record NC_079302.1, read on the forward strand.
TTTTAGCGTAATTAAGAGTAATTACAGGATGTGCTTAATGATACATCCTGATAACTCCCCTTTATCATTGCTCTCTCCTTTGAATTGTGCCATCTAAGAAGGAAGTGCTTGTGCAGTAGATCTTGTAATACACCATCTAGCGTGTTCATGATGCCTGTATCACAACCTACACAATATGCATATGCTGCTAATCAGTGACAGAGCTTAAAACAACCCTTAAGTCACAACTTTGAGTTCTCCTCTTACTGATTTATGCCTGTGATCAATATCATGCCTTGCTGAGTTACTTCCTATCATTTGAGCTGCTGTAATGGATTTTGCACATCCACAGATCACCCAACCTGTGAGGTAAACCTCTTTTTCAACCAGCTCAACACTTTGTACCTCGCAGCTGGGTAGGAAAAGAGCACGTTAGTAGTCCACAAAGTTATGGAAGATTAGCTGTCAGGAACTAACTAAACTATATCGAGCTGCAACTCATGAAGACAGAGCTTCCAGCAGTTTAGGGTATTCTCACCCCTTGTTCAGCTGCTCACTGCTCATTCCTACAACCTGCTGCAAGGTGTTGCCTCCTCAGCTGGGCTGGCCCAGCTGCCTGCGTGGCCACACTGTGAGACACACCAGGGAATCACTGGGGCTTAAAGCGCGCCGGTGTCAACTATGGGAAAAGAAACATCCATGCAACAAGAACTCAGAGGAACAGTTTTGATAATTTTTCACTCGATGATCTCTTTCCCAGACCTTTTCATTTCCCATGCAGTACCATAGAGTCTCCTCCATATAATAGGTCACTTTATGTGCGAAGCTGAGGACAAGCAAAGGTATGGGATTCCTGCTGTTAAATATCTCCTCCTCTCTGCAGTACCCTTCAGCCAGGACCGGGCCTGATGCTGCCGCTCTTCCGCTACCTTCCAAACCCTTTCCCATCAAGCCATACCGAGATTTCAACCCCAAGGGGAAGAACCTCAGTAAGGTGCACTCCCAAAGGCAACGGTACTCTAAAGTGAAAATCACTGCCATAACTTGCTTCTGAGCTTAACAAGAAGAGCATCACCCATTTTTGCATGGTCTCTAGCTCTGGACTATAACTGGAGATGTGCCAGTGATACCAAGGAACGTGGATTTCTAGCTGTGAATACCTGCCAGATTGTGCTAGGACAGGAATATTCCAGTTGCACTTTGTTCTGTGGTAAGCATTATCACAAGGGATCCTAGCTACCTGGAAGTGAAACAATATTCACTTCACATGGAAAATTATAGGTTTTATTTCTTTTATTCAGGTGACAGTGTATTTAATATTGGTTACTCATCTATAATATATACTCAGAGGCTCTTCTGAGCATCATCAGTCTCTTACAATTCTTTATTGGCTTATTTTGTAGGTTTTCAAAAACTCTTTGTTTCATATTTTGTGGGTTACAAAATGTTCTGGTTGAGCTAGAAAAGTGCTTCCAGCCTGAAGCTGAACTCACTAAAATTAAGCAGTGGTGACCTACTATTAACAAGTCAGTCCCCCTCTTTATTTTTTGACATTACAAATTTTTGTCATTAAAATTACATTCTTTAACACTAGTTCTGAGAAGTCTGAAGAGAGTTTGCTGATTTTGTTGGAAAGTGTAACGGTTTGTGTAGAGTTATCAGGTGCCAATGACAACCCATACACTGTAGCAGTTTAGATGAAGTAGTTGTCATGACAACCCAATTAACTAAACAAACATATCTGTATGCAGCAGCAGCTCATGTCCTCTGCATCATCTTTACCTCAGCACAAAGCATTTTGAGTGTATGTGCAAATGAATCTGTCCCCCATGCCTTTGCCTCTCCTCCGCCCCTCCCAACCAGGCAGGGATGAAAATGAGGTACCACGCAGTACTGCTCACTTCTCCTCAACGCCTGAACTGGAATTGTTACAGCAGTGTAGCTGCTTCTGATAGTGCAGCAATCCAGGTCAAGTCATTGCCATCTTCCTCCTCCTCCCACTCCTCCCCATTGTCCCCTTGAGGTTGGCAGATCAGGTCACCTTTCCAGATTTGGTGAAGGAAGAAAGGACAATTTGTGGATAAATACACAGTAAACTATCTGCTTGTCAATAAAATCTGTTTTTACAAAAAGAACTAACACAATCAAATATGACAGCCAGACTGAGGTTGTCTTTAAATCAGCAGGTTTGGGTAATGCATGCTTTTTTAGAAATATGTACCATAGCAACTTAAGCTATTCAGATAGCTCCACTGACCAAAGATAGATGAGATCTGGAATAACTGACATATCTAAGTAAATGCTCAGGTCACAACTAAGTTTTAATTGCCTTCACTACAAAAGGAATGTAATGTTGCTTCAGAAAGGAATAATTGTTCCAATATGTCCCTCAAAACACAAAGCACATAGGAAAAGAATAGATATAAAGGAAGGATTCCTTAGAAATTTTTTGAGGTTACTGCAGGTTGAAGCCCTAAATGCAATATAAAGTACAGATAACACCCACCTGCAAGCGCCTAGAATCAATGGCTTTTTTTTATGTTTGAGAGCACCTATTTTCATGTTCCATCTTTTACTTAATGTATATTTATCTGTCAGAAAATATTGTGAGGGACTGAACAACAGCAATAAATAAAGCCCAGGTAAGTTAAGCATAAACCAGAAGGAAGATGGACAAGAAATAAAGTATAGAGGCACACACCATAGTCTGAACAGAGCATAGAGATAGACTTTACCTGTTAGCACCATCATGGTTATTTTAATCCCCGTCACATCCTGGCAGTGCCCAGACTGATTTTTGATCCTGAAAGAAGCATCAGATCTATGACAAAGTACTATTTAGCCCAGGGAAATGTTCAGTGAAACCACATTTGAATTTTAAGAAGAGATTTAAGTGGCCCTTGCCTGGTTTACATTATTCTGTGCAAAACAGTTTACACTGGGGTGAATTTTATCCAATATTCAGTCTGATAGGATCCTGATAATATAGGATCTCATTCATGAAAGCATTTAAGCCACTTACTTTTGCCCTTCTTGGCTTTGATGTTTTTCTAATGGGATATAAGTTTCTTCCTATATTAAACGCTGATTTTTTTAATAGAGATTTTTTCCTCTCAAGTCCCTAGTGATTCAACTAGTAAAGTTTCAGACAGTCTGGCTCTGTGAGTTTACTTGGCATTGCTTTAACTGTAATTTTTTTAAAAAATTAGAAAAAGGACAGATTTCTACCTTTAATATTTTTCCTGCTTTAAGAACACATAAGAGAGAAAGTAAGTACCAACTCCTTCCTCAAAACCCCAGCAACAATCTTCCCCAAAACTCCACATAAGGTTTAAATAGTGTATTCTCCAAAGATGACATTTCAGTGTCACGTTTCTGGGCTGTCAGATTCAAGCAGAGAATGCTGGATGAGCTAAGCCAGCATTTACTTAAGACACAACCCTCACTTTAGGAGAACAGACATATGTTATGACTGTTTTGGAGGTGCATCATCCTGTTGTACTACTGTGAAAGCTTGAAGCCGAAGGATATATCAGGCATACATACTGGAAAGTCCAAAGAAAGTACCAAATTGAAGGAATTCAGCCCAGAGAAGTTTAATTATATAGAGTGGAAATAAAAGACTGATGATTATACTGAAGAATTTCAAAAATGTTATAAGAAATTGTGAAAAGTTTTCGTTTTGCCACCTAGGCTGGTGTGAGGGAATTGGGTGTTCCTCTGCTTTGTCTGCCTTTGCAAGGTATCCCAGTACTCCCAGTCCCGGATGGCGGACAGACACTGCAAGCCTAACAGGACTCACGCTGACAGGCACCTGGGAGAAAATTTGGATTACCAATTCAGTAAGAGCTCTGGTCCTGTTTATCTGATCAGTCTTACTGAAAGCAAGGAAAACTCCTTCAAGCTTTTGAGCGAAGAACATTTTTTGTACTGAATAAAGCTAGAATTTGCCATGCCCGCTTTTCTAATGGACAACTCCACACAGCAGACGAATCATCAGTGTGTCTGGAACTGCACTAATTTCCACCAGCTGCACATCTGACTCACAGTGCCTAAATGTGACTGAAATGTCTTTACATCCTGAGCTCTGCAATACATCTCCAGGAACCATACGATTGCCCACCACACAAAATTGTGAACCATCTGTCTGTCCTGCTTAATAAGCCTTAATGTTTGATAAGTAAATGAAATATTTAATACTTACAGAAATAAGGCTGCAGGCTGCGCAGTTGCCAAGTGCAAAATGGCCAACGGAACATACACAGCTGCATTTCTGGCCCTGTGGATGTAGCTGAGGAACTCTTCTGATGCCAGACACTTCCTGAAATTCACATTTCTCAAGGAGAAGATTCAAGAGCAGGAAGTTTCATCAGAAGGACTCTTGTATCTCAAGCAGGGCCTCTGGACACAAATGTAGGTATTAATAAATAGGATCAATAGTTCAAGCAACTAAGAAACATTTTACCCTCTTTTGTTCCCATTCACCATCCTCCATCCTTCCCTGCTTGTCTCTTTGGATTCTAAATTCACTACTTCTTCATGTTACACTCACAACATAAACTAGTAAAAATGCTCACCGAAAACTTCTCAGCTTGGACATCTGTGAATATCAGTTCAGATATAAATGACACATCTTGGAGCATGTCAAAGGAGCTTCCTTACTGACAGTTAAGACCCAAGGATGTATCTGAATGTGGCATATTAGCAATGTTAGATAACAGCCCCTGTCTGGGCTATCTGGGAAGAATCTAACAACGATACTCAGTGAGGTTTCACTGGAGCATTTATTTTGATCGATGCTCTTAAATTCAGAGCAAAGTTTTACGTAGTACCTAAGTTAGTGTGGTAATCACTTACCTTCAGTCAGACCTGGATTAAATACTACAGAAAATTCTAATAATTAAAATCAGTGTTACAAATAACAGGAATGTATTTGGAAGACAGTTCTCAGACCAAAGAGATTTTTTCCTTCTACTTGAGAGAAATATTTTTCCTAGCAGCAGAGCGCTCTTTCCTGTTCATTTCTAGGGCTTAAGAAAACCAATTATCAATTTGCGTGGCTTCACTAAACAGCCACATGATGGACTAGTAAGACTGAGTGAACAAAGCAAGCTAGGGATATTGGAGGCTGCTATTTGTTCAGTCTTGAAGAAAATTACGAATCCAGGCTTAACAGTGTATCTTCATGTTTCTCAGCCACTGATGTACAGTCAGTCCGAATGAATCAGAAGAACAGAATTATTTCTAGCACATTAGAATAAATACCAGGAGAATTATTTAGTAAACCCATCGTTCCAGATGTCGTAACGTGAGCGTAACAGAAAGTTGTATGTGGCCAACCACGTGCTGCTGAGGAGATGTACAAATACAGTCCCGTTCTAGCTAGCCATCAGTCATGCTGCTTGGCTACCCCTGACCTGGCTGCCCACAGGACTCACCAGCCAGCCTCGGGGGGCTCCAACCAGCAGCCCCAGGTTCCCCGGGCTGGCCGGGCGCCCGGACCCGGCTGCTTGGCGCACCCGGCAGGGGCACCCTCTTTGCTGGCTGCTCCCCGCCGCTTGCTTCCAGACACACATCACTTCTTCGACATTAGGCACCTTTCTAATTCTTTGGTCTCTTCCCCTTCTCGGAAGGGAGGTCTAACCACAGCCCCTGCTAGCGCACCCCCTTGCTGTTGCCCCTCACCAGATAGATTCTGTTTCTTAACCACAGAGCTCTTATGCTCTTATACCCAATCATTCCTTTTTTCTGTCTTTTTTCTAGAGCTCTGTCCTGGTTAACAGGTTCTCACAGAAACAAAGGTCTCAACCAGATCAGCTGCCTTTCAGCCCTTTCCAGCCTGAAGCTTGTAGAGAAGGTGCTCCATCCACTGCACACCCCTTTTTTCTTTTCCTCAAGTATGGATCAATTTGATGCCAGGTATGTAACATCAACTTTGTTTCTGTTAACAGTATTTCCACTTTTACAAGTGTTAGTGGACCTTGATTTACATCTGCTATTAATTCATCAGTTACTGCATTTCTAGTTTAATGGTTAATAGCTGAAATCCACAAATAATGCATTCTGTATGACTTCCATTTTTAGCAATGAAACCTGGCAAAGAAGTATAGCACTCCCATTTTATTCAGTTTGTTTCCCATAAATATCTGTGAATCAGTACTGTAGATGATCTAAACAGATGTTGTGCTTAGATTTAGAATTACACCCTAATATTTTAACAATATATTCTAAACAATCTTAGTCAGCTTTGAAAGTACTGATTTATTCAGTAGAACAACTGATAGCACCTGTTATGCAAATGTGACAAAATAAGATAATGAATTGAAAGATACAAGATAAAATGTAATTGAGATAATATACATTATCAGTTAAAGTAGGTATGCAGTATAAACTAAAGCCTCAGAGCGTGTACTTTGGCACAACTGTGCTAAGGTCAATGAAATTACTGTGATTTATGCCAGCTACACATCTGCAACAATTAAATTATTAGAAAAATAAAATATTTTCATTAATTTTCTCTAAAATAGAGAATAAAACAAACACTATTTAAATGTCCTGTTTGTCAACCCTTTTCTATGGGTGTTTGTTTCTATATACAAACCTATCTGAATATAGATTTACATCACTATGTTCTTAACCCTTCAAACATATACAGAGCTCTCTGCCTGGAATTGCTCATGTTCCTTTCAACAACTGGATACCTGACTCTTACCGGGGCTCTGGAGGAACATGATGATCTACCACAGGGCTCAAAGACAAATTTAGCTTTCCTCCAAAGAACAGTTCCTGTTTGTTGCCAGTAGTTCTGGATTTTACTATAGGCATGAAAGGGGATGCCAGCACTTCATTAAGAACAGCTATGCAAATATTTTAAAGCAGCTGTGCTAGCCATCAAGCACTGCAGAAGCTGCAGGATGAATTGTAGGGGTGTATCTTTGATACGTGTCCAAATGTACCTTGTAGAGAGTGGAGATCAAGATAGACGAAGGTCAATAAATGGTCCTGACTGGACAGTCAAAAGGATTGCAGAAATCAGGGTGAGAAGAGGTAAATGTGCTCAAAATGATGAGTCTGTTGCTAGCTGGTGAACAATCTCTCCCCTTCAGCAGATTCTGACAAACAGGATGATTATTCTTCATTAATGTTTCATCATTACTTGAATGTTTTCCTTCTGAGCACACATACTTTTCGTTTTGAAAACCTACCCTAAATCTGAAGTACTAACAGGCAACCATACGGTATAGTAAATGTAATTAACATCATAAAGTGTAAAGAGATTTATGTTGAAACTCAGAACCCCATACACTAAGTAAGCATTGTGACTACAGAATTACAGCTTCTGCAACGAACCAGAAACAAGTGCAATTCCTTTTTCTGTCTTCCTTATTTCTTAGATTAGATTTTGGGAATAAGTCAGGTCAGAGGGACAGAGGGACTACCTAATGACCCTTTTTACTATAACTATTTCTTTTTTTAACTGGAGATGGTTTAACGGGTACTGTTGCAAAAACTGCATTGCTATGGCAACCTATTAAAAAAAAGAATCACTGTAGTTACATCACATACATATTGACATGTAAGCAATCACATTGAGTTTTTTCTTGAAAGACAAAAGCACCTCCAGATTTTCTATTTTATATATATATGTGATTTAGGCATAGGCTGACTATAAATAATCTCCTTTCTTGAATATTTACATTCTCATCTAACTAAACTACCTTAACCCTGCATGAACTCTAGCTATGCAAAAGTGACACGCATTTTAATTGGGCAGCATATGCTGAACCTGAAAGGAATATTTTATGGTTTTTTCCCCACACAGAAGGGCTGGAAACTAGTATATATATGTATTTATTTACTATATCCTTGTTTAAGTAAGTTGCGGGTTTTTTGTATGGTTATAATTGTTAAATACAATTTACGTTATCAAATAGATATAAATGTAAAATGTTCATATAAATGTTAAAAGCCTGATTATTTGAGCACTGAAAATTATAAAAATGTTAAATGCTGAATCACTGCACATTAACTAAAAGAATGACTAACAACTCACATTGAACTTATTTTTAGTTGATTTTACATCATATCAGTAATTTTCTTGTTCTGATACAAGCCTTTGCATACATTTTGCTGTCATGCTAGCATTACTTACCCCATAGCTAGAGAACGTAATCTGGAATATATTTTTAATACCTTTTTTCAACTGAGAAATAGTCCTGGTGATTTGTTTGTAAGAAAAACTGCAAAGAGTAAATATTTACGTATAAAACACCTTTTCAAATCGGAAGGTGTATTAACATACTAAAACCAAACAAGGCACAAATGCATTTGCAATCAATAACTCAAAGTAAAGGAGTCCTTTAAAATCACCACATTCAAAATAAAAGTAGATACAAATCTATTTTAATAATAATCAGGTGTAACACAGGACCAGTAAGAGGGAACACTGAGACACCCAGGTTTTGTTAAGTGCTTTGTTACGCTGAGTTTAGAGACAGATCTGAAAGGGAACTGAAGCACCATACCACTGCAGCGTCAAGCTGCAACGCACCTGGCACATTCAACAAAACCCAGAGCCTTCTTCAGATGCTTAAACTTCTCTGTACAACAAAAGGGAGGGCTAATTGTCCTGGGTTGTGAACCAGTTTAAGGGCAGAACACAGCACTTCCCAATACGAAATTCTCAGAGCAGCACATCTGCTAGGTCTTTTTCCTTTTAAGTTTACACAGCTTCCCTGCAGCTCAAGGCCCAGGCAAAGACCCATCTCTCTGGAGGATCCACCTTCTCAGGAGTTTGATCTCACACAAAACAATACAGTTACGCTCTCCTTTAAAAACATGAGGTGCAGAGCAAATGCAACTTCCCTTTAATACGCTATTTAACTACACAGGGCACTTTACCCAGGAGGAGTGAGGGTTACACGCTTTCAGTTCTCTAGTACTTCAGAGGTAGTACCCTGAAAAATGCCTGGAGTCTGGAAAGACTTCCTGACCCTCTGCTTGGGGCACTCCCCACTCCTTCCCTCCTGAAGGTAGGAAGAGGCTACGAACACGACACGGATTGATGCGGAAGGCTGCCTAGCTTGGAGGTAGTCACGTTCTAATTTCTGCCTCAAGAACTGTGGAAGAATTTTATCAGAAAATTGCACAATGAAACAATTTCCTATAGGTACATGCAGGACTAGCAGAATTACAGTTTTAGTAACAAGCACTGAAATTTCCTTATATTCTTTTTGTGCTCAAAGGATTTTTTTGGGCACTCTAAATCCCAGATGGGTATGTAAAGAAAGAATGAGGTTTTTGAGTGAAGAAAGTACTTCCCAAATTGCAAAACTACTGTCAGTAGAATTATGTAGGATGCATCATATGAAGCCCCAGCGGTTTTACTGCAAATCACTCAAGGGTTTTTGGTTGGACCTCTGTAAGTTTTGTTTTTCAACCAGTTCAAATGGTTGATTTGATTCGCATTTGCTAAAAGGAACAACAGCTGTAACTGTTGTTGCTGTCCTTCACAGTTCCATACAGAAATGTTTAAAAAAAAAGGAAATAAAAACAAACTAAGGTTTGAATTTGAACAATTTGTACAATTTCTGTGCCAGATCTGGTTGAGAGATGAAGAAAAAAAAAAGTCTGCTGGGAACAGAAGAGGATGGAAAGTTAGTAATTATGTCTCTCAGTACCTGTTTTGTTTACTAATCAAAGGTCTAATTGCTTTGCTCTATTTTAATTAAGAATGTTCTTATTTTAATTAGTTACTTTTCCTGCATACATTAGCATTGAGAGAAACCACTGAGGATATGAATAATATGATTAAGAGTTTGAAGTTAAGCTTTTAAAAATGTTTTAACAATTTCACAAGTGTTTAATGATGAAAAATAAAGCTGTTCTTCATAAATATGGCTACTGCTTCTCCAAGGATTTCATCCTAGCTCAAAAAAAAGGTCTTTTTTGTCTTTTAACTTAAAAAGTCAACTGGTATCAAATATAATTAACACAGGCACCAAAAGAGCTAACGCAGGAATATGAAAGGTTTGATAGTATTTAGATATGCTAAAATGTGCAAGTTGGCCAAACCTTTTGAAATGTCCCAATGCGACAGCCATTCTCTTAAGAACCAATCTCAACATTATTAGCAATTATCTTTGAAACTTGGGGAACTTTATCTTCCTCCCTGACAGAGGCTAGGAAAAGGCAGATAGTGCCCTATGAAGGAACTGGAGAACTCACACAAATTGTTCCAGTTCCTGGGAAGATATCAGAACAAATAACCTTTACATAAGTACTTTAATGAACAAGGACATCTGTAGCAACTGTTGTCTTTATCCTATGGACTTTTTTTTTTACAAATGTGTTCACTTCCTCCGTGGGGCAGGTACCAGCCTTGGTGTAGAGAGAGAACTATAAATCCTCAAGTTTTGGATACAGCCCTGCCTATTACTCCTGTGTGCAACCTAAGAAAGGTTGGTCTGTGGAAACTAATAGTAGTATGTTACACAGCTGGTTAGAAAACAACACACAGAAGTTCGTAGTTCATTGTCGAAGTGGCAATTGCCAATTGGGATTCTAGAGAGGCCTGTTCAGAGTGTGCTTACTCCAAGTAAGCACATGCAAATGTAACAGAAATGTTTCATTTGTAATGTAAATGAAACAGAAAACATATTCATTAAACTTTAGGATAACAGCAAAACGGAAATGTCTGACAAACTCGGTAATAGATCATTACAATTTGTTTTGAAAAAATCAGGATGCAATTCAATGAGAACAAATGGAAAGTGCTACCGTTGGAAGGAATAATCAACTGTTCAAGTACAGAATGCAATAAATACAAATATAGGAACAATTGGCAGCGTTTTCAGAAAAGGATAAGGCGACTTTAGTGGACGAAGTGGAATATGAGTAAATATTACTGTGCTGCTTCACAAACAGCAGTCACAGTGGGCTATATTAAAAAGGAGCTGTGAAGCAATCCTGTCCTATCCAACCCAAATAAATGGTTAAACAGAATAATATGACCAGGATGATTCACTGAAGATTCTGAAAAGGAACAAAAATGATGAGAGATGTATAGAAAATGTGACTGACAAAAAAAAACCCTGAAGGATTCTGTTCATTAAAACTAAAAATGCCTTAGGAAGACAGTGATGTAGTTTTCAGGAGTGCAGAAAGTAACTAAGGAAACAAGCTATTCACCGTTCTGCTATGCTAAATCTTTTTAAGACATGGCTAAAGGATGGTTTGTCCAGGGGAACTTAAGAAAAACAGTAGATATTTGTCAGAATATCATGGATCTAATTCCATTTTTAGGTGTCAAGAGATTAGGCTAATTCTTGAGGCCTTTTCCAAGCCAGTATTCCGATTGCCAATCTTGTACTTCTTTAATGCCACAGCACAAAGAATTCTTCAGGCAGAATACTGCAGCAAATACCTACCACTGAATTACCTCTGGGAAGACAGAAATAATAAGTATCGCCCAGCTGTAGCAAGGAGAGAAGGCAAAGGGAAACTCAGCCCTTGCAAGACTTGCATTGATTTTAGCCTTGGTTTGTTTAGGTACACTTCTGTCAGCTGACTGCAACTCCAGCATCTTTCTCATCTTAAGCACAAGGTCATGCTGCAGTTACCAAACACAAGCTGGTACTTCAGCACCTACATGCTACTGTCCTAGCACAGCAGCTGAAGAATGTTATGGATGCAATTATAAGAAGCTAAAAACCAAAAAAATCTCAGAACTGGGTTTCCTAGAAAATCCTAATTAGCTATCCAAGCCATACTTGGGAAATATTTATTTGTAAAAAGGATGCATTTTGCCAAAGTCATAGCTAACCTCAAGTATACTACAAAAGCTGCTTAATGTAAAAATCTAACTTCTGCTCAATTACAGAGGTCTGCAAGAATTGCCAGGAACTTTGTTATCACACTTGCATCCACTGGTGAATAGAGGTGGGAAGCACAAAGTGCAAATATCCAGAAGAACAGCCATTTTTCTTCATCTTATTCAAGGGTAGCACTAGGGCACACGATTCTGAGAGGGACCGAACGCTTTCAACTCACACTTGTTACTCAGAGAAGATCGGTGGTTTAAGGACTGGTAACTTGTTTACTTGCAACTAATCTAAAATCCACCCTAAGTCAATTGTGCTTTTAAAAACATAGCCATTTGGCAGTAAGATCACAACCACTATGAATGAGCTTCTAGTTCACCAGCAACTAGGAAACAAGGATTCACAGCACAAAGAACAACACGTGTCTGACACTGCCAGGGTGACTGGTAAAGGTTCAACTCCAGATAAGCATTTTAGTCCTCATGAATACTCAACTCCACTTTTCCTTCTTTAAGATTACTCCCTCCAGGAGCTGAGCGAGTGATGCTAACAGGATGCTGAAGAACAAAATGCAGTACTGTTGCCTGTATACTAAGTCTACCATAGCCTACAGAATTGCCTTGTAAGAAATGTTAAATTAAGCAAGAGTAATAAAATTCATTCAACCACCCTTTTCCCTCCACAAGCCCCACCAAAACAAAACAAGACCATGAAAGCACTTGCCACCTTTTATATTTTTATTGTGCATTTTGTAAGTGCTTTAAGATACTCCACAAGACTGTATGCCTTATGTTATCCATATGTAGTACGCCACACAGTAAGACAGACCCCCAAAACTTTTCATGTTCTAATTCAAACAGACAAAAGTTAGATAAAATAGTATTCTCATTATACAGAAGGCAAACCACAGAAAGTGTCCTAGATCACATAAATGAAGGCAGAAATTGGAACAGTGTATTAAGTCCATCAAAAATACTATGTGCTTTTGGCAGCTCTAAAAATTGTATTAACCTAGTAAGGGCTTGTCAGCTTGAAAATATTATTTAAAAATAAATTTTAATAGATTTGCAATTCAGAAGAAATTCAAGTGTAAAATTCAAACAAGTAATAGGTAGAAAGGGAATAAACAAAACCCTTTTTCCACCTTCAGTACACATTAATTGTCAGACCAGTTTGTCATAGATTACTCTTCTTTCTTTCATATATGGATGCATATAAATTCATGAAGTTAGTCTCAGCGGATGAAATTAAGTTGTCAAGATCATACTCAACTTTGAAGGTAGGATGCTTTCCAAAAATTACAAGAGCAAGAAATACAGCAAAGTGTGCAGTAAGTCCCCATATCTTGAATGACATTTTACGTTCATGGTCATCATATATAAAACAGTGCATCCAACCTGAGTAACCAGATGAGGTTTTGTAAGGCAAGGTCTTGTAATTTAAAGGCTTGACAAAATACTCCAGTGGCACAACAAAAACATCACTCACTTCATCCGGATTAGGAGTGGCCTGGAACGTATCCTCTATAAATCCTACAACTGGTGTTACCACATGATTCATCTAAAAGGAAGAAGAAAAAAATAAAATAACCTCCCCAAACACTAAATTTGTACCAAGTAAAAGAATGTTCTTTATTTTAAAGACATTTCAGATGTTACAAAATGAGTACAAGAAACCTATGAAATATTCTTAACTGTAAGGCAATTCAGTCCCTCTAAACACAAGATATTTCTATTTGATTTTGAATATATTTTAATCAATTTATATTTTTTTGTTACATGATTTTACAAATATCCTGTTCATCCTGTATAATCGTATAGCAGTTAAGAAGGTTTGTCAATCTGCTACAAAAATAAAAAAAATGAATGCTGTCTCACGTCTTCCTTATTTACTTTGGCGAGTTCTGATTTTAACTGAAATTTTCCAGATCACCTATGGTTTATCATACCTCTGTATCTTTTTTCCTAGGATAGAGGAATACTTTCCTATAGATACAGAAATATGTTTAAAGTGTATTTAGCTATAAAATAGATACACTTTTTGGAACTGCTCATTTATGGACATTTTTATTCTGAATACAATCCCTTCTTCCATAGTGAGGCAAATCTATGGAAATAGTAGCTTCCATGAAAAGGACACCAAAATTCATTAAGATATGTCGCTAGTTCTATTCGTTTGTACCAACAAAGCATCACTGTTCAATAGAAAGCAGTCACAACAAAACTTGAACATTTGTGCTATGTGAATCAAGTCTGGAGAGAGTCCATCCAAGTCAGAATCACTTGGAATGTACATACAGCGAAGACAAAGTAGAATCCAACAGGTAAAATTTTTGTGGTCCAAAACTACATGAGCTTTTCTATTGACTGAGGCAATTTGCTGGAAAACGCTGAAAATCGTTATAAAACCTAAATTGATCCTTTTTATATATAGTCTCTGAACCATGTAGCTTTAATGTTATCTGTACAGAAATTATAATTTAAGAAGGCAAATAAAGCATTCTGCAATACAATTTTAAAACTAGTTCTTTGTTTTTTTAATGGGGGGAGGACATTGCTAAGAGTAAGTGGCTAACAGACATAAACCAAACAGCAGGCATATTAATAAAGTGAAACTGTAACCTGAAGAAAAAAATATGAAGTCTTTTGAAACGGTAACCCCTCTGTTACTATGCAACCTGATGCAACTATGACCCTATGCAACACTGAATATTGTTACTGAAATTGGCAGCCTGTTAATTTAGTCACTTACCCTCCAAAGACACCTTCGGAAGAGAAGTCTACTTGCTACAGTTCCACCCAGAATCACAGACCACAACCTCCAGAAGTCCCCTTCTGACTCAATTAACCCTGCTTTCAGCAGAATATTAAACGAGAAAACTTTTGAGGTTACATCAGGCTGCTGAGGGCCTTGTCTGGATGAGTTCTGTGTTATGTCCAAGGATGAGCAGTATACAGCCTGTCAGAAAAATCTGTTCCAGTGTTTGGCTAACCTCATGGTAAAGAGTATTCTCCTTGCATCTCATCAAGATTTTATTTGTTGCTGCTTGCGTCCACTGCCTGACACCAAGAGCCTGGTATCATCTCCTCTGTAACTACTCAGGAGGTACTTGAGGAGAGCAACTAGATCCCCTGCTAGCTTTCTCTTCTTCAGGCTGAATAAACCCGCTTCTCTCAGCCTCTCCTCATAATCCATATCCTTACAATCTTTGTGGCTCTCTGCTAAACTCTTAGCAGTTTAGCACTGTCTTTCTGGTACTCCGGTGTGTCCATGACTGGACACGGTACACTAAATGTGGTCTCACAATTACCAAATATAGAGCAAGACTCTCTTCCCTTCGCTCCGCTGGCAATACAGGCTGTGGACTTTAATAAGTAGTGGTTATTTACAGTTACAAGCTTGTAAAGGCCATTATCAACCTTACAAAAGAAAATAGCTGGTGCTTATGTTCTAGTAGTATGCTGACTTACTCAGTTTATTGCTTACTTTATCAATTCCAGGCACAAGCCTACAGACGACTTCCACCTTCTCTGGCTGGAGTCCCACTTCTTCTTTGGCTTCTCGGAGGGCAGTATCAATTTCATCTTTATCGATGGCTTCCCTTTTACCGCCTGGAAAACACACTTCCCCTGGTGATCTTCTCAGCTAGAATTTAAAGCAGTACTGCTGTGACATGTAAGTTTTACATTTCTTCTTGGATCCACATAGAAACTTGTTCATATTGCAAAATCGTCTTATGTTTATCTTTCCAGTCAAAGCTGGAAATGGCGATGAAGAGGTTTCTACAGATCACAAGAAATGTGCCTTGCCAGGAGGTATGCCAAAAAAAAAAAAAAAAAAAAGAGGGCCCATACCCAACTAATCCATAAACCCTATGAGAAACACACGTATCACTTGTACAGTATTGTGCAATTCATACTATACATTCCACTTTAACACTTCAAATTTTTCCATCATCCTGCTTGCTTAAGAGACTGACAGATGTCAGTATGATTAAAATACTCCAGAGCAACAGCTTCTGAAATACACATTAAAATAACAGACCTTTAAGTACGTTATAATAATAGGCTTGTGCAGGAAAGATCAGTAAAAAGCCCATTTACAATCAGTTTATCAGCTAGGTTAACTGTAGAGTCTTAAATTTCTAAGCATGACTCGAAAAAACTTCCAGTTTTCAGCATCGTTAAAACAGAGAAATAACCTCTGGCAGCTGACTGGGGGGTGTGGGGATGTGGAAAACAAGAGTTATAAAAGAAAACACAACGCTGGCAGGGGACTCGAGTTGCTGCCTTTTGCTTTCGTATGTGAAAGGGAGACAACAGTCACGCTAAATGCAAACTGACAAGGCACATTTACAAAAGTTGCACTGCGCCGGCAGTTCGTACAAGTCACAGTAAACGCTGAAAAGTGCCTTTTCTGACCTGGAGACCAGCCTTCACTGCGGCGGGGCCCCGGGTACCCGGCATTTTGCTGGCATGTAAGCCCCAGCCGCGGCCGGGCCCGGGAGCCACCCCGCCGTCGCCTGTGCCCTGGGGAGCCCGGCCCGGCCCCGGCCCCCTCACCTGCATGGCCCGCACCGTGAGCAGCAAGTGCAGCTTCCCCGCCCGCACCGTCAGCGGCAGGAGGACGGAGGCTTTGGGCAGCGGCAGGCGGGAGAACCTGTCCCCAACATCGCACTCCCTCAGGCGCCGCCGGGCGCTCTCTTTTACGCGCCTTCTAGAAGCAAACAGAAGGGAGCGCCGTGACACGCCAGGCTGCGCCCCGGCCCCCCGCAGGCGGCGCGGCAGGGGGGTTTCCACAGGGCGGGACGTAACGAGTGCGGCCACGGGGCTCCACACGGCTCCCGCCGCTGGCGGAGCGGGGCACGGCGCGGCGGCTCCTCTCCCCCAGCCGGCAGGGGGCGCGGCAGGCACGGCCTTCCCCTCCCGCTAGGCCCGGGGAGGGGTCTCTTCCCGCCCGCCTGCCTTCCGCGTTGTCCCCAGAGCTGCCGGGGCGAGCGGGCGCAGCGGACGCCGCTGCGGAGGGAGGGCCGGGGAGGACGGCTGCTTCCCGCCGCCTTTCCGCTACCTTTCCATGTCATCCTCCCGCTGCGCGGCCGCCATCGCTGAAACCCCCACCCGAGAGCGGACTTTCCCCGTCGCCTCCCGCCCCCTCCCGTGACCGACGGCCGAACCCTCCAATCAACACGCGAGATCCCCCGCCTCCGCCTTCTGATTGGCGGCGGGCAGGCCACGCGAGTTGCGCGCGGCGTTCCCGCTCTTGGGCGGGCGTCTCGCCGCGCCGGGGCGGTCGCTGAGGTGAGGGTTGGCCCCGGCGGTGCCGGCGCCGCCGGGCTCGCTTCCCAATGTGAGCGAGCGGTCAGCGATAGCTTTCCCGGCCTCCATTTACACCGAGAAGAACGGCGTTAGCTGTCAGCAGCCCTCGCTGCAGCTGGAAAAAGGAGAAACCCGCGGAGCGGCTTGGCGTGGCCCTCGGTCCGTGGCCCGCCCACAGAGGGGCTAGACAGCGAGCGGCGCAGGGCTGTAGCAGTGCTGGCCCCAGTGCTTTGGGTAAAGCTCATACAGGCACCTGCATTCCACCTCTCATCCGCTTTAAGGGGCGAATAACGTGACAGAGCACAACCTCCCGCTCTCAGGGGCCTCTGGAAAGCACCACTACAAAGCCTAATCATCTGTAGACCAGGACTCTTTAAAACCTAAAGGACATCGACAGACCCTGTTGAACACCAACGCCTAGCTCAGTACTCTTCCAATGAGGGGAAACAGAAAACACCAAAAAAACCCCAGCCAACAAACAAAAAAACCCCAAGGTCTCAAAGCTTATTTTAATTATTTAGTGCAGGCAGGAAACAGTGAGGTGGTAGAGATTGGCTCAGGTTTGGTGCAGGTTTTGGGCAGTAATATTTAGCTTCCGGTTCTTATTGGGGGGACACAAGAAGCCGAAGCAATTTCCTGCTATAATGGTTCATCATCCAGGCTTAACAGCTAGTGAACAGTGTTACCTGCATTTCAAGTAATACCACAATGGTACAATAAACACATGATCTCTCAAAAAGCAAGACACAACACCCGACGTGACACTACGTGGAATGTGTGAGAACTGATCGTGGAATGTGTAAGAACTAATCACTAGTTATGTTAATGTTTACTGTTTTTTCATTGTATTAAGCTAAGGAACCAAATGTGTTTTCCATGTGGTATGCATTTTGTACAGTTGACCTAATTAACCTCATGTCCTTAAATGCTTACTCAGCCTGTGCCTTATGTAAATGTACCAGCGTATATATTTATACACACAAGCTCACATGTAAAATCAAGTGCAGTTTATATACAATACACATAATGTGTTACTTCATATAGTAAATTAAAACCCAAACATAATCACATACACATGTACATGTCCTGGCTGTGTCCCCTGTGATTCCAGCAGAGTATATATCCATTTCATGGCCAGCGTTCTGTTCAGATTTCACTGAAACTTGAACAGAACTCATTCATCTTTAACCTGTTTTCTATAATAAATATAGGAAAAAAATATAGAAAAATATCTTCAGAAAATGTTGTACTTGTTCAGTGAAAAGAACACAATTAGTAGATTGCTTCTTACTACTCATCCATGCAGCTGTACATGCCACTGAACTATTGTTCCAGAAGACTGATGTTATCAGATTCTATATTTCTCTTTGGCTTTCTCTTTCAGAATGCAGATGTGCTAGAACAAACAACAACTTCAGTCAATCTTTACCTTCAAAGAAAATGCAAGAATGATTTTCAGTTAAATTCCTAGCATTGTAAGGAAGAAACAGCAGACCAGTAATCTTTGTGAGCTTGGGTGCAAGTTTACTACTTGCAGTAAAATTGAGATGTTAAGATTGCTTCCAAGTTCATCTGTAATTCATAATTTGTACATTCTGAAGAGGTCAAGTTTGTTCAATTATTGTATTCTTCATATTGCTTTGCAATAGCATAGATATAATATGTGTCTTTAATAGAACTGGTTTGTCTTATTGAAAAGACTTGCAAGTGAAAAACTTTTCCACTTAACCAGATTTAAGGAAGTGCTTTTGAAAGCTAAGGAGGGAAAAAAAATCAGCTCTTTCTATCAGTTATGCTCTTTCCAAGCCTACTACTCAGTGCAGCCAAAGGAGACTATAATGGGACAAAGGGAAAAAAGATCTTGATGGACATGTTACACAGTGTAGGAAAAACCTTCACACACAGTCCACACATAGCCATCTTAAAGACTTGGTTAGAAAAGAGCAACATAGGATTTCACAAAACAAACGTCAAATTAATCTGAATTACTCTTTTCAGATGGGGCCAGCAGACTGTACGCTGCCAGCCAACCTAGAGGATTCAGAATATCATCCAGGACAGCTGGGCCATGGGGCTTGTGGAGTAGATTCACAGAAAGGTAAAGCATAAACAAATTCTTGTGCATTGACATTGACTTATCAGATTGGCATGTTAATAATGTTTTAGCCGTTTTCGTGGAAGTTTCTAGTCAGATTTGAAGTTTTGTTAATTGTTGAGAAGCTCTGAGTATAAGCTAATATTCTTGCTGGTTACCTGTGGTAGAGTTGAGGCACACGTATATGTACTTACATTTAGATCTCTGAAGTATTCATTGTAATCAAGAGCATATCCAACCACAAATTTATCTGGAATTTCAAAGCCTATATCTGCAAGAAAATACAATTCTTTTTATACTTGGGTGGTGTAAATAGCTTTTAAGTACACAGATTATATTCAACAAATGCCTGAGCTGTGTAAGAGTAATACCTAACAAATACATCATCTTGCTTTCAAGATACTTAGCATGCTTCTTTGAGAATCACAGCCATAAATTGATGACAGAGGTTAGAATCTCTTCCATCATCCCCATCAGTTAATAATACAATTAAAACACTAAGAAAATGCATTTTTTAAGAACAAAATAATTATTTAAAACCTACTTATGAGATAGTTCTGGGAGAGGGAGACAAGGAGTGAGATTTTACGTGTGTAAAAGTACATGCACTGCAACTTTAGGGGTTTTCAGTTTGAAAACAAGGGTCAAAGCCAAACAATACAACGTTAAGCTTTGATTCTGTTCCTGCTATCCAGTAACAAATAGCCAAACCTGCACTCAGACCAACTGAGGAAAAAAAAAAAAAAAAAAGGTGGTGGTCATGAGGTTTCAGCATGGGATAGCTGGTTGTCAGTTTGCAAATCTTTATGTATTTTCTCGCAGTTTCTCTTGGCCTTCCTGAAACCCATATGCCAGCTGTCGGACTTACTGCAGGAAGTGAAATTTTGAGGTAGTATTTTAGACAGCCAGAAAAACACAATACTTACAGTCTGGTCTGTAACCTGGACTTTGATTTGTCCTTTTAACAAGCAGGCTGTAAGGCAGAGAAGGTTATGTTTTTTAAAATATGTCTTGCTGTAAGCTGTATGCTTCACTTCTCCCACCCTTGCCCATAAGCTTCTACAATCATGCAGTTAACACCATGAGATTATTGTAACAGAAGGAAGTAGTGTTCAGCCCTATAACTGAGGAAGAAGTGAAGGCTCTGATCTAGGTTCATTCTGAAGGTCCACATGACTCTATTGTTTTACATTTCTTTTCAATTCTGTATCCCAAGTCATTATCTTTTCACATAGCAATGTATTAGCAAACTTGGGACAGCACAGAAAGGTAAGCAAGTTCAAGTGGCATGTAAAGATTTTAGTGGGGAGGGAGGGAGAAGAGGACAAGCTGAGCAATGTCACTACAATTTCTTCCACAAGGTCATATCCATTCTTGCTTTTCCTGTGTACTTCTGAAGAAACCAAGAACCTCCTGGACAGTCACTAGGAGGAGCATAACTGGTACATAAAACTAGAAGTGTTTTTTCAAAGCACCATGATTGCTTGGCAGAGGCAGGGTTAGTCCCAAAAATTTCCTTTTAGAGATCATCTAAAAGCAGATCTAGAATGCCACTTGAAGTCATCTTGCAAGTGCTAACAAACTCTTAGATTCTGAAAACCTGTATGACAGGATATTAAGAGAAATCCTGAGTATTGTCATTCTAATATTGAGGCAACTGAGGTGGTGTTAAGAAACCTGTGGAAAGAGAAAAATTTCCTTCAGACATGAGGAAGTAAGAATCAGGGAATCCATCAGACTTTATGGACTATGCAAAAAGAGCCAGGAAACCTTTTTTATTCATTTTAACAATTAAGGTGGTAGTGCATACATAGATTTCCCAATTTAATAAATACTTAGTTTTTCACCAGCTGGATAAGGATTGCTTCCTGCTTTCACTTCCTCATCCCCCAAAACAAACAAAACCAAACACCCACCAGCATACACTAAGTGTTCACCTAAATGATTTTGCTATCTCTTCTTGTTAAAATAAATTAGTAAGTGTCTGTATCATTATACCTTACAACTTTTACTGTATTTGGTTTGTTTTCTTTGAGTTTTGAAAGTAGTGCTTTCATTGTTCTACCAGTCTCGATAATGTCCTGAAAGAGAGAGAAAAAAAATATCTTCTAAGTCTGAAATAAAAACCAGACTGTCAGTGGATTAATTTAAAGCTTAAAACCCAGTAGGCAACCCTGGCAGCACTGTAAATTAATTGTTTTATATGCAATAGGTATTGTGCAACAGGGAGAAAAAAATGCATGTTGTTCCCTGCCCCACTACTTCAATCTTTACTTACCTCTACTACTAAGATGTTCTGGAAATGATCATGTAAGGAGAAAAAGAAAAAAAAAAATATTTACATGACAACATGTAAACATTCAATGAATTATACAGCCAGGAAAAGTTTGCACTACAAGTTTCACTTACAAGTAAGTTGCAATTGATTTTCAAAGGAGCTTGTCACTTTACTTTTAGTGCTTTCTGAAGTCTCTAAGTATTTATGGAAGCATAAAATATTGTAAGAAAGCCACCTATGTCAGGTTTCATATATTATTCTATGTATAGCAATAGCATTCTAGAATCATACTGCATTAATCAATTTAAGAGAGTTAATTTCTGGGGGCTGTGGGATAAAATGTGGAATAGGATCTTTAGAAGTATCTGGTACTGATTGCATAAAGTTTCTACTGAGGTCAGTGGGAATTTCTCACTGTTTCAAAGCATGGCATTTTAAACCGGTGTTAAGTGGCTGTAAATGTGTAGTATCAAAGTATTAATAAAGGTGGACTTCCTGGTAGATACACAAGAACTGTTCTTTCCTCTTAAGAGCTGAAGATGCTAGTTCATACCTTCCCATTTAGTGTAGACAGTTCCTCGCCAACAATACTGATTTTTTCTGTAGGTGAATCATTCTAGAATGAGAAAGAAGAGAAGGAAGTCACATAACACATACTCAAAATTATTACCTTGTATGTGTATGAATGGTGTGCTGCTCTTGCTTTTCACCTATCAAATGACACCTGCAATTGTGCACAGCACTCCTTCAGTAAAACAGCTTTTATGTTGCTGAGAGCAAGAGGAGAGTGTGAAGTATCAGTGCAGACAGACAGTAGTGTGGAACAGGAGTACACCCATATTCATGGCATAGACGCCGTTGCTTTCAGTTATTTTTGTTACCACAGATTTGGTTTAGAATTCCATGAAAAATTTATAGGATATTGTAAACTATTGTATTTAGCATGGGGTAAATTTTGATCAGTGCACAGACCTCTAGCCTTCAAAGAGGGGAAAAGATAAAACAGGAAAAAAAATAGCATAAGTTATTGCTTTACAGTAGTTGGCTCAGGCCAACTACAATTGGTTGAGGCAGAAGGTACCTGTTCCCCAACACATAGATTATGAAAACTGGTCTCTCCAATATTATCTGTAGGAGTAAAAAATAATGCAGAGAGAGACAATAAGCAAGTCTCTGAAGCTAAGCTCTTCTCCATGCTCCCTCCCACTAAAGGGTGCCATGGTAAAGACAGAGCAGACCCTGTACTGAGGCTTTGGGCTGGAGAGGATGATGTTGGAGACCTGACCCTGGCTTTGTCATGTTAAGTGTTCTGCTGAGTGTTCACTCCAGTGAATATACAATACCCATCTGATCTTTGGGGCAGATTGGTAAATCAGTTGCTCTTCAGTGTGTAATATATTGAGTTGCTTTAAACAGGATATATGCATAAATTCCATTTTTGTGGAGCTTTTATGTAAAATACCAGTATTCAGAATGTGTCTGTGAGGACAGTCAATTTTCCAAAGAAAAGAAAGTTGCTTACGCAGTAGCTTTTTATTCTAACAAAATCCACAGTAATAGGCACAGATTTATCACCATTTTGATTTAGTGCTTTTATGTGGTCCAGCAAATCAGCAAAGAATTTATAGCCTCCTTTAAGGACACAGAGTGCAACAATGTGATGGCTTCCCATATCTTGCATGATATCTCTAGCCAAACGTTCCGTCCTGGAAAGAAAAAAACAAAACACCAAATCTTGTTAAGTGGTTTTGTATATCATATTTGTCTGTATATTAAGCAATGTCCAAGTTAAAAATCTGATCTTGCTGTTAGGTTTTTATAACTAGCAAATTGTGACCACATTAAGACCTATGACAATTACATATTTGCAGTTTACAAGATGATGCCTAGTCGATTTGACATACTGTTGATTTAAACCATGTATCTAAACAAGGCAGGATAGGAAAGCTTAAGGATATATGAGATAACATGGAAACTTAACTGGGGTTTTAGAAGAATCCTCTTCGTAAAACTCCTCTTGTATTAAACTCCAGAATGTAAGTTTCCATGTTTCTCATGGGCCACGGAGGATAGAGCCTCAGCCTTTTCATTTTGAGGGAAATGGATCATTGGCATCACTATTGCCACTTGTCATTGTTTACCCTTATACCTGTCGAGGATGAGTCCATGAGGAATGAAGACTCTTTCTAAGTCTTCTTCATAATGCTTGGGAATGCAAAATAGATTTTTATTATAGCCACTTTCTTCATCTCTTATCTGCAAGTGAAAGGGAGATAGCTCTAAGAGTAAGAACAAAGCCATACAGGAAAAAACCTTCCAGTCTCTGATTATGCAGACAAAGATTCCTCTCGCCACCCCCACCCCCAATAATGTGTCAAAATAAAAATACATCTGAGAGTTTTTGACCCTTCTGATAGAACAATTCACAGTCTGTCTGATAATTCAGGAACTAGTGTGCTTGTCTGAGATGAGAATGGATAGATAACTACTTTGCCTCAGTCATTATAAGAGAAGTTCTCAGCCATTATCAACTCAAACCCCAAAATAGTACTCCTCTTTTATTATTCATTTCCCCTTCTGTAGAGCACAGTAACTAGCTTGTGTGGTAGGCAAGCAAAAATTAAAATTTAAGACAAGCAGACTGGGATAACAGCTTGATCTCTGTTCAGTTGGTGACTTTAGGATGCTGCACTACACTGATCATCATTTTCCATTGTGTAAAAGAGAAAACTCTCCTAAGCATGAGTTCACAACTGAACTTTTAACAGAGGTGCATACCAACCATCAGTGGTCTCTGATGACAGGGGAAAAGACATACCCCAAAGGAGAAGCTTTGAGAGGGTAGTGGGAAGAGGAGAAGCTGCAGAGTGCCCATAGGTGGGAACCAGAGACCAGCTGAGCTGCAGTTCAGCTTGTTGCGCTGTTTGCCCTGCTATCAGTTTGCTCCTCTGCGCAGCTGGGGAGAAGCCATAGCTACTTCCCATAGATCAGGGCCTTAACACTTTTGCCCTCAGGGTTTAGAATTACAGTTCATTCTTCAGCGCACTGGCTCCAGGCTGTTGCATCCAGAGGTGCCTGGATGTCTAGAAGCTACATATTCTCCATTTGGGCTTCTTTTCTGACTAGTCTTTTGGCCCCAAACAGATCTGTGTCTTTGGACTCTACCACCCTACAAGACCAAAAATGGATGCTCTGGTCTTTGTTCATTTATGACATGGTGGTATAATGGCAGGCAAGAAAATAATATAATGAGGTAGAAACAATTGTGAATCAGAGGGCTAATATGTATTAGAAATAAGAAAAAAGTCTCAAATCAGGGAGATTTTGTCACATCTCATATTGTCGTATTATTGTTAAAAAGTACAGAACTGGTTGAAAGAAAAATTCAAAGCTGGCTCAAAGCTTCACTGGTGCAAAATAGGGTAACTAGACACCAGTTGCATTCAACAGAACTCAGTACAGTGGCTTGCTAATGGACAGCACAGCTATGAACTAGGCGGTAATAGCATCAAGTATCGCTAACAAACAAGTAAACACCTGCAAACTGTTTAGGCAGATGAATTGTTTTTAATTCTCCTTTCTTGGCATAGGAGAGATGAGTGGTTAGGAAGAAAGGAAAATTGGACTGTAGGGAACAGGAGTAGGTTATTACTTGCAAAACTCACAGTAGCCACAAAAATGAGATAATCAGTTACTGCTGCTTATTTTATATTGGACATGAATAGCCTACTTCATTTAAAGATAAAACTAGAGAGACAGGTGTTAACAATAATTTCAAAGAACAGATTATCATAGCACAAGGCAGTGCATATAGAATCTCATCCTGGCTGAACTAACATGCTCTGCAAGTACTCAAAGTTGATAAGCCTTGATGTTCCAGGGTAGACTTACAGAAAAGCCTTGTAGTTGAGCATTGTTTAGAGTGCCAGCAGTACTGTTTTGCCTGGTTTAGTTACTATTTTCTGTGTAGTTGAAGTCAGCAAAGTGAAAGCTTAGGTGAATGATTGTTTTTAAATTAAGTTTCTTTGTGCATTGTTAATCTTGGAAGAGATACTGGCAGGTACACTGGTATCAGCCGTAGATCAGGCTAGACAGTAGCATCTGTGAGTAGGCTTTAATGCAGTGCAGAACTGCTTACTGTTGTTTGTTATATTAACCCAGTTTGCCGGTTTGAAATGGGCTAATTTCTGCCTGTGTGAGGTTGCTAGTGGTGACAGACAGAATACACATACAGGATATGGGATTCTGTCATCAAGAAGCAGTGATAATGGGACATAATTAGAAGCATTGGTTGAAGCTAAAAGACAGTGTTTATTTGAGACTACTGGAACATATAAGCATCATTTTCATTTGGAGTACAGAGAAAGCACCTTTAAGAATAGCTACTGATATGATAAACTGTTTAAGAAGTGCTGTAGAGTGGGTTGGTTGTTTTATTGGTGGGTTTGGGGTCTTTTTTAAATTTTTTTTTGTGAGATCATCTCTATTGCATTCTACATAATTGCAGCTTAAATGCAATGGCTAAGCTACCTGCTATTTGAGCAGTTTTTCTTTTGCCCGATCATGATACTTGTTGCCATATTTAATGGACTTTAGCCTTACAATTTGCTTTTGCAGTTATAAATTGGGCTTTCATCTGTACAGCAAGTTAAAGTTTAGCCTTGTTGCCAATGGATTTATTTTCCTGCTGCATTTGATGACAGGCATCACAACTGGTTCAGCTCGGGTGAGGGATGAGCTTTGTCCATGTTAATGTAACTGTTGAATAAAGCTAATCTTGAAGTATACAGGTGGGCATAGTGATTACTGCTTATAGCTACTCCAACAGTGCAGTTTAGTACCTTTCCTTAGGTTAACAACTATGCTCATTGACACTACTTTGGGCAAACAATGTCTGCTACATTAATATCTTGTTTGTTGCTATGCTTGAAGCATTTTTTAAGGTCTGCTGAACCTTAAGGATTGTATCAGTTTGAGCACCACATCACCATAGCAACATGCTGCATTATACCTTACAGGCTCATAAAAGCATTTGTGTTGTGGCACATGCTAAATAATACAGTAGCATCCCATTATAATAAAGCAATCTACTAAACTATCACACAGTCATTACATTTTTAAATCATGAGCTCATAATTTGAGGTGTTAGTCTTTTAATTTAGATTCAGTCTCATCTGTTGTTCATTTACTTATATAGGTTTCTGAGTTTAAGCGAGAGAAAAACAACAGAATTGACTACGGTAATTTTTTACATTAAAGACATTCATAAATAAGTATTGTTTCATCACCACAGAATGAAAGGATATGAATATAGATATATTAAAGTCAAATAAGTAGTCATAAATTTGTTAAAAAAAAAGTCTATTAAGATGCCTCTGTTCTGAAAGCCAGTGTTACTCCTGAGTAAATACAAGAAATGAGGCCCTTCACTAGTCAGTATTTCTTGTGTTCTACAGTTTTTGCTGAAGCTAAACTCTTCCCCCAGACCATAAGATCCCTTCTATCAAATAACTAAATATGAGTGCATTATGTGTTCTTACCTGCAGTCCACGAGCCATAATCTTACTTTGAACTATGCTTTCGGAGAACGGGTTGGTATTACTACTGCAGTTTGTCTTGCTCTATTTTCATCTTGTAGACAGATCATGACCTGCTTCTAAAAGGTCAAAATTGCCATCCTTCATACAGGAAGCATTACTTCCTTCTACTAATGCACTGACATCACAATCCCGGGCTCTCGCTTAATCAGATTAACCAGAAATAAAATAGGCATGAGCCCTGCTGCAACCAATCAGAGTAAAGATATGGGGAACGGGGGAGATGCGGAAAGGAAGCTCATGAATCAAATTAGTGGGAATGACTAGGTAGGGTGCTGGTTTTTAAATGGAAAACACAAATCAGATATTTGATTGTAGCAGATGGTAATTCAATGGTGTACATGTAGAAGGTAATTTTCTCTACCAGTTTCTTGCACAATGTTTGCACATCCATTGTGGTAATAAAGTCTGCATATTTTAAAAATTCTTGTGCTAATTTGCTGTCAAAAAATCAGTATTTGAATAAATAAAGTCATAGTTTTAAAGATGCCTTGAAGCAGAGGTGACTTGGAGCTGTTAAGACATGGTGAACCCTCTCTGACATTCTTCTAGGTCATCCTTTCATAAAATGAGGGGGCATAACATGCTTCACATCATTTAAAATCAAATCGCATTGACATTCACTGTAATCTGATTATTTTAGTGTACCAAACTGCACTCTTATCTGGGATTAACATGAAAGTCTTAGATTTCTAAAAATTAATCCTACTAACAAAATAAGCTAAAGCTACCTTGCATGCAATGTGCTACAGAATGTTCTTATCAGATTGGGTACATTTTATTAATCCAACTAGTTTAGTTTTTTCTTGGGGAGAGGACATATAAATGAAGGAAGATTTTTCTCATGTCTTTGTAGTCTTACGCATGTTCTTCAGATTGTAGCTGATAACACTTGGGATAATGCAGAAATGCTCTGTCAAGTGGATTAATGGACATATCCACAACTTTCAGTGATACGTTAAATAGCAGTACTATTTGGGAACTGTTAATGCCTTGAGGCCACTTGGCTCCTATTTTACACAGTTAGCAATACACTCCTTCTATGAATTCCTTGTTGTATTCCCTACCTTACATATGTGAGTTCCCGATCTTGTGAAAAAACTTGCTTTTCTAATTTCTAGTGTAAAGTACTCCTTTATAGCTGGTAGTAACTTGTGTTCAAAAACCTGGAGAATTTCCTCAAAAAATCCTCCTTTGAAAGGAAACATTAACAAAAATTACACATGTACACAGTGGTGGCTATCGCTTGAGCAAAGACACTTTCCCTTCCTTATTCTCAGGTGTCAAAATGAAAGCGAACAGCACAGCTGAGGAACTCGTGCAAGCATACATTGCCTTTATAAATGTATGAAAAAAGAGAGAAAGAAGAGATTGGGGAACCCAGACTAGTTTGTAAGTTTCCACTCTGCTGAGCTTTTCAACCCAGTGTGATTTAGCTGTCTGGAAAGGACGTTGGTGCTCTAGAGAGCCCTGAGAGGATGATGCCATGATAGAACATGAAGTGCTGCAATTTTGCTCATACCAATTGCCCGTGTATCACACCTATAGCTTTGTATGACTAGTTCTAGGATTTAAATAATCTTTTTTCTATTTTTTTACAAGAAAAAAAAAGTAATATCTAGGTTTCACGTTTGTTGATTCTCCTGCACTTTTCCACATTTAAGGAGAATTTAGTGTCGCTATGCTAAAATCAGCAGTATGGGTGAGACTACTTGTTTTAAACCTCTTTCTAATGAAGGGACTAATTACTGGCAGTATGTGTTTACAATTTCCGACAGTCTAACTGAGCCCAGTTACTGAAATTACAGTGAAGATATAAATACTCTGTGCATATCTGATGTGTTCTGTAGCACCCAGCTTAGCTCTGCCCTTTTTTAAAATACTCTTGTTTTTCTCTATATTACGTAATGTTATGCTTGCTTAGTCTTTGTGTAGGGGAACCTTGACTGCAGATCACACATACTAGGCAGCCTTAAAATATTCTGAAGTGTAATATGTATGCTTTGGTTTTCTGTAGTAGGAGACCACCTCTGTTATGTAAATTACTTGTATGAATCCCTGAAGTCTTTACTGGAGGCAACTTTGATTCCACATTACTCATATTTTTTTAAAATTATACACTGAACCTTGCAAATCTTTGTGTCTCCTTTAGGCCCTATAATGTTTGATCTGTTTTGAACTGGACCCAGTTCTAAAGTCCTGATTAATTCTGTTTCAGGAAAGGATTGCAGAAAATCCCTCCCACTGACTTTATTTCTGAGTCTTTGCTGCATTGGGAGTATTGTCTGAGCTACAAATGAGCACTGACTTTTTAACTAGAGTCCATGTTTAGAAAGAGCAGAAGAGTTTCATTCATAAGGAGTGTGTGGAAATATATGCATGTATTATATAATTGTATTACGTTTTCTTAACAAAGGCTGATTTTTCTTTAGAGGAACTGACAACAAAAAATACTGTTGTGACATTGCTTCATGATGTGAGCATCTGTTCAGCTGAAATGAGCTTCCTCTAACTGAACTGGGAAAATAGGTCTATTCTACTAAAATCCCCATAGATGGAAAATATCTTACAGGCTACCATGTGGCCTCCAAAATTTTATGAAAGGATTTGTGGAAGTTAGTCAGGTCAACAGCCCACGTGGGGAAAAATATAGATTTTGGAACTCTGGGAGGCTTGGAATAGAAAAGTTTAGTGTTGGGAAAAACATACACTTGCTTTATCCTTTAAGCTGGTTCAAGAAGCCTCTGCTTACTCCATCTGAAACTCAGAAAACTACTTTCCAGATCATATTTGAATTAATATAAGATTGTCAGTAAGTTCCGTAGAGCCATAATAGTGACCACATACCGCTATCACCTGGCAAATCCTTGAAAATCCAGTAAATATGTTAGTTCTTTCAGTTAGTGGGCTGAGATTTGCATTATGAAAGTTACTGCTACAGTGAATGTCTTTATTGTCACATCGTGAAGAAAGAAAAATTTGCAGGTGAAAGGTTCATGCTAAGACAGCCCTTTTGTCATTGCTGAATAATGAAAATAGAATGTAGCCAGTTGTCATCCTTGGATGGTTTCTCCATTCTAAATCATGTGATCATACTCCTATAGGAAAGAACAAAAGTTTAAGTGTGTAAGTATTTTTTCCATACAGAAGCCCCAAGTCCATCTTTTCTAAAGTTAAATGTTTTGAGGAAACTGGTGCACCAAGCAAGTTGGGTATCAATCTGTTGCCCTGCTCTAAATTACAGGGTATGGAAAGAGCCAGTAAGTGTAGCCCATACAAACAGACTGGAGATTATTAGATCAGTACGGAGAGCTTGGTAAAACAGCAGCCAGTCAATACAGAACAACACTGTGCTTGCCCTTGTATCTATTCCCTGAATTACTGAATCAGTAATTAGGTTTTTCTGGACATGATTTTGCTGTTTACATACCTAGGTTTGTTAAACAGTTTTACATTGTATTACAGTTTAAGTAATGGGTCTTGAGACTACTGCAGTAATTTTAAAGGTCCTCAAGAAACATTGTATAGGCACTAATTAAGTTCTGTCAGGCATTTCCTTGTTATTTTTTTAAATCAGAAAGCAAATACATGATACTGTAGAACAGTGCCATTAGATTACTAAAACTTTACAAATCAGAGAAAGTGCCCACTAGAGGGAAGCCTCTACCATGGAAGACAATACTTGCCGAAGGGGAGGAAAAACCTACATTTTATAAAGCAAACTTTCTAGACTAAGAAACTCTGTGTTCAAATAGTAAGTACACAGATCTCTCACCGAAATGCAAACACAATCAAGTAATTTAAAACAGGCAACTTAAACATTTACGCTAGTTCTGAACTGGTATAATTGTGGATTACAGGAAAACTGCTCTGATTTGCACCACTGAAGACTTGACCCATGGGTTCCATGTTCCCAGTGGCTGATAAAGTCTTAAATTAAAACTGAGCACTTGTATTCAGTGACTGATGTGTTATTAAGAAACCTGATTAATACACTTTGGAATGGCTTGACTTCAGTAATTTGGAGCCCATCCTAAATCTATTTTTGTTTGGCACTTTTAAGTCTTAGATAAGACCAGCTGCTTAGCTCATTTGATAAAAAGCTGTTTGGAAAAAACACACTGCACATCCTGTGGTAAACAGTGCATGTTTACAATTACAATTTAGAAACAATTTCACAATTTTAAGCCTTCATCATAGGTACTCCTCTAGATTATGTAGCTGTTTTACACAGAAATTGTCATGCTAGGAACCTTCAGACTTTCCTTGGTTGTTCTCTGTCTGGTCTGAATATGAGATTTTTAATATTTTACTGAAACAGAAAAGTTGTCTAAGTCTTGGCCAATATTGGATATTTGTAAGTGTTGTGCTTGAAGAGTCTTCTGCTTTTACAACTCCTCTAATATCCCCAGCATCTAGCAAACACAGACTGATTGATGGCAGAGACTGAGGGAAACACCCCTGTAAAAAGTGACTGAGATTTAAGTTTGAACAATTCTTGAAAATACCCTGATACCAGTTCTTAAACAGATGAATGACAAATTCCACAGACTTAGACATTCTGATTGCTG
Source organism: Falco biarmicus (assembly GCF_023638135.1). Taxonomy (NCBI): domain Eukaryota; kingdom Metazoa; phylum Chordata; class Aves; order Falconiformes; family Falconidae; genus Falco; species Falco biarmicus. The sequence continues at coordinate 8,111,677 of NC_079302.1, forward strand.
ACCTGGAGGAAATGTACAGTATTTCTTAACAAAGTCTAGTCTTTCCAGCCATAGCGTAAATGGTGGAGTGACTTTGTGAAAGAAACCTTTATATACCTTTTGCTACGTTTGTTTTGTAGACAGGAAAAATGTTTCTGTCTACTGGACTGTCTATATTAGAAAGCCATTTTGAGAGAGGATCTGGTTAGGACTGGGGCAATAGAGCAGAGGCACAAGGAATCAGGACTTCTGGATTTTATTCACAGCTCTGACACACAGTTTATTTGCTGTACGACTGTGGCCAATTTATTTTCCTGACTGCTCCTGTTGTACCTCTGACCTTCCTACGTGCCTGCTTTTCCCTTGTTGCCTCCTGTAATCAGCTGACCTTAGTTTTCTGAGACTTCTTTCCTGTGGGCTACACAGGTCATTGTTATTTTTGGGAAGGTGCCATTTAAGAAACACTGTTGCTGTCGTTAGCTAGTGGTCAAATTAATGATTTGAGAAAAGATTGTGGTCTATTTACTTGAATGTTAAAATACAGTTGTTATAGTATATGTCAGCGAGCAAACTAAGTTCCTCCACAACTGCCATAGTGTCCAGCGTGTCTGATCAAGCTCCCACCCCGCAACAGCTGGATGAATTGTTTTACCTAGGGAGCAATGGGTGGTCCAGGAAGCAGTCTGCTCTGCTCTCGGGGAGCTGGACTCATCTTCATGACAGAGATGTTTAATAAAAATATTTGTTAAACAATGGCTTTATCTGAGTGTGTGATCACAGCTGTTTTATTTTAGCAGTGTAACAGCAATAACAATTAAATCCATATTCCTCCTTGGATATTTATTTTCCTGAATTCATTCTTAGTGCGGTGAAAGAATTTGGTGTGAATTGCCGAGTTAAAACAGAACTGCATGTAGTGCATTTCAGATTACTTGTATTACCTTTGTATGATTTTTCTATAACTTGAGACCTGAAAACAGTATAAAAATACATACCACAGAGAGGTCACATCTTAAAATGTTCTAAATTTCTTCCCTCTAGTTTTTTTTTCTAATCACTATCTTTAATTGTTAAAAATTGTCTGTTCTGCAAAGCCACATTTGACTATTAGAAAAGCTAAGTGCCGTCTTCCCATAACAGCATGTAAGAAAAATGTGGACTATGCATTTTGGTTAAATAAAAAAAAATGCTCTTCTAAAATACCATGCAATTACTGCATTCAAGTAAAGATAGCTCATTTCTAAATCTCAGTTTTATAAAACCAGCTATTTCAGAGTTGCCAATGCCTTTTGTTGAGATGCTGTATAATGAAGACGACACTTTTGTATGAACTTGCTGAGAAAGATTTTACTGCTGCTACTTATGTTTACTTGTAGGTGATTCCAGTGGTTGGCAGCTGGCAGTGAAAACCACCATTAGTGTGAATTAACTGTGCAGGCTTACCCACAGTCTAAAATGGAAATTCTGCGATTGTCAGTACTGAAGTTCGTAAGACAGTTCATAAAACAATGGAGGGAACAAAGTGAAAGCTTCTGTTACTGATTCTCAGGCTTTCAATTCTTTCCTCAGATCTCCATCAAAGCACTCCAGTTACTGCCTGCTGAATCTTATGGCATAGATGACTCTTTGGAATCTGTTTACATAATTGAGTGTCTGAATTCCATAGAGGGCCTGCGCCATTCTAAAGTCAGTAAATCCTAGTAAAGATATCATAATCCTAGAACAGCAGAGCTTGGAAGGGGCCTCAAAAGGTCATCTGGTCCAACACTTCATGGGAAAGGGAGCCCAGATGAGATGATGTAGCACCCCTTCCAATCGCATCTTGAAAACCTCCAGTGACAGAGACTCTACCATGTGTGTCCCTGGGGAGGTTGTTCCAGTGAATGATTATTCTCAATGCAAAAAAAAAAAAAAAAAAAAAATCTTGTGTCAAGATGAAACTTCTCCCTGTGCAACTTGTACCTGTTGCCCCTTGTCTTCTCCATGGGACAGGTTGTGAAGAGGGAGCCTCTGTCTTCTTTGTATCCACCCTTTAAGTATTGGAATACTGTAATGAGATCCTGGCTGGGGAGGTTCTCTGCTCCAGGGAGAAAGCTTAACTCCTTAAGTCTGTCCTCATAGGGCAGGTTCTCCAGCCCTTTGATTATCTTCATGGTCCTCATTGGACCCTCTCCAGTATATTATACTATGCCTTTTTTTCACTGCTGAAAACTTTCTCTTTTTCTACTTTCAGCACTCATGTTTCATGTCTTCGCTCTCCTTGCAAGTTTTCTCTTATTCAAGTAACAGGAGAAGAATCTTCCTTGTCCTAATATCCTGTCACCTTATTCACTGAACTCGTTTCCAACTGTTTCTTGCATCTCACAAGTAGTACTATAGCTCTTCCGTTGTAAAAGCATAATCTCATTCTCTTCATCAGCTACCTTCTTTCTGTTCTCCCATCACACATCAGCTCTACTTTCAATTTACTGAGTTATCTTCATGAGAAATGTTAGAGATCTCATTTCTTAATTCTGCATTCACAGCAGCTTTTGACCTGGTTGTCTTCCTCCTCGAACACTTGCCCTTGTTTTGCTTTTGAGTTCATTGTCTCCTTCCACTCAGCAATTTCCATTTTCTTCTAACATATTTTATTTCCTCTCACATATTCTTTTATGAGCGAAAGCTATAACACAAAAATAAGCAAGAACTACTTTCAACATAATTCACTTTTATCCCCATTAGAGATAATAAAAAGTCCTTCCTTAGTTGAAATGAATGGATTGTGCCCTTAATGCACATCACACTATGTTTTTATATTTTGATATATTACTGTTATTTAGTTTTTTATTTGGTGCTGCAATGGATGGTGTGAATTATTGTATTGTTGGAATTATTGTATTCAGTTATTTCTACTAGAGTCCTCTGCCACAAAAGCCTTCAGAGATTCAGAGTAGTTTACCACATTTCTCTCCTGCACATATGCCCTAATTGAGGTAATTTCTTTTTCTTCAGTCTTATAAAACCTGTATCCCAGACTGGCAGATTTTATATATATTTAATAGGTATATTTTGCCAGCCTGAAAACTAAACATGGCTGGTTTGTGGCACTTGACAGCTGTTACTGAAACAAGACAGGAAGTGGGAAAGATGTTATGCTGGAAGCTTCTTATGTTTAATTTTGGATTACTCTCAAGTAGATCCTTCAGTGTTAATAAACTAATTTAGATTTCACATGAAACCTCTTTAGGCAAATTTTTTTAAAAGCAGTAATTCTGAAAAAAATTAAGTTGTCAGCACTGATATTTCTGAAACTGATTCATTTGCCCTTTTGAAGATCTTTTGCTAGTGTTTAGAAAGGGTGCAAGAAAACAGTTATCATTGTAACAGGTGTCTTCAGCTCTGCTTTCCTTTTGAAGTCATCATTCTAACCTAGTGTTTGTTTAGGTAAAATATATTTAAAGTCTTACAGGTTAAATCTCCTGTCATACAAAGTCATAGATGAAATACTGTTTTATTCTATGCAAACCCATACATTTTACGTAGGGCCCAATCTGGAATGTTTGCTAGAAGCCATCTTATTGAAATCAGATACGTTTTTAAGTGACTTAAGCAAATCAGATATACAACTGCCAGCATTTCTGAAGATACCAGCCTTCCACTGACAGCCAGCTTCTATTCCCAGTTCATCAGGTTTTCAGGCCTAGGTGTTCAACTTACTTGTATGTCACCTCTACTCTGACCCGAATTTGAAAAATGACTGTAATTTCATGACTACACAGAAATTAGTAGGATATATAAAATATTTTTAATGAAACACATTGTTTCACAGTTTCCATATGCTATTATAATGGCTTTGATCTGTGGGAAAAGTAATAAAACCAGAATTTGAATTGTTGAAAATTGATGCAGTTCTGTAGTTAATTTTCATCAACTTTAAGATGTGTATTCAGATAGTTAAACCTATGCCATAGTCTGTTTAAAAAGTAGAATTAATGTTATCTAAACTTTAACCCTTAAATAGTACTAATTTACAAAAAATAATAGTTAAGGCTTGTGCTTGTTTATATCATATTGTTTTGTTTGAAAGAGATTGATACAATTCAAATTTTTCATTTATAAACAGTCTTGCTTCATCTAGAACTGTTTATGCAGTTTTGACATATTGCTGGACTGGCATTGCTCTTACATGCCCCAAGCTCAATGAAATTAATTTCCTATTCATTCTTATAATGACAGTGAGTGTGTTATTGAATAAGAACAAGTTAGGCTTGTTTTCAGCTCTTCTAGAAGCACCTTGGCTCAGAGCAGAAAGCTTGTACGTCATTAAAAAGATCTTCCAAGCCTATTAATAAGGAAGAGCCATGCAAGTTTTTATGGCACAGTGGACACAGCAACTTGATTTTCACTCTTTTCAGCCATTCACAATAGTTTGTTATAATGAAGCTAAAACCCACAGTTGAATATTAATGAAGGCAAACAGCATACATTCTTCACTCCTTAACTAGTCTTTTCCACATTTCATTTGAGTGTATGCCAAAACTGACATAAAACTAATAACTAAGAAGAAGCCATCTTATGTAACATTGTGTGATGTCCTCATGTGACATGGCAACGTACTTTTCTTTTTGCTTTGTTGCTGTTAACATGCATTTCAGAAAGTGCCATTCAGCACTGACTGAAAAAAAGATGACTTTGTAGAAGATATGATGCAGCGGTAATCAAGAGAAACCAGAATGTGAGGCTGTGGGATCAGATGCTGGCTGAAGATCATTCAGTCTAGCCACAAATCTAAAAATGCACCACTGCATGGTAAAGCTGGAAAATCTTTAACATCTTGGCTTTTACTAACAGAAAAGAAGAAAGTTAAACTCATGGGAGACAGCTGTGATAATTCTGGTCATTTCCAGACATGTTAAATTTTCATTATAGCAATTATTCTTTTAATTATATTCTTAAACAGCTTCCATTTTAAAACATCATCCACCATGACTGGCTTTTCAAAAATTCATTTTAGTCAGTAGGGGTACAATTTAGGAAAGCGCAAAAGCCTGCATTAAGGACTATCCCTATTGAAGGCAATAGCTAAAGCCATTCTTCAGGCATGTATTAAGGCTTTAGTGTGGCTTCAGTCATGGAACTAAAGAAGTTAGAATGATTCAGGCATAGAGTAAACTGGAATGGGAAAAAATCTCACATGCAGCTTTGCAGCCTCTCATCTAAGAGAATGTCTGTGACAGCTGCACTGTGGAGCAGCAGAAGGGAGGGTTGTCTAGGTGTCATAGGTAGAAACTGAAACATCAAGATCTTCACATTTTCAGTTCAAAAAATTCCACAAAGACACTGTCAGTAAGAGGCTGTAATACAACGTTTTTGCATGGATAATATGGTGCATGTAGTGTGTCCACCCAGGAAAAACAAGACAAGATATTAAAAGAAAAATAAGTTTTGGACAGCTAGGGGGTATAACAGTACTCTCACAGTTCAGTTTTGATGCAGTTTAGCAGTGACCCTGTTAGAAACAGGCTACATACGACCTCTTGGAGAGTCTTTATACTGTGTATCCCTGCTTCTGAGGGCTCTTGCTAGCTCAGACCCAGAGTACAGAAATGTAAAAGAAATCCTTTTCCATTTGTTGTATTGCCAGCCCAGAGACACAGCCATATAGGAAAAATGTCTAAGTACCGAAATCATTTCAGCTGGGGGCTGGGAGGTAGGCAGGTGTCCGGTGGCTCCTGTGACTTATCAGAACAGTGCAAACTTCAAAATTGAAATGGGCCTATAAATGAAATTTTGCATGTAGGACCTTCTGAGAAATGTGAGATAATACATGCAAAAGATAATTTCAAAAAGATATCTAAGGAACAGGAGTGAAAAAAGAATATCCAACAAATAATTTATATGGTGAACAATTTTTCTGTTGGTTCTAAATTTAACTTGTTACATTGTATGACATTAATTTTTTATTCCTTTCCCACAGTTTTCTTCAGTGTTGATTCGAAGGTAATAAAGGGGTTTCCTTTCTTTTTGAATCATATGTTTGGTTCTCAGGTTTTGTGCATAGATACTAATTTGTGTACTCATTGAACACCTCTGGTCACTGTCTTATTGCTATCCAAATAGAAGACTGAGTTCTACAGATTGTCTCTGACAGACCTGTACTGTAGTACAGGGACTGACATAATCCCTTTTAGTCATAGTTAGTGATAACTTTGGGCCACATTCTAGTATCTGTTTAACTGACACTACAGATAGCTACAGTTTTCTTAATAGGTTTACTCATTCAATAAGGGGTTAGTCTGCCTGTGTAACAACAATGTGTATATGCGGAGTATTTGGTCTTACAAGATAGATTGAAAATCCTATCTGAGGAGCAGTCTATGACTGCACATGTTGAGGTGTTACCATGTTAGATATGTGCCAAAGGCAGATCAGGTTCTTCTCTTGTTTCAAAAGCAAAAGGAAGCAAGAGGTTTTTGATCAACTTTGAAATGTTTGCTTTTTCCTATGGGCTCAGCTAGCTCAGCTTTTCAGCATACAGTGAAATTTCTGTTCCTTTCCTGTTTAGTTCAGTAACTTCGCTATATACCTAGACTGCATCCTCTGCATTGCTCAAGGTGCAGACACTAATTTAGAACCAACATCATATTGTCAGCCAGGAAGTCAATGTCTTATTTTCTTTCCTCTTGTACAACTTCAGAAAGTACAGCAAAAAGGAAATAAAATCAAATCAAAATGAGTAATTGCCAGCTTGCTAATACCCAGTATGAACAGATACAGAAAAGATAGTGATTAAATCTAGGGAGGCTAGGCTGATGGCTCTTGAGTCAACTGATACAAGACTGACATTTCTAAATGTATTTTCTCATGTGCACTGTGGAAGTTTGGCCTACCAATTCAAGGTTAAGTTCATAAAGATATGTGTGTGCCAGGCTCTCTTATTTCCTATGACTACCTCTGAATTTTTTGTCTTTTTTCATTTTATGGGAAACCTCTTTTCCTTCTACTCAGATGATAGTGAACTCCTCAGGATGGGGACTGTTTTTGGCTTGTCAGTAGATGATCTTAATGTAAGGTGATCTTACATTGTAATGCAAACAACTAATGACAAGAGTACTACACTGGATGCAACTCAAGAGCAAGAAACTAATTGTCAAAGTATCAGGAAAAGATATGGAAGCTCCTTTGTGCATATACTAATTTTTTCTTGTTTGCAATGCTTAGGGAATAAGAAAATTAAGCAATATAAATCAAGCAGTATTTTATAGTGGTATAACTGTGAATGTAGTTAATTAACACAGGGAAAAAAATATTCTAAAAAGAATGTTGGACATTCTGGTTAAATAGATGATAATGCCTTTGCTGGCTGCGTGACAATCCCCAGCACAAGTTGTCTAGTATGTAGATTCCACCACAGAGTGACTCGTTGCCATAATTCATGTAACACAATACAATTTTATCATTCTTCCAATAAAACTAACTTCAGACTGGGCTTGTAGCAGAGCATTTATGCTGGCCTCTATGCCCCAAAGGTCGTTGTATTGTCTGCATGAAATGTTCGAGTCATATTTGAAAGAAGAGTAATGGGATAAAAATGTCTTCGTTGGAAGTGTTTGCTTCCCTGGAGTGCAGAAGCTCTCAAGTACTTAACCATAGTTCTGTAGCAGATGGTGAGCAGCCAAGCCACTATAATGGGATGACAATCTCTAATGTCAACATCGGCTTCAGGGATGAAAAACACAGTTTTTTTGGAGGGAGGTCTCACTTTCATCTGCAGCATAACAGTAAGTGTTCAGCAGCATTTTAACTAAATGGTTTTATTTTCTACAGCAAATAAAGTGTGTATTTAGGATAGTAAGAATTATAATCGTTATGCATAAAATCTGGTTCTGCTGGTATCAGTGACAAGACTACTTGATTTCAATGAATCAAGATTTCACCAGTCCGTTTAAATGTCAAATCACAATAGCAGGCATTTGTGCTTTGAGCAGTATCAATAACATTCTGGATATTCAGTGTATTAGCACCGACAGCATCCAAATTAGGTGTTACTGTGAATGACTGTGTATCAGCATCCACTGTATGGTTATCCTTGTGCTGAATGACTCAGTTTTAAAGTGGGTCATAGCAGTTCTATGAGACGAATCATTCTTCAGCCTGAATCTGTGCAGATAGTACGGGAACAGCATCCGTTTCCCCCCAGAATAAACAATGCTAGAGGAGACAAGCTTATGCTGAGTCTTCATTCTACCACTTAGAGAAGAAACACGAAGTGGAATTCATACAAAAACATCACTAAAGCAGAGCCAGACTCAACTGCAAGTTGGTTTTGCTCCCTGCCAACCCAAACAGGGAGCACCGTAGTCACTTTAACATGGAGTTCACTCTCAGCTTGCTGAGTCAGCTGAGAGCAGGGCATCCACAGTCCTCTCTGGCAGTACAGCACACTGGGTCTTCAGCTGTAAGAACAGTGTACATTGTGTAGAAGTGTTTTCTGAGCACTTCAGCTCTGCAGATAACAGAATGTACCTGCTATCCTGCTTAGACAGGGCATGTGATGCCTGTAACTGTGTCCTCCCACTGGGAAAATATTCTGTCACGACTGACTACTATTCTGCTTTTTGCCTATCAGCTGGAGTTGCTGTTTTCAGGCTATGATAAAATGCTTTATTCTAGTTTTGCAGCAGAAATACGTATATTCCCACATCCTATCACACACACACATGCACACAGAACACTGCTGCCTCTTTAGTTTAAGTCAGGGAATGAAGTATTCTAATATCAACATGCTCATAGGAGCCAAAAAGTTATTATCAGTAATAAGAAGATAATGTTCTCTGTGCAAAGTTTATTTTAACCAGAAAGATCACACCTCATCTTAGTTTCTGAGGTGGTGGGAAAAGAAATTATGCTTGCTGGATGAAATCTGAAATGGTTTCACTGTGAAATAGCTGGAAGTCACAGGACTGGAATGATAGGAGCAGAAGAGCAGAGGCCATTCTGGTTTGGCATGAAAGAGAGAGAGAGATGAGGGACATGGAAAACATAAAGATGTCTGAATAAACAAAGGGCTAGACCTCAGCTGGAGTAAATCTGAGAAGATGCAATGAATTCATTAAAATGTAGTGTGGTTTACTCTAGGCCTGCAGACTTTCCAGGGTTTGATCTAAATCATACAGTGATTCTTTCAAAGTTTATCCCATCACTAATTATTTGGTGTATCTAAAGGTCTGACATTCACTTTGTGAGGCTTCTGAAGAACTGATTTTACCAAGAAACCACAGGATTCAGGGTAAAATTTTTTAGAGTGTTTGTGTCAGTGGTGTTTTTTTCTCTTCGAGGTTTGATTTGTTCCACAGCTGTGGTTTTATTGGGAAAAGTCTTCACATAGCATCTGGTTTTTCATTGCCTGTTCCTATGATGATTGCTTGAAAAAAGCATAGCATTTCCAAGTTGCAAGTGAAAAGTGTGTGCCCTGTCAGGAACCTTCCCCTACCCTTCTTAGAGTGCAGGAATGCTCCCCAGATCCTGCTCAGAGCTCTGATTTTATAAATAGTGGCCAAAGTACAAAAGGCCAAACCTAAACAAACCTGAACAGAAGTCTAAAAGCTATAAACCCAAACAGTCTATAAGTTAAATGATAAGATTCCACAAGATGAAGAATTCAGGAATAACAAGCATGTAAGTTCACTTGGTAGCATGTTGGAAATGTGCCACCTCCTGCAACTGGTAATCAAATCCACGTGAACTAGTGGTTTATGACTTAAGTAATGTGAAATATTTTCCATCTACTGTATTAGAAGCTAGATTAGAGAAATCAAAAAGACAGGTTTAACTACTCATGAAAATAAGAAGATAAAGTTGTGTTTTCACAGACATTTCCTTTGCAGTAAATCAATGTTTGGCCCCTTTTAGTGTGCTCTTCAGTTATGAGGGAGGAGGTTACCTTTCATTTATCAGAGGCACCACGATATTTCTGCTCTTGGAAATGTTGATGTGAACTAGACGTGTCTCAAACAGAGTCTAATTTCTCATTACATTTCTAACCTTCCAGCCTTTGCTGATTCCAAAATGAGGAATTTTGAAATGTTAGTTCAAAAGCAAAATGCATCCTTTCAACAGTCCTCTCTGTTTAGTCAGATAAGATCTGTGCAATTTTAATGGAAGCCTTCCAAATAGTTGGTGACCCACTGATTTTTATTTTTTTTTCAGTTAGCAACTGACATAAATAAACCCAGGTCTGGACCCAAATGCATGTTTTCCTGAGACTTCATTTTTTTCTTTTTTTTTCTAAATTTTTGCTTGGCAAGAGATAAAAACGTGTCTGTAGAGGAGTACATTTTATGGCTTAACTTTATCATCATGGGAAACTAGATGAAGTGCCCCTAACGTAGCATAGATGAGATGCTGAGCACAACTCATTCATAAAAGTTGCAAGTCTCCAAAAAAGGACTGTAGTGATTTCTTAAAATTCATAGCTCTTTCAAGTCTATTAATTACTCCTCTGAATGAATGCAATTGTTAGCACAGTATATTGTTTGCTGTATTCAGGAATAGAATTGAAGCAATATTAAAACCTCTCATCATGATAGCAAAATTTAACGAGGTGAGGCTGTGAGCTCCAAACCATGTCAAACTCTAAGAATTGGAAACTTCCCGTGGTTATCTTAGATAACCATAAGAAAGCATGCGGAATCATGTGTATAATTTTGTGGTAACAATGTTTTATTACTGTTTTTTTGCTTGTAACTAGCACATTTTACTTAGCTGTTTATGCAAATAGTTTGATTTAAGTAAAACCTTTAATTATATTCAAGTCTGACTTAGGTTTAATTGCCCCACAGTTACAGATGTTAGTTTTCTCATGAACTGAATAAAAATATTAAATGGCATGCCTTGAATAAGATAGAAGCACAGGGTAGAAGCTTGCTCAGGATCCTTTAAAATAGCTACACTTTTACATAGTGATGGGCGAAAACATTATTTCCAATGTGTAAAGAACTGACTGCAAAATGTATTCTTTTGGAAACATGAGGGAAATAATAAAAAATTTCCTCCTGCAAATTTTCCAACTAAGGAAAAATAGTAACACACCACAAGCTGTTTTAAAGGTTGTTGCTTGGTGTTTAATTAGACTTAGAAGGCTCAGTAGGGGGAGAAGAGATGGGGCAAGTTGCTTGAAAACAGTAACTCCACAACTGAGGTAGTATTTTAATTGACCAAAAGATCTGTAACATGTAGCCTGTTTTAGCATTATATGGGTCAGTAACTATCAGCTGTCATTGGAAAGGGACATGATATAAAGGATGATGTAATACAAAGTAAATGTGTGTAAGTTACTTTCTAGTAAAAAGCCTACATCAAAGCAAACCTCATAGAAATGAAAATCTGCCATGCCAAGTGCTCAATCCAAACCCAAACTGTTGTTTCACTTTGTTGGGTTCTGGAAACATATTTCCCAACCATTAATTTATATCATTAAGTACTGAATACTGTATAAAAACAGTACACAAACTTGTACTGCTTAACTGAGACATGGTATCACTTTCCCCTGCAATTTTTATTTTAATTTCATGGGTTTTTTCATCGTTTTCTAGAAGAATGCTGCTCAGCATTGGGGGAAGCATCAGAGGAATAGCATAAATCAAGACTGTCCCTATAGTCCTTTAATTCCAAACATCAGGATTAAAAATAATAATAATTAAAAAAAAGAAGAAAAGTAAGCTTCTTATTTGTGTGGTGGTGTGGTGGGCTCAGATCAGGCCAGACCAAAAGCCCACCAGGCTTCATTTGCACTTGTCTCTACAGAGCTAAATTTCTTGCTTTTACTTCTTTATAATATAGTAGTCCAAGGGTGTTCACTTAATTTCTGAACTATTGTGCTGGGAGGGGTCAGCCAGGTAGCATCTCTTCCCAGGCCTGCGCACCATCTCAGTGAACTCGAAATGATGTCAGCATCTTCAGGAACTAGAGACCCAGAAATACCAAGTTTAGCAAACCTGTCAGCTGTGCTCTGGACTAAGCCTTTAAATGTCTGTCCTGTGCTTTTAACCTCCTTAGTCTCTCAATGAACTTTTTCTTTCCTTCTTACAAAGTCTCTTCAGCTCATAGTGAAAGGATTACAGATATAATCAAGAATTTTCACTTCTAAATGGTTTTTTGCTCATTGTTTGAAAGAAATACAGCAACAACTGAAAGAAAATAGTTTCTGGTAGATACTGAAGAACAGAACAAGCATAGTGATATATTTCCAGAATAATCAACTGCAAAAACTATTTTATATTCAGAGACTTTCTGAGTCAGAGGATCATCTTTGTGTTTAAAAGTCTTTATTAGATGTTTCTTCAATGAATTTTTTCAATCGGTTGCAAGCCTTTGCGATCTTCCAGCATCCACAACATCCTGTGACAATAAATTCCATGAGGCAGTGTTAGTCTGATGACTGTGGTGCTATTGTGTTTCTACAATGCATGGAAATTAACAGCTCTGTTATATTTTCCTGCCTGTATCTTAATGTAGGAAATCACTCAGATATTGCTTAAAGCTCTAAACTAGGTTCTTGACTGATACAAATTGAAATCAATGAAACCGGGATAATTTATGAAATAGTATGATGTTATTGCTGTGCAAGAGCAGTCTTGAGTTTGAGACTGAGCTCAAGTTTTTCCATCTGTCCACACAATTTACCTACAGAAATTCCTATTAGATTGACATTATGAGGACCCTTCTGGTATTCCTAGGAGGAGATAATTGGGTGAGTCCTCTACTGTGGAGAGTGCTGACCTGCTGTCAGGACTGTGCCTTGCCTGGTGATCTAATCTATCCTGTCTGACTTTGCAGTGCTTTCAAATGGCAAATATACAGGACATAAGGTGACATAAAAGACCTTCTTGAAGTTCTTAAATTCTTAAAAAGACCCCAGAATTTTTCAGCCTAAGACATACGACATCTGTAGAAAGTCTGCATTCTGGTTGCTTGACAGTAGGAAAAAGAACATGGGAAGCTGAATCCTGGGAGCACTTCAGGCTATAGTATTCTTGGTATCTCTAAGATCTTGCAGGTAAGTATAGAAATGCATTGCATTGCACAGAACTCCTCCTTTCTACTCTCCTTTCTTTAGGATGGAGCTTTCATTGCATCCTCATTACATACATTTACAACTTTATGTGCAGGCATCTCAAAGCCTTGAGTAGGTACTTTGTCAAGGCAGATTTTTTGAGAAGCTGCTGGAGGACTCTCTTAGGAAGAACTTAACCATGAGAGCACTGCAGATAGCCTTTCTAAATGGAGTTAGAAATGGGAAAAGTATATAAGAGTGGGCATCTTTTGAACAGCCCATGCTTAAAGGGTTTCATGCAGGACTGCATAATTTACACATACCTCTCTGCCAGTAGTACTTTGGCTGCAGCAGCAACATGCTTAATGCTGGCTAACTGCCTAAGGGTGTAGCCTGCTTTCTGGGCAAATCTTGTAGTGTGCAACAAGGTCTTGAAGCAGCTATTGGTGTGGATCTTAGCTGGCTGAAAACTTATCACAGCATGTACCTTTTAGCCTGGAAGTTTTGTCTTCTGTCTTGCAGAAAATGAGCACATGCATCCTATGATTCTTTCTTTCTCCCAGTTTTAATTGCTTTTAATTCTGAATATCAGATCATTTTCCCCCCTTATTTTCTCAGCAGACAGTTATTCATGGAAAAAAAATGTTCCTGGTGTCTGGCTGTGGGGTGGATCATATTTCAAATACAAAGGATGACCTAGTTTCAATATGTGATGTGGCAGTTTTTCTCAACTCTGACTGTATTTCAGTAGCACTTTAGCACCCTCACCTAACTTTTGCCCGCAAACTGTTTCCCACTACACAAGTGTTCATTTTCAGTATAAAAATATCCCTAAAAAAATGACAGATTACCCACGTTACTGCTTTTTAATGAAACAGACTCTCTAACGTAAAATAATCAGTGTGGTTTTCGGTTTGGCTCAGAGGTAGCTTACAATAAAATATTGAGTAGTTAAATGGTAGGTCAGAGTAATGCTAAAGTAATACCAAATTGTGCATGCCTATCACATTTTATTCCTGTACTTGAAGGGTTGCTCTGTTTTTACTTATAGCAGGGCCTGTTTACCCCATTGGAAAATGTCCATTCTAGGTTCTATCTGTGCTGACTTTCAGAGAACTGAAATTATAGCTTGGCTTTCATTTGTGATTGTAACTTGTAGTTTTAGTTAAACATGGGCAGCTTATATGTTCAACTCCAGACACATTTGGTAATGCTTCCTGTGGCAGACAGGATGGAGGCTGGCATGCCATTTTGCATGCCCTCACTCACAGAGTGCTCAGTGCCAGTCCTTTCAGACAACGTGTAAATGATGGAATGCCAGTTGTTTCTTACTTGTGCATATGAATGTTAGCTACAGGGATTTCAAGCAGTTTATCTCTCTTGAACAATCAATATATTCTTCTAGAATCCACCAAAATGCTGATGTAGGAGATGCAGTTACAGAGCTTGTTATGCAGGCCCTAGAAAGTCCTGGGCAATTGTCTAAACTGTTTCTGTCTTGAAAATCTATTTTACTTCTTCAAAAAGGGCTAGGTCAGTAGTTTCATGTTCAGTCCTCAAAAGCACTGAGTACTTTCAGATACTATCTAGCATCGCTTCTATTCTTTATCTGCATACTAATGCCGTTCAAACTGCTCAGAAATATGCAAGACCAAGTCTTAAATTACAGCCTCCTGTCATCAACTAATACCTGCTGGCAATGTCTTCAGAATGAGTGTACATCTTCTGAGGACAGCACCAGGTCTATATACTTCTTAAGGTTTTCATAAGCCCTTGATTTTTCACTTGATTGCTATCACTGTTGGAAGTGTCTCCCTTTTGGAGCAACAAGAAGGTATGTCTCTCTCATTTCACAAAGCCATTAACAGGGAGTTTTCTGTTACTGCTAATATTTTTAATTCTTCTGTACTTCACCGACCTGGCCTAGATTAGTTGTAACAATAATGAGAAGCATATTTTGAAGATTACCATCCAGGTGGCAGAATAATTTTTTGTTTATTGTAGCTGATAAGTCAGCTATTATTTAATTTACACAACAGCTGCAAAAGTAATTACTTGGATATATTGTATGGTTATATCTAATGAAGGTGGATTTCTAATGACAGCTGCATTCTGAAGTTGTTACTCATAAAGCAATAGCCAAAGCTTTGAAAACTTAGGACAACTTTAGAGGAACCATCTTGTGAAAGTTGTCTTAAAGCGTAAATACTGTTCAAAGTCAGTCAGTGGGAAAGACTAATTTTTTGCTGCTTCTTCAGATATATGTGCATTATTAAGTGGCAGAAGGACAAAAATTAGGTTAAATTATTGTCCATATGAGGACTAATATATTATGCACATTGCTGAATGATGTAAATGCAAGAAAAATAGTACAATTTCATTTATTCAGATGGGAAGAAAGCAAAATAGTTGGAGGAAAGTATTTGCAGTATAACAAAGGAGCTAAAACATGGATACTTGGTAATTTGTAGAACAGTTCTCAAGTTGTCAAAAGATATGGGGCATGGCCTCAAATACTCATAAGCATTTTGTATCCTTGCTTCAAACCCCAATGGACGCACAAGCTGTCTTGTTAGTTCTTGCTCTGATGTTCAGTAACATTATATCACAGTAAAATATAAGACTTTTGTGTCTTGCTGAGAATCACACAGATGGAAAGGATGGCTGAATAGAACACTGTATGCATTCCAAACTCAGTTCCTGGAGGGATGATTACAGTACCAAGGGGGTGGGAACGAATTGGGTTGGGGAAGTTGTCTTGGGAATTAGGGTAAGGAAATACCTCTGGCAAGTGGAGGAAGGGAAGGTGAATGTAGACTTGAGCTGCAAATCACAGAATCACAGTACGGTCAGGGTTGGAAGAGACCTCTGGAGATCATCTAGTCCAACCCCTGCTAGAGCACATTCTCCTAGAGCAGGTTGCACAAAATCATGGACAAGTGGGTTTTGAATGTCTTCAGAGAAGGAGACCCCACAGCCTCCCTGGGCAGCCTGTCCCAGGGCTCTGTCACCCTCAGAGTAAAGAAGTTCTTCCTCATATTCAGCTGGAACTTCCCGTGGTGCAGTTTGTGCCCACTGCCCCTTGTCCTGTTGCTGGGCACTACTGAAAAGAATCTGGCCTCATCCTCATTGTCACTTGCCCTTAATATATTTCTAGATATTGCTGAAATCCTGTCTCAGTCTTCTCCAGGATAAACAGGTCCAGCTCTCTCAGCCTTTCCTCATAAGAGAGATGCTTCGATCCCCTAATCATCTTCGTAACCCTCTGCTGTACCCTCTCCAATATTTCCCCATCTCTCTAGAATTGACTAGACCATTTGGGCAAAGTGGGAGAGGTGATAATAAGAAATAAAAGGACATAGTTAGGTAGATCTGGTATATATTTATTTTGTTGGAACATCAGAACTTCAGGCCTTTCATCTCTTATCCCTCTTTTTTTTTCCTATAAGTAAATAACTCATAGACTGCAAAACACTGCAGACTAGCTACCTTCACTGCATACCTGCAAAATCTTTCCCTTGACTTCAGTAGGAGCGGAATTATCAGTGCATATTTAGTCTATAAGTGCTGCAGAACTATGATGATTTAAATAGTTTTATGTCCAGGATGACTGGCATTGAGCCATTCCATCCTGTTCTGTGGTCATTGTATATGTACAGGTTGGATGATTAACTGGACTGTCATCTGCTTTTCAGACTTTAATTGGAACTGTCTTACCACCAAATGCATGTATTTTTCTTTTAGAACGTTATCATCTACCTTATGGCATTTCTATGTTTGAGACCTTCTTACTTTTTAACAATTTATAATAAATGTGGTTCTGTCACCATAAAAAGTATGGTTTCGTATGATGTAGCATGATGTCCTAAATAGCACTTATATCAGCAACGATGCAGACCTCTAGCCATTCTGATTGTCAGCATCAGTCTCCATAGGGACTCCAAAGTAGGTAATTTTTGTGCAGCTTGTATTGGCCTAGCAATGCATCACACGGAGAATTACAGTAGAAGCAGTGTTTTCCAGTCTTCATGCTTTAAGGCAAACCGAGACTGAAACTGAGATTTGAATTGCATTTCTGATAATTTCTATCAAAGGAAAGAAGTGATTGTTCATTGCTGTCAGTTTTGACAGCTTTTTCTTACTGCAGTAATTTTGAATCCAAACTCTTATTTGGACTTTTAAAGTCCAAATTTCATAAGAAATGTGTTCCCAGGCTTGTCAGCAAATGTCAGGTTGACCTACAGTTTTACTTTTCTGAATGTCTTCAGTGTTGCTTTTTTCCTCAGTAATGATCACAACTGCATAGTAATGAACTATTTCTTTATTCCGTGGAATATGGATCAACTTGGAGTAGAGTGGGGATACATTTTACAATGGACAGCAAAACCAGAGCACAACACAACAAGCAGTAATCCTTGCCTAGGTTTGTCTCTGCTTTTTATGAAGGATGACTTGGATGGCTATGCAGTTTGATAGATAGGAGACCGAGTTAGGATACCAAGACTTATGTTCTGTTTCAGCTCAGCCCTTGACTGTCTATATGACTTCAGGCAGGACTATTTATTCTGGTTCTTTAAGGTCCTTTAGGACTAAATGAGGTAGGAAAAAGCCAGATGATGAATATTCTCTTCTGTCAAGCGCTAAGGGCAAATTGTGCCTGATAAATTTGGTGGCCTTTTATGACAGGGTTTCAGTATTGGTAGATGAGGGTAAAGCAACAGATGTCATCTGCCTGGACTTGTGCAAAGCATTTGACACTGTCCTGCATGACAACCTTGTTTCTAAACTGGAGAGACATGGATTTGATGTATGGACCACATAGTGGATAAGGAATTGTCTGGATGGTCACACTCAAAAGAGTTGCAGTCAGTGGCTCAATGTCCAAGCGGAGATCGGTGGCAAGTGGCATTCCTGAGGGGTCCGTACTGGGACTGGCACTGTTTTAACATCTTTGTTGGTTACATGGAAAGTGGGATCAAGGGCAACCTCAACAAGTTTGCCAATGACACCAAGCTGTGCCATGCAGTCAACACACCATGAGGGTGGTGAGGTGCTGGCTCAGGCTGCCCACAGCAGCTGTGGATGCCCCATCACTGGCAGTGCTCAAGGCCAGGCTGGATGGGGCTTGAAGCAACCTGGGCTGGTGGCAGGGCAGGGGGGTGGGACTAGATGGTCTTTAAGGTCCCTTCCAACCCAAACGATTCTATAATTCATTGTATGGTTCTGTGATTCATTCTATGATTCATTTTGATACAGTGATGTCAGTGAGAGGGTTACATAGTTAAACAAGCAACATTTGACTCTAAATGATGCCAACTAATAGTACAGATTGGTGTAAGAGCTGTTGAAAAAAACCTCCTCATAGGTTTATTATGCTGTGAATTCACGTTTATATTACTTGACTCGAGCCAATGCTTACACAAAGTCGAATAAATTTAATGGAGCAGCTTCCAGTTGGGGCCATTGGGCATTTCTAGATTCCAAATAATGGAGAGGAATTCAGTGGCTTAAGTGAGCTTTGATTGTGCAAAATGTATACCTTGAAACCTATATTGGCATCAGGTTTATTTCACCACATTTCATGTAAGCATCTTTTCTTGCAAATTATAGACAGCAAATTCTCTTTCTTAGTCAGAAACTTAAGAAACTTCTGACTCCAAGTTCCTTTTTCTTGCAACAGCAAAGTGTTGTGTGAGAAAAATACAGCACACATTTTGTGAGGTGAATAGCGTAAATTCAACATGAATGATTATACAGTTGTTCTGTAGAGAACATTTTCTGTGGATTCAGCCTAATGAAACATATGCTTCCTATTATATCAAATACATTTTTTACAATAACCATTTCAACATTATGAAATCGTTAGATGTTTGCTCTATAATTTATATCCTTCTTCAAATGTCACCTCCTAAAACTCATAATCATTTTATGAAAAAATACTTCAGCTCTTATAACAATTATTGCACTCAGAAAACAAAGGAAAGTCAGTCATATGTATTCCATCCCAAACTGTGTTTGACCTCATTCAGACCTAATAGGATATTTTTTATAAGGTTTAAAAAAATTTAATAATATTGATCTAGCACTCAATTCCATTATTCTTCCTTAATTATCTTCTGCAGTTGCTCTGTCTGTGTCTGCTATTCTGGCTTTCTCATCCTGTAAAATACTCTAGGAGCCTATTATGCAGAAGAGGAATGAAGCATGTGAAGACTGAAGTACACTCTGGCTTTGTTTTTCTGTACAGTGCTTTACCAGTGTGTTATGCAGAGCAGGAGTGAAGCAGATGATGGAGTAGTGTGTGAAACCCTGAACTTTTTGTCTTGCTTTTAGAAAGAAAAATACAGAGGTAGAGTGTACTTTAGGAATTATAAGTTTCTCTTTGCTGGAATGTGTCATCCAGATTTCAGATAGGAGGTCCAGGAGTACACACTTTGGATATTTTTTCCTCTCTTCTTTTATTTCTTTAGTCTTGTAGGCCTTAGTTCTCATTTTCCTCAAATGGCAATGGGTCAGGACTTCAAAATTTCCTGTCTACTTTGATTTTTGTGTTCATTGCGGTTGACTGCCGAACAGTTGTGAAGAGGGAGATATTTTTAATGAATTTCATTTAATGAAAATAAAATCAGTGACATTTTGTTAGTTATGCCACTTTTTTACTCTGGTTTGCCCCCTTTTTCTGGTACCTTAAAAAGCTAAAATACTCTCTCAACTGTTAAGCATCTATCTTTCATTTACTTTCTTCCTATATCAGACTAGAAATATGTACGTAGTCTTTGAAAAAGACAAATTACTGAAACTAATTGCTGCATTGTGGGTGTGCATTGCCTCTATAAGATGATGAGAAAAAAACAGAAGTAGTTATGTCATGTAAAACAGTTGTGACATACTTTCAGAGTGTATTAGGGGAGAGGAAAGGAACAAGATCTGTCTCTTGTTAAGCAATATGTTTCTTTACAAGCAAACTGATTATGATGAATCTTCTTGTGAAGTTTGTTAGTATTCCTTATGTCAAAGTCTAGTTCTAACTTTGGAGAACAAAAGAATATACTTCTGATTTCCTTGAGATCCTTCTGATTTCCTTGAAGCAGATGAATGCATAAAGTATGACTGAAAATGGGGATGCAGGGCAAAAGGCATTAGCAGCACACCATAGGTGGACAAGCAAACTGAGACAGACAGTAAATTAAAGCCCCCTTTGAATAGAGAAATCTCACCAATTTAAACAATAGCTGTAGGCCTGTTTGGCAACACTTAACAAGTGAAGTGGGTAAAGAAATAACTTAGTTTGCTAATAGATAGTTCAGTGGGACTGTTCACATAATGCAGACTACTCACCTGAGCAAAAACTTGAGGATAAGGTACATTAATTTTTTCTTTGCCAAATAACAGAAGTAGAAGCTTATCTGATACGAATTTTAAGCAAGTTTGCTGTTGCTATCCAGGCTTCTCCACACTTGTCTATACTCAGTGGCTGCAACTGTAATGCACTTAGTATTGAGTACAGCATTAAAACAGCCTCACACTAAAAAATGTTACTTGTTTACGGTTAATCGTCAGTTCTTCTTTTACTCTACCCTGACACATTCACCATGTATTTGTGCAGGCAGATGAGTCTAACATTTTCATTTAGACTAGGAGACTATGTCCAAATGGGGACAGCTACAGATATTTTAAGGTGTAGATGGTAAATTTTTTTTGAGTGTGCCTATGCTCAATTTTAATTACACATTCAATCTGCTTACATGCATTTGAAAATCACATTTGGTTTCCACTTGTCTCCCTAAGTGTCTAACCACTGTTCAAAATTGTCTGCAGGACATATTTGAAAATGAGACATAGAATGTGTATGGATGTTCACAACCAATCGAGTTACCAAAATTTAATGAATTTTTAAGCTGAAGTGATTTAAGCTATCAAGTCTTACTTTACCACTGGGGATGACTAGGAGTACACACAGACTGTTGGTGAAGTTCAGTTGATGAGCAGAGGCTTATTCCAAGTACTTGCACTCATCAGTGCACACCACAAAATTGGTATTTCAGGCTCATGTACATGCTGTGACAGAGTTATATCTAAAACACAGCATTTTTTTCACCACTGCAATTGCAACCAAACGATGAGAAAATGGAAAAAACCCCAACCCCTCCCACTTTTGGTCTTCAAAGCTGAACAAATAGACCAAACCCCTGAACTATGAGCTTTATTGGTTAAAAGATGCTATCACAGCAGTCAAGCCTTTTTCAGTTTGCTATGCATGAAAATTTTAGTATGGGATCTTACCCAGTTTCCACATTCATAAATATTGATTGACTAACAAAGAAATTTAATTTCCAGATACCTTGTTATGATAATATTTGGAATATAATCACTTCAATAGTTTTCCTGCCTAGGGCAAATGTAAACCCTGGCTGTCCTACACCTTTACTAGATATGACATGTGATGTTAAGATGTATTCCAGATTTTCAGTCTTCGAGGGCCAAAACATTACAAAGCCCATATATATTTCCTTTTCTTTTCTGTTTTTAATTCCCCAACTTCAAAGCACTTTTTAGCTTTTTTTTATTTACTTTGCAAAATCTGTGTAGGTTGGTACTGCCTAGACACTTCAGTTCTAATGTGGAGACACTGATGTGTAAATGTAAGTGACATGCTATTAGGGACACAGTGATATTTAGTGGCTTGGTGAGAACATAAATGTAGGAAGAGTGAGCCAAAGGAATTTCCTGAATGAACTACCTGTATCTGTCAATACCAACAGTGACAACGTATCATTCTCTTTGTAACTTTTTCAATGTTTTGTTTTGATTTTTTTAACCAGTTACCCCATTTGCCCACAGCCCCTATAGGAAAGCTCTTGACTAATTAATCAATAATATTATCACTAAAGGTTCAGCTTTCAGGCAGCGTATGTTCTCACAATGGGCATTAGCAGGCGTTAAGTAACAGCTGTCTTCTTGATTCTTAGACTAAATCTGCTCTCCCTAGGCTTAGTGGTGCTCAGAACAGGTGAAAAGTGTTGTGCCAGATGTTTAATGAACTGTATGCCAGTGAGACGTACTTGTAGCCTTGAAACTAGTATGTTCCTCCTCAAAACTTGTCCTTTTTCCCTTCTGCAATTTTTGGCTATGCTATCTTTATTCAGACTACTTTTATGTGAACTTTTAGTGCCCATTTTCAGCCATGAATGGGACTCATTTCTGAAGCTCTCTCTGAGATATGTAATTGCCTTTTGCAGCAGCAAATAACAAGAGCTCAAGAATAACAAGGACATTTTTGAAAAAGCAAATATTTTTAAATGTCGGCCTGATTTAATAGTAAAATAAAAGAGAGCTGACAACTTTTGGCATGGACTTTTGCATATTACGTGAGTTTACACAGAAAGCCAGTAGGACAGGAGGTTTCCCCTTGTTGAAGGTGTCCATAATTCTGCCTCATCTGGACCTTCCATCCTGCATCTGGTCTTGAATACTTTTCAGCTTAAGAATCCCCCAAATGTTTTTACCCCAAGGCAATATGATGAGGAATTATTACACACCAAATCCCCCATTTTTTAATAGACAAATGGTTTTGTCACTGTACATTGAATATATTATATATCTTTAATTATGTCATATCTGAAGAGTTTCTTTTTTCTTTGCCACCTCAATTTGGTCAAAACCTGCTAGAACTCATGGTGATAACAGCAGAACTTGCATTTGTCTAATAAAAAAAATGTTCAATACTATCTGCAATTTGGTCTGAATTATTCAAATTCATAAGTGAAATGCTGTTTAAGTGAATTTTGGAAATCAGTAAAAGAAGCAGGCTTTCAAACCCTTCATTATAAGCAATTTGATTCACCTTGCAAAAAGATGTTTGTGTTTTTAGTGAATTTTTATGCAATTTATGCTATCATCTGCATGAGTTATTATGGACTGCGTAATGATATGTGATAGAGCATGCTAATCCTTATGTGCATTAATGGAGGAAGATAGTGCCAAGTGCTACATTGTAAGATGCTTCAAAATACGTTCCTTGAAGAACTGAAAAACAGATTATCCTTGAACAAACTGAGGTCCTGTGAAATTCTTCGAAACACCATTTTAAATAGCTATCTGAAATTTCTTTATTTTGAAAATGCATTTTTTTCAAACCAAAGTGCATTATCAGCTTGTTGTCTGTGAGGCTTGTGAGACTAGAAACACAGACCTGGTACCTTTTGTAAATTCCAAACCAGTGGTTCAGCCCTGTGAATACCAATGAAAACGAACATGGCGCTGTCATAGGGCCATGAAGATCTCCATAGACATCCTCTGACTAAGCAGTATTGTGGTATACAAGTTGACAAATAGAATAGACAAGAGGGAAAAAGCAATTATATCCAGAAATATACTTAGATTGGTCAAATGTCTACGGACTTCAGT
This sequence comes from Falco biarmicus, assembly GCF_023638135.1. Classification (NCBI taxonomy): domain Eukaryota; kingdom Metazoa; phylum Chordata; class Aves; order Falconiformes; family Falconidae; genus Falco; species Falco biarmicus. Next base: position 8,135,099 of record NC_079302.1, read on the forward strand.
AAAAATCTTTCTGTTAGCTATAAAAGGGACTGTGCTGGGCCTGTGGTAGTTATGTGTTTGCTAAAGAGGGTTTTGAGATGGGAATTAGGCATCAGGAACTTCAGTTCCTTGTAACACTCATCAGAATTCAAGACTGTTAAAAGAAGCTCTCACAACTTCTTCCTTGACTCAAGGTCCTTGACATAGGTCTAAGTAGTGATCGAGTGTATGTTCTTACCCAGGATTTACAAAGTCAGCTGCTGCTTCTGCATTCCAGTGTAAGCATCTGGTTAACAGCAAGGCTTTTCTCTCTAACTGAAGGTAAATAACTGCATGTTGCACCGTTTTCTGTAAAGCTAGCAATGTTTTCTCTCATCAGTAATAACTGATGTGTAAATTGGTTATCTCTTGAGCCAGACTCCTTTTGAGACACCTCTTCTTCTATGTATTTAAATGAGCATCTGTGTTGTCAAATGTCCTTTCTTCAGTGTCCTTTACCCTTTAATGAGTGTTACTGGGGGACTGAGGAGTTGTGTTGGCAAAGCTCTGATTATAATTTGACTATAGATCTGAATTCAACTGACTGGCTCACTTAGTTATTCTGATTACTGTAGTCAATGTTAATACTACAGGGAATAGACTGCCTGTACATTTCAGTAGCTTTGTAGTGTGATTGAGTCCTATGTATTGCAAAATAGATAGTCATATAGGGCAAAACTTAGGAAGGTGATAAAAAATACAATTTTGTATGGATCTGCTGAATGAATTGCAATATTGATTGTTGTCTTGAGCTTGGATAATGTAAATGTGTGAGTGAGATACAACATTTGAAAAATGCTTCCTCGAACTTTCTAAGCATACCTGATAAACACTTCTGGATAGGAGAGAGAAAGAGAATTCCAATTATTTATCTAAGTTACAGAGTTGGGGGATAGAGAGAGTAGGGAAAAAAGTAAGGGGTAAAAAAAGACCCTGCTTTCCTCTCCCTTTTTGCTACAAATTGTTGTGGCTACAAATAATGGAGAGTTTCTGGATACTGCAAGAGGTCTGCACATTTCTGTTTTGAACTGGGTATTGTAAATAAAATGGTTAAGAAATGGTTGAAAGCAAGCTAATTTTTTTCATGTTAGTTGTAAACACAGACAACATGGTGAGCTGATTTTACTGTTACAGCAATTAGAAAACATTATCAGAATGTCCTGTGAGTCTAGTACAGGTGCAGTGCTTTGGTATTTTATGCTTTTGCTGCATGGTCATGCTAACAATCCACTTTCAGTTTGCACCTTAGTACATTTTGGATTTTGGGGGAAGAATTTTATGACTGGCTCAAAGGCAATCCTAGGATAAAAATTTAACCATTCATAAAAACCAGCAGGCTCAAAATCCCATAAAGATTGCCCATTGACTTTTCATTTCAAACCTATAAAACAATCATAAAAATCCAAGGGTCTGCATATACAGGTGCTGTTATGAGTTGTGCATATTTACCATATCAGTGTTTCTTTAACATCACCAGTCCATTGTAACAGTTTAATATATGTGAAATCCGTTCTACTATAACAATTTCTCACTGGTGTGAATGTTTAAATTGGTGTGAAACTTGACATCAATAGGATTAGTCTAGTGAAAAAATGGTAAATCAAACTCAGCATAAACCAGTGCATTCTATGCCTTATATATTCTCTGTGAAAACTGGTATGAAAGTAATGAAGAATAATATGGAATTTCATTCCACCTTTCGCTGAAGGACTGTGACATGTTTGGAAAATATTAAGAATGGCTAACCAAGACTTTGTGAAAAAGGTGGCACTCCTGGCCACCCATTATCCTCCTCCACATTATAAGCACGTGTAAGTAAAAAGAAGTTGGGACATTTCCAAACTTGCGCAAAGCATGATCTGGAATCTTGAGGCCAGATCTATCCTCCGTTTGAATTACATCAGAATAAATTTGGCTTTCAGTTTGTTCTTGGTTTTGACTTGAGACTCTGGAAATGTTGAACTGCTGGAAATGTTTTCAAGTCTGAGACTCAGTAATCACTTCTCTAATAATTAACACAATTAAGAGAGTTCTGTATAAAGACAGTTAAAATTCTTACATAGATTAAACTTCCATAGAATCAGTCCCAAGTGAAACAATCTGTTAATTTACCCATTAAAAGATGATATTGTCAATTCCTATGCGTAGACAGTGTACTTGTTAGTATCTGCTCTGGTGGGCATTGATAGATCTTATAATTTGGTTAAGTGAAGATTGGAAAATCAATCCACATAAAGGCATTTTCTTCAACAATCTGTTTCTAACATGGTCTTCATTTGTGAAATTCAATAGCAGCACAAGAAAACAAGTCTTTGATATTTCCTCATATACATCCTGTAGGAAGGATTGTATTGCTGGAGAGGGTAAAAATTGTACCAACAGACAGTGTTACGCAGCCAGACTGTTTATTATTTATCTATGGCCTAACATCTAACATTTGATGAATGGATTTACAGCAAAATAAGGTTACTGGAGCATGTTCAATTGTTTCATGTGGTTAGGACAGCTGTAGGCAATCTGTATAGGCTCTTCTGCTATTAGAAACTTATACATGTTTAGGCAGTATATATTTCATTTATGGTCTGCCAGAAAATATATTAAAACTGAAGATCACGGTATGAATATTCCTCTATGAATGCTTACAGCATAAGAGGAATTTCCCAAGACTAAAATTAACCACAGTAATTTCATTTGAACATCTCATGTAAATTAAGTCCATCTGTCTTGAACATGTCTTCTACATGTACACTTTATAGCAAGAGAGTTTGCTTGATATAGGTTGTGTCCCTCAGTCTGACCTGCTCTTAAATTCTACAAAAAATCTTTACATGTCTTGTGTCCACACATATAAAATCTCTGGTTTTCTTAAAGCATTGATTCAAGGCTTCGAATTTTAGCCTTTTAACAAACCAACAAGACTATTCAGCCAGAACCAAATATCACAGTTCTGGCGCTCCATGTGATGCGAAATTGAAATAAAAGTAGTCTGAGGTTGAATCACATAACAATCAAATGCATGTGAAACTCCATCCCAGGAATCAAACTCTTATCTATTTTGCCCATCCTCCTCAAACTCCCCATAAAGAAGTTTTCCAGACATATGATGATTCTTTTAGTTCTGCCTCTCTCTAACTTTGCATCTGTTGTCAATTATTTTGTCTTTGTCAGCTGTTCAAACAGAATCTAAAAATATGCTAAAACATCCATTTGCAGACCTTCTGCAAAGAAGGAACCAGGAGGTTTTTGACAATGGTTAGCTCATCATTTATTCCAAACCAAGGAATGAACCTCCATCTTTCCTGTCCAGGAATCCTTGTAAGTAAAAGTATAATCTGACAGAGAGCTTCTAAGGTTTGAAGTGTATGAGAGTACAAAGGGCTTCTGACTTATATGGGTATACACAGGCAGAACAGTTTAATTCAAGAAACAGACTTCCTCACAGATAAAGATTTAGCCAGGTTGAACTTTCTTGGAATTTTAAGGATTTGCTAAGGGCAGAAAAAAGTAATTTTGGCCTATTTTTGGTGAGCTTCTAATTGAAAGAGAAAGTCATACTTCTGTTCTAAAAGCATTATTTAGAAATTGTTGTCTATCACATGACTTGCAAGAAACTATTTTGACAACCAAAGAGTTCAGGATACCAAAAACTCCCTCATTAAGTCATGCCATCTTCAGGAGTGGTGCTGCAGTTTTAATTACAGTCCACAAGGTAGTACAGAAAAAAGAAAAAAACCCTACAGTCAATGTGCCAAAGCTGTCCGCAGAGCTTGCTTTGCTTGCCTGGGGCGCTGAATGCCTACTGCATTTCCAGATGCCTCTGTGTTCTGTACTGACAGTTACACGGGTGTATTGTATTTGTTTATATTTAGCTCTTAGTGTTATATAGCATATGTGTTTCTATAAAGACAGTAATTAGAAAATCATACCGCTACTGTTGTGCAGGCACTTCAAAATTTTGTGATTATTTCTTCTGTTGTACAAAGTAACCATAATTATGTACTGACTTCCTTCTTTGTAAATAAACCCAGGATTCACCTGACAAATGAAACCTCAGTGCAGCAAACATTTAGGCTTGGAAATCCATGAAACTACTAATTTGCTTACAATTAAGTATACATTCAAATTTATTTGGGACTTTCAAATTAATTCAGAATATGTACATTCACACAATGGTTGAGCTGTGCTTAGCTTCGGTTAACTCTAGTTCACTGCACCTGGTGTTGCTGTATGAGTTTTCAACTGGAATATTGTTGAAACAAATAAACAAAAATCTTTCTGGCATCTTCAGATAATTAGCAGGAACGCCACAGCCACTGTAAAGTTAAAGGTATTTATTTTCTTAAGTTCCACAACCTGGTGTGAGGTGCCATATTTAACCACCGCCCTTGGTTTGAAATGTGAGGCAATTCCAGTAGCACCTCAAAGTAGAACTTCCCTCTCCGTGAGTAGTACTTGTTATTGATCAACTGGACCAGTAGGAAAAGGTGAAAGTAAGATGCTGGAGTATAAAGCAAAACAAGCACATGTTATAGTAATTATGTGGAAATGTTAACTAAAGTGCTTTTCTTTCATATATTCATAGACTGTGTTCATGATGCGTATTAGACTAGCCAAGGCAGGAGCACTCTCACTGCTATGTGCCAGTCTCAGCTGAAGACTGCAGGAGCAAAAACCCTATTTTACTGATGTCAGTCATCAGAACTCTATTTTTTATTTGAAAATACAGTGCGTACCATACCAATATAGATGACATAGAAACATTGAGGGTCATGACCCAGGCCCTTTCCCCCTGCATGGCAAGATGTGCATCTCACATGTGAGCAAGTGACTTCATAACATGAGTGCATTCCTGATTGCCTGTAATCTCATGCATATGCCTGTGCCTGTTGCTTGAATTTATTTTGTCCATTGTATGATAGAGGTTGCCTGCAGCTGAGTTATGAAATAGAGAAGGAGCTGTTAGACCCTCTCAGAAGGCTGGAAGCCACTTTTTCTTATGTTTAATGTGCTGTCAGGAAAGGCAGCAGCAAGCATGGTTAAGGTCAGACAAATTGTTCTGTGGGACTGGTCTGGCTTGTAGGCCATAGTTTAGCCTCTAACTGTTCCATTTAATTTATGACCCTACTAAGTTATGCTTGTATCCATGCTTGTATTCTTATTCTAATACTTCTTAGTTCAGCTGCATGCTTAGGAAGAAAAATATTATATGGCTGTATGGATTCTGCACATAAGAATCAGGCACGTTATTTTGTTCTTCTACAACATATTTTCCTGGCATTCTGAGTGGGTTCCCATACAAAGAATGAGCTGGCATGTCCAGGTGATTGTCATTATCACAAGCTCTTTCTATTCAAAAAATTCCGCATTGCCATACAAATAGCTAGTGCAGCATTTATTATAATCATTGCCTTTCCAGTTATGCATGTATGAAATATTTACACAGTTTGCTTCAAGAATTTCTTGTTTTGCAAGTTCACACAAAACGCCAGAAACACTCACTTAAAACATACATCAAAAGGGAAATGGTGATAACAGATGAATGCTTTTCTAAAACTAGTCAGGGACAAATGCAGCTAACAACAGCTTGGAACACAGTAGATGCAGCTCAGGTGGGAGTCTCTGGGCAAAGTTCACAGATTATATCTAAGGGCGGATAAGTTACAGACAGTTCAGTTCTGCAGAGGGCACATGCTGAATGCTGGAACCACAGGCATTAAAATGTGATCCTTGGTACCTGGTGTGCTTGCTCATTTGTACTTCTATTCATGAGAATGCGATCGAATAGCTACCAAATAATTGTCTCTTTGAACAAAGTAGGGTCCTTCCATGTAAGGCATTCAGAGTCTCCTCTGTCATATGTCATTCCTTTTATATACAATAAGATTTTAGAGGGTAGAATCAGATGTAACACACAATATCACTCCAAGCAAAGCAGAGACCAACAGCTTAGGTCTTGAAGACCTGGAGATTCAGAAGACAACATTTAAAAAAATATTCAATGGCTCAATTTGAAGGCCCAACTAGTAAAGGCACCTAAACCTGAGGTTATAGAGTTACTAGGATTTTCAAAAATACCTAAGATATCTAACTCATAGTGAAAATTAGGAACGTGGGCACTGTTGAGAATCTTACTATCTACAAAACTACAATTCCAAGTGCTTAAAGCTCCTTACACATCTCTTCTTAAGTGAACTGGCAATGAAGTGATACTGGCTTTCACAACAGTTTATACTCCAAGATGATGCCAGATGACCATAAAAAGGGGCAAAGATGGTTTGCCATGTTCTTGGCAGAATATATTAAGAAGCCTAAAAAGCATGTAACTGTATTTGTACTGAGTTATAGTTTGGGTAGGTACTGTGGGGAAAAAAGTTTGATGTGTGCAGGCTGTGTTATCTGTTATTTTCAGTTTGCCACCTTTTGTTTTTTTCACTTTCATTCTACTGTTTTATTTTGAACTTAATTTATATACAATATTTCAAATTTTTCAGTAGATTCTATTTTGAAATGGATGTTCATTTGTCATGCATTGAACATACCTCTAAGATCATATATGTTTCAAGACAGAGTTTGAGGAGTCAAGTACTCTATAGATCACAACAATGATCTTATCTAAACCTGAGTCCAGTGGAAAACATGCAGAAACCTACATGAAGCTGGACTCCCTAATGATACCGGGTTTTAGAGATGACTTAAATCTTGCTAAGTTGAAAAAACCCATTCAGTTGGTACAAGAGTTCAAACCAAATACAGACTGTTATCATTTGCAGCCATCTGGAAAGGAAAATGCTCTTAATGCAATGCCAGTAAAGGATATTCCCTTGAGTTTTCTTGCTCCGAGCTACTGTAGCTTGTTTACATTCCCCAAAGAAACCGTGTGAAATCTTTCACACACAAAGTCAAACCTTCAGAGGCATTTAAGGCAGAACTTATGTTGTTAGAATATTTTGATGTGTTTCTCTAAAACATAACATTTTAACCCTAAGGACTCTCAGGTCCTGCTTCCTTTTTTTCTTCCATATACTTATCAATGCAAGAAGCATTAGACTTCTAAGGCATTTATACTGTGAAAGTCAAAATAAAACTATCCAGCAGGTCAAGGCATGGAAAACAGTAACAAACACCTGCTGCTTCTACATATGGATAGATTTTTCACTTAAATGGAAATCACTTAGCTGAAAATCAAAGCACTGGTGGAAAGCGTATCAAAGCAGTTAAACCCAGAAAAGCTCACAGAAGTGTTTTATGAGAAAGCTTGTAGCTTCAAGTGTTGAACTTTCACAGATAAATGTGCAGAATTAGTTAGCTATTTTGTCTCTTTCATTTGCTAATCAATTTTCCCCACTACCAGCCTATGACAACTAGTAGGCCTGCACATTTGTTTCATATGGTCAAAGAATGTTTAACCCCCTACTGACCCTCTAGTGTTTGCTCTCCTTCCCTCAAGGCATGGAAGACTTTAAAGTAGAAAACTGATGAATGAAAAGAATTAATCTCTTGGGGGCTTTTGTCATGAAAGCTTGAAAGGGGATCAGAACAGTCTGACATGTTGACAGCTGAAGTCAAGAGGAAAATTATGATATAATACAGCAAGTCAAAAATGTTATGTGCCATCATATCTGAAAGGCAAACAAAGCAAACATTGCCTTACTTATTTTTTGACTGCTCTTGCTACTGGTAACAACAGTGAATTCCATACTGGAACCCCTTGAAAAAGATGAATGGTATTCATGGCTGTTTTTTAGAAATAAGCTGTTGAGCTCCTCAAAGATGGGTGTGAAGTGAATGAGCTTCTGGTCATTGTATCTTATCCCTTTTGCAGTCTATGATGGATTTCTGGTTGGTGTTACTGTTCTGGACATTTTTGTTCATGCTTTGTCTTCTTCTACCTACTTTACTTTGTTTGGAAGTTGTGAGGTTTCAGCTTGATAAATTTTTCTCTCTGAAGCATGGGCCAACTCCTTATGCTAGTGGTGACATTGTTTGCTGTATGAATTTGTGGGGGATTTTTAATATAGTCTTGCTCAGATACCTTTTCAGATATTTTTATTATTAATTTGAATTAGTGATTTGCATAGGAATTCTAAAAGTAATCAAGACCAGAGTGGATTTTTAACTTAAATGGCGAGAAGGAGAGTTTGTGTACATTTGCATTCAAAGGTGACAGCCATATTCTTTCCTGTTGTCTTCATTCTAAGCTCTAGGAATAGCCATACATTAAACAGAAAGATAGTGATAAACTACAGCAAAAATAACACATTTTCAGTCCTCCTGTGCTTACTCCTTGTCATTCTGCTTAGAATGGAGAGCCAGGCATAGCCACAGCTATGCTCAATGGCTACTGGACAGTGATCCCAAACCCAGATATATTACACAGAGGTATTTTGAATCTGTGGCTCACTTTCTGGTTAGCATAATTTTAGGAGTCTCCTGAGCTCCCAGCGAGCTTTGCCAGCTAGGGCAAACTGAGAGGCATTGCTTTGAGTTTCCAAATTATATTGCAGGAAGCCAACAAGAATTTGTGATTATAATTCTGTTAGAGGATTTTATATTTGTGGTAGAAGATGTGAGAATAGAGCCTGTATTACATTAACAACAGGACAGTCTGTTTGCCCAGTGAACTGTGGAGCCTGTGCAGCTCCATGACTGCATTGTATGCCCAGAACCATACATGCCAAAACAGATGGAGGCAATAGTGCATGCTGTATGTATGTGTGAGTGACTGGGAGGAGGATATAGACATATTACTTCCTGCTTCAAATCTACCTTTTAGCTTGTATTATTGCATGTCACTACTGGCCTTCTGGAAGTGAAAGAATTATCAGTAATATGCACTGTTACAGTGGTAATTGCAAGACAAGTCTTGAACTATACATTCAGAGAAACAGTGGAAAATACTGTCCTTTTCAACTGGAAAATGCACAGAACTTCTTTCTTCCCACTCTCACGCCCCACCCCCACTCCACCCCCCCTGCCCTTGAGCACTAAAGTGTGTGGCTGGTGCATTGGGGCAGAGGAGCCCTGCTCAGGTGTGTGGTTGCACCCCGCTCTCAGGAGCACATGGCACCCCGCTCTCAGGAGTGCAGAGCGCAGTGGCACCCCGCTCTCAGGAGCACATGGCACCCCGATTTCAGGAGCACATGGCACCCCGCTCTCAGGAGCGCAGTACGGGCGGCTGCGGGGTCCTGGGCACTCGGGCGGCGGGGTTCGGCCCGCTGGCCAGCAGGTGTCCCCATCGTCTCAAACAAGTCGGGCTGACAACACGTATAGCTTAATCTAATTAAGTTTAAACCCCACCTAACAATAGGATTTAAGCAGCTCACTGTGAAAGAAAAAAATTGAAGTGCTGACAATTCTGCTCAAACAGTTATGCCTACAACTGACATTGGTTGTCTTACAAAGCTAAGCAATGGTACAAATAGCTGACAAAGGGATGTACCTTGGAAGTGGGAAAAATGGAGGGATCAGCGAACCTCCCAGTTTAATACTAGGCTGAATTTGAAGATTAAGACATCCTTGAGTACATATATACAGACGTATGTAGGAAAAAAATGAAATCAAGCAAAATGGGATAAACTTTTTAATTTTCATTTTTCATCTGATAAGAATCCAGAGTTCTTCAGTTGAAATCAGAACTTTAACTTTTCTGGATGGAAATGGAAAAATTTTACCATCTAAAAGCTGTTGAAGAGATGACACATATCTACTTTTGAAGTACAATTTAACAACAGTTTTCTAATGTGACTTTTTTGAGAAGCAAACCATGTAGACCTAGGTTATAACCCTGCAATCATCATGAAAAAGGGGACCACAAATACCTGTATTGCCTTACAAGCCTAGTTCACATTTTGACCGCATAACATAGAGTCTAATCACCTACCTTAATTATAGGGTGCAGTGATGTAGGTAGCTCATATTGTGCTGATTAAAACTGGTTTATAACCTCAGTTTTCTGTGTGGATGCAGAGCATACTCTCAGTCAAGCTGTTAAATGTTTACTAACAAAATTAGCCCAACTTTTCAGAGTTACTAAAGTGAAACACTGCAGGTTTCCCCTGTGTGCCTAAAAGAAATGTCACCAGAAATGGGGCAGGTGATATCAGCAAATTGCAGTTTGCTAAAATGCATCCCAAAACTTCAGGACTTTCATGGTTTTCAACATTTGTAATTCTTGACCAATGTCATATTCCCATATTTGAGATGGTGCCAGGTGAGTGTGAATACTGGAGTGTAAAACAAAATTAAAAAGACCTTTGCATTGTGTGGAAGACTAAGAGAGCAAAATCAAAATGCTAATGTTTTAAAAAGTAGAAAAAAATTCCCTGATAGCTGCTAGTTGTGAAAAGACTTCTTAGACGTATGGCAGCTTATATATAAACTCCCAGTACACCAGACAGCATTTGCAGTAATTGTAGCAGAATTGTTCGTGTAGCTCTGTGGGCACAAATCATGGGACCATCTGGCCCGTATGTGAACCTGAAGGAGTCCCCAGGAATCCGAAACCTGGTTCTATGTGAGCCATTAGTCCACTTTGTCATTCTGATGACTGCAGAGTGTGCAACAAGAGGGCCTGTGTGTTCTGCTCAGTGTGCCAAAGTGCACTTGCAGTATGACCTACAGAGTTCAACCACACGAAGCATTTTTTGGAAGCCAGCTTACAACTGGTGAGTTTAAAAGCAAGATGAACAGTAATTCCAATTCAGCCCATCCAGTGAAGGCTGGCTGATTGAATGCAATTCTCAATCCATTAAAAGAGCAGTTTTATGCTGAAAAGTGGAAGTGTTACAAAAAAAATAAACAAACCACCAAAACCAATAAAAAACCCAACCCAAAATGGGCAGAAAGATTAATCAGTCATTCTTGACTCAAATACCTCCTAGGTCCGTAATTCTAAGGCCTTTTGAGAACCTTGCAACTCGTTTTCTTTCAGCTAAGAACTAAGCTGTCCCTAGCAAAAGGATAACTTTTGGCTTCTTTTACCCATTTTTTTTGAGCATGACTGGATGCTCATTTGGGTCCTATCCTACCTGTAGAAATTCCACGGAGTTTAGAGAAAATAGCTCACAAGCAGGGGCTGCAGGAGAAAAAAGCCTGAACATTTGGATTGAGCTGAGGTTAATAAATTGAAAACTCGGTGTCAACAAAGAGTTGGTGGGTTCTGTTTGCCTATCCCTAGTTACTCACTATGTATCATTCCAGTATCACATTTTAAGTGTAACGAGCAAGAAGAGAAAAAAAGTTACTTTAGCTGAATCTTTGTGCTTGAGGATACCAAGTTCTTTTGAAAGTATCCCGAGTATCTAATACATCCTAATATTTATTATAAGTGCAAGATTTTTGTTCATATACCATCTATTCCATGAGATGATTCAGCAGAGCTTTACAATAAGGCCTAAAGTTAGAAGGTTAGAAGTGTGGAAATAAGATAAAAAGAGCCAAATTCTGTTCTATACTGTTACTTTTAGCTTTCTCTTAAGTATTATAAGTATTCCAAGTTTTATCTGTGCTATAATGCTGACTACAATAGTTTCAAAACAAGCATTTAACTGTGAAAAGCATGTACTCTTGGGGGGGGGGAGGGGTGAGAAATAGCCTCAATCATATGATTAAAATTAATGCTTTGGACACATTCAACTCTTACTTCAATTAGTATCAGTCTTCCACTAAATTTAATGGGAGTTATAAAAGAGTGTGTGGTGGGTTCTCATATAGAAACAATATGGAAAATACCAACCTGAGGTTTTTGAAAACTTGCTTTAAAATACATTTAAAAATTAAATCTGGATATGCTGACTTCAGAATCTGAAGACAGATGTCTTGAATTTCTTCTGTGCAGCTTCAGGTAGTAGTAGTAACTTGCAAATGCATCATCTTTTCACTGAATGGATTTCAATGAAATAGATTTCAGTAGAATCGGTTTGAAGACCATGTTGGGCTTAAGATTTTTGTCTGCAATTCAGAGGTCAAGGGCAGAATTTTTCCCAAAATGAAAAATTGTAGTCTAAGTAGGTAATATGCTTAACTTAAACATTTGTTACGATGAAAGATCCTTGGAAACCTGGAGGTTCAGTGAAGTTCTTGAGGTTCACTGGAGCATAAATTTGTCTTCTAAAAAGATGCTGTTTTACATGCTTTTAAGTTTCCTTCATAACTTAAAGTGGTTCAACTGTAGCTCAGGGTTGATCACATGTAAAGATAAAGAACACAGGAATGCAAATATACTAATATTTTCATTTTTTTGTGCAAAGATCATACATTTGCAACTTGGTAAGAATGTAAGAATTTACCCCAATTTTAGGTAAAAACACTGTGATCAAACTGGACTTACTGAGATCAGATATGGGTAAATAATATTTCGTGTTCAGTATTTGTTGACAAGATTAAAATACAAATTTATTTATATTAGCTACAGTTAAGTTAGCTAAATTGTGAATAACAATTGGGTTGACATTTACTGATATTTTGGGATAGTCAAAGCGTAGTTTAATAGTAACCAAATGCTAGAAATATCTAGCAGTTTATAGTCATGTTGCTGAAAAAGTACATATCACTGTCTGGAAGGTATATCACACAAACTGTGTCTCATAGGTTTTAAGCAGAGCTATGGGTTTCTTGTATTAGCACTAAAATGATACTGACAGGTGCTGCTTTCCTTCCAGAATTACTTAATATGTCTCTCCTTAGCTAGTTGCAGTATATATGAATTGCATACTTTGGTCCTTAACTTCTGGAGTTCAGGCTATCATCTGTTATATTATCCTTCCTGTTTGAGTGTATTTGGCAAAGAAAATGAGCACTGCAAGTAAGAAAGCGATCCTTTTTTTTTTTTCCATCACTCTGGCCTCTACTTCAGTTGTATCGTTCTCATTCTGTCAGGTGAGATCATTATTACATGTCTTGTCCTGGGCAGTTATTCTCATTTGGGGTGTGTAGGTTTTGAAGCAATCAATCAGAGGTCAGATTTGGTCAGGGTGGGACCCTTTCCAAATTACTCCTGGAAAAGGTGGGACCAGTTCCTGAGGCAACATTCTGTGAGTGGAAAAAATTATTTTGTGAAAAGCTGTAACATTTCATGGATCTTTTATAGGGCAGCATTATGTAAAAAAGCCTGAGAACAGACAGACTAAATAGTAGAAAGTGATCAAATGTCTAGGGAGAATTGATCAGTTAGCTCTTCATTTGGAATATTAAGTTGAAATAAGTCCGAATTGTGTCTCAATACAATGACTCTCTGATGATGTGATCAGAATTATGATTCCATTATGGGGACTGTGTTAAATTGTTCTTCACCAAATGGAACTAAATCACTGTCCTCAGTCCCTTGTTGTGGAAGTCTGACATCAAACCCAGCTCTGGATCTGCCTTTTGCTCCTGGAAATCCATCTTGATCAATAGCTCAAACCTTAGTTAAAGTAAATATAAAATAACTGAATTCAAGTTAAAGCTATTTATCTTACTTTGTCTTTATTATTTGCAGGACATAAGTTGCTCTACTTAAGCAGCAAACATTAATACAGATAATAAATGGGAGATACTTAAGTATAGAACAAGTGCAGACCTATAAATTACGGAGGACACGCTTGCCTGTGCGAAAGACAATTTTAAAGGATTAAGTTTTCTGAAACAGGAGAAATGCTGAAATAATAAGTGATGCATTTTCACTAGAGACTAGTCGTTACTAGTAATTGTGTTGCATATACACTTTAGAGATTGACCTCATGTCTCAGACATTCGGCATACCAAAAGCTTGGTCACTTAGCAGTGAATGCTAAGTGACATATTAAGTTCAACCAAATGTCAGTCATTGCAATGATGTCATGTTGTCCAACACACATTAATTACTTTGAAAATTCCCACAGTAACTGAAAATCTCAGATTAACTGCCTGAATTAATGGGAGTCCTGTAATTGAATGGTGGATCCCATGCTGTTATTTTGTACCCTATGTACTTTACATATACATTTTGATGGGGAAATTAAGGTGGCAAATACTGGGTTTGGTGATCTCTACTCAGAATCACTGCCAATTTTAATGCTATCACTAAGAACAATCCCACTAATAATGAGAAATGTGAAAGGCCATATTCCCCACAGTACACCTTAGAAACTAATATCCTGTATTGAGTGATGTGCAAAGATTTTGGTGGAATTACATGGCTGAGAGTTGGAAAGTCTGCGCCAAAACCTCTCATTCCTGTTTTAACAATGTTCGAGATTCCAAGAGAGAGAAAAGGAGGTTAATTTTTTACTATCACCTACCAACTGAAGTACCATTTTTCTTTTTTGTCTTCAGTCAGGAATGTAGAAAGTCAGAAAGTTTTTAAGTATGTTTGTACACTGAGTTACTGGGCTGTAGTTAAACTCCAGAACAGTGGATGTAAATCTTGGGGCTTCATGCATTTGTCAGCCAAGTGTTGGGAAGCGAGGTCTTCTTTCATAATGAGAAGCAATTACAGAATTCAGGGCACTTACAGGTGCTTTTTGCTCATTCTAGACCCCTCTTTAGGCCTCTGGGAGAGGTGGGGCAGAGCCCTGTTTGGAGGTATCAGCAGCCAGTCAGTCTCCTCTTCTGCATTTACTTGCAAATCAGCAGCATTTAGTGCATTTTATGTGTTCTGGCTTTGGTGCCACTGTATTTTATAGGGTGACATCTATAGCAGAAGAAAAAAACTCTGAATTCATGTTGTGAGACCTGAGGAAATATTTCCTACTGAATAATATTGTAGAGAAAGCCTGTCTCTTCATTGATGGAAACTTTGCAAACACTTTGCAGTCTTGATTTTTCTGAATCAAGATATTGGAGAGATTTTTCTTTCGCCCTAATGGATTCATTGTCAACAACTTGCCACTGTGAACCACTATTCAATATTCTGAATTAGGTTATGTTAGTTAAAGTTCTTTCCAATGTGGCCTGACATATTTGTTGTGTAGGAAGCAGGTATGAGAAAGAAAGAAAGAAAGAAAGAAAGATTAATTAAATTCTGCTCAGGCTTTTCATGATTAATGATCAGGCCAACTTTATGCTGCTAAGAAAAAAAAAATATGAAATTGTCTGGTCTATCAATCAAATTGCACTGAAGAAAAACGTGTCTGAAGCTGCTGGAAAGGAAAGCATGATTCACAGGATTGTGAAATTAAACATATCTGTACCTTCTTTTTAATAAAGAGATGCATGCTCATAAAAAGAATTTTCTTGCTTTGCAACTGTACCTACTGGCAGCAAAAGATGCCTTGTTGCTTCTCCAGTTATGTTTCTAATTTGCCATTGTTTCAGTCTGTTATTCTTTGCATGTGTACAGGGCATGTGCAAACAGAAGTCTCAGAAACTAGCTAATTCGTGGTGCAGTCAATAGGTTTTGGAAACCAATTTCTACATATTTTATTTGTTGTGGTACCCCTCAATAGAGTGGTAGAACCAGATGCGGAAGTGATACAGAGTATTTATTTATTTATTCCATCAACTTGTATCTTCCAAAAAATTACAAACTTAGCATTTGCCAGGCTGGATTTGTATATCTCAAAACATCAAGAATGGACATTGTGGGGAACATTAGACTCTATTAAATTTAAAACAGGGGTAGTTTTTTTCAGTACTTCCTTTGAGGAAAAGTGTGTATCTTAAAAAAAGAAAAAAAAACCCAAGGTGGAAAGGATTTTTGTTGGAGTCAGTCAGTCTTATATAGCTTATATTGTGCTTAAACAAAATCGTGTATTAGACGTAATGCATGTCATATGATCAGTGTTCAAAAGAAATCTAAACCCTAAAAATATAAACAAGTAAAAACCCAATCAGAAGCAGCAGGTGGCTATCTAAAATGTCAGACTGAATGTTCAGTGAAGATTCTGAGGCAGAATAAACCCCAAATTCAGTTTATCAAAGCTGAACTAAGTATTATGGAATCAGTATCAGTGGAATGATTCTGGCTTTATTCCAGCCAAGGACTGGTCAGCAGGATCTATTTTGGGGATGAGGAATGCCCCAAAATGCTGAATGTAAAAGCTAAGGCCACTAGGGCATATCATTATCCATTTCACACTGTGGATTGGACTGTGTAAATTACCTTCCTAGACCGAAGAACCAAAAGGCCTGCAGAAACCTGGCTGTCCAACCCATCTTCTGCTTTTAGCAAGCTCATTTATTTGCAACATTTTGCTAACGTTGCTATTTAAACTGACCAAGAACCAAAACCATTGTGACTTGCCCCTCCCCAAAGGGCTATTGCCTTTCCTAGTGTGCTAACTCTGGAAATGCAGTAGAAGAATGCAATATCCTTGAAATTGCAGTTCTCTGCCAGGAAAATCAGATTTCACTCCTGAATCTAAGAGTATCTCTTATTATTAGTATCAAACATTGATGCAGCAACTGTATTTGCATTGTACTTTACCAAAAGGAACAAGACTTTCTCTTTTCCCCAATTAATTTGCAGGCTAAATAAACCAAATATGGCATATTTAATATTTCTATTTCAAAATATATTTAGCTTCCATTACCATAGACAGCTGTCAATTTTATGTTCTTGGTGTTTGTTTGCTTGTTTTCATAAAAATCGTCCTATAAGACAGGGAAATGCTATTATTCCTATAGGGAACTAAAGCAGAAGAAGCTGATTGGCTGGAGTTCACACAAAAACATGTATAGGAGATGAGGGGCCTAAACTGACATGTTCTGGCAACATGTTCTCTTCTGACATGTTCTGTTGCCCTGACTGATGTATTTCTCTTGAAATCAGGCAAAAGAAGGCATAAATAAAATAAAAATAAACTTTTACTTTATTATTTCTCATGTTGGAAATCCTGCAAGCAAAGCCTGTGAAATCTTTGCTCATTTTTTGAACCTCAGGAAACATCTGCCTTCAGAAGAAAATCCTGTAAACCCACAACTCTCAAACAGAATATATCTCATTGTCAGACTTCTCAGTCATAAAGCGGGGAGGAGAATGTAGAAGAGTATGTAGAAAGATCATGTTATCACTAATCACAGAAAGTAGAGGAAGTATTGCTTAAGGCATGTTTTAGCATATTTTAGATGCTTGTTGGTGTTTGTTATTCAAGCTCAGTGATTTTTTTCTTCACATCTTGCAAAACGAATTTTGAAGTTAATTTTCCTGAATACTGGCATATTCTATACAACCACATAAGGGTTCAAAGTTGCAGAACATACTACCTATGAAAATAGTTGCTGCTGGGAGTCACTGTTACTAACTTTTCAGAGGCAAAGCAAAAATTAAAAAAGCAAATAAGAACTTGTGTTTCATTTTGAATTATTGAGCATACACACACTCATTTGCCTAAACCTCTTATAACTGACGTCAGTAACCTAGTAGAAATGCAGTAACATGTAACACGTTGTCAGCACCTGGCTGCATCAAAGCAAAATTTCTGAAGTCCAACTCTGTGGTACTGCAGTAAAGAACAAATGTAACATTCCCAACTAATTAACCAAAAAATATTTCAGACATACTAACTTACCTGTATACAGAAAATCTAGGCTGTTGTAAACTTCCACAGGGGAAAATAAGAAAGATGAGTGTCTGTCTTGGGAAATGTCTTTATTACATTGGTTTTGAAAGGGTCGCTGTGGAAATTCATAGAAGGAAAATAGATTAATCTAATGTAGAGATTCTAAGCCTAGTATTTTAACCTTGATTTTTTTCTGTAGCACCCAGAACCATATCACTAGAACATCTAGACATAGAATAGTCCTTCAAAATTTGAATGTCATCATATATAATTTTTTCCAGAAAATGATCATGCTCTATCTTAAAAGCAGAATTCATTTAGTTAGGATTTCTCTGCACAGTTTCACCTTAGCTGTATTAATAATAATTTTATATTGTTATCTTAGGTCATCTTTTGACTTAAGTAGTTCTTATCTTCCTCTGTGAGGAAATTCATTCTTCATATTTTTATAGGTGTCAGTCCTATAAGCAATACCTTTTCTCCTTTTTTCCACTAGCCTTTTCTGATGTCCTACCAGCTGACAGGTTATGACTTCCACCAGCTACTCTTTTCTTTACAGTTGTTTGCACTTAGTAAATGACCTCAGTAATTTATTACAGAGGAGTTGGCTATGCAGTCAGCTAGGGAGTATAAGTTACAGTTCTAGGGGCCAAACTACAGAGTTGTTTGCAAACTTCTGATTGCAACTGGCTATCATCCAGCTAGCTTTGAGTGTGGGCAAAGCAAGGATGTGTGTGCCTGCAGAATACCAGGTAGACACCCCTTTGGGGTTTTCTAGCATTGCCCTTGTTACAGCATGTTCTTTCAAGTCAGCTGAGTGTCAAAGAACTATGCTAAGGTCTGGATTAAATAGTTTTCAATGGCAATAGGAAATACCCCAAGTAACTGAATCCATAGGAATTAACTGACCCAAATCCTATTGAAGCTGGTAGATCACCTTCGACTTCACTGGGCTTTGGAAATAGGTCTGAACAGTCTTCAACGGTTGTAATGCAGAGCCAAATCTGACCACATAAGTGTACTGCATGTTCTCATATTCCCCACCATTCTTCTTTTCTCTTCAAGTCAAAAAAGAGACCAGAACAGAGTCTGCTGTTTTTTCTCTGTGGGTGTTCCCAAGCCTCTAGAAGGTGCAAATCAAATATATAAAGCTGCATTTTTGATAATAAGAAATTTGCTGAACTGTAGTAAATACTGACATTTTTTCCCCGTGATGTGGATATCTTAAAGCTAAGATACAACCAGTCATCCTTGTTCTCTTTCTATGGATTATGATTTATCCTAAATTCATACAAAGCATTTCTTTTGGCTTCCAGTTGTGAAGGCCTGTTAAGTCATTAATTGCCGTGGGGCACTTAAAATCTGCTTCTGCTTCCATCCACTGCTGTTTTGATTGTGCTTTAGTTTATAATTGCTTTCAAATGTGCCTCATAAATATACATTATTTTTAAAAGTGTTATTTTAAAAGGCTAAATTAATTTTAAAGGAAGTTTCTTTCCCCAAAATTAGCATATATTTTGGATAGTACAGTCATACTACACAGGAGAATAATGCAATACTAGATTACTGCATTAAATTAAAATCAAATCAAAGTCAGTGAAATTCCCTAATCTAATAAGTACCAGATATTCTGGATTTCTTGAGCCACAGTACTTGCAAAGTCCCTAACAAGTGACTAATTGGAAGAAAAATGTTGACAAATTACACAGAATGAAGACAACAGAAAGAAGATTTGGTAAAGAAATAGTATTGAACAGACTTAAAAGATAGAACATCTCTTTTGTGCACTTCTTACATGTAGCTTATATTATCCACTACAATTTTAAAGTGAACAATTATTTATGTCACAATAAAAACACCCAAGGGATGATAGGCTAAATCAAACTAATGTTAAGAGTATTAATTCTTTAATGCTAACAGTCTTGTGCTGAATAAGATGCATTCCATTCCATATTTAACAAATGACATTGCATATGGTTTAATCCAGATTTGTAAATAGATTGACTATTAATAGATGTATCAATTCCCAGTCAGCATCATGACACTGAGCTTTGTGCAGTTCCAGCTAAATGTAGGAAGAAAAGCAGAGACCTTTTTGTACGGGCTTTGTGTAAATAGTAAGCCAGGTATAGGAAGAAACCTGCTCCTGCTGAAGAAAAGGGAAGTGTGTAAGTTAAAATTTCAATGTAATCAAAAGAGATCCAGATTTCATTAGTTTAACAGCTCAGGGAACTATTTTATTCAGATCTACTTTGATTAGAGAAATCACACATTAGCCAATTTGACTTGTTAAATATGGACAAAAATTAAGTAAAATAATAAGTAGAAATAAAGGAAGTCTTCACTGCCTATACATAAAAAATATACCAGAAGTATTGCCACAATTTTTTCCCTTCACAAACAATAACTGGTATTTTGTCTTGACTTCCGTATCATAAATAAAATACAAAAGTAAAATTATTGAATGTATATTTTATTCCATTTAGTAGTATCTGAATTAGTCTGTGTGAAACAGGAAAGAAAACCAAATTTTTTTACAGCTATTAAGTATTTTTAAAGGGCCTTTTTCTGGAAAACTGTTTAAAATGAATGCAAACTATCAAAACCAGCAGTGGTTAATACTAACTGGTTTTAAAGTTTCTTTGAGGAAAAACTGTCATTTGTGAGTTTCACCCCATTTCAACGCAAAGCTATGAACTAGCTATGAACTGGCTCACGTTTTGCTTGACTATTCAGTGGATCTCCGAAAACTCTTCTACAGGCCAGCCCTGTGTTTGTTCTCTATAATGAATATGATTACTAGGAGCACTTGGCGTGGTAGAAATCCACTGTGAGCACTGTGTGCAGCTGAAATGATCCCACAGTCATGCAAATGTAAAACATTTATGCTTGTAAATGGATGTCTGGTGTGAAAAGATTATTAGGTACACCATGGCAATGCTGAGAGCCCATGGGAACTGTTTGAATTCCAGGGAGTGATGGGTGTTCTGATCACAAGAGTTGCTGACCAGCCAGTGACTTCACTGGGAGTGGCAGAAACTCAGTGTATTTAATGGTCATGTTCTTGGTTATATAGCATATTTGACAAAAAAACAATCATTTTATCAGTGTAAGGCTGGAACATGTCCCCTTTTCACTAAGTACTTGTCACCTCAGAGATTTCATATCCTAACGGTTCACTTATCAGCTTCTGTACTGATTTATGCCAAGTTCCAAATGTATAGAAAATTCATATTTCTTCCACTATTGTATCTATCATACAAGAAAGTAGGAACATAGGGACATAGGGACCAGTTAAAGGACCTCCTAACCAACAGAAAGAAGGATGGAATCCACCCAATATACTCTATCCACTAAGCATTTTCAACATATTCTGTATCTGCTTTCACAAGTCACAAATTATTTGTAGACATTATGAAATTTAAGTATGCAGATACTTTTTCACTTAAAGTGTAGGTTAGCTTTTAGTTAACCTTATGATGTTTCGATTTTGGATTATATGCTTTAAAGTATATCTTATCATAGGACTAAACATGAGCCAATTTTATCTTGGCATTTACTGGAATGCCGTATTTTTTTGGAAAATTGAGGTTTCCTGAAAAGTGGTTTATTTTGCAAATTTAAGAAATGTAAAAAGCCACATTCTTGATCTTCTTTTTAAGAGTCAGATCTTATCAAAGTTGTATTTTTCTACCATAAATTCCCACATGTATAGAAAAATACCTTATTTCATTAAAATATTTCTACTAAGCAGGTTTTAAATATATTTTAATCTAGACATTTACATTCTTGTACATTCACTTTTATTTCTTACAGATCTTGTCAGACAGAAGAAATCTGTAAATATCATGTATCATACAGGCTGTATTTGGCTTCTGAATAGCTGTGACTCAGCACAGACTATATAAAGCCAATGGCTGTTGGAAATGGTTGGTTCTCTTTGGTTGACAGGTGGTAAAATATGCCAAAATAAGCACAAACTGTATTGGCACTGCTAAAAAGTTTTCTGTTTGTATTAGTCTCAAAAGTAACTAGACACTCTTCAGTTTTGCACTAAGAATTATTTGGGTTGATTTGTGCTTCTTCAAGTAGGAAAACTATGTTCAGCTTTTGATGTACAATTGGATTTTTGGTGTGTCTTTTTAATGCCACTTTATGTGTAATGAGGTTTATATATAATTCAGGACAAAAAGTGCCTCCCCAGATATTTAGATTGCAGACTCTAAACCTTTTGTGAACACAGGGAAAAGTGTGGTGGTGTTCTTAACCTAGATGGTGTCTGACATGCTCACCAGCTCTTACTATCACACTTTTTATTTAGTTCCACAAATGTAAACTAAACATGTCTTATCCTTTTCTGGAAATGGAGGAGATGACCCCTTTTTTTATCAGGCTGAGTTTCCACATTTGTAGGATGCAAAGAAAGAAGGTCTTATAGTCATCTTGTGGTCTGTGGTCACAGGGTAGATACCCAATGCACTAGTATGTAATGTGCTTGATTTTATTTAATTTTTTCCATTTGGATCAATTATGCTTTATCAATCATCCTGAAACAGCTATTTGCAAAATTACGCCACCTTTGGCCAGAGTAATGAATAATGCTATCTCCCACTTCTTGATTCCCTGCTTTCTCCAGGTTAAAAGCATTTTTGTTGGTCTCCGTCATGCATGCCCTTTGATATATTAGGGCAATGTGGTAACAATTTTGTATACTTACCCTTCTCTGCCATTTAGAGAAGTTGCAGAAGTCCAAAATAAGTTCCTCAGCTCCCTGCATTGTAAATAAGCAGGTGGAGTGACAGCACAAGGCAGAAGGGATCCATCTAACATGAGCAGCAGTGTTGGCCTTCACTACATTTTCCTAAAGCTTTCTAAATGCGAGATGTTCAAAAGGCTGATTCATTTGCTGGAATTAATATAAATTTGCTGTTAATATAAAAATTCTGTATGTTCAGCCAGACTCCCGGTAGCTTCTCATTTCTTGAGTTGTCAGTAAAGCTGTTGTGTAACATTCCTATTAATTTGTTCTCTGCTTCTGAATCTCACATCTTTGTACTGCCTTGGTACAGTTCAGACGAAAACAGAAGAGAGTACTGTTTAGAGGGTTTCAGCTAAGGGCAAGCTGTACATTTCACACCCACTGCTGGAGTCTTAAGGCAGCTGCAGTTCTGCAAGGAGAAGGTTATTTAAACAGAGCAGTTAAAGACAATCAACCCTAGTGACTTAGTGACTGCACGACACAAGTTTGCTTTGTGATATTCATCCCAGGGCCAGGGCCAATTGAAATCTGAACTATTGTTCTTCTTACTGTAAACTGACAAGTGTCTGACACAAATTATAGGATGTGTTGCTTACAATAGCAGAGGAGTTGACTCAAGGATCTAGGAGGTCCGTTCCAGTCTTTGTTTCTACAGAAAACCAAACTGTTGAGTTCAGAAATTGGCTCAATTTCTTTTAAAGGGATGCTGAAAGACTCTGTGAAGCTGCAGTGTTCTCTGGGGAAGTTTGGTGACGTAGGTAGATGTTAGTGCCACACTGAAGACATTGAGAAGTCACCTCTGATTATGAATGTGAGTGTCCTGGGAAGGGCTTGTGGTGAAATCTGTACCAAAGTAACTGAGTGGAAAAAAAAAAAAATCTGTTGGAAATAATCACTTAGCAATTGTTTATAAAATACAACTATTGCAGCTGTTGTTTTCAGTATTTATATACTACAGGTCATGTGTTATTTGTGAAGAAGTTTTGTTTCTTTTGGTCTCAAAAAAATCTTTTAAAATGGAATTGTGTTCTGCACATGAGCAAAAAAATTTGAGCCTGGTCTCAGGAAAGAGGGTTGTGTGTTGCAGTTACATGTTTTACATCTGCACCCCTCAATACAGTTGCAGAAAATGGTATTGGAAATGACAGAAATGTTAAGATTATGCAGAATTCAAAGCATACTGATTTCATTGTCAACATGCTATTTAATAAAGGAATGGGGGAAATGTTTCCTGTAGATTTTGAGGCTTTGTAACAACATATATATTAATTATTGTCAGTCTGTGCAATTGGAGAAGGTAAAAATCTGTATTTCAAGTAATTTTAAAGTTTCACAGAAGTCTATTTTTAACTAGTTTTATTTGACTTTCTGTTAAATATTTTCATTAATGACTAAGATGAATGCACATGCAAAACTTGTAAATTATAATTAACTGGGAGTGGTTTCAAATATTTTGGAGAATAGGATGAGAAAACCCATGTGGGAGAATACTGCATAGCAGTTGTTAAAGAGAGTTATTCACACCTATTCCAGCTGCTGACTGCAGGTGTTTATACACATGAAATATTATTCTATAAGACTTTGCTCTCTGTTTCCTTTGCTTTCATACTGCAGCAAGATTATTTTTTTTTTATCCTGAGATTTTTCCTTTTTTGTCAGCAAAACCTAAAGGGCAGGAAAGAGGAAAATCCTTAAGTGATACTGTCTTAGCACTCCCTGTTCTATTTTACTGCATACTTTTTCGGTAGCCCGTACACATACAGGCAAGATTTCAGAAGGATTCAACATATTGTAGGAAAAATGATAATAAATACGATTGTTTCAAGAAGAGCTCTGATGGCTGTTTAGCTACCACAGAGGAATCATGTAACTTTGTGTATAATGTTCACTATTTATTTATAAAGAAATAATCTGTCATTGCTTGTATATTCACTGATGGTTGATCTACAGCTATTCCCATGCTACAGTCCAAGTTTCTCTTCCCTCAGACCTTTTTTTAACAGGTATAATTCCATCAGTTTAACTGGAGTAGCTCCTACCTTAAATAGACTCACTAGCTACAGCTGAGGTACAAATAGTGGATACTTGCAGCTCTTACAGGAATAAAGAGAGTTGAAGTATATAGATAAAACTTTCTGGAACAGATAGCATTTGTGCCATGAAAGGAACATGTAATTTATGTAGGTTTTGCTGCTGTTATGAGATGTGAAGTTTCTTCTACCTCTTTCTGTGATGTAATACTCTATAAACGTAACATTTTTCACACTAAGAATCCCAGTGAATTTTGTACTATTAGATATGTGAGAAAAGCTAAGTGAATTTGACGCTCATCGATTCTGACATTAATGGGAGACAACCTCGAAGTGGAGAAAAAGAGTAAAAAATAAGAAAAAGTATTATTTCTAATAAAAAATAAACATAGAATTAAAAGTTCCATTAAGGCACAAAGACAATGAATATTTCATATTCAACAGGAAATGAGGGGAAAATGTTACATTCAGGTGAGAATTTTGCGATACATAAATCATGCATATCGTGTTTCAGAAGGAATTTATCCAG
This sequence comes from Falco biarmicus, assembly GCF_023638135.1. Lineage (NCBI taxonomy): Eukaryota > Metazoa > Chordata > Aves > Falconiformes > Falconidae > Falco > Falco biarmicus. Next base: position 8,159,894 of record NC_079302.1, read on the forward strand.
TTGATCCTGAAGCTAACAGATAAATCACTAAGGAAACAACCCATGATGATAGGCTTTATTGTTCCACACAGAAGTTCCCATGTATTATTTTCCATTATTTCATTGCAACAGTCCTCTAAACTTGTAAGACAATAAAAACATTCTGGTTGAACCAGATGGAAAAATCAGATTTCTACCCATGGTATTCATAGGACAGATTACCGCAACATCATTACATTACAGCACACACACACTTTTATATCTAAGAATGTGACGTCCTCTAGGATAGCATGTCTAAATTAGTGGCCTTTAAAGTAAAAAAAGACAGTTATTTTTAAGTAGTTAAAGCAGTTACAGTAGTTAAACATATTACAAGGGGACAAGCACTGCATACTATAGTGACTGAAGCGTATGCAATCTTGAATTTGCAATGTAAAATTTCAACATGTGTAAATATTGCACTCTTAGCATCAAGGTGTTGTTCAGTAATACTCCAAATGTATTTTTCCTCTGTCTAATTTACAAAATACTAGGACCAAGTTGTAAAGAACTCTTTTTTTTTTTTTTTACCTAATGTGTGATCTGTAGTTTTATTCCTCAGTTTCCCTCTCTGAGAGAGGTGGAACAATTGATATCTACTTTTCTTTCAAGAGACCTGTAAGGCACAGGAATGATTACAGATCAATTCCTTTGAAATAATTTGACAAATGAGCCTTTGTGAACAGTTACCCGCTCAAATTGCTTTGGCTTGGCACATTTGGCAGCTGGGATGTTTCTGTTCCCTGATGAGCTTGACTCCTTGAAGCAGGACTGGCATAAAGCTCCATTATTCCTAACTCAAGATACATTCAATACAAATCTCTCTGCAGTATTAACTCAGAAGTCTGGCTTTGGGCCAACGTGACTTTCTGTAGAATTTTTTTAATTGGTGGCAAACTAGACAGTTGAAATCAGAATATATACCTTTCAGAGCTGCAGAGGCTTTTTTGCTGTGTTCCCCAAGCACTAATTGGAGGTCACGCAAATATGCAATGAAGAAATGGACATAAGTTATCATAGCACATTTTTACATCTTAACATGCATATTGCAAATGAAACTCCCAAAGATTTTAAACTTTAAATAATTCACTGCCATCCATCTTAAGTGGTTTTTATCCCTTAGAAGCCATTTGCTTTAGCTTAAAACCATGGGAATTTGTCTTTTCTCACTTGCCAAAGCCATGGTACAGAACAACCATCAGAAAGTAATTAACACTGTCTGTCTCTTCTGATTAAACTAAACAGATGTAAGGTATATGTCTAGGGTAGAGGTTAAACTTACTAAATGAACCTCATTTAAAACAATAGAGTTGATATCTTTCACCACATTAATTTATTAATGAAGATTTTTTCCATGTTCAATTTTATCTTAATGCTAGAGCAAACAGTTACCCTCTTGTCACAATCACTCTCTCTTATCCATTCATAATTTTTAAATAAGAAAAATGATCATAAAACTGAAATTTAAAAAGAATGACATTTCAAACCAGGTATCGGTGAAAAGCCTATGCACCTCATTTATAGGTGCAAGAGCACACATAGACACACCTGTAAGCACTGCACACTTCTGTATGTTACATCTGTTGAGAGTACCACCTCTAAACTGGATTACAAAATCTCCCTAATGAGTAATTTTTGAATGTATGGTAATATGGCAACAATCTATGCCACATTTTCAACTGTCTCCACAGAGCAGAAGATGAAAATGCTTTAACATGGGCTGAGTCTCTGCTGTATCTCCAGTTAATCAGCGTGCACATCAGTCTAACCTAACTATCTAAGTATCAGTCACTGACATCATCTTGCAAATAAAGCACCTGAGCAGTCAGTACGGGTTACTCAGTTACCCTCAAACAATTAAACACACTTTTTGTCATATACTGTGTTGGAAAGACAAACATAATCATGGAAACCAGAAGTATTTATATACCTCATTGAATTGTGTACTATTTGAACAGATGGGAAACTTAACAGTGCTAAAGGCTGCAGTGGCTATATTGTCACATGCTTTAGGTGTAATTTAGCATTTCAGCATAGACATCTGTTAAGTTACAACATGGTAGCTGCTATGAGCTATAGTTCTTTTCAACTCTTGAGTATGCCAAGCCTGCTTCTGCATGTGATAAATGGTATAAAGTATTTTCCAGGAATTCTTTACTTCAGGGTTATAGTTTTTGCTAAGTGACATGAGTTGGCAGTTAATTGCAAGAGGATTGCCAGAGGATCATAAGGTAAAGAAGGAAATCATGTCAGTGAACTACTTTCACTTTTTCTACAGGACCCTGATAATGACCGTACTGTTACAGTCGTGCTGTGTGCCCTATGCAGGAGTATGGATCCGTGTTGTACACACGTAGAAAACTGCTTATGCAGGATGATTAGACTTTCCACAGTATCACCAGCAATGTTACCCACCAGCAACAGCTATTTCCCAGTCTTAATGTAACAGTTTGTTGGGTGTGCTGGGTGTGCCGGAGAAGGCTTGTGGCCAGAGACCTGGCTGCGCTCCAGCAGTTCCTGACTCCAGCAGCATTCTAACCACATTTCCTTGCCAATAAATTTCTTATGCCATTACATGAAGTAGGAGGGAAGGGAAGGCTGTGTTGCAGGCCATTCGTAGCAGGTGTGGCCCCAGAGTCTAACAGGCATAATTTAGAGCATCTTATGGTTTCTTCTAAACAGTTCTGGGAACTCCTTGAGGACCCCACCTGTTCTAAGGGAAAACAATAGTGGTGTACATTCGTTTTACCCCTTTATCTTCCGTTTAGGTATGCCAAATGGAGTTCGTGTAACTGTCTGCCTCTGGTTTTAGGCATTTATGAGACATGGTATGTTCTGGACACATGCAACTAAGCTGTTTATCTCCATGGGGATTTTTTAAAAACCAGCAGGAAAACAGATAGTGAACTTGTTCGACTAATTTTTTCCTTGATGAATCTGGGAGGAAAGATTATACTTAAAAGCTTTAATAAATGAATAGGGATAATTTGAAAATCAGATCCCTTTGTGATTCAGTAATCTTTCAGTTGTCATGTTTATACAATCAAGTCTACAGAAAGTAGCCAGAAGAAGCCATCATAAAAAGTTACTTAGAATTTTTCTATGTTTTTGTCAAAGTTACATATTTTGTTCACTTTACTTTAGAAGTTTATAAACTCCAAAATTTTTTTTAATCCCATGTTAGCATGATTCAGTCAGCTGTGGTAAATGGTAATCCTTGTTCTTAATCTTGAGAGACATATATTTGAAATTGAAGGAACAGAATTCCATTATCTGTACCTTGGTGAGACATGAAATATAACCCAAATCCTCTTATTCAATTAACCTGGCTTACTTTAAAACAATAAAGATTTTTGTCTTTAGTCAGTTGTTCTGTGGAAAAATAGTTACTTAATGTATGGTTGATATTTATCTGAAAGCTGTTAAGTGACTACCCTAATATTCAGGACAACAAACTGTAGATGAAGAGGCTTCAGATAAGCAGTACAGTGCAGTTTATTCGTCTTTTAAATAATGCTGCCATAATGCTCCTTAAGGACTAAGAAATGTAGCTCCTCCAGATTGCTTACATTGACTTCCAATACAATAGGGAGACATCACATTTAAATGCTCTCAGTCTCCTTGCCACAGCTGTAATAAATAATTCTCAGAGCAGAATTCACATTATACTTACCTTGCTGTATTATGGTTTCATATTTACATTTTATCTCAGACACAGTTCAACACCTTTTCTGAGTCCTCTCAGCTGTCTAAATTCAGGCATTTTGGGCCTTACTTGATCTGCCCTCAGATAGCTAGTATTTTGATGTCAATATGAGCTGCTGGTACCTTTCTGCAAATCTCTCTTTGCTGCTAATGTTAAGGAACTGTGCTCGCATTTTGTTGGCTCTGTGATTTCTAGGATCTGTGTTTGGATTGTATTCTACCTTTATTTTACCAATTAATAATTTTTAGATTTGGTCAAAGAGTTTCTAATGCGTGGCAGTTACTGACAACCAACAAATACCAACCCTGCCTTGCATCTGAATTTCTAGAAATTGTCATTCCACTTGATGTACTGTAGAGGGTGGAGAGCAGAAGGGACATGTGGAAGTGGCCTGTGGGTGTGTGAGAACACAAGCTCATTTTAAAAAGTCCAAATATATGCTGCATGGAGAGGACCACTAAACTCTAATGCTTTTCTTTTATGTCCAAATAAGCATTTTTACTAAACAGAAGAAGACATTGCTAGAATTCAGGTACTTTGTGGAAGCAGGAAAATTGTGGGATGATGGTGTCTTAGAGTCCCAAGGGACACTGAGAACTACAGAGGATAGTTTTAACTTGAGAGCAAGCCTGGTTATTTAGCTGAAGACTTTTGCTTCATATTTTTCTTGGAGCCCTCAATAGTTGAACAGGTTCACTCAGGAGAAATACACCACACGGGAGACTGGACTTGCACAGTACGAGTATTATACAAACCTAACAGCCTTACAGCCTTATATGCGCTAATTTTTCAATGCACTTAGGTCTAGGCTATGCTTTGCCATTTGGAAAATGGCTATTAAAAATCAGCTTTAAGACCTTTAAGCTTTAAGAAATTAGTTCTTATACATTATGTTTACATGCAATTCGAAGGTATGTTTGAAGATGGTGGGCCAATTGCTCTTCAACCACAGGTGTCTGTGGTGGATCCCTGAAACTTGTAGTTAAGAAACTTGTAGCTTAGTTTAGTGCTCATTCAAATGACTCACTCTCATGGAACTAACACTAAATCAAACCCCAAGTTTGGAGGTAAAGCAATTATTGAGGTATCACCCCTGCGACTCAGCAGCTTCTGGATTATTTCAAGACATACGATAGAAGGAGGCAAATGCAGTTCACCACTGACAATGTAAGGTGGCTTTTGGGAACATGCACTAAATGGGATCATATCCAGATGTTGAACTCCCAGATGTGTGTGTGTAGTAATCATCCAATCAATCAATTTGTATAAAAGCAGGAATGAAAAGTCAAACAATATCTAAATGTGAGTTGGAAACTGAAATTCAGTGGGCTCTAGGGTACAAAGATGGTCCTGTCGGTGTACAGGATGCTGGCTGTATCGTGTGGGAGGCTCTATACAAGAAAGTGAGTGTTACTAGATAGGGAAAGGAAATCAAAATTTGGCTTCTCACTTGTGTATTGATGTGTAACAACAGTAAACAGAAATGAGATGTGCAACACATGAATAACTGTTTGTCCAACTTGCTGAAAATCAGATCCTTTCTTTGTTTACAAACTGTATTACTGACATTTAGAAACCACCACTTCCATTCTGTATTTTGATAATTGATTTTTTTAGAATTTGTGTTTTCTTAACCCATTGCAGTCACATTCGATAAGATATAAACACAAATACTTGTAGTTTAAAGGATTTAAAAACAAAAATGAATGAGGAAAAAACACTATGGTACTTTCCTTGACCTAACATTTACACAGAAAGTTTTTAATTTTGACATGACTAGACAGATACCAAATGCTAAATGGTTTTAACTAACATCAATACACAATTAGCAGTCTTTGTAATTAATCAGGGCAGAAAATTGGAGACAAGGGCCTAACACAGGCTTCTCTCAGTCTTAATGTCCACTCTGCAAAAGTATAAACTTTTTCCTTACTCTTTGGACAATTTTCAAAATGGCTCCTGCACAATTCAGAGATTACAATTACTATTGTTGCTGTTCAATCAAAAATCTGTCAGCCTTTGAAACCCTGTCATTATTTATGTTCAAAGGCAGGAAATACTAATGAGGTTTGATTTCATGAGCCTTCATGAGACTACTTGCATATAGTTCTCCTCACAAGATAAACTCGTATATTGTGTTTATTTTGTGAAATACAAACTTAAATGTAAAACATGAGAAAACAGTAGCTGAGAGATGATATCCTGAAATGGTCCTAATATTCTGGTAAAGGTACTCCCATAAAACCTTCAGCCCAGCCGTATCATTGCAGCCTATTTCTGGATTTATGTCTTAACGTTATGTCTTAATGTGCCATTTCAAGCCCATGGAATAGAAACATACATTCCATTTAAGAAAGAATTTGGAGTCCTGGTATGATTGTATTTCAGTTTAAGTATTTTATATTTCTTCTGGTACAAAGCATAAAACAGAAGCTACATTTAATTTTCTTACCCCTCACAGAATTAATTAAAAGACACCAGAGTTCAGTCAGCAAAACCTACAATGTTTACTACATGAAAATTTAATTGGAATTCTAAAAAAAAGATGTTTGCAGCGAATTATTGTATTCACAGCTGAACTATTTTGCTGTGCAGTTTTTTGTGTGAGAGAATCAAAGAAGGTTTTGGAGTTCAAGTCTTTTTCCTATTTTTCCACTGATATTTCTTATGCTCTTTCAGAATGATTCGCTTATTACTCACCAGTGTGATTTATCATTTAACATTCTGACTGCTAATGTTTCCTAGTCCAATCAAAAAGGTCATAGAACAATACATAACTAAAAAGTCCAGTGTAATCAGGTTACTTGCGATGTAAATTATAGCTACTTGAGTTGAAATGAAACGTATTTGGGGTTTTGTTCACATAGTAGTCATTACACATTTCTGAATTTCATCTTTTAAAATGTGGATTTAGTGTGTTTTTAGTTTAATAGCTGAAGGATTTTCCATGTGGCTGGTCCTATTGCACAGATTTGGCTTTAAGCTGGGATCAGAAGAAAAAACATAATCATGTATAAGAATTAATTACAGCTTTAGTGGATAAGCTAACTTTAAAAGATACAGGCAAATCTGTACTCATCAAATAGTGATTTTTTTCAAGCTTCTTTGTTGATTGTCTTTGTTGTGGGAAAGTATGAGAGACATTTCAGGAATGACAACCTGATTGCAAAGATAAGTACCAGAAAAGATTTGATCATGTCATTGATATTGATGGGAAAATATATCTTGGGTTTTCATGGGGATTGACTTGATGGGCAAGCTAAAGTGCATGTGCAAGGATTAGGCTTGTCAGTGGGAAACACTAAGTCTGGTCATTACATTTAGTTCATTTTTGGTACAAAGAAGCAAGGAAACGTTTGTAAATCTTTGATCCTTGCTGAATAAAACTGAATTATTTCAGTCAAACTGCCACCTTTAGCTGTAAAATATCAGAGCTATCAGATAGGAGCAGTGATTAGTGACTGCAGAATGATACAAATCCATCTGCACCTTGGACCCTAAGAAAGCATTGGGATATTCTGTCCCAGATCATGAGAGTACCATAAAAATGATCATATTGAATAATATGATTCCTTTTTTCAAGGTTAGTGAGGAAGTTAGTGAGTTTGGTTTCTAACACTACCTAGCAGAAAAATTACTCAACTAATTGGAAAAATGCATGTGTAAACTCTTTAGTTTCCTTCTTTACATGAAGAACTGAAGAAAATTGTTCTAACTGGCCACTGCTCTGACAGGTGAAGCAGAGACTATATAGCCCATGTAGAAAGGTTTCAGTGTGTTTAAACCATCTTTGAAATCTCCCAACTGTGGTCATCGCTGAGGGCTAGAGGCACTCACTCCAAAAAGGCCAGATTCAGAAAAGCTTCCCCAGTTACACCAGCCCACCTTTCCTAAGATTTCCTTCTGTCTGTCCAGTCAGTGTTGCCAGTTGATGCCCAGGTTCTGAAGTAAACAGTCCTAGCTTTTTTCTTCTGGAAGGGAGTCATATGATAGCTTTACTCTTAATTGTCATAGAGCCTGCAATAAGAGAGTCTCCATCTCTCAGGTCTCAGGGGCCCAAAGAGCTCTTTATGCCCCTATGCATCTCAAAAGGAGAAGAGTGAGGGAAAGGATCTGAACCTTTACCCATCTCACAACATTCAGGTTTATGAGTCATGTAACACCAAGGTGCAGCCCCATTTTGTTTACATCACACTCTCAATACAATACTTCCTGCTTAATCAATTGTGGAGTCATATATTTGTGTTTCACATGGTACATTATTACTGATTTTATCGTAGCTCAGAAACATGTAATTATTTATGCTATTAACATGGCCCCAATGGGAAGGGTATTCTGTACTGCTTGGTGTGTGTCATAAAAGCTGTAGTCCCCAGTGAATGCTCCGTTTGTTATCAGTATTTATTCAGTAATGACAGAACAATAGTGATGGCTTAGTGCTCAAAACACAGAAGTATTTTTAATCTTTTACAATATAATGAAACTTCAGGATATTAAGATTTCCTCAGTTCCATGCAAAGTTAGGTCTTCAAAACTGACAGGAGTTTCCAGAGCCCGTGGACATGCAGAAGTTTTGAAAACAAAGCTGGAGAAAAGGAACCTCGGTTTTATGCTTGGGCCTGGTTATGTAGTTCCTTCTTCAGCCAGAACTAATTCAAGTCTAATTTGTGAGATATATATTTGAATTATTTCCCTAATAGGGACAAGGAGTTCAACACAATACTAGTGGACTCTGTTGCACAAGTAACTAATCTCTAAACTGTGTACAAAACCCAGAGTCTTGGTTAAGCAGGCTGTTTAATATAGGTGCACCTAACTTTAATCACAGGAGAGTTCCTGTTCACTAGTCAACTGCAGGGGGTTACAAACTAGTCCAAAGGATCTTACTGCCTCTGTGCTCCTGCAAGTGCATTTGTACTCATGATTACAAAGAGTAATGTCTAAAGATCAAAGACAAAGGGTAATTTTCAACCTTGTAGTGCCCTACAGTGGGGTCAATTACATGAATAATTCAATATATCACAGGCATGCATTGTAAAACCCAGGCAGAGGAAGTACCTTTGTGATAACAGCCCTGCGTCAATTCGTCTCTTTGCCCAAAGTGCACTGGGACTGAGAGCTTTTCCTTTGTTATTTTAAATCAGTGTTCTTTTTGAAGTTTTCAAACAGTTTTATCCTACAGATTACAGGAACAATGGTACCTGTGTTGCCTATATTACAGCAGCACTTTGAAGGAGTAAGCAAACAGCTGAGGAGTTCTAAGAAGCTATCAGAAGCAGACTGAGTTTGGCAGTCAACAGCCACCTCATCTTCTCCAAGGCTTCCTTGTCTTCCTTTGCCTTCCCTGAAAAACAAGCAGATCAATGGCTTCTAATCACATTCCTGGAGATCCTTTCAGACTCACAAGTAACCTAGAAGAGGCAAGAGGGAATCTCTGCTAACCCTGTAACTGAAAATAGATAAGAACTTTTATCTTGAAAGACCTATCCTACATGTGTAAGGTAAATAAAGAGATCATATTAAATTTACTTCAGCTCTTCCTCTACACTCCTCTACATTCCTTTTAATCCTCATTACTGATGTCAATATTAAGAATGCTGCACCAAAGCAATCTAGTGCTATGGCAGAAGAGGAAAAATGCAAAATCATGAAGTTGCTCCTTTCTCTGCCTTATCCTGACTTTTGAGATCTTGCTATGTTATTGACAGGCAGAAAGAATACATAGTCAGATGTACCTTCTCTCCAAAAACAGGCAAATGAGCGTGCTTTTCAGTTGCTGGCCCAGGAAGTTCCAACAACAACAACAAGAAGTCTCACAAACAAGGAAACAATTTTTTCTCCATAAGGATAAATTAATTTAAACATGTTTTAGGGTGTGCCTCACATGCTCTAATGGGTATGTCAGACACATGACATTATTTAGTATTACACAGCACAAGGCATCATCTTTAAATCAAAGTGTTGCATGGCCCTTATTTTTTGCTTGACACGTAGCAGATGCCTTCTGCTTACATAAATCTTCAGATGAGATTGTTAAACTACAAGAATAGGCACAGTACTGAACACAGAATATTGGAGTGCTTTGCAGGAAAAGCTGTTCATTACCAGAAGGAAAAGAGCCTGAACTGTATCAATTCTAATGCCTGTCATAGGCAACCCTATCAAGCAGTGCTCTCAGAGACTGTCATCCTTCTCTTTAAATGAAGCTGAGGCAGGTGATAACATTTCCTTGAAGTGCTAGTTTATCTCCCTGGTCAAACTAAAGGAGCAGAAGTAAAGGCTTTTCCTTTCATCCTCCCTACCAGCTGGATCTTTATAAAGCTAGCCACAGTCTTTGAACATAATCTTCTTCCTTGTTATCTTGGCATGTGCAAGTAAACTCCAGTTGCTCATAACCAGGAGCCAAATCTTCCAGTTTAAGTACAGGAACAATATACAGGATAAACCTTTCAAAGAGGGACTATGGGAGCATGGAAGGCGCAGAGCATCAACAGCATACAGCACGCTAGATCTCATGGTGCAGTGGACTGAAGGGAAAATTAAGGCTCTGGGCAGTAGCTGTTCCTAAGGAAGCCAGGGAGATGGCAGTATTTTAGCAGAGGAATTACATGTTGCTCTTGAAAAATGGAAAGTGACTGATTTGCTGGATCATTGAAGAAGTGAAGTATAACTGTGGCTAAAGGAGATAAGTGCTAGTGTTCATAGTGCTGAAGAGATTGGTCAAAAGTCTTTCAAGCCTAGCTTTTGTGAGGCCATGCATTGACCTCAGCTGGGTAGTAGGAGTGATACTGGAACAAAAATTCATTGCTGCTGCTTTTTGCAACTGTTTCTCCTAAAGTAATCCCCAAAACAATAAAAGTTTGTTCATTAATCAGTTTTCATTAATAAGAATGATTTCCTCTTTTTTGTTTCTTTTTCCCCTTTCCTCTTCTACCTCTTTTTGTCTTTACACACATTGCCTCAGGCATTTGCACATTCACTAATCTTTTCAATATTCATAAAGCAAAAGTCATACATAACCCATGGGAAAGTACCTACCCATTCATATGTTTTTTCAAGGTGAAGTACAGACCTTTTCTGAAACGGTGAAGAGTCTTTGTCCTGTACTTATAGCTATCACACATGGCACAGACACTCCATTGTACTCCCAGTCACTTTGCCAGGCACAGATTCACTGTTGACACTAAAGAGAAGAAAGAATGAGCACAGAGAGTCTCTAGATTGTTCTTTAAGATGGAAAAGAGGAAAAGCAAAGATAATGAAGGAAAAAATTAAGAAAGAATAGAGAGAGGAAAATTTAATAGAAAAAGGGAAAAGAAAGCAAGTTGTTGTGTAGAATTTGTACACATTATCCTTTTAAAAGAAACTGCTAAGTATTCTTCATGAGTATGAACACAGAACTATATACTGTACATGTCATACAATAAACTTTTAAAAGTGCATTTCAAGTCCTTGCTAAAAGAAGTTTAGCAGTCTACAAACAAGAATGCTTTTAACATTGCAACACCCACAGCCATTTTATAGGTCTTGTGGCTTGGATCTCATTCTTGGTGGGGGTTACTCTTCATTTCTTATCCAGAGTGTTTACATCTTTGTGGTGTCGGCAATACAGACCCATCTTTATAAGACCAGCAAGAAAAAAAACCCAGCAATAAATCTCTGCAATGTGTTTTCAGTATGTCTATAAATCTGAAGTATTTAAATGTGAAACAGTCCTTTGCTTTGAAAACTGTGGATTGAAACTCACAAAAGGATTGATTTCAATGTTTTTATTCAAGATGATCTGAACAAAGATGAGGCTAATATTTTCCCTTGAATGTAACCTTGAAATTAAGAGGCACTGTGAGAAAAGAAACCTGGTATTTTATTAAAGGAATTGTTGGTGGTTCATCACTATGGGACTGAAGCCAAAACTGTTCTTACAGAAAGTGCAGTTCACTGATGAATTTGTATAACCTGTGTGTTATAAAGACACAGTAAAAACTTCAGCTGTTTAGATGAAAAATCTAAATAGGCACAGATAGATCTCTCTTCTATGTCTATATTCATCATCTTAAATATAATGTTATTCAGACAGGTGAATACAGATTCCTGTAAGTAGTTTTGGAGATTTCGTATAACTGGACATCTACACTGTATTTTTTTGACGAACTGAGATTTTAATCACCGATTTTGATAAATGATAATATTTTCATAACAATGTGATCCCCAAAGGATCAAAGAATAATTGTAGTAAGTACCTTTAGAGTGTTCAGCACTTTCTAGAGTCAAAAATAGTTTCTGCCCAACAGAGATCTCGCTGAGAGGATGGGATCTGAGACAGGGTGATAAATAGATAACGGGTTTGAAAGGCAGAAGAAAGACCCATACGAAGAAAGCTACAAAGCTAGATGGATTTGAATAAATCAACAGCTTCAGACTGCAACAATCTACAGTGACCAGAGAAGAAATAGAATTACCTGGGTTGCCATTCTCTTCTTATCAACAAGGTGCTGAACTTAACAAAGGTGGAAACGGATTAATATGGAGGTTGAAGGAAACAAAAGAGATTTTGGTAACAAGAAAGAATCCTTCAAAAGACTGAAGGTCAAAATGTATGTTTTAATTTAATAGTGGTAGCAGCTTCTCACACAAGTTTGTCCTCTCTCATCTCTGTGTCAGTACCTGAGTGCCATGAATTCTCTTCTGATGAGTGTATGTTTTGGGAAACACCACACAGTACAGCCTTTCTTTCTAATACAACTCTACTTAATATAGTCTTTTCATGAATGAGAAATACATTACATCATCTCTTCTCTGTAGTACCTATGTACTATAGAGTGTGTGTGTACTTGCCTCCCCTTCCAAGAGATACTAGTTGTATTCAACTACGTCCTCTGAACACCAGCATTTTTTACCTCATTTACCTTAACAGAATAATTGTTTAGTCAAAATATAGGTTAGTCACTTGTCCTTGGCCCTGATCTTGAGAGAACCTGGTAGAGATTTTGGCAAAAAAAGGGAACACACAGGTCCAAATTTTTCACACTTAACTTGAGGCAACCACGTTCTATATATGAGTTAGGTCTGTAGCATGTACATAGGTTGCCTATATGGATAATGCACTGACATTTTTTGAGGTCAAGTCAACCCACCGAAGGTCTGGATGTGGGCCACCATGGTGTTCCAGTTTTCAGGAATTTTTATAACAGCTTCAAAATATCAATGCAGAATTCATAAACTGCACATAGACAGATTCCACAAATAGTCACACAAGGCCAACCCACACACCCAAATGGATATTTCCCAGCTGCTGGAGCAAGTGGGGTCCCCTGCTGCTATTTCTGTCTGTCTGAGCAGCTGGGAAGGAGCTTCCTGCTGCTTCAAGGGCAGTTGGTCCTTTTTTCCACTTTAGGATGGAAAGAATGAAAAGATTCCTAGAAGATTCTCACTATCTGAGAAGGGTCCTTAGCCACCAATACTGCAAGAGAGTGGGTCTTACTGTGTGGATGAGGAACCATCAATGACCTTGTGTTATGTTGTGTTGCTTTAATTTGATTTTATGGGGATAAGAAAAGAAAAAGGGAAGAGAAAAAGAGAATTAATATTGAACATAAGTACTGATGGTACTGTGGAGGAGCTAACACCTAAATTCAAGCATCCTGAAAAATGGAGTGAATTGAACAAACAATTATTGTGACTATCATGGGTCAAGTCCTGGAAAAACACATTAGCAGATATGTATATACCAGCATGAACATTTAAGTGAATCACTGTGTGTTATCACAATAGCATTGCATTTGAAGTGAAGGTGTTAGAAATCCCCTTCAGAAATTAACCCAGTTATTCTTAATAGCAGTTATGGCTTTTTGTAACCACATTCATGTTAATCATCTTAGAAATACAAATATGTCTAATTTGCAAAATGGCAATAAAAGTAAAAGAATTCACATATTAGGTTAGTGGCTGGAAGTGTGTTTCTCTGTCAGCGCTGAGCTACATTGCTGTTCTACCTTTCAGAATGATTGCATATAGTAGTTTGCCAGGAGATTTGCTCTACGTACAGTTGTACAAGTGCTTCTGTACTCTAGAAAACAAGAAATGACAGGAATATGTTGTAAAAATGTATCCTCTCTGTTGGGAGGTTTTTTATTACACATACATTTAGTCCCAATAATTTTAAACTTACATTTCCACCAAGACTCATCTTTGCTTTAACAAGTGTTTTTTATTAACTGGAATGATGGGTTTTTCGTTTTGAACTGAAATCTCCTTTTTGTGTTTTCAAAAGGGCATATATCTGAAGGCTTATTTTTAAAGCTGAAATGCAATATGTTGAAAAAGCAGTTGTGAACTCTTTTTCTGTAATTGAAAAAATGCATGCGTTAGGCTTTAAAGTGTGAAGAATGATACAGCTACTATCTGTGCTGACTCAGGCCATCTTGCTTCCATGCTGGTATGACCTTCAAAAGGAGTTAGAAAAATCACTTGAGAAGAGAATTTCTGTCTAAAAATGTGAATCAAAACTTTTCATCGCTGCATGCAAAATATCAAGTGTAATACCTGTTATCATTTCGATCTTAACATAGCTTTTTTCTAATATTAGAAGTATAGTCTGGCTACATCAGGATCCTAAAAGAATACTTTTGTTTTATAGCTGGAAATTATGCAGTAATAAATTCTTCTTTCTTAAAAATGTAATGAGAAACAAGTGTCATTGCAACTATGTTACTATAATGCAGTGCATTTTTTATTGTATCTGGCTGTATGTTAGTAATACCCAGATCCAAATGTGTGGGGGTTTTTTCTCTGTGTCTAAATAGTACTTAGGGATCAGAATGGCCATAATAATCTGAATGGTCAGTAAAGAATAAGTAAAACATTTTTATTGGTCAGACAAGAATTTTGGTCAGTTTTTAAAGACATATAATCCACACTGATTATGTTCAAAGGATTAATATGGCTTTATGTTCCAGAATTGTCCCTGCAGGTCCCTGTATCAGCCAAGAATAATATCTATACAGATTTGCCAGTCTGGAATGGTTTTAAGTGAACTTCCTGATCATGCTCAACTTAGCTTGATTTAACTTGGTGAAAGTCAACTGTTTCACTAATATGCAGTTTACAGAAGAAATGTGCAAAAATTATAAAAATGTATATAGTTTTGAGTAGCATATTCAGTAAGTGGTTATGTATTTTGACAAGTTACATAGATTGTAGAATTTTTACTGAGATGGTAAATGATTTAATCTCATAAATGAGTAGGATGATTTATCAGTGAACTTGGTAAATATGCTTAAAAATAGACATCTAATTGATGATTGCCAGTGTCTTATTCCAGGCATACTGGAGAGAAGGGATAGGGCTGCTGCATTAAATGTTTTCGCAGTTTCCAAAAGTTCTTCTCATATATGGCAGTGTGCGGTCTGTGACACATTGTGTCACAGTGTGTAGGGTATGTCATATGGTCAATAACTTATCTATATGTCTACATGTCTACAGATGCCGTGATACTACACCATACATGAAGGACTCTGTGCATGGAACACAGGTGATCTGCTGGTCAGCTGCAGACCACTTACAATTATCTTCATGGGTAACAATGGTCATAGTTTGGGATTGCTTCTTTATGTTCAGTATTTTGCTGAACATAAAATACATTGTTCAGTATTTTACCTAAGCTTTAAAGTGACTATTCTTTTCCACTGAGTACTTTTTATGTAACTCCTGGCACCATTTACTGAATGTGCTACCTCCTGATTAGTGTAATTCCTGTCTGTCATCCCTATACCTGTTTGTTTCTTCAGGGAATCAAGAAAGCCACTGAAAGGCTAGAACAAGCACTGGAATTGTCCCACTTGCCTTTCACAATCTCTGAGTTTTCATGGGTCGTTACATTTTTTCAGAGGTATTTTGGTACATCTCTTATCTTTATATGCTGGAAAAATGGGGTATTGAAATCCCTTCCCATACATTTCACTACTATTGTAGTCCATTGTTGTTGGACTTCACCAGTTCCGAAGAAGGAAACCCAAAAAAGATCACATTACATGTGTAGTCCAGAAACAGCACAAATTTAGACACTTTTGTGACCAGAACCCCAAATGATTCTTCCAAGTAAGCAATAAGGAAGGATATCATCATCATCATCATAATCATGCTGTACCTAAGACCATGCCATCTGTTTCCTCAGATTCATACTCCATAATCTAATGATCAAGATCAATGTACATTGTTATTTTGCTATAGTGTCTTGAGTGAGTGACATAATGTATCCCTCCCAACCCCCTTTCCTGATGTCGGACCATTTTGTTTTGTAGTACCTTTTACTACTTTGACTGTTTTCTTCTTATAGTAGGGAATTGGCAAGTGATTTCACTAAAGAAATATTAGGAATGTCCGGCTCCAACAGACTGGCAAGCTACATTAGAGTTGCATGAAGCAGTTTTTACTCTAGCTAAAGAGCAGTATCACTTGCTGGGTAAAATTTGTACTTTTTCATTGATTGCTCTGCAAGGGAATGGTGCTGTTGTGTTTCATAAATAGTGTAAATTTCGTTTTGTGAAAATGTACACAAATAACAGTTTTTTTCCATAGTCCATTCCTCTCAAAAGGTCCCTGCAATCATCTTTCATCTACTCGTTTCAATCCAGTGTCCCTCTCTCATCTATCACACTTGGCATATAAACTGTGTGTCCTGATGGCTGTTTCTGAAGTTGCCCCTCTATTTCTGAAGGCTCACCAGTGATGTGACAGTGGTGCCCATCTTATGTATACCTTCACACACTCATGGTTTAGGTATCTGTTACACTTGAAACACCTTTGTGCTGTCCCTTGGGGTTCCTCTTAGCCATGAGAAGAGTATTACAAAAAACTTCCAATGACAGTTTGGAAGCAGAGAACTTCATAATCTAATAATATAGATTCTGCCTTATTACCTGATAGTGCTGTACAGTGACTCCTGCAGACAGCATCTTCAGTAGTAGGTGGTTCTGTACCTCATGTGGTAAACTACTGTCTTGTTCATATTTTGTCACTCCATGGGGGTCAGAGGCTCGAAAGATGATAAGGTCTGCCATGGTTATGCCTTGCAACATCCCTGTAAACCCTGTGACTTAGTATTTCAGTACACTTTATCAAAAAGAAATACGATTCCTGAACTTTGTCTTCTACCTGATCACCCTTGTTCATAATTCCGGCTAGAAGCACTGGTTGATGGCAAACTCTTCAGACCGTACAGTCATATTTTCTTTCCTTTGCTCAGGTGGAAAAGTCTGAAACCACCCGAAGCTGGTAGCACAGAAGCTATTAGTTACCAAGTGCTGGGTTGCCAAACAAAAAAGGTGATTCATTTGGATGGTGGGGAGGACTACAGCTCTTCTGTAATGAATTCTTTATTAACACTGTGAGAGACAGAACCAGGCAGTTTCAAATTCACAAATCATCTGTCTTTTTAGTAATATATGTGTTTTTTGGCACCCCAACAGCAGGCCTCGTTCCCCTAGAGAGAATCTTTCAAATGCTCAATAATGCATCTGTTATTATGAGAAGGATGTTGAGAGTTTTGAACACAGCAGCTCAGCTGAAGCAGCTGTTGCTTCAGAAACAGCAAAAGCAGAAAAAAAGAACATTTAAAATTTTTAAATGTATGCTCCCATGTGGTCTGTTTCTCAGCCCAAAAAGGGGCCTTTGCACTGCAGCTGCCACCTGTCTGCAGTGGGGGAAGCTTTATGAAGGGTTTTCCTGGGGCTGCACTTGGCTGCCCGTTTGAGGCCGCAGCCAAAGCCAACTGTTAAAAACCATTGTAAAGAGTGAGTTCAGCTATTCCACCCTACTTAGATTTCTCATGACCCTGATCTTCCACAGGGGCTGGCAGTTAGAGTGAGTGACATGGTAAATGTTGGCCAATGAAAAACCTAGCAATCTCCAGAAACAAATATAATTACCTGGCTGATGATAGGTATGTGATTCAAAGTGCCACAGGAAACAGCAGTTACAATTTCACAGAAAAATGAAGTGTTGGTAACCACAGCAGAAGTCTGTATATCTGCCAGGTAATGATCCTCACCCTGCAAAGGGAACTGTTGTAGGCATCCATCTTACAGGGTGACAGGGTCCACCTGATTGAATATGATAGCAACACAGGCTAGTTAGCAACTTTCTTGAAAGGATGCCAGGAGAGAATCCTATGCATAAGCTGTGTATATCTTTCAAAGACTGTACTTTATTGTATACAACCTATTTGCCATATTATATGCCTACCACTGCTTTTTCTGAATGGCAGATACTTCCTCTAGTTTAGGTTGCGCCCCCCCCTTCAACCCACTTTCTCATATTAAGTAACACCACACTCCTTAGTGAATACAGCTAACTCAGCTGTGACTTTTAAGAAGCAGTGAAAATCAGTTCTATAGGAAGTCTTGTTTTTAAAGCTGTTTCATATAAGATTTTATATCTAACTTCTTTAAGTATGGAGTGGAAAAACTGAACCATAATTCATGCAGTAGTTCCCTTTCTCTGTGTTTTGAAAGTGTAAATCAAAGGTAAGATTTATACAAATAAAAACCAGCAAGTGCCCGTTAGCACAGAAAGTGTTGGAATTCTGGATTTGCCACACTGATGTGCAGAGACCAATGGGAGTCATATATATTTTGATGCATTTCTAATAATCTGCAGTATTCAAGAGCAAGCATCCTGTCCCCATTGCATATTATTTTGTTTATCTTCCTTGACTTCTCCAATTAACACACATGGCCATGTTTGAAGTTATGGCTTTTACAGACCCATGTGGCTTTATACTGACACAGATTGCAGCTCAAAAGAAAAGGAAAGGAAGATTTATAGTTCAGCCCAATACTGTACGCCAAAATCTAAAAATGGTTTAAGACAGCTTCTTAAATAATCACATTTCAAACAGCATGCTCAGGTTCTTATGCCAGAAATGTTAAGCATTTTTGTACTTCCCCGAACTCTGTGGAAATAAATTAGGGTTTTTTTTAAAATAGACAATTATTGGAGGAAATGCTGGATAATTTTCATTGAGTCTCAAGCTGCCAGTTCTCATGATATTGGGATTTAAAAAAATAATTCCAGCTCCTAAAGCATGAATTACAATAGATTGCTAGTTCTTATTTTATTTTTTAAAGGTAACTTCCTTGTTCTTCTAACTGTGGAAAGAAAAACATAAATGTGAACCCTTAAGGCTAAAAAAGTTAAAAGTAGATTTCGTAGCACTATTCTAAAACTATGATGGTTAAAGTTAACTCCTTCATTTTGGGGAGCTAACTCATGATGCTAGAGCTGTGCCAATACTGCTGTCTAATTTAAGATAACGGCTACTCTTCTGGAGTCAACACTGCTATACAGAATACTGTAATATTCATGTTGTATAGAGACGTAACACCTCAAACAAGTATTTTTACTGCAGATTCTAATGGCATATATGAGAATAAAATTGAAACTATATAATTCTTATAAGCTACATATAGTTTCTTGTGATTGCCCTCAAAATAGTATTTTTAAAAATCCTCTAAACAGGTCAGATAATTACTATTCCAGAAGACATTACAAGAAAAAAAAAAATCTGTGATGGTTAAAGACCTAGTGTCCATTGAAATTATTTGACTTAAATTTCTGGTCAAACATCCTGTGTCAGTACAGACAAATTGTACAGCATTAAAGTACATGACATTTTTGTATCTTTTGTAATTATAGGAGTATAATTATAATAACAGTAGGAATCATATGGAGACCTAGTGTAGATTATTTCACTACCATTGCTAGTTTAGATTAGACAAGCACATTTGGGGCATTATTAACTACTGAAGAAATGTATTAGCTGTGAAAGAAATGTATATTTGGAATTTTTCTGGGATCAAAGGAGTTGCACAGGCTGCATTCTAGGCAGATTGGTAATATGTAGTTTCCAGAAGAAACTGATGTCAGAAAGATCATGTAGATAGCTGATACCAGGTTATACCTATGCGTGGATGTGTCACAACCACACTGACATTGCACAAAAGTGTTGAAGAGAGTTTATTTTGATACTGCAGAGAAAAATAATCCAGGGTTTGGGGCCAGTTCTTGAGCCATGGTGGTGGGATTGGTCTTCATGTATTCTGTCTGTGGCATAATTAGGTGATGTGTTCCTCTGCACAGCCCTTGCTCATATTGCAGACCGACCCCCTGCTCATCTGTGGACACAGCAGAAGCCAGCTGGCTGCTGGGGCAGTGCATGCTGTCTGAATACCTAATCCCAGTCTTTTCTGAACAAAATGTTATGGGCCAGGTGGAAGTACACACTTGTCTATGATTTGTGAAACAGTTGGAATTTCTACACTATTTCTTTTTTCTGACATACCACATATTAACAAACTCATTTTGTCGGGAAGTAGACTGTACCTGTGATACTAGAAAGACATGAAGAAGTAGTAAAGCATGAAGTATAAATCTGTGCATAGGAGAATTAAATTCTTCTGCAAAAATGAAATACCAATAGTGACTGATGGCAGTGCTTATACATTAATTTCTTAACTTACACAGTCATTGACATGGAGAAGATAGTGAGGATGAGTAAGAACCTATAATTGCTGGGGAAGTATTCAAATTTTCAGCTTCCTTATTAGTCTCAGCTCTTTCATGATAATCCACTGTTTCTTTTTCTTCCTAATCCCTTCTAGTATTATTCTATGTTAACACCATGTATTTGTGTATTTGAAACATAGATTCTAAGGTGTTACGTAGCTCTGGCTCTCCACTTACTCTGGTCCTTATTTATTTTTACACATATATATGTATACACGTACAGACATGCATAAAAATATTTATGAATACAAATATGTAGGTTTATGTATATATATATATGTGTGTGTGTATAAATATGTATGTATGTATGCATTCAATTGCTGTGTGGTTAAGTCAAAAGTACCTGGATACATACCTATATAGTTTTTGCCTTTATACATCTTTCCTTGAAAAGGGAATATATCGAGACCTGTTTGTTTATGCACTAAGAAATGAAACACTTAAGAATTGCGCAAAGTCAGATAGCGTAATTCTATAAATGAACTGTAGAAAAGTCAGACTGCTGTCCTAAATATTTTTGTATAACATATAAATACATTTCTGCAAAAAATTATTTTTTCATTGTTTTAGAGATTTATGCATAAGCTTAAGTCAATAAATTATGGATAATCTCATTAGGATCAGTGGACTGCTACCAGCATTTAAATATGAACCTAAGTCTTTCTAGAATTGGGAATATATATTAATTAAATTGTAAAGAACAGACATCTATTTGGATGGATGTTTGTCACACTGAGAACAGTTGATCACACTGTAGCAAACTTTGATCCTTTTTCTATGTGGTATTTAAATCTGTTGGAAAATGGCCTCATAGTCAAAACCCTGATGTAACTCTAACGTATTGTATAATTGTTCATTTTAGTTAAAACTGATGGTTGGGAGGGTTGTTTTCTTTTGCTTTTTGCCCTAAGGATTGTCTAGGACTTAATCAGACTTGCTGGTTTATTTCCATATCAAAGTTAAGTAGTAAATATTTTATTAACAGATGTCTGCATCAAAAACTTCCATTTGGATACCAGCCCTCAATACAAAGTCTTATTACAGAATAAGAACAGCTCCTGTACTGCAATTATAATTTTCATTGTTCTTAGACAGGAACCCACCAGGGCCCCACTTATGAATGTTCTTACATATTACCTCCAAGAAATAATTGCAAAACAATCAGAGCACATCTAGACGGGGCTCAGAGTTCAAAACATAAATCACTTTTGTCACATTTTCCATCAGAGGTTGATTTATGTTATGACCTAGTGCTATAATGACACAGGGATCCTAATTTGTGATCATCCATACAGTAGAACTGAGACTCAACATTATGGAAAAGCGAAAAAGCACTTTCAGATGAGCTGATTAAATGTGCTGAAGGAGAATATTCCATAGACAATCCCTCAAATATTGCAGAATGGGGTTTTACAAGCCAACATGTGGCAGAACTGTTTGTTTTCAGTAAAAACTGAAAATAAGGTAAAAATTCAGTTACAAAAGATTAATAGATTTGGATTTATAGTGGTCATTTTGGTAAGGGGTGTGGGGTCTAGCAGAACTATAATACTCCGGGATAGTTTATTTCACTCATTTTACAGCCTTTCTACACCATTGCATGTACTACACACCTGGAGTACAGCAGTGGTTTGGGGAAGCTACCTAATCTAGGCTTCCAGATTAATTACTTTTTAGAATTGTTTTTTCTCTCTGAAAAAGAAACACATAGACTGAAGCAGCACCCCTTGAAGAGGAGGAAAACCATGGAGTCACCTCAGTTAGAGACTACAATGGCCAGTTAACATTTATTTCATGCTCCTGAATAGAAGCTGATTTCATTCTATGTGAATCGAGATTGATTCAATATAATTACCCTCTCCAGAGCTTTAAACAAACCAGCTTTAAATATTTTAAGTCATGTGGCTTTTATCACTTCCTTTGGACAATATTTTCATTGTCTAATAGATCTCACGCTGAATTTTCTTCTGATATCCTGCCCAAATTACTTAACCACATATCATTATCTCTTATTCTACTTAGTTAAAATTCCTTATAACAAGCCCTGTCAATTACTGTTGCCAGGAGCTGCTGCTTCAAATGTTTCAGTAGAGATCATATAGCTAAAACGTTTCATCAAAGGCAGCATTCTCATAGGTATTAAAGCATTTGACATTGAAAAATATATATATATTTCACAGATCATCTCAGTTTCTAAGCCTATAAAATAATCCTTAAATCAATTATAAGGACCCTATCATTTATAATTAATGCAAAATGGAAGGCTGATCTAATTATAAGGAAGATACGCTCCTTTGGTAGCACTGTGGATTGGGATGACCAGTAGGAAAACCTCCTGGGTATTGAAGCATTTGTCATCGAGTGCCATGATTTGTCTGCAAGCACTGTTCATCTCCTGCAGCTGGGGGTAGAAACAGAACTCTCTGTTCTGGCAGTTGTCAAGATTCATGATCGCTCTGTCTGATGGCCATAGGATCTTAGAAAAGCGATCCTGCTTTCTTGATGAAAAGGGTAAATGAGCCAGGAAGCCTGACTGATGGAGAAGGGAGGGAGCTAGGAAACTACAGGGTTAGATTCAGGCACTCTCCAAGCAGAAGGTAGATGGATCTTGACTGTATTGGCCAGGTTAAGACTTGGGAATATCAGATACTGGTGCAAAGAAGAAAATGTCAATGACAGATCATTGAAAGTGGTTGCACTTGGTTTTACACTGGAGTAATCACGTTCAGGTTTGATGATTAACTTATGGCTGCTTGACAAAACCCCAATGTGTATATCCACCCGTACTACCCACATGCCATTGACAGGTCTCTTCATACAGGCTTTCATTAGATAGACCACAGTCTGAATCCCCTGAACTGAAACAACCATATAATTTGCATTTTTGTCAAGTTCAGTTTACAGTAAATGTTGAAATCTCCTCATTCTCTTGAATCTTTACCTAGTGCATTTTACCATGCTGTAAAGGAGTCAGCCAATTATTTTGCTTCTGTTCTCAGCTAGAAAGATACTGTGTAGACCCAACCTGGGTGCCAGTTAGAAAGTTGTGTAAAAGAGATTAAGCAGGTGTTGCTCACTTGTGATAGACCTTCAAATTTACTTCTCTGTAGATCCTTATTGCCACATGGCTTACAGCATTATTCCTATTGAAAGGATTTTTTTTCTGAAATCCTACAATGGAAAGCAATATGTACAGATGCAGTGAATGTAGTTAAATGCTGGGCAATGTAGCAGGACTTTTTTGGTGCTATGTTTGGCAGAACTAATGACTGTAGTACAAAGGCAGACCCTCAAGTTAGTCTGCTCCCAACTAAACTAATCTTTCTTATCTCATGTTCCAGCAGTTTTGGGTTGGTTGTGAGAGATGCATTTAGAAGCTTGTCAGATAATCATATGGAATGGTAAAAGAACTCCTGACATACTTTCCTTCCCATGGGATGGCAACATCTGCAGTAGAAAGTGTTTTTAAGTGGGTTTCAGTTGTGCTTTCTAGAAACTCTTCTTTTAAGGCTTCCTGCAAAGAAAAAGAAATAAAATAAATGTCCAAAATGCAAGATTACTTTTATTTCTGTCCTCGCTCAAAATAGTAGGATATTTGTAAAGAAGAAGTGTAAATCACCTGAGAAGAACACCAATTTTAAGTCAAAGTCCTGCCAGGTGATGTCCTGCCAAGTACTGAAGTGATGAAAAGTGGACATAGCAGAACAGAAGTGTGGTCTGTGAAAAGAATCTAATTTGAGACATTCTCTATAGATATAGACTATGCTGAACTAAAACACTCAACTACTTACTTATAATCAGAGTTGAATTTATTCCTTTCTTTCATTCTGCTCTGACAAGTCCTGTAATGCCTTACTATTGAATACTTCCTTATGAATACTTTACTGTTACATTAAATCAGTTGAATATCCTGTCCAAGGGATTATCTTGCAGGCATGTAGCTAAAATGGTGACATTACTATAAGAAATGACTGATTTTCCAAGGACTGAACAGTTACATAGTGTCATAGGACAGGAGACATATGGCTGATGACATTAGTGTGAGGAAATACACTTTCAGTGCAATGTTTAAGGAGACAAAGACAGTGGAACAGCCCACTTATTTCTGGGCAGTTCACCAACTCACTTGCCAATAAGAACGAGTTCAGGTCCACCCTTTTCTGATCCATTAAACGTAATAGATATAGGACTGTAAATAGACCCAAATAACACAAAATAGTAGAAATAGTATTTTGAAGATACTTGCTAGCTGCTGAGAAAATAAGAGAGCACACTAATAATTTAAGCCTTAGATTCTCATTGATAGAATGAGCTCTCTCTATTTATAGGATGTACCACTGCTGCAAGTCATATAATTTCTGTGTCATGTGTCCCTTGAAACTCAAGATCTTTCTGTTCTAAAGCTTCACATCTATGTCTGAGCCTTACGGTATTTGAACTAAACTGCAGAATTAGTGTTTGCCTCGAAAAAAGCTTTTGTGTGGATGAAGAATCTCCAATCAGTGTTGAAAGAATAACAGAGTGTAACAGATTGTATTTCTACCTTCCATAGCAGGCAAGAGAATGAAGTTCAAAAGTCAGGGGACAGAGAGAGCTCTATGTATCATCTTTAAAAAAGAATCTATTATCTTGTGTTTGGCTTATGGTGGCTTTAACAGCTGGGCTTGGCAGAAGCATCAGCATGCGGACTACATACCTTACAGTACCAGTGCTTTGTTACATCTTTTTGCTGGGGAGGTGCTAGTATAACAGTATTATTTTAACCATAGCAGCTACATGTGGAAGGTTGGCTGATGCCAGGATACTGTGAAGTGTAAAAATGGGTCAAAGTACTTCTCTTCCATCATATATATTCCCAGGGTGGAGGTGAGGAGGAAAGCACAAACACTTGTGCTCAGTGATATAGAGCTAGTGTGGCCTCAAGAAGACCATGAGGCAAAGTCTGACCACATGCTGTGCTGCTGTCCTAACCAACAGTCAAGTCAGCTGGGGTAGGGAATACACAAAGCATCTTTCTTAAGCTGTTTGAGGTCTCTTTCACTGTAATACACCCCAATAAGCTGTCCTAGACCTTGTGCTACTGTCCAACAGAATAGACTCACTCTATATTAGCTGTTCAAACTAAACAGCCAGAGCAAGCAGTTTAGAATAGAAAAAAAGACTGCTAAAGGAAACATCAAAATAATACAGTCCTCATGCAAAATACACTGGCTTTGTGGGCCAAGTGTAAGATCCTGTAACAATAAATAGAACAACAACAACAGAATTGTAAATAACTGAGTGAAAGGACAAAGCCGACTACAAATAAAAACACAACAATAAAAGGGAAACTACTATAATTCTTCCTTCTGTCTTTTTTCCCTCCTTCTCTGCCACATGGAAGGAAAATTAATGTGTGCACACCCTCCACGTTGCTCCAGCACTGCACTTCCATATACAAAGCAGCTGAAATGCAGATCGTATATATTTTGCTTCTGCTGGCAGCTCCTCACATCCCATCAAAGGCTAATAAGGTATTCTGGATGCTTCATCTCATTCGTTATCTTCCTGATGGCATTATCATTCCAGTCAGAAAGGCACTGAATTCAGCCACCTCTGAGATCACCCATCACTTACAACCATGCTAGCAGGGAAAGCACATCCAGAATTACGGTCCGCCTGCAAGTTCTTCCTCCTGTTGCTGTCACCACAGACGTACATACTGTTAGAGACTGTGCATACCATATTTTTATTGAAAGAGTTAAATAAAAATTGACAAGGCAGCTATTTTTCTTTTTCAGTCCTTGCTGTAAGGGTGGCCTTGGCATGCTGGGGAGTGCTCACCCAGTTATTTTATATGCTGTGCACACAGTCTGTGTTAAGTAGGCTTCACTTGACAGCATGAAAACACTTGGATTTACACATCGCAAATGCTCCACTATAGTATATGGGTCTCTTCCTCTGATAGCTTCGGCAGAACAGTGCCCTAGATGAGCACAAAATGACCACTCACAGACTAAAGCTGCCCACTGGAGATTTGCCATGCCAAGATTCAGGCTGTTCTTTTTTAGCACTGGCATCCAGCCTAACTGCACAGCAGGCTTTAAAATAGTGTAGAAGTTGGTACCAGTCCTCCTAAGATGCCATACCCATGAGATTACTTATTAAAAGATTTATATCTTGTTAATGATCTCAGAACCACCCACGGGTGTTTTGCTTTAGAATCTGTACTTGTAAATTGATGATTAGGAAGCAACACGAGGGATTTGTCTCAGTGAAGCACTATTTTCCCTTTAGTTAATAAAGGAATTTCAGGGGAAGACACTCTTACCTCTCTCTCCTCAAGGTGAGAGTGAACCTTCATCCCAACATCAGTAAACTAAGCACTGTTTGGTCTGTCCGTATTATTTTTGCAACTCTAGGTAGTCCAGATAGTTTGTTACTGGGATTTTTTTCTCTTTTTTCTCAAAGGTGGCCGTGAGTTTCACAAACTTGGATAAAGTAGAGCTCAAGGTGTCTGAGCAAAAGAAAAAGATTTGTGAGGGTGGGACTCTATAGCAGACCAGCTAGGTGTCATGCTGCTCTTATAGGGTACACTCACTATGGGAATGGCGACAGTTAATTATGTCTCAAGGCTGATTAAAGAATAAGATAAGATCTCTGCTCTGTGGTTCTTGCTGTAAGATAACAACAGGATCATTAGGCACCCTTCACATCCTAAAACAGCAAGTCAGAGTATGGCAAGTAGGCAAAATCAAGTTAAAGAGCTCAATGATACAAGAAAAGTCCTACCGTCAATGTAGATTTAGGAAAGATCAGCCTCTGCTGAACAAAGGGGACTCCTGTACATTTTGCATGTAGACATTTATGAGAAATTAATCTCCTTGGGTGCTGCAGTGGATTTTATTAGTGACGGTTTAGCTGGACCCCACCACATGTATGTGACACAACATGCTTTAAGGCCATGTTTTTCCAAACTGTCTGGGTTAGGAGCCTGGCAGGATCACACAGGGACTCCCTTTGAAGTCCTTGGCAAGGCAGTAAATGTGTGCCAAATTCCCCTCCCAGATAGAAATCTAATGAGAACTGTACCTACGTTCAGGTGTTTAGTTTATACAGACTAAAATAAGCTTTTAGCCCTGAGAAGAAGTTGCTAAATAACTGACAGCTCAAAGAGATCTCTGAGGAGGCATGTCATGGCTACAGGGGCAGAGGATTCAAGTATTAAGAAAAATCATGTCTGGTGAACTACATTTGGCAGACACTTCTGTGTAGTTAGTAAAAATAAATGTTTTGAACCAAGGTTTTATAGGTGGTAATTCTGTGTTCCTCGTTTTCTGGGGATCCAACTTGAGACATCTAAGCTAATGTTTCTGGTTTGCAGATGTGGCAACATCTCTCTTGCATTAACATCTGTTCTGAGTGGAAATGTGCTACACTTTGTAATTGCTTTAAAAAGTCAAGCCCTATGTTTCTTAAACCAGGCAACCAGAACAAGATAGCACATTTGGCAGTCATGGAAGAGTCATGAGTCTGATGAGGTACAGCAGGGAATGCAGGAGGTTATGCAGTGAAGGAGGGGAACAAAATAAAATACTCAATAGCAGTAGAGAGCATTGCCTGTTCCTATACAAAGCGTATGGCTGTATAATGAGAGTGTCCCCCATACATAATACATACACTCATGCAAGCCAGATTAAAACTGCATAGGCAGTTGCAGAGGAAACCTTAATTCTGGTACCTCCTGGCTGTTGAATCCTTACTTCACAAACTTAATGTGCTGTTGTATGTAGGTTTGGAGAGACTTGGCTTCATATACTTTGCAGTGCAGAACTCCCCAAAGGTAGGAGCTAATTACATAAGGCACTGTGCAAACCTAGAGAAAGGGGTGCTCCCAGGCCAAAGAGTTTATAATTTAAATATAACAAAGTACTTGATGGGTGTGTGTAAAAAGCATGTGAGAGGTGCTAAAAGAAAAATTTGTTTCAGATATATATTACAGTGATCTGTCCTATCCCATATCAAACCTAAAATGCAGCAGCTAATAGTGGTAGAAGATGTTCATACATTTTTCAGCTCCAGTTTTGTACTGACACTGAACAGGTTAAAGATCCTTTAATCATCACAAGACAGCATCCCTTTCTACAGTCATGTTTTCTTTAATAAAAACTATTTATATCATATTTAAAAAAACAAATCACCTCCTACTAGTTCACTGGAAGCAGGCAGTAATGTACCATAGGGTGCCTGCTACAGGAGGGCTCTGAGCCTGGAGCCACCCAAAAATTCAATAGAACTGTTCTACTAATAGCTTTGAAACCAAAGATTCTTGAGACCTTCTTAAGTTTCCCCATGAAATCCTGTCGTGCTTTCCCTGACCAACCAAAACAACAAAGTACAAGCCCATACAAGTCAAAGAGCTGCAGGAAAACCGTGTGCAAGTTGAAAAACAGAAATTCCAATGTTGGTGGGCTTCAGAGCTGGACTATTGCAACTAACAAAAAAATCTAAACAAAATCTAACAAAGCAACCCCCTAACATTCATATAGGACATGTAAACATAGAGCCATGTCTGCAGCAATTGGACTGAGTTTCTTCTGTGGGGCTGTTACTGCTTTAGCCAGACCACATGTACAACAAAGTAAAAGATATCTTTGTCTTTCCTTGGCTATACTTCTTTCAGAATTAAGTGCAACTTGAAGGTCAGCTTCAAGGAGGTGATAGACAGAACTACATGCAGGCTGCTTTCTCATGTGTACTCACCTTTGTTAGCAATGGAAGTAAAAATTAATAAAGATTTTTATTAATCTTTTTCCCATAATCCTCCCTCCAGCTTTATGTCTTTTCAGTCAAAGGTCAGTCTTTTAAAGCATGATTTAAATCCATAATCCTCACCCCAGCTTTACGTCTCTTCAGCAAAAGGTCAGTCTTTTAAAGCATGATTTAAAATGTTCACCCTAAAAAGAGAAAAGCAAAGCCACACAGGTCCTGGATGTTAAAAATATACTCATCTATAAACTGTGCATTCCTGTTGGGTCAAATACATAATCCCTTGCTGAGGTCTGGCTATCTTGTACTGTTTTGTGAGATATTTTTGCATGGAAAGAGCTGATATAAATGATACCTCAGAGAAGCAAATGAAGGAACTAAGATCCTGATCATGTTCTTCTACAAGACAGCTAAGGAGATGGAGCCTTAATGAAGATCCTTAAAGTGAGAGCCAAACTTAAAAAGTATGACTTGGGAGGAGGCAAGTTGAATATATCCAGATTCTCATGGATCTGCTACATGAGATCCATATGCTTTGCTGCTGCTTCCCTGGTAGCATAGAATAACTGAGACCTCATGCAATATTCTCCTGCTACTCTCAAAACTCCACTTTTATGCAGTCCCACAGTCTGGTGCCATTCTGAAGAAGAGTCCTATTAGGCCATAATAGCAGCTCATGGTGACACATGAAAGCTTAGGGCAGCAGCATACTTGCCACAAGGCACAGTTTAGACAATTTGTACACTGTGAACATTAAATAATAACAAAACAGATTGCATGTAAAATGCAGGAATTGCACTTCTCACAGAATGGAGCATTGCTTGAGGCTTGGTAATACCAAACCCCTCAATGTGGATGTGGTGGCTAATGATTTAATACTCAGCAGTTCACCTCTGAAACAGCTTGAAAATGGAGGCATGTTCAGGAAGGGTGTTGCGCTGCTTTCTTTCACCATCTTACTCTGTAGGAGCACTCCCTTATCGTGAAAGTCATGAGTGATCTGTAAGATAAAAGAGGTGGCAAATGTGTGTGGCAAAGTAATACACTGCTACTGAAGCTTCTGCAAACATTGGAGATGTGGGAGGCAAACCTCCCCCTGCACCTCTGCCTGGCATAGGTAGGAGATCAGTAAAGACAAAGTTGTTGCCTGCAGGCAAACTGTGTTGCAATGACCCAGCCTGTATGCTTTGTACTAAGATTCATTAGGTTTGCTGACATTGTGTAATACTCTTCGTGTGGCAGTAAACCACTTCAATTTTCCAGCTTTGCATCCACCGAGGCTTTGAAAAATCCTGTGAATTTATCTCTAGTTGATTGCAAGGACATTTTAATGGAGGAAGAGACATCATTATAGATTTATTTACCTCAAAGAACAGGGAACCAGGGCACCCACTGGCAAACTACAAAGCCAGAAACAAGGGAAAAATTCTGTAGGGGACCAGGAAAATACTGTTCTGCCTAGAGATAATACTTTTGATTTAAAGCTTTTATTGTCTAGGTTTTCCAACTGAGGCTTCTGCTGTGTGAGAATGGGCTACATATTATGTATGTTTAGTTTTTTGCAGTTGTTTTCTCAGGGATATTTGGCATCCTAAAAGAATATGCAAAGTACAGATGGTGCCCAAAGCAAGGAAATGTGGAATGTAGCTTGGAGTGTGTCACAAATGAAGCATCTGAAAGCCTCCTGGTCTGCTCGTGCAGACCAGGGGAGCACTGCAGGGTAGCAAGACTCTTTGCTCTTATTGTGTTATATCGAACGGTTTGCTGAAATGCTGTTCATTTACCTTTTGTTTCTCTCCATTGCCCACCCAAAAAATCTAAACATTTAAAAGCCCAGTTTGAATAATGGGATGTGTTGTACATTCTTGTCTCGTTTGATGGGACAGTGTCTGTGCCATGGGGGGTTGATGAGGTAATTCTTTATTGACCATGAGTAATTCCAGGAGCATATTGTATAAAATTCCAATGAACTGCATTGTGTCAAACTATGCCTTATTTAATATCTGATTTAATTAACTTTTTTATTCCCTATGCTGAACCATGGTAACGTGGAAAGACACCTCCCAAATTGTAGCCAATGCATTTCATGGGTTATGCTTGCTCTCCAGTGGCTTAAGCTTTTTACATAATTATTTTGGGTTTGGATTTAAGAGTTTTTACATACATTTAGAGCTCACTTTTGAGCAGCAAATGCAATTTTTTTAAAAAACAGTGGTTTCTTGTATTGTTGAAGAAAAATGAAAGTCATTGTATCTTTGGGATTTAGTTATTTTTTACTTTTGCTTTCATTTGTCAAAAAAAAAAGGTGTATTGTCTAAATGAAGTAATAAATCGTGTGTGTGTGTGTGTGTGTGTGTGTGAGCTAGCTCTTGTCTGCAATACCATCCTGAGGCATCTGCCATTTCTTCTGTGCTAACTGTGTTTTCACCATGACTGCAACAAAACAAACAAGCACAGATGATTGGAACATAAACGCCTTATCTTGTAAAAAATATCGAGACTGTGTAGAAAAGAAACACTTTGGATCAAGATGGAAACATAGGCTCTTTAGTTATTTTGAAGAAACTAGATTCTGAAAAATACATTATTTTCTCCAAAAGTTTTTTCAACATTTTAAATAAAATCAAAACTTTCTAAGGTGAGGCATATCCAAATGGAACTTTCAGACACTTTCAAACTCAATTGTTTCTATTTCATTAAATAATTTGCTGGAAAGGATGAAATAGTCATGCAGCTATCATCACAAACCCGCTTTCAGAACCCTTCGTCCTAAAACCATATAGCCTATAACATTATGCAAGATGCCGGCTTTTTTTTTTTTTTTCGTCAGCTGCAGTGGCAGTGGATCAAGGATAAAAAAGGTCAAATAAGGCATGTGATGTAATCCAAGCATAAATATTTAAAAAAAATTATATATTCAACTTTAGGAAAGTTGAAGCTGTGTAACACTGCTTGTATATGATTTAACACCTATGTGGTAGTAATACAATGAAAGAGGAACCAAGGGATTTAAATGCAGTCAGAACATGAGGTTGCTGATGTAGTAATGACATTCGATCGTATCTTAAAGATGTACAACTTCTGCAATACAAGTAATCAAATTTGTTAGATAATTTAATTCAGATGTTTTGTGGTTACTGGAAAACAAAGACCACAAACTGAAAGAGAGGCCTAAATATCCTCTAATGATTTATTAGGAAAACTTTCAGCCTACATAAATGATCCCATAAAATTGACTTAATAACTGAGATATGGAACACAGTAAACCCAGAAATTTTTGTCTTACTGTTCAGTGTAAGCATATCCTGCAGGAACATTCTGAAAACTCAAGCAGATTTTTTTGAAGAAGTTCTTTCATGAAACATGCTGCTCTTTTCTTTTGAGAGGAAATGTTGTTTTGGTTGTGCTGTAATGGAAGATACTTTACTGACTTCAGTGGATGGCAGAAAGAATACTATAACCATATTGATCAAAGCAGACATTTTTAGTTCAAAAGCAATAGTAATAATACAATTGAAGACCTTATTGAGATGAAAATTTATTCCTTGGTAAAGCTCCATAGCTGTAACCGCAGGAACAGTAAAATGTTTGTTCTTTCTTTGGGGCAATGCAATGCAATGCACTGATCCAAAATCCCAGTCAGCATGCCGTGGCACCCAGCTGCAAGGTAAGTCAGAAAAACACTAGAGTGTGTATTCTGAGTGCTCGTCCCATTGTTAACGTGGAGTGGGTTCTCTGATAGATACTTCAGTAGGCCTGTCTTGGTACCATAGGTGGAAAGAGGGAGACTTGATTCTCTGGATATTATCAGGGTACCATGTTACAGTAGGAGATTATGTACAAGCCTAATTTAACAAGTGTGTAAGTGAACGAAAAAGACCCCCTACTGATTTCAGTGGTCTGGTACTTTACTGAAGGATTACTTACCTTTAAAACTGAGTTACAGTGCAGAAGAAATAGCCTCAGTGAAGAGAATGATGGAATATTGACAACAGTTCCCTTAGTCAGGGACCTTTTCTTTCCACACTGATTAAGGACAACTGTATTTTACAGCAAGAATTTCACAAATGGACTGTGAAAGTACTTTATCTGCTCATAGGCTGCAACAATAGATCCACTCAACAACATTCCTTGCCTCCAGTGTTTTTTGAAAATCCTTTGTGGGCAGGTGGATTTAAGGCTGTGTCAGCTAGCTGGGTAGGAAGTCAATTTTCGAAAGCCTTTTTTCTTTTTTTACTCAAAAAGTGAAATTTTCAAAAAGTTGTACACAAAGCCTAAAGCTGCCAAGTAACCTGGGAAAAGCTCCTGGAGTTTAATGGGGATTTTGATTTAACAAATTATCAGCTTTTCAGATCTTTAAAGATCGTACCATGCTGAGATGAACAACTGATTATTTAAGCAATCAAATCTCAACTGATTTGTTGGCTATACTGATGTTCAACTCTCTTGAGAAAGACTCTTCTGTGACATGTCCTTTGGCAATGGACTGTATTCCAGGTCCTGCAGAATGCTAATGGCAGTGTTGTGATCATACAGTGGAATAGATGATAATATTAATCAGTAAAAGATCATCTGCTAGGCTGGAAATATGGGGAATACTTAATTTACTCATTAAAAGATGACGTTCACAATTATTATTAAGCAGACAATGAATATGAAAAATTTGGTGTCAGGTTGTCTGTAAAACAGAGGTGATATTTATCAGTAAGAAGATTCATTGTGTTGATGTACATAAGAAAGTGACAGATAAGAGCTATGTTATCAGAAATGTATTTTCCCTGTACAATAACAATAACTTAATTAGTACTTCAATCTAATTTTTTTGCATATGCTACTGTTTATAATAGCTATCTGCACGTGCTCCCGAATACAGCTCTATATCCTTTTCATGCATTAGTCCTATAGGTTGACTGTCAGTTCTTGCTGCAAATTCTTTTGATATTGGGACTGGGTTTTGCCTGTAAGTGTGCAAATTTCCATTTGATTTTGATTATTAAAAAAGCACAAAGATAGCTTTAAGCTCTGACCTGTTTTCTATATATTTTTCAAAGAAAACAATAGCAAAACATTTACACTCTTCTGATTGAAACACTGTAGCTATAGTTACAGAGGAGCAGCTACAGCATGTTAAAATTAGTTTTTATTACATTTGGTATTACCAGTTTCCAAAACAGGTGAAGTCCACTCTTCAGAAGTGGTGCAGAAAGCGATGAAATTCCTGTTTCTTTCTCTGCATGGAAAGCACCAGTGTAACAGCTTTACAAGAGAGTCAGTGCTTTATTTTAGCCCATCAGAGAAAAGGTATCAATGGCACCAGTAATCAGCAATATGGTTGAACTAGAGAGAAGACTCCACATAGGGTGTGTGAACACACAGATTAATTTCGCTTAAGACATTGTGTATGGGGCACAAAGAGGTTCTGGTTAAAATTCCCAGTGCGTGGGTTCACATAATGTCCCTGAGTGGGAACATGTGGCTGTAGTCTTCCACAAGTTTTGCCTCCACATTCTTTTTATTGTTCCAGTGTATGATCTCCAGTTTGTTGATGGTTGATATGATTTCCTTCTCTATCACTGGTTGGAATGAATAAGCTAAAACCTTTTGTCATTTAGTGAAATAACAGTGATTTATGTTCTCTTCTTTATGTATTGACATTCATTTCTGCCTCAGGGATGTTTTATATTTGGTACCTGATATATTTAGTTTTCAGCTCTAGGAAACCTGTTCAGTGATGTCTCTGAGCCACATGTCTGTGATGTAGGAGCATAATCATGGCATGAACATAATAATAGAGAATTTCACTGGAAACAACTGTTATTGTAGGTATAAAATGATGTAAGTTAATTGCCATCACACACTAAGGCTGCCCCTGACAAGCTGCTGGGAATATGGCAAGAAACAAGCATCTATCAACTTCTGAATTCTTGTAATGAAGGTACTTCATAAAAG
The DNA here is from genome assembly GCF_023638135.1 of Falco biarmicus. Taxonomy (NCBI): domain Eukaryota; kingdom Metazoa; phylum Chordata; class Aves; order Falconiformes; family Falconidae; genus Falco; species Falco biarmicus. The sequence continues at coordinate 8,194,878 of NC_079302.1, forward strand.
TATTGGTATTCACTTTTTACTTATGAGATGAATAGAAATTACTTGCTTGAGTTCAACTGGAATGCATGTTATAAATGATGTACCGAGCACCTGCATCTGTGCTCATTTCTGTAGTCACATATATTTTAGTGGAGGTATTCATAAATGAGGCCTTTTCTAGAAGAAAAAAATTCCACAGAGACTTTTTTTTTTAAAGTACATGCAGAAATTCAAGTGAAGAGGTTTTCAAAGACGTTCCCAATTCCTCTATGTAATAAGGTTGATAAATGGTAAATTTGTATTTAATCTTTTGAAAACAACTTATGAGAAAAAGTTCAGAAAGCTCAAAAGCCCCTAAGATTCTTTCCTCTAGAAACAATTCAGACTGTTTGGGGGAGTTGTTTGTTTAATCATCAGCATCAGACATCTCTTTTATGTGTTTGGCAAATTGTTACCATTTTTTTTTTGCATTTCAATTTGATTAATTAGACCACAATGAAGACATTGGAATAAAATGGACTGGTTACTTCTTCCTTTGTTTGAAAAATAAACATTTGGTTAGAGATCACATTTTTCCACTTGAGTGCATGAGAATATACTTTTGTGGGCCTTGATTTTTGAAGATTTATTTGCAAAATGTCAAACACATTTGTGTTTAGCTTTCTTTATGTACAGTTATTATTTCTTTTTTATTAATCTTATTTTTTGAGCCATGTTCATATTCTTTGGAATATACTGTTTAGCAACCTTCAACTATTGAGCCCTCTGTTAATAGAACATTGAGAAACTTGTCAAATTCATGAGGAAAAAAGAAAGAGAAAACATACCAATTTTTTTCAGTGATTTTAAATCTTTCCACCTCATGGCACACAACTTGCACAATCATTAAAGAATTCTGTGACATAACCATGTGAAATTATGAAAATATATGGGGTGAGAGTATTACAAAGTGATGACAGCTGATTCTTAATTTCATCATTCATTATTTTTCTTGTCTTTATGAACAGTTTGAGATAAGCTGATTTTTGTGGTTAGGGTATTCATAGTTAACATGTTGCTATATTTCTCGAGACATATGTACACTGCAAAATATTTTAACCAGTGGAAGCGCCTGTCTGAACTAAATAAAGATAATTTAGGACATGATGAACCTATGCAGAAATCCCCCTTCCCCCTCTTCTGTATCTGCATAAGGAATGAGCCATGAGTCAAACCAGGAAAAACAAGTTTGACAATGCTCCATTTGAAGGCCCACAGAATAAAATGGAGAACGATGGAGTGAAATAAGGAAAAAAACCCCACCTACAAACAAAAGTTTAGATTGGCTGCCTCTTTTGTCTGGTCTGTAAGTCAGGCTAATTTAGCACTGTATATTTAAGAGCCAGAAAGGAAGAAAAGGAAAAGCCTCACCAGTGTCCTTTGACATGACATTTGCACTCCACATTAATGTAACTTGAGTATTTGTTGGTTATCAAAGTAAGGGGTAGTTCTCCAAAGCCTCATTTCAAAATGCTATCTGCTTGCTAGATTACATCTTGTTATTCAGTGATAACCTATGAAAAATTACTGAAATAACAGTTGAGAATAAGTCAGTTCTCCATTGTTAGCTTGTTCTTCTATTTTAAGATTTTTATGTATTTTATGCCGTGTAGCAACTGTTTCCATATTAACATTTAAATACTTAACTTTCTATCTCTGTAGTTTAATCTTATTCTTATATCCTTCAGCCTTTCATGACATTAGAGTTACCTGATAAATGCACAGTTCTCTGTTTCCATTGAAGCAGTGAATTATTATACAGTATGGACTAGATTATCCATAGATTATCTTCCATGCAATACAAATCATGAGATTCTCGAGAGCCTGGGCAAACACTCCACATCAAGCTGCAAGGTCTGGTTTAGTACTTGCTCCAAGATAATGGAACTGAATTTTCCTTGGCTGGTTTTAAGAATTATCTCTAGCCACAGGTGCCTGCAGGCAGCATATGAGCTAGAATCTTCACAAGAAACAGCATTTAGTTTGTTTTCTCTGAAGAGTGATTTCATCATCTGAAAGCAAAAATTGTCCCTGCTCTAAGAATACTCAGTCAGTAATAAAATGAAGTTCCAAATTCGAAAATTTTGCTTTTTAGGTCCAAGATTTGATGCTAATTATAAACCTGAGTGATGATAGTAAGGAGGAGGTAATGTCCCAAGTTCCTTGTGGTCATTTAAGAGTATTACCTTGCATCTAAAAAGAAGAAGTTTCTGTCTTGTAGTTGTAAAAGAAGGCTAAAGTCTATGAAAATCCAAAGCAAATAACCTGTGCACAACTGAATTCTGCTGCATAAACCCTCATGCAAACATGAGTATGTAATGATTTAATAACTTTTACATTTATCTCGTGATTTTTAAGATGGCTGTCATACATCAGATCTTATGGAAATGCTAGAGTTAGGACTGGAATGGTGCCCCAGCCTTCTCTGCATTCTGGTAACATGGGTATCTGGATAGTAAGAGGTGGTCTAAATATATTAATAATTAGCTTCAGGAATACATACAAGTGAAACATACTTCATCTATACTCAAGACTACAAAATCCAAATGTGTGAAAATTAATGTTTCCTATAGCATCTCAGAATCCAATATTCTAAAATAAAGAAGGGGGGTGGGTGTGGGTGGGTGGATAAAGAAAAGGTGGGGAAGATATGTTACCATCCAGAAGTCTAAATGAAGAGGGGTGTTGTCTGAAGATTTATGAATGCTGCAATCCTGTTACTTGGGCATCATCAAACTCTGTGTTATTCACAGGAGCTGCTGTGAAAATAATTTTACAGCAAATAGCAATAACTCCACTGTACTATTCAGTTTTCTGTTTGGGGAAACTGTTCTGTCTGCATTGTACATAATACCTCTGGTTTCCTTAATGGATACCTCCAGTGGACTGATCTGTTCTTGTGCTGGACAATTGTTTATAAGCTTATGGTCCATGCCCATTTCCTAATAACTTTTTCCACTCCACAGAGTCAGATGGTGCCCTTAAGAAATGTGTGATTCAGGCACTCCAATTCTCTTTTAATTATTAATTTCCACTCTTCATTTGTATTTCATTGAACTGCAGAAAACCTCCAGTCATCACAGTGCCATTTCCATCTCTTAACAGCCTGAAATATTTATTAAACTCATTAAGCTCCTGTCTTGGTAGCTAATTACAAGAAATGTATGTTTATGGAAACAAACGTAGCCATGAAGATTAAATTTAAATGAGTGCTAAAAACTCCTTGCCTTTGGAGATTTTTGTTTTTCCTCTTTTTAATTTGTCCTGCTGATTTGTAAAGCTTCCTCGTTATTCTGATAACATTAGCACTGTTGATAATAACAGACACTGTTTGTCTTGGAGAAGTGCCAGTATTCTAAGTACATATCTAATTTGTCCAGACAGTTTTAAAGTCTCTTGAATTTAAATTATAAGTTTAACCTGAAGAGTTACAACAGCTAATTACAGATTAAAATTTAGAATGAGATTTTTTAAAACAAAACGAACTACCAGAATTCTTTGAAGTTAAGGGCACTGAACAAATTCTACCCCTTTTGTATAATGAATGTCACCCACCCATGTATACAAGCAGAGCTCTCAGAGGGTTGAGCACGTGGACTTGACGCTGTTTAAAGGCTTCAACAGACCTTGTATAGCTGATTTTGAGGCCACTGCTAGACCTAAATCTGTGTGTGTATATTTACTGGGGTAGAAAAACGCTGTGCCATTGCTGGAGGGTCTTCTGGAACACAGTCCAAGTTAGACCTCCTCTGAAGCATCCTCTGGAGGACTGTCTTCCTCTCCAGAACTGGATAGGCTACTGGAATGAGCTCTTTAGGCTGTCATAGGTGGCATTCTAGAGTAGTCTTCAATCTTTCATTGTCTTCCACAACAGAATCCTCAGTAATGTGCTATTTCAGCAAAGTCTTCCCAGGAAGATAGAAAAGTGTGTTTAGGCTGCCGTAGCAAAAGTGTTAGCTACTTGGATACTAACTCTTACTCGCTAAAAGCGATTGCCTTCATTTTTACTTATGAGCCTTTCTGGAAGCTGTCCCCAAAGGTACCTACACAGTGACTCCCCAAGAACCATTGGAATAATTCTGTGTACATAGGCTGTATAAAGCTTTCTGTGAGAGCACTCTCCTCTCTCCTTCAACAGAAAGGGAGTAAGCTCTTTCCCTGAAGAAATTCTGGCCGTAGGATTTACTGAGTATTACAGTTTGTTTATGGATATAGACAATATGAGACATCCAGACTGGATTAGAAAACCTTTTGGATTGCTTTATATTCCCTAGACAAAATTTGTTATTGATGCAAATTGCTCCAGTTCTGTTTGATTTGTTACACTCTGAGCTGGTCTGAAATTGTGTCTAGCAATAGGTTTCAGCAATACGTGACTTCAGTTGAGCTATACTGGTTCACAGCAGCAGAGACTTTTGGGAGAATCTGACCCCTGTTCACAGGAAGGAGCCTGTGAAGTCTCACTGATGCTTTTTAGTAAACCGACACTCTGCTGTGAAGTGGTGTGAAATTCAGAGCACTGCATAAGAGTTGTCAGTTAAGTGGATTAACAGAACACAAGTCAGGAAGATTCTCCTCTGAATGAGGAAGATAGTGTAGGTATTTTTTGTTATTTATAGACTTTCATTTCAGTTTCAGTAGAGTAAAGGATCTGGAGCATGTACAAAACTGAGCCCATCGTGACTCGGATGATGGGAGTATAATGCCACCCTTCCATTTCAGTGATACAATGCTTGCCATTACAGAATTGCCATGATTCAGAGTTATATAGTAGCATGAAATATCTAAAAACCTTAGCTTATACAACATAGCAGCAGACCTAAGAAAAAAAGGCATAGAAATAGAAGTTATAGGCTGAAACAGTAGTTTTAAATAGCATCTTTCAGCTTGAGAGTCAAAAGGTGGAAGCCAGAGATTCTTAAATGACAAAACGCCTCTCCAATAATCACCCTTGCAATAGAACTATTCACTTTTTTATCATTATTTTTTTTTAAATACAGCTGTTTCCTTCTTGATGTATATGTTGATGACTTTGTCTTCTAGTGTTTGTATAAACTGAGTTCAGTAAATGCCCTTGGAGGAACTGCAGAAGAGTGTGTAACCTGAAGACGGGTGTGCAAGGCTTGCTGCCGATATCTGCAGGAAGGAATTTCAGGTTTACTGGCAAAAGGAATTTTGTCTCGACTTGCTTCTTGGCTTCAGTGGAGTCAGGATATAAAATGTTATGGTGGTGTACAACAGAAGAATTCCTTTATACACATACTAGGTCTAGCAGATCCTTCAGATGTGCATAGCAAGTTCCACCATTTCCACACTGGCTGCTTTTCAGGCTAGAGCATGCAGCATGCAAAAGTCACCAGATAAGTGCTTCAGGGTTTGTGATTGCCTGAATCCTACCCTTTGAATTTAGAAAAATTGCTTAGCATTATTTTCATACTGTTTTAAAAAATACTTGTGGGCATGCATTGAGTTAGTTTGTTTAGACAGATAAGCTTGGACTTGAACATGGAGTGTCCCTCTGGTATTGTATGCTGTCATGAGACAGATTTTAGGAAAAAGTAACCCTCTTTTGTTATTTTTTTTATTCAAAGAAACAGGAGTCGGATAAGATATCGTAGCTTGATAGCCATCAGTGTACGTTGCCAAAAAAAATCAGACGTCTTAAAGCGTTTCTGTAACTGCCAGTAAGTATGTGCAGAACTCGGGCCATGGTACAATGACATTAGACAGGGTTCAGAGAAGTAGGCATACAGACAGTACAGCTTTTTAAGCCATGGTTGTTCAGCCACACTAGAGTAGCAGGTTGCACTAACCATTCCAAAACCAGTAATTTCCTCTAGTATAATAAATTATTAATGGTACATTGCTGAGGGTAGAATTACTTCATCATTTGACTTTCCAGTGTTATAGTCTAAGACAGTGAATGTGTGGATGTACAGCAAGTGTACATTCTGGAGTTCCCAACATTGCAGTGACCCTGACTATGAATGAATATGAATATGAAGGACTGTCTCCCCAGCTGAGGACTGCAGAGCCTGCTTAATATACAAATAAATTGAAGTGCATTTCCAAAAGTTCTTAAAGTCCTTAAAATCTATGGTTAAGGTCAAGCTTTTTAGTGTGTATTAATCAAGCACATCTATTAGACTGGAAAAGAAATGGCTTATTGGATCTTTAATGTTCCAAGGAATATCTCTCCCTCTCAAACACCAAAACTTACTTCTGTCCCTTTTTAGACAAGGGTGGACAATGACATATTTTTCTAATCTCACTCCACTGAGCACTCAGGGCAATAAAATGGAATTCTCCATTTCAAGTATTTGTGGATTCAGTTCCTTTTTTTTTTTTTTTTTTTTTACCTGATACGAGTCATAACTTCAGATGTTTTTATAATGATACCATTAAGCATATCAAATGAAACTCATACTTACACAGTTTACCTAGAACTGCATCTGACTTTCTCCAGGTATGTCCTCTTTTTCTACCTAGATACTTTGTCCAGGAAAAACTGAGGTAATGTGATGCCTGTTCAGGACTCCGATGAGCTGATCAAGGCCATTTGCAGACATATCTGTTGCATATGGTCAGATCTATTCTACAGTATATGAACAATGGATCCCATGAATTCAGGGTGCATGAGATCTAATGTGTGTGCACTGAATAGGTAATCTGTGTGAGCACAGTAAATCCAATTCACACTGAATTTACTGTATAAATCAAGGATGCATCCCAGACACATTAGTCTCACTGCATTTCATTTTGTCTGGGAAAACCTGGACAGAAATATGGTAGCCCTAAGCTTCCCACATTCCACACTCCACACACACACGTAATAGGTTCAAATCTTGAACCTTTAGCCTCTCTTGGGCTTTCCATTATTGTTGATACAACACATAAATCTCAGGATAAGTGTTCTCCTGACTTAACAGTTCTTCGTGATTTTCCTATAGGCCCAACAGTCTTTAAATCCTTCCGAGCTGCTTATTAGATTTTTAGGTGGGAAATAACAGGCGACCCTTGATTTAGCTCTGAGGATGTTACTCTCTCTGGGTAATGTCCTGATATCTGACAACCCACTGCAAGTGATTTCTGCAGACATGGGCATTGTTCTTTCTGTTTAATGTTCTCTGTTGTTTTCTTAACCAAGTTGCTTTGGTATTTATTAATTGAGAGTTGTAAGTAATTCAGTTAATCTAACACTTGATCAGCTATTTCAAATCTACATTTGAGGGGGAATATGCCCTAAGGCAGTTGCTATTTATTCTGGTCAGGCAATTCTTTTCTGGGTTGTTTAAACACCAACATGTTTTCTGTAACAGTGAGGCTACCCAACTTAGGAAAGGAGTTTGCAAAAGTCTGCCTTTCTGTTTCTTTAGAAGTTTAGCTAAGTACACTGCTTAGTGTGATATTGATAATCAAGTATTAAGATGGGCAGACAGCAGCATCATTAAGAATATGCAACACTGCAATATGAAGTCCAGGCATCTGGCAAGGATTAGATTTGCTGGTTATACAAAATCATGAAGATACAAACCGTTTTGACAGATCTGATAGGGAGAAGAAAGATGAATACATTACCATTTAAGCTGCCCTTGTAGCACTGAGAAATCCTGTAGTGCTTTCCACATAAAATATTTCAACATCCAAAGCTAAACATTTGGTTCACAGGGAAAAGTTCTCATATTTACGTGTATCACCCACTGCTAAATTCTCCCTTAAGTATTTTAAGTATTTTTATTCCTCTGTGGAGGAAATATCGACTATACTGCTCACATTTGGATTTTAAGAGATTTCTTTTCTCCTTTTGGAGTATTAAAAAGTCTGACTTGCTGTTCCAAGAAAGTCCAGTAGTCATGAAGATCCATAGTAGAGTTGCTTCAAGGCACCCCATAAGAAAGAAGTTAGAATAATCTCACTGAAATATGAAAGACTGAGCTGTAATAAAAGCACTGTGATAATTCAGGGGCTAGCATATACAAGCCACATTTGTAGTTGATAAACAACCGAGCTTTAATCGCTGCAAGCAGATTGCTCCCTTTATAGCTATAAAAAAGTGCTTTGGCAGTTAAGCAGCACAGGCATTTAGTGAAAACTCTGATATTACAAAGGTTATACGTTGTCATATTTATCGGCAAGGAAAAGACACAGCACAAGCCCCCATTCTTCCTTTTCTTCCTTCTCCCAAGAACAACAACCTGCACACTACCAAAGCACTGAGCTCTATTTAGTGAACTGTTAGAGTAGGGTTTTCCTGGACCTAGTAAGGCAAGTGTCTGCAGCTCCAGAATAAAGTGGGAAACTGAAAAAAGCTTTGAATTTCAAACATCTTTCAGTAAGGAATTAGTTTTAAAAGACATACAACAATAAGCCATGAAATAAGTCCAGACACCATAATTCAGGGATAGAATATGCTATGAAACTGGCAGGCATCCAGGCCAGAGCCAGGTGCCTGTTTTGGATCAGATTCAAGTGGCCTTAGGCCACCTACAGAGCTTTCAGGTAAAATCTGGAAGCTGCTCACCTCAATATGCCCTACCTTACTTCTATTTCAGGTACTTGTGAAGGATTCCCAGATGGCTGGCCCTTGTCCAAAACAATATGCTTTCAGATTGCATTGTCTCTATACTGTGAAGAGGCAGGTTTCAGAAAAAATCTATGTGGAAAACAGAGACTTAATAAACTGCTCATTTTGCTCAGTTTGCACTCAGAAAATCTTACTTATGAGAACAGCATTTACATTGTGCTGCTTTTGACACCCTTAGCGTGTGACTGCAAATGAGCAAGCCACAAGTGTATATATATAATCAAATGGACACAAAAGGTGGATCCTGGGAAAAAAAAAAATTGCAGTTTAGATTATTATAGATTATAAAAAATAGAAGTACTTCATCAATCTAATTCATATTTTACCTGTCACATTTTTTTGCTTATTTCAGTTCTGTTTTATTCTGGATCATGAAAACAGGCCAAGGTAACTTAAGTTGTAGATGTTAGCATGTAGACTTCTGACTGCAAATAGTTTTTGCTTGACTGTGACTAAATCCTAGACATGCGATGCCTTCCGTAGTCATCTGAAAGATCCTGTGCATATCCCGGTACACATCATGCGGTGTGGGACTCCAATTTCACACTATGAGGGCAGCAGGCAGCGCTAGCTGGCCTGGCAGAGCTGGAGTCAGCGCATTTCTTCCTGCTAGATGCAACTCAGTAAAATTATCCTGCGAGCATGGGTAAAAAATAATCAGGTTACCCTCAAACAGACTAATCAGTTTCAGTTTCTGGTTATGAAGCTGTAGCACAATGTTGCAGTGTCTGTGTTGCCAAGGCAGGTTAAATCTCATTTAAATTCAAGCTAAAAACCCCTGCTCTCATTAACAGTAAAATGATTGAAAAGGCCATGAAATCACTTTTATTAATGTTACACTGTTGAAGAGTTCATCCATGGAGCAAAACAACACCACTTCCACAGTATTTGGTATTTCTTAAAGGAGAGGAAGGGTAGGATTTTGATTATAAGGCACCTCCCAGTGAGCATGAACATACCTGGCATTAGACTCATAAATAAGCGTTGGCTGAGTAAAGCTTCAACCTGCAAGAATCTGATTTTCATGAATATTCTGTGTTACGTTTCTCTTATTGTAATATGCCTAAAAATGACCTCTTCTTTAAATCTACCAGATACCTTTACATTTGTGCTCCACTAGAATGCTTGTGCAAGTTCAGAATCGCCACCATAAAGATCCAACTCTACCTTTATTGAATTCAGCTGAAGAGGGGCTGTTAATTTCAATGTTACAGGCGTACAGCCTAAAATGATTTCATTCCTTTTTCTTCCCAACATCCATCTCTACTGAAAATAGACAAAAATCAAACACTTTCCACTCAGTACACACTCACAGTAAGATATTATTAAATGTTGTCACAGCAACCAATGCAACACTGAGTTTGTAAAACAACTGTTTGACTCCTCAACATGCTGAAATCACTTTGGAAATCAACACCACAGTCAGGGAATAGTTTTGTTTGCAAATTAGGAATGCAAAGAAGGCTGTGGTAAATTAAAAACTGTAAGCTGAGCTCTTGGGATAGGGACCAATTTTCTGTTCTGCATGTGTTCAGCACCTAGCTCAAGGGATCCTGTACAACTAGTGCTACCATATTCTTCATCTGTTATCATCATCTTTTGGTAAGAAAAATAGTGGTAAAAACACCCTTCGTTGCAGAAAATAAAAGGTAAGTCATGAGGGCCTTGTTTTCCTCGGGAAAGAGTATAAAGCAAGTTAAATATTTAGAGTTAATACCCTTACACAAAGCAGGGAAGTGATTGCTCACCGCCATTGTGGTGCAAAATAGCCTACAAAAAATGAGAATCTGTCCCTCAAAAGATATAGCTAGCTTTCCAATGTCTAACACAAACCCCACTCTTGTTATGGTACAAGAGTTTGAAGTCTTTCAGTACACAGCAAATAGAGTATCTATGCAGATTTATTGGACAACGCTGCCTTTGTATAGTATTGCATGGTGCTGTAAGCTCTTTCTTATAGAAGCAAATATGGAACAGCTCCATAATTCTTTGGGAGACATTCTCCTGTTTGATTGCCAAGCTGTAGTTAAAATTCCCACTGAGAGGTCCATTTTGAGTAAGAAAGAGATGAAGGTGGTGGGTCTGGGCAGCCAACAACAAAGGGAAGATGAACACACACTGAACCAGAAGTAAAAGCACCTAATTTTCATAGGGAATGGGCTGATACTTAATTGAAAATGGTAAAACAAACTATTTGTGGGGAAACTGCAACTGTTACACAGAAGGGACTGAAAAGGCTCCTGAACTTCTATGCAATCTATGTTCCCAGCGAGAAGGCTGAAGTAACAAAGGCTCATTGATGTGAAAAGGGAGGGAAGTTTTTAATAGAGGAATCCCAGGAGCCAGCCAAAGAAGCATTATCTTGTATTAAAAAAATCTGCAAATAATGAAATTCAGAGGAGAGAGAAGCCAATTTTCTTCTTTGCTTGGCCCATGGAATTAATGGCAAATAAAAGAAGAAACACATGTAAAAGGGACTGAAGACTAAATCTTCCCAGCAATATTCTTTTTAGGGTATGTTGTTCAAAAGAGTATGGGGTTCATGTTCAGAAATACTGAGCAGGTTCAGTTCCTCCTGATTTCAGCTGGAGCTGTGAATTTGTGGTACTTTGGAAAATTGAGCCCCAAGAGTGCACTTGAAACTTTCATCCCAGAACTCAGACTTCCACCCTGAAATGAACTGGGTACAAGCAAGAAAATTTTCATCAGTGATCTTATCTTACAAAGCAACGCAAAGTGATGCTAGCACTTGTGGGAACAAGTCACATCAGCAGAAGTTACCTTTCCAGTCCAGAAATAAAATTAAAAGGGAAGATAATATTACAGGCTTAGGTGAGATGAAGCAGTGCTGCTAGGAATAGGGGGGGAAAAGAACAACTTGTAGGCTCCATTGAATGAAACAAGTATGTTTTGTTCACAGAGATGAAAAGAGGAACCAATAAGAAATAAGTAAGATACCATTTCATCCCAATGCCATTTGGGAGTGGAGTAACTTCATGCATTCCTATTATGGAAGACAGAGGTTGAAACTTCCACATGGATTTTCTTTCTTGGCCTGGTTTTTCCTTTTCTGGGGTGCAGATGCTGGCTGGCTGTAACAGAGACTGGGCTTTCCTTCCTGCACGTGATGCCAAAGTCTGTCTGAAACCAATACTAGTGTCTTAGAAGTAATTTTCAGAGGTTTTAAATATGTCTTTGTGACTCCATAGGCTACACAGCCTTCCGGGTATAGTGCAAATCAGTATTTATAAAAAGCATTTTTAAAGTGGATCTTTGAACCTGCTGGACTGCATGGTTTCTCCTGTGCCATTTTTGATCCATTGTATAAATACAAATTTTGGCACGTGCACAACATTATAAACTGCATAATTGTTTTTATTAGAGTTCTGTGAGTTTGGAGGTACCTGTGCTTTAATTACTCTTGGCAATTTTCCAGGAAAACTCTTCTAAAATGTAGTGCTTGCAAAGCCTTAGTTGGGCCACCCACAATGACAGCTTTTATTTTTCTTCTATTAGTGATGGACATTTTCATTTAATTTTGGTCTGGGTGTGACAGAGCCCCCATGTACTGAGCTGCAGCTTCGCCCTGTTCACTTTTCAGCCACAGAGTGTGTCTGGACACTGTGGCAGCAACTTGTGACATTTGGATCCAAGCCAAATGAATGCTATTTGTCAAGTTTTTAGGTTCTCTTTCTTGCTTTCTTGGTCTCCCCCCTGCCCCCCCATCCCTTTAAAAATTGCTGGTGACACTAGAAACGCAAGTCAGTTAATCTCTTCTAAAATCTAAGCATTAGCCTACAGCACCAACTGCAAGAGAAATGCAGAACATTGCTCTGTGAAGTTTCTGTATGTCAGCCGTAAGCACCCAGCATGGAGGTGGTTTTAGTTCCGCTCCTGAGCCCAAATCTCGTGTGTCGCAGGATAGAGCAAGTACAATGGTAACAAGTCAGCAGGATAGCTGGAACTTCATACTCCATGCCAGAAAGTAGGATGTCCAGCTAGCACAAATAAATGTGTAGAACTAATCAAATTAGGATGGACATGCTGTGCAATACAGAGAAATGCATGTAAGCAGAAAATTGTGTTTAATATTTGTAATCAAAAGCGTTTATTTGGGACTATAACAGCCCAGTGCTACGTGCAAATTGGGTGAGGAAAAAATGTAAACAGTGTTTCTTTGATTTCGTTGGGAGTTAGGCTACAGCAGGAATGCTGGATCAAGCTCCTTTTCCAGTGGCTGTGATTAAAAAGCTATGTGAAATGAATTTAGGGGCTTATTGACAGAAAATATTACTGTAAATGGTGGTGAAAACCTATTCCACAGAGATTACTCTTTATTGCATGGATTTCACCAGAATTTATACGATGCAAACTGAAAACTGTGGGTTTAGAGACTATGTGAGGACATAACTTTAGTCCTAACACCACATTTTGAGGCTTCTGCAGAAAGCAGAATTTAATACAGAAACTGGTGAGACAGTGGAATTTTATTCTGTGAACTTTCAGGCCCTTAAGGAACAGGAATTAATGGAGGAACCACACTAAGTCAACCAGTAGATATTTTTGTTACACAGTTTCCCTGTCAGCTGAAATATAGTTACCCATAAACAGAATAACCAGTGACATCGTATAGCCCATGTCATGTGTCACTGAAGAATGCAATTAGCCATCATGCAAAAGCAACTTTATTATAGTAGCTCATATTATAAACTGAACACTGCTTAGAAATGCAGATGGGAACACACTAGACGAGCACTTTCCATTCCTGACAATGCTGTAGTTGGCTTCAGATTTCACAGAAGTAAACAAAGAAGTTCTTACTGTTTCTTTTTATGACAGCAGCCTTTCAAAATTTGGGAAGGGGGGAAGAATCCAGCGTAGGAGTGGATCTGCAGTTAGTAGGCATTACAATACTGTCTAGTACCTTATCAACCTTCTCTGTACAAGAAAGAGCAAGTGCTAATGCTGTTCCAGCTGCAGGGGAACCTGACCAGTGTCCTCAGACCATTAGTCTGTTAGGATGTGTTCCGTTCCAGCTGTGCCCCCGTACCATACCTGAGGTGCTCCCTATGGCAGGGAGGTATGTCACAAACTCTTCGTTTACAATCTCCTTTCCGCACAAGGGATCTTTCTGGCAGGAAGGACAGAGTAGACTATCTTCTCAGGTTTGGTAGCTCAGCCAGATAGAGGAGCTATGATCATTTATGCCAGCTGAAAGGCTTTAGCCTCTTCCTAAACTGTATGGTATTGAGCAGGTTTAGATAACCTACAGACAGCCATGCAAATGGAATTTGATACCAGATGACTGCATCTCTGAAACTACACTTAGTCTATATGAACCCTTCCATGAGTTCTTTTTCGAGTTGCTGGTATTTTGTTCAACTAGAGGTTTTGTCCTGCTACAACGGAGTAATGGTTGCTGAACTCTTTAGACAAATTATATAAACTCACAAAATACCTTGAGATAATTGAATGACAAATATAATGGGGAAGAACAGCATCCTTAGCAGTTGTGGTATGTATGGAGCATAACCAACTTTGGAGCATAACTTCACTTTGAAGCCTCTTCAACTTCGAACAAAGATGAACTTGATGGGTTTTGAAAACTACCAGCTCATTCTAAAGAGGGTCATTATCATTTGTAAAGGGGCTTCCATGAAGACTTCTCTGCAAAGAGTTTAACCCAGCATGTGGTTAATTACCACTCACTATAAATGAAGGCAAAGGGCTTCTGTCCTTCACAGGATTGAAACATTTTCATGAGGATAAACACAAAGAGAGCATAAAGATTGAGCTGGAAGAATCTTATGAAGTGCTTACATGTATCCTGAATAACCCCACAAGTATGTTGTTCTATAAGAAATAGTCACAGAAATGGTCAAGTAGGAATGGACAGTTGCAGAAACTGAATGCTGAGTTAGCAAAAAACATATCTGCTCTGATTCTACTATGCGTATTCACTCACTATGATGTGACTACCTGATTAAAACAAGCCCTCACTGCACCATTTTCCCATTGGAAGTGCTCTGCTTCCAGGTATCCAATCATATATGATTAAAATATGATATAAATTATTCACATTAATTTCTAGTACAAATATATCTGGAAAAATAATCTAGATTGACAGAGGAAGAGGTGACTGCTGTCAGACAACAGACTCCTGTGAGTCATTCACTCATCTCAGTGGTCACAAATGTCTCATATGATAAAGAATTTGCTTTAACAAAGATGGCAAAACAAACACAATGGCATTTTAATTCAGGGCTTATTTCTTCTGCATGCCTGTCAGTCATGTTACCGATAATGTGAGCTCTGCGCGGTGCTAGACTCTATCACGATGGCCACCACAGCATAGTTCTTGGGGAAAAAAACTCAGTAGAAATCCATGAGAAAAGAGGGATTCAGAATTAGAAAGAATAGAGTTATTAAAAATAGTAATCCATTTTCTCTGATAAGCTGGCAAGTGGAAACAAGAACATGCAATGTGTTTGCATCTGGACATCAAACCAATGGACACTCTGCATGCAGGTGTGATCTGTCTGGAGCGGGTGGATGAGAAACCCTGGTGAAACTGGGGCTGTGCTCTTGTGAGGTTCAGTGTGTTGATGAGGTGATAGTGAAGCAGTAACTCGCTGCTGCTGTAGGGCAACAAGCCCCCTACTATCCCTTGCAGATACGAGAAAAATCGACTTCCTGGGTCATGGCACACAGTGATCTCTTCATGCTGGAGATCCCTCCCCAAGAAGGGTACTGTCTGTACTGCAGAGAAGCTGCAGCTGGGTCTCCATGCTTTCTTGTATTCACTGGTAATGGAGAAATGTAGGTGGAACACAATGCCAATGGGTGGATAGAAACAAGTAAGGGAAGAAAAAGACCAACTGAAAACACAACAAAACTGGTAAGCATGAAAAGTGTTAGGAGCATCTGATCTGACAGCTTAGGGACAATCGAGAAGAGTCCAGTAGCAGACTGTACTGTGGTAATGATTATCTCTGAAGGCATATATGCTTGCTGGTCATCTGAGGTGGGAATTGCTGGGGAGTGGGGGGAGGAAAAACCCCCTCTGACTGCATTGTTTACTACACTGCTGGCTGTGGAGCTTTATTTCTCTAGTGTTTTGCATGGTAACTATGTTTGCACATGGTAACGAGCTGCCTGCAGGATTCTCTGATGTTTATGACCATCACTGCTGGGATCTTGATTGACTCAGGGAGCAAAGTTTGATGTTGTCTGAGCATATTAACTGATCAATGTTGCTGCATACAGGCCAAGAAAGACTGGGGTCCCCTGCCTAATGCCAACTCAGATTTGGATGCATGTCATTTATAGTCATGCAAAGCAATGTCACATTCTTTTCTTGTCCTTTGATCATACTCAGAAACTATAAATCCCCAGGGTGAAAACTTAACTGCACAGAAATCAAGAGCAAAACTCCCTTCAGTGATGCTAGGTTTATGGCGAAAGTTGTCTTCTTTCTTAAACGTTCTTGTAATTGGTAGAGAACTGTATTTATTTCCCTCCCCTCACAGCAAATAAAATGTCAGTCTAAGCAGTCAGGTAGTCGACCGAAAACAGTCAAGTTCAGGGTGTTGTGGGCCAATGATAAAAGTAGAGCCCAATAATTTTGTATTTTTCTCCTATTATCTGCAACGCACAGCGTGTTTTATGTGTTCTGCTCCACTGGGACCATCGTAAACTTGTTATTTCATTTGAACATACTCAGTGGGAGGTGACAGGTGCACTATTACAAAAAGATCTTGAAACTTTATCATAATATATTCAGCAAGGTGATAATGTAAAACCTACTGGGAAATAGAGAGAGGTGAAGGAGAAATTCCACACCTGGGGACTTATTTAATGTTTAAAGACAGAAAATGATTTAGAAGGGAAAATATCTCTGATCTGTCTAATCCACTGCCCCAAACCAGTTACCACGAAACCCCTGGTGCAGGAGGTAGATAGAGGAGATGACCTCCAGCTCACCTCAGCTTCCACTGCGCTCTCCAGCTTGTGTGCCAACTGGAGCAGCAAGGCACTTTAAATCGACACAGCTACCACTTATTTTCATGGTGTGACCTGGGACAAGGGAGATTTTGAGTGAGATTGGACTGACACACACACTGGAAACCCCTCTAGCACAAAAAGGGAGATCATGAGGTGAGGGACACTTCTCCAAGTGTAGCCAAACCCATCAGAAACAAGTTCTGTATTGATTTCCAGCTGGGACCAGTCCCATGCACTTTAATACTTCAGTTTCTGTATAGATTATTTAGATCTTGGATCCTTTACTGAAGCTTTCTGTAGAAGGGAAAGCATAACCAGAACCGACATTGGGGTCAAGACATGTGAGCCACTGTGTGACAGCTCCTTTACAGGCAATATTTAGTAACTGGCCATGGCTATCACAGCTGTGTTTTCTTCTCGGGCATCCTCATCTTCGTTTGATTTGTTTGCTTGCTTTCCCGCGCAGCTACCTTTAAAGATGAAGGAAAATAACCGTGTATTCTCTCCAAGTGAATGGTGCTTTGGAAGCGGAATGGCTAATGCTGGACTCTGCTCCTCCCAGCATCATCACAGAAACTCTGGCCCGCCTGATGAAGGCCCGTGGGTCACCCCCTCCCCCCACTTTTGCACCCCCCCTACCGCAGTGAGGAGTCCCCCGATCTCGGCAGATCGCCCCAGGTGTGCGAGCAGCGGCGCTGCCCGGCTCAGCCCAGCCGCTCCCTTGCTCCCCCCGCGGCCGGGGGGCCGCACGCCACCGCCTTTCCCAGGTGCTGCCCCGCCTGCGCCCGCCAGCCCCGGCCCGGCCCGGCCCCGCCGCCTCTCCATTGGTCCCGCCCGCTCCGCTCCGCTCCGCGTCGCCCCCCGGCCGGCGGCCGCGCCGAGACGCGGCGCCGGAGGCAGCGCTGCCCTGCGGCGGCGGCGGCGGCGGCGGCGGCGGCTTAAAGCGTGCGCGCCGGCGGCGGCGAGGGCGCGCTCACCTGGGCGCCGCTCCATGGGCTCCGCCGCCGCGCACGGCGGGGGCGCGGCGCTGCGAGCCGGCCGCCGGAGCTGCTGCGGGGCAGAGCCCAGGTGACCATGCGGGGGATCCGGGCTCGCCCGCCGCACGCTTCGGGGAGCAGGTAGCACGCCAGGTGCACGGCGGAACATGGACTGTCTCCTGCTTGTCGTCTGGACTTTACCTGTTGCGATTCTCAGCGGCAGATCCATGCAATTCCCGGCTCTCCTGTGGCTTGGAAGCACTGTAAAGGCAGGTCGAGAGCACTTTCTTTTGCAGTTACCTAGTGTACTTTCATACCAGGTTACTGCACAGTTTCTGGTGCCTTGTCTTTCTGCCTTCCCTTGTAAAGTAAATCTCGCCCAATACTCCTTTTTTTCTCTCTTTTTTTTTTTTTTTTTTCTCTTCTCTTGCAGACCCTTCAGCTGTGCTGCCTCTGTTGCATGTCTCATGCAGCAACTTTAACCAGTGACAGCATCAGTGAATTGAACCATGGTTTGTATAGCTCTTTCTGTCTGTGTATATGAACATTTGCATGGATGCTTTTTTTGGTGGACTGAGCGTTTAAAGGGAAGAAGCCACGGTGTTCGGGGAACATAAAGTAAAAGCAAGTTGGCTGCTGTAAAATAGCTAACTATGGGCAGATATTAACTTTTTAAGCCCTGTGTGCAAAAGCTAAAAGGAACAGTATATAATAGCAAAGCAAATGAATGAGATGGTAAATACATCCACGTTTACATGTGTGTTTAGAAAGATGAATGCGTATGTAGCCACAACAATAAAACCTCATGTTTCTGTTATGGAAGCAATGAGACTAAAGTAATGAAAAGATTTGGGTGGGAGAGCGGAAGAAGCCGTGCAGTGCACGCTAAGGGAGAGCAAACCTGGAGAGAAAAGACTCCCGAGTGAGAGCTCAGGAGCTGTTTGTTCCCAGGTTGCAGAGACTAACACTTAGATGCTGATGACCTGGGGAAGTTTGAAGTGCAGTGTATGCTTTTTATTGGGTGTGAGTGGAAACAAAGTACAACAGGGAACCACACCAGGGTGCAGAAAGGAAAACCGTCTTGCACCCTATCCTCTCCTCGCTGGGGGATTCCCTCTCCCCAGCAGCTGCTTGCATTTTTTGGCCACCAGCCTGCTTAACGTCCTCAGCTTCTGCCGTTGATTAACACCACTTGAGGAAAGTGAAAGCTCTTGATGTATTGTTTCCACTGTCTAAGGAAAAACAACCTATCACTGGTTATGTTTTTGGCTTAACGTGTGACCAATAAAGTCTGTCCAGGCAAAGAGATTGATAGTTTTTGCAACATCTGTTACAACACAAGGAGTGGGTTTTCTTCTTTAGCGGTGGTGTTTCAATTTAGGAAGATAAATGAATTCTTTTACTGTCAAATACATAGACATCTTTAAGTATTCATAAAGCAATACAGCTCAAACACTAAATGGGGCTGGGAAGCAGTTTATTCAGCATAATTACTCATGTAACCAGGAATAGGTGCAAAGTTACTACCTCAGCAAATGGTAAAATTCAGACCCAGCTTCCAGGATACAAGTAATCCCTGTATGGGTTGATCAACAGCAATGGTTATATACTTTAAGCTAGGCACCTGCTTATACAACCAGCTGAATTGTGGCCTGAATCTTTTTCCTTTCTTAGGTGGTTATGAGTAGATCTTGGCCTTCTCACAAATAGTTTCGTAATTTTTCACATACTTTGTCCAAAACAGTAAACTTCTTTGACATGCAATTAGCAATGGCTGACAAAAGGTTATTAGGTAGGATGTAATCTCTTTCTGCTGAAGGTCAGTTACAATTTGAAACCCGGTCTAATCAAGTCACTACAAAGAGATGAGGTCTCACTCAGTTAAGGCATTAATAAATTAATCCTTTAATCCATTTGAGCAAGTGGTACAGTTCTACAAAGTCTCAGTCATGGTTACCCCTACAGTGATGTAATATTTGCTGATTCTTAAGGAAGCAAAAAAAACCTCTCAGAGTGGCCTTCACATTTGACAGCAATTAATACAGGGGGAGGGGAAAAATCTACAGATCTGCTGGTGATGACAAATGTCTTCAGAAGAGCGATTGTGGGAATGTTCGCAGCTATGCTAGTTAGTCTGTACCTCTCAGTGGGGCAGAAAGGAAACAAACACAGTTTGAGAGCCTGTGTGACTTACAGGGGTAAGACTATACACACATAGCCTGCGGAGCTTTCGGGCCATTCCCTGAATGAGGAAATTGTTCCTGCCATAGTGAAAGCCTGATGCTTACCATGTTAGAATGATGCTTACCTTATTTGTTGGATACAAGAGCTGATGGCTAACTTTTTATCGTTACAGATTATGTATTTGTGACACCTGTCAAAGTGGATTCCAGTGGATCGTACATTTCACATGATGTTTTGCACAGTACTAGGAGAAAGAGATCAACTCAGAGTTCAAAGAGTTCCTTGCACTACAAATTTTCAGCATTTGGACAGGAACTTCACTTAGAACTTAAACCTTCGACCATTTTAAGCAACAGTTTTATTGTCCAGGTACTCGGGAAAGAAGGAGTCTCAAATTCTCAGGAACATGAAATTGAGCAGTGTTTCTACCAGGGATTTATAAGGAATGATAGCACCTCTTCAGTAGCAATATCTACATGTGTAGGCTTGGTAAGTGTTTCTTTAAAAAAAATCAGCATTGAAAATACTTTCATACATGGAATAGTAGCTGAAGGTATGCAATTCATACAATATCCAGGATACATAATCGTATGATATTCACCATTTGGTGATTATCGTAATGCTGCTAGTTACTGTAGCATTTAGCAGAAGAGGTTTAGTTATAGCCAATGAGCTGCATCATGCACTTTTATTTTTCTTATCACAGTCTTTCAAGGAAAGAACCCAAGAAGACTGTCTGGTAGTCCTAGTAATTATCCCATAGCAATTTTCATTTGTTATAGTTCGTGATAGTTTCTACATTTTTTGCTTGCTTTTAAGGAAATTCTCTTCCTGCCTTTGTGTATTACTATGAATAAAGAAAAAATAAATCAATCCATAAGCTTGTGAGAATAAAATATTATACCCAGGTTTGTCAACTGCTTTAAGAAAGGGTGAATTTCCTAGCTCAGCAGGAGTTATGAACCAATTTCCCTTTGTTTCCTTTGACAATTCCAGTTTTATTTGGGTTTGTAATTCTTGATTAGTTGATCTCTTATGGATGTGTTAAATGTTATAGTTGCATTTTTTCCCTTTATGGCTGTCATCCAAGTTCATGAAAAAAATTATTACTCACAAATGGTTTTTTTCAATATACATTTGATAGTGCTTATTGCCAGCAGAGAAGTCTTTACTGATGTAATTCAGAAGAATCATCTACAGAATTAATAGTTATTGATGTTTCTTTAGGCTTAAGCCCTTGCACAGCAATCTTCTGTGGATGTAGATTAAGGCTGTGACATTTACATGTTAGGTATATGAAGCTATCTGTATGCTTTGTGGTTGACTAAGGTCCAGAGGATATGTTGGGTCACCCTCTAGAAATCTGTTTTGCAAAGGCACTTGTCCATAAGGGCTATTAAACTGTGTGACAGGACCAAAAAAGGAGTACTTGAGACACCCAGTGTTTCCTTTGAAATTATAATCAGTGACTTGAGAAGACTGTTCATTAGGGAGAGCTGCTGAATACTGATAACTAGTTGAAGTAGTCTGGATTATATTTTGAATGGTCTACTTGTTTTCTCAGCAAGTTAGAGGAATTAGTATTTTATAGTTCATTTGAACAGTTGCAAATGTGACTTTGGAGCAGGTGCCATGAAATGAAGCTTGCTTTTGTTTTTTGAGCTGTGTTTGTAGTGATGAATTGTTAGTATCAGGTGTGCTTAGTTGTTGCTGTGGATGCTTGATTTTCACAACTGCTAGCTTTTACCATATTCATTCAGAACAAAAACTGTTTTCACTTGTTGCAGTGCTTGTCTTTTCCTCTAAGAGAAGTGCTCTATCTACACACAGCAGTTACAGTTTGGGTGATCTCCCCCATTTGGTCCCGTTTTGTTTTTTAACATGCTTTATGAGCTAAGTGAAGTTGGGCTTGTTAAGTCTTGTCTGGAGAAGGAAGGTTCAAGTCTGCCTCAGGTCACAGAGAAACAATGTGGTGATCTTAACTGAGACTGAAATGGATCTTTTACCACTGTCTCGACATAGAGATTGTTATGACTGGTAAGCTTCACTTAGAAAAGATCCAGAAACTGATCAAAAGAGAGTAAGTATTGTGGCATGAACAAATTAATTATGGCAGTACTTAGATTATCACCAATTAGAATCTCTGTCTTCCTTTAAGCAGTTCCAAGGTTCAATAGATTTCACTTTAATTTGTTATTTTAAACTGATAAATGAAGTAAACTTTTACTTATAATTATCTCCTGCAGAGTAGGTATCACAAATAAAGTATAATTGTTCCTTTCTCTGTATCCATTTATTACTTTCCGTGCACCTAATGAAGCCCAGGCAAGTTATCAATAGGATTCTTAGTCTTTGAGTTTGCAAGGCTGCCTTCTTAAAAGTGTGTCGTCAGCTGTCTGTAATGACAACTATGTCATTTTTTACTGTGATCCAAATTCAGTAATCATATGTTAAGTCTGGACGCTCTGCTCTGACCAAGAGAACCTTGTGAATAGCTTCTATATCCTCTTTGCACCAACTACTTTTGTCACTTGGTTGCCCTTCTTTCCTATTTGCTTTGTTCACTGCAATTAAACTGAAAGTGGTGTTTCTTCTATATGGTTGGTAGCACTAATCTTTCCATTGTTCCTTTCATTAGCAATAGCTTCTCTACAATAAAACTGCAGTGACCCATTCTTTCAAGCCTGGAACACCACAATGTGATTTGGAAGCAATTGCATTTCAATAGACTACAGGGACTCTTTGATCTAATTTTTTGGATGACCTAGAGTATTCAGTCATTCAGCTGTCTGTTATCTGCCATTGCCTGCAGAGTAGACTTTTGAGAGAGTCTGTATGAAATGGTTTGTTAGGCAGGATGACCTTAACTTAACACTGGAAAGGAGCAAGAATTTGTTGCTTTGGTATAGATCTATTAAGAGATGTGTGTATCTTACTCACGTTTTAATAGCTTGGTTGACAGTAAGGCCCCACATTTTTGTGCTGATTTGTTGATTTGAGACCCAATGTTTCCATCAGTCAACACAATTTTCTTGATGTGTCAGAAGGCAAAACTGGATCTATGCTCTTTATCTGAATAAGTACTCTAATTATATTAATATTTTAGGAGAATGTATAAGTTTGCTATGAGTACTGTCTCTTGCCTTTTCATCATCCAAGTGTTTAGGTACTTTGATTTTTGACAGGAAACTTGCTTTCTTCTGTCTTCTGCTCTCTCCTGCTTCAGTCAGCATCCTTTACTTGCTCTGGAGCATCTGTTAGGCAGCAACAAAGTGTGATTTATTTTTTTTTTTAATGAAATTAACTTCTATCTTCTATGCATGAAATCTTGTTTAGATCTTCCTAAGTGTCTGTTTCACTATCAGGCATTGAGTAATAGCATCAAACTTACTGACAGAGTATGACAGATTTATTAAAATTCAGGTTTACATTGTACATCACACAATGTGCTCAGACTTGCAAAAATTCTCAAAAGACGGATATACTTTGTACATCAATGGCTCAATGAGTTCATTTATGTTTATAAATACAAATTAGTTTCTCTCTCTGGCATCATCTTAGTGTGGCCCAAATAGAAATTAATGCAAAATTTTCAAGTCCTTTCTCCACTCATATATTCATTATTACTTTTAATAGAACTCTTCTGTTACTCCAGCATGCCTTCTTGGAGTTTCCTTCAATCCCTTGTGCTCTCCCAACTGATATATGTGGCCCACTGGTTTGTCTTGCTGCTTCGTCCTCTGCTTGCATTCTCCAAATCAAGCTGTTAATTCTTCCCAAATTCATTTTTTCCCCCAAAACTCCTGACTTGAGCTGATTCTTATTCTAATTATATGTTTTTACTACTACTATTATTTAGTAATATGTTCTTACTTATAATTGCCTTTAGCTATCTAATTGGGAGGGAGACTATGCCAAATCCACAGAATGTTGGGGTTTTTAAGTTTTTCTGAAGGAGGTGGTGCTGGCCACTGTTAGAGTAAGAAATTGTTTTCAGGACTTAGCATGGTCATATCTGTTTTCCTACCTCATTCCTTTTGCCCATTCTTATCCACATGTTGTGCTATGTCATCTTCATTAAAACCGGATGATCTATTATAGGTTCACCATCTTTAACTCCACTTTCATGATGACATTGTCTCTAAAAGCCTTACTGCTTGCTGTCTTCCTTGTCTGTGTATAAACTGTGTGTTGCCTCTCTTTATATGCTAGTTTTTGTCTCTTTTCTGTCTCCTTATGTTATGTCTATGTATACATAATCACTCTTGTATAAAGTGAGGTGTTTGCAGTCACACAGTAAATCAGGGTAAAATACAAGAGAACCCCAGAGTTCTCAGTAGTCCAGCTGTGTTTTAGAGACATTCTTAAAAGTAATTTATAACTGTGCATTTAGGAGAGGTCACATTCCCCTTGTGAACAAGAACTCTCACTTACAAAGTCAAACAAGTTCACAGTATAGTCCAATACACAACGTAGAAAATAGTGAACATAATGAATGAGTAATCTATTATATAGGATTTGTGGGGGTGATGTTGCTGTTTTATGGAGGAGACAGGTGAGGGCATATAGTAAGTGCAAAACATGTGCCCGGAGGAAAGAAACAGACATACAACAGAAAGAAACTCGTTCTACCATTACATCACAGAGGATACATGCATGTGTATTTTGGGTCAGAGAGAAAATGAGTACAGTTCAGTGGAACAGTTCAGGTCCTTTAAAACTACATGATACACAGTTTTATTGTTCAGGCCAAATTTAGCCCTAAATAACACACTACATGGAGGCCTGAGAGGCTGCACCTGCTTACGCTAGAAGTGGATGCGGGCCATTCTCTCCCTTGTATTTATGTATCTCAATTAAAAGAGTGGAGTCAGCTTCATGTACTAGCTAGTGCCCTCCTTTGTTTTTGGTAAGATGTGATTGAATCTTTCATTATAAGGGGCCTCTTTCTCTTGTCTCAAGTTCTGTTATGTTTGTTAGTGTCTAGTCAAGGGAAGAGAAAGAAGAGAGAAGGATGAATCATGTTACACTCACTGAGCTGTCAGAGGAGTCTACAACTGGAAAAAGGGTTAGATGCAGCACTGAGAGATAAACAGGAGATGCATTAATTCAATGGAAGTTGTGTGTGCATGTCTGAGGGCAGGACTTTGTGCTCAAAGTATCAAAGAAGCCACAAAATTAAAGCTTCTTAATGCAGTCTGGCCACCAAAGAGGCAGGCAGGCTAGGCAATTCATATACCCATTCTTTGTAGTCATTTAATTGCACCCTGTATTAGCATTAAGTTCATGCTAACAACAGCCTCTTATTCCTAGAGCTCACACTTTAAGTCCAATTAAATATGTTAAGACAAATCCCAAGGTTCTTATGCAGACAAACTCCCATCAAAATCAGTAAGCCAGACTGCTGGTAAAAGTACAAAATAATTGCCGTTTGCAATGAGGTTCCTTTAGAAACCTACAGCTGTAAAAATAGGACAAGATTTGGCCCACTGGGACCCTGAAGAAAAACTAAGTATAGAACTGGTGATTTGACTTATTCTCAAAACTATTTTTGGTCTGCCCACAAGCCAATATACAAATTCTACATCTTCTGCCATTATACCAGCACAACATGAACAGCATCTGGTGTATGAGTTCTTTGACTTTCTTTATATTCGCACACCATTACATCTCCATTCTTTATAAAACACAAACTGTGTTTTACAAGTTCATAATTTTTTCCACTGTTTTGATGGACGTTTTGCCATAATATGGTAACGATGAAAATAAAACGAAAATACAGGAAAATGAGGTGACAATCAGGAAAAGCCATATTCTTGAAGATATTTTGAATTCTAGTAGACAGATACAAGACACTGTTTCTAGTCTCTGCATTGAATTGACTGTTGATGAATTGTGTGATTAGATTATTGATTGCCCTTCTCCATATCTGTCTGATAAGTTTTATGTTTTACTCCAACTTTAGCTCTGCAAGACATAGACAGTTTTATCCCAGGCATTTTGACCCTACTGATTCCTGAATGGGTGAGAAATGGAGTTGAAGAGGATTAATGATGGAGAAATAATCTGCTTCTGCAGACAGGAAAAGTAATAGAGGTTGCATTTCCTCCAGTTTTTATATTGAAAAATTGAAAACCTGGAACATACGTGGAGGAATTACTACGTGACCGAGAGCACTTCGGCTCCATCAGCCTGACCACAGTGGGCTGTGGATGCCAAACAGCTTACAAGAGTGCCCACAGGAGCTGGTCCTCTCAGTCATTTTCCCCTGTTCCGTTCCTGCTTAGCTGGCAGGAAGAGCATGGAAATTGTTTGCTTGTCTATTTCAAACCAGACTTCAGGCTCTTGCGAGCACCGCTGCTTGCACCCATAAAGTAGTTCCAGAAGCAGAGAGCCATCCATTTGTACATAGATCTGCAGGTCATCCTGGCCTTTCTTGTTAAGCAGCAGTGTTATCATGGTTTCTAAAGGAATTAGTGGACTCCCTCTATACTTGAAACATCAGCACTTTTCTTGCTGTAGCAAAGTCTTTCCATAAAGCTTAGTTCCCACACTTCCCCTACTCCGTAAGAGAGAAGCTTATAGTCAGATGCCTTCGTAAGGGTCAGGAGAGAATGACCTGTCTGCACAGACTTGACCTCTTCATAACAGGATGCCTTTGATGTAAATGAGGATTTTTATTTTAAGCGCCACTATTTTCATTTGGACTGTACCATCTCTGCTGCCGAGATGCAACATAGTCTCTTTTGCACAGCTGTGAACTGCTGAACGTCTGAAGTATTTCTCTTTCTAGAGGCAGATTCTAATAACTAATAGCAGCTTTTAGTCGCTAATAATTAACCTAGACAAGATTTTCTTTCTGTCATTTTCCTCTTCTTTCTCCACTTCAGAGGTGTTTGAAGAAGATACTAGGTTTGCAGACCAGGAGTGTAAAGGCTTTTATTTACCCAAAACACAATGACAGTCTGTGAAACTAGTTCAAATCCAACTCAAGCAGCCCAGTCCTAGAGCTCTGTACCTGACACATAGCTGTAGAGTGGAAATCACATGAGTGTCTTGGCTGTGCCCTGGCCCTGCTGCACAGTCCACTTAATTTGAGCAAACAGTGGTATCAGAACTGTTCTTAAACTGTTTTGGTTGTTTTTTTCCCGCCAAGCTTACTCCCTCCTTAGCCTCTCTGCAAAACCAGTGCTCTGATTATAAATGACAGCTGTGTGATTTGCACACTTGTACTTGGTTGGGAACTTTGTTTCAACAAAGGCTGCCCAGTTACAACTGGTCTGAATCATCACTGGGAGTTTGTTACCAGCTCTCTAAGTCCCTCAGTCATTTTGGCACCTACTGTTTTTGTGTGTCACAGCTGTGTTTAAGTCTACAAGATATTTAAGATGATAATGTTTTCTAATTTGCAACTGTTTAGGGAAGGGTTTGTGTTTCTGATGCACGGCATGTCCCATACTCTTCGAAAGAGATGGTAGATTGATCACTGGGACTGCTGTCCAGTACTGCCAACAGTGAGAAAAGGGTGGAGGTCTGAAGACTGTTTTCAGTCAACTGTCTGTGGTTTTGAAATTTGCCATCCATGGATGGAGGCAAGATAAAAGCTGGGACCATGCTAGACAAAGCCATCAAGAGCTGTGATGCCAATAATGTATTAGTCAATTCTCTAAGACAGTTTTAGAGCTATCTGTATCTGATTTCATTCCCTCCTGAGCATCAGTAATGTTGTTGGCTAATAGATATATAGCTGTCTAGGGATTTCCTAGAAAATACCTGCTTTCACTTTTTGGAAGCTGCAATGTCAAGTGATAACCCAATAGCAGCCCTACCCCCACTAAAGTCAGCAGCCTTTTTGGTCATCAGAATTGTTCCCTCTGACTTGACTCCTGACCAAATACAAAAGCTGTTAGCTCTATGTGCCTCACTTTGTAATGGCCTTCTCACAGTGAGCTGGCAGGACAGGGGTTAAACTTAGTTATCGCTGCAGTGAGAGGTAGCAGTGGAGCTACAGTGAATTTTATCAGCTGAAACTTGGACTTTGATATCTTTTTTTCTAAAACCCAGTGATTTGGTGTTAGGAAGGCTCTGAATAGTCCTTAAATGGTATCTGAATTGAACTTTAATGGATAATTACATTACAAACAAGGTTTTCCTCTGTCTTTTTGATCATGTCACTGGGAGCAGAAATGTTGGTTCTTTCTTGCCTTTTCTTATCCTGTTTTAATCCCAGTTCTGTTGCTGCAGGTCTACCATAAATTACAGTATGCTAAAGGAATTTCCCATTGATTTGCTCTGACAGTGATTTGACCAGCTATGTGAATAGCTGATGGAAGCAGTACTTATCCTTGGTTCAGACAGTACAGCATTGACTAAAGCTTCAAGGTAAACATTTACGGAAGAAACCTGAAATCATAATGCCTTGCAGCTCAGCACAATTTACAAACATGTATTAATTAAGCATCAGTAGTGGCTTTACTGTGTGTTAGATGAGAACAGCATCCTGGCTTATAATAGGCTGACATCGGTAACCTTTTACTGTTTATCATGCTCGGAAGTCACTAAGAATGAGGGTGAAGAAATGTCAAATAATCAGGTCATATGCAAGTGAATGAGTCTTGATGGTTGAAGCTCAGTACCGTGGGAACCATTATTGTCCAGAGTAATTTCTGGAACATGCAAGTTAATTTCTTTTTTACAATGTTAGTTCATAAGCTAGGGAAATCTGCAAACAAGTTGTGTAGTCAGATGAAAGCCTTTTCCTGAATCTTGTGTATGGCTGCCCAGCTAGTTCCTGCCAAAAAATAGCAAAAGTAAAAAGTTTGATGACAAAGATAATAGGTCTTGAAGTTATTCTTGCTGGAATAACAAGGCCCAGCACAAACTTGCTTAACAGAAGAGGAAGCTGAGGCAATAAAGTGATATTTACTTGCACAGACAATAGGGCATTGCCTTTTCACTCTTCTGTGGCATTACCATTTCTAGCTGCTTCACTATGTACACAGCGCACTCATGGCTTTATTCTTTGAGGACTGGATTCTTGCTGTTCACAGTGGGATCACTTGAATACTTGTGCCTGCCTGCCTAATATATGTTAATTGAAGGACTTTTGTGTCTCAACATCTTTATTAATATTAATGATATGAGATTTTTAATGGACCTATGCAAAATATGCTTGACCTAGCTTGAGCCCTCACTTTTGTTTTTATACTCTGCAGCACAGTGTGACTTCCAACTAATTTAAGAATGTAATACTATATTCTGTGGCAGAATACACAAAATAATGAAACGTAGATTACTCTTCAGAGCTGCAGTTTCTGTGCCATGAGATATAGAATTTATATAACACCAGAATATAATTAGGTTTTTTAAATCTTGAAATTAAAAACAGATTTGCTTTTTCTTTATGCAAATTATTGCACTTCAGTAAAAAGAGTGAGCATTTTAAAATAATTCGATCTTGAGCAGGCTTGTCTTATGCCACACGCGTTCTTTTTTTAGGAAGAAGTCATCAAAACAGTTAAGTCTATTAGGCTAGACTAAACCTCAAGAAATATTTCAAGTCAATATTGTAATTGAGGTGTAAGCTGGTCATGGTAAGGGATAGGTGTAAGTGCTGTGACACAGTATTGGAGAAGAACGTCTAAACTGTTCTAAAAATCTGGCTACCCAGTTTGATTTCCTGCTAACACTTGACAAAAGTCATGCTATTTGTTTTGTTGAATACAAGTATAAATTAGATGTTTAAATACCAATCTTGGGCTAGGGCTGAGGTGAATTTTTTGCAGCCCACTGTGAATGATTACAGTAGGGCCAAGTAAAATGCTTCTGTCACTTTTGCACTTTTTTTGCTACTTTGTCTCACAAAGGATCATTTGTTATATTCTGCTCTATGTTACATTGTTTGCAATAGATGGCTGTGAAATCACTGTAGAGACCAGCCTACTACAGCAGTATCTCCAGCCTCCAGTAGGTTTTCCTGGTTTGCTGGCTTCTCTTCATGCTACAAACCACGCTGAAGGCCATATGGATATTTTTTTTTCCCACTCCCAGCATCATGTACTGATGATCAGATAGTTATCTTGCCTCTAGCGGCAAAAGCTTGAGCAAAGGGGTGGAAAAAGGACAATTTGCAGGCTGAGACTGAAGTGAGCAGCTGATGTCTACTGATTTGTGCAGCACAATATCTTCCACTCTCATTAACAGGTATTTGCTGATTCATGGGCTTCATCTAAAGCTTGTAGTGAATAAAAAGTTTTATGCTGGCTGCTTTAGATCAGAAACTGGCCTCAGGAGCCTTTTCTTCCTCCCTGCATCATCTTGGCCTTTGAGTCAAGAGGCACACCATTTCTTTGGGAAACATTACTCCAATTACTATGTCGTTTAGAAAGATATTTTGCAAATGGAGAGTACCACTGGCTCGTCAAGAAACTGAAGCATGTCTGCTGCTACTGGCAGGCCCCAAAACACATCTTGTAAGTAATCCAAGGTGGTGCTGTATAATCAAATTTCACTGAATCAGAAGTGAGGTGGAAGAAAACAGCCTACTTGAAGGGCAAAGAAACCCATCTGCAGACTGACCCTATGCTGTTCTTATGGACCACTTGGACTAGTAACAGCCAGGAGTGAAATGAGGCAGGAGTTCAGGCAGTTTCCCAGAGAACCAGCTGCTGCTACTACTGCTAGAAAACACACTGAAGTGCTTGGCATCTGGTGCCTGCAGCTGCCAGATACATTTCGGTGTACTAATGCCAACTGTTTTCATTCTGCTGTGCTGCCAGAGTATTATGACAATGAAGGAGTGAGTGAAGCAAGATGGCCATCAAAAAATGTGAGGTCAAGAGTAAATGTAAAGAGGTTACTTGGCCTAATCCCAATCAAGTCCTGATTAAGTCAAGTCTGATATTGGGAGTAAAAGAAGAAAGTAGCTTTTGAGGCTTGTTTCCCTTGTTAGACAGGAGATGGACTTCACAGTTTTTGATCTACAAAAATTTGTAAGGATATTATCACTTGTTATCCTGGGGACACCTGTAGGAGGCAAGACCTCGTTCATCATCTGCTCTTGGTAGGAGAGCTGAATAATTGCAGAGCAGAGAACATGTAGTCTGTTACATAGAAATAGTTAATTGAGTCCTCTGATTTCTGTGATTCCTCTGCTTACCAGAGAGTCCTGGGTGGTCATTTTAACTGCCTGAAGCACAGTGTGTCCTGCAGGTCTCACTTAATGAAGACCATGCATGAACCCAAATACCGGGTGGGAGCTGTGACAGAACAGCATACAGTTGGTGCCATGTGCATTGAACATCAGACTAATGGTATGGTGAGAAAGGCTTGCTTTCTCCATCAGCCTGTGTGACAGATGAAATACCAATGGCAAGACAATCTGGATCAGTAGCTGAATCGGAAAGAGAGGCTGATGCATAGGCAGTTGAGGCTGGGAACAAAAATGTGCCAGACTTTGGTTTGGCCCATGAATATTGCACTGGTTCTATTCACAGGTTCTCAACTTTTGGGTGCCATGAGCAGTTTATTTTTGTTGTAATTTTCCAAGTGTTTCTTGAAAACTAGCTTTCTGGTGCACAGAATAGCACCACAACACTAAATTAGTTAAAGTAGCTTGAGGGCTGAGGGAATAGTATATTTTTTGTTGTTGTTGTGGCTGTTCACATTATGTATTTAATCATTTTAAGATTAGTGTTTGGGAAAGTCAGGAAGATGCCATAATGTGAGAAACAAAATGGAAATGTTGTTCACCCAGAATGAAGGTCTGTCTTCTGCAAACTGGCATTTGTGCATAGCAAAGGTTACTCTACCTCCACACCCCACTGCTCTGTTGGGTGGTTGTGGTTTAACAGAAGATGTAGAGCATTCCCCCATGGGGCTGTGTTTCCTGCTTACTGTCAGCCTGCTCTGAATGGTGCCCATGTGCTCCAAGCTACCTCCATGGGTCTGCCACATACCCTTAATGAAAACTTAGCCTCTAGACCTGACTTTTTGCATTTTACTTGCCAATGAAAAGGAAGATAAATTTATATATACATACATATCTATACCAATGCACTGAACTGGTACCAGTCCTCTAATCTTGATTTTACAAAGGACAGTGCAAGTCAGTGTCCATTGTCTGTGAAATATTAATATATTTGTATTTCTATAAAGTTGCATAAGGCAATGCTCTTTACAGTTGTTGTCTCTTCTGCCATTCAAAACTATATTATGCGCTAGCAAAATAGTAATTATCATTTAAATTAACACCTTCATGTTTCTTCCAGGAAGGGACTTAAATTTTAAATTTTAAAGAGAAGGTTGAAGTGATTTGTCTCTTATTTTTATAGTAAGTGGATGGATGTAGGGTTATGGCAAAAAAATGTTAATGTAGAGGATGTATATCAGTCTTGCATGACTTCTGTCATTGTATGTTAGTATATGTTAAAGGAATTAGTCACTAGAAGTCTATAAATTATCTTATAAAATTTATTTACTCTTTTAAAAAATCAAATTCATTTCGGATAGGTGAGATTTGGAGAATTAGTACAAATAACATGAAAAACTACGGAAGTTCCATGTCCTATTCTCATCCTTTTGAGGGGTTCAGTGGAAGTGTGTAAAGAGAAGCTCTGGACAGGGGTGATTAAATGTGGAATCTTGTGCTGAAACTATTCCAACAGGATGGGGAGTGTAGTTTAAAAGCTCTCTTATCTTACCAGCATTCTTGTGCGTGCTAGCTTTCCACAGCAAGATGTTTGATTGATTCATAGCAACTGATGGGCAGTTTAAAATTACAAAGCTTTCAATTTCTTTGTTCCTGATAGTTAAAGAGGGTGGGCATTTCCTGATTATACGGTATACATTGAAAATATTTAAGTTCCCTATGGTGCTATTTGTGACTAATTTACTTCCACAGCACATTAACACTGCTGGTTTTATGCTGTGGGAGTGTATAGTGTAACACGCTGTGAAGAGAGGAAATGTTTCACAACAAGAGGTCCTTCTGGCTTTTCCTTTCTTTACATTACCACCTGGAAAGAAGAAAAGGTGGAGTAAATGACTGATGATCCAGATGGATTGCATAGCTATGACACATTTAGCTGGGCAAGTTCACACTGAGAAGTGGCAGGATTGCACTTTAACTCCTGGAAGCGTATATAATCTTATGTAGGAAGATGTGTAGGCACAAAAAGAGCTTGCCTACCTTCATGCCAGTAGTCTTTTGGCAGGCAGTGCCCCTTTAGTGGCCACTGAGCAGCCAGATTGTTTCGTGGAAAAGTCAGGGATACACGAATGTGAGGGATAGGGGCTTGAGGACAGGGTCTAGCAGAGAAGTTAGAATCTGAGAATGATAAATCAGTGGCTCTGTGAGTGACATGGAGCTTCAGAAAGACTCGGAGTGGGAGGACCATGTTTTTCACTTTTCACGTTCGCTTTTCTAATCCTTGCCTATGAAAATAGAAAAATTATCTCTTGTATATGGGAGCTGGTGTGGTTTGATGCGCTACTTATTTGACTCATTGAGCACTTCTCAGCACACAAAGGGTATCCTGATTTCTAAGTAAGGGCTTATGATGCTACAGCAGCTAAGCTGTGCAGCACTTATTAAAGGAATGTGTCTTTGAACTCGGGTTATGCCTGGAGTCCACAGAGAGCAGCCACTGGCTGCAGTGTGGCATGGAGCAAACTCACGTCTCGTGTTCTGTGGTGTCAGGATGCAGCAGAGCGCACACTCAGGCCCTGGGACTAGGAACTACCTATGAGACTGAAGTGTCTGTAACTCACACATTTTCCTGATGTCCCAGAGCCTCTGTGACCCTGACAGCACATTCCTCTTGGGGCTTTTTTCTTAACCTATGCTTAACCTGACCTTTGCTTAACCTACTGCTCAGTAGATTCATTGCAGAAAGTAGGTCAGGCTGCTTAGGAAATTTTGTCTCCTAAATCTCCTGCTACTTTTTTTTTTTATTATCCTTTTATAACTGCAGTGTGATGGGCAGCCAACAAATTCCATGTAATTGTATCTTCCTTGACTTTACTGCATTTTTATTTCAATGAGAAGGCCTATAGTGTTTAACATAATGGCAGCATCTGTGGTGATAAATTTCTAGATTTCTTGAACCAATTTAATATAAATACTATCTCATAGAAGAAAATGTTGCTTTCAGGCACAACCTTCCCTTTGTCACTTTATCTTTCCTATTTCCTGGGATCTCAGAGATCATCACAGTGTTACTTAGGTTTTTGGTGCTCCACCAAATACATTTTGAGAGCTTAGTATGTAAGGTAGTGCACTGAAAACACTACTGTACAAATGCTTTCATGAAGAAATGCTATTAACTTTATTGAAAATCACAGCAAATGGTGCTTGCTGACCCAGCAAAGCTCTCCCTTCTTGCATCAGTTCCTGGGGGACTCTGTTGAAATGGGAACCTTTATGTCCTCTCCTCAGCTGCTGCTTTGTCCTCTGTTCTTATTTCTGATTCTCAGAGGTGTGTAATACAACTGACTTCTTCAGTGAAAAGATGTAAGAGACTGCTCCCACACCATCTTTCATACTTTTCTTAAGACTCTTTCCTGCTAAAGTGTCACATGATTGACAGGCTTATACTAAAGTCTCCTTTTGCAAAATGAGTGTAACCTTTCATGACCAGTTTAGTTCTGCAGGCCTACTCAGTAAGTACAAGTCAAACATGGATCTGAATACTTGGAAAATGTTGTGTCCACATACTGGTTTAGACTTCTACGTTGTACCTTGACCCTGTCAGTAGACAGGATGTCAGGAGATGTAAATTGATTTATTGGGTTGAATAATGGATTTACTGTACTTATGCTGAAAATCTGGACCAATATTAAGATAGTATTACTGTTTCCGCTTTAAGACAGTCATGGCATAGTGCTTTATTTCATACCAGATCGGGACCTTTTTGTGGTAGTTTTTGCATGTCATCACAGGGTTTTTTACTACAGAGATTTCTGTAGTTAGAAAATTGTACTGAAAATTACTTCTCATCAAACTTTCATTTATAATAGTACTAAAAACTTTTCCAGTCTGGGACAAATCCACCCAAATTTCCTGCTTTTAATTTCAGTACAGTTACGTACTGAACACTAGCAGAGCAGTTATAGCATGCTCACCTTTGTGCATCATTCCCTTAAAATAGAAACATAGGCCAACTTGTGGGAGAGACGAGTGTGAATGAATGTGCAGTTTTAAAGCAGGGCAAGGATTAATGCAGTATGTCTGAGCACTGCTAATTGGTAGCATTTGGCTACAAGTAGGAAAGCAAAGAGTCTTTGGACCTGTGTTATATTTGGCAATATAATATTCTGAAGGAAGGTTTCATGGCTTTAAATGCTACCAACAAATATAAGGCTTTTTCATGACATGCAATATAGGCGTAAGTTACTACATTAATCTTAGCAAATAACTAACTTATTCAAATGCCCATTTTTAACTAAGATCTGGATGCTAAGGATGTTTGTATAGTTTGTATGGTTATCTAAATGTTACATCGAGTTGCTGTTGTACAGGTTTCTTAAAGTTCTGAAAAACTGAGAAAAGGATGAGGTCTTGTTTTAACTGAGTGAATCTTTGCGACGCTGCTGCCCTGTGCTTCAGGTTTAATAGTATGAATTACATTCCATGTTTTACTGAATTGCCATTTCCTGGAAAAAAAAAATGTGGTTCAGACACACCTAGGCTGCTGTCCTGTTTAGAAGAGGCAATTACAGCAAAAGAGAAGATGAAATTTATTTCCTCCTCCCCCTTTCACAGTGATGCCAAGTAGCTATGCTTTATAGGCATGTAAAAACCAGAAAGCATTATAGCAAGGGAATTCCTAGTTATGAGCAAACTTATCAACCTTCTCAGACTCCAGTAAACATGACTGCATATTTCTGGGTCACATACCATGTAGCATAGTTGTTCCTATGATGTGCCAAGGGACAGATAATGGGCAGAGACCTGTTTGCGGAATGTGTCTTTGAACAGGGCACTTTCTGGCATGGATCCCTGCCAGGTGGCACATACCTAGCTATCTTGCCACCTTCTGTGCGTAGTGCAACTGGTCACCTGATTGCAGCTCAAGCTACTGAGTGACATCCTGAAGGCCAGGCTGCAGTTTATAGTGAGGAAGATAGAGGCATTTGAATAGAACAGCCCAACTAGGATCAAATGTGAGCCTTCACAAGTCTCTCTTGAGCATTTAATGGGTTAATTACAAAATCCTGCTTATAAAACTGAGAAACAAGGCACAGAGAAGCTGACTTGCTGAAGAACCGGGAGTTTAATCCAGATAACCCAGACGCCAGCTTGACAATCTTACTCTTGGGCCATCTTTACTTCTTGTTTTCCATTCCCTTAAAGGCCTAAGCTCTTTTGTTCACCTCCCTTTCTCCTTCCCACATAGATATTTCAACATATGTATATGTCTGTGTATGTGGAATATCAGCAAAGCTGATACTTTGCTCCCTACAGAGTTCCTTGTGACCACTCTCTCATGTAACTAATCCATAGCAATGTATACTGCAACAAGGAAAATTAAAAGGTTGGGAACCACTGACCTAACTTCTTAGTAAGCAATACAGCTGGCAATCAGATGTAACCTGAGCTCCTCGTTATTGGAGCTGCCTGAGCTATTCATAGCAAAGTAAAATTGCTATGGGAATTGAGCTGGATTTATTTTGTTTGAATGCAAATTATCCCAGGTCAGACAGGCTCAGATCTTCTGCCCCCTTCAAATTCATTTGCATCAGCTCTGCCAGGGTGAAGCTGGAGGATCTTTGCTGGGGAAAAGTGGGTATGGATAGTGAACTGCCACTGCCTAGACCATTTGCTCTGGGGCTTTGATGCAGTCCATGTAAGTGACTCTGAAGCCAAGACCTCTGATCAGAGTGAAGGGTCTACCATCGGCTAGCCCTATGTGGTGTCCAAGTGCATTAGGTAAGTCGCTCTCTCTCATGGCTGCAACTTCATCAGGGTATCTTGTAAGGAACAGGAGTCTTTCACACTTATCTGCCGCTCTCACTCATGATTCTGAAAGGTCCAGCTGCCAAAGTCCCATCATCACAGGACAAGCTGTTTTCACTAAAAAAACACCAGAAGTTTGATAAAAGGTAAAAAACTTCTATAAAACTCATTTGAAAATGGTTCAAGAAATCAGAAAGAAAATAAAACACCAAAGTCTTTTGGCATTATTTAAAAAAAAAATCTCAATTTATAGTGTTGTTTCCTGCAAGGCCTGATTCATGACTTTTAATGTTTGGAGTTGTGTGTCTGATAGGGAGGAATGTTCCTGATCAGAAACACTCAAGCAAGCATCTGTTAATGCTAAGTACCTATGGAAAAGAATTTCCAAGTACTGATTTTAGTTATCTATCATCAGTTCTCTTTTTTTTTTTAAGCTGTTCATTTTCTGTGTCACTACGCCTTAATCTTCCTGGGTTTGCCCTTATCACAACTATAGGAGCAGAAGATTCATTAAGGAGGCATGTACTTTCCCCACAATATTAGTACATCTGAATTTCATCCACATAAAATCAATTAGCTGTACACAAATGAGGAGGAGAATCTTGCCAGAACGTTTTCATTGCACCTAATCCTTTGAGCAGCATGAATAATTCATAGGAAATCATCCTTAGGGTGAAATTCTGCCCTGTCCAAAGGTCTGTTAAAGATCTAGGCATCCTGAAGTCACATTTCAGAGATTTAAGAGGAACATAAATGGTGCTTTTGTTTTGTGCTGTTACACAGAACGAGAGAACAGAGAGGGCTGCGTTTTCTACGCTTCAAAATTGCCAAAAAGGTTCACCTCTTCTCACGCTTTAAGGATTCTCTTAAACCATGCACTCAGCTACATGGGATGCTAGATTAGGGGACTAACTAAGCTACCTTCTGAAGTCACTTGTTCTGTTATTCTTGGTGTACCATAAGTAACTAATCAACTGGAAGACAGGAAAAGTGAAGCATAGATGCATTCATAAAACAATCCTGCAGTTTCCTGTTTACTTTGCGATGGATTTCAGAACTGTCATAAGTAATAAAGTATCATGATTTTATCTTACAGTTGCAGGGATTTGCTTAAACAGGCCATACCCAAGTGCTTGTACAGTTACCAAGCTTAAATTCAAGCTGTTGGTTTTAGCTAATTGCTTTCCAGAACCATTATAGCAAGCCAAAGAGCCATATTGATGAAATCATTAATGAAGTGATCTTGAGTGCAACTTGGTTGACTTTGGGCACTTAAATATTATTAGTGTATGGTTAGTGTCATAATGCTGTAAGTTTACATTAGTGTTTTTCTTCTGTTCATTTATCATACCTACTTCTGTTAAAAAAAAACCCAAACCCAAACAAACAAACAAAAAAACCCATGAAAAATGAGGGTGCTCACGTACTGACAAGCAAGTATTTAATCTGTGGCAAAGCAATCAAATTTGTGTTGGTTCTAGCATATCTCATTACCCTGCTATAAATACCAATCTAATACATTTAAATACCAGTGTGACTGGTTCATTTACCTTAACTGGAGGAACAAATAAGAAAATTTCCTTATTTACCATATGTTGACAGAGGGTTGCATAAAGATGTTTTAAACAAGTTCAGTCAACTGCAGAAATACAAAGGCACTATTCAGAGATAACACTGTCTTTGTTCATATAGGAATAATTAAAGACATGTAATTTTGTTACCTTGTTTTAATAATTGCTGAATGTTCTGCATAGCACTTCTTTTGAGTAACTAAACAGAGTAGTCTTTCATGACTAACTCAGGCAGGCAATTTAAACATCGTACTCTCCTTCTGTCAGATCCTCAGACAATAAAATGCTATATTGTTACGAACTCTTTAACATTTTACATTTGCAAGAAATCTATCTTATGTTAGAAAATGGAAGAAATTGAGTTATTTTTGTGAGTCACTTAGAATCTAAAGAAAAATGTGATCTGCTGTACAATTCTCAAGTCAGAATAGGCAACAATTAGTGATGCTAATGCTTCTTTCACAATAAAAATATTTTAGTGTGTATAAAGGCCATTAACTTAACCTAAACATTTGCTGTGGTACAAAGCCAGATATTCCAATCTGGTGAAAATCAGTAAAGATCTGCTGAGGTTACTCTCATCAGCCAAGGACCCAGTCCAATAAAACATCACGTTTGTACTTCCCTGACTCCAGGGTAGTCGTCAGTAACTGCCCACATACAGACTTGATACTTTTCTGAAGAATGGGTGAATTTGTTTGGCAAACATAAAAGCTAGGGAAAAGTTTAGTTAACTTAAATTCTTTCTTTCATTTAGTGTGTTTGCATGCCTTTGTGCTGCCTGGTTTGGGATAGGATCAAAAATGAACATGCTCTGAGTTTTACTCGTGGGATTTCTGACTTCAATAATACATGTGTATTATTGGAAGCCTCATGAGAGTCCATTCTCACTAGTTTCCCAGAACATTTTCTTTCCCAAATTGGTATAAATGCACTCTGGAAATGCTTGCAGAGACAATGTTCAGCTCAGTGGGAGCTCCTGGGTGCTTAACACTCTTTAAAAGTCAGTAATTTATTTAACGACATGGGTATGGATTTAGGGT
The DNA here is from genome assembly GCF_023638135.1 of Falco biarmicus. NCBI lineage: Eukaryota > Metazoa > Chordata > Aves > Falconiformes > Falconidae > Falco > Falco biarmicus. The sequence goes on from NC_079302.1 coordinate 8,234,216, forward strand.
CCAGCCTTGTCACTTTTTGCTGGAGAATCATGGGTCGTACCCCTGTCACTGTGTCTCAGAAGCTTGTTTCATTTACCCAGTGCTTCAGCAACGTGGGCACATCTGTGTGAAGTGCCCTTCTGAGTGGGACAAAAATAGCTTCTGGAGGTAAAACACACCTTAGCTCTGTTAGCTGCTGCTGTCCCGTTTGCAGTTACCACCCAGAAAAGGAGCTCTAGGTCATAGCGAAGAGGGAATGAACTTTAATTACCATGATTTACTGCCATTGGTTTGGCTGTTTGCTCATGATGCTTCCCAAGGGTAAAGATATCTTTCACCTCAGCAACACTTTCTGCAATTTGGCTCCTTCTTTCTGCTTTGCCAGATATGTTGCTTGTCATTTTTTCTACCTAATTTCACATCTTAATTTGCTCATTTTGATTATATTTTCCAGAGCATTGACATTTTGACCCTAACCTGAGAGGTGCTCAATAACCCATCTCTCAAAAAGTCAGTTAGTGATAACAGGTATGTACAATTCCAGGTCAGGCTGGGCTGTTCAGCTGGCTATAATTCTTGGAAGCAGTTTTTCTTATGACTGTAGTAAGGTTATAGTCTCACGTATTTTTCAGACTACCAGCTTAACCCATCTCAAGAGGTGAGTCTACTTCATTACAGATTCTCTAAAGAAACAATAATTTATTTAAACTGCTTGCATGATGCAGGATTGCTTTGGACAACCTTGTACTAGTATTGGTTGAATATCCTTGCTCTGGAGGAAAGAGGAAGCCATATGATGAATGTTGGCAAACTTACCAGGACTTTATTCTACCTGGGTTTCCTTAGCATGTGTGAGAAAACTATGTCTCTACCCCGTTTTCAAGGCTTGACCCAAACCCCATTCTGAACAGCTGGCACTTTTCCTGCTGTCTTGACCAGATTTTGTGTCAGGCTGCTGGTGTATGCAGAGGGGACTGCCATCTCCACATGATGTTCTCTCAGTATGCATTTGAAATAGGGCTGAAATCAGTCGCTGTTCTCCAAGCTGCTGGTCATGAACTAAATGCTCCAAAATACCATGTAGAGACACATAAATGTTACACTGTGCCTGAGCTAATAACCTGGTCTCTTAGCAGCTACATTGTTTCTAGTTTGAGCTGGCTTGCCACCAGCTGCCCTGGAGTATGTGCAGAATGAATGGAGGGCTGAGAGCAGACTGAAGGTCATGAGGTCATTTCTGTACTTCATGATGGAACTATCATCATCAGCTTATAAAACCTGAGGGAAGGGCCTCATCTCCCCATCAGTCTGTGGTGGAGTCTGAGTGGAGGTACAGGAGTTATGGGGAGACCTTTCCCTTCTTCTAGCACATGGTGCAGCACGTTGGCATTTGAAAATTGACATCTGCCTGATTCTAAAGGCCAGTCTGGGCCCAAAGGCAATTTCTGGCTGTTGTCAGCTGGTTCTAAGTTGTGTGAATAACTTTATGTTCTCTGGATCTCTATCGTACCCTCTTTCTGCTTCTAGGATACTCATTATTCCAGTATGGGAAACAATCTGGTAGACAAACCCACAGGTTGGACACCAGAGCTAGGGGAGTCTCTCCTCCAGCAAGGGAATTCTTCGGTGGCAGAGATGGGTCTGTTGTATTTCCTTTGTGGTGCAATGTGCCAGAGACTTAGCAGAGCATCGGGGCAGAAAATAAGAGTTTGACTTTGATTAAAATGAACTGTAGCTAAGATAATTTCATTAATTTTCTCTACAAAGTGAACAAGAAAAGACTCCAATATGCTGTGGCGTGAGATGGTCCCAACAATATTGTGATGTGAGTACTAGATATAGAGACATCTTTGCCCTCAGATAATTTTAAATAACCAGCAACCGTAGTTCTTAGGCCATCTGTTCTTCTTATTCTTTATATTTCAAGGAAGTTCTTAATTTATATTTCTATTTGTTTTAAGTAGAACTAAAAACTGTACTTTATGTCTCTGTACTTTACGTGCTGTAACTCTTGTTAAGATGTGTTTGAATCAATGATTTGTGTTTTTTAGAAGCTGGACAGTTGGGAAATAACAGAAGTCTTGGATCAATGTACACTGAAGTCTGTGGAAAGCTTTATGCCAATTTCAGTTGGCCTTTTGTCAAGTCTTTTAAAACTGCATGAATTTTTGGAACTATTTTAATGGGTGTGAAACAACGTTTAACTCTTCCTTTTGAAAGATTTTTCATCTTGAGTACATACACACCGACCTAATGGTATAGACTTCATTGATTTATTTGGCCATTGTTTTAGCTGCTCTCGGTTAGAGGCACAGTTGTTTTTTAACACCTAATTTTATGTGCATGCTCATAACACTGAGTAAAGCATTCTGGGTATAAGTAGTATTCCTTAGACCATACATGCAAACTTTTTAGCACTTTATTTAGTTGAGATATTCCTGTCTTAGTACAAACTGTGATTTAACTTTGTGTCAGTCAGTATTACGTAGTTACGTTTAGCAGAGACATTGCAGTTCATTTATTCATGCTTTAATTCTCAGTTTAATTTCATTATGCTTCTTACCTCATTATTTGCATCTGGTTTATGGAACTCCTGCAACTTTAATATGTTTATGGCCAAGCTGTTGCTTTCATTTAATTAGCATGTAACGAAAATGCCTTATATGCAGAGAACCCACAGCCATGAGGGTCTTCTAGCTCAGAGCAAGGGTTTGTCTGCTACCTGAGAACTTAGCTTTGTTCAACTATAGGCAAGGAACGTAAGTTTTGAAAATCCTTTGCTCACTGTCACTGCTGTGTTTTTTATTGAGGGTCTGTTTTTTGGAGATGCTGAAGCCTCAAAATGAATTGGGTTTACAGGCTGGTAATCTGCCAGAGGCTTTGCTCAGAGTCTAACACAGGAGGAGACAAATGGGAGCAGCCTTTGTGCTGTTCCAGTAAGAGGGCAGTGAGATCTGTTAGAAACAGATATGTTAGCATGTGACTCTCAAAACTGTGCTATGTGGGTCTAAAATCAGTGGAAGATTTACCTGGGTTTGTATAGCTAAGATGAACTTTCAGTGTTTTGAAGAATTCTTCTTATTTTTCAGCTTATAATCTAACTTCAATGTAAAAAAATCTTGAATCAGGTATTTTATTATCCTTTCCCTTGTCCAAATTTGATTTTGCAATTCTTCCTCCTTTTGAAACACACCAAGAAAACAGAACAAGTGCCTTACCTTGGTGATAACACCCTGATACTGAGGAATTTCACAAAGACGTAATGGATCTGAAAATTCCTTTAGCCCAGAGCTAAGCAAACATTTCCCAACAAATAACAAGTGGTAGGAATGTTGCCTTCTCATCTCTCCTCAACTTTTCTGCAAACAAACTGCAAGTTCCTCTAATTTATTGATTCGGAATTATTTGCTAACCACACAGATCAACGTATGTCTTTCTGTTTACTTTCCAGTGGCATGGAATATCCCTTACAGAAGGAAAGCAAATGTGTTGTGAGGAAAGAACAAGAGAACAGCAAATTCCAACTGAGCAATCTCTTGGGTTTTCCTTCCCACCATATTCTCACAATTACTGCTGTTATTAGTTATAGCCACAGTGGGAGAGAGAGGGAATAGAGAGGAGTCCCTGGCCTTTTTCATGCTGTGTTGTCTAGACTTGGTAAAAACGTTAGATTTTGTCATCCTGCTTCCTCTCATGGTGTTATAATTGTGGAGAATCTGAAATAAAAGTGGAGTTTTGACCTATCTGACCCTCTCTTTGATGGGTCCCAAACCCATCAAAGTTAATGGAAAGATACTGAGTTCTGATTCAAGGAAAACCACATGTATACTTAAAGTTATGCTGTAATAGGGAACCTAATGCATGAATTTCCATGACAGTTTTGACAGTATGTGTTCATCTACTGAAGTATTGGAGCTGGATAAACACAGTGCACCTAATTTACAATTAGAAAAATGTTTCATGTATTTGCAGAAAAAATTCCCAGAACCCTTTTTTTTACAAAAATAAAAACCCAACCCACCACCCTGAAACTTAGAGTGCCCATGGGTACACACTAGCCAAAATCTGGCCTTCAAGAAACTGGGATTCTTTGGCAGCTTAAAGTTAGAAAAGATGATTCTGTGCTGGTATCCTACCTCTGTGCTCTGGCATTTCTCAGCTGTTATATTTTCCAGCCAGCATGACCATAGCCATAGGCCATTTTGCTTTACCTAAGGCTAAAATTAAAGAACCTGCAAGAAAAGCCTCTGGCAGTTATTGCCCAATTGCCCCCTTTGCAGTGATCCGGAGCATCTCTGTCAGAAGCCAGGTCAGCATACTCAACGTTACTTTGGAATTGCCAGACAGATTATTTTAATATGAGGTTTTGAAACGATCCCATACCTGGAAGAAATAGAAAATGGTCTGTGATTGAGTGAGTGTTCAGACTGCTCCGTGGCACTTTCCCTTTCTTCTTGACAACTTCATAAAACTCGATGTTATCAAAACAAAAGTATCTTTCATTTACACAACATTTTTCAATTTGGAGGATGTGTCTGATGTAAAACCCAAAGGAAAGGAGTCTTATGGGAGATTTAGAGTAATTTCTACTGGGAAAAAAGTGAATGCATTTGTAAGGCACGCAAGTCAGCTACAGGCTATGTAAAGGTGCAGCAATATACATGCAGCGCAGGGCCCAGAGTTCAGTTTACTCTCGGCCCCCCCACCCCCTGATTCTCAATCCACCCTTACAATGTTAAATATAGAAATTACATTGGGGGCTGAAACTTGGTGTACATCAGGGACAGTGTCTTACAGGAAAATGTAGAAAACCCTTTGTTCCATATGGTTTGAATCATTGACAAAATGAATCCTACAGGAATAATTTCTAGAAGCCTTTAAAATGGGGAAATAAAAACCAGATTCACTACATTTCTGTTTTCCAACTGAAAAAAAAAATCATTTAGCAGTGCCCAATTATCAGTGCACTCTAGCAGATAAAAATTGCCTCTCGGAACCACTTTTAAATTGTGTGATGACACACATCATAAAGATTTAAAATATTAGTCTTCTTCCCTACAGGAAAGTACTTTGTCATGACCAAATGCGATCTGACATTTGAAATATGCCAACTTATTGCAGTGAACAGCCAAGTTAAATTCTTGTCAATTATTTAAAGCCTGTCTCTTATTGACAGAGGCAATTTTAACCTTCATTTAGAATGTTAAGAAGATCATAGGCTGATATCGAATTATGAATTCATGTTGAAGAAAAGAGAGGAGGCAAACTTAATCAGAATGTCGTATATGTTTGTTTTCACATTATTTTGCAGGAGACAAGTAGACCCTCATAGTTCATAATATGGAATCTCTTCTATTGTCAAAATTCAGGTCACCATTTGATTTTGCAAGCACTATTATTAGGCCCCTGTGAAAGTTGCTTGTACTGGGGAGTACTGCGAAGCCACCTTTGATTTGGAAAGGCAGAAGTGAATTTCCATGAAAAGGGCATAGTGTATGACTATAGGCTGTTAAGAACCTGTATATCTCTGATAAATCTTTTCAGCTGGAATAGACTTAAAGTCAATTTTAGCATTAACTTGGTAAGTGGTTAAAGCTGTGAAGATTTCATATATAACTTTCTATTTTGACTTGCTTTTCATTTTCTGTTGACTTTTCCTCATGGGAAACAATTTTGAAAGTGCAGAAAATTCCACAAATCCTCAAGAAATACAATGCTTACATTAGGCATTCAAACTGGTCTCCTTCTGATACCCTTGGCATTCAGGTCCTAGGAGGTTAGTCTAAAGAAAAGCATCCATTTCAGGAGGGAATAGGTGTTACATGTCTAATATGTGCATTTTCAAAGAATACTTTTTGAGGAAGGAGGTGGAATCATAATCTGGGAGGACTTAAGATGTCGGGCAAGATGGTTTGCAATTGACATTTGTTTGTCTGCACATATTTTTCTGAAGCATAAGAGATATGTAGTCCTCGTGGGATGTCAGTTTTGGCAGGAGCGTGTTGGCACATGGTAGAGCCTCACTGATCCAAACCAAAAATCTGTATCTAGTATTACGTATATAATGTAATAGAATTACCTGATGAAACTTCTTCTTGGTTTTTGACTTGGTAAAAAGGAGTGTTTATTACAACATGTTTTACAAAACCAAGAAATGAAATAAAATCATAACTGATTAATGAGCTGCATGGAAATACTTCCTCAGTGCCACCCACATTTCCCTGGCCCTGATCCTGGAAACACTTCATCACATGTGCAGTTTTATGCACAGATACTATGTGAAAACTACAGCGTAGTTTTCCCATACTTACTTCTGTCTTTCAGGGATCCAAGAAGGAAAACAATCAGATACTTGCTTTTACTGATCAGTTTTCTTTTGTAGGAGGGCATAAATAATAAACTGCATTTATGAAGATTAAATTGCAGGGAGTTGATTACTGAATGATAGCACTAAAATGTTCAGATGCTTCAGCTTTGTGCTGCTGTACTATAATGTGCTTACGTTTATACTTAGGGGTAACCTTAAGTCTGGGATTCCCATCTGGTAATACCTTATTCAGAAAAAAAAAAAAAAATTCAAATATATTGGTTTACTAATGTATGCATTTATTAGAAGTTGCATTTTCCAAAAGCTTTTTCTTTTTATGTGAGACTGTATATGCTGTACACAAACACCCATAGAACCAAATCTGTACTGTGAAGAATGGATTAATATTGCATACGAAATTATTCATGGTACTGTGTGAAGGTGCTATGTTGCCAGTCCCACAACATTCTTGTTTTGTGTGTTACCAAACGTGAAACCTTGTGATCTCCGAAGTGAAAAAATGCATATTTTAATTGAGAAGACTATCTAGATTATATCTTGAGTAAATCTAATTTAGAAGAGCACATTTTAATCTGTCTAGGCTTTGAAGAAAAAACAGTTTAAGACCTAGCATGTTCCAGCTGTGAACTTTGACAGTCTTTTCTCTAATTTCTGGTGGTGTTTCTTTTTTTAGTCAGGTTTGATAAGGACACAGAAGATCGAGTTCCTTATATCTCCGTTACCTCAGCAGCTAGCACAGGAGCACAACTACACATCGCCTGCTGGACACCATCCTCATGTATTATATAAACGAACTGCAGAAGAGAAAGTGCATCGGTACACAATAGAGTCCAATCCCAAACACTTTTCTTTTGGTCATCACAGAACTCACACTTCCCACAAGTATCATGCTCAAGCAAATGGTTACCACCATGGAAGGTTTCAAAAGCAACATTTTTGTGGACGTCGCAAGAAATGTATGTAAGGAAACTTTCTCTCCTTGTTTGAGATAGTGGCTCTTAGAGACTGTATGGTGATTCTGAAGTGTGATTCACAGTCACCTTTGTGATGGAGATATAATAACCTTAAATTATACAGTTCTAAAGTGGATTAGATATTACAGACTTGATTATTCCTTTAAATTGATGTCATAATCTATTTTATTAAGCCATTAGAATCACTGTTTAGTTTTCTTATTCTCTACCTAGATTAAAAGATCCCTTGCCTGATTTTTGTGACAATTACGTAGTTTTCAGTAAGCAGTTCTGCACAGTGATGGATGCCAAGCCCCTGATCTGCTCTCTGTTAGTTTGGGGATATATAATTAATTAGGTTTGAAGATGGAGAAAAAGTAATCAGTAATTTCTGAGAGGATAGAGAATACGTCTTTCAGAACTCACTATTTGATAATGAAATGTTTAGCAACTGAGATCTTCAAAAAGAACCTCCCATGTAAATTGTTTAAATAAGATTTTGGAGCCACCTCTTAAAAAAAATATTGGAATATATTATCCTGCCAAGGTCTAGTCTGAGTCCTCATTAGACCCTCAAATTGCAGAACATTTTAGATCCCCCTTGGACCCTATATCTGTGCTTACAGCATTCAGTTGATTCTGTTTGAAAGCTGATCTGCTTTAGAGCTGAGTTTCTTAATGAGGGTCTCCAGGACTGCACACAGTATTGAAAACATTGTCTCAGTCCAGTGATATTCTTCCAACTTCCTACTTGAGTTCTTAGAAAATGAGACAGTTCCTTTTCCAAAAGGCAGGCATGTAAGGAAGAAAGAGAAAACAAACAGAAGGGAAGGAATGAGAAAGGAGGTAGTGGAAAAGGTGGCTGGCTGAGACTGAGGCCTGCCTGAGGCCTGAAAACTGCCTATTAAAAATTGACAGCTTCCTCAAAAATCCTTCTTTCTAGATTGGAAAGCTAGACCTCAAATACCAGATGCACAAGCCTATGATTCAACCTATAAACATTTGTATTCTAATGCAGTTCACAAATACCTCGTTACACACTCCCTTTCCCTCCTGTCTGGTTTTCCTGCTGCCTGCTTCAGAGCAGAGGACACTGGTGCTCATCAGCTCTACAGCATTTTATTTGCATTGTCTGCTGTGATCTTGCACTTCTTTTACTGTATGCCCTGTGACTGCTTGTCCAAATTAAGAATTATTTGTGTCCACTTGAGCTTTTACATGGTGCTTATTGCTATAATAAATGAATACATTTTGAACACTGTATTTTCATAACCTCCTGGCATGTGAGAAGATACTGTCATTATTCTCATGGCTCAGACACAGGAGAGGTCAAAAATAACCATTGCTTCTGGGGACCAAATCAATAAACTGAGGTTTTTCTTTAAAATACTTAGCAGAATATATGCTCCTCTAATTCTATGTGTGTATCTATATATTAAATAACTTCAGTTACAGCTGTGAGTTCTTAGCTGCACATTCAAGTTGGGTTTATGTTAAATGAAGAACATGCAATTAGCATCTAGCTGTGATGAGTTTAGTATAAGTGATTTACCCATCATTGTTTAGATTGTTTCAGATGCTGTTAGGATCTGATTAAGCAAGATTGCATTTAATTACCTTAACCATGAAACTTTCTTTTCACATCCTGCAGTCTTTCAGTTCATGCAGTACATATCTGTAACCTTCCGAGAGAAATGAAGGAGTTCTAAAAAATTACAACCTATTTCTATACCCAGCTTTGGCTAATCTATAGAACAAGTCAATGTATGTTCACTGAATGAATGCAGTCCTACAAATAAAATCACTTGTGATTGTTTAATTGAGTAAAGACAGGATGTAGAAGAAAACATCTCACTTCAGTAAAGGCAACACCTCTTCTATGATTATTTGGGACATTTTTCTTGGTTTTGGTTTTTTTTTGGTGGTGGTGTTTTTTTTCTTGGTTTGTACATTGTCTTGTTCTGAGATCTGGAGTCATATCAGTTTGAAATTTTCAGCAAAGTCCAATCTGATCACCTGGAATAGAAAATTTCAGCTTGAATGAACAAAGGCATTCAGAATGCAGTCTTATGGAAGACACTCCTCTACTATTAACACCACTGAGTTGAGGTTAATTTATCCTAACCCAAGAACGACTCCAAACTTGATGAACAGTAAGAGGGAAGAGCACACTGCCACTTTTAGTGTCATAAAAGTAGCTTGTCCCACTCACCATCCTCTACAATTTCATATGCTGGCAATTTGTAAGCACTAGGACAGCCAGTTAATAATCTTTCAGACCCTTCACAATCTAAATGTTTTTAGATCCTGAGAATTAACTGGACTGTAGATCATAAATCATGCTTGAAACATTGCTGCTGCTTAGGTTTTATTAGTAACAGTGAAGTTAATTCAAGAGCAAAACACTGCTCATGGATTTATGAGTCGAATGCCTTGAAGTCGTATTGCCTTCAAAACAGTACATGGAAACTGATGTGCCTTGAACTGAATGCTTCACTCTTGGGTGAGGCATGTCTTCATGTCTTGACGTGCTTCCAGAAAAGTTCTTTGAGCTTGTAAAGGACAATTGTTTATAATGACTGATACATTTTAAAATCTTACTAGCACAGTTACTGGCATGTTAAACATAGTTCAGAGTGACTTAGTCCTTGCAAGCAGGCTGCTGTTGTGCATTCTGTGGTATTCATGATTTCCCAGTTTGGCATGGAAGGAAGTAGCATCTGTTTTAACTATGTCCTTGTGATGAGACACAGGCAGGATTTTTTTGATTACCTGAGGCTTCCTCACTTGTGTCATGTTACATCCTGTGAACAAAAAAATTCTATCGTTATCTGAATAATATGTTGAAGTGGCCTTCGAGTTAATTCTTGATTCAGAGGCAATGTAGGTTTATGCAAAAGAAGCTATGAATAACAGCAGCATTACAGGACTAGGATATAGATTTATTTTCCCATTCCTGGCTGTGAAGAAATGGAGTAGAGACCATGCTCTAACTGTGCCATTGACCATGTGACACAAGTACAGAGGGAAAAAGTGCTCCCTGGCATTGGGGTGTGTGGGCTGGATGCGCATATCCTGTTACCAAGCCCTCCTTGCTATTGCCTGACATTTCCCTATATAAATATATTCCCAGCAGGGATAATCTCAGTGGCAAATTCACATAGAAGGCTAATGTCAATCACAACAGCAGGCTGGCAGGAATCTTACTTGTGGTGTGTGTCTGCTTTCTGTACTGACGGTGGACATCTGTTGTGGAAAGGACTTTTTTACCAACTGCTATGTAAGTAGCACATGCCAAACACCTTAAGAAGTTATCAAAAGGATAGGAAAAATGTAGATATTCTGTTAAACTTCTGTATGTATTTTTTGCCACAAATACTACCATTTTGTTAGATTAATTCTTTTATTTTTAAAGTGGTTATTGCATACAATTGTGGTTCTCCCATTTTCTTCTCTCCCTGTAGCCATCCTTCGCTCAGGAATGAATCAGGTCTTTATTAATAAATATAGAATAACTTAGCCATAAGTACTAGATCATGTGCTGTAAAAATAATCTAAGGCTCTAAACTTGTGATGCTTCATTTTCTGATGAAACTGTTCATGAGTGCTCTGAACCTTTTCCAAAACTGAGTTTTATTTCCTTTTAGATGCACCTAAGCCACCCACGGAAGAGACGTACATTCGCTCAGATGAATATGGGACTTCTGCAAGGTTCAAAAGATCATCTGCTAAAATTCAGAAAAATGGAAGTCTCAATGTTGAAACCCTTGTTGTGGCAGATAAAAAAATGTTGGAGAAACATGGCAAGGAAAATGTAACAACGTACATCTTAACAGTCATGAATATGGTAAGATGTGGTGTATCTGAATTATCCCTAGATTATCACAGCTCTGTCAACAGTACTGTAGGGTTCAAAAAAAAAAAAAAAAGGAAAATATTTAAAATGTCATATTTTAAATTACTTCTTGTGTAGTACAAAAAAGGCAGATACTCTGAAATGGAAACTTTCATTTAGTATCATGAAACTTTGTTTTGTCTGATGTCTCTCCTTGAAACAAAAATTCATTTGAGAAAGCACAAATTTATTTTGTGAAAAATCATATAATTTAACAAAAAATATATTTTGCTTTGTGGCTTTGCCCTTGTACTACAAAACTTGAATTTGAACTTGATTACGCTTAATCCAGGAAACCAAGGACAGAACAAAGCTCACTGAAGACAATAGAAAGTTTTCAAGGTTTTTGAATAAGTCTAGTGGTTTGGGGCATAATTCTGGGTTAAACTATTTTAAATTAATCTGAAAAGGTAATAACTCCATTAATTTTAAATGGAAATTGAAGCCAAATGCAGTAACTCAATACATGAGTTTAGTCTATTAAAAAAATTACACATGTAGATGATATTTCCTCTTCAATAACCATTGCAGGTCTCTAGTCTGTTTAAAGATGGAACAATTGGAAGTGATATAAACATTATCATTGTGAGCCTTCTTCTTTTGGAACAAGAGCCTGTAAGTTGGGTCAGAATTTTTGTGTGGTGTGCTTCATTTGCTGCTGTTCACAGGGAGTATTGGGTGTTCCTATGTTAGGTACATGAACTTTCATTAGAGGTTTCTTAAGACATAAAGCGTGAGAAGAAGATGAAAATCACAAAAACCTCCAAAATCACACTTTCTGCATTTCACTGCTTCTCAGTTTTTGATACTAAAATCTTCGTTTCATGTAAATGTTCTTTAGAAACACTGAAATGATTTCAGTGAGATAAAACTTAACAATTTCCAGCATTTTCTTGAACAGAAATAGCTGGAATGAGAAATCTACTTAAGAAGTATTTAAATAAATAAAAAGATTGTGACCTGGACTTTCCAGGATGTGGTGATCAGAAGGGCAAGGAGTCAAAAGTCCTGAATTGAAGATAGTGTGTAACAAAAGGTGGGAGTGGTGCCAATTCTTTTGGTAAGGATGCTGACACAAAAGGAGACAAAATTTCTTCTGATGAAGACAAATTTGTGATGGGTTGATCTACTTGGATAATACTTTTCCTTCAGAGAAATCTCCAAATATTTTAATCACAAGATTGAAAACAGTTTAGCGTTCAATTTTATCAGGAATCAAAATTATTTGTACACTGTAATTCCAACCACTGACTTTGAAAATATCTGTGTCTGGGGAGAGGAGCAGTTTTATTCTACAATTGTAATTGATTCACTTATCAACAGAATTGGTCATCACAGACAGTTAACATGGGAATACATAAGTTTATGCAAAACAAATATGAAAAAGTAATACTCTTTTCCCTAACCAACTCTTATTCTTTCAATTGCCTTTCTCAAATATTGATGGAAGCACCTTATTTCTATGTCCATGAAATATCTACAGGGTGGATTACTGATTAACCACCATGCGGACCAGTCACTGAACAGCTTTTGCCAATGGCAGTCTGCTCTGGTTGGGAAGAATGGAAAGCGCCATGACCATGCCATCTTGCTTACGGGCTTTGATATCTGCTCTTGGAAAAATGAGCCCTGTGATACTTTAGGTATGATATGAAAACATGTTCTGATAAACTCGTGAGTGTCAACAGCATCATCTTGATTTATAGAGATGGGAATGTTTTAAAATCGTCTATTTTTGCACATAATAGTAGCCTTTTTGAAGCGTAAAGAACACTATTATTTTTATATATTTGTCTCTGAGATACCTAAAAGAAAACGAGTATTTCCAGTATCATTGCCCCAGAAAAAGTGGCAAAATAAGCTTTCTGAAGACATCCTTTTGAATTGTCACCTCTTCAAGGAATATTTTTGATTTTGAGAATATTTCTGAGCCACTGATATTTTTTTACCTTTTTATGACTACTTGCCCTTTTTGAATGGGATTCCTCCCTAATTTGGGAGCAGTGAAGGCATGAAGGGGGGAAAGAATAATCTTTACAAGTAAAGTATATTTTGAGAGGTTAGGTTTGATTTATACTTCTTATACAGGATTTTCTTTATAGCTAAATAAAAGTCTGCTGTAATTCCTCCATGATAAATCCGATGAAGCAGACAATCATCTTCATGCACCACAAATAGACTGGCTTATTAGGACCAGTGCAGATGATATATGTATTTGGGATTCTGTAGGGGAACAAACTATTCTACTGCTTCCTTCCTTCAGGATTTGCACCTATCAGTGGCATGTGCAGCAAATACCGTAGTTGCACCATTAATGAAGATACAGGCCTTGGACTGGCTTTTACAATTGCTCATGAATCTGGACACAAGTAAGTTTCATGAGTCTTACATGCTCCTTCTATAAATAAATCTGTGAGTGAATGGAAACATAGCACAAGTTAACATAAATCAGTTAAATATGGATCATTTGAATCGGATGGATGGCTGAGCCCAAAGAGTGGTGGTGAATGGAGTTAAATCCAGGTGGTGGCCAGTCGCAAGTGGTGCTCCCCAGGGCTGTATTGGGGCCAGTCCTGTTTTGTATCTTTATCAACAATCTGAACAAGGGGATCAAGTGCACCCTCAGTCAGTTTGCAGATGACACGAGGCTGGGCAAGAGTGTTGATCTGCTTGAGGGCAGGAGGCTCTGCAGAGGGGCCTGGGCAGACTGGATAGACGGGCCACGGCCAGTTGTATGATGTTCAGCAAGGATCAGTACCGGGTCCTGCACTTGGGGCACAACGACTCCCCGCAGAGCAGCAGGCTGGGGGCAGGGGGCTGGTATGCTGCCTGGTGGGAAAGGAGCTGGGGGTGCTGGTTGACGGCTACCGAACGTGAGCCAGCAGTGTGCCCAGGTGGCCAAGGTGGCCAGCAGCATCCTGGCTTGTATCTGAAATGGTGTGGCTGGCAGGACCGGGGAAGTGATTGTCCCTCAGCACTGTTGATGCTGTGCCTTGAACGCTGCGTTGGGTTTTGGGCCCCTCACTACAAGAGGGATGTAGAGGTACTGGAACATGTCCAGGGAAGAGCAATGAAGCTGGTGAAGGGTCTAGAGCGCAATTCTTATAAGGAGCAGCTGAGGGAACTGGGGGTGTTTGGCCTGGAGAAAAGGAGGCTCAGGGGAAACCTTATTGCTCCCTACAACTGCCTGAAAGGAGGCTGTAGTGAGGTGCGTGTCAGTCTCTTCTCCCAAGTAACAAGTGGTAGGATGAGAGGAAATGGCCTCAAGTTGCACTAGGATTTAGACTGGATAAATAAGGAAAAATTTCTTCACCGAAAGGGTTGTCAAGCATTGAAACGGGCTGCCCAGTGAGCTGGTTGAGTCACCATCTGTGGAGGTATATAAAAGACGTGTAGATGTGGTGCTTTGGTTTTGTGGTGGACTTCGCAATGCTAGCTGAACAGTTGGACTTGATGATCTCAAAGGTCTTTTCCCACCTAAATAATTCCGTGATTCTATGATTTATAGAGTGCTGTATAATGATTAGAATACATCAAACATCCAGTTAATGTGTTGGCCATGTTAAATATCATCTCTTCAAGAAAAATAAAAATAACCACTGTTGGATTTTGATTGATTTTGCTGCCATAGGTGGAGGAACCTTATTCTGTCACAGCCACCTCACAACTGTTTCTAATTTGATGGGAAGCTATAGACAATTTTAGGCCAGAGTCAAGATTTTTCACTCAGAGGTGTGTCCTTTAGCATGAAATGATGAATCAGCTGCTCAGGGTAACTTTCCTTTTATTTTTATTTTTCAACATTTTATATATTACAGGTGATAACAAGAATAAACAGTAAAAGCTGACAACAATAATCTACAGGCTTCCCACATTGCTACCATGTTCTGGTAGACAAATTGCTTCTAGGATCAGTGTGGTTGCTCCAAAAAGAGGTAGAACACTGCAGCTCACAGTATGGAGGAGTGATCTGTCTGAATCTCTTAAAAGTCCCTTTCCCAGAAGACCCAGTGTTTCATAGCATCTGGGAGCCATTCATTCCATTCAACCTGTCCTTTGTTCTCTATAACTAATGCGTCATTTGGCTAAAAAGAGCCTTTGTGGGGGTTTCTGCCTCCCTGTCTCTACATCCATTGGATTTCCATTTGGTTTCTATCATAATAAGAATGTAATTTTCCTAAGAACCTCCTGTCTCTCAAACAAAATCAGTAATAATCTTCCATGGAGCTTCAGCTGTTCTCTGAATTGTTGAATTAAATCTGAAGATGATGATTAGGTTTTGCTCTTCTGGTTTTTTTTTTCCCCAAATAATTTTGAATTATTTTTTCACAACTTTATTATGGTTTTGTTTTTCAGTTTTAACATAGTTCAAGCTGGAGTCTGTGTAACCACTGGCAGCATAGAGGCATAGTTTATTTATGTGGTACAGACCTGAAATCAAGGGTCAGATAAAATCATGGGCGTAGGATCTTTATTTTGTCCAGTGACATTACTGCACAGAATATCTTTGAAAAGCAGTGGTACTGTATTCTGCTGTTCGGTCAAGGCATGTGTCCTTCTGATTCTGCATGACTGAATCAGGACTATTTAGTTTTCATTGTACAAATATGCTCTACAGTATATACTATGACCTAATGTCTACATGAGTGACCCTTTCACAGGTTTTTGTACATCTGATGGGAAACAAGGGATTAAAAAATAATCCAGCTACCAGTGAAGCCTGTGGGAATGGTGCCAATGCTTTCAATGGGACCAAAGATGTAAAATATATAGTTTGATCCTCCTGTCACACTAATGCAGTTTCACTGGCCTCAGTATATTTTTAATGCCCTTTGATCAGTATTAGGAGAGAATCAGGCCCACAGCTTATTTTTCAAGAAATATCCCCTTTCGTCTCTTAATGCCCTTCCTTCCTGTTTATTTTTTTATTTGCTTTGAGAGATTATGCTTGGAAATTTTTTAAGTTGGGGTTTTTTTTCTATTTCACCACTACCTTTGATTCTCCTATTATTCAGCCTTTCTTTGGTATAGTTCCATACTCCTAATTAAATGTATCTTATGTCCTGGAAAAAAATCTGTGCCAGATATGAAATGTCTTTATTATCATATGTTCGTGTTCATGTTCCTGAGACTACCTAGTATGTGATTGAGAACAACTGAATTCTGTCTCTGTGATACAGAGATTCTTGGAAGAAAAAAATACCTGTGACAGACTTGAAGGTGCTAAGGTCCACTGTGAATATATTATCCTAAGGATTTTGTAGTAGGAGAATATTGTATACTGTATAGATCACATTCTGCAATCCACCAAATACCTTCAGTTGTTACACATTTTTATGGTTTTCTTGAAGCAGTTTGTGTTTTTACCTGAAAGCTTAACTGTTCCTTTGGGAGTTCAGAGCCCATTATGTCAGTGGGTATATAAACTCTGCATTCTTTGGCTGCAATGCATGTGAAAAAAAGTTAGCATTTTATAAACAATTCTAAAATACAAGCTCAGTTGGTACTTTTTTTGTCCACTTATAGGAGCCATATATTTTACCAAGTTTGGAGCCTCAGCTGGTGGCAACACATGCAGTAACTCTGATGAGCCTGCAATGATTTGTAACAGTAGAGGACCAGCTCCAGTAAATTAGATATTCCCTGCATGTGCACAGATTGCATTCATAAAGTTGCCAATGTACTACAACGTTGAAGTAACAGATTATGAAATTTCTATTCAAAACACATTGATTTTTACAGATGTCCCATATAGTGAGTAAATATAAAACAGTGGAAGGAAAAAACCTGAAAATTAGCTTTAAGATATCAATAAGCTCCACATAATTTATAATTTTTATGTGTTTTTTATTATTGCTTATTATTCTTTATACTATCCCAACACCTCTCCTAGTGAAAGGAGAGCCTCACGGTGCTGCAGACTGAGCAAAGCACTCAGAAAGAGGCAGTATTCCCACTAAGAGATTACAGTCAAGGCAAAGTAAGTGACAGTGTATGACAAAGGTGAGGAAAAGAAAGTGATTTGCTGAGATAATATAGCAAGTTAGTAGCCAAAATTCAAAAAAAATAAATCACATTTTTATATTCATACCTTGTATTCTATTCATTCAGTCGCACTTCTTTTGCTAAAGATTGAATACAGCTATGTAGTTCTTGCCTCCTGTTATGAGGACAGTTATATTCTTACAGCTGTGTAACACTGCTGTTTCCCTGGATTCTGATCTCCACACCATTCATGTTAGCAGGCATTATTGCTAGGCAGAGAAAGGCTCAGACTGCACGCATGTTTTAGGCTGATGGATTTATAGGCAAGTACAAGTATGGCTGAAAATAAGATCCACCATTTCCATCCATCCCACCACAGAACATTTCTCGTTCAGGAAAAAGAAGCGGTTAAACTGTAAAACTGACACAGTTGGCAGCTCTGGTACTTATGTGGCAGCATCTTGTCATCAGCTCACATTGCAGAGCTCCTTTGCCTCACCAGTATGGGCCTTTTGTGAAACCTGACAAACTTTTTCTCATCAGACAAGTGTATGGTGACAATAAAATTTGAATGGTATTAATTGGAGCTTGTTTCATACTAATAGTATTAGTATGGTGCATCTGTTTTCATCCCTTTGGAACGAAAGAGATGAATTCCACATTCCCTGTGGAGTTCAGGCATAGAACTTTTACCCAGAAAGTGTTTCTTCTGCCCCAGATTTTGTCTTGCTTCTGATTAATCTAGATTTTCACTCTCACACATGGTTCTCTTTTCAGCTTTGGTATGATTCATGACGGAGAAGGAAATCCTTGTAGGAAAGCTGAGGGTAATATTATGTCTCCCACGCTCACGGGAAACAATGGAGTGTTTTCTTGGTCTGTATGCAGCAGGCAGTATCTCAACAAATTTCTCAGGTAGGTCAGATGTAAATCTGGGCTGGTGCCAGGGTATATATCTTTAATAACTGGGCTTGAATTCTTGAACAGACATAAAAATTACTAAAGTGTGAAATTCACCTCTTTTAAAATGTGCTCAAACCCATGTACTACGTGAGCCCACACACTTGGACTTATGAAGCGTATAGGTGGTATGGCATGTAAATGTTTTTGTCCTGCCTCGTTTCAAAAGCATGAATTTCACCCTCCATGAATATCCCGCATATCATTCTTTCCCAGGCATTCCTGTCAGCAGCTAGGTTTATTAGAGAATTAGTAGGAAGTGAACACCAAAGAGGGCAGACACAGTGGTACCAAAGTCATTACAAAATGTCAATTAACATTAGTGGCCTTTCTCATTGGAGTTTTTCTCTTGATCTAGCTCATGTCACGAGCAAGGACATTTTACATTTTTCATATAGTGTTTCTGGGGGGAATGAAAGGAAAAAGAGAAAGATACCAATTACTTCTCCGGCATGTTGGCATTACTCAGTGATGCTTTTAAAGGAACTGGTGTTTGGGCTGTGTTTAATGTCTGTAGAATTGCAGTCCTTTCCTGTACAACTTTTCTTTTGTTTGTTGTGCGTGGGTAGACTATACATGATTACTTAAAAATGTGGAGGTGGTAATAAGACCCAGATCCAACACAGGCATTTTAGATGTTAATTCCTTAGAATGAGAATCAAGCACCTAGATAGTTTTGTGGATCTGATCCTTGAATTACAAGCTGGTATCTTAGAGCAGCGGCCAGGAAAGGTGACAGAATTCTGGTGATTTATTTTTTGCTGCCATGCTGCAACATATTCTGAGTACACAAGCAAATTGCAAATTAAAAGTCATGGAAGCCCTCCAACATGCAGTATGGTCCAAGAGACTTACACTTGGAAGATAAATCCAGCATAGAGTGACCTTCTATGTACATGGGTTCTCAAGCGTATACAAAGGGAAAAAAGTAGACTGTACGTTGGTCTTAAGCTGGACACAGCCAACCCAAAGCACACAGCGTCAGCAGCCTCCTGTTTGTGAGTCCACACAAAGTGAATGCTGAAATGAGACAGTGTGCCCGCTGGTTCTGTTGATTCCTTTTGGGTAATCCATTTAGGGGAAAGAAGCAGACTAGATCACCTTGCTCTTGGCTACACAGGAATAAAGGGAGGAAAATAATTTGACATCATTCTTGTTGTCACAACAGTCTGAAAGCCTGGAAAGTCCCGCTTCCTTAAAACTTTGCAGGTTAGGCTACCAACAAGATGTCAAGATCTTTTGGCTTCTACAAGCAGATATTCTAATTTCAGTGCATACCTCTAAACCTAGTTAAAGGTACTGCATACCATATTATGTGTTTTTGCTGGTCTGTAGCAAATTAAAATATTTTAATATAAAGATCATAGTAATGATTAATATACATTCTCATTATAGTACAGCTCAAGCTGCCTGCCTGATTGATGAACCTAAGCAAACAGGACAGTATAAATACCCTGACAAACTGCCAGGGCAGATCTATGATGCTGATACCCAGTGCAAATGGCAATTTGGAATGAAAGCAAAACTGTGCAACCTCAGCTTTGTAAAGGTACCTATTGATATGCTTTTGAGAAGTTAAAATTACATTAGAGAACTGCAGTACACTAAATAAGTACAAGTAATACAGTGTTCTTTGGAGGC
The DNA here is from genome assembly GCF_023638135.1 of Falco biarmicus. NCBI lineage: Eukaryota > Metazoa > Chordata > Aves > Falconiformes > Falconidae > Falco > Falco biarmicus. The sequence continues at coordinate 8,253,957 of NC_079302.1, forward strand.
CTGGGCTATTTCTCTACCTTATCTTGCTTGGAAATTTGCTTTGAAGGTACTGGCCTCTTTTGAGGAATACTGGAATCCCAGGGGAGTTTCAGAAGGAAATGTGTTCTTTCCAGGAGTCATAAGGAGTGCAGCTGAATACATAAGGCCCATGAGCCCTTGGCTACCGTGCTCAGGGAAATCAGCAGGCAGTAGCATTTTGATCAAAACTTGCATTGGGTGTGGGGTAACAAGGACTAAGTTATTTGTGTTTTATTTTACTCTTATGCATTGACAGTAAAGCCTGGAAAATTTATAAAGAGTTATCTTAGAACAATAAAAACATAAATTACACTCTTGACTTCATAATGAAGGATTCATTTAATTAACTCATTATTTCAGTGACTGCTACACTCCTTGCTGATCTCTTCAGAGAAGACATTTTATTAAATAATCTGAAGTGCTCATTCTAAAAAGTATTGTAATTTCTTTTACTCCTGTTAATATCATGGAGTATTTTGATTTTTTTTATATACTAACCACATTTATCAGGTGATGGCAGCTGTTTCTTCTATAGCTAGTAAAGAAAGAAGAGAGAATGAACAGCACTGTGAAGAGACTCTGTTTCCAGATACCTCCTGAGTTTTAGAAAATCTAGACTCTTCACAGTATTATAGTCCTTGTAGACTTGATGTAATTTTAGCGTTCAACCTTTTAACGCTGTTTTTGTTCTATTATAGTCCCACAGTCAAAACAGTTTTACAAAATACATAGTGAAATGGTGCATAAAGAAGCAGGCAGTATACAGAATGTGGCTGTGCTATGATCTTAAACCCTGGACTCTATCTAAATTCAGAAAAGGTTTTATTTATACAGCTTTTAGGGTAGCAAAGGCATGTATCTTTTGTTACTCTTTCTAAACATGAGGAAATGATGGGAATTATGAGTACTATAGATAGAGTACTTTTTTTCTTCTCAGGATATATGCAAATCGCTCTGGTGTCACAAAGTGGGTCATCGGTGTGAGACAAAGTTCATGCCAGCAGCAGAAGGAACAGCTTGTGGTATAAGTATGGTAAGCTGTTTTATAAATAGGACAATGTCATTCTAATTTGTTTTCAGACTGTATTGGGTCAAATACCACCTCCTGTCCAAACAGTTTTATCCAGATCCCTCTAGGTTTGCTCTCATGGACTTTCTGATTGCTCTGTAAATGATTGCACTGCAATACATAGTCAGGACTGGTCCCCACAGTGGCACCTATGTGACGGTAGGGAGTGATGCCTTTCGCATCGAGCTATGGAATAACATATATCTGGCAAATCTAAATCTGTAAGAAAATCCATTAATTATATCAGAAGTTAGATCAAGGCTTCAAATTCCACTTTGATATAAACATTCCTTAAGCCATAATATTTCCTATACCGACTAAGGCCATCATGCATATTATCATCAGTGATCACTACTGAAAGAGCAGTGTTACTTATTTTAGTCAAAGCTTCTAATTTACACTCCTCTATAGTTACACGAAATGTTTCTTTTGCTGCAATGTTGTAGAATATTGTTTTGATTTTCAAATTACTGAAAAACATTCTATTTTGCTTTTTCTCTTTGTGCAGTATTTCATAAGTGAATTACAAAAGGGAAAAAAATTAGCAGAATTTTAGCAGACTATTTTTAAATTACATGGGAAGTTTTGAGATTCTGACAGCACAGGACCATAAATTAACATGGATTTTTGTGGGAAGAGTAAGCCAAAAAGACAGTCTGCAAGAGAACAGTTTTGAAAATTTGTACCTCAGAGATGTTCAGCTCATAACTTGGACAAATTTTAGGACATTACTCATCTATACCGTTGTGTGGATCAACGTCCTACTTCTGAGTCCTAGTCCTACTGTGAAATATCTCATGGAGTTTGATAGGTGACCTCATGTTTTTTATGGTTAAGCACTGGAACTTTTAAATGTGGATTTTTTCTTTTTTGCATCTACTAGGTGCCATTAACTTTGACGGGATGTTTTTTGGCATTCTTTTGGCAGTGGTGTCGAAGAGGACAGTGTGTCAAATATGGTGATCATGGACCCAAGCCTGTAAATGGCCAATGGTCTGCCTGGTCTGAGTGGTCAGAGTGTACTCGCACTTGTGGAGGTGGGGTCACATATCAAGAAAGACACTGCAATAATCCAAAGTAAGACATAGATATGAAAAGGTATTATTTTTATACTAACTATTTATGTTATTAGAACAAAAAAATAAGAGTCCGTTTCTGTAGGGAAGTAGTACATGGGAAAATGTTTCCAAGACCTTTCTTTCATGTCATGACCAGTCAGTAGGTGAAAGACAGAAGTATGTCCTGATACTAGAAAGTAGTGGTTGAGGTACCAGGGTACTAGAACACCTAGTGTCCAGCTTTCTCCATTTATTTTGTGACACAAAACTTTATCAAATACCTGCAGAACTAACAAAACGCCACAGAGTGATTCACACCTAGTGATTTAAAAGCAAGGGAAAAAGGTCTTAAAAATTCTCAAGATTTCTGATGAGATCATATTATCCAGGATAATAAACCAAAAATGTTTTAAGTCAGTATTAGAATGGTTGTAGGCAGATGCCTTTGTTTGGCTGTCATGTTCTTTGCATTCTTTTATGTTTCACAGGTCAGAATAAAGTTGCTGAGCCCAAGAATTGTATGCTAGCTCATGAAACGTTTCTGGTATTTTCCTCTAGTGAATGTCTTATCACTGTAAATACTACTGTTCCTTACAATACTGTTTCAAAGTAGAGGTAAAGTGTTATCTCACCAGCATCTTTCCCAAGTACTCAATTCACTTCAACTAACAAGAAAAAAAGGATTTCACTGTTTTTATTTCATACACAACTTCAACAAGCATAGACACATGTATTCTTCATTGCACACAATAAAAACAGCATTTAAACTGCATTAATAAAAAACAGAGAAAATATGACACAGTTCATATGGGGCTGTAAAGAAGCCTCACGCCTACTATACAGTCCTGCAGTAATAATATCCATGCTTCATATACTGTGTTATAGGAAAATGTGAGTTAGTTAAAATAGTCTTTATTACCCTCACTCAGTCAAGCCAATTTTTGCAGATCCATAGCAGGGAATTTTCTCAACCTTTTCTGTTGTTTCTCAGTGTATTTTGATAAATCAAAAAACTATTTAGCAAGAGAATGCAGAGCCTCAATTACAGGTCATACATACATTTTGGTTTTCCTACTTTGGTCCCTGTTTTGCTGCTAAATTTGTATGTATGCACATTGTTCTGTGCATTTGTTCATAAGCCTTTCCTTGTTCTCCCTGTGTGACAGAAGAATGTCCACTAGTTGAAATGTTTCCATTTGCTGCACTGTTATAACTGATAATGATTTCCAATGGTCTTCAAACAGAAGCTCTTTAACATGAAGGGTGTCCATTACTGTAGCATTATGTATTTAAACTTGCGTTCAGTGATCTGTCTGTTCTTATTAAAGTAGGACTTGATGCAAGACTTGATGTAACCAAGTAAAACTTGATACCACAACTGTTTACAAACATGTTTATACTAAATTTTATTATATTAGTGATAATTCAGTTAGAGCAGAGAGAAGGTACTATAAATGTCTCTTGGAGTTAGAGTGGCAAAATGACAGGACTATAAATAAGCACAACAGTGTACAAATATCCAGTTAGCTGTATTTCCCATCACAGCACTTTTGTATAAATGTGGAATCATTACAAAAATTATATTATCCATTTTCAATGTTACACTGCATGGAACAATTTATAACCTAGCCACTGTTCATTGTTCACCTCTAGAACTACACATAAACAAAGAATAATGATTCCTTTCTTTTTGAAACTTCTGAAATGTATTTCAGATGTTTATATATTTCAGTACATTTAGGTACATTATTTCATATGTAATATATTTATTTCACTTTTCCTAATCCAGATTTGTGTAGGAGCCAATGTTTATTATGTTCAAAGGCTTGATGGATGATTTTGGATAGCAAAATTTTGAGAATGACAAGGAACAAAATGTATTTCTATAAGAGGTTAGGACAGGGGGTATGGATCTCCAAAGAACTTACTGGACTCTAAAATGAGGTTTTTAAATAAGTAGTCTGTTTTTCAAAGTAACTGACTTCTCGTGAAAGCTGAGGGAGATTTCTAGCTTTCCAGAGATTTTTAAGGTGGCACAACTTATTAGAAGCTTAAAGACAGGTGAAGAACACAAATTCAGGCTGCTGCATATGGAAATCTTGTACCCTGTGTTTGTATGTGAAATTCTCCTCTTGCAAATAATACCCAACTGATTCCATTCCCTTTCTCTTGACAATGTCAAGACAGACCTTGTGACTACACTCAAACAGCTCCAGGGATGGCTTCTGAATTGCCACCAAAGTTATGTACGAATTCCTACTAACAAACACCTGTGGGGGTCATCTGTAGAACACAGAACAATGCAGATTTGCTAAAATCATTATGTTTCTGTAAATTGTCACAGTGTAATTTTTTGGATCTGGCTTTCATACATCTCAGCATTTTACAGTTGAGGTACTTTTCCAAGATAGAAATAGATTACATAATACTTTAGCTGGAAAAGAACCTGAAGACTTTCTGCCCAAGAGATTTAAATCGTATCTGTGGGACTGCATCCTACCCACCTCACAATAGTGCATTGTTCAGTAAGAGTAGAATGGAGTTTTAGGCGTGTATGCAAGCAAAAGACTAAACCAAAATTGCTTCAACATGTCTTTTTAATCTTTTGTGTACAGTATCTGTAACAGTGATTATAGACAATGCACATGTAAACAGATGTAAAGCATGCCACTTAAAATACTAATTAAAAATGAAGACTGTGAAAGACCTTGTAGACCCTTCACATTCATGCGGAATAAAATAGTCTAGCTTTGTGATACTACCATAATATGGTCATAATGTGAGCAGAAATGTTCTCACTTGAATTTAACTGATTACAAAACATGAAAAAATAGAAATCCAGCATTTCAGAGTCTGATTCCCTTTGTAATGCATAAAATACTTTCCTTGATCAGATTAATTCCAGGATTTGTCACCTTCTATGTTGCATTGCTGTGAATATCCATTTTACTTCCACGGTTCGTGAAGTCCATTCTTAAAAGGGTACTGCAGAATTAATTTCAGCTACTTACTTTTAAATATGTGAATACTTCACATATGAAGTGAAGTATTTACATCTTTGCACTTAAACTGCTTTTACAAATCATTCTTTGGGGACTGCCTTTTTGCTGGCCTTTCTCACCAAATTTTTCCCTTTTCCAATTATGCTCAGCAAGGCCTCAGCACTAACAGCAGCTACTCGTGCAGGCATCTTCGCCTGTGTGTGCCAACACTGGGAAGTACACAGCTGATGAGGAGGTTAGGCTATAGCTGTATTAGGGGCACTGTACCACTACAGAACTATTGAAATACCCTTGGTGCAAAGCGTTTGTTGTTAAGTGCAGTTATACTAAGAGAGCTTCTGTAGGCAGTCAACCCAAAATCTACTGGTGGTATAAACATCACCAATAAAAGCATGATTTTGTCAATGCAGATAATAGCCTTTTCTCGGAAACTTGGTTTTTCAGATTTACACCTAGTTTCCTGTGAATTACTTAATTCTCACTGACATCTTGCTGGTAAAAGGTGAAGGTGGAGAAGTTTCCATAATTCTCTGCCGACAGTTTCAGTAGCGGGAGTGTACTGTAATACTAAAATGCTGTAACAGAGCTGGGAAACAGAATGCCTCTTCCAGTGCTCCCTTAGTTTGGTGGAATTTTATACCATCCTCAAATGCAAGACTGTGGCTAGAAATCACGATTTAGCCATAAATAATTCTATTATATTGCTTGTTTGGTGGCATTTACTTGGAAGGGGGTTGCTTCTTTTCCTTACACGAAAGCAGATTTGTTCTCTGGGGCCGAAGGAGGTCAAAAATCATACATGTGCTGAGGCTGTAAAGAAGGTCTGTGGAGAGCTGGGTAAGGACCCAACAGTTTGGCTGCCTTGGCTCAGAGCTCTCACCATTTGCACAAAGTCAGCTCCCTGACTTCACTGACGTTACATGTCCTGCCTGCCCTGCACAAACTGAACGGCCAGCAACTAGGGCATAAAATTTGACTTCATTTTAAGACCTTCACCATTATACCCAGTGCCAGTGTAGCTAGTAGGTGACGTCAAGAAAAGTCACTGGAAGTTGGGGTTTTTTTCCACAACGCATTTTGCTGGTGCTTTAACCCAGTATTAAATAGACTAGCACGTGGATTTCCACCTCATCCTTTGAAAGACTGTTTTGTAGCCCAGAATTCTGGAAGAGGCAGATATTGTGTATATTCAAAGCTGATGCAAAACATAAAAACCAAACCCCAGCTTGGTTAGAGGGTTAGACATACAAGGATTAAAATTTATAATAAAGCAAACAGAAAAAGCACCTGGATTTTCTCATCCATGTTGCACCAAGCCATCTCCATATCGCTCCAGTCAGATGCGTGCCAGGAGAAGGTGTATGGGAGGACTGATACGGAGAATAGAAGTAGCATAGTGTTTAGGGATTTAAAAAAATATGTTGCAACTGTATCTTTTAAACTATTATTATTAAATATTATTGTTAGTCTTCTATTATTATTAAGTATCTTTTATATGATTCTATTTTTTTTCCTAATACATATGTAACATGAGCAAGCTGTCCACTGAAAGATCATGGCTTGTCTTCCAAGTATTTATATTCCCTAATTTTTAAAAATCATTATATAAATGTGTGCAATTGTAGCATTGTTACATTTCTTTTCACTTGATGCAAGAAATTGTATAATACGACAAGCAGTTCTTAGAATTTGGTGGTTTGAAGATTTGGCTCAGTACTTGCAGATGTGTATCTGAGCATTGTGCAACTACAAAAATAACATCAGGGAATTCCTATATAGATCCATAAGGAATAGAAGAGTGAGTGAATACATTTCTCGGCAGCTTGTGAGACTTCTCAGTCACTTTAGAAAGAGCAAGTCTTACATTTTATGTTGTTTTACAGTTATGTGCGTAGACCAAGTAGTTAAAAAATATTATTCTGATAATGTAAGATACCAGCACAATAATCAAACATGCTCTTTTTATTCTGGCTAAAATTAAGGGAAATGCCTAGGTAAGGTTTGCTGAAGTGGATGTAACATGTTTAAAGTTATCCATGAATTCCAACATTTTCTTAAAGCAGGACAACTATGCACAGTCCTTGCTTCCTTTCACTGTTTATAAAGCACACTTTTTCAAAATTATTTACAAAACAAATGAAACCCCAAATGTAATAATTCATTCTGTTTATGTTTGAAGACTGTTATGTTATCCTTTATTAACTCTTATTGTGATAGGTAATTCTTTGCAGATGTTCATTCTTGGGTTGCAGCAGAGTAAAAGTAACTATATTATAAGATTGAAACCAACCAATACAAAATAGCCCTATAAATTTAAATTAGTGAAAACATGACTCACCTCTAGATGTTTGCATCTTTGCTGAGTTTGCAGTGATCCAAGCAGATAATTCATGGCAACTGCTTTGCTTGGGTTTAGGAACCATGAAAATTAATAGTCCATGTAAGAAATACTGATCTCCTAAGACAAAACATCCTCTCATTTTCTCTGCTTTCTCATACACGTAACATGCCAATCACACAGAAAGTAGGTTTTGCAAAATATATTTTTCTTCTTTTCTTTAGGCCACAGTATGGTGGCACATTCTGCCAAGGTTCCAGTCGTGTTTATCAACTTTGTAATACTCAGCCATGTCCAGCAAATAGCTTGGACTTCCGTGCCCAGCAGTGCGCAGAATACAACAGCAAACCTTTCCGGGGATGGTACTACAAATGGAAGCCATACACTAAAGTGGAAGGTAATTATGCCACAGCTCTGATGGACAAAGGCAATTGCAGGAAGCAAGCTATAAGCTGTAATTCATCTGTATTTCTATGGGAAAATATCACCCTGATGTAAGCAAATAGAAATTCAGTTGGCCTATTTGAGATGTGTTGGCTTTCTAGTGTAGTTGAATCTGGCTTCCTGTGTGAAACCGCTTGTATGAACACACAGAAATGATTTGGGTTGTGAATTTAAATCTTTGTCCTTAGCGTGACTCCCTGGCTGTTGCTAGCCCCTCTTTCAATTTATAGTACGTATTGGTTAGCGTCAAACCCAAACAAAACAATTTCCATGAATTTTTCAGCATGGGAAATGTGAGCTCCCACAATAACACTACCAGAATCTTCCTTCCTTTGGAATGTTCTCAGATTTCAAAACGTAACAATAATTCAACCTTTTGACTTTTCTGCTGGTACAGTCCCATGTGAATTGAAAAACCAAACAATGTACCGGCATAATTTTTTTAAAGTCATCTTTTGCTAAGAGATCTTTATAAAGCTCAGGTCTCAATAATGATTTCTTGTCTTTTGTACAAGCAAAGTTTATTTTTATGTTACACATCTTAATTCTGCAAATATTTTGACTCAGTATTCATTTTTATCTGATACAACAAATATTTGCTGGAGTTTGAAAGCATGGTTTGTAGCTGCAATTGCTACTACTTGAATAAAAGTGGCTGAATTGTGTCACATTGTAGCTGCTTCATTTAGCACCTGTACAATTTTGCTTTTGATGATAAGTGTATAATTATTTATATATACACACATGTGCATAACTCTCATTCACAGCCTAACTATATTTTCTTCAAAAGCCTTTGCAGACATTTTTCCGGGTATTAGAAACCTATGTCCTAAAAGCCAATGTGAACAGAGGAAAGAGGAACTACGGTTTCACAGCATGGAACAGTGGATGTTGTAGAACAGGGAGAATAATGAGTCTTGTTTAATAGAAATTAAGGTAGCCGACAGTGGTCTTAAAGGTAGAGGCTGCAATTACTAAAGGAAATAGAATCTTAAAATTAGGAACAAAGGGCGTAATTTTCAAAAGCAAGACGTCCCCAAGTGACTCTGAACTTGAAAATGCCTGTCCTTACTCTCTTAGGTGCTTTTTCAAAATCTCCCGCAAGATCTACATTTGTAGTCCTGAGAACACAATCGGGTTTTCAAAACTGCCACAGATGCCTTGCCTCTGTAGAAACTACTGTTGAAAATCCAGCTGCTTATTTAAGAATGAAATGATACTATTTTGAATCCAGTTTCATGTTCTTCAAAATTTTGTTATGCTGCTTTATTTCTTGTACTTACTGTTTGTATTAATATTGTGCATTTCAGCAATTGTGACAATATTTCAAATTAGATTACTGTTTTTGTCTATGTAGAATTAGTCGGCTCTTTATGAGCATAACATACGATCTGTGTATAACAAGAAATCTGATTCACAATGGTTGGGGTATTTTAGAGGAAAAGTGCTTTTGATAGGGGAAAATCTGGCCCCAGGGCTAGCTTTCAGCTGAACTGACCATTTTTGCCACCTTACATCTTTTTCTAATTGTAACTGAAAATTAGATAAAATTATTACAGTCTCCCACTTCTCTTAATAAAAAATGAAATTTGAAACTGTGAACCAGTGCAACTAATATAAGCTACTGTATCCGGCTGTATTCCCGTCTGTCATGGGGTCCTAATATGACCACACACAATTAATCCTTGTAGCTAGGATGCAGGAAGAAACAATAGCAGGGTGCTTTCTTTTTTTCCTAAACTATGTTACAGGTCAGCTAATTATTTTTTGTTGTTGTTGGTTTTGTTTTTTCCCCCCAGAGGAAGATAGATGTAAATTATACTGCACAGCTGAAGACTTTGACTTTTTCTTTGCAATGTCCAGCAAAGTGAAGGATGGAACTTTGTGTTCTCCAAATAAATATGACATTTGCATTGACGGAATATGTGAAGTAAGATAAAACTAAGTTTCTTACAAACCTAATGTCTACTTTTTTTAAGTGGGCAATTGACTCCTTTATGGAAAATGCAGCTGTTTCTTCAAATTCCCTTGTGTCTGAGTCCTTCACTTGTGCCTTTTGGTTGCAGCAAGTAGGGTGTGATCATGGACTTGGTTCCAAAGCTGTATTGGATGCTTGTGGAGTTTGTAAAGGAGATAATTCAACATGCAAGTTCTTTAAAGGCCAATACTTGATCCAGCACAAAGCTAATGGTAAGGAAAGCTGTTCCACGTGATCATCAGCTCATTGCTCTGCTGTATCCCCATGTAATATATATGACTCCTTGCTCATTAGGGCAGTGGCTAGAAGTCCAGATGTGAAATGAAAATCACACAGAGAGTGAGAGGAGAGTTCACATTTCTCCTGTTTCTTGGTAACAAGAAAGCTATGAGCATAAGTCTTGGTTAGTTAACTTGCAAGCATTTCTCTTGTTTCTTAAGCCACATTTTCCCTTTATGTGTGAATTTCCTCCTAAATGAGATTTTAGGATTCAGGCAAGTGAAAAAATAGCTGTCAGCAGCTCTGACTGGAATAGGACATAAAAAGCGATACACAGCATAATGACAAACATGACCATATTTTTGTGTCCTTTTTAAAATTAAGTTGACTGGAAGCTGTCCAGCTGATTCAGTGGATGATCCAGTCACTGGGAGGTGGGACTTTTCTTTAGTGGACTTCAGTGGACTGGCTTCTTGTGAAATAATCTCACTATGCCGCAGTTTCTCAGGCATAAAATGCAGATAATATTTCTTTACCCATGGGGGTATTTTGAGGATCCAATTACTGTTGATCATAAGGCACGTCAATGCTACAGTTATATAGGCCAGGAAATTGTTTAGGGAATAGTCACACAGAGATACAATGCTAGAAAAATGATCTAAACTGAATGCTTTGCAAAATTAACTGTGTGCAGGGTGTGCTGGATTGTCAGCGGTGTACAATGAGTGAAATTTCTACATGCTCAGAGTGCAATGGCTCACAGCAGGGAGATCCAGTTGTATACAGGACTCTGTGAAAGCTCTCTGCATCCCAGTGCGTCCCACCTCAAAAACCATGTCTGTGATGGAAGCAGGACCTTCCAACTACTGTAGGGAACTACAGGGAAAACGTGGCAAAACAATTACAGTGACATAGCCATTAGTCTGTTCTGCATTTTACTAAGGTGAACTTGCTTTTTCTTGTCTTTAATCACAAAGAAAAATTCCAGGAATTGAAATACCTCAGAGTTACTCTGATTATAGGCTGCACAGAGGGGTTAAAATCAGAACTGGTTTCTCCTTGTGAAAACGGAGTAACTTTGGTCGATCAGAAGAGCTCTTAAATAACTTTTAAACTGCAAAAATTTCAGATTGGATCAAAAATGATAAACCATCTCTACCTGTATGGCAACTGCAAAAGTGTTGCTTGCTTCTTTCATTTCAGACTACTACGCCGTGGTCACTATTCCAGCCGGAGCACGCAGTATACAGCTCCATGAAATGCAGATCTCCACCAGCTACCTTGCAGTGCGCAACCTCAGCAAAAAGTATTATCTGACAGGAGACTGGACAATTGACTGGCCAGGAAAGTTTTCTTTTGCTGGAACAGTTTTTGATTATCAACGCTCTTTTAACCATCCAGAGAGTCTATATGCAGCAGGACCGACTAATGAGACGCTGGTCTTTGAAGTAAGCTTTGTTCTGTTTATTCTCTCCTTGATGTCTATTACAGAATTAGTAACGACAGCTTTAGCTCTGCACTGTAGCTCTCAGCAAGATTAAAGAATGGCGTTGAGTCATGATAGTATTCAGACTTAATTGTGTGGTCATGCTAGATTGAAAGGCCTTTCACCAGTTTATCAAGGTCTGAGGTTTAGTAAACTGTCACAAACTCAGGAAAAGGAAGGTACATAAAACACACCATATAGCATTATTTCTTAGTAATAGTAATAGATTATAAATACATTCCTTGAATGGTATACAATAAAATTCAGTGATGTAAAAATTAAATCTAATCTTATGGCAAGGCTTAACCGTAACAGTTTCAAATAATGCTTCTGAAACTGCAGGCGCATGTAGCCATTTTTATGTCTACCTTGGGACACAGAGAGTCAAGGTACCACACATAGGCTCCTGTGTAACTTCTGTTCATTCAGTTTCATTGGTGATAGCACCTAAAATAATGAATTTTATATCTGTTTATCTCCCAGTTAAATTTGTATCACCTACTCTGTCTGCTAGATGTCCCATGTTGAAACTATATTTAGTAGGAAGTAAATTAGGTACTTAGATGGTTTGTTCCAGGGTTACAATTTTGAAATTGGTCACTAGTACTTCTGTTCTAAGAAAGATCTCTTTCTGCATTAGGTTACTTTACTAGATTGTCTTTTAAAATGCATCAGAACATCTGAGAGTCAATTTCTGGCTGAATCACCAGTCTTTACTCGCCGTTAGCTACCTTAATTTGCCTGCTTTGTCAGAAAGCTCCAGCAAATCTTTGACTTTGTGACTCACCTGTTATGTCTGCTTTGATGAACCCTTCCCTGTGAGAGGGAAGCACCCCTCCCCAGAATGGATTCAATTTCCAGCACATTTCAGCAATGCTCTGGTCAACTCGCTATCAAACGCACAGCTTTCTGTGGCGTGCACAAGAGCGAGTGCTGTACCTGTTCTCTGAGGCTGCAGCCTGCAGCTCTTTGCCCCATCATGTAACACCGCAACGGAAAATGCTCTCTGCAGAAGTTCAGCAGGGGTGGTTGGCTGAGAACTCTGCATCCCGACTCCCTTACACAGCTTTGTTCTGTTAAACTAAGAAACACAGTAAGTACAGACTGGGACATGAACTATATTCTTCAAGGATTATTTAAACTTCCACAACTATTCAGTAAAGTGTTTATTTGGAATACTGGAGAGCCTTACTGCTATTCATACTGATTGAATAACATACTTAAACATAGCTTTGAAAGCCACTGGAGTTCACGGACCAAGAACACACGTTAGAGTACTTTAGGATGAACACATGCTACAGAACAAACAGTCTGACATGGGCTAAGGGTGTGTATTTTCACAAATTACTATCACAATTTGCAGTACTTTGTTAAAACATTTTTTTTAACTGAAGAACTTTCATTTTGGGTATGTATGTTAATAGGGATGCTTTAGTCCAAGGAAGAGTTCATTCTGCAACGTAGAGACATGCTTCCCGTCTGCATATCATCTCCAAAATAGCCTTACACCACAGAACAAGAAGTTATAAATACTATGAAATGCTAAGCTGAACTCTCAGGAATCTTATTTGTCATAATACAAAGTAGATTGAACTGTATTATTATAGAGCTAAAGTATGAATAATAAATTGCCTGCAAGATGACTTACTTGGCTGCACATCGTGCACATACTTTGTAGAATAAAGATTAAAGAAAAAATTTTAATGCCAAATAACACTTCTATTTTCATCCTATCAAATTATGCTAAACAGTTTTATTAAGATTTAACATTTAACTGGAGGCTATTGCTCCTTTGAGAGCTTATTTAAACTTCCCTTGTATTTTTATTGAAATACCTACACCACTGGCATTGGTAACTAGGGATTCTAACAACTGAAAACGTTATGGTTACATATTCCCCAATTATATATATCTATGAACTGAGGTCAAGATATTTTTTTCCTTTTAATAATTTAAACAACATTCAACAAGCTGAATTCTGAAAAAAATGCAAAATTTTGTGTTCAGAGATCTGCATTAGTTATCACTAACTCTAAGCAGCAAAAATGCCAATGAAAAGTAAAGAAATATGCTTTTATGAGAAAACACATATTGCTGAAGATCTGCTTGCAACAGTAATAATGAAACAAATCTTCTTCAACTATAAATACCACAAACTGGTAGAAGGCTGAAAAAAAAGGAGTGTTTGTGTAATTTTCAAAGCAGCATGCAAAAAAAGTCCTGCCAGCAGTGTTTTATCCAATTAAGTTGGTTTTCAATAAGCAAAGGCTTTCCAGGGTTTGAATCTCAACTTCTTCCTGTAATCTTCAGGTATTTTTATCTTCACTTTTAAAACAGGTTGCATTCAAAAGAAATGTAATAATTATTTTTGAGATATTTTTTTTTTCCAAAAAGGATTCGGTGTGAGCCCTTGTAAAAAAGCACACTGCAGGTATTGAGAAATTGAATACGTTACATCCATAAACACAGGAACTTTTATTATTCAGATAGGCAGAGAATATAAGGTTTTGTAGGTGTATTTATTGAAATTCCACTATGATCTGAAAGACAGATTAGCACAGCTTGTGCCTGTTTAATTTTGTAGTCATAGTTTTGCTAGACTTTTTGTGCGGTGACTCAAACAGTCCAGGTTTCTGACCAGGTTTCTGACTGCAAATCAGCCTGCGTGTATCCAGAAAGTTCAGCCGATGCGTGTCCTCTGAGCAGCGTTCACAGGGGAGGATGGGACCGTGCTCTCCAGGTATGGGTCCAGACAGGTCTGGCAGGTCTGTGCTCAAGGCAATCACATCCTTTGAAATGCAGTCATTCTCCAAAATATTTTCTTGAAAGAGACATCTGAAGCATGTATTAAGAGAGAAGGAGGAAACCCAAATAAGAAAAAAAAAAATCTTAAAATTCCCTATTGTCTTCCATATCCTTGCAGTTCTATGAAATGTTTGGTGTCTGTATCTTGTTGTCCAGTATGTTCCTGTGCATCTGGTTTTCTGTCAGATTTTTCAGTAGTTCAGCTGCGCATGTATCATTTAATCAGACTTGGGGTGATTGTGGGTTTGTAGAAACCAATAAAAGCCAAAATTAAAAATATTCACGGATTCAAAAGGCAGTTCCCAAAATGGTCAGATTCAGGTTAGGTGAAATAACAGACAATGGTCAAAGGGGTAGAAATATGATAGTTAAATGATAATCTAGGATCAGAAATTAATAGCAGATTTTTAAAATATGATTTCTCTAGCATAATTGTCTCATCTTAAATGTAAACATGCAGGATTATTTTTTTTTTAATGTAGTTGAATATATTCCACTCATTTATCTGTTGTTTGGTCGTAGGTAATCTAAGCTCAGCACTTTCAATTTAAAGACCTTGTCAGTGTTTTTCTGTTAACTGAGAAATATGTAACTTGAGGAGAAACAAACAGTAAATTCATCATTCATTTATCTAGCTTTGCAAATAAGGGCTGCCAGTGGACACCACTAACTACTGAAAATCCTTTCCAGAAGAGCCCAGCAGAGCACAAGGGACATACAGAACTCATGTAAGGCTCACTTGTGACATCCATTTCTTGAAATATTCAGTCACTCTCCATGACTCACCATGGGAAAGTTTCTGAAAGGGCAAAAAGACCTGAACTATTATGTGGGCGTGAAAAATACTGCATGATCAGAGATTGATAAACTAGCTTAAAACCACCAAGAGTTTAATAATTCAGTTTCTCATTCTGTCAATAAATGGATGAAGAATTGACTGATTTGAGAAGTCAAATATGATTTTGAGAAAACACTGGAAAGTTTTTCAGGATGGAGCAGGATCAGTATCCTCACAGAAGTTTACCACAAACTTGGTGAAATACTGAATCAAGAAATTTTGAAATCTTTGTGGAAAAAGACAGTTTATTTTGACAGCAATAAGTAACAGATGGCAAGGATGTTTTGCAAAGAGGCAGACATTCATGGAAAGAGAAGGTGAATGGAGCTTCAAGGCAGGAATATCTCTAATTAAAACCAGTAAATTGCTTCCTCTTTACCAATAGGGGGAAAAAAAAGAGAAAGGAGGCCAGGTGGAATGACTTTACTGATGATCTAGCTGCCACTGGGAGAAAGCCAAGTTGCAGTTATAAAGCATTAAATTTATTATTAGCTACTAGATGATAAATTTGTACCGATTTCCTCTAAAGAGAAAGTAAGCTAAAGAGAGCTAAGATGTGCTTATAAGATACAGATGTTGATTCAATACAACAGATAAAAGGGTTCTCCTTTAGTGAGGAGAGATTAGCTGGACAGTATCCCTGAAATTGTACATTTAGCATGTGAACAGTAAAAAAATGGAGACACAATAACAGCAGAAGATAAATTCAAAACAGCTGAAGTAGGAATGAGATCATACAGGACCTTTCAAGGATACTATTTTTTTCCCCCTTTTAATGACCTTAGTGGACTCTCTTGAAAAACAATAGTTTGTCATAAGCTTTTAGTTAACATGTTTAAAGTGACTTTAGAAATATTGACAAGATAAAAACCCCTTTTGTTTTAAGGTTTGGCTTAAGTAACCAATGGGTAATTCTTCCCTTACTGGTGCTTTCCAAACAGGTGTTTTCTCACTTTCCTTTTGAAGCTCCTGCCGTTAGCCACTGTCCAGGATCTCATCCAGTAACTGCCCACTCAAGATAACAGTCCTGTTTCAAAACTTGTTTTAAACGGCTTCTCAGCAGCACCATATATGCTGCAATACGCATGCATATTCATCCTACCGAAACCTGAGTAAATCCATAAAAGTCAATGGAATTAATCCTGACTGAACAGAGAAATCACAATCTGGCTTAGGACGTTGGATATTACGCTATTTATTAAACAGCATGTAGATTCACAGTGGATGCAAACGGCAGGCCTCACCAGCATAGCACAGCCAGGCACTAGCCTCGCACACAGGCAAGCTTCTCCGTCTGCCCTTACTGGTGTATCTGATGGCTTGCTGCAGGTGGCTTTACTCCTTACATCCACCTGAAGAAATTATGAAAGACTTACAAAGCATGGGAGTGACCCAGCAGATGTAGATGCAATCTGAAGACTCAGATCAAAGCTACCATGTATGCTGGCATTCAGGGCTTGGGCTCATGCCCATTTTGTAAATTATGCACATGTAGAATGAGTAAAGACGCAAATGCATGAAGCACATATGGGTAAACAGTAGCTAGTCCTTTACCTGGCTCCTTCTCTATGCTCAGCTTCACTCTGTAAGCGATTTGTAAATGTTCATTAGTCCTTCACAGAGATGATGAGTCCTTTTTTCAGCTTGTTACATGCCAGGCATTAGGATGCTTTTCTATGTATTGGACAGAATATTTTTGAAGAAAGAGGAGTTTCTCTTGTGTAAATTACTCTCTTAATTCGGTGTGTTGTAAGTAACTTCACAAAGACATCTGACAATGAAAAATGCCAGAAAAGCAGAGAGTCCATCATGACAAAGCAATGTGGATAGGCTCTATAAAAACTTGACCTGCAAAATGGACTGTTGTATGGGAAACTTAGGATAGCCATGGGAAAAAAAAGAATAATCTCAAACAAAGGAGCAGATGCACAGCTAGTTTAGCAAATTTATTGGTTTAGCTTTGAAATCAAAATTAGCAGCAAAAGGAAAAGGTTCTTTACTCAGGAGAATTCAATTTATCCATTGTTTTAACATTTTGTGCCCTAAGCAAAAGCCACGGTTCTTTTTCTTCAGAATAGATCTGGCAGATCCAGCCACAGAGTCTGTGGTTTTCGAACTCAAGAAGCTGTAAATTTTATAACTCTGCGCCCTGCGGTCAGAGCTGCTGAGTGTTGTGTCTGAAGTCAGGTGGTTGGTGTGTTAAAGGTAGACATTAAACAGTTCTATTGAGGAACTGGAAATGTTTAAGGAGGTTGTTCGCCAGTTGTAAATTTGGGAGCAGATGCCAGTTGGCTGAAAAGATGCTGGAATGTGTCCAGTAAGTAGACTAGCACTGGAGGTCTTTCCAAATTTGTAGGTCTGATAACTTGGCTATGTATGCAGACTTCAGTTATTGCATTGTTAAGGAAGGGCTTTATAATGAATGTTTGAAAATATGATAGAAAGCTTTTTATATGCTCATTACTTTGGCAAAATCGCAACTGTGCAATACTATTGCGTTCCTGATGAAAACTTGGTTGAACATTGTACACTATTTTTCAGCTGAGTGCTGGGGACTTCAAAGTATATGGTTTGGTGCCCTGCAACATTTTGTGTCCAATGCTTTTTCCAGAGTTTGCGTTGCCTTTTTTCTACATAGCTGGGATGATACAGGAGGGAAGAGACCTGACTGTGATGCAGCTCTTGCTTTGTAAACATTCCCTCTTGTCTGCTGGGTGGGAAGGGGCTCTGGCTTTGGCTGCTGCTCACGAAAGAAAGAGGAAGTTCACTTCATCTGCCTGTTGTAACTGTGTCTGCTTTCCAACGCGCAAGAAGGGGGTGTAGCCCAAGGTCCTAAAATGTGTATGGCTCAGCTTGCCTGGTGTGCAGGAGTTACGCCGCAGGCATTCACTTAGCTGGAGGGTGCAAGTTTCTTACATCATTGTGTGGTTGTTCTCTGAAGTGATAGATACTAACATGTCTTGTTCTGACTTGTCCGAGATAATTCCCTCTTCATTCTCTTCACTCTGTTGAAGCACCAGGAGAACATTGCTCTAACAGGAGTAAAACCGGTTGCCGCTTTTATCTTCTCATCCTCTCTCTTTTGCTTTCTGAATTCTGTTCAGAATGCATTTGTTCTGTTTCTTGCCTCTACTACTACCAAGTTCAGTCTAATACTTCAAGATATTTTTATTAGAAATGTTTAAGCTTTACTGCTTTTTTGCCACTGACATAGCACAGTTCTATGACAGCTGTCAGAATTAAATGAGACGAGGGCTAACCCTTACACCAGGTCCTGAGGTATGGATCAAACCTCCTCCTCCTCTTTTGACACATGACTTACTAAAAGGACAGATAGAATTTCAGTCTCTGCACTTGAAGGAACACAGAGCACCCACTGAAATGGGAGAAAGTACACCCTCACGGGGGCACGGAAGAGGAAAGCTGACTGACTCTTCATACATTAGCCAGATCTTGTCTAACACAAGATGAATATAAAGCTGCTCTCTGAAATTGTTTCTGGCTGCCTAAGATGCTGAGAGCTCTGTTAATACCTTGGACTTGTAGGGCCTTCCAATAAATAAAAGCAAATTAAAGCATTTTGAGGTCTGGTGTGTAAGAAGAACCAGGAAATGAATTGTTTTAATTAAGGAATAGCTTTCCGGGGTTCAGTTCTTGTTAGGGTTAATGGCCCCTATTTTCTGAAGCACGTTCTGAAGCTTTACACATTAAGTATTTGTCTCAATTTATCCTGAAGAGGACAGTGGAGTGAACACATATTTTTGAAATGTGTTTTTTCTGGAAACCCTAATGCCCATGACTTGAGGTTCAAAATTCAAAGAGACTGTGGAACAGCGGTTGTAAACGGAGTTAGATTTTTTGCTATCGGCAGTGGCACAGCTTTCTGAAAATAATAAAAAAACCCCCTATATAGAAGAGTTATTTTCCTTCATCTGAAGGGCTGTTAATTGTTAGAAAACATTTACATCAGATAGCAATGAATAGCCAAGGAAAAAATGAGAGGTCCTGAAAAAAGTTACAGTGGTAATGGTTTAAATAGAGCATAGCAAAAAGGGCACAGACCCACCCAGTGATGAGCGAGCGTAAAGTCAAACATAGACACTTTGTAAGATGCTCATTAGTGAGCACCATGTGCTGAGAGCACTGAACGTGGCAGAGGCTCTCTGGAAAGACGGTATGAGATGCAGAGTGCGCTGTGCAGGGCACTGTGAAGTTGCATGGCAGGCTGAATTCTAATGTTTGTTAATTTCAGAGTGTTTGATTTTAATCCTGTTCTTGTAAAATATTTGTGAAATATACACATACCTATATGACTCACCCCTAAAGCAGATATACTAACATTATTTCTATCACAAATATTCATTAAAAATAGAGAGGTCACTAATCACTCTCAAATCTATTTCTTCTGTAATCTCACAGGTATTCTAAGGTGAATGAATGTGAACTCATGAATTAGGCTTGGATGGGTGAGATGAAAACTTTCACATGAAATACTTTAATTTACCTGTTCTTAGAGGATCCTCTAGTCTGAATCTTCCAATGAGAAGGCACATACTCTCCAACGCTTTTGCAAGTATTTTGCCTTTGACAGTCCTAATTGCTATAGTCTCAGTTGGGGTTATTATTAAGGTTCACTGAACGAAGCAAAATCTTTGGCTAGTAAGAATGGAAAATACAGCATCTGTTTTTCTTTCTTCTAGAAAAGTAAACAGTATGCAGTCCAGATCCTTCATGTGTTCAATATTATTGAACTGCAGGCCATGTAAATTTGGTCTGAATTTTCACTGTCATGGGTAATTTCTGTTTTCCAATAGGTATATTTTCAGAATACTTTAAAAGCCTTGGGTACATTTCAAAGTGTTATTATATTTCTTGATCTTAAACAATATAAATGTAAGTTTGTTGTTATTTTATGAAACCAGTCTATACAAAGATCACTTCTACCTACATGGATTGCTTAAGTACTCAGGTTAGACATTGTGTGACCATAACCGGTATTTCATTAATATTTTGAATGGTTTGAGTCATTAACATAGACTGAACTTGCACTTGAAATGCTAGTGCTTATCAAAAAAGTATAGGTAGGAACAGAGGTTCACTGCACCTGCTCTTTATATTACTATGACCAGATCCATATTGGTGAAGAATTAAAACTTAATAGAGCTCTGAAACTGCAAACTCTTGCACTTTTTGTGTTAAGAAAGAATATAAATGCACTTCTTTGCCAAAAGTTTCTAAAATAAATGTTGTTAAATAGAAGTTTCTCCTCAAATTTAGGTATGTGTCAGATGTTCATGCATCTTGCACTGATTATAATTCAGACTTGAAATGAATATAGTGAATTTTAGAAAGTTGCCTACATGAAAACTGAAATGTAATTCACCACTAAAATAGTACAACCCTGAGAGCTAGGCTCTGTGAGTTATACGACAAAAATTGTTATTATAGTCAGTAATCACACTTTTATAAACTTTCTGACACGTTATGCTAAAATCATGAATAAAATATTTTTCCAGTCCTTTTTTCCTTGTTGACAACCAGGGATGGGTCCTTTCCTGGACTGAAGCTCTACCGGCTCCAATCATCAAAAGAAAAATCCCAGCTGAAGGTCTTCCAAACAAAATTTATCACCAGTCTGCATAGAAAATCATTTATATAGGAAAAAAATAATCTATTTTATATGCTCAGCCTCAAGAATTTAGGAAGCCATCTCTAACCATCTCTATTCCCAGTCCCCACACAGCTATACTGTTTGCTAAAGCTTCTTTTATTAAAGCATTTGAGTCCTGCTTACCCAATGGGCAAAGGCTTCTTCATTCATGGAAGGCACTGTGGAAGGATCAGCTTGCCTGGACTTTGCTTACTAAAAGAGCGGAAACTTCTCCCACCCCCAAGATCTTTAATCCACTCATTGCACTACCACAGGCAAACTCCAGCACCTGCCAGTGGGCCCCAGTGAAGGCAGGGACCCACTTGTTAAGAGCCAGTTGCAGGAGCAGAGCGCTGAGAGCTTGGGGCAGGGACTAACACTGCATTGCCAAAAGGCTGGATGACATTTCGTGTCCACTGAAGGCATTTCTGCTTCACCAATCCAGTGCCTTCTGATTTAAAGGGGTGTTATGCCGAACTGTGTATTTCTGCAATTTTCTGCTGTACATCCTGCAGGTGTTAGTCCAAGCAAACACTTTGCTGTTTAGGAATTACTTTGATGGTTTTAAGTTTATGCAAAAAATAAGTCTCCTGAAAATTCTTTCAGAAGCATGACATGTATAACTATCTTCTGTATCACGTTTACTTCCTCTTGCTTTAGATTGACAGAATACTTTTCTTTTTTTTTCTTTTTACCCTCTCCTTTTTTTTTTTTAATTGAACCCCAAATACCCCTCTATAGATCCTGTTACAAGGTAAAAATCCTGGGATTGCTTGGGAATATACTTTTTCCAAAACCAACAATGAAAACAAGACATCTGTCAAAACGCATAGCTACTCCTGGGTGACCGTGCAGTCAGAGTGCTCAGCTACTTGTGGTGGTGGTAGGTAACTTTCTCATTGCCAGTCCTCTTGTTCATTTTTTTAAAGCTTCTTCAGCATTTCAGCTGCCTTTAATTTTGCAAACATGTATCTATACATACAGAGGGGTTACACTGAACACCTGGTCCTTATTTTTTTATCTAACAACTTATAACATAGGTGAAGGGCCTTCTTACTATCTTTATAGTAAAAAAAAAAAAAAAAAATATTCATGCCAGTCTCAATTCATGTCACTCAGAGTGACTCAGTCTTTTTTTTTTTAGGTCAGTCTGTTGATATCTTGCTGTTGAAGTAATGTGGGAATTAAATATGTGCTTTATTGTTGTAATTTGGGAATACAGAAAGATACCAAATAATGAGTAAAATTTACCTTATGTGTAGAGAGTAACTGAAGACTAAAATATTATCAAGACCTTTACTGACAGTTGCACCCTGATCTTCTCACTGTTTAATTACAAATATTTCAGTTCTGCCAGGTCCAAGTCTGAAAGTCTACGTTAGCTAAGGGGTTTTTATTACCTTATTCCTCTAGTTACTTGCTTTGCACAGACCATCTATTTGTTTTTCCAAATCCTGGATGTTCTGTCAATGAAACTGGGATGCAATGAAAGCAGAAAATTGCCAAGTGGGAAGTCCTGAAAAAAGACTTGAGAATTAAAATTTATGTGGCCGTAAAATTAGAACTGGGTGATATAAATAAGACTACATGATGGAGTTGTCTTTAATACCAAAGAATAGGACTAGGTAAGCAAGGAAATGCCATGTTATGCTCCTGTATTGGCAAAAAAGTCCAGGTGAAATGCAGCGATACCTTGCTAGTGTTTGTCAGACTTCACAGCATCTCAGTAAACAGTTCATGGAAGAAAGACCCACCAGGAGCAGCACAGACATAAAATATGACAACTGTATTTTTCTTGCTTCCCTATAAAACAAATGAAGGTTGCAGCATGAATATAAAGATGATGGGAACAACTGTGTTTCCAGACTTGGCTTGCTGTGCCCAATGAACTGTGTGTGAGGTGAATTAGACCTCTCAATTAAAAGAGAAATTACAAAATCACTTCATCTCTTGAGGCATTTGTAGCCTTCTCTGTAATCTGTCCTGATGTTGACACTAGACAAGAGTTTAGGTACAGGGCCCTGCAGAACTGAAGTCTGTGAAGATACGCTGTACAAAGTTGCAGAATGTTTTGTTGCAGTTTGCCAGTGCATGCGGAGAGCTTTAAATAAGCATTGCTAGTTTCTGCAGGGAATTAGGATTTGAAGAATTACTAATTTTTGCTGGGGGAAGATTCTGCAAATATGCTGTTTGTAACTAAAATGTTTCATCTGGCTTCAATAGTACCTGTGTTACAGAGAAGAAAGTTAATGTTAAAAACATGTTGCCAAATTAAATCCTATTTTATTTAGTTCAAGTCAGTGGAATTGTACCAAGGATGAGCTTGGACTTGTTGCGTTAAAATTCTTCCCTATTACTCTTTCTCTTATTTTTTGAGTAAACGTTTGTTTTACTGTGTTTTTTCTAATACTTTCATAGGACATATTACAGCAAAAGCAATCTGTTTAGAAGAGCATCGTGCACGAGTTAATTCCTCATTTTGCGGCCCAAGGACGAAGCCTTTAACTGAAACAAAACTATGCAATACTAATCCCTGCCCAGCATAGTAAGTGCTCTTTATTTTTTGTACCTTTTTGCTGTGCCTTACGACTGTTTGCCATGAAAGAAGTCCTCTCTGATAGGCCCACAGAACTGTATGGCCTGCCAGATGAAGCCACTTTTATTCTGTAACTTGTAGTTGTTTAACTGTAACTAAGTAATTGTTTAAAAATGTTAGCTGTGTAGGCTTCTGCCCAACGATAATAATAGAGGCGGTATTTCTAATGTTGCTAAGCAAGACTTCCTGAGGATTGCTTGCAGCTCTGTCACCATGCTGGGGTTAGCTATGTGACACTGAGTAAATCTAAGTTGCTTCGAGGCCCATTCTGCCACCTCTACTCACCTTGAATCAATAAGACCATTTCCTGAGTAAAGTGCACCTCCCCATGTGGAAGCTTGGCCCCGTGACTCAGATTCCACATATTAGATTAGGTTAAAAGAATCTTGTGAAGTGTAATTAGTGATTTTTGGACAAAATGTCCCACAGAGTATTATGATACCAAGAAGGACTATCTAAACAAAATAAATCATCAGCAATACTCTGGTGCCCACAAAAATAAATATGAAGACATTGCTGATGTGAACAGTCTTATATTCTAAATAACATAAGAAAGGTGAGACGCAAAGGAAGACATTGACATATAGATAAGCATTTAGAATCCAGCTGGTCTAAATCAATAGAGCTTCTTTAAAACCAAGGGAGTTACACTGATTTATAGTAGCTGTAGTAGGGGTCCTTTGGAAAAAAAATAGTTGTGTGCTCATATAATTAGACACAGTATTATGTGGCTTTGAATATAAATGGATAGATTTAAGGACACACTGGCCATCTTTCTTCTGGGTTTTTCCTTTTGGACTCCTGACCTTGCAACCTTAGCATTATTTTAAGTTTGTACTAAAGATCAGGAAAACTATACTAAAGACATTTTGACTTTGAGAACAGGAGGTTTTCTAAAGTGGTATGTTGGAAAAATTAAGAGTGTTTCAGTGGGAAATAAAGACAGTTGAAGACACATTGAAGTGCACAGGCAGCAGAAAGCGGAGGAAAGCTCTAGACCTGGTGTCACCTGCTGGTTTTACTCTGTGGTGATAACAGCAATAGGCGGTAAAAGCAGTTGGCTAAGCCCACTGCCATATTTCATAAAATAACACATTTAATGAAGTTTAATGGGAAGCATTCCTCATCTCCCCCAGTCCAGAAGAGGATGATGGGGCAAAGCAGAAAGACGTATGTGTTCTGAAATGGCTTTCTTTTTTACTTACAAATCCATAGTTTGCTATATGTTGAACATGCTAAAAAATAGTCCAGTAATAGTTTGGAATTTCCTGCAAAATTTAAAGATTACAGCAGAATACACAGAATCCAAATGGCAAATTATACACTATGACCACAAAAAAAATAGAGATAAGGTTTATATAATGGTAACACGTGACATGAGAGCCCCATGTTCCTGCTTCAGCAGTTTCCTTAGACTGCGTTTAGCCACATGATTTTCTCAATACCCATTTTAAGTAATCTTTGTAGCCAAATGCAATCTTTTCCTATGTGACTTATCTTCTGCCAGAATTATTTTTATGCAATGAACTCAGCATCATGTACACAGAAACGTATTGTCTGTGATGTTCCCAGGAGCCTTTTAAAGCTGTTTATGCTTACCTTGGTTTTGATGTGGCATTGTTACACTACAAAGCTTCACCAAAATCATATTAATTTCTACAAACCATACACAAAACTTCCATTTCTATTAACCAGAGACCCTGATGTATTTTGAACATTCACTGATAGACCTATCACTGAAAATGCTGCTTATCCATTTTGACATGCAATGCAATGTTTTCATGCTGAAATTGCTCTGATACTTTTAGATTTACTATTTTAAAACACAATTAATGACTTGAACCCTAAGAAAGAGTACAAAAAGAAACTGTAAAAGCCCCAAGCCACTTCTAGGAAAAAAACAATTCATCTCACTAATTAATTATTTTAAAAATCCTTAGGATAAATTTTTGTATGGAGGATCTACATGTAGGACCATGTCTTAAATTAACACATTGCCATTCGGCTGAGTGAAACTATGCCAGAATATCTCTGTTGAGGAATCTGCCCAGAAAGTCACAGCATGTAGTATTTCCCATAGAACTGTGACTGCCAACATCAAAAAATGGAGTATTAATAAATACCACAGAGGAAACAAAGAATGCTTAATAGCCAGCAAATAAAGCAAAACCAAATACGGTAGATGAAACGGGCAAGGAAAGGAGGTGAATAATAGATGAGATACAAGCGTGTCAGTTTTGTGACATAAAAGAGGCTCCAGACTTACAAAGGTCAGTGAGGAATAATTACTGCATAAGAACAAAGACTTATTAGTCTGAGTAGGAGCAATCTACTGTCCCAACAGTAAGAATACAGAAAGGCATCAGTACTGTACACTGTTGTTGTTGGATTTCAGAGCTGCCAAATCTGGTCATAATTATTGAGTTATTTGAGCTAATGAAAGATACTCTTGGATCACAGCCCAGATAATCTTGGAAAATGGCAGTTTACTAGAGGACATTAAAGTGGGTTTATTGCCCTCTCCTCCGTGAAGAGGGGAACCTTCTGGGCAGTTATGGTGAATAAACTCTTAAAATGAACACTTTTGGTTGCTCTACCAGTCACCATTTTCAGAAGCATCAAGACAAAGTAATTAAAAGTTGTAAATTGATTAAAACTATAACTTTTTTCCAGAAATTTGTATTGTAATGGTGCAAATACTTATAAATCAAAGAAAAAGGAAACCTTTTACATTTTCTGAAATTACATAACTACTGACTTTTCACATTAATATTTCTTTGTCCTTAAATTAGTGCTTTTTGTATTTCCCACTAGGTTTGGCAGTTACTGAAGTTACTAGACTGAGAGTTGGGATTTCTTCTATTCCCAAAATAGGCTTGTTATGCGTTTTTTACGAATTAAAATTAGCTTTTTTTTCAGGCAGATGTGAACAGACAGGCAAATGGGATGCTGTTCATCTTTCACACAGTAAGAAAAGAAAAGAAAAAAATCTTTCTTGTCATTAAAACTGTGTGTAAGCAGCTATTCCAGTGGCCACAGGAGTGATGCTGTGAGAAACCATGGAAGTAGCATAGGCCAAGCAGTCGGATTTGAGACGAGAACCTTTTCTGTGACATAAATTATTCAAAATTTGTAAAACTGCTGTTTTAAAATCTTAATTTCACTGCTGTGTCTTTGAATAAGAGTTCTCAACTTGAGTAATCATTTAGTCATTCATAATTTTCTTTGTTTCTTCACTTCTACTTTCCTATCTAGTTGTTATTTATGTTCCTACATTGTAAGCCTTCAAGGACAGACACTTGGCTGAACGTTTGCAAAGTGTCACGCAAAGGCTGGGGACTCACTCAGTGCTTCCATCATAGAAATACTGACCAGCTATTGACATTGAACTTATCCGGAGCTCTTGGCAATAATTATTTGGTTTGGGTAACTGAAGTGTGCCTGTGACTGGATTACAGATTTGCCAACAGCTTTTGCTGATTAAATTTCCTCTGTTTTATTTAATTCTTTATCATCTGTCTGCCAAATTTATTCATCTAAGGACATTTAAATCCTCAAGATACTAATGACAAGACTGCTGATTTTAGCAAGGAAGTTCTTTTTTTGTGAAAAGAGGCTGGTAAGGTTTGACATGCATACCACTGGAGAGCACCATGGCAACATTTGTTGCCCCGTGTGAGTATCTCTATGCAGAAATGCATTGGGAGGTGCATGCTCAGCTGCATTGGGCTCATTCTTTCCCTGCCATGCCAGACTTTTCCTTATATCAGCTTAGGTGATAGGAAAAAAAAGGGAAAAAATGCAACAACACAGGGCAGAACTTTCCAATAATGGAATCTCACCAATTTACAGGTCTCTCTGACTTCTTTGTTTGGCCTCAGGTCTGTTAGTCTATTCAGAGGTCTCTTCAGCAGCTGAAGTGACAAAAGTGATCATCCTACCATTTATTTTCCTGTTTTAGACAGATTTTTTCAATTAGAAGCATAGACACAGTTAAAAATGAATGGTGAATTGTTAGCCAGACCCTCAGATCTTCTAGATACTCCACCAGCCTCAATGGCAGCATCTCTCAGTCCCCATGGAACTCCAGACTCCAGGTCAGATCCATAGGCAAGCTGGTTCTGGTAGGTGAGAACTGTAAATAAGTAATACTAGTTTTTCTAGTTGTGTGACTTACATTTCATCTCTAGCAAAATGTTCTATGCTTTGAAGATAGATTGTCTAACTACTGCTTTTTGATTGCTTCAACATATATCAGGAGAGCAGGCAAAGTAGAATCCCTGAATAATTCACATTTGATAGGTGGCTCCTATGTATTGATTTTATAAAGCCAGTTGGACTCCTGTGTTTCTAACGTACATTTTCTCCTTTAAGCTGGTCAACAGGCGAATGGAGCGCGTGCAGCAAATCGTGTGGAGGAGGGCAACAAAGCCGTCTCGTTCAGTGTGTCCAGAAAAGGGCTTTCCAAAGAGAGGAGGTGGTGGCCCACTCCCTGTGTCCTGTCAGCACCCCTACACAGGTGCAGATGTGCAATAGTCAGGACTGCCCCCCTGAATGGAGCCCTGGCCTATGGTCTCAGGTAATCTGGAGAAAAACTTATGGTTTTGTTTGCTGCCATAATGAAAATATTGCCAAAAACTCTGCCTAAAAAGAACAATACTGCTAATTTTGTGAAGATCACTATTTTGCAAGCAGCTCTGTTCATTGAAAATAATATGTAAACTAGGTATATATTTCAACTAGCCTTCTTAAGTGCTCACAGGAGGGCTTGCCAGAAGTAGACATGTGGTGTCCTTTCTGGCGCATACAAATAGATGGATTTTTTTTCTGGTCTCATAACTTAAGGCTCTATGAATTCTTTAGAGCCATTAACTCCCCTCTGAGATTACTTCCCACAGCCATATTAACTTTTCTCAGAGATGACAGGCAGTCAAGGAATGAAGAAATATTTGGGGTTAGAGCTGCATATTAATGCACACACATATGTGAATTGTGGGCTGATAGATTTGTGATTTACCCATTCACTAATCACTTCTGATCACTTCTGTACTTTTGCCTTTGTTAGAGTAACTGTTCTACTGCAAGTAGAGTACTGTTGCAGTTAATTGCCATGAGGGGCATAAAGGCCCTGGGCAGATTCCTATGTGTACACACCCTGCTTTGCAAACCTGCAAACTGCCTGACATTAGAACAGCCTGAGTTAAAACACACGCATGCTTACACAAAATCATCTCCGCTCTTTCTTTCACTACTACTGATGCTAGTATGGGCTGTTAATGTAAGGATAAACGAAGTACTGGGGAATCTGGGATTTAAGAGAGAGCTGAGAGTACACATATTAAAAGGAGCTACATGATTTTTATTTTTCCATCTTCATTTGGTGAGATTCAAGGTGGATTTAAATTTACTGAAGAATCTACTATTTCTGTGTATACTTCTTGGTACTATTACTCTTTAGGTATTCAAGTACACCTTGCTCTAAGCATTCCCAGCTGAGAAGCACAGTCTGCCTCTCCAAGGGAGCGCACTGTAATGTACAATGACAGACAAGTAACTACCCAAAAGTCTGTCAAAACAGTTTTAAAACTCAAAAAGAAACTTTTTCTTCCAGGGCGTGTAAAGAAAACCTTAGTGTGGCAGATTATAAAAGACAGGTACGATGATTAGAAACTTAAAAAGGAAGAATAAAGTCTTCAAGCACATTCACACCTTCAAACTTTCCTTCTTCTAAAATAATAATAATGATAAAAAAATCAATTTTCCTCCACTTTAGGAGGTGTACAATTCAAGTTGGGATTTTCAAATAAGCCTATGAAAAGTTCACAAGCCCTGCTGAAATGTAGTGAACAGGCTTATTGAACAAGTTAGCGAAGATTTTAAGATTCAGCTGAAAGCTGTTACATCACAGGCTCAAAAGAGTTAAGAGGAAAAAAGTGTCAAATACCCAGCCTTTCCACATAAATCAGAGTAATTTTAAATGAAAAGAATTTTTTGTTTGTTTTGGGGACAAGACTAGAACCACAGACTTTCAGCATGCAGATATTTCTGTTGCATCCTCAGTACAACTCTGCTTTCATGAAATCTTTTATTAATACAGACAGTGATAGTGCAGGATTCTGCCTTGGAATGTGCCCCATAATTGTTAGTAAAAAGAACAATTAGAGAAGGATGCAACAAGGTAGAAGGATGGCAGCGTTATTTCAGGGCTGTTGATTTCTTCATTTCATCAGAAATGGCTCCTTCATGCATTTTGTTGTATGCTAAGGCAATGAAAACTATAGAATGTCTTTTCAACTGATCCGTGGTTCAGCAACGCATACTTATTCACTGGTGACTTGCCCTAAGCTTCAGTTGTAATCCTGGCAATTAAAATATCTTTGGTCAAACTTCTGAACATTGTCTGTATCAGATTCTGTCTTGCAGTGAGATTCATTTGGAGAAGGAGTTGTGTATAAATTCCCTGGGTAGTTTTCTCTGCCTCTATCTCATCCCTGTAGGCCAAGGTGAGGACAAAATAACAAATAGCTGAGAACATCTTGCCATGGGAGATTTGGCAATGGGAGGTTAGAACCAGCTTTCAACTATGCTGTCCAGGGGAAAAAGCATTTTGCTCACAAGTCCAACTTACCTCATCTACGGAAGAGAGATATTACTTATCTGTTCTACGTAGGGGGCTGCAAGAGTTCATAGTTTACATTAAGAAAGCACTTAGAACAATGTTTTCGAAGTGACATACAGATTTTACTGTTATTTACCAACAGAATTTTAAGTTTACTTGTATTATAACGACAGCTGCACAGCACATTAGCCATGGTTTCGATGCTCTGCTGTAAAATACAAATAATGCCAGTTTTCATTTCCTCTAGTTCAAATGAATATTTCTTTCCATCGCAGTGCTCCAAGACTTGTGGGAGAGGCGTTAAGAAACGGGATGTCTACTGCAAAAGTACCGGTTCTCCCAAGGTTCAAATCTTGCCTGAAAATATGTGCAGCAGAGACCATAAACCCGAATCCCAGCAGATGTGTGTGCTAGGACGCTGCCCCAAGAATGACCGACTCCAGTGGGTGATTTCTTCCTGGAGCGAGGTAAAGTGGCGCGGTTACATGGCTCAGCGCCTGCCTTCGCGGAGCTTGGAAATCCTGACTCAGGGACGCGCACAAACCAAGTGGGGGAAAAGCAAGCTGTGCTGTCACGTGGAAATCAGGTGTTCTAGGCAAGCTGCAACAAAGACACAGCTCTATACACCCAGATGTAGTTAGATGCACCTTGATATCATTGTTTTTGAGGACTTTCACTGACCCGGATTCGTATTTCAATTTACATTTACGGACATAGTCTTTGTGGATTTAGTTATATAATGCTTTTTTAGTTTTGCATAATTTGGGGTCTGTTTACATAGCACCTTCTCCTTTCTCTGAGTGTGTTTCTAGAGATTTAAAAGGTGCATTTTCCTTTGCAGTGCTCAACCTCCTGTGGCCCAGGTGTAAAAAAGCGAGAACTAAAATGCGGTGAGAAAAGCATCCATGGGAAATTGATCACCTTTCCTCAGAGAAGATGTAGAAACATCAAGAAACCAAATGCTGACCTGGAAGAAGCCTGTAACAAGGGAGCCTGTCCCTCACAAATGTATAACATGGTGTCTGGCTGGTACTCCTCACCCTGGCAGCAGGTAGGAACGAGAAACTTTCTCGCCTCTCTCTGCCTGTCCCAGCTAGCACTTTTTTTCCAACACTCGTTTGTGTCTTGGTTTTTATGGAGTTTACAAAAGGAGCAAGTTTCTCTACACTAACTCAAGTAGCATCCCCTAGTGCTTTTCTCTACCCAGCATTAAAGGACAAAACAACGGCAGTGTGACTGCTGACTGTTGGGCAGTGTTCCCCGTAACTAGAAGGTGTGGTTGCAGTGCGGGGCTTAGAGGGCACAAACCTGGAACAGCTGCAGTGTCACAGGCCACTGAATGAACACCAGCTGCAGTGGCCCAGACGCCCGGGAGGCGCACAGTGCTGAAGACCGCACCACTGTGCCTTTGGCAGCGCGAGTCCAAATTCCCCGGGTTTGGGGTTTTTGTATGAACTGCGGTCATATGTTGTGCTATAGTCAAATGTCCGACTGCATGGAGGAGATATCCCCAGGACCAACAGCCCACAGGTGGCTGCGGCATTCACCATTCCCTGAAGAAGGTGATGCTACTCAGCCACTGAAACGTGATGCAGCTGGTCCGTATCCATCATGTACTTTGGTGCAGCTCATTTTTTTTTGTCCTGAAACTGAAGAATGTCACCTAAAATGTTATTCATGCTCACAAGGCACTACATTCCGTGCTCATTTTCTACGGCTTTCTTCTCAGCCTTCTTCAAACTGCACTGTGGTTGAACTGTTACATATCTGTATGGACAATGTATTTGAGCATCTGCACAGATTGCCTGGAATTCCCTAAATACTATGATTAATTACAGGATCAGTCTGTATTTGTTTCTACATTCTTGCAAACAAGCTTCTGTATTTCTGGAACATATCTACTTTATGAGTCACCTATCAATGAGACGCACACTCATTTAATAACATTTACATGAAACAATGTATGCCTGACAATTGTAATCAAATGAAAATGATCACATTTATCTTACAGACAACTTTTCATGAAACACATATAAGTAAAAGGCTTACGCATTTAAAAATAGTTCATAGATCTTCCTGCAAACGCATAGTGTTTTTCCCCAGACACTGCTATAATTATGGTTCCAATGGGAGTTTTATCTCTGTTCAGACAGCAGGATTGGGCCCAGAGGCTCAGAGTTCAAAAGAAATCAGTTTAGACAATCAGGAACAGGTTTTCTAAAATGTGCAGTTTCTGTTTCGATGTAAGGAACCAAATTTTCAGCTAAGTCCTTAAATAACCAGACTTTCAGAAGGGAGAACAGATGCACACATCTTTGAAAAGTTGGTTCTGATGGGGGTTTCTGAACAGCAACACATCTGATTCTGACCTGTCTCACTTTGAAAGTCTCATGC
This sequence comes from Falco biarmicus, assembly GCF_023638135.1. Classification (NCBI taxonomy): domain Eukaryota; kingdom Metazoa; phylum Chordata; class Aves; order Falconiformes; family Falconidae; genus Falco; species Falco biarmicus. The sequence goes on from NC_079302.1 coordinate 8,286,471, forward strand.
AAAGCCCTTGAAAGTTACTCCTTTGGTTTTCATGGGCTCCAAGCGAGTTTTTATAACAAGATGGCTTTTGCTTTTTTCCTCTCTACAGTGTACAGTAACATGTGGAGGGGGAGTGCAAACCCGGAGCGTACAGTGCCTGCGCCAAGGAAGACCAGCTTCTGGGTGCTTGCCCCATCAGAAACCAGCAGTCCTGAGAGCTTGCAATACTAACTTCTGCCCCGTTCCTGTGAAAAGAGGTAAAACTGCTCTACATGCTGCAGCAGGGTTGGGTGCTTAGATCTCTATATCCAGCAAAAATCACCTTTTCCAGTTACACCCACTGAAGATTAGTGTTTGGCACATTCCTTCATAAATGATTTTTTCTCAGTCTTTCCAGCTTGACAGTTACACTCTGATACTACAGCATCTCTCTTCTCAAGGTGAACCCTATTAAAGCGGACTTGAGAGTATAACCGACATAAGAGATTATAAAAACAGGGATAGGTTTTAAAAAAAAAAACACTTCAAAAAATTATGCCATTTGGTTCTGAGCTACATCTTTATACTACCTTGTTGAGTAACATAGAAGCATCCTATGCTGGTACTGTAATGATTAGAAATAACTTTTGAACTAAGCAGTAAGAATTTGCCTTTTAGTCTTCTGAAGCCCTAGGAGTCCAAAAATGCTTTGTCTAGAATGTACTGCCCTTCTTACTGCTTCTGATCAGCATATGTCGTGCAGTCGGGGAACATGAAATCAAGCTTTGTCCCGACTTGGATGTCTGCTGTATCCCTCTCCACCGCCTCAGTGTGCTTTGCAGTTCTAGAGGAGCAGGAGGAGCAAGAGGTTTTGTGTCACTGAACGATGGAGGGGGCTCCACGCCATACACTGACTTATAAGCTGGTGCACATGGAGGTCCAGGTCTGTCCCATATAACACTAGTTACCTAGGGATGCTAAAGCACTGTCAACGTTAAATTTCAAAACACCGCACATTAACGGTCTTGTTACCATTTCAAAACTGGGAGCTGAAAGTAACCTCTGTAAAACCCAGGCTGGATTGCACGAGAAAGGTGGTAATAATGTTGGGAGCAAAGGTCAGGCTCTGGCCCTGCATCCTGTAAACTGCCATTGGCCAACCACCCCTCATCGGTGCGATTCCCGGCACGCGCTGTGCCCGGTAACCCTGTAAAACCCAGAGGTGTCTTCACAGACCATTCTGCTGCATCAGCTCCAGACATGCAGAGTATCAAACTGATCTATCAGGGGACCCGAATCCAGACAAGGATATATGGATGAAATGGTCCTGAAAGGGATAAGTAAATAGTTCTGCTGTTTTTATAAGCAAATGTTCTTAACACTTCAAATTAACCTTCCTAAAAAAGTTCTGCTGTACTTTGGAGTTTCCGTATTACATCTTTTGTGTCACGATATAGCAAGCACTTTTCTTTCACCCCTGCTTTCCTTTGGTATATTTCATGTCTGGAGTAATGTCTGTTATTAATTTTGGCCTTGGCCTGTTTCTTTCTCTCCTCACATCTGCAGGAGCCCTTTCCCCTTTATTTTAACTGGGTCGTCAGGCTCTAGAGATCAATTATCTCTTCACTGCTCTTTAACTTTCTGTCTAAACCAGCAAAAAGAGAGAGAAGCAGCTGTGCTGGAATCACATTGAAGCAAATCAGTCTCTATTATCAGCCACGCAGCTCCAGCTCACTGATCACAGTCAAGAAATTAATGTTTCAGTGAGAGTTTACACACTTTCCTAGACAAGCTGGGTCATTTCCATCCCTCTGTTAGACGCAGTTACGGTCACCATAACTCCTAGTAAATCCAACTGCTTAAACTGAATGAAAATTTAAACAATATATAAATACTTGAGTAAATAGCAATAAGGAACTGACAGCCTGATCCACATCCATTGAAAGTTTGTGGGACTCTTTGTGTTCATTCCAATGGTTTTTGGATTAGGTTCCAAAAGTAGAGTTTTTGGCCATATCTCTAACGTTAGCATTGCACTCCGATCTTCAAAAAGAGCATAAAGATTTATTAACATTGCTTATATTTTTTTAAACAGTAGTCCTTAATTTTGGAACATTTACCCTTTGATGCCAGGAGAGCTTCTTCCGGACTCGATCAGAACAGGTTTCCTCGCTTTGTGCTGTACATGTTTTTCATCTGTTGTCTGCTCTGGGTCCTCCCAGCGGCAAATTCTGTCTGGTGGACAGTAGGTGAAGTAATGCAAAAGCTGGTCCTGAACTCCCAGTTGCATCCCTGCTGACAATTAAGAACAGAAAGGGAAAGCTGTGCAGTGGAAAGGCTGCAGTCCAGTACCGAGCTTCCTAGTTCCTAGACAACTCTTTGTTCAAGGACAGTGTTTTCTTTCCATAACATTAGCATTTACAGACAGGCTTACTTTTTTAAAAACTGAGGCATTAAAAAAATTTTTTTAAAAAAATATTATTATTATGAAATTATTTTCTTATTCATTCAAATAAATTTGAGGGTGATAAAGGTATACAAAATCACCTTTGACATCATCTAAAAGGGAATCCAAAAAAGCAACGTGGTGACTAATTAAAGAAGTTCATACAGAGAGACAGAGATGATTCCTGGCCCACAGAATATGAAAAAGTTGCCTGTGCTATGTGTGAGGGAGCATTTGTCTTCGGTGACTCAGCTTAGCTGATCTGAGAATGCAGACAACGGTGGCTAGATTTTTCTTCACTGTCTCCTTGTAAATTCCTTTTATTGACCATGTAAACAGTAGTTCTGAGAGCTGAATGGAATCTTTTCCCATGCTCACAGGAGATTTCAGTTTAGCTATAAATTTTGCTAAACCTCATTTAAATGTCTTACTGCTCTCTCAGACATGGTGAATTTGTTTATAAATCATCTATATGAATCATCACTCTGCTCTTTTAAAGAAACATAAAGCATCCACTACAAAACTGTAGAAAGGAGCAGCTATGAAATGTTTTTAAAGTGACTGGCTGAGCGCATAATAAATATTCTGTACATAAATTTAGTGAAATAAAATCTTAATTGAAAAATATGGTTTATTTGTAGTTATAATTAAAAGCTGGGCTTTTTAGAACTAAACATTGTCAGCCTGTCTCTTTTCCCATTGCAGTTAATTAAGATTTCACCAACATGGCATAGTCAAAGTCCGATTCCTGCCACCTAACTAAAGTGTCTGAGAGATTTCTTAGGCTCCCTGCATGGCCAAAGGGAGAGATATAAGCCCCTTTGGAAACGGTTGTACAGAGTAGGGTCCGTGCGTTCGGATCTCCGTGCATTTTGTGTGTACGTGCATGTACACTCCAAGCTGACGCTACTTTGAGGTGCGGGTAAACTGCACGTGATGTTGACAGCAACAAGCTGTGGAGCAGACTCATTTGTACAAGTAGCTGGCTTTAGAATAACATTTGTAATCAGAGATGGAAATAAAGATTGTTTTGTATCCTCTACAGTGGAACTTCCTCCTGTATTTCTGAACTTCAAAGTGTGTTCTAAATTTTTTAGTACCTTTAGCCTCTGACCCTCCATTCACATTAGTTCTATCTCCATCAAATTACCAAATTAAACATCTCTTAACAAATCGAAAAAGAAACCGGCATTTCTCAGATGAAAGCTAGCTCATGGTTCCTCTTCTTTGAGCCGAGTCACCCATCGTGTTTTTACTGTTACCAAATGCATGTAAGCGTGCAGAACTACTGCCCGACTTGTAGGCTTGCTAAAACACAGCCTTACCATATTGCTTGGATTTCTCTCCTTCAGATGATCCTTCTTGCGTGGATTTCTTCACTTGGTGTCATCTGGTACCCCAGCATGGTGTCTGTAACCACAAATTTTATGGCAAGCAATGTTGTAAATCATGCACCAAGAAGAACTGATAGCAGCGTGTTATCTGAACCCTTCAGTGGCAGGATTCTCTTCTTCAATTTATGTTGGAATTAACTTTGCTCTGAGGCAAGACATGGTGCCACATAAACCGCTAATGGAAGAGACTTTTTCTAAGGGAATGTCTGAGGTACAGTAATTGTTGGCTATATGTTGAAAAAGGAATGTTTCTTTCTTTTTTTTTCTTTATTTGCTGACCTCACTAAAGTACAGGGTACTATGGATCACTTGAACACTGAGACTCGAGGGGCAGTTCTTTCCTTAAAAAGTGTCATTTTGCACTGTCGTATGTTATGAGGAAGAAATCAAGGCGCAGAAGCCTTTTCTGGCTAATTTACCAGAACGCAAAGCAAAAGAGATTGGGAGCTTGAGGAGGAAGGTTACAGTGTGGCAGTATGACGAAACACACTATCAAAAGCATTTCCTTTCATATTTTTTTTTATGATACTATCGTCCCAGGGTAAGGAAGCTGTTTACTGCCACTTTCACAGAAAGACATTCAAATGGCTGTTGTCTGGAGAACGCAGCGTCACGCATGTGACCACAAGAAGTAAATAATGCACTACAAAGATATATGGTGCTTCTCTATCAGACTTGCTGCTGGAAAAGCAAGTTTTGCATCATGCTAATTTTTTTATTATTTTGAAGAATTCATCTTCTGCTTTGTGTAGAAACTCAGAGGTGGTTAACTAGTAACTTGAAATGTATTCCTAGAAATATTCAGCATTAGAATATTTGGACTTTTAGTATTGCTGTGTTTCAACTAACTCCAGGAACTCTGATTTACTGAGCTCAATGGTTATGTTTTCAACATTCTAAACTCATTAGATACGTAATTTTAAAGTTTAAACTTGATATTTTAAAGTAGTTTTTTCAGAAGCTAGGTTGTTTGAATACCAAGATACAGAAGAATGTCTTCCTTTTAATCTCAAATCTCTCTGCAAATTTTGATTCATCTGTTACTCAAAGGAAATAACAATATTACAGTCTATTAATTCATGCTAAACTTCTCTAAATAGTTATTTATTCACACAGGTTATATGAAAAAAATGAAAAGATAAGTGGATGGTTTATTCTAATCAAATAAGGTCAATTCTATTTTTATACATCCTCCTAATACTTTTATTTAGTTCAGAATCCACCAGCACACAAAAGAAATGTAAACATAATATTTGTAATCATTCAGTATCAAGATGTTCGGTGACACTATATATCAAAGGGTACAATTTTAAAAGCTTCTGCATTGAAAAAATACCCAACCTATTTGCCAAACCCGTTCTGAGACAGAGCTGTGTTCTACTGTAATTTTCTGGGGAGTGCCTATAAGGGGCATATTTATCTAATTCCACCCAATCCCACAACTTTGATGAATGTAGTTCAGTTTTACTGTTTTTTTAAAGTATCGTTTCAGCATAAGATTAGCCAGCTCAGCACTAATGCCAGACAGTGGTCACTTAAAATTAGCAGTTCCTTCTGCAACAATTTAAATTAAAAACATGTATTCTGTGATACTTTAAGAAAAGATGATTGGAAACATATCTAACCTACACCGCTCTGTCTTGATATTGGACATTGTGTAATTATAACCTTTTTTCTAGGAAAACTGCAAGGGTTTTTTGTTTTGTTTTTATAATTGTGTCCTTTTTATTATTTGATGTAAAATAATTAATTTATTAATGCATAGCTTTTCCTTTCTATTTCTTTGCTCACTTCCTTAAGTGACAACTGAGGAAAGAAAATGGTAGTGTCACAAAGTATGAATTATGGTGTAAAAAAAGCAAAAAATATAAGTGTAATATTTAATTATTTTATAAGCTTTGTAATAAAGTACTCTAACTGTTTCATTATATTTGGAATTGTAAAATTCATGAATAAAATATGGAGGCTATAAGTAAATACCAAGTAATATGAGTGGTGTATGCATTCATTTGCATTTGTGTTGATTGTCCCATAGCATCTTTCAGTAAAACACCACCCTGTTTTCTCCCGCCATGTAACTGACTCCTGTCTGTGACTCTGAGCCCACGCCAGTTCTGTAGCAAGAAAAGCTGCCCCCAAGAAAAGCCTGTTCTTTGGTGCAGTGGAAATTCAGCCACCACAGCTGTGACCTCCCTGCCTAACCGTGCCCCTACCATTCAGGTCTTCTAGGGGTTAACATTGGCAGGGAACCCTCAAAACAGTGGCTCCGGGTGTTAACAAGCCATTATGATGAATGGGATGGAGGTCATTCCTTTCAGGCACTCCATGTCAGCCTATGTGCTAAGGTCATGTGAAACTTCTCTACTTTTGAAGGTCCCATTATACTGGCAAGTGAGGAATGCACGACTGGTTATTCAACAGAGTGAATATATTGTAGTTGCCTTTTAAGAGCAGAAGATGTTTCTCATTTGAATGACTACCCTGCCGTTGTAGCAGCTGGCTTGGACTGTGCCCATTTTGGGCACAAAAAGGCAAAATGGACATAACTTCATGGTTTTATTTTCATAATAACACAAAAGCTAAAATTCACAAAAATACAGTTGCCTGTTTGCAAGACAAAACTGACCTACTGTTTCTCTCGCCAAAGACAGTGGAAACTTGTGTATCACAGAACCAGCACGACTCTTCCCTGCATGTATTTATCTGCAAGGTGTTTTGCAAGATAAGAAGCCTCACTGAACACATTAGGTTTTACAGCCTCTCCCATCTGCCTGGGGATACTTCATTTTTCTGAAAATGACTCGGCTAAGAAGTTTCCAAGCCAATCCCTAGCAGGGATTGCATCAATTCACTGGATCATTTCATTTACGTATTCTCTAACATATATTTGCTGCTTTTCCCTTCATTCACCACCGCTCAGTTCTCTGACAACAGCAAGCTATATCGAGCATCGTTGATAGGAAATACTGAGCATGCTTCTGACTTACAGTATAATCTAGTAGGCGATAATAAGCGATAGATCAGTCCGCTCCTGAAGGATTCCCAGCAAACACTCTTTTGAACATGATTTGGACTAGCGATTTAAATAATTAACATGCCCACACAGGAATTCAGACTCTAAACGGCTTTGTGTCCAGGGCTAGAATTTTGGAAATAAAATAAACTGACGGTTGTCACCGAATTACAGAGTTTGAGATGGATGTTGAAAGAGGAAATACTGCATAAAGATGTGCTATTGTGTGGTTGGATCAGCCCCAAGTCCACAACTGTTTTATTGCTGAGCCCTTACAACGACATTTGGTACACAAAGCTTCGCAGTTTTCTAGAAGTATATTGCTGCAAGGCTCACTTTATAAAGCAGAATGGGGTCTTTTCACAAAGGAATAGCTCCGTTTCCTGTAGTCAGATTTCATCACTCAGGTAAAGGATGCATCTGCCTAAAACTGAAACAGATATTTAATGAATGGCTTGATTGTGTAAATCAAACTCAACTATCTCGGATGCCCAGAAGACATGAAATGTTGGAGACAGATGAATGTTTTTCTGCATGTGGTTTTACGGTAACATAATCCATATCCCATATTTCCCTTATTATTCAGCAAATCCTATTCAAAGCCATCAATAAAATAAATTAACATTATTATTTCTATTGCAATAGAAGTCCAACCCTACCGAGTCACTGGGATCGCGTTGTGTACCACACCGTACACATGTCATGGAAGGCTCATAGCCCCGAGTGCACAATAAGAAACAATAGGAAAAGAACGTGTTAACAGCGAGCTCCTTGTGATCAGGAGAGACAGCGCTGGGTGTGCTCACTGTCTGTCTGGACGCTGCAGAGCATTTCAAAGGCAGCTCCATGCAGATAAGATCTGAAAGAGTAATATTGAGGAACTTTATCTGGACTCTTTTGAAAGCAAACACCGAGCACTGCTGAGGTCTGAGAGGACAGCAGAGGGGAAAGGCAGAAGGGAAGCAGGGGGACAGTGGAATGAATCAAAAACGGGGTGCGGTCAATGCTGAGTCCTAACGAAGACAGCGATTACCACCAGAGGAAAGCAGTACATCTGAATCATTTAGACAGCCTGGCAGTTATCGGGGACTACAGAGATTTTGGCAAGGCCATAAGTCTACTTTCCATCAAAAGAAGTTCTGAAATAAGGAGATGCAGGTGCTAGGAAGTACCCTGAATTCCGCCCCAGCCAATAACGTACGAACAGCCTCCAAATCAGGCTGCCCTTCCTGCCTACGTCCTGCACACCGTGCACCGCTATCACAGATATCCTTCATACCTTGCTCTGCAGAACAAGTCCAGGTTAGGGCTGGGCTGGAACACACCCTTCGATGTATATCGCATCCTGAAGTTCTTTACCTCGCAGCAACACTTGCTTCACAGGAGAACAGGCAGTGACAGAGCAGCAGCGGGGTCACACGGATTCTCAGGCTCACGCTGCAAATGGTGCAGATGTGGGCGGCTATTTCCAGCATTTCTATCGCATTGCCCATGGGAAGTCACTGCCTCAGCCCTGGGCAGAGGTAATCACTGGCCAGAAAAGCTCGTCCTCTAACAGCCAACATGCGCCAGGCAGGGCTTAGAGAGGTAGTGGACTTGTTCTCCGTGAGCGATACCAGTGCAGAAACAGCCTGAATGTCCCAGCTGGGCTGGACTAGAGACAAAACCTGAATTTCTCAGTTCACAGGCAATGTAGTAACACCAAACCCAGTTCTCCTCATGCTCCCTGAAGAAAAGCCTCTATTATGGAACCTATACTTCAAGCTACTAAATATTGTGTGTACTTTCTGTTCAACAATAAGAAGTATTCAATCATGAACAGAATCTGTTTTAATTTCTGGGTTCTGCCAAGGGAGCAGGAACCTTCAGCGAAGCCCTAACTTCCAGACTTCCTTTCTAACCATCAAATCAAGCTGTGGTCACCATATATTTCAGTCTTAACACTGTTGCGTACCTACTGCAACTCAAGATAGACCTTTAGTATCCCTTAGGTGACTTGGGCTGCCCAACATTTATTTATTGTGCTGTGTTATGATAACGTTCACTAATCCTTTCATAATAAGGTAGAAGAGCTGACACAAAAACTCATTCAAAAAAGAATATGAAAGGGTTTATAATGAAAATATTTACTCATGAAGTTCTTACCTACGGAAAGCAAACAGATTTCAGACAAAAGCATACATAAGAACTCCCTCTTTGGGATCTTCACCTTCTCAAATTACCATAGTACCTGAATTAGGTCTGTCTAAGAGGAGAAACTGAAGGCATTCTGCCCAAAGCAGGAATCCCTTGCCAACACTCCTGTGCTTCCACAGAAATAACAGCCCTCTACTACCTCTGTTTAGACGATAGTTGAAGATATTCAGGATATCTGCAGAATTCAACAGCTGTACTTGTACAAAATACTTAATCCTATCTATGGTGCCCTTTCCAACCAACTGTCATAGTGCTTTTAGCGTGGTAACGTATTGCGGCCATCCCGAGTCCTCATCTCAGGATTCCTGCAGGGTTAAAGCAGAGGGGGGCACCTGGACACACAAGTGGCTACATTTTCCTTCCATAACGAAATACGAGAAAAAACGCCATTAATGTTTTCCCTGGATGCAGTTATGACTTGTCCCACAGGAAAAGCCATTCTGGTGCAGTGTGTTCCCCAGAGCATTGGATCTCACATTTCCACATTGTATATTCAACTTAACTGTTGAGCAAGTAAAAAGTAACTGAGGTCCGTATTTCCTCAAAATGCACCACCAAAAAACGATTTTTATAAGCTACTAAACAAAATATTTTGTGGCTCTCATTTTGGGGGCTTTTGATAGCTGAAATATAATTTGTGATTGAAAAAGAATAAGTTTTCTAGGTATGTTTTTAATCTCCAAACAGATAATCTCACTGATTTTTTTTCCCCAAATGATACAAATAACCCTGCAGAAAGCGCTCATAGATTATTCACTGTATTAACATCACTATTTATCCACAGGAACTGAATAAGATTCAATACACAAATCATTATTTCACCCTTCACAAAAAGATACCATTAAAGGAATTTCAGCTTTCAAAGAATTTACTTTAACTGCACAGCACCCAGTATACACAATGATAGATAATGTTTTAACGGGATCAGAATATTTTATTTCTAGCCAGAGATATTCCCTGTCAGCAGAAAGCCCATCAGCTCAGGTTTTGTAAAAACACACTGCAAATGCCAGGTTGCCCAGAACTACCATGACTTACTCATTCTTGTCTTTGCTGGTGTGTGGGGAAAAGTCAACCAACACAGACAGTAACAGGCTGTAAACACAGCTCTCTCCAATTAAATATAGTATACACTACTTCAAATTGTATCATTTACCACAATTTAATTTTCAGGGGTTTGGTGTCCACTTCCAAAATACTGGTTGCAAAACCAAAATTGTGTATAAACAAACTGGAACATCTAATTTGAAAAGCATTCAGCTATTGAGGGAGACCACCAGATGATATATGGGCTACTGTGATATACATCTACCATATTACATGTCCTGAACTCAAATTGACGTTGTGTCTTGTGGCCACTTAACATCTAATGCTGACTTCTTTTTGTGTTTCTCAGTTGCAATGGAACTTGTCATGAAAATCATGAACTTTTATAAGCTTATTGTCCAGATAAGCATACAGCTTGCTCACGTGTCACAGTCTCCTAATCTCTAGCTGTGCTAGACCTATGGTCCATTGCCCGCATGGATTCAAGAGCGTACCAATGCAACTCTCCGGTAGCTGATATAAAACGCTTTAACTCACTGACAAATTCAACATCTGGCATGCTCATCAGCAGTTTCATTTATTCGTTAGTGCGGTGATTCTACCCTAGAGCTTACACATTTTTGAGAATCCTGTTTAGTTTCAGCAGTTACATTGCTGTTTGCAATGTAGAGACAAGCCCCCCTGCCACAGTGCGGTGTTGCAGGTTGGTTGTGAGCGCTGGTGAAAAAGCTTCCTCTGGGCTAAGCAGCTGAGAGGCCAGAAGTTCACAGAACTGCTCTTATAACAGGTGAGGGTTGGGGCCAGAACTGAAAAATTAAAGTTTGGGATTACAGGGTTTCTGAGCTTTGACCTGTTGTGATCAACAGCTGCGAGGCTGAAGGGAAGCCAGACCGACTTGTGTTTGCTGCACAGCCTTTGCATTGCGTTGAATTTAACCCAGCCTCCAGTGTTTTCTGCCAGTCTTCAGCAGGGGCCAAGAAGGGGTTTTTCATGTTGAAGCGTAACTTGTGAACACAAAATAGAAGCGAATTTATCTTCTGACTGACAAAAAGCAGAGATGAGATACTGTACGGGATTTGCCAACGCTCTCTTCTTGGTTGTGTGATTTGCTCACTGTTTTTCTACACCCAGTGCTAAATCTGTGGTTGAGGAGGAGGAATTTTTTCTCACCCACTTAAGATCATCTGGACATTTTCAAATATATAACTAGTATTATTGCACATAGTTTAACCTCTTCTACAGTCTTCTGCGAATTACCAGGTTTTGAGCCTTTGAGCTTTTTTATCAAGGGTGTAAGGTGGTCGACAGTGTTTGTGCAAGTTCTTGTACTTGCACAAGGGAAGGAAGAGGGGAAGGGGAGCAGAAGAGCAGATACTCTCCTGGTTCAATCCAGACTCTACATCTCTTAACACAGCAGTCTGTTGCCAGAGGCTGGATTTGATAAAACAAATGACCACTCTCAGCCCTTTAACCACCTCTCTCTAGCTCCCTACATCCACTATCCCCTCTTCGATTAGTTTGGTTAAATTGTTAATTTTATCTAGGGCAGGCACAACTCACACCTCATGTCTTGCATGAGGGCAAGCACAATGGGGCCCTCATGTTGACTGGTACTGATAACAGCACTGATCTGCTGAGAGATCCTGAATTAAAAGGAGATTAAAGGTCTTATTTTTCTTTTAGGTCAGAATAGGGATTCCTCTAGCAAGGCTGATTTTAGAATCTGCCATCCAAACTCTTCTTATCCACATATATACAATATGTATTGTATAGATCTTCCAGACTGTTAATCAAGCTCTTTTTTTATATATAAGAAACTTAATTAAGGTGGAAAAACCCCCAAACTATTTCACACGTGCTATGTCTTCTTGTTCAGGCAACAGCCAGAGCACAGTAGTTCCCCGGCTTCCTAGATGACACAGTCACACTTTGCCCAGGAACAGAGTACTTCCAGAACCGCTATTCTTGGTGCTGGCTTTTGTAAATGCTCTTCCCTGAACTTCTCATTAACCTTCTGAACCTCATGCCCACTGGATGGACCCCAGCCAGCACTCTTCAAGTACCAAAGGACGCTTTGAAAGGAGAGTTTACACCTCAGTTTCCAAATTGTGTTACTGTGGCATAGTAACTATGTAGAAGAGGAAGGCAGACAGTGGATTTGCCTTTTTATTTTTTAATCAACTGCTGTTTTTAAAGTACCAATAATGTGAGAATCATACAGTCCTGAAACCTTCAGACATTTTGGCACATAGCTCTGTCTCTCTCGGACAATTGCATCCCCTTTTTCTCTGCTTCTCTCCTCCTGTTCCAAAGCTCCCCCCCGAAGCCATCGGGGGGTGGGGAGCAGAGCGGGTTGTGAAGTGTCTTGGGGTAATCCGCTCTGACAGGGAACTATGCTGATTAAAAGTTATGGCTTTGGAACAGTAAAGCTCCCACTGCTGTCCATGTACAAGTTGCTGCTTTCTATTTAAACCTTAACAGTCACATCTAATCAAGAGAAAACAAGGACATTTTTATGAATTCCATGAGAAAAATTCCCCTCAGGTGTAGGTTGCACAGTTTGATCAGCTCCAGCATCATGTTTTAGCGTTTCATATTAATCCTGCAGATTCTGAGCCAAGAATGCTAGCTTTCGTAGTCGCCTGACAGCCAGGCAAAAACATTTTGGCAATTTGTTATTATCCCAGATAACTTGCAACATGCAAATTAAGATTTATGGCAAACGAAGGCTTTAAACTACGCACCTATCTTCACGTGGAAAAGGTATCACGTAGTTTCAAGGTGCCAAAAAAATACCAGACCTGGGCAGAGAACAAGCGAATTACAAGTCCCAGAAGGCACTGGAGAGTTGTACATCAGCATTTTGCGTCCTGATGACAGGAAACAAACTATTTCACAGTCTGAGATTTTCTGGAAGATACAGAGTTGACCCAGCCCTCAGACTAAAGTATCTCGTTTCAGTGTTTCCAACAGAAAATTGTTAAAGTGTCAGGTAAATCTAGATTTTTCAACAGGGCTAAACTAAAAGAAAAATTATTGTTTTCTGGAATGTAAGTATCCTGTTGAAAACACAGTGATGGGAAAAAAACTGATGAAGTACAGAAAACACTTCTATTCCCTTATATTCTCCCATCCTCCCCCTTGTTTCCCTGCTCATAAGCAATTAAGATCATTCCAGGCCATGTGCCGATTCAGCTTTGCTGCAATCACTTTAAGGCAAAGAGACAAGACGCTGCCTATTCCCTGCCTCATCCTTCTGGGGTAGTACAGAGCAACACAAACCACGGAAGTAAGATTCAGAGGTGCTCTAGAGAGACGCATTCCTGTGTGGTCTTATTCCCTGCTCTATACTCCACAGCGCTGAAGACAATAGGATGACACATGGACTGGAGATAGATCCATGCATACTTTCCTTCATAAGTCAGGGTTTCCAATGAAAAGCATTGGAAAACTAAGATACGTGCCCAAAGTTCAGCTCAGCCTGAACCTTGGGGTCCAATTTTCATCTCAATCAGAAATAATTTCCCTTAAGTTAAAGGATTCATAACCATACAAAATCAGCGTGCACAAGCCAAACTCGAGCCACATCTGGTAAAAAGGACTTTAAGAACAAGGAGGATGTTAAGTGAACAGCAATTTTTTTTTTTTTTTTTCTTTTTTTTCTTTCCTTCCCCTCAGTCTATCCCCTCACATACAAATCACAACTTCCAGATTCTGGAAGCTGCTTTGCCCCACTCCTGTAGCTTACTGGAAGAACAAACTACCCTTAGTTAGGCACAACTTACCTTATTCCCTGGTTTTACCCAACTCCTATGAATACCACATAGAATTTGAAAAAGTGGTGTTGTCAGGAAGTCCTTCAAGTGAGGCTTGGACATAACCAATATAAATACTTAACTCTGTCTTGGAGAACAAAACCGATTTAATCAAAGGGATCTAGTGTTCTGGATGCGTGGGGCTGGGTTCCCTCAGCCCGACCTTGCAGCTGGTACCTGGTACCTGCTGTGTCTGATGAGAGGGTGCTCTCCAGCGTGAGACCAGAGAATGGCACAGCAGCGGCAGAGCTGTGTTTCAGCAAGTAGATGATTATGTGTGTTCTTAGACAGCCACCTAGTGAATCTAGTGAGGAATCAAGAGCCGGAAGAAAATTCAGTGAACTCTTAGAGACTGGAGTTAGACTAAAAATACAGGCTAAAACAGCCATAAAATTAGCAATGCATTTCATAGGGTTTTCACCTCATATTCGATGCAGTAGCACAGCCGAAGGGCTCTTGAATTTCTTAGGAACTCTGAGACAAGATTACTCATCATGATCATTCTAGGAATGAATGTTAGGGTGAGAGTTCAAGTATTAAAAAAGATGTCTGAAAGTTAAATGAATTTCAAAGCTTTGTTTAGGAACAAATATATGTTTGTGTATTTGTCTCACCTTTTTCTTAGGTATCCAGGTCTAGATCAAAACATTACTGTTAACTGAAAACCCTTACAGCCCGCAATATAAATAAAGGGGCAAAGGCAAGAGGGGGAGATCCTTAGAACTGCCCCTGGGAATTCGCACAGAGAGCCACTTCACTGGCATGTTTGTATTCTCCCATTTCTGCTAACCTAAATCTGAATGTGGTTGTGAACATAACACGAAGTCTTTTGAGTAAGACAAAGAGAACCCACAAGCCCAGCTCACATCAGGAACAGCACTTGCATCTGCTAGCTGTGTGTGCTAACTTCTAGCTCTATGAAAGAAAAGGGGGGAAAAACAGCCCTCGACCTAAGGGTTCACAGAAAAATATTCATGCAAAGTTATTCCAGGGAGACCTCTGACAAAGTTACACGCTTATGGGCTCATGTCTGTGCTAATGCTCTGGATGTTCGCAGAACCACAACATGCGACTTTATCCTCACGTTAGAAAGACAATGTGTGGAACCATAATGAAGCAGCCAGAGTTGGCACCTCATCAGTCCAGCAGTTACCTATTAACCAGTGCTTGCTAAATTACTTTTTGATACAAAGACCAGCTGTGAGAAGAAAGCTCCCAGATGGTCTCTTTTTATAACTGTGATCATTGAAAATGAAAAAAAAATCAGCTGAAATAAAAAATTGAGACACTAGTGGAAAATCGTATCAAAATCATGGTTCTTCAAAGTTTCACCTAACATTAACATGCCACAGAATAGCTGCAGAGGGGTGAGTAGGTCAAAGAAGAAACAATTAAACCCTGCTGATGAAACTGTTTGGGACACTATAGAATTTCTACTCCAGGTATTTATTGCCTCCCAAAAACAGGATACAGAGAACTGTTGTTGCTGCAGATCATGTCAATCCTGAACCATTGCTGCAGTCTGGGACATATAGTTCTTATAGATTTGCAGTGTTTGTAATCCCCAAGTCTAACAATACAATAATATACTAAAAATAGCTACGAGTGCACTTTGAATTCCTCTCAGAAACATCAGCCCTATGTGCTTAATTAAATATCCTCAACACACAAAAAATAATTGCAAGGAAAAAGAAATCTCCCTCATGAGGGCCAGATGATTTTAATTAGGTCTCACTCAAAGTCTTCCTAGCCTCACATGGCTCAGCTCACTACAAAACGCTCGGTCACACTGAGATTGCACACTGTGCTCCAGGCCTCTCCTTTCCCTTTCACACTGGCTGCTGCTCTTCTGTCCCAATTTCTGCCTGTTCCTTAAGAATTTACTGTCATCCAGTCCTCAGTGCTCCAGTTCTGAAACTCCCCAGACATGTGGAGCTGATGCCATTTGCTGTTCTTATTTTTTTTCATACCTCAGGAAGAGCTAGCCCGCACATATGGTGTGCTTCTGTGTAGAAGCTGAGCATATGCACAAAGGCTCCACACAAAATCTGTGGAGGAGGAGAAACAGTCTTTATTTATTCCAGATAAGAGTTACAGCCCCTTCACCCTCCCACAGCCACAACTAGATGTAGCTATCAGCCCAGCAACTGGAACACACACTCAGATCTCACTGCCTGCCCTAGAGGGCAAGAGGTGTTAAATCCTGATGGCAGCTCACCAGACCCTGAAGGGTGTCGCCGCAGGGAGCGTGGGCACCACCAGCAACAGAAGACATCCCAACTAATTCACACTTCTGCATTCTCCCTCCACAAACCTCACTTTTCATCTGTTTTGTACCTAGGGAGGAATTTGTGCCACAGTACCGTGCAGTTCTGTGACGGTGCCGAGACACGCGGCATAAGCACTTTTCAGTGTCCCAGTTCCCATTCAGAGATTTAAGGCTTTGCCGTTAAAGAACTGGGGCATCTCTAATGTACGGCCTTCCACCTCCTACTTTCCCAGCCAGATCTAACAGTAAGTACTAAATTTTATTCTCCAGGAGAATTGTAATTATATGAATATCCAGTTAGTACTCTAAGTAGATACTTACAATAAATACAACACTTGAATCATTTCGTCTACCTCAGTATAACAGATATTGGTTGTCACAGTTAACAAGGTCCTGTTGTTCATTCTTGCGTGAGTTTTCCACTCCCAATACTGGGAATTTTTAAGCACAGGCTTTTGGGTTAATTAAAAAAAAAAAAAATAAAAATAATAATTATGTACTACGAGTTCAAACACATCCAGTATTAAGTATCACAAGCCTCATCCTGGCCTGAATGACTTTTGTTTACCACAAAGTTTTACCTGTCACCTCAAGGGTTCATTCTAGCTCTTGCAGTGACTTTTGAATGGTTTTGTTTGTTTGTTTTTAAATGCCAGATGAGGAAATCTGGTGAATTATAACTGACAAGATTAAATTCCAGCTGTTGGAAAGACAGAATGGAACACAGACCCCCTGAAACATCTCCACTACAGTGCCACAGTTCTCCTCCACGTGGGGTCACCTACAAGTGTTCCCCAAAAGGCCACTGCTTCCCAGCGCTCCCTTGCTGCTGGAATTCAGCACTTGCGGGTGCTGCATGGGATGTTTTGGTCTGACCTTCTGCCAGCCACTTAGGCAGCCACTGAGGTCTCCAGCTCTGCCATCAGGAGCTCTATTCCTCCATGCTGGGATTTTTGTTCATTTTTTAATCTTACTTCTGGTACTGAAATTTGTCCAAGAATTTAATCAAGAAATTTCCCTCCAGTTATCGTTTAGTTACGCACACAAACTTCTCTAAAGGGACAGTCTCCAAGATTCCTCTGTGAGCTTCTCCAGTTCAGTACAGGTATCCACACACACCTTATTAGCAAAATTTAGCAGCCTTTCTCTTTAAATATTAGAGGCTGAAGCAACAAAATTTGATTAAGAGTCATATTTAATTTGGCCAGAGAGAAAGCTGCTTACTGCTGTTGTGTTAAGGTAGTATATTAGCGATCACAGTTACAAGTACTCCAGCCTGAAGCAGTTCCTTGAGCTGCTGCACCTATACTGAGCTTCCTACTTACATGTATAATTCTTGCTTTTATGCATCTCTCACCTGAAGTACGAGTAAAAATCAACCCCATCAGATTAGCCAGCAGGTATTACTTCTTAACACTTGAGAATGTATAAAATACATTTTCTTTATGTTAGACATGTAAAATTATAGCATATATTCTTCTTTTAGGATTACCTGTATGACACTAATTTCTACATTATGTGGTTAAAATCTTTTCAGTGACAATCCTTAAGAACTGTCCTTCAGAATACGAGTTCCCTGGAGTAGTTTGGCTGTGTGTTCCCATCATACGTCTAGAAGTCTTTTTCTGAGGGTATTTGACCGCTGTTCCTGCGAAGTCGATGGGTACTGCATGGTTATAGACATCTGCTATGGAGGAACATCTCTCTTGTGAAGCCTGATTCAGAGTCTGAGGTATTTTGCCTCCATGACCTTTTGTTCTGCCACAACCTTGTAACCAGGATCACCCCATGAGGTACCAATTAATAGCCCCAAGACGCTGCAGAATTTAAGCTTGTAGACAACAATGTGGACGACTTCTGAACCTACAGATAGGTTAAGGTACAGCCTGCAATTTTGTTCTAGGACTTCTGTTCATTCATTTGACAATTTGTTCAATATTGTTGTTCTGCCCTGTTAAGTGAAAAGTCTAGACAGGAACTGAAAGGATCCAAGGAACTGAGAGCAGACCAACATTCTGTGGCCCCTGGAAAAATATCTGACTTCTCATATGAATGACCATTAAGCTGCATCCATTTTTCTGTGGTTTGAAAATAAGGGCAGGACTTGACTGAATATCTTTGTGATCATGGGTTTAACCTTTAGTGATTCAGGGCAAAAATCTCTCTCCAGGGTTTTCTAATTTCAAAAGAAATGCTACCATTCTCTCTGTTGAGCCACCCCCATAAATGGAAATTTGGTATCCCCGAAAGCCTCTGGAAAATACTCTGAGTAGACTGGCAAAATTAGAACCATGAATTCTCTTGCAGAGAACAGTTTGGTGGATTTTTATTGCTTCCCAGATCTTTAATTACAGAACCATTCCCTTTAAAATTTCATAAACTTTCATAAAACAGTGTTTCGATTATTTTATTGTTTCTATCCCTGATTTACAAACTGGAGATTTTCTTTTTAAAGTTTTGAAAGCAGGTAAGAACTTTAAATTACAGCTGAAGGCGGTGAGAACTTGAAGTATGGAACTACTAAAAGCTCACCTCTGATGTTCTGACATCAGAAATGTAAAGCCATTTTACAGAAGTAACACTGTACATCAACATAATACTCTCAACAGAACACTCTCAAGCATATGAAATTAAACATATATTGGAAATTATTTTACTGTGGTTTTGTTTTTTCAAATCTGACATGCTGACATAGAATATGGCAGAGTAAACCACCATACCGGGAAAGCATATGTTTAGATCTCCTGTGTATTTTATATAAAATTGCATTATCCTGTGAACATGAGATACACAAGAACATAAACCTAACGAGTAAAATTTGCTTGAGTTTTATGGTGAGTTCAGCTGAGCTGCAATCAACCGAACTAGTGCAGTACGTGCTTCCAAAAGATGCTCTGCACTCATGACTTGCCTGAGATTCTTTGCAGGTAGCAAAATTTCAGTCACATTAGAATTATGAGAAAAAAACCTTACATTTGCTGGATGACTTGCTTGCAAAAACTTATTTGTTCCATTTTAGTGAAAACAAGCTCAGAGATACAAAGTTGTCACACTTTTCGTAAAACAGAGGAAATGTTGACCCATCTGAGAAACTACGATATACCTAGTGGTTTAACGACATTACATGGATTAACAACGTGCTTGCGTTGATAATAGCACAGGGCTCAGAAGACAGAGCCAAAAGAAACACACTGCTGAGCTTGGAGATAGCTTTTCTCTCTTGTCAGCGTTGCTCAATGCTGAGCCTATCTAGTTTTGGAGAAAGTCTCATAGTTTGGATCTGAAAGAAATAAAAAAATAAAAATCCCTCTCTGCTTTCACAGATTTAGGAGATTTAAATTCAGGCAGTTTGTGAAACTTCATAGAAGCAAAAACTTCCTACGGCTCATCTAGAACTTAAAAGAAATGTTTGCTCATTCTGTTTGATGTTTTACACTCTTCATGTGAGACAATTCCCTCCACTGATCTCCCCCAGTGGTCTTAATCTCAGAACAGAAGCGTTGTATCATAGAAGTAGACTGCATGGTGAGATGGTAGAATAAGTTGTAAAGAAACTCTTATGTCATCTAGGAAAACTTTGAAAGCAAGTTATAGGTGTTTAGATTATTACAAAATGAATGATAAATCCTTCCTTTATAAACTTTTTGGACATTATTAGAAGAAATGCTGAAACAACCACCCCCAGCAATGTGCTATTCTTGCTGTTCCATATCAGTAAGACCTGAAAACATTTTAGCTTTTTTTTTATCCCCTTGTTCCTGTATCTACACATCAAGAAGGCTGTGGAACAAAACTGCAAAGAGGCTACCATGAACAGGCTCCGAAAACATGGGAAGAAAGAGCTTGTAGAGGTCCCAGACTACAGCTTGTTGCTATATAAACATAAAAGGAATTGACCAAAGATCAGTACGAGATTTGGAAGAGCACATCATGCGACACGGGAAAGGTATGGAATAACAAGACAGCTGTTCCGGTAGATCTGACTGGCTTGGCCGGCTTGCTAGATTAAAGTGCGTCCAGGTTAAACCTAACCGGTATAAAGTCTATGTTACACTGCTCGGAACGCACCCGAAGGGCTGGCTCCTTACAGTTACAGGTCTGAAACGGTATGGTCAGACAGGTCTGGCAAGTCTGTGCTTAAGGGCATTGCCCACCTTCAAAGTACAGACCCCCAAAGTACCTTTGGCTTAATTCAGATCATGGTAAAATCATCAAAATGGTACATAGGGGAAACCTTGCACGTAGAATGGCACAATTCTTACTTTAATGACTTTCTATTTCTTTCTGTGATTTCACTGTAGCTCTTCTCTCTAGCCTTCTGAAAGCACTGTATAGAAGTACATGGCAAAACAGCTGCCTGCTACAAGAAGCAGGATCCTTGCTCCTTGCATGAGGAAAGCCTGTACATAAATACAGTTCAAATGTTTCCAGCAAGTGACAAAACTCAAGGAAACTCTGAACTTCACTCTTTCATGTTCCACCTATCTATTTCCAAGCTGCTTTTGCCAGTTGCACTCTCTCGGAGTGGACAACAATTGAAGCAAGTTTATTAATGTTACACCTGTTCCTTTAACATACACCTCCAAAAAGGTGTTTAATGAGAGTGCCTTTCATAGCATGTAACCAAGATTGCAACTTCACGAGCCTACTTCACTGAACCAGGCACTGAAAACAATGCATAAATGAGCAACTGCATTCATATTGGTTGCCTGAAGGTTTTGCACGTATGTGCATCTACTCATATGCTTTAAGAAAAAATACTCCTGAAAGTAAAAGCATGAATACGTCCTTAAAATTGCCCTTCTGGAAATAGCTTAGCCTATTTGTAAGAATTCCTGCAACTTAGCACATGCTTCATCTTTAGCTCAGAGTGTTAGCCAAGTAATAATCAGCACTCAGCAAGAATTAGAAAGCCAGTTTGTCACAGTGAGGTCATGGGGAAGATTATTCCTGCTTTATGTCTCCATTTATAATAAATATTCCATAGCCTGTCATGGACAGGATGTAGAACATTATACTTCCAACCTCCCTTTTCACATACAATTCATCAACTTGTTCTGGTAAATTCAATAGAAGCCTATTCCCTTTTGTCATTTTTTACATGCCTCCTGGCTCAGAAGAACCAATAATCTACCTTACAGTGCAAAGGATATAGTGTGTATCTTTGAAAGTCAATGTGGTACAGATCTAGATTAGCAAAGGAATTTAGGTAATTCCTTTTAAGGCAGAACATCACTGTGTAAATCACCTTCTCAGAGTCAAGTCAAACATATGATGCATTCACCTCATATGTAGGCTGCTTATGACCATCTGTTGAGATGTGATTCAATTTCACAACTTCATCTTACTCCTATCCAAGTATTTATTGCCAGATAACTGTGGGGTTGGAAAAGCAGCCTACATGACACTGTAATGGCTCTGTCTTCCTCTTTCATAAACACTTTAAGGAAAATCTAGTGCATTTCTCAGAACAGCAACATCCTCCTCTCTGAAAAAGGCTACAGGAATTATGAGCAATGTCTCACTACGTGGCAATGAGCTATTGGAATAACTTGTGGTAGTCATCAAGGAATTAATCCTACCCTAAGGGATCCTGCTAGAACACCCTAGATAGTGCAGTTACCTCTGCGTCGGCACATAGAGGTGCCAAGGAAAGTGGTGATGAAGGTGGCTATTGTACAGCTTGATGGGAGCGCTACATGAAAACACTTTCTGCAGATGGGATTGACTATTTTGGGGAAATAGTAACCCACTTACAGTGTCTTAATAGTCAGGAAAGCCAGAGCAACTAGTCTAATCTATAATGGGTGGCTTCCAACACATCATCTCCCATACCCAGATGGTCAGAGTTCAGCAGACATTAGACACAATTTTCCTATGTCCTCATATTCTCTAAGGGAATACAGCAAAGGAGCTGGTTGTTGTATTTTTACACAGGCTCGAGACTCCTCACACCAGGAAATTCCTTTAAGAATATTTGGAGAACACCACGTTCCAACACCAATTTGCAACTTGGTGCTGCCAAGTTTGCAGAGCAGGTTGAAGAAAAACTCTAGGTTCTTTTCTTTTCACCCTGAACATCTTAGCATCACTGGAGTGACCATGCATTTACAAATAAAACCACAAAATAAATCAGATTGAGGAATGTATTATAATTTAGGTCCCAAACCACTGACGTATTATTAAAGGCAGGAAAAAACGCATGTCAGCTAAGATTTCAACAGGATGGTATCTCAGAAAGGCTTATAGCATGAAATTGGCCAGCAAACAGAAAAAAAACCCATTTATTTATAAGCATGAAGACACAGAGAATCATAGAATCATTTATGTTGGAAAAGACCTTTGAGGTCATCAAGTCCAGCCATTAATGTATGTATCTGTGTGCACTATAAATATATAACAGATAATTGAATACATACTGTTGAAGCAAATTGAGTACAGACAGCTCGTTCTTTTTATAAAACATGTGGGAATGATCACGATGGAATTACCGTTTTCAGAAAGTCAGGCATGAAATTTTGGGGAACTTCCAGTTGTACTCCAATAAAATAATTGCTCAGAGAGAAAACAATTTTTTCTATTTATAAATTTTCTCATCCTGCATTTCTTAACCCTATAATTCTTACCCAAATGGCTTTCACTGAAGTCTACTGCATAAAGAAGTAGTTCAAGTGAGTGCAAAATAATAATGAAAAAACTAGTAACATGTTTAAAGCTTCACAAAGAAATAGATGTTTGTCTTGAGACAAACTTGAGAAACAACTTGTATATGAGCTTTTTTTTTTCCACCACAGCATAGCAACTGCTGATAGGGTTGTGTGGCATCAGTGAGCTGATTCTGCATTGATATTCAATGCCTAGCAGCATTTAACTATTTCACAAATATAGCTAACAAGAAATGAGTGCACCTATCCTTAAGAGGAAAGGGGATAAGAAGCCTGGAAATAGAGAGGAAGAAAGAATTTTTTTCTCCCCCTTAAGGCTAAGAATCTATTAAGAATTTATGTAACTTCAAGGAGTTTTTCAGCCAATTCACACAATTGTTATTTCAGGACAAAAAGTCAGAGAAAGGATGACTAAATAAATGAATGAATAGTTGAAGAAGAACTACACTGAGAACAAACCAGCAACCACATCTAGGTTTTGAAAAATATCAGAATATGTATTTTAAGTCTTTAAAATTAGCATCTTGCTCTAACGATCTGAAAGCAAGTACCCTTACCTCTATCTCCTGCTCTTCTCTTCAAAACTTACATCCCCTCACAGCTGCAGGTCTGACCTGGGTCATTTTCCCTTGCCCCTCCTTAAAAGCTCCTGACATCAACACCTGGTCATTAGTTCTGGCTGTCTAACTTTACAGTAGCCATATCTCGTTTTCCATATCCAGGAATTGTTAACATTGCATCATTCAGTTCACTGGATATTTCCATCATTATTCTAAGCAGGATTCTATGACATTTTAGCAGTTTGTTTTGGGTCATTTCAGTTCTCTAACCTAAAGCTGTTAGCAATTCAAACAACAGCCTTTGCATTCTGATAAACACATACACAGATTTTCATGTTACATGGAAAATACGGGTGTTTATCTGAACAAGATGTCAAGTAGGCTTAAAACCACCGGCTTTGTGAGTCTTTCAGAGGCTGCAGCATTTTAAAACTATCAGCATGGTGGATAAAGCAGTCAGTAGTTAACACTGTTTAACTATCCTTTTCAACCAGCAGCTGAGAGCGTCATTAGCATCTCCACGCTCCAGCTGGGGAGACAGAGGCGAGAAGTTTATTTCCCTTCTAAAGTGACACCTACCATTAGGATCAGACCTGCTTAGAATTCATGAAAGTCACCTTAAAACCTCTATACAACCCCACCTACCTCACTGAATTCTTTCCTTTCCCATGCTAACAGAACCTAAAAGTGTTTTGCTGAATACATCTTAAAGCTGGAGTGAGAATAAGGATTAAAAACTTGCAAGACAAAGATACGAACATTGAAAAAAAAAAAAAAAACAAACCTGAAGCACATGTACTACTACATCATAGGTAAGATCTTTGGTTAAGATGGGCTACACAACAAACGTGTCAGAAAAGCCTTCTGCAGACCCATGAACAAGTATATTTTGAAAAATCCTACGAAAAATGCTGAAAGCAAACCCAATTCAGTATAACTAAATATTATTTCTTCTTGAAGTAAGCTAATGTAGCACGAGTGTGGCACTCAGTTAAATCTCTGACACTTAACAGCACTTAGAGAAATGCACAATGCAATCTTGGAAGCCAGGCAAAGACAGATGGAAACGAACAATAAATGAACGGGTGGCTAGACAGACAGAAAATCTCACCCAACACTTTATCTTCCATCTGCTTCTCCTTGTAACTATACGTTTACAGATCAATTCAAGCCCCAGATTTCCCTTCCTGACACTGGAAATGGCACAAGCAGTGTTTATGACAGAGTGGAATGTGTTTATACACAAAAAGCAAACAACAAAATTAAAATCTGAAGGTAAGCGTTTGAGAGTAGAGACTCTTGAGAAAGGTTTCTTTAAAATAAAACATTCTTGTTATTTCCTTTGTTTTACCGTGTTGTTCTTTAATCTTCCTCCTAGAGGGTGGTCTGAACAACAAGAGATAAGCAGGGGAGAGATGAAAGAAGGGAAGATGCAGCTTTGCAAAAGTAAAATCTGTTTCTTTTTGTCTAACTCTCTAGTATCACCTGCAGCGATATGGAAAAGCAGTAGGAAATGTGCTGGGGTGGGAGTTTTGCTGCAAGCTTGTGTTACAAACCGTATGTTTTTGTATGGCACAGAATACAGTGTTTTTCATCCTTCTCATCAGGACTAATGATATTTGACACTTACAAGTTAACATATACCATGTTATTTTAAAACATTGTAAATCATCTTTCATTTTAAATTACATTGCTCCTGTGGGGCAGAAGGGAGAACAAAAAACCCACGTGGTTAAAAGCTAGGTAGTTACTGAGCAAGTTTCCAGGCTCAATAAACTACAAGAGTTAGTGAAATTCTTAAACGGGTTTTCTATAGGAGGATTGGCAGCTGTGATGCTATGTACCATATCACCACAGATAATTTAAAGATACTTATGGTTAGTATTTTCTTTTGTCATTGAGTGTGCAGTGATAGTATGAGACAGAAACTTTCTCTTCTTCTGCATAGGAAGAACTGCTTTGCTGCCTAATATAAAGTTAGTTCTTCAAGAAATAAGTGACAAACAAAGCATACTTAGGGCTGAAGGTACATTTATAACGTCACCCTATATTACTTCTTCAAACAAAATACCCCAAATATGCTGGACTTCAGGAGTTCTGACTCACCATCTACATCATACTGCATCTATTGTAACTATAACTCTTCATTCCCATTTACTTGACTCAGAGAGAGTGCGATAAAACCATTTTCAACAGGATTAGCAAATTTAGAATCAATTGGTTTCATTGATGCAAAGGACAGAGGGATATCTGGTATCATAATATAAAGGAAACATACACCTCCACTTGAAGTTTCCACTAATTTAGATTACTTACTTAAAAGTAACAATACACTTCTGAGTTGTCCCTGGTGCCCAGTGCCCAGTAACGGGGTTGGCATGGAGCACTAAATCAGCGCAACAAAGGACACTGTTCCCTGGCACTGATGTCGTGTGTTTTTATGGCAAAACCATACTGATTTCAGGCCATTCTGTAGTTAAGCATTTCAGAATGCTGCAAAGACTTTTCAAGAGTTGCAGCACTGAATTTTATCAGTTGTGTCAGTTTGATTGGGTTGTATTCTAGCTTCAGAGATGCCGCTATATAGTAGTATTTTATTGCTTGTACCTCTGACAAAGACTGTATTATCTAGCTCTAGAAATGTACTTAGAAGGCTGTAAATAAAAAGCAAAATTTTGCAGGACCAAGACTCCAGGTTGTGACTGGCAAGAGAGCACATTCACAACAGAACACTAGTAGCATTTTCTGGCCCCTAGTTAAGTGTTATTGTTATTTTAGCAATTGAATAATGATGGAGAAAGCTACAGCAACTTTGCCTTGGGTCACAAGGGAAATCAGTGTATAGGTTCAGAAAAAAATTCTGCATTTTCATCTCCCTGGGTGTTAGTTCCCTATCTTAGGGAAAGCTCTTTGTTGAGTAACTATAAAATACAATTTTGATTAAATATCAAAATTAAGTACAGAAAAGATTAATTCTGTTGAGCAGAAATACTGCATAATGCACCACATAGCATGTATACAGCCCAGAGATGGAGCTTCTGAAGATAAGTACTAACCTGCACCTAGTGCCTATCACTACCTTCTAGCATACGGCTCATTCTGCAGAATTGCTTACGTGTTCAGTATTGCAGATGACAATACCAGCTCTGCTAATGGAGAGTTTACTTCAGCTGACATAGTGGAGAGCTCCTCTGAGAGCAAGGGCTGCAGAGTTTGCATTTCAGCGTTGTGTTGAACCTGATCCAACATCCATTCCAGCTGATGGAAAGACTCCTGTTGACTTCAGCATGCATTATATTAGGCCCTTGGTGCAGTTAGTTACAGTGACAGTGTTTGAATGCTGAAGTTCTTGAACCCTTATGCTACGTGGATATTTCACAACTTAAGGAACACATATAAGACAAAGCTAGAGAAAGTTCTTTTCCCTCCCTTTCAGTACTCATTTTGCAGTCTACCACAAAAAATACCAATTTCTCCACACCACTGAGCAACTTGCTTGCTTTTACATGCTTTTATTCTTGGGGGGGGGCGGGAATCAGACAAAAGTATCAGCTGCATTGTCTCAATATTAAACAGCTACTTCAGAGCAATGACTGTTATTTTTTCCAATACTTAGCAGTTCAGAAGTGGATTGTGTTAAGTTGAAAAGAACCAGCCATTTCATTTAGTGAACTACAAAATCCTAGTTAAAACCTTCTTCCATTTCAGGCATGTCCTGACATCACACAAGGCCATGCGCTGCCTTGATCACGGACCAAGAGAAGCAGTTGTCTGAAGACACTCAGCTGAAAACTTCTCAAATACCACCTCATGCTAAATACTTTTAAACTTCCTAAATGCTAAATACTTTAAAAACAGCCTCAACAATCTGATTTCCCACCTCTACCACTTGCTTCTAAAATTGCTGTTGCTTCTAAAATCTGCATTTCAGGGAATGATTCCTTTTGTAACTCTAGTTATCTGATGTTTTGTCATACTATTAGTGTGATGAAATGTATTAGTTCTCAGCAGGAAATCCTACTGACAGATCATCAGAAACTGAAAATGCTTAGGAGAAAAGAGGCTGTATATGTAAACAGGACTTTCCTTGTCTTCCATAAGTGCCTCCATAATGAGTTGTCACAGCTAACATCAGAAATTTAGGTTACTTAATGTTCTTACACCTTACTCTTTGTCCCTTCTAGCAGTGAACCCTTTCCCTTTGTCTAACAGAACAATGCCTACACTTGGTGACAGTGCTGTGACCGAGGCTTACCAAGTTACAACCCCCCGAGATTTGAAATCAAGGTGAATTCTATTATTATAAGAACATATTTTGTTTTGTGCTTGTTTTTTCTTTTCTTTTTTTTTTTTAACTTAACATAAAATAGCATCATCAGGAGAATGACACAACCTGTGAATTTGTTTCAGAAGAATGAGGATTACAGGCTATCCATAGAAACAATCTACTTGAGGTACTTCCTAGAGATCCTATCACTCTCATAGTAAAATTTCAATGTGTGAGGCAGATAAATATGGATGGCAACTGAGCTGTAAATTGACCTTGTAGGTTTGGGATAGATTTAGTCACTGCTGCCAAAAAAATTTTCAGGTACATCAGAGATTTGTGCCCAGGGGTCCTCGTCTTACCCAACTAACTTGTAATCACAACTGTCAGTTTCAGAACATTTATATGACCCTGTGGAGTGTAATGTGACTCAACCATCTGAATGTGAAATTTGTTAGACAACTGTAGCATGCTCAGTGGGAGCAGACTGTGAGACAACAGTGATGTATAAGAGAAGATGAAAGAACAGGTTAAAGGGTTCCTGCAGTGGTTTTGCAGGTATGGGAATAGGTGTGCACATATTATGTGCCAACGTGTCTTCTCACACACCTCAAAAGAGATCACTTGGATGCTGAGAAAACTTCAGCAGTAACAGAACCTGACACCTATCTCTTCCGGTATCAGGGTATAATAATGACTGGACTACACTTTTACTATTGCCATTCCTTCTACATCAAGGACATCAGGCTTTGAAAGCATAACTTGCTGGATTATAATTTTGATGTAAGAAGTGTAAGCAGCCCTCCCTGCACCACTCTACCCATTACCCACAGCACCTTTTAGCCTATCCCAATCACTCATCTGTAAATCATTCTAATTTTATAAAGGGGTTTTGAATACTACTAACTTGTGTCTAGTACAAGCAGTGTTGATTTATTACTCCTCTCCCACTTCTACTTGTTTCAGCCTTCAGTAGTCCAAAAGGAATCTATTGATGCCATTAAGGGCTTTATGTAAAACTGAACCCTTAGGCAATGAGAGACTACTTGGCAGGCTCTCACTGAGTTATCAGTTACATATTTTTTTCATGTAAGTCTAATTTTACTTCCCACTTCTATTTTCCCCCATAATTTCTTATTGCTGAGGTGGGCACTTACAGAGAAAAGCAGTACTGCTATTAAAAGAATCAATACTTACATTGCACAATACTTAACACTGCTTCATTCAGTTTGCATCCTGTGCCCTTCATATGTCAGGAATAGTGATCAATTATGAAGATCTGTCAGGTTTGTTATTACATGAGATCATTTACTCTGTTAAGAGGATAAAGCAAGGTCAGCAAGCCAAGAACATATCAAGTCAACTAACATTTCAAAGCCTACAGTTAAAGCCTGTTAGAAAGACAAGTATATTTACTATATTCTAAACCCAGAGCTTAAGAACAAAGGGACAATTCTCTTCAGCCTGACCGCTAAAGAAATCTAATTGATAACCAAAACATACAGCTTAAAATTTTTGGAAAACTTTTTCTAATAGTGTCTTTGCCTAAAGACTTTCCCCTAAAGGCCTCCCCTCCATCATAAAAACAGCCAACCAGAACAGCACTTACCGTATCCTTTTTATACTGGACCAAGGGAATTACTTCATTTTCCATAGCCAGCCCAGCTCAGGTTCTCTGGGAATTACAATTAAGGCATGCAGCTGTGGTCTTCTCTTCCTCTCTAAGACAATGTCAACTTGAATTTGCCGAAAGTAGCAGATGCCCAAGTGCACTGTAACAGGTAAAAAGAAAAGTAGCAAGTATGAGCAGAATATGGCTTCCAGTTGTCTAAGAGCTTGCTATTACAGCGATTAAGCTCTACTATTGTAATTGAAGAAGTTGGACACTGTATCATTAAACTTGCAAACACATTCAGTTGCTGACTAAAGCCTCTGGCTCCATACAGGTTAATGCCCGATCCAAGCAAGTGTAAGGTCAAAGGCAGATTTTGTTTCTTTTAAAGTTTTATGGTTTTGCTTTTCTTAACAAGATAAAAGACACAGACAAGCAGAATTTCTTATAGTGCCTTGAAGGGGAATTTTTGAATATTTAAATTTTTCCTCACAGCGGGAATTCTGATATTTGTAGCCACTACTAAGGAAGGATCTTTTACTACTAAACTGGTTGAAACTGAACATACTTCAGAGTCCGGGAGAGACACCAGAACTGTGAGTTCTCTGTGTAGCTACAGAACAGGTAGATTGCAAGTACAACATGTTGAAGCAAACATCCTAATTTGGAAAGGACTCTGTTGAGGGTAAAAAGTTTTTCATTCTGTGCTTTCATTCAGCAGTGATTTAAGGAACTAATTAGTGCCAACATACGAGATACAGATCCTAAATAAGCTTAAGCACCCATTATCTGTTGCATGTCATGCCAAACTCTGTTACAACAGGTACAGCCCTACATGTTGAACCTTCTGTTGCTCTTCCGTTAGAGGAAACCCAGGCGCATGGAGACCAGTTCACACTTGTGCTCAGGCCTTGCAGGCAGGAAGAACAGATATGACTCAGAACATGAAGAAGAACATGACCCCAGGTACCAAACCCAGTAAGATTTAAGCTACCTGGATCCTCAAAACCCTATATGAGATATCACTCAACATCTTAAGACTTGGATCAAATTGTTTCCATTAAAACGCATTAGATGCTAAGTACCTGCTTGGAGGTACACATAACACCAACACCCTTAAGATGTCAGCTCCCGAGCTAACAACTGATGCTTAAAATGGGCTTTTCTCTGTCATTCTGCTTTATGGGGCTCAAGGCCAAAACTAAGGTCTTAAACTACATAGACCCATTTCTCCTTCTAGTTCATCCTGCTCCTAGCTAAACCTACACAATGTAGTCTGCGCTACCTCCAGGGCCAAGTTTTCTTCTCGGTACAGATTTTAAACTCTACAGAATGCAGTGGAGATTTTCCAGACATAGTGGTAGGAATGCATTTAAAGCTGAACTTCTCTTGTTTCTTGTTATTCTTCCATATAGCTCACAAACAGCTTTATTTTAAAATATGAACAGTCTTAAAATATGTATTTGCATATGTGAAACCAGAGTTTGTATGCTAATCTAAATGTGGCCTGATGACACTTGTGTTACTGTGTCTGTCCTGAGTCTGCTGGTACATTACACAAGCAATGACAAGCTGCAGAGAAACAATTTAGAAGAAAAGAAATGAAATTCTAAATGTGTTATGCTTATCTACATTTGTAATTCCAGTCATGGATCCTATCTGTTTGTAAATTTCAAAGCAAAATATCTCTGAACTTGCTAAGTCAGTATGGATATGCTCATCTTTTTCTTGCTGCATAAAATTAGACACATACCAGGCAACTGTGAACTGATTAAAAGAGTCTCTCCAGCAAAATAAAGGAAGATAGGTCTTGTTATCAACTTGGTTGCTGACTCTTGACAGAGGTAAGAATGTAAGGTGCATTGAGATGCTTATGAGATTCCTATTGACTATTATGAGAACTTTAAGAAGTGGTTATATGCTGAAAAGTGTCTCTGAATAAATAGCATTGTGAAGTTCCAAATTTATTTTCTCTCAAAGTCTTACAGAATAAATTTGCCCGCTTTAAAGGTAAAGATACATTCTTCTCTTGCTGACAGCCCTGCAAACTCTGAAAGTCACAGCTGTGTTCTCCTTGACTTGTGCATCTCATTACTGCTCTTCTGAAGTGGGATCTTAGTTAAAACTCAATTGTTAATGTAAGAAAGAAAAAAATATCCAAACTACTTCCCTACTGCTCTGTTGATTCTACAGTGCTAACACGAATAAAAAGACCCTGGAAATTGGTTTTGCCATGTAAAAGGAAAAAGGCACACAGGGAACAAATCTATTGATTGTGAAGGGAACAGTATATGTAGCTGCATGTTTGACCAGAAGGAGAAGGAACACGGGG
Source organism: Falco biarmicus (assembly GCF_023638135.1). Taxonomy (NCBI): domain Eukaryota; kingdom Metazoa; phylum Chordata; class Aves; order Falconiformes; family Falconidae; genus Falco; species Falco biarmicus. The sequence goes on from NC_079302.1 coordinate 8,318,045, forward strand.
ACAGGCAGGTGCAACCAATGACCTGTAGGTTTTCTGAACTCAGAAGAATTATCTCACATTCTTTGGCAGCCCACCTGCCAGTCTAGGTTGCTTATGCAAAAAATAAGGACTAAATGCCCCCCACATTAAACCCTGGCATTCTGTCCACAAAATATCCTGCTCGTCTGCACTTCAATTTAGATGTAAAGGTGCAGTCTTCCTTACATATACTACTACTGTGACTGGCTCAATAGTAAATCTAGAGTACAACAAATTCAGTCATGGCCCAAAGGCAGCTGTGTCCCAGGGCCAGAGGATGAAGGTAGCTTATGCACCACACGCACTTCCTTTGCTCAGAGATGGCAGCTGGCCCTTTCATTAGGATCAGCCAGTACAGCTGTGCTGCTCAGAACAGAAAGTGAATAGCCAGAGCTTATTTCCACACTGTATCTTTTGCTGAGTTGTGTGGAGCCTCCTCTTATGTTGTTACAAATACGTTTAACGCATATGAAGAGCTATGCTGAGTGTCTCTACCCCGACAGATTCCTCTGTGGATACAAGCGTTTATAACCGTGATGGCTGCAGTTGCTGTGGGCTATCAAGTAAATCTTTTTGCTGCTGCTGGGAAGTCTTCCCTGCCTCTAAGTGGAACTTCTCTCTAGAAAACCTCAGCCACATACGTGAAGGCAATTGGCCTCATGATGTACTAGGAACCTGTGCAACCTGCAGTACATTTACCCTTTTAGCTTCAGATATAAATCCCTTAACAGGCCTTGAACATAAAAAACAACTAGTACAAATTCTAGGATTACTATAAAGCTATAACCATGCTAAGGGGCACACAAATCACTCTGAGATTTGATTTCTCTGAATCATAAAGATTCACCATAAAAATATAGTTATGAGCATCGTTAAAAAAATGAGCTTCAGAGCATGAAATGTTAGAGACATTTGCAATCTTTTAGAAAAATAGGTTCTTGTTTAAGATCAGTTTTTAAATCACCCTAAACTGTCCGAATGCAAACTTTTTGCAGGCAGGTCAAGGAGATATGTAAAAATAATGGGAAAGTGTGTTTTAAAAGCGTCCACTTTAAACACATCCACTACTGGGATGCCATGGTCTGTTCTTCTCAGGGATTAGGGTCACATTTTGAAAGATATTTCCTTTCTGAAGATGTAAATAAATTACTATTGACAGTTCGGAAAAATTGTAGTATCTCACTCCTGTCAAAATCCTTTACATCCAGAAGAATCTCAGCTGTTTTGAAATTTCTGGGAGGTAATGAGCATGGCAAGTGCCCAAATGACTTCGAAAGTCTAATCAGTGCCTTTAAATGGCTGGCAAAAGAACATATAGAGCAGCCCCCCTTACAAATTTAAAGCAACAGATAAACAGATCACAAAATATGATGGGATATTTAACATTGCTCTGATTCTGTTCCTTTTATTAGGATAGGCCACATTATGCCATAAAAGTTAACTGCAGTATACAGCTGTAAAATCAGTATGAGATAAAAATCGTGCCCAATATGAATACGTAAAAAGCATGGTAACAATTCTTGTTTGTAAACAGCTAGGATGTCATGATTCACATTGCGTTGGGGACTTCAGAATTTTGAGTAAGAAATGGGCAGAGTTCTTTGCTGCATTTTCTCAGCATGTTCCCAGCAAAATCTTTTCCAGTGGTGCACATGAGGTTCTGTGTGAGTGCAGGATGAAAGTACCTGTGAGAAAGCTCAGAGCTGTACTTTCTATGGATCACTTGGGACTCTTGAGTTGAGTCCTCTGGATAGTTCCTTCAAACTGCCCCCTAAATGGCAGCAAAATGAATATGATGCATGGTTTGAGGAAAGTGCATTTACCTGCTGATCTGCGTTCAAAACTTTCAGGAAGTTTAGAGATTTTTTTTAAAAAAAAACTATTGTGAGTTTGGAGAGAATGAAAAAAATCTAGTAATTTATCCTATTATGTTTAGAGCTTTCAGAGGAAGTCTGGATATGATCTAGTAAAATCCCAGCTACGGAAAGAATTCTACATAAGAGAATTATTTCATTATCCTACTTTCTAGATGCTTGATACTATTGATGCTATCTTGATGCTATTTTCTAGATGGGAAAAATGATGCACAGGAAAGTAATATGATGCAGGAAATCCAGAATTTGAACTCTTAGCATCTCACCGGTGGTAACTTTACCCACTAAGCCACATGATACACTTTCCAGCAGGCCCCCATGAAATGAGGAAATATGCAGTATTTAATGCTTATCTGGCAATAACACTGAACACACTATTTAAACACCAACAAAAACATGATTTAGAAGTCTAATTTTCAGAGAAACTGACTGTTCCTGTTGATTGCTTTTACTTAAAATTGCAACTAGCCAGTATGTTATTAGACCAGGTTTAATGAGTTACCTAAACAGTGATGCAAGGTCATAATTTTCAGCACCCACTCTAGCTAATTGCTAGTAGCCTGTCTACTAATACACACCTTTTCTCTGGCAGGAGGGTAGTAGGTATTTTATTCCTACTTTCATGGAGAGGGCAGATCTGGATCCACACTCCCTTAGAGTCTGGGGTTGTCGGCATCGAGAATTTGCTTTAGACATGAGGAAAGAACTCTGACTTAGAGTAATTTTCTTCCCATTTCAACTTGTAAATTTCCCTGGGAATTGGAAAGTCTTAGAATATTTCCATAGAAAATTATAATTATTTACTTTTTCCCCATTCTTTGATGCACACCTAAGTCTCATGAACCAAACATGGTAACAGATCGCAAGCCGATTTGTTCACGTCATTCTACAACAATGCTGTTTTCAGCTTACACTGTTGTGTTTGTTTATTTTATTTATATTGGCCCACTGCTAAACCAAGCATTTTAAACTCCCTGAGAAACTTTCAGCCACAGGAAAGCTGGGATTAGATCAAAATGCCCATGTGGCACCACTGGCATGCTCTCAGGAGTATGGAGATGTGGAGAACAAGGTAAAGATCCCTGTGCTTTCCCCACTCCCTTTGTATAGAAATTAATATTCAAAGCGCTGGTTCTTAGTAAAGACCACAGATAACTGTCGCAATGGAAATCAAAACACCTCTTTTCATGGATATATTGTCACTTCTTCTCAGGTTCAGATCTGGCCCTGTCTCTTCGAAACATGCATTTGTTGTTCAATTTTACAGATGGAATCTTCTACATACATTCCGAAGTTACACTAGAGGGCAACAATGCACGAGATATTCAGAATTTCTGACCCTGAGAATATTCGAGATAGGTGGTCTTCATTCGGTAACAGTTATGCACAATTCATAATTTGCTTCATGTGTTTGCTTTAATTTGGAAAGTACTTCTGCAGGGATAGGAAAGGAGGAAGAAAAAGCTTCACAGAAGACTCGAAATGTAAAAAAAATCAGTTCCTTTCACATTGCTGTGATACTCTTAAAACAAACTGAGAAACTCTTTTGGGAAAGATATCTGCATACAGGGAAGGAGTGTCTCTTCCAAACAAAATTTTAAAGGACATTTTAAGATCCCTTTGTATTTTGTGAACTCACTTTGTATTTTGGTGAAGCACTGACAGAGAAAAATCTCTTGGAAAGGAGAGAATAGGAAAAAGGAAAAAGAGAAGGAAAAAGGGAAAGAGAAGAGAAAAAAGAAAAAGTTTGTATAGGTAGGCAGAATTAAAAAAAAAAAAATTATCTCTTCATTAAAGGTACCTTACCTGCACAACCCAACTTACCGTTAACTCTCAAGTCTGTCTGTAAGTTTTATTTTTAAAGCCAGTTGTTCTGTAAACCAACAGTTCAACAAAGGACAGTAGGAAGGGTTTGATTTGGTTCTCTTTGCTCCTGAATCTAACTTATCACCCTTTCATACAGTGTCTTGGGCCATATATTGTATTAAACAACTCTTCTTACTCAGATTGCTATTAATAAAAGATACTGTCTAAAGCCTGGACATTGTATGGTGCTGGAAAATAAAACAAAAATCTTCACATCTTACTGCTTTCAAGTCTCAGTAAATTCAAGGTACCTGGCTGGCTTTTTGTCTGGAATTTATGGCTCTGGTGATTAACACCTTCAGGGTGCATTCAGACATCAAGAGAAGGTTTTGCTTCAAAAAAGCTTTCTTTTACGAATGTCAAGTGCAAAATTAATGATTCAGGATTCAGTCTGGAAGAAAAAGATATGTGTGAAGTGAACCTTTAATGGTCTGTAAGAGGGAGTGACTGCTTAGAAGAGTTTTTGTAGCCCTGCATTTCCTGCTAATTTAATAATAATAATAACAGTAACAGTAATAATGCCTACCTCTTGTATTTCACTTCCCATTAGCAGAACTCAAGTAATTATGTTCATTTCTTATCTTAAAAGTGTTATCAAAGAAAGAAATGTGACAATGCAGTATGTGTTTTCTACTACCTGTGTTTTTTAGCAACACAGCAAGACCGGTTTTGTCTCTTCTACTGAGGCAGGATGCAGAGACAGACTAAATAGCAGATAAAACTCTTTTTGAGCACCCACATTTTAGACAGATCACTGTAATTTCATTAAAGGTGAGAAAGGGATCATGTCATGGCCACACAGGATGTCTGGCTCCTTTGAGTAGAAAAAGAATATGTTTGTTACATTTAAAAGCCTCACCATTTCTGCTTTCAAATATATTGCGCACAACTAGCACGAGGCCACATTAGTATGGCATGTTATTGATGGTTGATGCTACCTATTGGTTCAAACCAGGCAGTTTAAAACTCAAAGATTATGTTATTTTTAAGAAAAGTAATTAAAGAGAAGTCTTGAAATGCTCATCAGTCTGAGCACACTTCATTTTTTTTCTTCCTACAGCTAATAGAAAATTATCATGACATATGAAATTAATTTAGGTCGTGATAGTGGAGCTGTATAATCAAGGACAATTCATAGACATTGCCCAGAACAGACTCTCTCTTTTCCTGTTGCATTTAATGAGCTTTTGGTTGAAAAATGTTATGATGCACTTTGTTTTCAGTATAAGATGAATATGGCTTCTCTGTTTTTGAGTGTCTCCAAGATAATTACTGAGATTCAACTGTTTCTACTTCTGTTCTGTTGGTCTACATTCACTTTGTCATTGGCAGGGTATGAAAAGGAACAAAAAGGATATTCACGTAGGTCAGGTTTCCCTGAAGAGATCTTGCCTCTCATACCGGTATTCTTTCTGCTAATCCAAACTTAAAGATGAATAGTAACAATTCATTTCATCTATATATCATTGATTTTAAGCAGTCTAGTTTTTCTTTCAGCCACTTCATATTACCCACATGTAATGACCCTTGCCCACATAAATTAGCCAGGAAGATTTAATTTGCGTACTGATGAATCCAGTTCTGTTCATTTCCAGCCTCTTCCTGCAAAACTCTGAACACATAAAGCTCACCTTTTTCTTAGTCTTCTTGAAGAAGTAATGCATAACTAAACCCCTTCAGTGAAACCTGGAAAATCGCCCTTCAGCTCCCAAATGCTGCTTATTAACTGCAGGAATTTTGTTTCGCTCTGTTGTATTTAGCTCTACTGTGCTAGATTATCCTTGATTTTTGCACTGTCCATTTTTGTTGAATGAGGTGATAATTAAACACATGCAGACTATAGAACAGAAAGTGTTATTCAAAACTAACCAGTAAAGGTCACAGAATAAATACATTGACAACTTGCTAAGAAAGGAGATTATCCAAAGTCTTGACTTGGTGTTATTTCAAATCCCAAGACACAAGAGAGTTTTTATTCCCTCTCAATTCCTTTGTTGTTTGGGGATTTCTATGTATTGCTTAGCTTTATTTTCTGCCAAAGCCATCCAATCAACTCTGTTGACTGCTTGGTAAAATTCCATTCTACACTTGGGTCGGTTTGTACTGAAGAAGAAGGTTATCTGCACTATTAAACCTTTGACTTCTTGTCTTTTGAAGAAATCATTTTGCATTTTGCTATGGCAGAGCTGTAATTAGATCTGTTAATTAAGGACAAAATGAACTTTTTAAAAACTCTAAACCCCTTTGCATTTTTGATAAGTTTGCTTAGGTTGCTACTGACCTTCGTACAGGGTTTGCCACTGCTTATTAATTGTTAAATTTTAATTAGGCATACTGATGAATGTGCTAGCCTTTGCAATAAATAAAAGGTAGCTTCATTTATAATTGGATATTTACCAGTCTACAGTGAAATTATCTGCTTTCCTAGAACACAGTTAATTTAACATATTTTGATAACAGTAATTGGTGGTATATAAAACCCAGACCCAAACAGATAAATATAATGACTCCCTGGTTCAAAGATTGGATTACCAGTGCCAGCTGAGCTAGGACACTGTATTTTAAAAGCATTCCATGGGCACTTGAACTAAATGACTTTAACAGCTGGTCAGATATTCATGGTCTTTTTACTGAAATTATTTCAAAACGTGTTTCCCAGAGAAGAATCAACCCTTCTTACAGAAAAAGAAGGTCAGACTGGGGAGATAGATAAGCGAGGGGATGAAGAGGAGGATCATCTTTCATGCCTAGGGGAAATGAAAATTTGCAGCATTAGCAAGCAACGTGCTTTTTTCTTTGCCAGTAATAAATACATAGCCTGTACCTGTGCCTGTGTGACCCATCCAGGGACTCCACAGACTAACCGACTGACAAGGTTGTGTAGTAAAACAATGGGAATCTGTCCCAAAGTCCCTCAAAATCAAAGGGTACCAGGAATCAAAATAATTCTTCTAGATTGACCAATAGCCCCATATCTCAGCGAAACAGCATGTATCTATCCCCTTTGATTACTCTAGTAGAATTAGTAACCATACTGTTTAAATTGGACCTCCTGCCACTCTCATCTCTTGCCTCTGTGAAGGGTCATAAGAGAATCTTCTCATGATGAATGAGATAGTCAATTAGCCATATCCATTACCATGAAGACAGAGTTAACCATCACCAGCTTCTGACACAGCACACTCACGTATGTACCTTTATCCCCCGTTTCAGTGCCATAACTCTAAGCTGTGCAGCAAACTGTGAGAATAATAGACACAGTGACTGAAGTCCTGGTTCAGGTAGAGGCAAGTGGCAAAAGTCACCCGTAATTCCCACACAGTCCCTGCCAAACTTCAGAGATCAACAGCCAAATGCTCTGCACTGCTCTTATCAGGACCCACCACATACATAATGAAATACTACTGCAGCCAGTGCTGATTTTCCAGCCGTTCCACCGCTTGCCTTGAAGAACAAACATGTATGATTCACTTTTTGCTAGGAAGTTTATTAAGTATCTCTTCCCAAGGACTGGATAATTAGATAATTATCATGTTGTCTGTATTACTACTGATTAAATGCTACCTAAGTTTCATTAGGGATGGTCCAAACAGGTTTCGAAAGCTGGTGAAGTGCACTGCTCAGAACTGTGAGTGTAATGCCAGGGGTTCCTGTCCTCTGACCATCTCAAAGCGTGTGGTCACTGCTGTTTGGTTTGATGCCAGTTCTTCAAGTGCCGAGCGCTGCTTTCAAGATTCACACTGCAAGCAGCAGGGCTGATGATTGACTTGCCAGGGTGATTTCAGGCAGTCATGAAAGTACTACTTTTCAAAGACTGGTGCTTTGGGAGCATTCTACCATACTGTGGGAATATTTTGCTAGTGGTATACCTAGTTGCTAACTGGACTTGGTGAGAATTCATTTTCTGGGTCCTAATATGTATGTGTCCCCATAAAACAAGTTTCAACAGACTCATTACGTGGGACTCAGTGATATGTGTTTGATTATCTCCTGACTTTGAAAAAGAGACATAAGCCAATTTTCAGAGAGTGTTCAAGTGACCTGTCTGCTGTTAACCCTGTTTTATCCACAGATGTTCCTGGCAAGTCTGCTGAGAATCAATTCTTTTTCTTTTGAAATCAGTTACGATTGCATGCCTGGCTTCACTCTTCCCTGAAATGAAAAAGCAAGAGAAATATCTGAAAGCTTTCCCCCTTACGGACATAAAAATGACATTACATCTTCAGCACAGGGTGGGGCATGCTTCTTCTGATACTTCAAGACACAGGCTAATACATCTTATGCAGTGCTGTTGATTTAAGTGAAGACCAAGACCCTAGAAATACAATTGTTACTGCAACAGGAAAAGGGGCATGAAATAGAGGCTGCATATCGGTCTTTTTAATAATGATCTCCTTGGAGCTGTATTAACGAGCTGGAAGAGAGGAATTATGGTTGAGCAGAATTTCTTCCCCTTGAACTTAGAATAGCAGCAGGACATGAAGGAGCTGTAATAGAATGTTATTTTACAAGAAGTAAATAATGTAATAGAGTCTATAAGGATGTCAGCAGGAGAGTTAGAACTGTCATAGCGTAATCCTGACTTGAGCAGCAATGTGTGAAAAAGTAGCCTGCAGCAGTTTTTCCAGTACTTCAATAATTTCTGCTTTCTCACTGATCTTTGTTTACTCTACTTACCTTGTCAAAAAAATGTTTTACCTTATGTTAAAATGCAAACTAAAAGAGGAAAATGTATTCCCAGAAATCCCAACTTTTCAAGCATACACATTTTCTTTTCTGTTTGAGTTGTGGCTGTGGAAAAGATGGAAGAATTGTATTCCCTTCACTTAAAAAATATGAAGAGTAGTAAAACCATAAATAAAAAGAAGGCTGTGTCTTTGCTGCTTCTTTTCCCTTCCAACTAATGAATAATTCAAAAAATTGGCAGTATTACACTTCACATCCTTGTGATATGATGGCAGCTTTTCCAATGAGTCCTCAAACATAAGCTCAGGAGGGTCATGAAACTACACAGTTATCATTATTGGACTACAACAACATCTTCCAAGATACTGCAGCACCTTTATATCATTACTGAAGGAAGGCATAGAGGACAAGTTTGCAAATAAATAAAATGCCAAGTATTAAACTGAAGTTACAAAAAAAGGGGAGGGGGGCCGAGTCTCTTTGTCATTTCTGTTTTCATACGACACCTGTTTAAATTTTCTTAAACCATTATTACAGTCATGTAGTAAAGGCTGGGGGACAAACTAAACCAAACTTGCAGGATGGCTCTGCTCCTGCCTTGACACCATTCAGAGTATGTGCCCCCAGAAGAATACTTGCAGAAGCCTTCCCTGGCACAAATTCAGTCTGACTTTCCACAGGATCTAGGTACCTCTACTTTCAAAAAGCGTTGCTTCTGTTGCTACTTCTTTAACTGCTGCTCTTGCAGAACCCAAGATCCTATGTAATTCTCTCACCCCATCCTAGTCATAGCCTCAGGAATACTATGCCATGCTTTTAATACAAATTGTATTGGCTTCTCTAAGTTTGAGACAGACCTTTAACATCAGTTTGGTGTAATGTGTTTGTATGGAATATTTGTCTTGGTTTTAAAGAAATACATTAGAAACCTTTCACTGAGTATATGAGATACTGCATTGTCCTTGAAATCGTGTTAGGTCCTTCAAAGCCATTTAATCTCAATTAAACCAGAGCATACAAGATAAGGTGCTCTGAAGATGCATTAAAGCGTGTTATAGTGCCAAGCCTCCATGCACTTTGACACATCCTAAAAGCACTGTGGCATCGGTTTAAAGGTACGGTTCAAAAATCTCCTTGCGACCCATTATCCATGGATCATTAGCATAATTCAGAACTATTACAGTGTATCGTGCCAATGCGTGCTAACAAGAACTGTTAATGTATGAAGTCTTGACATGATAGATTGTAATGACTCTGGCTCTGTCATGTCAATGGAAGTTTATGCATTAAATAAAACACACCAGGGGATTAGATAGTTAAGGGATTGGAAAGGCACTATAAAGCCTTTTAATTCAAAATCACCATTTGTAATCTGTACTGGAACTGCAAAGTACAACCAGCAGTTTGACCCCAGATGGATGGTCAGAAAATTATTTGAAATGAGTTTAGTGTTCTCAGTACAGTCCTTCCACCACAGGACGGCATCCTTCTGGGATCCTAAGGACTGTTGGCGAAATGAAGCCCAGGCTACCCTCACAGCTGAGTGAGCACAAGACATTTCAGGGTGACATGAGCAAGTTTATGCTGCCATTGATTTTGCTGCACTAATTCAGAGGATAAACAGAGGACTCAATTCTCCAGAGTTATCAATCTGGCACCTTTCAAGCACATTTAGATTGGCATGGGCCTTTGTTTTCTGTTTTCTTTTTTTCCCTTCCAAATTACATGTTAAGTGCAGCAGTGTTAAACAGATGTCACTAGAATATAATTCCCAAGGATTTCAAGAGCAAATAACACTAGGAAAAAATTGATTCAGAAAGAAATGTTTAGCTATCATGACAATTGAGTATAAAGTACTGTATTTGCTTAAATGCCTAGTTCAAATACTAGTTTTAGAGTTATTTTGTCATAAGACTTTGCCAAAGTTACCAGTGTGGAATGACAACCACAGAGGAAGAAGATGGTGCAACAGTAAGACTTCACCAGTCACAAAGATGAAAGGCATTGCATCGTGTTTTTTACAGTGGTCTAACCTCCACACCTATAATATGTACATATTGCCAAATCCTACTGTGGCAGAAAACGTATTTACATTTGTAACATGCTAAAAAATACCACTGGAGTACCATGATACCCTGGCTCTACTTCCTACTTGCTTTTTGGGCTTAGAAAACCATTTTTGTATTTCTGTCCTCCTTAATTTGTTAACTGATCTTTTTTATTAAGCAGCTCACCTACTACATAAGTCTGTTGTTAATAAATTTACAGCTGGTTTGATGGATAATTTTTTTTAAAAAAAGAATTATGTAGGAACTTGCACTAATTACTATAGCAGAATGCCTGTTTAGATTCCTACAAAATAATGATCTCAGAAGCACAGAGTTCCCACAGCTTCCAAAGAAGGTGGTAAAAGCTGCAAAGACTGTCTCTCTGAAAGCAGTGTTCTAATACATCTGCCCACATGTGCTTTTAAGACACTCCTCACCTCCTCTTCCTCTAACTGTTTTACAAGGGGTTTGGTATGCATTTTCTTATCACTCTCAGCAATATGAAGCTATCAAGATACAGCTTGTACAGTTAGGAAAACTGATCTAATCTCTTCTAGCCAGCTGTTCTCAGCAACTAAATGCCCAGGCAAACATGGAAGCATCTTCTTGCACCAGGAGATCTGCAATGGAACCTCTAGAGTGAAGAAGACACAGCAGCCAGGGTACCACTGCTGACATACTGCACTAAGCAGGAGGAGACAGCGGTCCATATTTATAAGACACTCATACTCCATTGCAAAGCACATCTGTTACAGGGCCTGAAGGCGAACTGGCTTGAGGGGTCCTCTTCCTTCGGCCAGACTTCCTCTGCTCTCTCCCTGTCAACTCAGTGTAATAAACAAAGGCCAAGAGAAACAATTTGGTTTGAGGTCAGTCTTGCTGGTATATTTACAATATTCACACAGATTTTCCTTTATGTCTTCTGAACTGAACTAACATGTTGATCACCACAATATAACTCTCTTCTATATACATATACATATATATATACATATATACTTCCACTGTCTGCCTAATGTTAGACCTGTAATTTACACCAAAGCATTGTAGGAGGTGGATTAATTCTGAAAACTGCCAACATAGATATTCATTATTATCGATCAGAGTAAGGCAGTCCTAGTAGCTTCCATGCAAGCCTAAGTAATAGTTAAATATGCAAGTTTTCTTACACAGATAATGCCACAAGATAAATTGCACACAGAAAATTGTCCACATCTACAGGCAGTATGAAGATTAGGCCTTTCAGCTACCTGAAAAGTATGCAAAGCTACCATTTAAAAATAAAATGCTTTGAGATATGTTTGTTATAATCCTTATGATACTGCAATTACTTAAACTGAAAAAACTCCACACCTAGCAAGACAATAATTTGATGGCTTGCTAAAAGAAACAAGCCCTAATAATGTATTCATATTAAGATCTCGCATTAAATGGAAGAACTACTTGAAAAGATGTATGTATGATTCTCTGTTACCCTGGGGCTGCTTTAGACTACTCTGATAAAACAGCCTTAGATCATCAGTGCTGTTTATGCAGTATAGCAGAAATGGGAGTTATGGTTAATATTTATATATTTGAGAATGTACAGCTATTTTTTGATGTATTGTATTAAAAACACACTGGAAATGCTAAATGAGGTTTAACAGAACTGATGATCTGGTTATGCTGAGCACTTTCGATTATTAAAAGAACAGAATTGTGCAATACGTTTTTTTTTTTTTTTCTAAGGAACACTAGAGGTCTCTCTACACCTGCACTCTTTTCATGTCATCTCACTCTTGGAGTGCTTGTGTATGAACTCTTATTTTGGACCATAGTTTCTGTTTATGCTTTAAACAATTTACCTCATACAACATGAATGCTAGTGTATAACACCGACTTATTGAATTAATTGTTTTATAGGCCAATTAGCTTCAGCTATTTCTCTATAAATGCGCAAATGAGATCATTCTCTACATAATACATCACTATTGTAATGAAAAGTTGAAGGGGATTGGATAAAACAATGTAGCATTAGTCTTTCCGGCATGATCCAAAAATTATTGCAGGCAGCGGGCCTTCTGCTATTGACCTCAGCTGCATCAGGACTTGCAAAAACCCACTTTACTATAACAAAGATGTCCATTAAACTGTGTAGTTTTAACAGATTGATGTATCACTCCACTCACTACTAATGCAGAGTTTACCTTTCAGGTTGTGTATGTGTTATCTATGCTGTCTCATATATTCTGTTTCTTTCCAGATCACTCAGCTGGTTGGTTTATTAAGCATTTTTCACACTCCTTACACATTAAGAAAACCTGACCTGTACACTCAGTTAGCACTCACTAAACAGTGTTTAGAGCCAAGCTTCTGAGGAAATGCTGCCACAGACATACTCAGGGTAGCATCTGCTCAGTGAAGCACATAAATTCCTTACTGTGTAATTCAGTGTCATTTGCTGACTCCTGTCAGAGGACCTGCGCAGAGGTCCACCTCAGCATCTTCACCTCCTCTAAATTAACCTGTGCCAACTAAGGTAGTTACAGCTCCCAGCTGTTTATGCCACTCCACCGCTGGAATTCATTGCTTCATGGCAGGAACAAGAGGACCCCTTGTGTGTTCCATCAGGTCCTGATGTGCACACCTGGACTGTTCATGACAGCATAGCAAAAGACTCTCACGTCAGCAATTAGAGAGAGACCCATCCCGGTCCTCCCGCCTTTCTTCTCCCCTTATTATAGCCTTTATCACCAGTTGCTGGGAAGAAGTGCAGAAGTGCTTATGGTTAGATGTCAAAAAACTTTAAATCCGACTTAAGATCCATTGTCATTTGTATGTAATTTGGCTGTATGAAGTGCATCAGCGAGCATATGCCTGTGAAAGTGCCTTATAGTTAAGAGTCATGCAGTCATTTAACTTCTTTTTCTTCACAGTAAATAAATGAGTCTTTCTTTTGGTGTGTGGACAGGCTATTATCTCAATTTCCATTTGGGAAACAGAGTCAGAGTGACTCTGAGTAGTTTGCTAAAGGCTTCCTCACAACATTTCTAGCAGACCAGAGCCAAAGCCAGGTATGGAAAAGACAACTAAAGACGTGGATACTCGGTGTTTCATCGAACAATGGGGTACCCAATCTTCTTACGTGGCAGCAGGTTATTAAACAAAATGAAAGCACTTTTTCACAGAATGCTCAATCACATTGTGGAGTTCAGTATCATTTAATGTTACAGAGCATAAAAATGTAAATGAGTTTGAAGAAGGAATTAGAAAAGTTCATTCCCATGAAATACAGATCTGTTTGTCTAACTGACAGGATATTTTTGTATTGGATTAAATACAGAAGTCCACACGCAGCAGCAGGAGCAAATCAAACCCATCAGATGCGGGGAGAACATCCACTGTTACATACATACTCCTTAAACACTACCCTCATCTTCAGCCCTGCGCACTCTGGAGACAGGATGTTTCACAGAAAAGGATTTGTGTTGAAGTTACCACTCCAGCTGAGAGGAGAGAGAGGAAAGCTCTATTTCATGAGGGATATCTAGTAAGCAAGTGCAGTTATGGTTATATAATGCAAATAGGATTTGGAGGGAAGGAAGAGTTATTTTTATGTTTTTCCTCTAAGGCTCAGAAACTTTGTTCCTATAAAAAGTACCATGTCTTATTTCAGAACGGCTGGTTCAGGCTGTGGCATGGAACAAGCAAACAACAATGCCACGGTTTGCATCATGGCCAGAAGACTAAGCTTAAGCTCATCCAAGCAGTTTTCCCCTTCCACTGACAGGGAATCAGGCTTTTCTCACCTGGTACATAGACCTACCACATACTACACCAACAGACATGGAAATCAATACCCAACAAGAAAAGACAGAAGTTTCAAAAGGAGTCTTTCTACCTTTTTCAAGCCAAGCACAGTACAACGGTTATAAGGGTAATTTTGAAAGTAAGGGCACTGCAATGTTGTTTTTGTTTTGCAAAGGAAATGCCAGTTCTCCAGCTGTAATGGCAACTGATGGCAGCTCAAGGCTATATCCATTTTTATTGCACGAGTGTACCAGAAACTAGTAATGCTGGGAGATTGCTGTGGAATATGAGGGGATATAAACAACTACTTGTTTACATAAATATTCCAAATATGCCTTTAGTAAATCGTCATAGGTATAGAACTAATTACTCTTCTTATTTGCTTACTGACTTCTGTGGCTGCACCTATTCCCTTTTAGGGCAGATGTCCCATTTTTTATATGGATCTGTATATAACCTGGGTTTTATTGATTGTCATGTGAAGGTCAAACCAGATATGTGTTTTTCTCTCCTCAGGATCCTGTTACAAATACTATATTTATTAAGCAAGGATATGATTAGCAAATGTCTCAAAAAAATAAAGCAAATTAAACCCAAACACAAGCAGTCTATTTACATGCTTATTCTTATCCAATGATACACTTCAGTGCATGCCTGCCTAGATACACTGTCTTGCAGTTATAGGAGACTGGAGTTAACTTACACGCTTTCACTTTCTTAGGTGAAGATGCTCTTTGTTTAGCAGCAACTGCTTTACCCAGTGAATGTCTCCCCCAGCTTGGCTTTGCCTTTCAAGGAAGCTGGATTTCCAAAAAAAAAAAAAACCAAACTTATCTTTTTAATTTTCCTCTCATTTTCATACTGCTTGGTCATCCTTGTTACACAGTCTTTACCTTCTTTTTTCACCATTAGTTTGTTTAATCTGGCAAAATTCTAGCCAAATAGAAATATCAAGAGAAAATACCACCCCTCCTGTTCAGTTCAAAATTGTAAATAATCAGTGTGAAGCTTTTTTCTAAAAATGAGAAAATTCTCTTGAATCAATTGAAACATTTTGTTCACTTTGAAATACAAATGCTTCAGGTTTTATTTTTCAGACTTATTTTTTTTCTCAGAAGCTTCTAAATTACATTTAATTTACAGGTAACTTTATCTGTAAATGAATGAAAAAGATTGCTGAAATGTAAGAAATGAAACCTTGAGTTTTTTATAGTTTTCCTCTTTAAAGCAAAGAATCTTCTGAATCTGAAAGAAATCTGTAACGCGTGTTTAACTTGAAACTGCATTTTTAGCAAATTACTATTGCTTGTTCATAGTTAATTTCCCAGTTAGGCAGACAGACCATCCATGAGGATGTTCACATGATCATCTCTTGCTACTGTTTGCCATCTTAATGGCTTAAATGATCTTGTGCTTGCATAAAGTTATGTGGAAAGTATCTTTGGGATAACCCACCTCTGATACTGAATAAACTCTGTTTTGCCACAGCAAATTGTGAGAACCCCACTACAGCCACATTGCTCCTGAATAAGTAGATAGACCAACACCAATAGAAGCCTATGTTCTTTTTACTCTATGTAAATTGTCTTAAATGGGATATAGTTTAGCTCTGAATATCACCTTTTAGATTCTTAACAAATGCATATTGTTACCATGACCAAACCTTTCAGATACATCAAGGAAACAACACTGGAAAAAGAGGGAATCTTAGATAAAGCCAGTGAGATAAATCTTTGCTCCTAAACAGATGTTACATGATCTTTAAAATACATGCAGCTCAAGATGTCAGTTCCTAAGGTCTTATTTCAGCAAGTTGTACAGATAGGAAAATTAACACAACCTCACCAAGCACAAGCTGAATCAGCCTGAAGGATTCATGGATTTTGAAGCAAGTAAAGACAGCTATGACTATCCACCTTGATTTGCATTGCTTAGGCCAAAGAATTTCATCCAATAAATTCTGCTATCACATGAATTATTGCTTCCTTCCATGTAAGCAGTCCTTAGATCCAGTAAGTTGTGCCTGAATTATAGCATGTCTTTCAGAAGGGCACCCAGCTTCCTTCCATCCTATAATGCTTACAAGGCTAGGCATGAAGCCCAATAAGCTATCTTCTTTTCCATTTCATAGTGCTAGAACTTAATCCAGCTACAATGTGAAGGTAAACTTACACTGTTGTGACATACAACTTCATATACCACTGCCCTCACCCCACACCAGAATTCTACCTTCACTCAATGAGATAAAAATTTTTTTCAGAAATGATGATGAGGTTATCAGGAAGAAAAGCTGTCCCCTTCCAGCTTCTTGCACACCCCCAGCCTACGCGCTGGTGGGGTGGGGTGAGAGGCAGAAAAGGCCTTGGCTCTATGTAAGCGCTGCTCAGCAATGAGGACAACATCCCAGTATTACCAACACAGTTTTCAGCACGAATCCAAAACCCTGCTACTATGAAGGAAATTATCCCTGTAAAAACCAGCATGGAGTGTTACCCACAGTCTCCCTATAGTGTCAGCAGTGAATTCCAGAGGAGAACTCAGATCAAACAGGCTCTGAATCTTCTTTGGGTGCCTCTTTATATCTGCAAACATACAGTAATATACATAGAGCAGGTATATTCCCTACCTAAATATCACTTCTGTGGGGTAAATTTGAACATTAATCATAGTTATGTCTAGATGGATATAGACTGAAAATGGTTTTATTTATTCTATTGTCAGGCATATGAAATCATCTTTCAGCTTAATTTGCACTTCTATTACATCATTGCAAAATAAAGTATGTTTAATAAGCAGAATCCCAACAACTTTGGAATGGAGAAGAGATTTCTGTACTTGTTGGTGTTTGTCATTGGTGACATAAGCAAAGAAAAGATGTCCCAGCTGCAACCCATTCTCCTGCCTGATTCAAGATTTTAATGTGAAAATGGCTATTTTTAGCTAGAGCTCATTTGAGGTTGTTCTCTGTCCCCAGCATGTAGCTGATTGCTGATAACCCATTTGGGGGAGTGGGGGTGAACGAGTGCAATCTGCAAACATTACGGAATCAGATTGACTGAAAAGCAGAGCAGAGATGCAGAGACCTTTCTGAGATTCGAGTCTGATCTCTGATACTCTGCCTTCCCTTAAAGATCCATTTTTTAGTTATAAGTGACACTTCTTTCACATTTTAAATAGCTGGCAGAAAATAAAAAGGGAAAGACCCTAAAATGCTTTTCCAGACTAGTCAATGCATTTAAGATTAAGCTGAACATTTCTATACATCTGTGACCTTTAAAATCTGTTAGGAAGGTGAGATGTTAAGATTTAGTCTTAGCCAGGTGATTGATGTGGTTTTTTTTCAACTCTAAAGCAAAGCTATAGTCTGTAGTCTAAAGCCTATTTATAATCCTCTTTAACAGCACTTGGTATAAAGATACAACTCATTTCTTTGTGAAAACAGCCTGGCTCTGCAATAGTATGATGTATTAAAAGAAAACAAAGTAAGGACCTGGAGCTTGCTGCCAAGCTGTATATTAAAGACCTGTCAATAATTGCCCTGCATTTGAAGGAATTTTGTTAATACGAAAACCTATTAGCATTCCTGTAAGTGTCAATAAGCGTATTTCATTCATCCACTTACCTTCTGAAACAAACTGTCGATGACAATGAAGAGGAACAGAAGCAACTTGGCCGGTGGGACATCTGCTTCTCTGGCTTCTCCTAAGCATATGTCACTTTGTACCACTTGCAAGGGCCAGTGCAGAAAGAGCGGTCTGAGGGTCAATTGCCTATTGACAGTAATGCCTAATGCAGCCCCCTTCACTATTCTTAACCTGGTATGCTCTACTGATCCATTCTTCCTTAATGCGCTCAAGGAAAGGTTGACATCAGATGTAAATGTGCATGCCGGTTGATGAGGTTTTACCATTCAGCTTTTTCTTTCTGTCCATAGAAAATTAATGAAAGAGGAAGAGAAGTTCTTTTGCATTCAGTGAAGTACAGAAATGGCCCAAATTCAACAGCTTCACACCTCAGTGTCAAGTGGAAGTCAGAGCCTGATTGTCCTTTAGTTTTAACTTCCCACCACAACGATCCTGCTGTCAGCTTTTTGTTATCTCTCATTATCTGACACTGGATTGCAAATCTCACAGTAAACCATTAATAAGCCCAGGCCACGTGCTTACATGCAACATTTTATACTGGTCATTAGACATTTACTTTGCTTCTGGAAGGCCAGGCTGATTTTATTTTTTTTTCCTTCTTCATTGTTTTTCAATACACGTCTGCAAATAACACATAGGAAAATGCAGAAAAAATGACAAGAAAAATCCATCTGTTTTCCTTAAAGGGATCTGCCTTAAAGTCTGTCCTGATTAGTTTTCATCTACTGACATACAGAACATGTATCGCTCTCTATGGGTTGGGTAAGTATTAAGGGCACATTATGCACTCAGGTTGCAATCCTGCCACCACTGAAACTGCTTGATTTCAGTCTTAAAGCTGGGGGGGTGCGGGGCGTGGAAAGTACAAGGAAACACATCCCTGGTGCCTCAGTGCAACTTTTTTTTGGGTTTTCCAGTGAAGAAAAAGGTGGGAACACTGCCTGAGCTATTGCAGGCTGATCCCCCTGTGCATTCAGACCCTCCCTGCCAGTCAGTCTAGATGGATGTGTTTCTGGCTGCTATCTTCTTTCACAACCCTTTTGTCTTACAAGGTGAAGTATGCCTCACTGCTGGCATTCAGACGGATGGGCCCGCCGTCTCCCTCCAGAGCAGAAACATTTACCCTTGATCTTTACCCCAGGGAGAAGTTCCTTGCACTCTGCAGCTACCAGTTTCTATCACTATTTGCATGCCTTTTTTTTGTTTGTTTGTTTCATATTCAGTAACTAGAGGAGTTAGTCATGAGGTTTTGCTCAGGGGGATTTTAACATGAAAGGGATGCTATTGAATTTAACAGTGTCACCTTCCTTTTGCAACAAAACAGCATGTTTGTACAATGACAAAGGAAAGCATTCCCTGCAATCACAGACAAGGAGCTTTCTTGACTATGGATGTCCCAAAAACTAGGTGTAAATGTACTAAACAAAGTTAAAACCACATCCACACAAAGTTTCAGGCTCTGAAATGGAGTCTCAGTTGAGCACCTATCTGTCTAAATACCACTGGGACTTCAGTACAGCCCACCCTCTTCAAAAACCCAACGAGAAACTTAAGGGCAAAGTGATCATACCTAGGGCTTATGTGGGCAAGCAGGAGGAAATACTAACCAATCTCTCAAAGGAAATACTGAATCAACATAGCAGAAAGAAGGTCTCATTTTATTCTGTGTAGTCATTTTGGAATTTCCCAGCTTCTCTGAAAGCACTGCTGGAGGTACACAGTGTGTATATATATGTATATATGTATGTATACATAGTTTTATTTTTTTTGTCAACCTGAAACTGATAGTGATCATTTGCTGTTACATCTCGATATGGAAACATTAACTGTTAGTGCTGCAACTCTCAGGCAAAGAGGCAGAAAGGAAAAAAAAGCTCAAGTAGCAGGTAAACATCCCTGCTACTAAATCTTTCTCTGCATGTCCAGCCTTTCTATTTTGGTTCTTTGCTTAAAGGAAGCACAGGACTATACCTAAGAAACATGACTGTCAGCATTCATTAAGACCAATGCTTAATCTCAGTTGACAACATCAATGTCAGAATCGTAGCTGGGAGCTGGCAGCATTTCAATAGAGGATTCTTCTGAGCTCTTACACACTACTTCAATAAATAATCCTACCGGGAAATATGGAGAAGAGCATTTAAAATGATTTTAGCTGGCACGTCACTACAAGGTTGAACCATCGTGTAGTGATGTGCCCACTGCCTAATTCCACTGTGAAATGTTGAAATACAGCTTTTAGCTCCACAGAAGCATGTAGGCCTCTATTTACATGCAAATTAATGCTATTCATGTGTGAACTACAGCAGGTACTGACTCTGCCAGATGGAATAATTTGGGGATGGGCCCATTCTCTTTTGCTGAGGGCTGCATGTATTCACACATGCTGTAGATAATTGTTGGAGTTTCTGTCACCAAAAGTCCCAATTAAATAACTATTTAAATAATTTACTTTTTTCCAAGCAAAACACGGTCATGCATGCAGTTGCACAGACTAAAAATAATGATGATAATCACACTTATAGTACCACCATTAGTAATAACATCATTAGTAATAAGGGAGAAGCAGGTGGTTCAGGGCAGAGTATCAGAAACCTGGATGTGTCACTGCCCAGCGATTTTGGACATGTCATTTCATCTTGTCTCTTTTTTCCCTTTGTTTTCATCCATAAACTGTTCACGGAAGGCATAATACTTTATTCACTTTCCTGATCTGAAGTAGGCAAAAAACCTCACAAACATTACTGTAACAGACATTTGCATGCATTTCATCGCATTAGCCCCCACTTGACCCTCACCAGCAGCAAGGGTCACTTCATTTTAATCAACAGCAGCCCCTTTCTGCAGAATTAGGATGATATTGCAAAGCAGTAGGTGGCTAAACCGACTGATGAAAACAGACCTGGTTTGGCTGATAGTGCTTTATTTGAAGCACTGATATGCTTAATATTTGTTCAATTATCATCAGCAGAGAAATCAAGGTATCAGTGCGTGAACCTCCTCAACATGCAGTGGCCAACCCTATATAAGGCAGCAACAACAAGACCTGAGAGGAATCAAACAACATCAGCAGATCTATTAACGATTGGAAGCTACAAAGGGGGTTTTAGCCAGTGATTTTAATTCTCTTGAAGCTGGAGATGCAAAGACAGATTTTGACAGTTGCACAAAGAAAAGGATTTAATTAAAAACTGAAGAATATGAGATAAACTTTGCATAACAAAAGAAAGGAGGAACATACACCTATCTTGCATAAACAGGCTGGGACAGGATGTGAGGGGCTGTCCTCCCCTCTCTCCTTGAAACCTGCTTCTGTAGGGTGTACTTCCAGTGATACAATAGGGGAACAGCCTCTTTGCTCCCAATCCACAGTTTGTACTGAATCTGCATCCCCGGGTGTTATCATGCCTACAGCCCTCTGACGGAGCTGGTCCTCTGCAGACTGCATCCAGCCTCTGCCTGACACAGCCTTGCTAACAGCCTCTGACTGGCCCTCCAGCAGAAAATTCCTGATTTTCCCCAAAACAACCTGCTTCTGCAATGAACATCAGAAGTGTTACTACAGCAAGCAGTGAGAAAGGAGCACGGCAAGTGAAGAAAATTAGCTGCACATTCAAAAATCCATAAACTGAAATGACTGAAACGATCATAAACAAACAAAACAACTAAAAAAACCCACACAAGAAAAATCTCTACATTCAGGCTAAACAGGCAACCATTAGGAAGGTCAGCAAAGCCCCTTCCCAGTTTCTCCTATTCCAGAGCCATTTCACAAGCATTTGGCTGCATTACTCCCACCCCCTGGAACACTCCCAAATGCCTTTACATTTCAAGGTCTCTGGGGCTAGTGGATGGCTTTGCTTCACCTGTAATTGCTGGCTAGCACTGCAAAACATAGACTTACTATGAAATCATTATAGTAGGAAATACAGCATCATCTTCCAACCATGGAAAAAATCCCTTTACTGTAATCCCTAATTCACAGTCAAGGATATTTCTCCCTAAATATAATTTCTAAAAACCCATTTAAAAATAAGATCAGACAATCATATATTCCTGCAGAAGAGAAAAGAAAAACACAAGGTGTGAGCATCATGAGTAAAATGGCACACATTCAGATACTAATGCTTGAATCTTTTTTTCTTTAATAGAGATGAAAAAAACCATGAGGGAATAGTCTATTCTGGAGTGCTTACTTTCCCCATGTGCTTAGTTCTAAGACACGAGTTTTCTTTGTTTTTTAAATCCAATCTTTGCCAATTCTATGGGATGATAATAATTAGTCAGAAAGTGGAATAAAGGGTACCACCATGAAATGGATATCCGTATCTGTGAATGCTTGTCTCTTCAGCTGGTAGGCTGTTTGTGAACAGAAAGGCTTGATTTGCTTGCATAGCTCACCAGGAGTTAATCAGCATACACTGACAGACCTGCCTGATACGTGATATATTGAAAAAGAGCCCTAACAGAGGAAAAACAGTGAAAAGTTATTCTGTGCTGCACACTTCCACAGACAGTAAAAATTCCCCCACTAGATGAGATGAAAAGACCACCTAGTTTTGTACTCAGTCTCTGAGAGTGACCAAAGAGGGCATACAAGGAATGGGAATGAACAGGGAAGTGCTTTCTCTGCTGCACTCAACAATCCACAGTCTCAGTGACAAAATATTTGAACAGACTTGCTTTTACTAGCCATGAGATTTTCCTTAAAGAGTTTAACCACATTTTGAATCTATGTTTTAATTTATCTTCTAAAAATCCTATAGCAATGAGTTCCACAAATTAATTACACAGTTTGTGAAAAAGAACTTCCTCTTTTTCTGTTAAACATGCCTCACCAGCAAGATTGTTGGTTATGTTATTGTACACCAATCTTGAAAAGCAGGAAAGTAAAAATTCCTGGTGAGTTTCCCTTATATTGTTCGTTATTTTATCCACTTCCATCACATGCATCCCGGGGTTTCATTTATTTTCTAAGCCTAAGACTTCTGATCTGTGTGATCTTTCCTATTTCCAGCATTCTTGTTGCCTTTCTCCTATTTTAATATTCTCCCCTGAGCATTACTTTGGACTTCTCACTACTAAATTTTATCTGCTCTTTTATTAGTTCTGTGAGTTTAAGGCCTAAGCTTTTCAGTTTTCAGTTTGACTATCCTGATAATTTTCTTATTGCCACTGCACATGAACCTCCTGTCTAGGATCTCTGATAATACGTCGATCAGTACAAATCCTAGCTCAAAGCCTTGGAGTACCTCCCTTCAATGGAAAAGCTGTCCACGTATTCTTACCCTTTATTTTTTATCTTTTAACCAGTTTTTAATACATGAGAGGACCTTTCCTCTTATGCTTTGACAGCTTAGTTTCCTTGAGAGTGTCTCACGAGTAACCCTGTCAGAAGTGCTGAGTGGAAAACACTTGTACAAAATGTTTCTTATCAGGAATTAGAATATTCATTCAGGATCAACAATCTATGGAAAGGACTATTTGGTTTCTGGAGAAAGGGAAAAGGAATTGTGAATCATTTATAGGATGTTTTGTGACATTCTGTGTCAAAGTAGATGCTGCAGATGATGTTAAAATACCATCATTTCAGTAGCTTAGCTGATGTTTTAGTAAGATCTGGTAAATAATGAAACTGAATTCTCTCTCAATTCTATATAATGCCACTTTCATTTACATTCCTTTTAAACTAAAAACTAAAATGAAAACAGGGATGACCTGAAATTAAATAGAACACATTGAATTTGCCTTCAAGCACATTTGGGTGGGACTGAAGAAAAATCTCTGACCTCACATGAGACAAGACTCGGTGCTGGAGCCCCTTGGCAGCTCCCGTTGGTCCTGGCTCAGAATGCAAGGCCTGCTCAAGGTACAAGCAAGACAGACTAAAAGAAGCAGCAGACTCTCCTTTGCTGTTGTCTATTCCACTCTTCAACGGCAGATCAGTCTGAACTGCTCTGGCGTATGCTGCATTGCCATCGAGCATGTGTGGGATGTACGGTTTCGGGTACAGGCCACATTCCCTGCCAGCGCTGGCAGTCACCTCTTGCAGCTCCATCCTGGCAGCAAACAGCCACAAAAAGTCCTACTCCAGCAGTCTCCCCAGCTTGGCACATTTCCTTTCCAAAAGCACTTTAAATAGAGAGTGCTCTGATGTAGGGCTGCTTCCTTTAAAACCCAGTAAGGAGAGAGTAGAGAAATGAAAGAAGTTTAAAGTAGGTGGGAAGTGAGGACCCCTTTCAACTACCTTCCTCCAGTCAAAGCCATTCTGAAGACCTCTCTCCTCCAGCCTTTCTCTGCTATAAGCTTCCTAGGCCTCACTGCTGACATTCTCAGCTCTTTTCCTGCCTACCTGCCATAACCTCAGGGACGGCTAGCAGTGCTCCCCTAGCAGAACCCACTCTGACGTCCCTCTGAAACGGAATTTTTCCCATGCTGCTGAGAAGGTATGGAAAAGCAAAGACAAACTGGGTATTTATACTGCTGCACTGAGGAGATCTCAGCCTGTTTGAAATATAAGTTGTCATAGTAGTTTGGAGAGCTAAGCAAAGTGAGCAAAGCATCTGTATGAACAGGCTTTCACATTCTGTTTCCTTCTGGTCAGGGCATGGTGAAAAATAATTTACCAAGGAAATGATCTCATGAAGCTATAATGCAAGAATTAGTAAGGTCTAACATAAAATTAACTCCTTTTTATATTTTCCTATAACTGCATTAAAAGAAACAATTTTCATCTTGATAAATCCGCATTAGTTTTTAATTTATTTTGTAATCTTGTGTGACTTCCTGATGAATAACCACATGGAGACAGACTACAGATTCATGTGTCCAGGCATTTAAAGATATAAAATGTCAGGGGCATATTGTTAATTCCCCAAGCCATACATTGCAAACCTAAGAATACCAGTATTAAGATTACACTTAGAAGACATCTACTAAGGACAGTAAAGGTCTTTAAATAAACTTAACACTTCCCTGTGCTTCAAATAGAACAAAGAGTTTTAATTCCTGCTGTAGGTGTCAAGCCCACTCTGTTTTAACTCCCCAGTTAAGATGAATTTCATAGAGGAAGTTATCATTATAACAGAGAAGCTCCCTACCATGTATATATGGAGCTAGACAACAATTCTAGAATAAAAGCTAAAACTGGACATTTTAAAAAGCAAAAAACCCCCCATAAAATTAATCCAGAAAAAGTTAATGCAAGAGAACTACTGCTCTTTAACAAAATGAGGAAAGATAATCTTAGAATAATTTATCAGAACACTGTTGAAATTTTTCTTTTCTTAGGTGTTTTATGTTGGCTGGGAGCCATTTACTCCTGCAATGCAATTGAAGAGAACATTTGCCTCCTTGGTTTTCGACTCTAATATCTCATAGCACAAGCAGAGCTTTTGTTATGCATCAGCAGCTGCCAATATTTTAATGAAAGGCTCCAGCAAAAATGGTTGTTCTTTGCTTTTGATTTATTTTAGCTGGCAGCTCTTCAGAGTTTCACTCCCCAGTTCAAACCCAGTCTGCTGTAGCTTCTATGCACAGTCCTCCAGGATCTCCCAGTATTCTCCCATTACAAACTGATTGACTACACTGTCAGAACCTCTCAACACACTTCCCAGTTTCATTTAGTCAGCATGACTTTTGTTTTCAGCAAAGCAAATTCCGAATTCTAGCCTCATCTCCTGTTAAACTGGAAGGAATATTTTACATCAGATATGTTCCTGCTAAATCCAGTCATTTAGCAAGGTCTCTGCTTCTGTCTCTTCATCCTATAGTCTGCCTTTGTTTCTAAACAAGTGAGGTCTTTCTTTGCCTATTAGTTTTTTAAGGTTTATATTTTTGATTCTTCTTTTTTATTAATTCTTATATGAGTGGCTATTTCACTAGCACTCCATCTTGGATGCTGTGATAGGCACAAGCAAAATGTCAGGCAGCTACGTAAGCCTGTGCTTAAGACACATAAATCTGCAGAAGTTAAATACATGTCTAAATGCTCTCTTGAACTCTTAGTGACAAAAAGATTTGCAGGCATTTTGCACTGGACTCTGCTGATGTCTCTGTTTTATACTATTGGTAACAACAGTGCTTAACCAGCTTCTTTTCTGGTGTGGTATTCCCAGGACCTTTCAGTAAATCAGTTGCAATTTGGGAAAAAAAACCTTGAAAGATAATAAACGTCAATTTATTTGTACAACAAGAATAAAAACTGAGGCTGATTGCAAAACACAATTTAGATAAATCAGTGGAAACACTATGAATTATATTCCTATGCATGACAGAATTTAAAAGCACAGAATTTGCCCAGATAAAAAAAAGTCATAGAGATATTATATTATTTTACCCATTTCTAGTAGCTTTCACAATTTATCTTGCAGTGATGGTTCTGTGGAGATATAACACTGCTTGGCATACTAAATAGTGTCACTTTCTTCTGATTCTGTCAAGTTTTAATGTCGGCTAGCACAAGGAAATGTTAACCTCTCCTGTTCTCACTCTTCCAGTGTGATTTCTAATACATCTGACACAATCCCTTGCAAGTCCTTATTTCTCTGTAATTACATTATCATGATGATGTGCCTTCATCTCGGACTTCATCAGGATTTCATCTTCTAAAGAAAAAAAAGTCCTAGATCACTGAAGTGCCTTTTTTTATGAAACCATCTTCAAAGCCTTAACCTCAATGTTTCCAGAGATCTGTCATCTTAGAACACCTGACACTGTCAAATTATTGCCATTATCACACCCAGGGCAAACCCTCCCCCCCTCCCTTACTGTCCAAAGGTTTTCAGAAAACAAAAAGTAGGGCTTCTTTCAACTTTGAAAGTTGTTAGCCATGAGCGTGACTTAGATTTACTAAATAATTCCACTGTAGCATCCCAGGAAGACTTGGCAGAGATTGATTCCAGCCACACTGAGAATGACACATATCAAACTCCTTCACAGATGCTTAGTCACCCATCAGATTATATAACACTGACCCTGGAATTGCTGAGAACTAAAAGGAGTAAAAAGAGAGTTGGATGTGTTTTATCTGGGATGCCAGGTCATTAAGACTATTCTGGTAAGACATAACGGAATGGTATGATGCAGACTTTCTACCTCAGGCTATGAACTTGTCATCTTACAAGTGAAGTGAAGCCAGTCTGCTTAACTGCCTGAGCAATAAATAGAACCTCTTTCCTAGCACATCATAAAAGCAATGGACAACTTCTACTTAATTTTTTCTTCTTTCTTTCTTCTAAAAGTGCCCTGAGCTCTGCTGGAGTGCTTGTTTAAGTGTTCACTGTTGATACTTGTAAGTAATTAGCCATGGTAATTGTACTATTTTTTATCATGAATGTCATTGTATGTTTGCAAATACAACATCGTAAGTTCATGAAGTAGCAGAATGTGTCTTTACTTTTTGTAACCTGAAACAATGCTTAAGATGGGAAAGAAGAAAAACTAGTTATTTCCTAAAAATTTACTGCAGCATGTTATTAAGTAAACTGGAATGTGAGCAAACACAGAACCTAGGTCGTTGCTGTAAAGCTAAGACTTTTGTCTGATGCCATAGGCCAACGCTGAATATGCATTCAATTAGATGTTCCATTTTAAGACGGTTTCTTCCCTATAGCAGAACCTGCCTATTGCACAGGGGACAGAACAGAGGAAATACAGCAAGCGCCCAGTTTTGACTCCATCATTATAACGGTTGTTTCAGACTGTACTACTAAAACCATGTTCTATAGTTATGAAAAAAATGTATTTTGGGTTTTTAAAAAATCCTGCACTGGTGAAGGACAGATACTACACTGAGTGACTTACTTCCGTCTCTTAATGTTCACAGAATTTAAGGCAGCTGGGCTAATTTGATCTCCTATATCTTGCAGAACATTAACTTCATTTACTTCTAGGTTCAGCCCAATATTCTGGTCTAGACTAAGGCATTTTGATCCTCATCGGACAAACCCATGGCAACTGCAGGCAGCCAGTGGTAAAGCCTGATGGTGTGCCATACTGTGTAAGACATGGTTTACACAATAGTGCTGACTGAATATGATTTGAAAAAAGTTGTTTGTATTGGCCCTTTTCCTATGGCAATATACTAAAGCCACATGTTGAGGCAACTGTATGTCATGGCCTTTACATCATTCTCTTCTCTTGATTGCTGCTTTTTAGTTGCCTCAACTTTGCAGTAATAACAAGTTTGCCTTCCTTGCCAGATAGTTAAAACTTCATTCCTGGCCCTTGTGTCATACCAGTCATTAGGTTTCTTTAGAGAAAAGATACACTAAAGGCTATTATATGATCTTTGGTACTCCTGTCTTCTGGGCAATATGTTTTCCTTCCTATGAATGGCTTCATGTTGACCTAAACAAAAACAAAGTTTGTCTTCAGTGTCCC
This sequence comes from Falco biarmicus, assembly GCF_023638135.1. Classification (NCBI taxonomy): domain Eukaryota; kingdom Metazoa; phylum Chordata; class Aves; order Falconiformes; family Falconidae; genus Falco; species Falco biarmicus. The sequence continues at coordinate 8,346,353 of NC_079302.1, forward strand.
AGTACAGTCCATACATTCAGCTGTAGTGCTCTTTTTCTTAGGCCTTTAGGCTTTGAGCTGGCAGAATTTGTATCTTCAGTTATTGCAACAAAATTATGTTTACAAACGAGGAAGATAATCAGGTCCCTTTAAAAATCAGGTTTATGGGAACTAATCTAAATGTGAAGTTAACTCATTTTTAAAGCTGCAGCTTAAACTGTCATTAAAGCAAAAAAATAAAGGGCTTTAGAGAGAAGGGAACATTAAAATGAAGGAACTGAGACATCAGGTTACAGATAGAGTTGTTTCCTGCCCAGCAAGCAAGTAGTAGAGTTATCCACTTCATCTTCCATCCCACATAAACATGCAGTTGATGACACAATAAACACAGCAAAAATGAATCTTAATACTGCAAATGGTTTTGTGCCAAAGCACAACAAAATCAGGCTCTGAGGTTGTACAAACTCTTCACAAACAGGCAAGTTAAGACTGCAATATTACACGAGATCATTTAAAGCCTCTAAAAACCTTTACAATTTCTCTCCCTCTTTCACTAGCACTTTAATAAGGCAATTCCCAATATTTGACTTGTGAAACAGCCTGGAATATAATAGTTGTATCAGCAGCCTGTAGCTAGGCTGTTCCTTATTGGTCCTCTGTGAACATTTTAAATACCCTTTGTAACATGATGAAAGCAATACCTATTTCAAGGCTTATTTGCACAGAGGGAGTAGTTAAAAGTTTTGATTATTGGGACTGCAGATGGTGGGGCTGATTTTGGGAGTAGCAGTCTATTCTCCTAGTCCCCAGCATCTGGAGACCACTGGCTACACTGGCACCCATTTTTTTGTGAACTAAGTCTTTTTCATCTGATAACAAATCTGTGAGTTGCATTGTTCATTTCAGTAATCCAGCTTGGTGTCACATCAGCTTTGTCCCCATCTTTAAATATATTCATGCCATCTGTCTCATGGTCTCAACTGGTAAAACAATTGCATCGTAGGTTACGTACAATCAATTCCCAGTTGTTCTGAACAGCTTGAGATGTCTCACATCTTACTCTGGGTTGTGGAAGAGACTGATAAATGATTTTTTATAGGAAGATGATCAGTTTAGGATTCCCTTTACTGACATTTCAGATGCCAACAAGTTCAGATTTCAGCTTGATATCTTTGCACTTTTTCCCCATATGGTTTTGGTACCTCTTGCAAAGAAATGTGTTTCTCTCCATATGTCTCTTATCCTGAGTTTTCAGTGTCATCTTTAATTAGGAATTGAAAATCAGTTGGTTTGATTTATATCAGTATTTGCCACTGCTGCTATTGTCTTCCAGACAATCATATTCAGATGTTAATGTCAAATTAAAATTATTCTTTATAGGGTCATAAATATGAAATATGCAATTAAAACACTCCCATTACGAAATAACAGAGTGTATGACAGACTCTTGTTCATGATGCTTCACCAGCACACCCCGTCAGCACTGTCCTTGTGAGAAAGTATTGTGAATCTCTGTCACTCAGACCTACCATAGCAAAAACCTAGATTAAATCTGTGGCTGCAGGTGTGAAACAGTTCAAATTCAGACACCAGGGGAGTTAAATTTGCTTTCAGCTCTTGTGATCATGATGAAATTGTCAAAATGAATGATGACGCATCATCTAAATGGAGAATGTAGGTGGTCCTCCCTGAATAGCCGGATCAATTGGGTCCCCTTACACGCATGGGAACAAAACCCAGAGGAGGCAAAGCTATGGTCGCTGTCAGGTTACAGCTGCTTCCTTCTGGATATGAAAGGCTAACCATATGCACAGAGAAAAATGAAGAACATGGAAAAGCACAGGCTGGAACAGTCAGGCCAGCACTTGTCACACAGGTTTGTAAGCAAAATCACTCTCACCCCAATTCTATTTCTGAAAGTACATCATGCTCCTAATTATTTTTTTGGACTTGAAAAAAATCCAGCTTCCTTATGAGCTAACTCCATGCTAACCTGTGGGTTCTAGTGACAATAGGTAGGTCCTTGCCTTGAAGCCTCTGGAAAGAGCTGGGTTTTGTCTTTTTCTTTAAATGAAAGGAGCCTGAACAAATGTGTAACTTCATTTTGGTAGGCCCTTTTTCATCCTGAGTCTATAACCCGCATTTCTCTTTTATAAGGAAGCCTCTACAGTAACTTAGCTGACCCTTTTGTTCTGTTATACATGAGCACAGTAGCGTGAGAATTTCCAGCATTCACTCATTACCTTACCCAGAGGTGGTAATAGGCCCTTAGATAATCCATAAATAGTGCTAAGAGCTAAGTGTGAAGAGCTGTACACAAAAGAAGCTTTTTACAAAGAAGCATAAACCAAGGTATTTGATTTATCCTGCAAATCACAGGAACAAATGCTGCATACTCCTGCATGCTACCTACTGACATGCTGTCTTCAAACTAGTTATTCAAGCTAGTTATTTTCACATTCTCAGAGATCACTGTTGTCATTATGAATGACTGCAGCCATCTGTACGTTCAGAGCTGTCCTGAAGCAGGGTATAGGCCTCTTCTCCGCAGCCTCTCACAAACGGTGGTGGCAGGGAAAAGGGAACTTCAAGGTTCCTGAAGAAATATGGGAATACAAGAATTTGATAGGACTGATTGCATGGAGGACAGATCGGTCCTTACAAGTAAGGGAGCAAGTAAAATACTCATTTTAGCAAACTTTTAGGATTTTCTTGAAAGCAGAGAGAAGGGCGCAAACTCAAGCACAAATTGCCCTACTGACTCCTTCATTTGTGATCAACTGTGCCTGGGAAGATGATAAATACCTTCCAGAAATGGCCAGGCTTTTATTCAATGGGAATTTTATTTCTGTGTAACATTTTTGATCATTCAAACTGGTTTTAAAGTGGAATTTCTTCTGCTCTCAGACATTCTGTGAAGGCCTGTTTTTGTGACAAGGTGCTAGTTACCTTGAAAATTGTTTTACCACCTGAGATGCTTCCACTCTGTGCAGGGTTATGGGGACACTGACCATAAAATAATACTATCCGAAGCACTGCTTCTGGATACTGACCTGAGTAAAATCAGTCACATTTTTGGAAGGCACCCAAGTACTTCTAGCCTCCGTATTTTCTTCTCTCCTACTAGGTAAACTGAGAATAAATCAAGGTCTTTCATTGTGATACAAAAGAAACAACCTGTTACATTGGGCTTCATGGGTCAGTGCTTTGATGTCTATGCCAGTATAAATTTGAACTAAAATGTATATCCTAACTACACAGGGAGAAGAGTAAAGAATGTGAAAGGAGCTCAGAGGATAAGTAGACTAAAACAATAATTGAGATAGGTTTTCAGTAGACATTGGAGTCATCTGCATGAATAAAATGGGTTTAGTCTTGAATTTGCTTCCCTCACAGTCAATGGCAACGCTGCCTTGTCTGCGGAAGGAAGAATGGGACCGCACAGATTATCACCTACAATGCACTTGCAAATTTTGGCTTAAGCAGACTGCTGCAAATACAGCATCTTGTGTATTTTCTGGAGCTCTATTTCCTCTGTAACATACTGACTGAGTAAGAGGGAGAGATGGTAAGAAGACTGAAGGGACTACATTCAGGAATTTGTTTAGCAAGCCTTAAGAGGGGTCAGTGAGGTTGTGGAGTCATAAAAGTTTATCGAGAAGCAAATTAAAATGCAAAATATGGGGAGTCATACTTCAATGTCACTGCAAGAAGTGCAGTGAATATCAATCTAAATTAATTTTGGCCTCTTTAAGCAATCATCTCTTTATGAAATACAAATAAAGCCACATCAGTATGACATGTTATTAAGGCAGAAAAGAGATATGCCCTAAACTTCTGGTGACAATTTACATAAATGTCATTTGAGGCAGTGAGGTTAGACCTCAGGGAAAGCATTACAATATTCTAAAGATCATCAGCAACTTCAGTGTATACAGACCATGAAACAAAGAGGATTGGTGCCCAGGAACTGCAGGGTGCTGGAGGAGTGAGAGAGAAGTTAATTTAGCATCTCTGTAAATCTTAGTTTTCATAGCATAAAATGAATGTAAACAAGTCATCACAAGAAAATGGCCTGAAAGAATATTTAGTGCTATTTTTTAAAAAAGAACTATGATCCTTAACTCACCCAAAAATTTCTGTTTTAGTAAAAGATCTGTGTAACTAAGGTATATGGTTACTGTATTTATTGTATTATACTATTACTGTCACAGTATTTGTGTTACTTTAACTCCCAGGTCACCAGATGAAAGTGGGACCCTGTCATGCCACTCATTTGCTATAGAGGAAAATCACACTGGGACACTCTGAAGAGTGGAGAAATGGAAGGAGGCTGGTTTTCCAGGGATATATCGAACATGGCTGGTTAAGCCACAATTAAAGCTTGGGAAATGTTGTTCACAGCCAGTGCCCTAGTCAGTACACAATCCAGCTCTTGCACCCTATATGCCTCTGTTATACACCATGGGTATTCTTCACCAAAAGGTCATTGGATCACACTGAAATCTCAGTTGTAGCCAATTTCTCTCATCAGGTCTCTAATGTGTGTTTTGCTTTCCTTCCCTCCAGCCTGTTTATCATTTATTCCCATTCTCCTATATCAAAAATGAACAAAGACACTTTCTAAAGGCCATTTCACAGCTTTAGGGAGCTGTATTCAGGAGAGTAATGTGTGATCTAAGGCAAGCTGAGGAGCATTATTTTCCTATCACCACCCCACAGATGATGGGGAGTGACAGATTACATGTCAGTCACAGCACACTAGGCAAGGGGCCAGTCTGCCAGTAGTTCTGTCCTTTCTGGCTCCAGCCAAAGCATTGTTGAGAATGAAAGAATGATTTATAAATAGCTCACATTGAAGTCAAGCTATCATAGAGGCTGCAGATCAGCCTGGTCTTTATTCAGGCTGTTCAAGATGATGTCTGTATGCTCATGTACACGCAGGTGTTGCATACACAGCCTGCAAGAATCATGTCCCAGAGCTATTCCCTTCCTAGCTGTCACCTTTCTTTGCAAGAAAAATAAAACCTACTATGAGCGGCACATTTAACTTCACTCCTTTCATTCCTTTTTAACTTCCCTCTAATTTGATAGATTCCACATTAATTTTTACATTCTTAGAAAAATTTTCTTAAAAAAAAAATTTTCAAGTATCCATCATTTCCCTGAAAAATTGACAATGAAAAAAGAACAATATCTTATTAGCACTCATGTTAACAGATATCCCACAGAAAGTGTAATATGGAGAGTAGGTATTCAGTAATAGAAGTGAACGAACCCTTCTGCCAAAACAGAAATGAATTAGTCTGGAGGCATCACAAATGAGTCATTATTCTCTAACCCTTCCCTGAATGTTCACACACAAAATCTATAATGGATTTTCAAGACTTTCTGCTTATGCTATGAAATTAAATCTATCTGCATCAAAGTATGAGTGCCCTCAGTCTGCTGAGAAAATTTCTCAGCAGTCCTAGAGGCAGAGTGGGCACACAACATTTTTATGCAGTCTTCCTACTGCTTAACCCATAGGCAAACCCCAGAAGACTTCTACCCACCCAGGATTTTGTGATGCCCCAGCCTCTCTGTCCTGTAATTGAACACAGCTACCAAAAACTGTCTTTTTTGCTAAGTGACAGGGGAGACTGTTATGGAGCCTGCAGCAGCATTCCCTGTTCTAGATGACTCCTGAACTGCTGTGGTGTGGTGGCTTTACAGAAAGGAATTTGAAGAAGGACAGACTTTCTAACATATACCTTCCACCTGGTTTATTTTTAAATAATACCTTTGAAATTAATTTCCACATTATTCATTAAACTTGTTCTTAGTGCTGGAGATAGGAGGGAAGATGAATATGGCTATGTGTTTCAGAAGATGAGTCTAAGCTACAATAAGATTTTATTGCCAAAAGCAAAACCCGAACAGATTGGAACAGAAGCTGTGCCCACAGAAGACTTTTTTCTTTAATTATCATTAAATATCATTTATCCTGTTTTAATCTTATGCGCAGAATATCATTACTCTGACCAAGAATAAAAACTGACAAGTTACTCAGCTGCTGAAGGTGTAAGATGAAGACTAACAAATTACACATATGTTTTGGACATACATTAAATCAAGAAAGTGTGGGTCTAAACAGGGACTCACACCTATCAAAATCATACCATCTGAAATTTTCAGCCATGTACCTTCTGTCGGTTATGTATCATTTTCACGTGTAAGAGCGATGACTGTCTAGTACATCGATAACTGTACAAAAAGGGAATTACGCTACAGTTCATCTATGATACTGCATACATTGTTTGTGGACTTATTCTTTTAGGAGAGGGAGGGGAAAAGAGGAAGATAGACAGACAGACAGATAAGACATACACAGTATGATTGTTCTATCATCTATACTCATCTAAATCACTGAAACAGACTCTGCTTTTTGCCAGCATAAGGGTACGAATTCAAACCGTGGCTGCTATGTAATGGAGAGGTAGCCATGTTAGCTGCCTTACAGGATTAATTTACTGTTTTGAAAAAATTTGCACTACAGTCAAAGGCCGCTTCTAATATCTGACATGTATGCTTTTGTAGCTAACTGGGCATCTTAATACTGCAGCACTAACTGCATATTGAATATAACCCCAGTGGAAAATGTATCAGGCTCTCCTTTAGTATTGCAGAATTCATGTTTCTGTGTTTGTGGTGTTTTTCTGTTAAATGTGGGTCTGGCTCTGAAAATACTTCCTACCAAAAGTAGTACATAGACACAAAGAAGACAATGCACCTGAGTTCACATTGCCTCCACTGTCTCCCATTTTCTGACGGTCTAGGGTAACTCTGAACTCCTGGCAAGCACCAGGAAGATGGTGACAAACAGCTCTTTGTTCAACAGCTGAAAATAGATCTGTCTTAAAAGAGAGCCTAAGTGTTGCTCATTGATCATGTCTGTTATTGTCTACATAAATAGAAGCAGCTGATTGCAAAAGTCCTCCACTTGGGGAAAATGAGGATCATGCTGCCAATTTAAGGCTGGATTGCACATGACAAAACACAAACTCAAGACAGAGGAACAGGAAGTGCTCTGCTCAAAGGTAGCTGGGTATTGTATGAATTTTGTGGTTGATCCTCTCCTAGGGGGTCTTTAAAGCAATTAAAAGTCTAGGTAAGCTTCTACTTATGAAGAATCATCCTCAGCTAATGAAAACTGGCATAGTTCATTAACTTGAACAGTGAATTACACGGATGAGTATATGGCCTGACAGTTACATTGAAGTCATAGACAGGAAAGCCAGAAACTATATTAACAAGGGTAACTAAGTCTCAGGAATCTAGGCCTGAACTTACTCAGCAGCAGAATTTTAAAGTTTCTGTGCCCTGAGGTGCTTATATCATGTGCAATACTATTACGATAACCCGTTACAAATACAACTATTTGATTAGGTTATTTACTGCTATTGTGTCATTTTTCTACCATTGCTAGCCTGGCCAGAGGAGGCACTTATGAAGTTTTGCCGTGACCCTTCATTGTGAAGACTGAAAATTTAATTAAAATTGTACTGGTTTGTTGTTTGTTTTGGGTTTGGTTTTTGGTGGTTTTTTTTACTAATAACTTTATTATTGGTCCATCTCAGACAATAAGCCTGCTATTTTCCCTGAATCTTGACACAAGATGAATCCTGCAGGTTGTTAAGTGCAACTAAAATCACATTCTCACAATGAATCCAAAATAATTCTGTTTCACTCTGCTCCTTCATCCCTTTCAGTGGTGGGAGGTCAGGACTTGCCCTACCATTAACCGGAAGTTGCAGAGGATGAACTTGGCATCCATAAGGTGAGTAAGAAATGAGTGAAGATGGGCCTTTTGTAGAAATCATTGAGAGTCAGGCGTCTCAGCACTTTTGAAAACTCCACCAGGGGCCCAGCAACATCATTTGGAGGCTAAATACTTTTCAAAATCTTCCTTTAATGTTTTAGACTCCCTTAAACCTACAACATAAAGGACCATATTATCAAAGATTAAAACAAGTATCTTTCATCTTAGCGCCCTCTGAGTGAAGCTATTCTTACAAGGAACATAAAGAATGGAAAAGAAATAAAATCTGTACCACTTATCTCTTTAGGGTATAGGAATAGCAATGCTAAGGTAACACAAATATTGCTTAGCCAGATCATGTTTTGATATTCCAGTGGTGCATATAGTTCTAAAATAATACCTTAATATTGAATTCCCTAAATAATTATTCACTGTAAAAGATATTCAGTCCATAGAATTTTCCCTTTTATTTTCAGGGATTGAATCTGGAAGTCCTTATTTAGGTAAGATGCTGCAGAAATCCACAGGGCTTACCTGAGTTAAGAGCTCAGGAACTGGTCCTGCATATGCACATAAATTGCTTTGGGAACTGAAAGACTGTAATATAACAAAAAAAGAGTCCATAATGCATGCAGGCTTCTGACAGTTTTTGCAGACATCAAGGAATATGACACCTACCCTTAATATGTTTCTACTCTGATTATGAATCCCCAGCTGCACTGAGTCCATCTTTGCATATGCCAGATGAATCATTTTTCCAACCTGAGCTGTCTGGTATTTCTCTGAGTGGATGAAGAACTTGTTAAAAATGAAATACAGAGTAATGGGTACTTATAATTTAAATGAATCACTGCATGCAAAGTAATTTCTTTAAACTATCTGCCAGGTAAACCTTGAATCACCAGCATGACACATTTGAAATTTTAAAAATTTGAACATATATTATTTAAATACTAGTACCATTAATTGACAGAGTACAATTCATTGTTTAAGGGAAAAATCCCAAGGTGCCTGTGCAAGAAAAACTTCCAAAGTCAAGAGAAGTTATACCTGCAGATGGAGAACAGGTTATAAAGGTCCCATTCTTCTCTGTTAGACAGGCTAACCTAATGTTTACCTTTGTGAAATTGCAAGGAAGAACATTCACACTTTGTATGATAAAGGAAAATGTTATCTACCTTATTATCTAGAGACCGTCTACTAGGCAAGCTCCAAAAGGTTTAGGAAGGTAAGATATGCAATTGCCCAGAGAATCAAGATTTTATGTATATGTGCTGTTTGCAGAAGCTGTAAAAATGCACACCATTTGCCTTACTTGGCTTCTTCTGAAGTTGGGTCAATGCTATGTGATTCTGAAAACACCTCACTCTAAACGTAAGCCTGATATATTTGGTACTGGTAAAAATCTTTAATTTTCACTACATACAGTTAAGATTTTGATGTAATTTTTTCCCTTTAAGAACTCTACGTGTTTTTAGGAACAAGCATATCCCAGTAAGAGCACAGGAGGATGAGGCAGGAGGTTGGCAAAAAAGGGTTTGAGGTGGGGAGATTGTGTTCTACTGTTCTGGGAGATTTTCTGCAATGTTATTTTTCAATAAAATTTTCATCAACCCTAGCAGTAAAATTCAGACATATTTTCTACATAACTGACTGAAACAGCCAAAGCATTAAAATGAGCAGCTGCGCAGATGCATCAATCTATGCAAGTTTTACACAGGTCTAAAGTGAGAATGGGTGATGTGAAGATGAGCAGATTTTACCTTGCAGGTATATTATATTTCCCTTTGAAAATGTTAATCAGTGCTTTGCAATACCTTAGGTACACCCCTTAGCTCATATAACATGGACTAAGGAGACTATGGCACGTACTTTCAGCACAACAGCAGGATCAGGCTCTATATGTCGGTTGTCATGCATATCACAAATTTGTCCTGGTGTGGTTGTTAATTATGTCTAAAATTTGGGACATCTTTCCACTACTATAAAATGCAAAAAAAATTGGATTGCTGATATCTGGCTTAAGCTAAACATCATTGTTCTAAGAAGCAGTGCTTTTCATGTAGCCATTACTTCTTTTAAAAAAGGTAAGTTGTTGAGAGTTATCATTGGTTTAGCTCATAGCACCACTGAGATTGAAAAGAGTAATGAGGAAAAAAGAAAAATGCACTGTGTTCAACACAACAATTTTAGAGTTTTTAGAAGTCCATATTTCCCTTTATCAAACCTAAAGCAAAGCTATGCTATGCTATGCTATGCCATGTTATTCTATTTTGCCTTCAACCCTGGGAAATCAGAGAGGATTTAAAAAGTGCATTAGGTGATAGGACTAGGTCACATAAGGACTGATGCTAAGTTGAAGAAAATTGAGAAATCTGTTCTTTAAAGTTTTCTGTTACGCTTGAACTTATTTTTCCCACGGTGATTTTGAAAGCTTTGCCAGACACTAAAAATAATTAGCCTAATACTCAGTAATGCACTTGAAATCAGTGAAGTTAAGCAAGTATACAACTGATATAACTAGTATCACTTACTAAAACAAATTCTGGAATTACTTGGGTTGCTTTATGTCAAGCGATAGTATCTTATTGACTTCAATGAGCTTTGAATAAAGCTCTAAAATTCACTGCCTCACTTGATTTTGGATTTGCATAACGAAGACAAAAATGGTTCCACTGAAATAAATGGAGCTACACTTGTAGGGAATCAAGGTAGAATCAGAACTGGGATTACTGAAATGCCACATTTGGCAATGCTAGTATAAGAGAGTTCAAAATCATATTCCTATTATGGTCATTCTGGAAAAGCATTTTACTTTTGTTTATTTTAGTAAATGGTTTTAATAGAACAAAAGTGCTTTACAGGCAACATTCATATTCTCAAATCCAGTTGGATTTACAATTTCTTTTTATTATCACTGAAGTAACAGTAATTGAAGTTGCAAGTGCAACGTAATGCCATGAAACAAAAATAATAGTATTTTTATAGCCCTATACATGTAGAATAGCTTAGGCTTTCTTCTATTACATAGTGCCCAAATGGCATTATACTTGGTAAGCGTAGCTGACAGTCATGATTTGTCTTTCAGTTGTCTTCATGTTTCTAAACACAAATATTTTTGCTCAATATTAGGCCAATTCTTCGAGTTAAGCAAACCCCCTACATTTTTAATGTATTTCAGCCAAAAAGCTGTTGCTGTTATATCCAGCTTTCTCCGGCCCAATTACAATTCTCAGAAATGCTGTAAATGTAAAAGGTGAAATCACCCCAACATAGAACGCTTTAATAATATTTAGATGCTTGCACAGTTCACTGCTTGGCTTTGTTTACACTTAAAGCTCATCTTTCTGTCTACTTTGGTAGCCTTTAAACCAGCTTTTTAAAAACTGCACTAATTCAATCACTGTGTAAAAAGCCAGCCAAGTCAGTTCAGCTATGACCCTTTGCTGGAATAAGCTATTAAATTGAGTTTTATCGGGAAATAATAGTCTCATTATAAATAACCTGCTGCAAAACCAACATTATTAGAACAAAAGAAGATGAACTAGCAAATCAGTAAATACCAAGTTGGAGGTTGGATTGCACATTAAGTGGGCAAGGCCGCCTACCTTGTCCCAGAAGACAGGAAACATGTTTAGAATTGAAATGCACTGAAGCAGATTGCACCCTGCGTGACAGTGGGTTGCAGGGCTACGGAAAGCCTGACTGGGAAATGAACATACACATGTGCACAGCTCCTGAACAGCCTTGACACCCAGAATCTCCTCTGCCAGACTCATACAAGTGTCACCTTAGTAGGAAGGGTTTGGGATCCATCTGGAGTATGTCCTTTCTACTATTTTCATCTGTGAAGCACAGAATATTTTGCAGGTTTGACTGGATGATTAGAGTGGCATGGGGAAGAGGACATAAGCAAATCAGAATGTGCTACTAAGGTCATCTGTCAGGAAGGTGTCATCAGAGAAATTGCCACACTGAAGCTGTTGGCAGGCAGTTCAGAGCTTGCTCTCCCTTTGCAAAGGATCGTTAAACTTGATTGTGTCTTTAGAGTTGATTTTAAAAGGGAGGAATACCACTGATGAGCAGGGAAAAGATTAAATGCAGAGCAGCTGATGACAGTGGGACCTGATGAAGATGGTATCTCTACCAGTTCCTGTATTTGACATGTTTTCAAAGTTTTCAAATAGAATTACAGGAGTGAATTCTACTCTTTTGTAAGCTCTGTTTGATTGGTACGATTTGTATTTAACATCTGCCTTTGATGTCCTGGCTTTATAAAGTTAATCCCATGGCTCCTATTACGTAGCCCAGGCATAACACTAAGTTAAAATTGGCAAGGTGGGAAGGGCATGATTGAGTCTAACAGCAGAAAGCCCTGACAAGTATAAACTACCCAATCTTTAAACAAAGAAAGCAACTGACAATCTGTTATACATGTTTACATGTATATTTTGCCATTAAACACGATACAAAGTTTGTCACAGAAAGCAAGAAGTGTATGAACAATATGCCATTGCTTTATTTTGAAGCATGTGCTTGGGGGAAGTTGCTGGGAGACAATAAGAGAATGTCACTGTTGAGAAATGGTTGGCTTTGTTCACAGCTGTGTAATTTCCAAGCTGATAGATTGTCTACACACAGACAGAACAAATATGTGTTGTCCTGAAAGCCTGAACTTTTATTTGTTTCCTTTTAGATTTTTTTTTCCCAGTTGGAAATGAACATATTCCATCGGTTTTGAAACCCCAGAGTGCAAATGTAACTTCCCATAGCTAAAGCAGAGCCCCCATAAAGTCACTTATGTCTATCATTCTTACCTAGGATGTAGTTTCTTTAATGTTATTAATAAAAATGACTTGAACATTTCCTCAAGTAGCAAAGAGGAATATTTTTGAATATAACTTTCACTTACTCTATTCTTCTGTTATCCTTACAAACCAAAATTAAATTAACATACCTAACTGCTACACTGAAGAAGGTAATACAAACAGGCCATGGACTCAAACAGGATCTTGAGCATTAGTAAGCTACACATAAATGAGAAAGTATTGCTCTTTTTAAGGTGAGCACCATTATACTTGGGCATCTGTTGTAATACTTTAAACGTTTCAGCTTGTACTAGTCATAGGTATAAGATGGTAACTGAAACCAGTGTCTGATGGGAAGAACATGGAAATATACAGTTTAGAAAATGACTCGATAGCAAATTACAATAGAAAGAGCAGTGAAGGCCTGGAGACAATTTTAAAGTGTTCCCCCTCCCCAACATATTTACGTACATAACATCAATTTCTGATATCAGTAAAAACACAAGCATAGCCTCAGAGATTAAACTTGAGCAACAGTGACTTGAAGTGATATGTTGGCCAGATGCCACTCCCTGCTACTGCACATCTGTGCACATCAGTTTTTCTACTAAAGAGACTAAATCTAGACCAACTCTACTGCCCTATTTCTAATTAAACTTTTATTAAGAGAATGTTATGGATGTTAAAGATATACATTGAAAGCAGGAGGTGATCCACTGTACATAATTTTCCACGCTGCTTGTTCACACATTTTATATAATTTTGATAATCTGTAAAATGTTCTTCCTAGCTTTTGTTCTGAGCTCATTTATAATACATAATAAATTACACAATCTAAAAAGTTTACATATTGCTATACCATAATTTTATATGTCCGCTAAGTTGGTGACCTAATCTTCCAGAGCTCTTCAAGCAGGCATAAGAAACATACAGCAAATGAAGTTTTAAACCTTGTTAGTTTAAAAGCATGTGGCATATACTGAGTGGGGAAAATACTAATTTACATGTGAGCTGATGCCGGTCAGTCTAGGATTTTCTAATTAATAGTAAAGTAAATGTACAAAAAAATAAAGATTCTAAAAATGTTAAATTGTTTACTTTCCACCTCCCTTCACTGATCAGAATACTGTTCTTGAGAGAGTAAAAAAGAATTTTAAGAAATTCTGTTTCTTTGTACTAAAGAGCAATCTTTCTTTTAGAAACAGGCTTTTGTGAAAAAATAATTGATGTATCAGCTAATATACTTTGTTATTCCAGAAGGATTTCCAGTAAGAATTTACACTTTGTGTTTCCTTATACAGAATATTTTCTCTAAGAAGGGCTGAGTTACTGAGTTCATTGTTTAAGTACTCTGCTAAGTGTTTAAGTGTGCCTTTTGACCAAGGAAAGGATTTGGCCAGCCATCCGTAGGTTAACCAATTAATATGCACAAAGCAACAAATGTGACAGCAGGTACTTACACTCAGCTGTAATTACACCTATTGTGTGATATAATATTGTTGGAATTCTGTGCCCTAATTGCAGATGTCAGGGATCTGGCAGGTCAGATTATCAGTACAGGAGAAATTAGTGTCATGGAGTATGGGGAATACTCTCAGAGCAGCTTCTTATTTTAGTCCCGTATGCAGTAATCTGGGAAACAGTGTTGTTCCAAATGATAGTGGTTGCTCGTGTCATTCGGCCACCTTGCCCTATACGCCTATGACTGTATCTAGGGCTTGGCTCTGCCATTGAGAGATGAAGACGACAAATTCCTGGGCTGCTCACCAGCACTTCCTCCATAAAAATCCCTCAAGCAAAAGCCACGAAATGTTTCCTCACAAGCTGTCATGTGTATGCTACCAAAGCAAGCTGTGGAGAATTGCCTCTCCTTCTTGCCTTGGGTGACTTCTGCTAAAAGTAATATACATTTCCTTTCTCTTAGGCCAAGCCAAAGGACTGAATAATCCTTACTCAGACTGAAGAACCACCTTTCTTAGAAGAAACTGTGGGATAAATTCTCTATGTGAAGCCATATATTTCCATCTCATCCTTACTACATAAAGTATAAAGATGTACAATCTATGTCTACAGTTACAGGAGGGTTACGCTTTAATCTCAAGAATTTAGTAGTTGTCATGCATCCTAGGTTGGAACAGTTAGTATACCCTGATTGTTTGAAACTAATCTGTGTATGCTTGTAAGCAGTAAATGCAGGTTCTAACAAAAGGGTAGCCCTGGGGGATGAAGGAAAACCAGCCTAAGGCCAGCGATTTCAGGCCAAGAAAGAGTAAGAGACCGAGGTGACCTGGTTTAAGACCATATATGGGGACTACAAAGGAGAACTGTAGCCAACTGAATAGAGAAGTGGGTGAATTTGCAGACCCTTGAGAATGCCAAAGACCCCCGCTCTAGACAACTGGGCATGCACTGTAACTCTGAATGTTCCACCCTTCTTTCTTCTTCCCCTCAGCTTTCCATGTTGAGCATGACATCACATGGTATGGGATATCCCTTTGGCAGTGGGGGTCAGCTGTCCCAGCTCTGTCCCTTCCCATCTCCTTGTGCACCCCCAGTCTATGTACCAGCGGAGTGGAGTGAGAGGCAGAAAAGGCCTTGGCTCTATGTAAGCACTGCTCAGCAATGAGGAAAACATGCCAGTATTATCAAACCAGTTTTCAACATAAATCCAAAACATAGCCCCATACCAGCTACTATGAAGAAAATTAACTCTGTCCTAGTCAAAACCAGCACAAATCAATGAGATAAGGAACAAGAGACAGCATTGACACTAGCACAATTCTAATTCTGATTGATTGTTCATTCTTCAGAAGGGATTGACTCATTTTATCCTACCATGATGCTCACCATCACTCTATTTCCCTGAAAACGGAGGTGTGAAGGTCTAAATATTACCCATCAGAAACAGAGCAATTAGCATCTCCTACACAGAACTCTATTAATCTCACAGCTACAATATTCAAGCCCAAAGCAATTTACTAAGATGATGTATCTCTATTTAAATCTGAAAAAAAGAAATCATAACTCTATATCAATCAGGCAACTTGTAGGGGTGTGGTTATTATGAAATACACATATTTATGGGGAGCACTTAGCTTTTGTATAGCAAAATGCCCAAGGATATTATTGTCTTATGATAATGACATCCCATGCTGGGTTTTATTGCTTATAATTCTCACTTTCTTATTAGAAATACTATCTTCCATTAAGTATTTTGTATTATCAAGCAGCATAGACAGCAACTGAACCTTATCTCCTGTACTCAAAGTAATTATTAGGAGAGTTCAATTGTTGGTTTAGAAATCAATTATTTAGAAAAATGTCTCATTTTAGTGCTTCTCTAAAGGGTCTGGGGTTTATGATGTGCAGGCATTTTGTTTGCAGAGCAAAGTAAACTCCCCAAATCCATCTGTCAAATTTGTGTGCTATACAAATAAGTAAATAGGAACGCATCTGTAAATTATTATTATAACCAAAACCTAATAGTTAAAACTGTACAAACAATTTTAAAAATGTTTTCTTGCTGTGGCATGTGTTGGGGAACCAGTTTTGTTAGGGACTTGTCCTACTTCAACAGTTTATGCAGTATGATCAAGCCACGAGGGAAAAGAATCACCACCTTTAATGTCATCCACACAGAAGGAATTCAGATGGCTGTGATTGTGATATCTCAGGATCTGAAAATGACAGGCTAGGTCGCAAACTTGGCTTTAGTTGCATGATGTGATGGTACCATTTTCCAGGCAAGTAGTATTACAATTCCGAATCCTACAGGTGATGGTGGGGAAGACCGTTTAAATCCTTTGTTACTTTTTTGTATTTTCAGGGACTCCTCACTTATTACTATAGGTCTGGAAATACTTTTCTTTAACATTACATAGCTGACATGTTCATAAATAGTTCTGACCTGATATAAGAAAGAAAATATCGTGAAAAGGATAACAAACTACTGCAACGAGAGTCAAATAAGGGTATGGGAGTCTCTAAATGTAGAAGTTCTCAAGACAGTCCTGGTCTGAACTCAGAGGCTGGAGTAAGAAACCTCCTGTGATCTCCTCCAACCAGACTCTTTCTGTGATTCTGTGAAATGTTGTTGAGGCACCACAAAGGGTCACTCTAGAAAGGGATTCCCAACTCTGTGGATCACAAGACTTTGACTTTTAACTCTGCCTTCAGCGTTTTTCAGAAAGAGAGGATACAAACCAAATAAGTAATAACTTTTCCACCCCTAAAGCAGAAAAAGCTGACAAAGAATAAATAAATGAATAGTAAAAGCTCCAGGGTTACAATCTGGAGAGATGTACAGTTTGAACTACATTCAGTTATCTGGGAGCTGAAAGATTAGGAGAATATGATAAAACTGTAGGGGTTTAGTCTGTTTAAAGTTCTTCTGTATGTAAAAGAACCAGCTCAATGCCTCAGGCAAATTCTAAGTGGTATTTTGCACAGCCCCTCTAGAAAATAGGTTTCATTGCATGGGTTTGCTGGTACAGTATGTCCTTGAGAAGAAGTTATTTTTGAGGCATATAAGTGAACACTGCAATTCAAATACTATATTCTAGTTGCAGTAATATCAGCCTGTATTAGACAGATGGGAAAAACACAGATCTGGTATTTGCTTTGGGAACTTGCTGTGAGAGGTAACGGTGCCACTGGCCAAAACAGAAACTCTAGACCAAGATAATTTTGCAGGCTGCAAAATCAAAATCTTGAATCTAAATCCAAATGTAAGATTTTCTTTTCACTTATCACTTGGTTGCACTACATCACTCGTTGCTTACACAACATGTTACTACTCTTCAAACACAATAGTCAGAATGAGATTGCGAATAAGATCCTTTGTGGGTGACCTCTATTTGACTGAAGGTCTGAGTTAAACAACCAAACCCTAGATTAAGGCCTTTGTTTTTAGATTAGAGTTGTTCAGAAGACAAACATAATCAAGGTAGAGTACTGGGGGTTTTTTTGATGTTTGGGTCTTGTCAGGATTTTAATTACTTTAAACCAATTATGACAGTTCTCACTGATGATGGTGATGTTGATGCCTACATTTACATACTGGAGATTAACTCAGCCAGTCCATATCACGGTACAATACTAATTGAAGCAGAACTGCATCAAGGGAATCTGTTCTGCTTACGTTTAGCATTTACTTGTGGCAAATGTTCTCAACATCCTATTTTTATCTTGTGGCAAGTAACAGGGAACAACTCAGAAAGCACCAGAGCTGTGACAAGAATGGCATTTTCATTTTTCTAAAGAATTCGTAGTTTCAAAATTGTTTCCATGCCCATCAGGAAGCAAATCCTATCACTTCAAAATTCTCCATGAAAGAAGATTCCAACCGTAACAAACCAAAATACTGTCTCAGGCCAGCTACTGACAGATTTTATTTTGAGAAAAATCAAAATGCTTCATTTGGTTGCTACTGCACTTTAGTGTAGAATATGAAATAGAAAGACATTTGAAATGAAGACTTCATTTGAAAGGAAAAATTAAAGTATTGTTAGAAAATATAAAAGCTGGGCAAGTCAAAAAGTGCTTCACCTGCACATGCCTCTATTATTCCCAAAATTAAAATTCAGCAAAACTAACAAGCTTTCAAAGCATTTAGGTCTAATAAAAATTTACTTCTCAATAAAATTTCAAAAATATTTTCATTAAATACTTAAAAAATACCTCTGGAGAGACTTCCTGATCAATCAGTTCCTGATACACCACCTCTTAGAAATCAGACACGGAAGTCCACCTTAGCCGTAGTTTGCAGCTGAGGGTACTGCACTGCCACAGCCGGTTGTCCCCTAAACACCTTCCAACAGAACCACAGATAAGATAACCAGAGACAGCACAGATGATTAGAGCCAGCATTGATGAAAGCAAACAGATTCAGAAGTCTTCCAACCACTTCCCACTGCTAAGGCTTACTCCTGCTTATGCACCCCATCTCTCTGCAGGACAGTGCAGGAACACATTCAAAGGAACAACCCCATTACCACCTTCTTCTCTGTGGTAGTGCAAAAAGTTTCTTTTCACCTAACTTTATTTGGCCTACCAGGAACAAAAGATGCCTGAAGTCTCTTCAGTAATACCCTGACATGAATATTCTTAGGAAACCCAGTGATTTTGTTATTACATATGTAACTACCTCAGTTCAGCTACTGCTTGAGTAATTACTTGAGTACAGTATTATTTCTTCTTCAAACTACGGTACCGTAACACAAAAATATACTAGCGGCCTTTTATTTTGTCCTTCTGTCCCTTGAAATATGATCCCTTTGTTACTAATGCAAGCAAATATATTTGAAAAGGAATATATTACCATTTAGCAGGTCAGATGTTAATACAGTCTCCAGTGTAAATTGGGAAATGCTCCAATGAGCTCCCTGAGTTTACACAAGTAATCTGCTCATACCTTTGCATTCCTAATTAGTGCACAGGACCAAACTGTTGAGACTCTTAAAAGTTAATAACAGTCATTTATTTGTACAAGGATACAGTACTACTAGACTCACATTTCACAGACTTCTGAAAGGAGGTGTGAGTCAAGGAAGGTATTACAGGCAATAAAAGTACAGTCCTACACAGGAAAAATGGTTGAATTTTGCAGTTCTAAATTTCTAAAGTGTACACTCAAGGAACACAGGAAAAAAGCGCCTATTCATCAAGCTACTTATCATTCTTTACATTTAACAGCCACACTGGAACTGTTTTTCTCTTATTTTAAGGAGAGTAATTTCTCATTGACCTTAGATTTGTGAAAATTAGGTAGAATTAGGTATAGTATGTCAAACAGGAACACCTGTTTAGTAACATAAACATATTTAAATATCAACCTTTCCCTCTGATTGGTTTTTGTAGAAGCAATACTGATTAGAAACAGAAATTGCAAACCATGACCTTCCATGACAGGAGCTAACATGTAGTGCCATTAGATTTTGTTATTGAATCATCTCATTAGGTAAAAAGGGCAGTTTTCAAGAACTATTTTTTTTAACATATTTGCAAATCAACATGACTTGTACTGTTGTAAAGAAATCTTGAAAGTAAAATTTCTGGTTTTATCCATGCTTGCACAAAGCACTATAATGAACACATATACTACAAATAGAAAACAGATACAACAAAAATATCTGTCATAATGAAAATCCACTTTTTTTCTCTTAGAGATGTTTTGAATAAGCAGGGGTGGTTTTGTGCCACATCTCTCTCCACTGCATTGGAAAATATATTGTTAAGAATTTAGGTAAGATTGTTAGCCTAAATAAAATCCAATAAAAGAAAGTCTATTTTTTTGTTAAACATTTTATTACAGCAAACATATGCACCAGTACACAACTGGTAAAAATCCTTAGATTTTCTAATAAATCCTTCATCGGGTGTTTAAGTCCAAACTTGGAGCAAGTGCAGATGCAAAGGAATTATGTATTTGGGGATTTTTTTAAACCATAATCTTGTCACAACAGATTATCAAATGATCAAAGCAATAGAAGAATGAATTGGGGTTTAAACTTTTATGAAAAAGCAGTTATATTGTAGGATCAGACTTTTTAATAGACTGCAGGCATTAAACAGACCTTGTATTAGGATTTGAAATTAATGGGTCACTGTGTAACATTCCAGTCTTCATAGACTGATAAGATTAATGCTTGCTTATATAGCAAATTCAATGGCTCATTTAATTTCATATGAATGTTTAAACTTAAATTGCTTTTGGATTAAGTCTAAACTCATTATTCATTTTAATGTCTGAAAGAACTTTCATTTTTCTTTCATTTTATTTAATCAAGTGCATCATCATTAAGTAAAGGCTATGAACTTAGATAGCTGAGAAATAAGGAAGTTTATTAATTAAATTTTTAAAAGATCTATTTGTTAAACTTTAATTCAATGACCATTTTGGGTTCAATAAGAAGTTAGGAAAAACAGAGACTGCAACTTTCCTGTAATAATATTAGAGGGAAAGGGTGCTTTTGGGCAAGACATTTGCAGCATATTAATCCCTCTGAGAATATGGAAGGTATATTTTGTTGTTAAACACACCCTTGTATTCACATCTCTTTCGCATTTTGAAAGACTGAGCCTCCTTCATTGTAGCTCAGCAAGACTTTTGCTAATACTTGGCTCACAATGCATATTAATTAATTGATTTCAGCGAATATACATCAGTTTACATCAGGTAAGACTCTGACTCTGCATTGCCCACTGATGTACTGGAGAACACTGGACTGATAAAGGACTTTTCCTTAATAGTACGTTAAACTTCAGGAATCTGAGTGCCAGGCAAAAACTTCAGTACACTTGCAAATGGAAGAAGATGCATTAACTTACTTATCAACAGAGGCCATACATCAATTTCTGCTGCCATTCCATGCAGAGTGCACTCTATTACCATACACATTCACTTTCATCACAGAATTAGACACTATGCACTAATTACAGGTTGCAGAAGAAATATCTCTTTAAAAACACTCACACATCCTCTTATTATGTAAACCTTAATGCGTTTGATGAGGAGCATGGCTGACAGACCACAAAACCCCTCTCTGGGATTTACCTGGGACTATCAGAGTTTAAGAGTGTTAGCTAATGAATTATTCAAAATTAATTAATAGCTTGGGAGAGTCCTTCACCTGTCTGACACAACTTCATTTTCCTTAGATAAGGTTTCTCAGCAGAGTCAGACACTGGCAAACAACTTTGTTTTCTCTTTTTAGTGTGTGTGTGATGATTTGCACTACAGACAATGAAAAATGTATTTCCTTGTATAATAATAATAATTTCACCTGGCTGCAATGTAATTTAAAGATGGACTCTGAGTGCTTTGCACTGGGGGTGCAGTTACCACCATTACAGATGATAACCTGACTGTCCAAAACCCAGGACAGAAACAAAAGCCACGACAAAGCCAGGCTGTTGTGTCCAACCGAGTGCTCTGTTCTTTAGGTAACATTGCTCATTTTCTCAGAAAGGAAGCACAGCTTTCCACAAAGATATAACATTTTAAGTTACTTTTTCCTGTTCATTGTATTTAAAAAGCACTTTTAAGGAGTATCCTTAAAAGTTACAAAAACTGTATCCTATCTGTCAGTTCTTTTCTTTTTGCTGAATGATGTCTTATTCAGGAGCTGAAGAACAATTTGCCTGTTAGAGTACTACTGTAATTTATTTATTTATGGATTTATTTAATTAACAAGAGGAACCTACTTTCTAAATGAGTTTGCATGGTATGTCTAATGTTATTACCTCATAGTTTGTAAATGGTGTGAATCTGTGTGCAAACACACATACAAAGAATTGTAGCATCACGCCTTAGCTTGTGATTTACTGTAAATTGTTAAGAACTTCTAAATATAAACACTTTATTATAAAACTTTTTACAGTGTTTGAATTAGTATTAATTATGCAGCAACAGAATAAATTCAAGTCAGGTTTATGTCCTCTTGCTGGATGTTCCTTTATATAAGAAAGCAGAAAACAATTCCCAGAGCTTCTAGTAACATGTCACTAAACCCAAACATTTCAAACTAGATAATGACTTTGACTCCATGCTGAGTCAGGGACAAATAAAATTAAGATTCCTTCCCCCTTCACCTCAAATGTCAACCATGTAGAACATAGGTATGCAAGATCAGTGAGTTTTACAGTGTGATACTCCTCCTGTATACCCTGGGAAGCCACAGGAGTTATTGCCGTGTGTTCTCCTCCATCTTACATGATGGGCAGGCAAAATGACCTGCCATCAGTATAGTGCAATTTGTTGCTGCCTTTGGTTTACAGCAAATTACTACTGCCGAGAAGCAAGGAGGGAATATGTCTCTGAGGCGCATTTCCTTTGAGGCTATTCCAGGAGGGATAGCAGCTCATGCACTATCTTTTTTTTGATCAACAGCTATCTTTGAAAATAAATCTGCTGAAGGGTCTCAGGAGGTTTGATACTGCCCCTCAATCACTCACAACTCTTGGGGCATCCTGCTGCAGCACACCCAATCCTGTCACTCCTCTTTCTCCCCCAGGGAAGACCAGCCATAGCTGGGGTTAAAGCAGACAATAAAATGGGGAAAAAAATATGGACTATGGGCTGGAAGTAGCAATAATGAAAACAGTAATGCAACACGGCATCAGTAGCGACATGGAGGCTGAAAGAGGAGCAATGTGGTAGAGATCAAAGCAGTGGGGAACTGTTCTTTGTACTATTAATATCTCCCATATTTTTAAAGTGGAGATGAAATGTAAAAGCAAACTGTATACTATTTTCCCTCAGGCCACCACCATTAGAGGCACTTGATAAGCCTTGTAACTCCTACAGAAGGACAGCAGACCACTGGAGTATAGAATATAACATGTACTATCTAAAAAGCTAACATGACAGATACAAGGCAAAGCAAGTATTCAATTTGGGCTATCACGAAAAGAAAGAAAAACAAGAACAGAATCTTTTGTGACAGTTCACCAAAGAAATTATTCTGCTGTATCTGGAAGCATAGCCCTGAGCCAAGAGTGTGTCAGTGTTATCTGCCTGTATGGAGGTATGTGAGATGGTCCTCATCAGGACCAGTCTTGGGCAACAGAGATGTTCCCAAGATTTTTGTCATGTTTTTACTTTCTTTCCTTGTTCTCAATGAATAACTCTTAAGGCATTTGCCTTTTATTTCTAGCCAGACCAAAAAGAAACTGCATGATTCCTCCTGCTTCGCTTGCCCTCCACTGTTAGATCAGACACCCCCAAGGGCAACATGAGGTATGTACACAAACCCAAGCTTTGCCTGTTCCCTGCTTGGAATTAAGCAAGTAGCATGTTTGCTGTCATAGGGCTGGATTGTAGATCTTGCTAATCCATGCAGAAAAGACAGTTTTCTTGCCTGTATAGGGAACCAACTGATTTTTAAAAAGTAAGAAATTTGCAGAAATGGATTAAGAGGGAAGATGTATGTCTAGAAATGGTATAGGGCAGAGTCAGGTCACTTGGTTTGTTTTACTCACACTGTCCTTATTTCCCTTACTGTCTTTCCATACTTTCTGTATTTCCCTCTCTGTCTCACCTAGCTACACTGCAAGCTCTTTGAGGCTGGAACTATCTCTTCCATAACTCAGCAGGGGCTCTAGCAGAAGGGGGATTTGATCTTAGTTGTATCCATGGGTAACATTATAGCACAAATAATAATTTTAGAGGCAGGATTACTGAGCAAAGTATTTGCCAAAGATGACAGTGAATATTGTAATGGCAATACCCTGCCTGCTTGACAGAGATTGAATAAATATATCCTTAGATTATAAGCAAATGAATTGGTTTAATACGTTTCCAACAAAATAATCTTCTATTGCAAAATACCAATGCACTGGAGCTTTACTTATTTTCATGTATTGAAATTTCTTATTAAACTTTTATCATTAAGATTTCTTACAAAAAAATTCAACTGGTTTATCAAAATTGGATATTTATTTCAACATTAAAGTTTAATTTAAAATAATCTATTTTTTTATTTATATTACTTCATGACCTGTCAGTAGTAGAACATGTAACACTATATTCTGCATTAGGATAGCAGAAACAACTCCTTCTTTATTATACTGATAAAGAAATCAGCAAAGTCTCTGATGATGCTTTTGTTCTTAGCAAATTCTTCCATACTCTGTCATTTCTTTAACCAGACTGACTTCAAAATAATAAAAATTAAAAAGACAGTTTTAAAACTAAACTTTTGAGTTTGAAATGCACATTACTTTTTGAAGCTGCTATTTAGAATTTTCCTTTTGTAGAAAAGTTATTTGTTCCATTTCTGAACAAAATTGAACTTCAAGATGTCCACATTTCCCAAACAGAAATTCTATATTCTGTTCAGCTCTGTTTAAAAATTCAGCGTGTTGTGCAGTGCTCTCATTGCTCAGAATAGTGCTATTTCGAATTGTGCTATTTGTGGAATATTTGACAATTATTAACAAAATATCATTTCAGCCTAGCTTATAACTTCAGTTCAAATTCTACTTGATAGTGTTTATGTGCTAGCTGAAGTGTTTTTCATGTGTTACAATGACATCTTCAGATGTCTTGCGCTATCTTACAGTTTTCAAATGAGGCAGCTCAAACGGGACTCTTTTTAGTGGCAATTTCATGAAAATCATCTAAAGAAAAAGGTTATTTAGAAGTAAATGGAAGGGGGGAGAGCAAGGAAAGTAAATGAGGCAATATATTTCCAGCTAGGCTAAATGTCAGATTAGAATTCAAAGAAGCAATAATGGTAGGCAACTGTTGTCAGATTCAAATGACTGAGAAATGATGGGTCTGATTCTATAGATGCTATAGAAGCTGCCGTATTTGGTAATTTCAAAAGCTGAATGGGCCAGATTCTCAGTGGATGTAAAACTTCTAAGAGCCCTACAAGATGTCTAATGGAACATATCTAATATGTTATATTACTTATATGACCATCCCTTAGTGTTAAAAGATGGTCCTGTCCTTACATTCTCAAAAATACTTGTATTATTTTTTTCAACTAAGTGGTATAGTTCTGAAATACCCCCTGTGCAAATAGAAACCAGACTGTACATTTGTCTCAAAACTGTCTATGTATCTGTGCTTCTCTTAAGCATGCAAAGCGACACACCCTGCTGTACAAAATACTTGCTCTAGCTATTAAATGTTCTCTACTTGCCTTTTTCTTTTGGCAGCCAGAGAGGTTCTGGTATTGCAGGATCATCCCCTGAGTAGTGGCATGTAGAAACATCATATAACAAATTCCCAGATTGGTGGTGGAACGGCACAGACTTCACGTTTACCTTCCTCCCTACAGTGCTTTGACTTTTAGGAACAAATATGCACATTTCCCTGTTGGTCTCTAGCAATATACACAGAGTATTTTTTTTCTCTTTACATTCCTCACTCCTTTGTGAATTATGGAGTAGTAAGCACATTTTTAAATACAGCTTTGCAGACAGTGAGATACAGCTCCATTCCATGCAAGGCAAATTGAAACTCATTTATGAAAGTACATCTAAAAATGCCAAGGGAGTAGACTTATCAAAGAGATGACATCAAGTTGTCACTCATTCTTCGTACATGCACCTGTGATTGAGAAAAGTGTTTTCTTTAATATAACTTGATTTTTGAAGAAAGTATGACAAAATGAAGTCCTATCCCTTCATCATTTACATTATGCCTTAGGGGTACAAAGTTGATCTAAGACATTTAGATTTATGCCTATTAGTGAAGCTGTACCCACAGATGATCAAAAGGCTCATTTTGATTCCTATAAAATAGTCAATATCACAGTTAGGGAAACCTATTAGGTATAATGAAATTACAGCTATAAATGACATAAACCTGAGATATTTTATGATAAATATCGTTTGATATACCAGCCTTTTTTAAGAGTTCATTCCATCTACCATCCTTTTGAAGACAGGTCCTAAACTACAGGGCATGAAAAATGATGAACATAAAAAAAGGAAGCTACCCTGCTTAGAGACTTACAGCTAACCTATCAACTTCTGGTGCATTCCCATTTGACACTGTACAAGCTCCATCATGAAAGGAGAAGCATAATGAAAATACCTTTTGTCTTTATTTCAATCATATGTATCCTTTGCAAATCAAGATGTAATAGAGATGTGCAGAAAGAGAAAACAGAGCGATACACTGCCACTGGAATCTAGGAGAGCTTGATGTGCAATTTACAAGTCAGTGGGCTTTGTATGCAAGTAAAAACCTTTGGATGTGACTGAGGCAAGAAAAGAAAGACAGCATGTCACAAGACATTTATTTCTCATATTTGATGTGCAGAAGACATATGCACCATGAAACAAACTCAGTGGCAAACATCAAAGGTCAAGAGTCAGAAGTATGCCCAAATGTACACATTACCCAGGAATGGAACAAAACCAGTCATAGTATCCTGAGTATGTCTGTTTGGAATTATTACATTACCTTTAAAATTGTAATGAAAGGTAAATGGGCTGCAGATACTCTAAGAGAAAAAAAAAAAGGGGGGGGGGGGATTAATACATTGTTTCAATTTGTTTCAGGAGCAAAGATGTGGAAATTATTTCCATATGGAGAAAATCCTAGTTAACTAGTGACTTGAGGGCAGGGAGCAAACATGAAGAACTGCAATTATGTTTGACCTATGCTCAGTCTAGTCTGTTGTACTCTCTGGATGATGCAAGCACCACATCCTGGGGCTAGGTGTAAGAAGCTTCCAGAAAAATAACCCCCTGAAATTTTGCTAAATCTTATTACTGAAGGAGTTCATGCTTGGTAGGTAGTTCATTGTAAATACACATAAAACTGTTGTATAATACTTCCTCCTTAGGACCCTTCCACTTCTCAAAGCCTATGGAAAGCTCACTGAAGGACCGGCTGTGCATTGAGCTAGCTGCCTGTCATGCTGGTTCCAATATCATTTCCTTCCAGCACCTGGTGTTCTTCTGTTAGCTCTCATTTCATTCTTTAAGGTGCACCTGTCCTGGGCATAAAATCATCTTTTTTTCTTGAATAAGTAGGAGAAGAGAAGTGATGGAAAGCAACTGGGCACATGACCTCTTAAGGAATGCCCTTAACTAGACTTGCTAGATCAGTGACAGAAACATATCTAAGTAAGAGGGGAAAAAACAGAAGTCATACAAAAGTATGGAGTGTGAAAAAGTGACCTGAGAGAGGAAGTGCCTAGCAGCTGCGAGTGTCTTGGTAAAAAAAAAAAATAAAATGGTTTGCGATGTGGCCAGGCATTTGGTAACGATTTGAAACAAGCTACTTCACTCAGGTCCCAATTCAGCAAGAGACTTTGGTGAACATCTAACTGTAATTGTTTTGACTTCAGTGAAAATGCTTTCATCTGTTCAACATTACATATCTGCTTAATTTCTTGAACGGACTAAGTCATACAGAGCTAAACATACAGATAGAACAAATGGTAGCTCAGGTGGGGGATTATGCCATTTTGAGACAAAGGTTCATAAGCTACTGAATGCATCGAAGAAAATGACACTAAAAACAAGGGTCGAATTTGGCCCTGTTTCTATGTTTATACATCCTGCTGCATTGTATCTTTTCCTTTCCCTCATTTTTACATTCCACAGTCTCACTTCACTACAAACTGTATGAGACAGAGCCTCCTCAGGGAGCAGCTAGAGATTTGAAATTCACATCACTTTTACCCTTAAGCTTGTCAGATGATCAGATAGCCGAGAAAGTGCTAATAGTTTATGCTCTGGTGAAATATGTTTTTCTGTACATGATTACCTTTGTATTTTGTTCCCCTTATCCCTGATTGTCAGCATTTTAATTAAAAATAGAGGTGTGAGAACATGGGAAAACCTGTCTGCAGAACAAGGCTGACTTTGATTTAAATTAGTCTACTAAGTTTGTAAATTTGGAACCAAATTTTCTGCTGCTATCATCTGTTTGGAGTGATACCATGGAGCTTGATGCTGAGCAATTCAGCTTGCTCTCTGAGACACCTGTGTCTCCTAAAATAGGGCAGAGGGAGTGTAGATAATAACTAACCCTTGATGAAACTTTCCAAAGGTGGTTTGAGCTGCTATTGCTTCTCTGACTAAAAGTTTATGTCCCTACCACAACACTGGGAGACCATGGGATGTTCACTCAGCTACACCTGTTTGCTACTCAGCTCCTCCACAGCCAGTTTACTGGTACTTAAAGGCTCTGTCTCATCAGCTTTATGGCCGGGTTTAAGATATTACTATCCACATTTTTTGTCTTCCAAGACTATTGACCTTGTAGACAGCACAATAGGTAACTTGTCTAATTTTTTAGCTGCTGTAGTTCACAGACTTCCATATTTTAGTGTAATTTAATCCAGTGGTTGGCAAGGAGCACATTCACGTTCATACGGCTACCTCTTGTCATGGGGCTGTGACTTCCAGAGGAAAATCAAGAAGGACAAGTGCAGATGGCAACTGTCTAATGAGCACAACTTGAATGTCTGCAGCTTGTAAGACTCCTCACCAAAGAAGATGGCATGTTAATATGTGGATATATACTCC
The DNA here is from genome assembly GCF_023638135.1 of Falco biarmicus. Classification (NCBI taxonomy): domain Eukaryota; kingdom Metazoa; phylum Chordata; class Aves; order Falconiformes; family Falconidae; genus Falco; species Falco biarmicus. Next base: position 8,374,940 of record NC_079302.1, read on the forward strand.
CTTCTACTGCAGGGAAAAAAAATGCTGCAGAAGGATAGGAAAGAGAACAAAGGGCAGTAACCTTCTAATCTGTCACCACAATATTTGCTAGTTTATCTGCCAACTTCTGTGGTACCTTACATAAAGCTTCATTACATAAACATCCCCGATTGATCGACTACAGCGCTGGCTTAGACAGGGTTGGCCTGTTCAAAGCTACATTTAAGCACAATCATAATCCAGAGTCAGGTCTCCTCCATATTCCATGGGAAGCTCAACTGGCAGAAGCCACAGTTCTTTACTGGATTCAGCTTTGTGTAACTCACTTCTGGAGATGAAAACGTTGCTCCTGAGTTACATAATTTTTTTTTTTAAAGTAGCCAACTTCCAGTGAAGTCTGTAAAATAAAACTTGTGAAAGAAAGAGAAACCCCTATGTTTCTCTTGTATACAGTACTTGGGATTGTTTGTTGTTGGTTGTTGTTTTTTTCCCTCACAGTTTTTATGATCAAAAAATACCTTTTCCATGCCAAAACAAAAAATTAGCACTCCATCACAAGGAGAAAACATACTATTTTGTCATAAACCAGTGAGAATATTAGATTACTTTGTTTGTTTGTTTTTGGTGGAGACATGCTGTGAAGTAACCATGACAGACCAGTGTCTGATTGCTGAGGTGACACAATGATCTGACAGAAAAAACTACAAGATGAAAGGAAGTAAAACAATATGATAAAGATGAAAGATGATACAGCAAAAATAGCACAAAGAAAGAACTGAGCATGAAGTAATAACATTAGGACACAACAAAATATGATGTGATGGAAGAGAATTAGCCTGATATGGTTCCTGATGATGCTGCATAGGAAGAAGTGTTATGATGATATATTGCAGTGACAAAAGACAATGCTGGATTACACAGAATATAATACAGAAATGGACAAAGTAGAAAAACACTGGCATACACTGGAAAGAAGACAAACTGTTCTGATATTTATGTTTTAATGATCTCATTCTAATTCTATGGAGCTGAAGTCAATAGCAGTGTTCATATGGACACTTGTTAACTTAATTAAGGACATTCATTTGATGTAAATACCTAAAGGTCTCATCAACGACAGCAATAGCCAGTAGACATTCTCTGCAAGCACTAAAGCCCTGCACCCAGTGCTGTGTGTTGGCACTCTCACTGGTGGCAAGATTGATGCATGACTGGGATTTGGGATCATGAGGGAGAGCAGTGCTTGTCCCCCACCTGTGTGAGCAAAGACAAGATATGCACATGAGTCTGCTTTAATTTCACTGCAATGTTCACCATTGGGTCCCTAATAACGAAGTCCAGTATCTCTACTATGTTTATGTACTGCCTATTTAAACCAAGGTAAAATCACTGAAGTTTAGACAAATCTCAGTTTCAGATTGTCTGTGTGACTTTTAGGATGCTGTGCTTTCTTTTTCTGGCAAGAAAGTAGGTTGCTGATATTCTTGGTTCATCTTTGCTCACAGAGGTAAAATTAGAGGCCTTGAGACTCCTGCTGGTAGAACAAGCTCTCAATTTCTCACTGTCGAAATTCAATCTGATTTCTATCTTTTTCACTAAAAAGCTGTCAGCAGAAAATAAGCAATTCCCATTGAAGAGTTACATTAGTTTCTAAGGTATACACATTCAGCTGTAAATGAAGAAAAACAAATAATTTAAATTGGTTTTTTGTTTTAATTTATATTTCTATATTAACTATATTTTTATATTTATATTAACTAAGCAAAAATATTAATGCAGAGCATAACTATAACCCACCCAAAAGAAAATAATCAAAAAGAGAGAGGCTGAATCACTGTTAGAACACTATTAACTTCTTTTCTTAATATGGCCCTGGTTATGATTTTCTCCTCCTTATACTGGTGCAACTCTGCTGGTTATCCTTCATCTACTGTGGTGGAAGCAGGAAAACAGCACTTATTTACAATGAATAAATTATAACAGAAATTAGAAGCTTTCTTTGCAGTACAGCATAATATGAGGTCTATCAGTAGCCAATGAGACTATCTTGATAGGCCAAAAATACAACTCCACTTATGTGGAATAGCAGCTTTCAAATACAGAGACTATATAAAGTGGATTTCAGGTATTTTTTTAGCATTTGCAAGTCACACTTCAAAAACTAATTTATGTTTTATTTATAAAGAAATATTTTTAAATTATGTTATAATTTTTTCAACTATTTAAAATCTCAAAAGAATGGTGGGGGTTTTTCACTGCAGTTTTTATATTAAACAGTTTCCTAAGGGAATTTTAAAAATGTGCAATTTGTAGTTTGAAGTTAAATCTACACTTTCTGTGAAATCTCCTTCACCTTTCTCAGACCTTTGAGAACAACATCTGAAGTATCTACTTATCCCTCTTTTTTGTCAGATATTCAAGTAATAAGGATGTTCACATTAGGATTCTATGGACATTTAAGTTTTTTTCTTTCTTTGCTACACAAATTTATTTATAGGTTTTTTTACCTCTTGAGCATTACTACTGGAGCTGAACAAACGAGTTAGTTTAGAGATTTCTTTTCTTCCCCTGCAAGGCAGCTGTACTAAGTGCTAGCTCACTGTAAGTAGACTGGTCTCTGAATTATGTTCTAGTTTAGCTTTATTTCTCTCGGCCAAAGAAGTTATTATTCCTCTGTCTATCCTGTCCTGGAGATTACTTCCCCCAGAACAACAGTGGCAAAGCAGGTGGTGCGTCTGCTCTTTTGACATTGCAGTTCATGGTCTGATATATTAACGTAAACTGAAACTGATGGCGGGTTCAGTTAATACACCAGGCTGCAAAGTGTGGCAGCTGAGCCTTTACTACAGCTCTCGTTCTGCTGGCTTTGCCATTGGGGTTGATAACCTCCTTACAGGGACAGAGAGTCCAGTGACAGGCTTAGACACTGCTTCTAAAGCCAAAAGGAACTATGAAACTGAGCCCTAATTTTTAACAGTTGCCTATTTATTGTTTTCTCACAGATCTTTGTTCTTGCTCATTTTTTGTTCCTCTTGGATTCTTGATAAGAACTTTAATCATAGCTTTTCCTTCCATAGCTTTCACTGCTCAGAATTATCTAGATAGCCTAATTAACTTCAATTCCATCATTTTTGTTTGCAACATAAAAGATGAATGAAAGAGAATGGTAGTTTCCAGATAAATATGAAAGCAGAACTGCAGTAGAGAGCATGAAATCCTTAACAAAACCTGCAACAAGAATCCCAGTTTGGCACAGAATATTTCCCTGTACAGGCACAAGATCACACTACCTATGAGCAGAGCAGCCTATACATACTAAAAAAGAGACAGAATTGCAAGTGAACAAATACATGAAATAAATGAAAAATATAGAGGAAATTATCAAAACATGACACTTGATGAGAGGATAAGAAAAGGCAAGCACGTGACAAACTCACTCACAATAGCTTCCTTAATGGGAGTTGCTTAGATGCTTTAGTGCAGAACATTGTGAGGGGAAACATGGCAAAGAATACAGAGCAAGTAAAGATCTGAGTAAAAAACTCAGTGCCTTCTCCCATGAGCTACATTTGATGCTTGTAATGCACTGGGGATATTTACTGTGCAGCATTTAATGGCACTTAAAATCATGCTTGCTCCCCATGGTGTGTTGAGGAAGTGCCCACTGTATAATCGAAAACCTGTAGGAGAAGTAGATTTATCCACAGCTGCTAATGGCTTTCCTTTGCTTTCCATGAGATTCTTTATTCATCCAAATATATTGCTTTCTACCTGAAAAATATTTATCAGACTGGGAAGACACACTAGGAAACTTCTTTCCAGGAGGGATTAAATGACCAAAAATCTCACAACTTTCAGGAAAAAATTTAAATCTCAGTATTTTAACCTTGCTTTGTTATAAATAAATCATTGAGAAAAGAAGAGCTGAGGAAGGAAACAGAAATCCTTGACATTTATCTCACAAACGTTTAAAGCATTTCCTGATGAACATAAATACAAAGACAAATAACTGAAACACTACATACAGAAAAGTTTAAGTAAACTCAGATATTTCAGTGGATTCCACTGTTTTTCAAAAGAACAGGTCCTGTGTTAAGATTCAGGACAAGAACATGCAAGATCTGAATTGAGGTCTGTGTTCTGTCCTGGAATGTGTAGGTGTCTTTAAGCAAGTCCCTTTGAACCAGATTTCAAAGATGCTTACGTACCTAAGGAAAAAACGTAGAGATGTGACTACTTCATGTAGGAAATGAACATCCTCATACACATGAAAATCCCACTTGGCACCACAGCAGCCATTTGACTCTTTAAGTCTCCAATTGTCTATAAAAAATCCAGCCCTTAATCCCTCTTCACCTTAGTAAAATAGGAAAAGCAGCATTATTATTTTTTTTTTCTGTCTTGTGTATTTACTTTGCAGCTCAAAGCAGGGCTTCTCTTAATAAATACAGCTGTGTCCTCCAGCCATCTCCATAAACAGCAGCGAACAATCACCTGTGTAGTCAGGGCTATAGTCAAAATATTCCAGCAACCTGGGGCTGCAATACAAAAGCAGAAGTCTCATGAGAAGACAGTGAGCAATGTAGATGGAGAAGTAACTTCAGATTGTGTTCTCATAGAAAGAAAACACTTTGGTTCCTGATGCTACCAGAAAGCTGAAGTGCAGAAAGGAGCGTGTATGCCTTTGCATGTGTAAGGATGGACTGGTGGAAAGGGAGATAGGAGATCAGTAACTTTTTTTTTTTTGGTTTGTTTAAGCTTCAGAAGAAATTTGATTTGGTTTTGCACTGAAATCAAAGTATACTGAGGAAAATCCTGCAGAAAATCCATGCAATGATGATAACAGGCAATAATTGCCCCTTCTAACACCAGACTTCCTTTCTGTAGCTGACCATTGTGTGTAACTGCGGATGGATCAGCGTCACGGGGAGAAGGGAGAGCAGCAAAGCCTTCTAGCCAGCCTAGGTGATGTGATGCAGAGGTCCTGATGGGCTGGCTGATGATAGTGATGGCAGGGGAGCAAAAGTCCCCTTGGCACTGACCAGCAGTCCACTGCCAGACACAACACAGCACAGGAATACATGCTCATGGGACCCACGAGCTTCTGTGTGTCAGAGCTGTAAGAAAACCTGAGTACAGAAGAAAGAAAACTCAGAACCTGAAGAAAATGTTCTTAACCTGAAAGGTCTGCAAGTGCATAGGAAAGGGTATGAACAATAAGATGTTACAGTAAACAAACCTAAAAATAGGAGGGGGGGAAAAAAAACCTTATAAAAGAAAGGAAAAGGAAGCTCTAAATCTTGCCTTAGTACAAAGCATTAGCGGTTGAGCATGTTGAACAGCTGCACTTATAAATACCCTGCTCAGTTCTAGATATCTGAAAAGCAAGATTTTCCTTTCCCCATGACACAAAGCACCACGACGAATATTTTGCTCTGTGATTATTTTTTTTATTTCATTGCTGCAGCTGATCTCAATCTTTTATAGTCTTACGGTGCCCAGTAATAAGAATCCCATAATCCAGCTGTATTTCCCACATGCTGGGACTTCCATCTTCTTATTACATTGTCCAGATAGCCAAAGCTTCACAGTAAATGTCTTTACTTTGGAATATAGATAGCCCTCTGCTTCTTTAAAGCTTCCAGATGTGGGTTAAAAAAGTCTTTTTATGGTAGCTACACAGGTTTGATGAATATAACAAGCCAGTGCTTCTATTCTGATAGCAACAAGGTGAGGCTGAGGTGTACTAATATTCTTCCATAATTTACAGACCAAGAACTGCAACAGAGACAGAAACTAAAAGTTTGTCTACATGATAAGGATGAATATTCCTGAGCCCTGAACTGGTATGAGAGCCAGTTCTGGTCTCAAAGCCACTAAGCTGTGATACTCTGGAACTTCCAAATCAAGACAGGTTTGTGCATGAGATCAGAGGGACTTGAGGCTTGCAACTGTCTTTTCCTGACTACATAAACAGAGCTTATTCAGCCTTTTCAAGGTCAACGAAGAACCTATGGCAAGAATTCTTCCTAGAAATGAAGCTTTTTATTTTCCAGGAAAATCCTCAGGGATTTACAAAAATTCAAATAGATATAAAAGATACTTTCATTTCCATGCAAATGTTTTCTATTTTCTTTCTTACTCCTCAAGTCCTTTTAATATAATGCAAATTACAATTAATGCAAAACTTGTGCCATCATTTAACATAGTGCTAGCTGGCTGGATCTCTGCATTAAATTCCCTTGCTCAGTCACTGTCATTTTTCTTGTCATTCTGCTGCCAGTTTTGTTGTGGTTTGTTTTTTTGGTTTGTGGGTTTTGTTTGGTTTTTTGGGTTTTTTTTTTTGCGGGGGGAGGGATATGACACAAACCCCAAAAAATAAAAAACCCAAACAAAAAAACCCCAAACATCACAGATATCCTTATTTTTTGCAGATTAAAAATTTGGGGGGTTGTGGAAATTAAGTAACAGCTGTAGCCAGTTAGTTACTTTGATTAGCTTAGAAATAAGTTGGCTACAATCAAACAGAAAACAAGGCACAACTCTGCAGAAAAAAAGCCAAATGAAGAAAAAGTGGCATACTAAATTAAGAGATAATGTCATTCAAAGCACATTATGCATACTGTTTAAAATCATTAATAGACTTTATCAAAAAACTTAAAGAATTGATTGGTGAAATATTTAATGTATATAAATGTGTGTAATAGATGCAATGTGTTGAATTTAATTTTATTAATTTATCTCAGAAACTTTAATTCTTTACTAATTTATGATTATTTTTCAGGAGTATCTGGAAATATATGTAGGCTAAAGAAGGAAAAAAAATAAGATTAATAAAAGTCCCAGCTGCAGTGTTATTAAATAGGACATGAATTAAACAAAGTCCATTTTTACACTCCAGAGCACACACTTAAGCTATTGTTGCCAAAGTGAAAAAAAACATTCCCACTCAACTTGTACTTCAGAAAACAGAACAAACCTTATCAGGGTTTGTGTTTTTAAAACACTTTCAGCAGCAACCACCATCAGAGACTACTAGCAACTTAAATGGACTGAAACGTCCAGTTTTTTCTGAAACTAGTACTGGAACTCTTAGCCTTTTCTGATTTATGACTATACAGAATAATCTATTACAGACATAGATTGCTCAAGAAAGTTTCCATATTCAGATTTTAGTCTAGCTATGTGAACAGGCATTTATTAATGGCCACTTATGCTCTGTTTCGGAATAATCCACTGGTGTAGAAAACATTGTAAACCACAGATGAAAAATGGACTATAATACTTCTTAGGTACAATAACTTTTATCACCAGTGTTCACATCTGGGGATACCAGTTCAGAAACAGGATTTATGTTGGCATTTTGAGCCAGGATAGAACAAAAATTGTTTGTGACTAAAAACCTGATACTTCTGGAAAGGAAAACAGCCTGGTTTTAATCAGGCTGTCCCATACAACACTTTCTTAAGAAAAGCAAGATATTGCATTGGGAAACTGTTAGATGAATGCACAAATGATGGAAAAACTACACTCAGTGTGTAGATATCAGTAAGTAACTGTCCAATTAAGAGGACAGACTATTTGTGATCTCCCAAGGGTTTACTCCATTTCTAACACAATTCAATGTATTCATTGATACCTTAGTGTAAAGGAAGATAAGGTGCACTGCACATTGCGGATGATGCTAAGCACTTTGGATGACAGGATCAGAATTCCTAATGATTTTGACCCTACTAAATTGGAAAGACAGTCTGAAAACAGTGAGATGAAATTCAGTAAGGCAAGTACAAAGTATTCTACTGAGGAAGGCAAAATAAACTTGTAATTACAAAACTGGGGATTAAGTGGCTGGGGCTAGAAGAGGCCCCAGACTGTTTCTGGCTGACCAAAGTAACATTTTGGGTTAAAAAAGGAAGACAAATGTAAATCAGAGATGCAATTATGAGACACTCCTACAGAACACCGGTGAGATAATTACTGCACTTTATAGGCTTTAGGAATCCTCATCTAGAATACCTGGTCTTCACACTAGGAGGCATGCAGTCAAATTAGAAAGACTCCAGAGGATAGCAACAAAAATTATTAGGATCTTAGAAACATTACTTATCATGAAAGGTTAAAATAATTGGATTTGCCTGAACCAGAAAAGAGAAGATGGAGGGGGACATGATAAGCGTCTTTGCAGATGAGATTATTATAAAGGAGATGGTGATCTGTTGCTCTCTATCTAAACTGAACCTTAGACAAGAAGAAATAAGTTTCAATTTCAGCACAGAAAATTTACGTTAGACATCAGAAGAACTACAGTAACTGTTAAGAGCAGTTAAGGATTGAAATAAGTTATCTATAGAGTCCAGAAAATCCCTTCTTGGGAAGTTTTTAAGAACAAACTAAGATAGCGTTCATTAGTTGTGGTCTATGTTTACCAGCTTTTTTGTTAGACTGGGAGACAGCATGAGATCTATTAAGTGACTTCCAGTTTTGGATTTCTACATCTCTTTCACAGATTAGAATTCTGTGATATTTAAAAAGACTGGAACAACAATTTGCGATTGACAGCGTATGCTAATACAGTAAAGAAACCCAGTTGACAGGATCAACATCACTGTATTATTCAGCAGCAAATCTAGCCCTTTTCCCAACCTATATACCTATATACTATTTTTATATTTTTTTGAAAAAGATACTAAATTCCTTTCAAGTCCTTTATAATGATATATCTATAGAAGACATTGGCATTACCACTAATGTAAAACTGGTGTAACTGAAAAAAAACCTGAGATTGACTCTACTGAAATAGGCACTGTAGATACTGATTTTAAATTCACAGACCTCTTAATCTTATCTTAATAAGTAAGCCCAGCTTTCTATTAATGTGTGAACATCTTAGAAATAGTGCTACCGATCACAAACAAATGCAAGATATAATCCAATTCTCTACAAGCAGAAGAGGAGCTATTTCTTAGTCAAGACAATTGAAAATACTGCAGGCTGTGAATAGAAAGTGTAGAAAAGGTTAGCCCATGCTTGCCTTCCCTTTTCTTGGCCTTCTTACAATTATATATGCTGCCTCATTAATTTCCATTATTCTCTTGTACTTAATGGTAAACAGGTCAACATCTTTGTGTGACAAAGACACAGAATAGAATTTCTTCTTCATTGTAGCTGATGACAATACTCCTAACAGCTTCACAAAGTTTGATTAATAGTCTTCTACATTTGTGGGTCCAAGCTGCAAATTTACATTTTTGACCATGCTTTCATCTAAACGTATTATATTATTTCCCTGGGTAAAGAAAAGTCAACCACCTACCAATGCTTCTGTCAAGAGTATACTGTGCAATTTATTTTAGATTGCCTAGAAGTGACAACCCATATAAAGCATATCAAAGAGAAAGCTCTTGCTTAACTCACATGACAAAACACAAGTAGTTCCTTAGATGGAGCCTAGGTGCTCCATGCTGACTTGTCACACATATTCTTTTCTTTCAGTAGTGCTGCTAAGATATGCTACCATTTCATTTGTCATTTTGCAAGCCTCAGAAATGTCAATGGAGACCCTAAATACAAGTGTTTTAGCAAATACTTAAATTTATTTACAAGTCAGAATAACAGGGGAAAAAGTTGCAAGCACTTGCTAACTAGGAGTTAATAAGGTCAGCTAGCCATGCATAGTTGCAGGCTATTTAGGCTCAATACAATGACCGACGAACTTTTTCATGTGCTTAAGTTGCAAAAAGGAGGCAAGTGGATGATTCTGAAAAGGTTTCTGTATTTGTCCAGCATGACACAAATGGGATCTCTGAAGCTAGCAGATTATTGATAAGATAAAAACAAGCAAAGAAATAAAATGTAGTGATTTTGATTGTTTTTGAAGTCTATCATAAACAGTACAGCTGAATAAAAGATGGATATTACTAATTATGTTTTCCAATATTGGAAAAGACATGTAATCCAAACCATATGGAGAGAAACAGAGTATAAATTCATTAAAAATTGGTGGCTATATTTTCCAGTGATCTAGATTGATGATACTCTCAGATGTATCTACTGAAATGTCCACTGTTTCAAAAGGAAAATTTAACAAATTCCCTCTGAATATGACAGGCATTAATATTAATTTGCACTGTTACTACTTGAGAAAAAAATCTGCTTCATAATCTCTGTGACCTTTCCTTACTAACATTAGTATTCTTGATAAAGTCTAAATACTAGCTGCTATACATAAATACTGTGATATTTCTTCACTGTTATGATAGACAGTTTCCCAATTGAGCATCCAGAGGTGAACAGGTTGATACGTGTTTCATGCATAAGATTATATCTAGAAAATTTAAGATGTCAACAGGATACCTGAAAGAAAGTATAAAGACTAAATGTTGTACTGTCTTGGCTTGCTTTCTTCTTTTACAAAAACACAGAACCTGGTATCAAGAATGACTTCTTTCCTGCAGACCTATGAAACAAGAAATCATGAATATTTGAAAAACCTTCCTAAACAAAATAAGAAAACTACCACTATCATGGCAACTGAGATGCAAAGGAAGGCAAGGGGAAATACATTGTCAAATTGCACATTCTTTGTGATCACTTAAAAAAAAATACTAAATTGTAGTGGATCTGGATAAAAAAGGAGGCAAACTAATAGCTCCTGTGACTCTGAGCTGTCATAGACAAATGCTATCACACCTTTTAATAATATGTAGTCAAACAACAGCAGCAGCAGATTGAGAAGGCTGCGTAATCTCCTAGAAGAGGCTCTGCAAAAACGATGCTGGAGTGTCACCTGCTAAGGTAAGTTCTCAACATACATGTTATGCCTGACGGCATAGCAGGGTTAATTCATACATATACCAGGCAAAAAATATTTCATGTATTGTGGTATATTAGTATTAGGGAAGAAAGATTCAGGTGTTCATATGAGAATAGCCATAGAACCTGTGCTAACTCTGTCTTTATATATTTAAACAGATACAGTATGCCATCCAAAATACTGAGTCGAGTGGGCACAGTAGTAGTTCACCAACAGGGTACAGGGAAAACATGAAAATACAAGAAAAAATATGCCAAAACTCTAAGTGCAAAAGCAAATTCACAAAGAGGAAATAAACAGGATGCAAAAGAAGATCTACTGATACTGTGGAGGAAAAATATGATAATGGAAAATGCCCTGCATATGAGGTCATAAAGAATAATTGTAGCAAGAGAAAACAACATGTCAGAGGTTGTAGATGAAAAAAACAAAGTACAAAAGCATCATATCGAGGAAGCAGGCAGTGATTCAGGGGATGAGATTTTACATGTCCAATATTAAGGTGGCAAAAGAAAAAAAAAAGGTTTATAAAGCTCAGGCTTGCACAAGATTCAAGGGCAGGCACAGAAATAACCAGAAAATTGAATACCAATGAGAAAGTAGAGCGTCCGAGACTCTGCTAGCCTGTAAAGACTCACTCAGTCTTAAATAAGGAAAAAAAACCCCAACAAACAAAATTATGCTAACCTGAACCAAATTATAATTTCATTGGTGTGCAGCCATAATGCTCCTAGGATAATGTACATTATAATCAGAATACAAAAGTAAAGTACACAGACCAAAGTATGGATTGTAAAAATATATGAGACATAGCTACCAGCTGAAACAAGTGAACACACAAACCTAGAAAAAAATTTCATAAAATACAGGAATGAGCAAAACACAAATAACTCAGAGCAGGCAATTCTCTATGGTATCCCTATAGCAGAGCTACTAAAAATTACCAAGCCATATTTGAAAGACTGGGATGTCTTCCAGAGATGTTACACCTGGAAATAAATAAAACAATTCAGCCTGTACAACATCTGTCTTGCAGAACACCCATTGCATTAAAACAAACAAACAAACAAAATAGGGAGCAATAAAGAAAATTAGAAAAAAACCTAACCACCCCATCATTGCTAAAAAATATCAAGGAAGCCACTGAGAACACTAAGCAAGTTGTGAATTTGCAAAGGTCCAAGTAGTTTAAACAAGTAATAAAATGAAACAATTACCAAATACTTGCCTCTGCAGAAACCTGCTTTATTTAAAAAAGACCTATTATACTTTAAAGATAGACACTATCTGGATTAGAAGGACAGCAACCTCTCCACACAGCAACAGAGACACAGCTTCCCTGTGCCAAATAACAAAAGATTGTCAGTTCTTGATAGTATTCTGCTGTATGGAAGAAAGACTTCAGGATGGAGTAGACAGCACTACGGAGGCAGTAACACAATCTTGTATGTTTGCAAGGAGTCAAGAAAATAAACAAGGAGCTAAGTAAGACTGAGACAAAATCATAAGAAAACACAGTGTAATTCATAGCTTTGCAAGGGTTATAAACCCTTCCCTAAACAAAGAACAAGAGTTGATGGGCCATACTAAAGAAATCAGATCAATTTGAAGACTGCTGTGATTCATAAATCATATGCAAAAATATTGTTTCTACTGTCTCACCTGTTTGTCTTCAGACCATCTTCTGGTCAAAAATTCAGCATATATAGGATTATTTTTACACAGTGTCAAGTTACTGAAATAGAAACCGAAGACACAACTACAATACATGGAATACCAGAAAAAGAAAGGCTGCAGTAGTTTTAATTAAGATCAGTATTTCCAACGGATTTACACGGGAAAACTTCAATCTGCATGCTAAGAATGGAGAATCTTTGGAGCAGAAAATGACATTAGCTGTCAGTGCCTCAAGCACATTCCTCCACTTTCCCTCCCTGGGGGTTTGGCTGCCTGGGCTCAAGGCCAGCTCCAATAGTGCAACTGTGTGGCCTGGAAAAAACTATTTGAAAAGTCTCAGCTCACTTAGGAGCTGCTTTTAGGCTCAGCCTCTCATCCTTGGTCACTGCCTGAGCTACGCTGCAACCATGACCATGCCTAGCCATGTACCCCATTGATACCAACCCTGATCGTGGCATACAGATTGTACTTCTTGGTTTGACCTCAGACCTGTTTCTTCTCTATAGCTTGTCTGATGATCTGGACTTTTAACTGAACCAGGTCACCGTCACTGGACCTGCTCTGGTCTCCTTGCTCAGGCACTGTGGCACTCTCCCCCTGCCCCTGTCTGCCCTGCTCTCACACTCAGCTCCCATCTCACCTTCCCATACGGAGCAGTGCCTGCCCTTGCTGCTCACTGGTAATAGCCACCAGGAGAATGTTATTATGACAACAGTGCTAAGGACTCCCCAAACCTCCAGTTTATGCTAGTGAAATGTCAAGAATTAGGCTTAGAAATATGCAAGTCCAGAAAGGAATCAATTTCTATTTGGCTGCCTGCTTATCCTGAGTAGAACAGCACTGTGAGATCATGAACGTAACAGAAACAGGAATCTCAGGAAGCATCGTTCAAGTCAATTATATGCCAGGTACAAGACAGGGCTTGGAAAGAATCCAGGATCCAGGCAAATATAGACAAAGATTTACATGTGCTGTGATCCATCACCCTGTTCAAACTGCCAAGCACTGCAAGAGTATCTCCACCTGCCACTTGACAACATCAGAATTACTGTGATTATTTGGACATATAAATTGCTTCAAATAAACAGGTAGAAAAATCATAATCCTGCTTTCACACAGCCAAATACAAAGCCTCTCTCCGGAACACAGTGATCTAGAACAAAAATTTGTATCTAGAAGGCCAGACATGCTGGACTAAGATTAATAACAATATTTGAGGTCTGGTTGATGGATGTGATACTTATGAAAAAATGCAAACCATGCAACAGAAAGAAACAAATGACTTTCATAGCACCAGGACCCAGACTGAAACAGGAGCAGGTTTTTTTCTCACAACAAACCATATATAAGATACCTCATTATTATAGACAAGTCAGACTTCTATAAAGTAGATGAACAGACAGACATGATTATAGTGACAGTCACAGGCAAAGCAATACAGCATGTCAGTAGTTTGATGGCAGAACTGGGTTTCCTTGCTTTAAGTTCCTGCAGTTTTCCTGGGAATGAAAGTTGAGATTAATCATATTATCATTACTACCATAATCAGCCAGCCAAAAGCAAAGCTGAACATGTATTAGAATTTCAAAACTTACAAGCATGTAAGATGTGCTAAAAACCTTACCATAGGCCAGAACAAATCATTCTTAAGTGGCAAGACAGTTCCATAGAAAGCCCAGTAAATATTCTGATGCTGAGATGTACATGCATGATAATGCCTGTAGAGTTACTAGAACTCCCGATAGTTGACAGGTAATGCACTAAAAGGAGGAAAAGACACACCAGCATCAAGTTCTACTATGACAAACGAAAGACATCTAAAAATACAGTCTTGATACCACCTTTTGATTAAACTGTTCCTTATTTACACACAGTGCTGTGGTGGATTAATGTCAACTTTTCCCAAACCACAGACAGATTCGCTCAATAGCAATACAGAGACAGACAAGGGTTGAGTGCTCCTAAGTCCTCTGAGAGAAAAGAAAGAGGCATCTAAGTTCAGAAGCTGTTTTCTGGTTGTGAAAGAGATACTTCCCCAAGGTCCCACAATAGCACTGATAAGTCCTTTGGTCACCTTCATACCTTGTCTGCTGGGTATTTAAGCAGCTGCATACTGTCCTTTGGTGGCTTACCTTTCCTTAGTCAATATATTAGATTCCATTAAGAGGTACCTAACTCTTCTTATAAATGTGGAGATGCACCAAGGTGTTTCACTTGTCAATTTGGGATTTCATTGTGGGAGTCAAATGATTCGAAGTTAGATGTTTCACACTTGAGTCCTTTACCAGATTTATTAGATTTGCAGACTGCACACATTTGTAACTGTAGTGAGGTAGGAGTAACGTACCTTAAAATGAAATAATTAAAGGAGGCACTGAAATGCACAAAGATAAAGCCAACAGTACTGGGAGAGATAATAGTTATCTGCAGTAATAAACATTAAGTGAGAACAATTCATGATTTGTGATAACATTTAATGTTAGGATATAAATCAGATGAAAAGAGTACAGTTGAAAGATGGAAAACACATGCACAGCTAGACAGAAATAGAGAAAATATAAAGAGTCCTTTGTTATCGTCACCTTGTAATTGAGATAATGCTTGTCTTTAATGATACACCCTTACAGCGGCTCCTGCACTTAGCTGCAAGGCTGTAACAAAGAGAAAATAACATCTAAGTTTATGGATATACCTGATTAGCATAGGTCTATGTCAGACACTGCTAATCCTGTTGCTTGCTGAGTTACACCGAAGACACTGAACCTACTGTTGTATGCCTGGCACTTTGAAACATTTAGCTGTAAAGCTGTACATCAGGTAAGGGTTCAAATTTTTTTAGGGAAATGATGTATTTCTTGATGTTGTCAAAGTCTGATGTATTAAGTAATTCATATTGTCAAGACCTAAGTCGCATCTGCACAGGGGAAATTTAAAAAGTTAAGAAGAATGAAGCAGAGATGCCATATGACCAATGGTGTTGGGCTTCTTGCTTTAAGAATGCCATTGCTATTATAGGACGTACTATTAGAAGGCAGTTGGAAGGCAGAAGGCAGCAGATTATTTTCTTCCTCACAGGAGTAACATTCAAAAGAAAAAAGAAAAAATAAATTGAAAGAGGTAATATACTAGAATTTTAAAGAAGACAACATGTTCATACTGGTTTCCTTGAAGCTTCTGACATTGCTGCACACAACATTTTCTAAACCTGTAAAAGCATCCTATAGATGAAACAATTACAAGGGGAGGAAAAACAGAGTGAAAACTTTAGCCTGAGATTAGTTATGAATATTCCACGGCCTTGCTGAAAGGATATTTCAGGTGAGTCTCGATAGCAATCTGCTTTGTATCTGGTCTCATTAAATAATTTCAAATTAATGCCTTGGTTAATGAAGCAGGCATTAAATTTGCACTTAAAACTGGGATGGAAGGGACAGCAAATATGCTGGAGGAATAAAACCAGTGATACCAAACTGGAGAAATGCTTCAAAGCCAAGTGCAATTGCTTAGAGGTGAGAACAAACCTCTGCACACAAGCAGTAGAAAGAGTCATGCAAGACAAGAAATTCGTATCTGAGAAAAAGTTCTACAGAAAATCTAGGGTGTTTACAGGATCATAATCTGAACACGAGTCAATGATAACTTGCTGTTATGAAAAGCGTGCCACAGAAGGATGAGTATAAGCTACAAGGTGTAAGTAGTACTCTCCAACTTTTCTAGCAGTGCTAACATTTTAGCTAGAGTACTGTATTGGGCACTGGATGGCAGTATGGCAAGAACTAAAACAGCACAAGAAGAATAATTAGAAATAGAGAGGACCCGACTTTTCAAGACAATTGAATGAAATGGGGTACTTTAGCCTGAATAGGAGAAGGGAGAGGCAGAATATAGTAACAGCCTTCATATGTAAAAGTCAACTACAAGGAAGAACAAGAGAATGATTTGTGAAGTACATCTGTGAAAGATGAAACAAGAAGTAGTGGGCTCAAATTGCATCACAATGCTCAGGCTAGAGCTTAGAAAAGCTTTTGTACAGTAAGGACAGTGAAACAACGATGAAATAAATTGCAGAGGAGAGTATAGTACTTCCACCTTTGGAGTTATATTAAACAGGATGGCCAACCATTTATCAAGAATAATAAAGAGAGCAAAATAAGATGACTTCCTGAGTTCTTTCCAGCCCTAATTTTCTATTTCTTTACACTTTCAGCTACTAAGTTTCCATGATTCAAAGACTAGTTCTCTAGTATTCTGTTCTCCCAGTTAAGTCTTTCTCTTCATATTCAAAAATGCTGTGACTTTCTATGACACTGACTAAGCGCAAGGAACTTGTCATGAATATATAAGGACAGGGAATTTTCACATGAGTAGCATTTAAACATTAAAACTTATTCTCAGAAAACCCAACAGTGTCCCAGCCACTACTTGTTCTTTTGAAATCAAAAGGCAAAACTTATTTTCTCTTGACAGTACTTTTTTACTGTCATTTTTACAGCAGGGCGTACAAGGCAGTAATTTTCTTTAAAAAAAACAACAAACAACCTTAACAGGCATTTTTGAATTCAGATTGCTGAAGGAAAGGAGACAGGAAAAATGGAAAGTGCCCTACAGGGCCATAAAAAAAATAAAAACACATGCAAATACAACATTGCTATTTGAAAATATTTTTTCTGCTTTTAGAGCAAATAATTTAACTGAGAATAAGACACTTTGAAATCTCTCAGCTTTGTATCTGTAAATATTTTTTAAAAATTAATCACATATGATGCTAATACTATCAACGTTCTCTGAGGCATGCAAAATTTAATGAATTATCTTTCCACTCTTATTGGCCAGTGAAAACAAATTTTCTGACTGTTCATAAAAAAGTATTTAGTTGTGGTAGCTCTTTTTTTACTCACCATTATAAAATGAAACAGTCTTTTCCATTAAATTTCACATGCCTTCCATCTGTGTTTTTGACAACTCAGTTCTGATTAAGAAGCAGCAGAGTAGCAGCCAATATCCTTTTCTATTTCAAGAATTTTCTAAAGAGCCCATGGAAGTCAAGGCCTTTGGAAATCCCTGTTTGTTTATTTGCTTTCTGGATAACTATCCTGAATTGTGAAATATTTCTATAGTCCTTTATTCACTGGTAAAATGTTACTAACACCTTTTAATTTAGTGTCTCCAGCAAGCATTTAATTCAAATTTAGCAAGCCAGATACTGCTTTTTAATTAAATATAAGATGATTGTTAAAAGGCAACTTACTGAGCATTTAGAAGATAAATCTAATAGTCTTGTAATTAGCTCAAAATTACATAAGCAAGAAATGCCTAATCTATTCTTAGTAGCACATGGACTTTGCAAGGAATTTGCAGATACTTAATTAACTGTTATCAAAATAGCCTACAGCAAGACAGGTTTCTATTAATTGTTAAAATAGTGATACTTAATAAGCTTGTTAAATGATAATACAGTTAGGACAACAGACTCATTTAGTTTTTAAGTATTCCATTGTAATTCCCTCATATCTTTATCAATATACATTGCTAGTTTGTCCAAAGTAACCAGTGATTTTGCATTATTTAATTTTTACATTTGTAAAGAGGTTATCACTTTCAGAAGCAGCTGTTTAGCTCCTCTTAAGTATTGCTAGTCCATGTTCACTTTTGAAAGTTCTATTTGCAACAATGTAAGGTTTAGATTTTGGGCAGGGGGAAAAACCTTTCTAGGTTTTTTTTGTTTGTTTTTGTTTTTCACAAACCTAACACAAATCTTCTAACTTAGTGTCATAGAGTAACCCTATTAGAAATTCTTTCCCTCTCTTTGCCTTTCATTTCCCCTTCTTCATTACTAGAAAGAAGGTGCTTTTTGGGGAAGCTTAATTTTTTAGCACGAAGAAAACTTCAAGCAGTTTAGAGAGGCTATACTGGCACTGTACTTACTACTTCAAGAAGAATTTATCCTCCTTGGCTATGACTGTTTATGGTTTCTCCTGTGATAGTATTACCGAGAATACCCTCCCCTCTGTTTGTATTTTCAGCAGCATAACAAGGTCTGACTTAATTTTCTAGCACTGTAGATAAAACAATCAAGGCTGTGCTTATCACCAGTGGAAGAAAACCATATTGGTGGTGGTATGTAACTGTAAAGCCAGATTTCTGAGCCAGTGAAAGAACAGGACACTGTAAATCAATAGGTTCCCAGGCTAAAATGTCTGCTAAGTACCACTAAATGGTGTTTACAGATAGAAAAAGATTTGCTAATGCAAGAAACTAGCAAAGAAACAGTATTACATGGGGTTAAAACAAAACAACTTTGTTTACAGGTCAAAAGCATAGAAGTACCAATCTTATCACAAGTTTCTTAGAAGGATCAGGAAAAGAGAATGTTCACAGATATTGTTCTATTTACCCAGAAAATAACCACACCAAAAAAAAAAAAAACCAAACCCAAAAACTAACCAAAAAAACCCCACCAAACCCCAAAAAAGAGGATCTCCACAAATTATCTTCAGTCCATGAAAAAAGGAATCATATCTGTGTAAAAGGGATTTGAGAGGAAAACAATTGACCTACATAATCTTTTACAGTGAGGATTGACTTCCAGGTATATTTTCTTTGGAATGTCTTTTAGGACCCTAACAGTGAGAAATTACTTCAACGCAAGTAACTCTAGAGCAAAAGTATTTTGCTGCTTCTTTTTGGTTTTGCGATTATTTTTGTTTTGTTTGTTTATTAAAGACGTCATAGACTGGAAAGAGGGCACTAACCCATGGCCCCTAGCCACAGGAGGTTAAATTAATTAGAGTTAGAACACTTAGTATTATGCATTACACAGTATGCCTCATACATTACGCAGCACGCCTAATTCTGAAGAGCTCAGACTACAGTAGCTGTTAACTGTAAAGTGATTGTCACCAATAGTGTCTTTCTGTCTGTTGGGGAAACAAGAGAAGAGAGTACTTCTATCTGATACAACTGCAAAAAGGAAATAATCTTTTCAGGAGCCAGTCCCTTCACAACATCTGACAAGCAGGTAACTCCAAATTAACAACAGATTCTAGTCTGACAGATTCCATCACCAACAGATGGATAGCTTGCAAGTTAAATGAGGAACAGTGAAGAGACTGATAGGATCTTAAGTCTGCATTGTGCATGCCAGTCTGAATTATACTGTGCATTTGGAAAAGTATTCTTACTGTTTCATAGCACAACAAAGCTGGCTGTCCTGGCAATGCCCTGTAGATCACAAATGACAATGCCTATTCAGATTGCATATTGATGTATACCATTGCTGTAAATGGCATTTATTATTTCAGAAGTAGCATGCGAGTCAGTGATGTGGTAATTCATTTAATTTGTTTAACCTATTTAATATACTGGAGACACTGTGCAAGTACTTATCAGTCCATTAGTTGCTACAGTTCTAGGGTCTGTTCCATTTACAATTAAGCCCATTACTTCCCTAAAATGTTGGACAGAAGTCTTCTACAAGCAACTCTTTATGATCTCAAAGAGAGAGATAAGTACATCCAGTACCATCTATAGTAAATGTAGTTGCAGCAGAAATAAAATATATGTATGTGAGTGGGGAGTTGGGGGGGGGAAGATAAGGAATAAAATGTAGCTTAAGTTTTTATCTCCTGGCTTTTGAAGTTTGACATCAAGAATGTTATAGGCAGCAGCTCAAATATTTCATTTAACAACATTTTTGAGAATTAATTTTATAGCTTTTTAGGATTGTTTTAGTGTTTTTAATAGCTCGTGTCAATAGAGGCGAGAGTTTTGTGAAACAGCTTCTGAAGTTTTGCCACAGAGGGCCAACTTCTCATAGAGAAAATTGTATCTGAGTGGAAAGTATAGTTGCTGATGGAGAACATTTTACCTGCAGAGAAGCACAGATACTGCAAAGCAGGTTTTATCTGCCTGCTAACAGAAAAGATTTTACCTGGTAGTGAAATGCAACTACTGACAGAGAAGATTCTACTCATCAGCAGTTGAACTTCTGTGGCGCATAAAACTTTTTCTGTCAGACACTGCACATAAATTCTCCATTGTAGGATAAAATCTAAGAAAAAAAAAAAGGATTTGCTGATGAAGCTTGTGTGCATTTGTATGATGGGAGGAAAGAGTTCATCGGTTCACTGCCAGCTAAGACATACATTTTCACCAACTGAGAATCCGGCCCAGTAACGTATTACACACACAAATAAAGCATTACATCTCAGAGCAGAAGCCAAACCAGTAATAAACTCCAGAGAAGTAATTTTATTATGCAAAATTTAATATCAGTGCTGTAATAACTTCATTTTTTAGAGCAGTCATGTGGAAAAAAGGATGCTTAATTGTTATTGCCATAGGCTGGAGAACCAAGATGACTGGCACACGAAGACTGAAACGAAGAGCCCCAAAGCAGCCTTAGGTTAATGTATCTGGGTCTGTTTGTTTTTCAGCCTTGGGTTATCTTCCTAAACTAGCCATACCATTTGCATCTCCAAATTTTTCTATGAGATGATTGTGTGAATGAAGTATTTGTGTGGGCACAAAGTCTCTATGCTTTCAGTAATCCACTTGGAAAGTACAAGTACTCACTGGGACACAGATGAATATGCAGGCAGCTGGCAGAGCAGTACGTGGCAAAGTCTGAAGAAATGTCGTTATTTGAAGTAGAGATATCGATCAGTAATAAAGACCTTTGTCTTTCTAAATGCATACACTGTGTTTGATTTCATGGGTTTCAGGCAGCTTTCCACTTCCCTACAACTGCTAAGCAACCTGCTCCTGTGCTTTACTTTTAAGCAGAAAATGCACAACTGCAAAGGTAACCACAAATCTTTCAGACTGTGAAATATACATATAAAAGGCATTTCCCACTATTCTAGATTTCAAATTCTTTTCACGTAGGCTATTGAAAGAGATGAAAATGGATAAATGTGTAGCCACCAATGGCGTCCGCCTCTCACTTTATAGAGAGCTACCATTTCATTAAGTTTGAAGTTTTTGAAATAATATAATCATAATGAAAGAAAGGAAATAAAATTCTCAGAAAGTTCTCAAAGGAGTATTAAAAGATGAGATTTGAATAAGACTGATCAAATGTTGGAATGGAAGATGCAGATAGGTCATAAGCCTTTGCTTTTTTGATTGCCCATATTGTCTCGAAACTGTTCAGCAGAACAAAGAGTTTTGTGGATGAAAGACTGGTGTGAAGAAACATGAATGTCAACTTGAGTTCTGAAAGACAGTCTGCTAATGAAATATTCTAAAAGTCATTTTCAAGGTGGTAGAAAGTTCTCACTGATGTGCACCAATGCTTCTGATAAAAAGCATCAAATAGTTATGCAAGTACTGGCTTTTAGGTCTGAGAAAATAAAGAAATGCTTGTATGACTCCAGATGTTGCAGAAACGTATTTATTTTTTATACTTCCAGAGGATTAAAAACAGTAATTAGGATGTTTGTTTAGATTCTAGTTTAGGCATACAAAACAATTCTGGATCAGTTAATTTTCAATAAAACAAAATAAGATAATGTATAGTGCAAACCGAGTAGACTGAAAATAAAGACAGATCCCAAATGCATTTTTAGTTTAAGAAAAAAACACAATGCACTATTTATTTGTGCAATAAGTATAACAAGTATAATTTGAGACAAACAGTAAATAATACATTTGGCTGCTCCTAGTAGGATAGACTTCTGAATCTGACATCGTGTGATATTTAATAGCTTCTTCATAATAGAAGTTCATAAGAAAGAAAGATCTAAAAGCAGTAAACAAATTTCCAACAGTTCTAGGTGAGCACAACTTATTAAATTTTGGAATATGAAAGTCTCTGAAGTAATACTGCCAATTCCCATCCTCTACAGGGATTTTCTTGTGCACTTGAACTAGCTTCTAAAAAACTTGCTTCATTTTTGATTTCTTGTAGGGCCAAATTTTAACAGCACTGAAGTGCATAAAGGGGAGGCCTTTATTACCTTGAGTACCCATTGCTTCTGCCTTGGCACCCTTTCTCATTAAACTACTGAAGTAAGACTGTAAGCCTGTAACCTTGGTGTGATGAGCTGTCAGAAAGACCAGATCCAGGGAAGATATTAAATACCTAAAGGAAAATCTAAGTAATTTTTTTGCTTTTAGAACAGAACATTGAAGCAAGCAGCAGTGCTGCCTGTAGTTATCTAAACCCTTTAAGTGACTTTTAGGAGGTTGCTTGTATTCATCTCAGGGAGAGCCCAGCTACCTCAGTGTTTACATGGCTAAGACACCTCTGCACTCAGCTATGCTTGCTCCTGACTGGCTTTCAGAAGCAGGGAGCTCAAAATCATCTGAGGCACTGGAACTTGCTGGCAGATGCAGAATACGCAGACCATAAACCAGCAGGAGAAAGTATGCTATAGAATTAAATTGCAATGATCACTTTGTTGCCAAATACAGTCAAAAGAGAGGTGGTTCATACTCAATCCAGTAATTAACACACTCTGCAAGAAGTGAGAGACTCTGTCAGAGTGGCTGAAATCCTACCTTTGTTACCTTCCAGAAAACCCTAGTGACCAAGATAAGGCTACTTAAAAACAAGGGGGAGTCATCCCTACCCCATCTTGCTTAAGCAATTTCACAGTGTAGCAAAGAAATCAAGTTTAAATAGGTCAGAAAGGAGGTACATGAAATCCGATTCTGAACAGGTGAAGGTAAACAAGATAGTGAGATGTGTAACTCCACTGTTACCCTCAGCATAGCTCAATAGCTAATGCTGAACAGCTGCCAAGTCAATGTATTTCTTACCTTGAATCACATTTGAAGGCACCTAGCTCTTGCTGTGCATTCTATAGGGACCTGGTCATCCAAGAAAGAGCTCTGAGCTCCACACAGGCAGCCTCATTTTTGTTATGCCAATCTTTGTAAAATTTGGTTTTAAGTCTGCAGCCCACAGCTATTTTCTTTTGCTTCTATTTTGAGAATGTCATAAATATATAATATCTCCTCTTGTTTGAGTTACAGCACCAGTTTTTATTCCTAGAGTCACTATCTTCCGTTAGATTATGGTAGTGCATAGGTTCTTTGTCCCAAAACAATTCAGCCAGGTTTCAAAAAGATAATACGTATTGTACGCTAATGGAATAAAAAAGTCTGTACTTGCTTTTAACACGTATCCCTTTGGAAACAGGAAATGACTAGCTGTTATTGGCTGCTCTCCCTTATGATTTAGAAGAAGAACTGTAGGAAGGCTTTGCTGAATGGCCTTTGATTTTCTGTCAATGCAGTTTTGCCAGAATTTTAACCGAGGTCCCATAAGTGAAAGTAAAACATTAATCTGCTCAGTCAGTCAGTCTCTGGATAAACCTCAGAATCTGAAAAAATGTTTACAACAAAGATATCATAACCCTTTGAATACTTAAAAGAAAGATAACAAAGCAAGTAATTCCCTATTTAAAACTAGTTAAGATGCAATAGTATTGTTCTGAATGTAGATGAACAAATAAACGCCAAAGATAAGTGACAGTTTATATTTTCAAGTTACTTAGCCTTTTTCTTAAAACCTAAATGAAATATTTAACTCTCTTCAAATGTGTGACACCATCCATCACAATTTTATAGTTAGACACATAATAATGTATAATCTCAGCTTGCTGTCCACTTGTAAAAATGGGAATAGACTTCGAGAAATAAGCAATTTCCCAACAGAAAATTGGAAATTCTGCCAACCAATTCCAGGTGACCTGCCATCAATCAGTGTTAAATTCTCCTGAGCTATTGCTGAAGAGTATTGCCATTACTGACGGGCTTCACCTGGTGACTAATGGCATATAACAAATACATTCAAGAACTATAGAAATCCTAAGAATCTGTAATTGTCAGTTAACGTCCAGCAAAGACCTTCTCAGGCAATTCAGAAAAAGAGTGAGATTTCTATAACCTCTAAACTACTCATTTTTATTATAATGGTTTTTTAAAAAATCAGCATGACTTGATGCCATGAAATTAAATTAAATCAGACTGCAAAAAAATTATTTGTTGCAGGAGGATTTAATGTAAATCTACTTTGCCATATGCACTGAGTATGTGCAAGTGCAACAATTACTCTAAACCTGGACTTACATTCAAGTTTCTAGAAAAACTCTGTGTGATTAACAATTATGATTAATGTTTGAAGTGTGCTGTTCCAGGGAAATAGTTCCCTTCATTTGCCTAACTATATGTTTAGAATTAAGTAGTCAGGTGCTTTGGTTACCCGTGTAAAGCCAGTGTAGCTATGAATTACTTTACAGGTGAGAAACATGCTACAGACAAGAAATCTTGACTGTTCAGCCAGTACAGAGAGGCAGAGAGAAATTATGATGGATTTGTTACATGGAATCTCCAAGACAGGGAAATAGGGTTTTCACAGCTGTCAAAAACAGAATCCGTCAAGATTTAACGCTCTTTGTGAAGTATAGAAACTTTAATTTCCACTGAACTTTCAAATTAAAGAATAAAATAAAATTTAAAAAAGTAGTGGGAAGTGCTGCTGGGCCCGTCCTGGAATCAGATCAGATCAGGATGTCTCTTGTCCCTTAATAGCCCTTTCAAAGTCACTAATCCTGAGTTTAAAGGCCCACAGGACTGTTATCTGTGAAGCTACAGACACAGATCCAATGGAACAATTCTGCTTGCTTGATTTCTATGGGGCAACTCACAGGGGTGAAGAAAAACATGTCTATGAATATTAGCAAGACCAAAATTTATAAAACCGGCAACAAGATGGGTAAATAATCATGTGTTAGGGGAGCAAGAGACAGCAGTACCAGAATACATCTTTTTTCTCTAGATCTGCTTCATGCTGTGCTATGTTAGGATAACAACTGTGGGTTTCTAAGATAAGTACTGCAACATTTTAATTCATGGTGAAAAACTGTATTATAGTTCTAATATCCATAGGACACCGGGCCACTCCCAAAATAGTGCAAATCAACAAAAAAGAGGAGATGAAAATATTTTATATGCATTCAGTATCTGTTTTGTCCAAAAAGGCGGAAGACAATAAAGGCAGAGATTTAGATGTGAGCAGAAAAGAAACAGTTTTAAAATCCTTAATATTTGAAATAAGAAGCTTCCTCATGCCCTTCACCATGGCTCAGATAAAATGTAGACAGAAGAAGGTATCTCTACATAATAGAGACATCTAGATTTCCCCTGTATGTATGTAACAGTGGAGATTTCATCCCATGTGATACTGATGGTTTAGGAATTCTAGTTTTGTTCATAACTCATTATGTGCAGCCTTCTTATCCCTTGACCAGCCAACCAGCAGTGATAAGAGCTGAACAGATTCTGAGGTTTTCCAGAATTACAGAACAGAAATCTTCCCTCAAGCAGAGCAAGAGCCTTTTGCTTTCAAATGAATGTCACTTGATTCATTTAGTCAGGGTTTACTTGCTGTTGATTAGGTTAAATGCAGAAAAGTAAATTTTCAAAAGAGCAGCCTATTTCTCAATAAACACAGGAGTTGCTATGATGGGTTGCAAAGTTATCATGCACATTCTTTTCTGTTAGAAAAACATGTATTAGTGGGTTTGCACTCACAGGTCAGTGCCAGTGAGGGCAATACCAAGAGCAGGTGTTGGTTGTGTATATAGGACTGAAGTAATGCTTCAGTCTTCATTCTGAGGTCTTCATTCTCAAAGTCAGGACACGCTCAGCATTTCTTAAAACTCTGTGAATAATCAGATCATCTTTGCAATGTTTATTGACTTTCTCACTGCATCCCTCTGTCAGAGGTGTTACTTACAGCCATTTTACATATGAAGTACAAAATAGAGAGGTGCTAAGTGGAGAAATAATTAGTATCCAAGAGTGGGTCTAAGTCCCTTTGACATACTGAGAAATGATACATCCCATTGTCTCTATAGTTTGCCGTGCTCTCTCTTGAGTGCTTAACATAATTTGTAAAAGAAATCGGCTTAAATTTAAATGTAGAGACTTAAAATAGCCTTAAATGCTTAATGGCAGATTGAAAGATTAAGGAATACAAGTAGAACTATATTGAACAAAATAGCATCTAAGATATTAATTTAATTACCAAGTCTCCTCTAAGGGTTCAGTAACTGATCTGTGGTAGCATGGACTTAATTTTTTCCTCCAAGTTCAGAACAGAGAGGAAGCAGATGACATGATCTTCTATTATTCTCTAGATATATATCAATGAACACTGTGTTGCTGTATTTCATAAAACAATGGTCCTTCAAGTTTTAATATCTTGTCCCAAGATGTTTTCTGAGAGTACCATCACTAATGGAACTCATTGAAAGGCTTCAAACTGAACATATATTAGAAATTTTCCTTTGAAATCACAATTTCTGGGATAATTGCTCTTTTTAAAATTTTTAAAGACAATTTAAAATATATTGCTCTTTGCTGAGTTAAACCCTGGCCTGTCAGATACTAACTGAATGGCTCCCTGCCATTAAGCAGCCTTAAATATTTTCAATCTGTTCTGTAAATGCCTGTAACATATACTGCTGTTCACCGAGTCAGTGATGCTTCCAAATGACTTTTTGTAAGACATGGACTTTGCTTATTTGGATTACTTTAAATCAAATTAAATACAACTATTTATCTCATTACTGTTAAAAACCTGAAGTATTAACACATTTCAACACATTGCAGTTTTCAAAACTCGTTGAATTCTGACCATGTAAGTTCCATAAGTAAAGGATGAATTGTCAGTCACTGTAACTGGGTAAGTTCCACCGATTACACAGGAATAGCAGGAGTGTAAACCAGATGATTTTTAAACAGCTCTAAAGAGATTTAGATCTGTGAGTAACAGATCTGTATATGACAGGATATATGTAAGAGATAACCCTAAAAAAGACCTTTCTTCTTATGAATACTTGTACTAAATTCACAGGAACAGCTCAGACAAATGCATTCTACTGAGCAGGAATAAAAATAGGCCGGTACATGCTGTCATCTGAAAGAAGAAATACGCAGGTATTTTCATAGCATAGTGCATTTTTACTGTATTAAAGAGAGTTTGCCTTAGAAATTCAAAGACATAGCATTGCTTATGACATATACTAATTAAAACTACTCGAGCCTGGAGGTACGTGCCCACTTCAAGCTTTATGAACCTTTTACAAAGCCCATCAGGCTTTTCAGGCCTGGCCCATATTGTTCACACATTGCATACTAGCATTGCCATCTGTGACACTTCACAGCCATGACACATAAGAAGGAGAGAATGAGCATTACAGTTCACAAAGAAATATGTGCTATGGATTGTTTACAAAAATAAGCATATACAAAAAACTACAGGAAATAGGTCTCTTTACACCTACAGTCTGGGAGGAAGACACATCTGACACATCTCATAGCAAATTAATATGGAAATTATAGGAATACTTTAGCATTATGTCATTATGCAGAATTATGCCATTTCTGTTAAAACACAGAAGTTAGTGATAAACATTGGAATATAACAAAGAGTTTAACTGAAATATTTTCTCAAAGTATTACACTATTAGGGAAATCTAGATTTCCTGAAGGTATAAACTGACACCCATACTCATGCTAAGTAGAACCTTACTTCATGAGCTGTCTCACTGACTTAATAGACTTTTTCACTGAAGAATTTCTTAGAGTGGTCTGGAGGCCTGTAAGCAAGCCCCCACTTCTTAATACACAAAGACTGTTTCCCAATCCTTCCTCAGTTGGCAATTTATTAATCAAAGGCAGAACAGCATTAAAAAAATCCTGCAGCATTGCCAAGCTTGAAATAAGTGATTCTGTTGTTTTAAATACAAATACTGAGATGTGGTTAACCACTTTGCGTGGAAGACATTCCCCTTCCTTGAAAAATGCAGAAAAGAAAAAACACTAAAGTAGTTTTGATAAATGCTGTCATTCTCTAAGGAAATTTAGGAATTAGAATGCTATTAAATGGAGCTACTATATATCATCTTTGAGTTTTCATTTCTTCCACAATGGAAACTGCCGTTGGGAAGATGACAGATGCTGATCCCATGAGTATGTTAAGTGGCTCAATTATGTCCTTCTGAGTAGACTGAGGCAATGAAAGCCAGAGACCTTGCAGTCCCCTGGCCTACTACTTCTGTAGTAACTTCTTCCAATCCATTAAAATAAACAAGCAAATAGCTCTACCATTCCTCACACATAGAGAAATTTCTGTGATTCAGTAACATTTCAAATATCAAAACATGTTTGAAAGTGTATATTCTAACCACAAATATTTTGAACATAATAGTAAGTTTGGCCTAACCTTCACCTTACATCACTGCTATCAGTGTCACTGCAGCTGATTTCCAACCTGCTAAATCCAGACAAGGTTATATGTAGTTGTCTCATCTCTTTCAACTGGCCCCTCCCAGCATGAGGATACCACTGGTCTGTGGGCTGGCCATGTGGCACCTTCAGGATTCTGAATAACTATCTGTAATTACAAGCAAGCAGGAATAAACAGCACAGTATCTGTTTTGCATTGTAACTGGTAATACCCTTCAACAGGGACAAACCAATCTGGAAAAAAATTACAGTAAAGGGACACATAGTCATGATGGAAGAAGAAATATAAAAGAAAGTCAAGACAGCATAGTGTGAACAGCAGTGTTTTGAGATTTAAATATCAGAGGGTTTAGGAGAGTTATCTGTTCAAAAAATGAATGGAATAGAAGTTTAAAGAAGTGAGAACTGTTCTCTAACCCATAACAGCACGGCTTGCTTCGTAATGGCCTCCACTGCAGTCTTTCATTGAGCCACTTGCTATTCTCCTTGTAGAATATTTTGTAAAGCTGCATCTTTTAAAGTCCAGAAAATAATCAGTGAAGCAAGATGCATTTCCTTTAGAAAGAGGAATTAAACTCCATGAAGCCATCTAGCTCATGGTTGAACAACACACTGTAGAGCTGAATATAATGAGGCTACTGTATAATGTCACATTACAAAAAACTGTGCAACACTATAAAAAAAAAATCTACAGAATTCTGATAATACAGGTCCCTTTCCATCTGCTAAAAAAGGTTCAGAAGAAAACTAGGAAATGGATTTAGGCATAGCAATCTTACAGCTCATGTTACAGCTCATGTTAATTAGCCAGTTTTTCAGTCAAAATATACACGGTGAAACACTCAACTGAGATTCTTTAGAGATTATCAGAAACTGAGTATATGAATTGCACATGCTGTTATAAACTTCCTTCACTATAAATTAGCACAACTATGGAGAGCAAAATCATGGTTATTTGATTGCTATTTTTTTAAAGTGACCATTAATTAACCCTTCATTTGTAATTTCATTAGTTGCCTGCAACACTTTAGCCTTGAAAACTCTATTATAAGAGGAATTCAATGCAACTTCTAAATGGGTAACTCCTGAAATGGATGTTGAGTCTAATTATTTATTCATAATCCTGAATTTAGGGCACCTTTGATTATCTCAAACTTTAGACATAAGTGTGATGATGAATCAGACTTTTTCCTGGCCTTGTATGTCTGAATCATTTGGAGGCTCACCCTAAGAATAACCATACAAGAAGGCAACAAAAATCAGTTGCTTATTAGACTGCAATAAAAATGGAGTAAGCAACAGTAAATGACCCTGATGGCAAGAGCCATTTTCCTGTGCAGAAACCACCTCCACATTTACAATTAATGTTTGACCATTTTTCTTCTTCTTTATTTGAAATTTGAAAATCCATAGCCTTTTGTATCCTGCATTTTTAGAGGAAGTATAAAAAATCCCCAGCAACTAGAATATACTCCCACAGCACTGAAAAGAGAAGCTGGCTACCTGAGTCATCTACACCCAAGAAGGTTCATGCAGTGTTTTCCCTAGGCCAGGCCACAGATGTTGTCTTCTTACATGGTGACTTCCTGGTACAGCTACAAACATAGTTCATTATTGATCTGTATCCCGTTCTGTATCAGGTAAGAAGATACAGTTTGTTCTGTGTCTTAATAGGCACCAGGATGTGGACTGTGAAAGGCAAGTGTTGATACGAAATTTTTAAGAGTTCTTACAATGAAGCAGTACTAGTGACATAGATCTTCTAATCAGGCATTTAGTAATTTTGCTTTGCAGCTTGGAAAAGCTCTTTCATTTGAATTCACCTCCTAGGAACTGTGTGTCAGGCAATTATTCTCTACTAGAAGATTTCAAAGTCCAAGCAAATTAAATGGGTTCTGTTCTTAAAGTAATACTGCCCTCAAAGCATCATTACTGTTGTTAAGAAATAGCAAACCTGAAGGCACAAAGATTTCTGTTCTCTCCTCTGAATACAGGTGCAATTCCTATTAATGTTATTGGCAACAAGGTGTGCCTATTTACGGATCTAATGTAGAGTTTATCTGGATGAGGAACACAGCTGAATACTCATAATTCTGAAAGAACACCACTAAAAAGGAAAACTGAGTTCAGTTTCCAGAACACTGAGACTTCTGAATTAATTTAATTCAAAATCTCACTGAAATAGAAAGTAAATGATTGATTTTCATGTCAGACATTCAAAAAACTTATGGTCATGTACAATCAGCTGGAACAAATGCCCAAAATACAGGCCAACTGGAAGCCTACAGACAGGTTTGATATACAAATGTACCAAAGCAGTCTGAGGAATTGTAGGGTGGCAGTCCACTTTTGCAAAGATGAACCATTGCCCAGAGAGAAGCAGCACAGCCCTAAAAAAAAGCACATGCAGCAAGCATCAAGAAAGAGGTTTTAACAAGTTGGGTACATTTTAAAAGTGTCACAAGGGACATCAGGCACAGAAATCCTTTCAAATGGAACATATTCTTTAAAAACACCTTCTGAAATCCTTGAATTAGAAACTGTTCTTCTAAGTAACCTCTCTAGCAATATTATTCCACTTCAACAAGAATCAAAAGAAAACAATGTCTAGGTTTATTTGAGAGACTGCAGAATTTCTGGGCCATTCGCTGGTAAAAAGATCTATGGCAATAGAAAGCCAGCAACGGAATTCCAGCTTCTAATCCATTACAATCTATGTTGCTAAAACACTACTTAAAAAGGACAGCATTTCTGTTGATCCCATAAAGAACCAATGCCATAATCAGACAGGTTTTCAATGCTGTAACACTGCTTCTGTCACCCTTTCTCAGCCAGGTTCACAAAAGTGATACGCTTCCAGCAGTTGCCACTGAGAACATGCAAGTTGCAGGCTGTCAGTCTCTTTTTCCATTTATTTCTGTTATTTCTATGCCCACCCTGCATATCTATTCAGTAATGACATAAACTAGGTTGTGTGGTACTGCAGTCACTGTGGCTATGAAAACCTATGATTGATTAGACAGTTTTGCCTCTGTAAAAATTTTCTTCACTGTTTTCTGGAGGACAGGATTTATGCTTTTACTAGCTTATAAATTGTTTGCATTCTTTACAAAAAGTATGAAAAATCTGGCATAGTCAGTTTACAGGTATTGTCACCTGTTGGTAATCTTTAGATTACAGTTTTCCAATTAACTAGCTAGATATTTAGGTACAATTTCAACTCCACTAGTAGCACAATCTATATTTTAATGCCATTAAAGTGAAGAAGATAAGACACAAGATAAACGTGAAGGTACTTAAACATTACTCTCAAAGGAAACTTAAGATAAAATTGCCAAAAGCTTCTCAGTAATCAGAGATCTCGAAATTGTAACGTGAAGAAAGGCTGAATGAAGGGTCAAATGTAAAGAAAAAGGACACTAAAAGACAGCAATACAATAATTGTCTCCAAAACCATGAAAAAACATTTCATGAGGGAAAATGGACAGTTGTTCTCCATGTGCACTTGGAATAGGATAATAAACAATGGGCTTAAATTGCAACAAAGAGGGGAGAGGATGATACCAGCCCCACTGAAGGGCTGGTAAACTGTTAGAATGAACTACATGGACAGGCAGTGCAGCCTTTAGCACTGCAAGTTCACGAACAAATTAGATGAACTATTACCAGAAATTGTTTAGACAGAGCTGATCCTACCTGGGGATGGGGACAATGCACCAGATGACCTCTTTAGGCTCCTTCTGTACCTATATTCCATTACATTACTATTTCCCACTATTAGTTCCCAAACTCCACATTTCCAAAGGTATGAAGGCATGTGTAGAGCAGAATAATGGGAAGGAGGATCATTTCACTTGTCTTCATTTAGTGGCACTTAGAGGCTTTCCAAACCATCTAGAAGTGTCCAGATCACTTAAAAGCAGGCTTTCAGTCAGCTAAGTAGCACTGAAAATCTTATTCGAAGTGACTATTCCAAGTGTACACAAAAAGCATCTAATGATGGTACCTGGGTACTGTCCTAACTGTAGGAAAGGCCAGACTCAGCTGAATAAAATTGTTCCTGTTATTAAAGTTAACAGTAATAGAAACACTTAACTAAATGGAGAGCATATTGCCAGAATTGTATCCAGAATGAAAGGAATTCCATCCTTGAATACCAATATTGTTTGTTTCCTATGCTTTCAAAAAGCCAGCATAAGATAGAGATAAATATAGGCAAACAGCTGTAAGTATTTTCTGAAAGTACCTTTGTGCAGTATGCCAGAACCAGCTCCTAAGTATGTGTTTTATAAAGGATATCATACCTCACAAATTTAAGTTAACTACTGTCAGAGATGAGGACAAAAGTTCTGCAGGGCAGGGTGTCATGCCTATCGTACTTTCACAGCAGCTACTGTCAGAGACTAGGTAGTGAGGTAGCTAAAATTTGGGCCATATGGCAGTTTTTACGCTCCTACAGCAGCTTTGCCTCATGAAGTTCCTTACGTTCCTTCCAGATGTTCTGTGAAGTTCACCTGTTTTCGAGCCTGTGCAGTATCAACCACTCAGTCACTGATTCCAATTATATCTCTGCTTAAAACCAACTCTTTCCACCCATCTTCCATTCTTCTTGCTCTTTCTTTCATTACTACACGTACAAACAGAACATAAATTGTTGATTGTTACTCAGCCAAACTCCTGTAAGCACAGTGACATTGCAGCAGTATCTGTGAATGATTTAAAAAGATACTTAATATATTTTACTGTGTGCAATGCCATAGAGCCTTGACACTTAGATATTAGTGTAATGCAAATAATAAACAATAATGCATCACCGTGATTAAAATTGAAACACCGAACAGTGCATTATACACGTGTAAAAAAAAGAAAAAAAAAAAAAGGTGGTTTAGATAGTAAACAAGGACACAGGAAAATCCATCAGGAGTCAAAGATAAGTATACGTAAAGCCATAAAATTACCTTGTGTCAAAACTAATTGAGGGAAGCAGCTCGTCACTAATGCAATTGTGCTTTAATAATCGAGATGGCATCTGCATGAGCCTGTGAGAAAGGCAGCTCTAAAAGACATAAATGAAAACTTTTCAAGAGATCAGGTTTATTCTCTCAGCTATTTGTGTTGTGCATGAAGCTGAAATAATTGGACGCATTGTTTCAAAACATAGTTTCTGCTTCAGTGGGTAGGAGAACCTCCTGTAGTTCAGGGTAACCCACAGTCTGTTCTGGGGACCTTCAAAATTCAACAGGTGGTCCCCGGAGAAACAACCCATGTCAACTCATCTCCTAGCTCTTTTCTACTCCAAATTTATGCAGTCTGTCAAGATTGTCAATGTGAAAGCCATTTAGATGTTGTCTTGCTTTGCATTTCCTACTCTAAAATGTTCCAGAAATGAATCCACTATCTCTGAACAGAGAATCGGTCTAAGAATTGGCAAGGACTTCATTTTGACTTTTATTAAGGGCTTATCAAGTAAAAAGGACTGGAACAAAGAAGAATAAAATATTTTATTTCCCCGCCCTCCACCTAGTCTGAATGACAGTCCTTTTGAGGTCAGTATTGCTTAAGCCTGTAAAATGAAAGTGCTACGAATCACAATCAAGTAACTGTCAGGTGCCTTATTAAATTTCATTCAATACCATACAAAATCTTAAGGGACCATCGCTATCTTCCAATTTAGACAAAGATTAAATAAAAGCTGATCAAAGATTTATAGAATTCTAAAGTGATACTAAACACAATGTGCTATGCCTGGAAAGCTTTCTCTGGTACAAAGAAGTCAGAAGTGGCCTGCTTTAATGGTTTTATTTAAGCACCACTTTACGTTGGAGGAAAGGATCAGCAGTTTACAACCACCTTACACAATTAAAATCTCATAATTCACAGTCTAAATCAAGTTTACACTGACACTAGGATTCATACTGTTGGCCAGATAGAATAAAAATCAGTAACAACCTCAACAAAAAAGACATTATCATTCTTCTTTTTTTTTTTTAATTCAGAAAAAAGCCAGAACTTCACTTTTGGTGGGTTCCCAGACTAGCAGTTTTTGGCCTATGTGCCAACAAAGAAATGTACAGGTAAGCTATGAAGGTTTCCTAAGTGCAGGTGGTAGCAGTAGTCACTAGAGTATCTATTTTCAGCATTGTAATGTATCAGGATTATATCCATCTATGGTAAAGTATGACACGCAATCATAACCCTACTATATTGAAAACATTACCAGGACATATAGGAATGAAAAAGAAGCAATGAGAAGAGAAAGGTGCATTAAAGAGAGAAGTTGATTAATACTGTCTTTTCTTGCTGCTGAAGGAAAGAACTGAATAGGAAGAGTCACAAACAGAGAAGAGTCTGCCTTACATGTTTAGAGAGAAAGTTCTCAAAACTGTGTTTATTTGTTTTCAAGGCAACCAGGTTCTTTACACTGTAGAGTGTTCCAGTGTTCATTTACAGCAGAAATCATGCTTCTATAAGAAAGATTTCAGCCTAAGGCTTAGCAAGAAATTTATGACTCTGAACATAAACTCGGAATTCTTCTGTGGTAGAATATTTTGAGAGTCAATATGCAATTACAGCAGACATACTAATTTCTGAAAAGGTTTTAATTATATGTAACTCAGATAATATTTTTACTGTTTTGTATATCTGGTGTACTTTCTTCTACTAGAGCTCTTTGCAACTTTAACACCCACAGAACTCTTTGTTAATGAGGTGATGCCAGGTGCTTCACTACTGGTGACTAAGTGTGCTCTTGAAATGTAGATCTGGATTTATTGAAAAATTAAACATAGGGCAAAGATACAA
Source organism: Falco biarmicus (assembly GCF_023638135.1). NCBI lineage: Eukaryota > Metazoa > Chordata > Aves > Falconiformes > Falconidae > Falco > Falco biarmicus. Next base: position 8,410,473 of record NC_079302.1, read on the forward strand.
AACTCAGATCCTTCCATACCTTCATGACATTGGTGCAGCTTCACTGATCTCAGACAGAGGTGAAAGCAAAGGCAAAATTTGCAGCACAAATGACAAACAACAGCACTTGTGACTCCTAAAAGTTATGGTATTTCAAAATCACTTTCAGATCCCAGAAGGAATATAGAGCAAGATATCAACTAAGCAATCTTTCTGTTAGCAGTCCATGTAGTTTACCATATTTCTCAACATACTTGGCACAAAATCATAAGAAGTACTGTCAATGACAGTGTTTATACCTGTAGTTCATATATAAGGTTATTCTGTTATCTATACATGATAAACGTAAACCGAGCTCCTCTGAAGGCAATTCAGAAATGTCAGCCACAAGGAAAAAAGACATTAAAGTGGTTTACACTAAGCATCTTTACTTTTTATTAACAAGTTAAAACTGAGAAACTTTCACCTCTACTCAATAACATTGCAGGTAATTAAGCTAATAACACATTGTCATGTACTTAAAAAGGAAGATGTAAAGTAAAATGAAATATAACAAGAATCGCTGCTCTGCTGATCACAATTTCAGTGTTGGTATCACTAATTCCTTTTGATACTACTTAAAATATATAATTTAGGATGTATTCTGAAGGGGCAAGGTAGCTGTATAAAGAAATGGATCCAACAGCAGTTAACAGCTTTCTTGTATATCATTTCAAGATTCACTTTGGTAATTTTTATAGAAATAGCAAAGATCAAGATTCTGATTGGCAGATTAAAAAATAAAAGTAGAAAAAATTAACTGAAGTGAAAACACATTGTATGCCACTCATTTATCTGCAAAAGGTTTTCTTTCCATTCTTCCCTTAATGCAGGATCTTCTCACTAACATTAAGCATGTGAATTGTAAGTACTTCTGAAACATGTTAATTTCCAACTGTCAGTGCCAAAGAAACCTCTCTGCAAGCCCCTCCGATGGGACTTGTGTCTGCGGAAGGAACTCCATCTGAATTCAGTACACTAGGATGGTTTAATATTCCTTTTTTGGAACATCTCCAAGGAAACAGTTAGAGATGAATAGAAATGAGACAAAAATTGGGAAATCCCATCTTCCAACTTCTGTTGTTAAGAGCCATCTTACAAGCCAAAACAAAAAAAAATACAACAATCAAACTCTCACAAAACCCAGGACACACGTATGGTGGGAATTTGGGTGAAAAATATACATGCCATGGTTTTCCTTCTTCTGGGGAATGAGGGATGAAGTTCTGTTATCTGGGTCCAACACAGGCAGTGCTTTTCTCATCATCTGTTTTTGCTTGCTAGAAAAGAATTAGAGGAGTCCTAAATTTTCCCTTCTACTGTCTCTTGGCTTCAGGCAACATGAAGCCCATTACTGCCCAAAACCAGAGAAAAGACATACAGAAATTGTCATGTATATTACAGCGAAGAAAAACCTATCCTGTATGTATGTATAAAAAATGTATAAAGAAAAAGCCTGCTTCTTGTTTTCACCTGGCATCTTTCCCACAGAAGCTGCCTCTTCTACCTCTGTTTGACCCAACACATTCCTTGTATACTCTTTTATTACATACATATTTGGATGGGTAAGCTGGCAGACAAAGGACCAGTGATACAATAGCAAAGGCAGGTGAATTCTACTTTGGCCTAATTTGGAGGCAATATGTAATGCATTTGATCTCAGCAATATCACTGGTCATGAACCCTTCTGTTCTCTTACTGGTATTAGCGCTGTTCCTTGCAAAGAAATGCCATTTTACCACATGATTTCCTAGTTCCTACCTCAGTTCCAGAAATGGCATTCAGCAAAATCCCACCTTGAAACCTGTACCCATTTTTAAAGTTTAACCCTATTATACAGGCCTTAGTCTAAGTTCCTGGAACATTCAAATGGCAATGCTGGGAATCTGCTGAAGAGGGCCAAACCAGTTTGAAAATGGGCTCTTGGTATAATATATGGACAGACAGGATTAATCACAGCTAAACAATTGGGGTCAAACTCTGATGGAGCAATCTTTCTTTGTTTCATTAACAATGCCCACTATTAGATAAGCATATACCTTGAAATTAAATCAATGGAACCTACATGGAGACCTTGATGTTAACTCTTTAGACAAATGAAAAGCCAGGCACCCAATGAAATTACTTGTGTTCTCAACCTGTGCTGTTTGACAGCTGCTAAATTTCTGACCTTACATAAACAGCTTCTATTTCAATTCACTTTGGGAATATATAAAAAAGAAACATTTGATATTTTTGATGCTGATTTTGTATTTAGAACTAAAAACTGACAGAAAAAAATCTTAAATGTAAATGAAAGTGAATAAACAACACATTCATGTTCATTAGGAAAATAAATCTAGTCCTGAAACATTTATGGACAATGTATTTGATAATAAACTTAGACAAAAAGATATATTTTTGTATTTTTGTTGTCCAAAGCTATCCGAAGGTTGAAAAGTACAGTGTAAAAAGTGTATGACACATTTCTAAGTATTTTTTGACGAATTAGACAGAAGCTATGAAACTACTTTAAAATAACAGCACATGTAGTGAAGTGAAAAGCCTTAGTTGGGCTTCAACATACTGACATTGCTTTCTTGCTTTCTTTTTGTTTGAAAGTGAAGTCGAATAACATATTTATTTATGTAATTATTTATAATCAATAAAACCAGTTGTAGAAACATACTCGCTCTGTAAAATCAAAGTAGCCTCATTTTTAAAGCACACTTAAATTTTCTAGAAATCTGTTTGAGATCTGTGCAGGGGCCTGCTTTTCAGTGCATGCTACTAGACATGATGGAGCAATTTTATGTGTTTCCTATTTTTAAAAGATAACTTCATATGATAGCTTAGCAATACTTTCAAATTGACCTTCAGTTCTCTGAATATATTGCTTTATGCATATAATCTTGCATCAACATTTCTATCACTTGTGGCATTTTTTAAAAATTTAAGTCCTTCTCCCACATGAAAATGAAACTTTTGAATCCCTACTGACAAATGAAGAGCTTATGCAGTATGTAAAAATTGCCAAAGAACCAAAGAATATTTAATAGAAAATGGCATCTATAAAGGACAAAGAAGCCAAGGCAGTCTCTTGGTAGCTAAAACATGTGACAGACCCATGGGCAGCTTCAAAGCTGCTACAATGACACATCTGCCAAGCAACCAGCTGCTCCTGCTAGACAGTCTTTTTTGTGACTTGGCATCCAGGTCTTGTGCTTGCCATTCAAAAGCAACAGAAAGAGTCACAGGCTATAGGGTGATAGCTACCCTTTCATATAACATATAACGTCTGTAAAAATCCCTGTGGAGATAGTGGGTGCTGTGGGGAGTGACATTTTTGCTCTAAAATGCTGATATAGTCATTCACAGAGGGGAAATTGAACTGAAAATTAAATCTATCATAAAAGCTTCTTTGTCCTCCCAATAAAGTATCTCAGTATTCAGAAAAGCTCCTGTGGCATAAAGAAGTACTATATTTTCATTCTTTTGAAGACAACTAAGGTACCAAAGATTAGATGGCTCAGGAAAGTTCACAGAGGGTGTCTGAAAGAGTAAGAATTCAAGTACGTCTCCCCAGAAACAAGCTTGACATGGTACTTAATAGATGATCCCTTCTTCCTACAAAGGATAAATCATTTCTATGTATAGCAAGAGGTTTGCCATACAGCCACCATCAGGAATGAAACCATTACAACTAAGTTAAATTATAGTTGCACAGAATCTCCTCTTAAAAGCCTTTCACAGTTTTAATGAAGGATCGTGTATTTCCTAGCGATTATATTTTATGCTATTATATACAATATTAAAGCAAATCCGTAATTTACTATTACGTTCTGTAAGACAATTCTGAGAACTTAGCCTCTTCTCTCAAACCTTAAAGAATTTGACAATAAGGGTAGGCCTAATTTGATTGCTTCAGGTTTATATATGAATTCTTATTTTATGGGTTCCTTGGAAGTGAATAAATTGCTGTTCAGTCCTCTGTAAACTTAAAAGCAGCATCACGATGGAAACATTTGGTGTTGGTGCTACAGCATGGATAGCCAGATTTAAAAGCTCATAGAAATTCTCCAATTCATTTCCAGCCAGGTTCATTCCCTGGCAAGAATTGATGAGGTGAACAGAACACCACCTACTCCCTCTTGCAGCTGTTTCTATCCACGCACTCACTTCCTATACATTCACTGAGCTAGTTTCTGTGTCTAGAGGGCAGCCTGGCATCAGCTTATTTGAAACATTTATATATTATATCACATACAGGGATATGGCAAGATTTAAATAAGACAGATGATTAAAAGACAGTAAGTGTCATGCATTATGTGAATATATGGATTAAAGTGTAGAGTGAAAAGTTTTTGGAGCATTAGTGTTCCAGAAATATTAACTATAAAACCATGTGAAGTACTGAAAATCATCACATTTAGTGTTATTCTATGTTCTTTCAGTGGAAAATTGAAAACTAAATAGTGGAGAAACATATCCCAGTTGTAGGAACAAATTATATATTTATAATTCTTTATTAGAATTTTCTGAAAAGACACCGTGCTTATAATCACACATAGGCAATGGAGGAGTTATGAAAGCTAATATTTGGTCTTACTATAGCCTTATTTATATTGCAGCAATTTGTAGGAACAACAATCAAGGATCTTCAGCTTGTATAAAGCTCTGAAACTAAAGAAAACATGAGAAGAGAGATGATGTTCAAAAATACACTGACATATTCATTGTCTTTGTTGTGTCACCTGTGTATTCCATTAAACGATGAAGGCAAACTGAAAATTATTTGTCTTCTAAAATATATGTACAGGAAATATTTAATCCGATATATGACCTATTAAATATTGCAGCAGTCTGAGAAATACTGAGAATTCCACTGGAAAACAGAGACAAGACATCATCTGGCAGGCTGACAGTCTTGACCAGCTGGGTTGTTCAGGTTGCTAGGTCCTCAAGTCAGGTAAGTCAAGATGCCATTTAGAAGGTAAATCCTACTGAGCTGTCCTCTCAGTTGCTACAGCCAAAACAAGTCTCAAAGGAAGTTCCTCTATGATAGAGATTCCCTGCTGTTGAATTCATCTTAGCTACTACTGCTAAAAAAAGATGTATTAGAGAAATGGGACACCTGGAGTATTTAAAGTTTGCATGACCTCATTGCCGTAAGATGCCTCCTCAGTAGACACTATTTGTTAAACCTTCAGACAATGCAGTGAGGATGCACAAAAAAGCCTGAAATACATTTCACAAGTACACTATGGTATTAGTAAAAAAGAAGATGCTACATCTTAAGATACAGTTCTAAAGCAAAATGACACAACTGAAGTATGATCTTCAGCGTGAGAAGAGGCAACAGGTAAGACAACAGGCCAAATAAAAGAAAGGAGGGATAGAAGACTGGGGTAACAACCAAGAGGGATGCAATTCCTGTCTTATAGCATTTTCTGCTCTTTGGGAGTTTTGCTATAGGATCTGAAGGAAATGATGTAGACCAATAGACAAGGCACTGCACATTTCAGCCATGGATAAGGATGCTGCAGTAATGAGGATGCCTGGTGAATCTCTTTGTGTTCAATTTATGGGAAGTTGTTACGTTCCCTGAAATAACGAAGGGGAAGTAGTAAGAAAAAAATGCTACGACTGCAACAAAAAGCTTGTAAGAAGGGCAAATAAGCCCCCCTGGAAGTTACTTAGATTAAGTTACCCTCATTTTGGGGAGCAGCTACTTGTTAAGAAAGAAAACTTTATTATTATGACTATGCTAGTTCGTTGCTCTGTTTTTCAAATTTCCTGATCTCTCTTTACTTTCAGTTCTGAAATACACATTGTCAGGAATTAAAATGATTAAACTGTGTAATCTGTTTATTCAGATCATATGCTGAAAAGTGTATTACTTCATATGTATCTACTGTAAAGTGATTCCAACAAAGCCACTAAACCAAAAATGAGCTCTCAGATAGAGGAAGACAATCAAAAATTACCTTTTCTTGATGCCTGTCTGCAGCTTCAACTCTCCATTGATAAACTGCCATGCAAAAAATCACCTATCTAATTATCTGTGGCATTTAAATCACACTTATCATAAAGGCAGGTGAATTCTTAGAAGCACTGCATTTTGACACGTATAGCCTCTGGTTTATATTTCAAGAAATGCTGCAGTTCAACAGGACTGTGACATACATGTGTCTGGGTTAATAAAAGATATTTGCCCGAGCCAGTCCGTAGCCTCAGCCTCTGACTTCTCCATAATCTGCTTCCCAAAATCTTCCATCAATATAATTATGTCCATGTTATTTCATGACACCAAGCCTGCTTATATCGGCTAAAGATCTGGTTCAGTTCGTCTGTGCCACCTCACGCTTTATCCATCTTTCAGGACACGTGAGAAATACAGATGTCCTGCATAAGGAAAAGTATGTACAATCCAATCCACCAACACTGTCAATATTGGCTACAGCTTACTAATTAACTTTCAAAAAGTGAATGAGCTAATTAGTAGGGCACACTAAATAGAATATCATTAGTCAGTCAGTCAATGTTTGTTTCCACTAAGTGAATGAGTAATTCCCACATTCTGGGTCACTGTCAACCTCTCAAATTTTCTTTTGGACTGCCTTGTCCTCTCACCAAATGTAAAACTGAAAATACTAACAACATGACCTGGTTCAGCTTACAGATCACCAGTGGTTATATTCTGGGAAAAACTGGAACAGCCTCAGTGGCTTGAGACTGGTTTCTGTTCCCTTCATTGAGAACAGCAAATGAGACCATAATGCTTTCAGGTTCCAAGAGACCTCAGAAGTTGTTCCAACAAATATCCCCATTTGGGGAAGTATTTATTGAGGTATAAAACTTGCAGGCATAAAGAAAGCCTGCTACTGGCACGTGACCTAAGGAAACTCCTTGAAGTGGTGCCTAATCTTTGCTGATTGGGAAGGCTCCAAGACATTTTGAGTGTGGTAAAGTAAATTTAAGATTACTGACACTAGGCTCACTTTACCTACTTATCGTTCATGGATTTCTCCAAATCGGTTTGCTGACCCCCAGCATGCAGCCAGACCACAGGTTGCAAACCATTCTGCAGATATGCAGAAACAATAGTACTATACAATATAATAGGCAACCCCCAAAGAATATGTTCAATTATGTTTCCACTGCAAAGTCTGCTACCCAAATTTCATCTCGTTTACTGTAGTGCTTAGAGCCTTACAGGAATGTCTCAGCTCTCTAAAGACTGTGATAGCTGAAGGTGTAAACACTTTTAGTCATGGCCTTTGCATTTTCACTGATAGCATATAATTGTTTATAGTACCCTTCTAATGCCAAAAAAAGAACAAATACTCAGCTGGAGACAAAGCAGAATGACAAAAACCTGAGGGTGCTTATGAGTCCTGCCATTCTCTTATTTTAGAATTTTTCTTGTACAAATAGTTTATTTCAACTGATATGAATCCTTAATGCCTGTGCCACGCAAAACATCCTGCTACATGCACATTCAAACATCACAGCAGTATTTTGAAAATGAAACATTTCCATTAGTTTAGATAACATCATCAAATTCAGTGGGAGAGAATGACTGATCCATATCAATACTGGCTAGTTCAAGAGTGCATGATGAAGCATCTTTTATTGATTAGTAGATTTGTTCTTGTGTATGGTATGTCCCAACATTCTTAATACTTCTCTGAAAAATTCCAGCAAGATTCAAAGAAATTCTTGATTTTGATAAATGTGTTGTCGAGCAAGGCTAGGCTTGCAATGTTTCTAACCATCAGCTGGACCCTATGTTCTCATTTCAGACACAAACATAAGTCCTAATATGTAATACAAAAAACCACCAAAACACATATACGCCTAGAAAAACTATGTATTTTGCTATGAAAGAGTTGGCATTCTATTAAAAAAAAAAAAAAAAGCTGTTACCAGCATACAAGGTGATCTCATTCTGAGCTCTTTACTAATTTATGTCTTTGTGTGTTATAGCACAGAATTATGTAGCTCTGCAGTAAATACAGGCACTGGAAGTCATCTTCAATGCACTTTCCATTATGATGCCTTGTTTTGGCTGCCATTTCAAAATTTCCACATAACATGAAATTGCACTGCATCACTAGGAAAGCCAAAGATAAAATCTTGAGATACAAGACCTTTTCTCCACCAAGCACAATGAAATAAGGGAAATTACAATGTCAATCAGTGGAGGTGAGAAGATCGGAGGAAAACATTCTTACATGCACTCTGCATAAAATAGAAATGAGGCTTCATTCAACCATTCCTGTTTTCCTAAGTTATTCCCTCTGCAGGACATTCATTAAGAGCATTTCCCCCACAACGTTGTCTACTAGAATGAACGCCAGTAAAGGGACACAAGAATACTTATTCACATTAGTACATAGGGAATTAGTTGCTAATGATGATTAGAATTTGTATAAATGATCAATAAACACTACACAGTTGTCAAATGTCTGGCAGAACCTGGAATCAGATCCTTGAAATATGTAATATTTTTTTGTTACACTATAGCTATCATAGAGGAGATAACTGTACATGATGCTGGCATAAAAATTTCAAACCTTTCCAATATGCGTCTTTAGGATTAAATGTAAATTTTTTCAAATGCTTGAGTGAAAATAGATTATCTTCAAGTACATAGCTGCTGGTTTTCTGTGACAATTTTTTACTTTCATAAATAATATTTGGATTCGTTGGAGGCAAGCAAGGTACAGAAGGCAAACATTAAGACAATAAAATACCATCACATCTTTTGTCCATAAGAGACCTTTCATGTGGAACACCAAAAATGTGCATTATCTTCTAATACCTACTGGAGGATTTTAGCTAGGCCAAGTGAAAAGAATAAGCACTGCATCATTGGTATATTACATTTTTAAAGTATTAATCTCCTTTTGATTTAGAACTGATACCACTTCATACATTATCCACTCATTCTGCAGGTGTATGCTAAGCACGGAGCATGTAGGCTCGAAAAAGCACTGAAATGAAGCAGTGCTCAAAATAATGGGAATGCTTCTTCTAAAGTTAGAGACTTGATTTATTAGAAATGGTTCAAACATTTTTCCTAATTAATGTGAGCAAAGTGCCTAACAAAACTAGAAAAATGTCTCTAGTTTGGACTCCGCTGAGACTAATACTCATCCTTCACACTTCAAAGGGCAAAGTTGGGTAGGAGAAAAGAGGGAACACTGATTTTAGTCTCAGTGATAACATTAAAAAGGGCCATTTAATGTTAGTATGTGAGCCATGGCTGATGAACAAGTTCTATGTTTTTCAACTTAAATCGTAAATAAATCTTAAAGTTGGGTTGAAAATTCTTGCTATTATCTCATACCCATATTTCTCTACACATCCTAAGAGCCAGACAGATTTAGAAATATATGCGAATATTTTTCCTCGTACTGCAAAGAAGTTGTCCTTCTGTTTTCTGGCAGATAAAATAAGGTATAGAGTCAAGATTAATCTCTTGAAGTGAATCTAAATCAGGGTTAGGTATCTAACAATGGGAGTCATATTGCCCACCTTTCGCTTTCTAAAAGATATATGTCTGAAGCAGACACCCTGACATGTAGATTTACTTCACAGGTAACAGTCTTAGGATAAGTCTAACACACAACTGATGGTTTTCACTTCTCTTGTTCTAGCCTTTTTTTGCTACATTAAGTAACATATCCATTCAGTGTACTGCCTCTGCCAAAGTCCATTCCAGGCTGCTTCACTCCATATATTTGTCAGAGTTGTGCACTGTATTCCAGGAGCCAACAAAACACTAAAATCCCTCTGGAGATCTGGCTCAGAATGATTTGCCAACAGGTGTGACCCATATCATTGTCAGTGCCAGAATTAGGGTTTCAGGAATCCTGGCTTCCAGTCCAAAGCACAAAAATTACTCTTGTGAGAGAATGCTCAAAAGGATGTAGAATCCTTCATCTAATTTGTATGTACAGTCACTGTGGAGCCATATGTAAAAATCAGCCAACCAGTCCTTCAGCAACTCCAAATGCTGAATGTAGTCCTGGCATAAGAGCAGAGAGAGACAAGACAATGCCTTCTTCCCCACTGTTTGCAATTTGACTTCCATATAAAACATCCCAGGTAGAAGGAGAGCCGCCAAACTTAATGAAATTAACCCTTTATTTATCTCTTGTGCAAGACTTTAGCTCAAATATTTATCAGTGCTACTCACATTTTCAAATGTATATTGATGTATTAAAAGCTGTTTACTTACCAATTTCCTTTTGCCTAGGCTGAAGTCATGTCTCCAGAAATAGATTTCTCTCCAAAAATTACAAATCATATTGGGTCAAATTATGAGAAGCTTTGACAAACCACTATTGCTAATGAAATGAAAGAGCACTTAAATCTAAAACACGTCTTCTGCTTTGGCCTTTGACTGCACAAATAGTATAGTAAGTATTTTGATTTTGGGATTTGCTAGAAGGAATGTCTTAAAACTGTAAAGCTGTTTTTGTGATCCTGCCAGTGGGATGTAAAGAAAACACCTTGTCTGCAAGCAAACAAGGATGGGTTGTGTTGTGTCGAGCTAGTAGACCACTGACAGAAATTGACACTTTTCTTCCACATGTTACTTCAGTGGAAAACCCCAAACTTTCATAGACCTTTATGCAAAGAATAGCAATATTGACATTATCAGGGTGGATACTAAAGTTCTTGTTTTGTTTTGACATCTAGTATGGTCTTGCTATCAACATGGTTTGGTATCAAGAGTTGGAACCATTAGCAATAATTTAACAAAGTCTACCAAATTACCTTTAACTTTCCTGCATCCACAATCCAACTCATTAAGAAAAAAAACAGTTTAACCAAATGTATTCATATGGTATTTTTCTTTTTCCTTGATTCTAGTTAAAAGCAAATAGAACTCTTAAGGGTATGCATTTGTAAGAAAGCTGCAGGAAGTCAGGTAGAAAATGATGGACTAACAAGGAAGACTAATGACACCAATAACAGTAAAACGTATAATAAACAAAAGAATTACTATTTGATAAAGTCTTGCATTCATACACTCATGCATACATACTTCTTCCAGTCACACTTATGGATGTAGCTAACCATTATATGTAAGTGTTAAAATGCTGTGTAAAATTTCCTTAGACAATATGACTTTGCACTTCACTGTACTGATGCTACTGCAGAAGTAGTTGTAAGTTTTAACAACTATGTACGCTAAATGTAGGTCTGAAGGTCATCTTCACTGAAAACAATTGTAGTATTACTTCTAGCTCTGGGGAAAACCCCTTTAAAACCTGAACTTTTCTACATAAAGCTTGAGGTTTCATTTAGGAATATTTTTAAAGTTATGTTTAGTGTGAAAATAGGGCAACCCCCCCCCATAAAACCTAAAGAAGCTAAGCACCCTTTATTCCAGCTAGACCAAGCTACCTTATTGAAGGATGTTTGACAAAGTCATCCCTTATTGTTAGTGAACAAGCAGTAGATAGGTTTCAATTTTTACAGACGTGTTCATTCTTCAAAATCTTTTAGTGAAAGGTTTATTAAAATGTATGTCTGCCTACAGCTTGTTCATGAATGAGTATCTGGGATGTTTTTAAAGTGATCAGCCTTTTATTATTCTCTCCGTGGTGTGACTGAAACCGGAAAGAGTTAACAATACAATTTCCGATTCTGATTTTCTGATTTTTATATACCAATCAAGTAGAAAACATATTTCTTCTGACACAGGATAGATTTGCATCCACTTCCTTTTATAAGCAATTTGGCTCTGGGTTCAAGTAGTAGATCCTAGCTCTGGCATTGTAAAATGGGGCTCTGTCAAATTCAAATTCTCTCTGTCAATTCAAAATGTGGTTTACAGTTCTGTTACTTGTTTCAGAATATTTTTGCAATACAACAAATGCATCAACAGTCAGTTCAGCTCTGAGCCTGCTAATAATTGGAAAAAATATGTATCTTTATACTTTCACATGAAGTTTTTTCTCTATTTCATGACGCATTTGTCTATGTACATGCATGTAGATGGAAACTAAACCACTAATTGGCTATGTATATTATGTTTTGCAAATGGTGAGCTGATGGTGTTTGGAACTGTCATTTTAAAAAAGCAAACCACCATCCTATTTAAACACAAATTTGCACAATTCCAAACTCTATGTTCAAAAGCATCCATGGTCAAACTCTGTCAGAGAATTAAAAAAAAAACCACCTAAATTCAGATTTAAGTTTCTGATGAAGGGAAAAGTGCTTCAAAGCTAGTAGCTAATTTCTAGATAGTTTCTACATTGACCTTACCCTAGAATTCTCCTTGACGCAAAGTCATCACAGTTATCAATCCTGGAAATCATTCTTTTTCTCCCAGAATTAACCATAGATCCATCCAAAATAATTATTAACCGACAGTTCTTTAATGCAATAAACACATCAAAATTCAAATATGTATGTATCCAACACACATGTGGTAATAATTTATGTTATTTACAGCCTTTTTTTTTATATGAGAATAATTGATTCAAATGGGTAATTCAAAAAGGTAATTTACAGTCTGGCATCTTGATTTTAAAGCTTTATGTTACTAACATCCACCAAGAGAGTAATCAATTCAGCGGTGAGGCAGAGCTAATAATTACACAGAAGTGTTATAATGTCTACATGCTTTAGCATGAAGTTTTTACTTATTCCCATTCTTAATTTGTGTAATGGGGGATATCTATTTCATCCACACATTTCTTTTTCCTTGCATGATTCACTGAATCACAGAAGAAATATAAAATTGATCAACAAGCATGTGAGTAGTTATAAACCACTAAGTTACTTTCTCATCACCCTCCATTTTTACTGCAGCCTCCTTTTAAACCTACTTCTGAATCTGATGAACAAATTTCTTCTCTATATGGTATTTTCTTCCCTTCTGCTAAGTGCCTTAATATGCCAAAACCCTCTTTTTCAGTCATATAATTACAATGATTACACTTTTTTCTATCCATTCTAACTCTTAGGAACACAGCACTATATGTAACCTTTCAGTATTGCTTTTATGAAAACAAAGGCAGTTAATATGTTTTGTAAGGAAAATTACAAATGAAAGAACTTCATGTACTTTTGGCATCAATTCAAGTTTTCTTTATTATAGTGTTCAGAATGATATTTAGGTAATACATTTGGAATCAAGTGGTGTAAAAATACAGTGGACATGTTAAAGGCTCAGTCTCGTTACTAAGGCATGTTGCCATGGATTGTTTACAAATATCCAGATGTTCTTGAGCTTACCTTGAATTTGTTTTGAAAGCCCAGGGCCATAGATCTGTATTTTGTTTCTCCCCGTTCTATACAATATGTGCTAATGATATGCTATAATTGAGGAAAAAATACTCAAATTAAAAATATGGAGGAAATGAAAAATATATTTGACCTTGCCAGAAAAAGAAGAGGCCCACGTTTGTTGTCACAGAAAGAGATTACGTAAATGCTGGGCAAGAACCAAGTGAGATACCGTTCTACATCTTAAAGGCTAGCTCACCCAGTGCCTAGGCATACCTATAGGCAGGCCACTGGCAAAAAAGAAACAAAGGAAAAAGATGGCTGGAACAAAGTTGTGTAATACAGTGAGTTCACGACCTACTTTAAAATGAGTCTCCTACTACTTTCACAGCTGTTCACTGCCGTGAACTGGGCAGGATATGCCATTGTACAGCTTCTACTTCTTTCTAATTTGAAAGATACTAATATTTTAAAAATACACAAAATAAATCCATTAATTTGTGAAGAAGATAGGTTTGATTTTGAATTTACATTTTTTAAAAACTGAAATATGAAATAAAAAGTAATTTCAAAATGAAAAAATATACTATTCCATTCTAAAAGCAACAAAATAGGACGCTCATACCCCTTGGTTGGAAAGTGCTGGTGAAAGTAACTGAAACATCATTAAAATATGTGTCTCAAGATTTTTGCATTTGATAAATCACACATTCCTCCAACCAGTGAAAACATTCCCTCAAATATTTCCATTCAGGCAATCACAACCAATATCATTATTTTGTTACAGACCTATAATTTAACAACAAACCACTCTTACAAAGTTAAAGCTTAGAAGGACTAGTGAGTAATTTCACTCCGGTTTCCTGGACCTTGTGCTCTAAGGAAGCTTCCAGTTATTTACCAGATATGATCAACCAAATTTTGGCAAGGCTTGGTACAGGCCAAAGTATGAGAAGCTGCACCCAGCTGTAGATATATTTTACTTGAGACTTTGACAAGTGGTTTAGGTAGGATTTTTTAAAGAGGAATGGATAAATAAGGAAGATGAATGGCTCACTAGGAGAATAGAGGAAGAAATTGTAGGTATGTTCGAAGAGGAGGTTAACTTAAAGGGAAAGTTTAGCTTTTTTCACTCAGAAGAGTTGCTAGGGTCTAAATACCCTTTTTCCTTCACTAGTACTCTGTACATTTATTTCTACAGCCACTGAGTGTCCACCAGAAATACATAGCACACTGTCAGCTGTTGGCTTTAGCAAGTAGATTACATCAGCAACCATTCAGTACCAAATTTTTAATTCTATACCCTCAGAGCTGTGATAGGCTTACTCTTCCCCTATCCTCTATACCAATCTATTTAATGTATTACTTGAAACTTTAAGATTCTGATGTGAAGAACACCGACCTCTCTGTACCTCTGGCACTAAGTACATAAAAATGCTATTGTCTAATTTTTCAAGGATATTGCCAGCCAAACTGGACCTATGTAAGACAAAGGGGGATTTTACTAGTCAGAAAGCATTTCTAGGAACTTGATTTTCTCAATGTTTCAAGTATGCCATACTTTGGCTACTGATAGCACAGCTTATGGCAGCTGTCTCCTTTGTAAATGATGGAATTACAGCAAGAAATCACCTTTAACATTTAGATTTTTTCAGTCATTTTCTAGTAAATAAAACTACTAAAATGCTTTATATAATAATACAGGAAATAATACAGGCTAGACAAGGCTTTTGTGTTGATACTTTCCCACCATGAGTTAGCGTAGTAGTAGCCTTCATTAAGATGCATTTTATTTCACTACAGCTTGTGAAAATTTATCACTTGCACACATACTATTGCTGAAATATGAGTATAACAAATAATAGCTTAGTGGTTTCTCTATAGTTTAAGAAAATAAGTTCTTCTGAGTTATGGAAGATTAAACTTCCAGTCAAAGGAGCTGTACTTTACCACTGCAAAGGAGCTGTACTTCGCCACTGTCACTTGTCACATTAAAATACATCTTATATATATGAAGAAAAACACAGTTTCTTTACTGTTTTCCAAATCATTGTATTTATTGTGAAATTTTGTATCCCAAAAGTTTTGCCTCAAATTACTGCCTGAGCAGAAATCCTCAGCTTCTGCTTTTACTAGTCACAGTTTATTGTTGCTCTCTTGATTATTATTTCAGCAATTTAATCCTTCTTACCAACAGCAGTAACGAATGCAAGGCTTCTATATGCTCCTAAAATTATATTACCTTCATCCTCTGCGCTTGTCTCTATCTCCAAGTCACCTTTATTAAGTAACTCCCCAGTGCAAGGTCTACAATGCATCAAGGAACAGATGTTTTGAGCATCTACAATAGCTGTTGGGGTATTCTGTTTATTTTAATGGGACCCTGGATCCCTGTAACTGCAAGGAACATTTACACATTTACAGAAGATTTTATAATGCATTCCAATGAAAAACCATAAGGAGATTCAGCTCTTTTGCACTCATGCAATAAAAAAATGTTTAAGGCCAGAATCTGGAGACACAATAGAGTGATTCAGCCCCATGAGAAGAGATAAGAGATTTCACTTCTCAAGAGAGCCACATGATTTTACACGGGTTTAAAACAAACTTTAACTATTAAAGAGTTTCTTGTCAGAAAACGTTCACCTCACTCCCTTCAGAAAGGAAAGATAAAATAGCTGACCATTCCTATTTTCCTGAAATGGTCCCTACGCTCTCATTTTTGTATTTACTTTCCCTCCCTCAGCCTGAAAACCGCAACACATACGTACTGAGTTAACAAGATAAAAGGAAAGATTTCTAGCAGCAGAAGAGATAAATGCAATGGGTAAAATACTCAAAGGCACAATACTAAAGAAAATATGACTCAGCATGCATTGCACACAAAGATCCTAAGGCCTTATTGAAACAAACTCCTATTGAGCTGAGTGGGAAGCAGATACTTAAGGGAATAGTACCTTACTTCCAAAGAAAGACACATGCAAAAACATTCCTACTGTGATTCTAACAAACTGTACTGGTCCTAAACCACCTTTTCCTCTTAGAGTAGGTACTGCTGCCACTGAAGCTTTCTGTCCACATATGTATAGTGGTAAAGACTACTACTACCTTTATCTTTGTCTTGGTAGGGTAGGAACCACCTGAAACTCTAGCTACTTCATCTCTTTTTTTACAGAAGTTTACTTACCACCTAAAATACAGTCCAGCCTCATTCAGCTTCCTGTTCCTTCTTCTCAGTCCTGTGTTCATGCAGACCTGGACAGGGTCAGATTAAGGAGCTGATCACTCTGAAAAGAAAAAATATCTTTGATTTGAATCATGATGTGGCTGCATTAATATTACTTCCAGCAGAAGAAAAGCACGGGGAATGAGCAGGCAGAGAAGGCAGAAGGGGGGAAGAAAGCAGGCGTAACTGCCTCTTTCAGTAAGTGGCATGGATTTCAGTCAGACCAAAGTGGCTGTCTAGCTATGGACTTGAGCTGCAGAGGAAAATAAGCCATTAGAATGGGTGACTCCTTGGAGAATCAATTGGGCCCTCACAGGATAGCTGTAATGAGGGGCTCACCTGAATAACTGTTTTCAGCTCCCTTTGGTAAAATAATGTAGTATCTGTGGGGAGGCGCATAACATCTATTTCACACACCCCCCAGCTGTTAATCAGCACCTACATTATTGAGGTTCTGAGCCCTTTTGACCTCCTCAAGTCACATAAAAATAAAATACTCCTTTCCTTCTCCTTCTTACCTCTTTCTGTTCTCCCCTTCTACAGACAACACAGAGACCCTCCTACCACAACGATGTAACAAGGAAGAGCCTCTGAGTTAATACCTCCTCAGTTACATGGACACAGAAGAGTAATATTTATTCCCCTGGGCTGCCTCTCCCTCTTATTTAGGACTAAGAGTGTCATTAATTTGTATTAACATACTACGTTAGTGTAGATTTTAAAACCTTAAAATGTTTCTTGACACCTCTGCAAAACAAACATCCCTCTGCAAATTCGAGATAAAAAGCTTTGAACTCCTGAACTTTTTTTTTTTTTTTTTAATGCAGAGTGCTAACAACCACACCAGACCATGGAGAGTAGGACCACAGAAAATAAACATGAGAGGCGGGAAAGAAGAGGAAAAAAATCCCTCTTGTGCGATTCCTTCATTGACTTTGCAAAAACTTGCACTTGATACTTGAAGAGCTCTGTCTGAAACCATTAATAACAAAAACAATCACCAAATGAAAGAGCAGCCTTGCAAGCAACCATCCATAAAAAGAAAGCCAGTTAATTAAACAAATCACAAGCTATCTCCAGACTGTCTCTCTCACTTTAAAGTCCTCAGTGCAGAAAAGAGAAGAAAAAAAATCTCATCAAATGATATAATCATAACAGCCTCAAAATAACTCACACATATTTCCAGATAAATCACTTCTGAAATACTAAGTGCCTGGAAAAGCTTGGAGGGACATTGCACCTTAGCTGCAATTCCTGCTTCTTGGAGGGGCTTTGGAGAATACTCGATCTTTTTTCCCTTCACTAAATGTTTATTCCTATTCCTTAAATTGTTAATTTTTAATATAAAACTTTAATTAATCTCTAGATTCATTTCACTTAATATTGCAGGGCCATTGGACTATGTCTCAGAAGGCACTTAACTGGAGTTGAAGGCTCAGGGTTAGAAACGCAACATTTATCCCTTGCCAAAACGGTACAAAGCTTTCTGGATAGGGCCAGGGAGCCACAGCTGAACTGGAGAACTGGCTGCACAAACATGGCTAAAGGCACTGCTGACCCTATGCACATTATTGCCCTGACAGAAAAGATAGCAGCGAGTTAATGGAACTGGATGTGCATTAATTTTTCTGAGATTATAGACTGTGATGAGACTCTTTCATCAGCTTCTATGGGTCATAGCAGCTGGTAGGAGCCTTAACAGTGTCATTCCATTATAAGACTATTATTGATCCAAAATCTAATTTGAAGATCAATTTGGATTGGAATCAGAACCCAATATGACAATGATTTCAGAGCAGATAAGAGGCAATTTACTCCTCTGGGCACCAGAAATCAATTTTTGGTTTTCTGTACTGATCCAGCTTCCAAAAAAAGAAGGTGAAAAAAAAAGAGCTGAGGATAATGTGCAAATAAAGGATTATAGTAATCCAATCTAGAGGTGATAAAAGCATAAACCCAGCTGCAAACCCATATAAGGTACACAAACATTTAATCCCAGCTAAATATCTCAGATAATGGCAAAAAGGCTTTATGTTATTTTTGATGCATTTGGCTAATACAAAGTACAGCTTTGATTTCAAAGCAACTCCTTGCATTTCTCACATAATTCTTTGTGGCAGTCAGCACCTGGGAATTTTATGTGTGGATCTCAAGGCTCATCACTACTATTTGTATTACAGCTGTGCTGCACACACTGGCAAATCTGTATTAAAGGGCTAATATGCAGACTCACCCAAGCTGTTAGGAGTAAAAACCACTTTGGCTATGTCTACATTGTAAGGTGCTTTGGCTTTTCTTTTTGTCCTCATCCCCAAGCATCCCGTTTCTTCCCAAAGAAAGGGAGGGTGCACAGGTAGCTGACATGTCCCCAGCTTGCTTGCCATAGGCATCTGAACCCATCTTTGCCAGGAATAAGGACCTCCGGGTATGTACTGAAACACATACCTGCACCACAGTGCAGATATGTGACCATGAATGTGTTCCTGAGTTACCTCACGTTATCAGAGCAGAGATCTTTTGCAAACACACAGGCATTGTGCAGCACCTGCTGCTGCCCACTTCAGCATTTGGAGACATTGAGACTAATATATACTGAGGCTGTTCCTGCCCCAGGGAAGACAGAGTAAACAACAGACAAGAGGTGGCATGAAAAACTGAAGGGGATTTTGCTCAAAGTTGTTGGTAGAGCTGAGAATTTTCTGCTCTCTACAGGGCTGGCCCTTAAACCCTTTTCCCTTTTATAAAGTGCAGACGTACTGCAGAGATGCGAAGCTTAGTTATCTACAGTGAAACTGGAAAGGGTTTTTTCTTCTTTTTTTCCCTTCTTTTCCTCCAGACAACCACAGTGGAATCAGTTTTATTCAGATTTGTCTGTAATTGGAGCGAGGCTCTCACTGAATCTAATTTCAGCTGGAACTAATTATAGGGGGAAAAGGTCATAAATGTAAGACGGCTGCATAACTATGTTGGAAGAATATTGACATCATACAGTATTAACTCTGGTCCTGTAAAGGCCATAAATACTTAGACTAAAAACAGTCATTAAGAGACAGAACAAACTGTACCTATTTCTTTTGATTAGAGTGGGAAAATGAGGGAGGAAAAAAAACCTCTAAAGGGAGATTTAAAATCATGCAATGAAGAAGTGCTGCACAACAAAAAAAAGGAAAAAAAATTCAAGAAATAGAGATTGACTGCCTCAGATGAAATCCTGAGTCACAGCAGAAACAAACATCACTACTGCATCTGGACCAAGGCCTGTTCAAAATCTAACAGGAAAAATTTGCTGCAATAACAAAACCAGCCATGTGAAATTGCCAAGACTGAAAACCAAGCTAAAAGCAGCAGCACTGATTCCACATGATCGTACCATGTGTGAATGCTGGACACACCAAGCTACATCTTAAAGAAAATCCCTTATTACTTGTCCCCTCCCCTGTGGCCCACAGGAGCCACAATGACTGCCGACCCCGGCCTGACGGAGGGCTGCGCAGCACCGCGCCCGGTGCGCCTCTGCCCCCACTGCCTCTGCACTTGGGGGGCATGCCGCCACTGGGACCACCCCAGCACCCACCCCGTGCCAGGGGAACCCCTGTCCTGCCTTTTGGAGAAGACCTGCAGCCCTTTCAGGCGAGCAGAGGGCACCATGCCAGGCTCAGTCCCCGCTTGCCACTGAGGCATTCGGGCAGCCAGCGAGGGACTTGGCTTCTCCTCACAGCTCCCTCAGCGGAGAAGGGAAGCGGCACGTGGCAGCGCGGTGCCCACGGAAGCTGGCTGCCTTCGCTTCCCACCTTCCCCGTGAGGAAACCCGCAGGCAGGCCCGGCCAGCATTGCTCGTTGGGAATCTGTTTGTAAATGTTGCCCAGAATTTTCTCATGGATTTGATCAAATGAAGAACTTTAGCATTTTCTCTATAAATACATGGTCTTGTAATCAACACACACCACCAGTACAAGCAGAATGTTTTTACAAATGGCAGTAAATGTACATGCAGTCTGAATTTTGACCATCATATGTTTCAATTAGTCAATGAATGGTTACTTAGACATAGCTGCACACTTAACTCATCTTTCTGAAATTCAGTGCTGCTTTAGCACTTGGATTTACAGAAGCTCAATACCTAACCCAGTTACATGGTCTGCTTTAGACCCCCGGCTGAACTGTAGTGATGACCCAAGTCAAATTAGTAAACACAGAAAAGTGCCAGACATCTTGTGATGAGCTGTATTGCAATGAACTTTTGTAGATTCTGTAGGAAGCAGCTGAAAGTAATTTCTGAAACATCAACTGAAATTAGTTAATTTTTCTCTTTCTCTCTTAGCAATCCCACAAATGCATGACACGACAGGGGTCTGCGTCAGAGCGTTTTGCAGTCAGTGACTCTGGTGCAGTCTCTCCACTGAAGCTGTATGTCCCAGGAGCAAAGGCTCACACTCAGACTATGCTTCATGTCACCTTCTTCTCCCCTTATTTTGGTCTGAAGTAAATTCCTATTAAGCTGATGGAGGTGCATAAAGAGATCCAGCGACCCGTCTGCCTTTGACACAGTACAGTGTCTTCCCAAGTGTTAATTGTTGCATCTGTACCAATGGAAAATCCTGTTCCCTTTTGGGTACTTGCGACCACTAAATTCCTTCTATGATCCCTGATCTATGGCCTTTTTAACAAGTACTTTTTCAGTTGCCATCTATTGCCATCAACTGATCTCACCTGTGTTTCTTCTGTGCTGTGGCCACAAGGAAAAGAGTAATTTGCTCTCTCAACAGAACACATGTTTAATAAAGAGAAAGGAGACAATGATTAGATTCAGAATGCTTCAGAATTAGCTTCGTGATAGACTCAGGACCAGGTGATCATAAAATAAATGCTAGAAAAAGTGGAAAGTCAAGATCAAACAGTACATGATGAAAAGGAAGAAGGTATTTTTATCTGTACTTTGCTCCCCAGTCATTATTCTACTTGCTGGAACATTAGTTCTTCAAATTGCTTTTAATTACATGGCCTAGAAATAAATATGCACCACTATTAGCATGCTCTCAGGCTGAATACAAGGGGTACTGACTTTCATTCCAGTCAAGGCACTATTCCAAGGTGATTTATACTCTCATTATAGGCTGTTGCCTTTCCTATGTAAATTTATAATCAAATATTCTAAACAGGTGATGACAAATAATTTGGGTAACTACTGCTAGCAGCCAAAATCACAGTCATAAGACCTCACAGGTCTAACAGCAGAATTATACACACACACATGCACATGAACAGTTCACACAGGTACGTTTCCATGTTATTAGATCTTCTAAGAACTTCTGAATAAAACTGGTGATAATTTTTTTTTACTATGCTTAATTTAGCAAACTTGCTTCTCATTACATAACCTATTAGGACAAAAGGAGCATTAATTAACTTACTGAATTTTTGATCAGATGTTGCAATGATAATTTATCATTTTCATAGTCTGTTCTAGAGTGGGTTTTTTAGAAATGTTTCACAGAGTGAACCAACAAATTAATATACTGATTATAATTCTTATGCATGATTCAAATATTATGCATCACTCTTTGTTGTTTAAACACCTTTTCAGTGCAACAGTTCCTACACACAAAAAGTCCTTTGCTGAAACACCACCAACTATTTCATGTACCATCCTCAAAGGCACTCTTTAGTATTTTTCTTTGTCATTTAATTTTTGTTTTTGCTTAAAACTTAGAAGATCAGATATAGATCCAAAAGGATCTTCTAAAAACCGTATCTGATTTTCTTTTTACTTAATTTCTGAACAAGTTGCTTTTTTGGTTGAGATTCCAGGGCCGGACATCCACAGGTTGTTTGAAATGTGAGGAGTACTGTATAAAACTGCCTGGATGGGACAACTGCAGAGAATCAGGCAGGCTAACCTGTTCTCTTGCAGCCAGCCCTGCTTTTCTGCAGTAAGGTGATCTCAGAGTGGGACAGAATTCAGGAATGCCAAACCCTGGAATGCTTATACTGAGCATATCTGGGCATTACACAGTCCCACAGAAACAAAAAAGAAAAAGATTGCCTTTTTAATGGTACAGTACAATTTGTTCAGAACTGTGCTGTTCAGATTCTAACACTTCTCACTCCCGACTCTCTGCCTCTGCATGCAATTGATAGTCTTTTAAAATTCCAGTCTTAATGAAATAGGTAAGCTGCAGAAAAGATTAAGCTGAAAAATACAGCAGGAATACAGAATGAGGACAGGTGATTGATCTCTGAGTGGATATCCAACAGTGCAATGAAATTCTCAGGCTGGTTCTTCTTTATTTCAAAATGGTTTTGATTCAGAGGGATTTTATAGCAGCTAAATCATGCAGTTGGCACAGATTGTGCAAGCTTTTCAGCATGTTATACTCTGAAAGATGTCACATTTGGCAGAGGCAGTAAAGCTCCATGAATTTATTGTTGTTTCCCATTGAACACCAAAATCCAGAGCATCAAAAGATGATACAGCACACGTTACAACACTGTTGTGTCGAGTCACCTGCTACCCTGGCTAGCATAAACCTCTGGTGGAATGCTATGAAATGCCAAATGGAAGCCACCTGTGTATGAGGAAAAAGAAAGCAGAACTGTATATAGACTTGTGAGTGACAGCTGCAAACTCAGTCTCAGTCCATGGTCCTGTAGACACACGGTACACTGGCAATTCAACTTATTTGCAAATCCATCTTTTAAATTAATGCACTTTAAGACTGTTCCCAGAAATAGTAACTTTACTTTTGGGAGTAGTATTTTTAGAGTCAGTAAGACTTCTCATGCATGCCAAATTATAGATATACTTAAGTGTTCCCAGAATCAGGACCACATATTGGGTGTTTAATTACTCAATCTACATACTATGGACGATTGTGTTTCTCATAGTGAACAAGAGACTGTTTTATCAGTGAGGTTAGCTTATGCGAACGTAGTGCTAATTAGCTCTGTATATGTATAAAGGCACATGAAATAAAACCGAAATGATTTATTTTTTCTTCTTTTTCTGTCCTACACTATCAATAAACCAAACAAACTGAAATTTCACCACAGTTTAGTAATGTCTACTGAATTCCAAGTGAAAGCCAGTCCATTTTCAGTCAAAAGTGGAGCAGAAAAAAAATGTGACTAGAAAAAGATTAGAGTGGCTTCTTTAATTCCCATTTTTCTTTTCCACTCAACTTGAGCTAATTGCAAACACTGGAGAGTGTGCTTGAAAACTGTATAATGATATATTCAAAAACCAAAATAAAAAGCCACTTTCTCATAGACCAAGACACTCATATGTAAACAATCAACAGAAAAAGCTATCTGAAAATTTATCAGGAATTCTCTGAAATGGATATCAGGCACAGCTGCCCTCTCATTATTTCCTCTGAATCTACAAACTCAGAAAAAGATTGTTATCTTTTAAGATTCTGGAAGCCTCCTCCTTTAATAATTTATGTTGAAGGCTATAAGAAATGTTCTGAGAAGCTTTTGCTTTTATATTACAATTCTAAATATCTAGTCAGGAATTCCGTACCTCAGCAAGTACATGGCCACCACTGAAGTAGCTATACTATGAGCAACGGCTGCAAGGAAGTTCAAAAGAGTGTTCTGACCCTTGGTTTAACCTTGCAAACAGTCTATTCTCACTAGTGTTGGATATACAAAAGTAGCATTAATAGAGTTTGGGGTGTGCAACTTCTCTGTGCACTAAGAGCATTAGAAAGGTTTTACTATGTACATCACAAATAGGTAAAGCATATCCAACATCCAAGTTTCTCATTATGGAAGATATTATATTAGATTGTTATTCACAACAGGAGAATGTCACACTTTTCTGTGTACTCTAGTTCAGCACTTTTCTAATTTCACGGACCTCAATTTACATTTGTCGGTGTTTGAAGTTAGATGATATCGGTCTACTCAGGAAATGAGTTAAAGGGGAGAAAGGTCGTTCACCTTTTGGGCAGTACCATCTTTGATGATGCATAAATAAAGCACAGCATGAGTGTGTCAGCAAAAAATGGATGTCCTAAAGCCCTTTGATGCAAGGGATGAAGTTTGTTAGAAACAGAAGGTTAAGTATGTGAAACTATAAGGCTGAAGTGATGATGTGAAGAAAATCTGGCTAATGCCTTAGCAGAAATCCTCCTCATCTTTCACTGTGAGTTCACAGACATGGTGATTTCAATAGATTACCAATGTTGATTAGTGGATAAATATGGAAATTATATTTACAAGCTGAATCGCTAACAGTCTGTGGTATATGAACCCTAAAGAACTGGGATTTGCAATGGGCCTGATTCAAAGACCTGTCAATGTTTTTTTCATTATTTTAATGGGATTTAGATAAGACCCTCAGATGTTAGTCTCCAGTAAAGGGGCACCTGTGTTACTACGTTCATAGGCTCATGCTTCTAGAGCAGATTGCCCACATTGTCACCTGTTACTTCAGGCTAGGAGAACATAGCAAATATTTTGTCCTTTTTGTTCAAAAACATCTTCCTAAAGCTGAATGGTAGAGCTAAAGATAAAAATCCTTGGATGCTAACTCAGTTTATCCAAATACTAACTTGAAAATATTTCTGAGCTTTTCACAAATTTCTGATGCAGCTTCTATCACATTTGCAAGAGTTTAGAATCACCTGAGGTTACACACTGTCTTACCCAGGCATCTATACACCTGAATGAAAATGAACACATTCTTATGTACTCCTGCTTTTCTGTTTTGACTTTGTCAATAGTTTCAATGAGCATGAAATTCTAACACCAGAGTTTACATGCACAAAAAAGAAGTCATAAACATGCCACAGATAAGCTACCCAACAATACATGGCAGAAAATCTTGAGCACAGTGTTTCAGACATTCACACTTAAGCTTTTTTTAAGTCTAACAAGTCAAAAAGATTTGTACTTACGCACCACATTTTCCATCTATTGTACAGCAGTACAGTATTTGCAAAAGAAGTAAAATCTTAAACCAGACACAAAAGTCAGAAGAATAGTGAAGTTTTGAGTTAGAACAATGAATTCATTAAACCAAAACAAACAAACAAAAGCTTAAAGTGTTAAAACAAGGCGTTTGAATAGTAACAACTGTTAAAATGAGCTCTGAAATCTCCATGCAACATGAGATTTTTATTGGCAAACAATTAAATCTCTCTTTAAATGTATTTTCTCTGTAGAACCTAATTTATAATCTTATCAGGCATGTGTCTCAGAAGAATTTGCTAGTCTAACTCTTTATCTGCACAATGCAGAATACTAACAATTGTCTTGTATGTTTGTTTCCAATGTCAAAGACTGAAATTACAATTTAGGGTTCTGACTGCTTTCAGAATTTGATATTATTTTTAAAGTGCTGTCACTTTTGTTCACATGGTGTGTCAGGAAAAGAAAATGTAAGAATAAAATACCTGGGTTGATGGTAAGAAAGAAGGAGAAAGGTGATATACTCAGAAATCAGTTTGCTATAGCTCATTTGCTGTTTTACCATTTTCCGGTTTCCCTCCAGGGCCAAATTTTTTTTTCACCCATACTCATTAGAATTTAAGTTTTACAATAAGCATTAAGGTGAAGGAAGTTAGAGGCAAGGTGGAATTACCAGTGCGTACTTTATCTGTACCGCATCCAACTATGATTTTTTTGAAGCCTGTAGTAGGTACGTCTACACATACAACTCTGGCTGCTCTGTATTTTGCACTACCTAGGTCTCATATCTCACTGCCCTTTTTTTTCTAGAAATCTGTAACAGCTTACTCTTTCTTAGCCAAAGACCTATGCCACAGCATACATTTTTAGCGAATAATAGATAATAATAATTTCAAGTAAATAGTTTTAATTCTAAGAACTGCTAACCTACCTCTTTTTTCACTTTAGTAGAATTCAGAAGAGAACAAAGAGATCTTTTTTTGAGCAAGCAAATCATACAGCTCTGCATTATTATTTCCCTCCATTCTCCCCAGTCTAAGCTCTGAAATTCTTTAAGAAATGGAACCACAGCAATCACACATAGTACTAGCCTAGAGTATTTGTTTCATTCAACTTTTTTTTTTTAATCCCACATAAAATCCTGCTAATTCTTTCAACATAAATAGGACACATTGCTATTCCAAGCTTCCCCTCCCCTTTTATTTGGCTCAGAAGACCTGATGGTTAATTCCCAGTTGAGATAATTAGTCCTTGGTTATCACCAGTTATTGTCACCTGTTCAACTTGCAAATGTCTACAAATTTGAGTTTTCCAATTAGCATCATAAGATCCCTATAGCATACAGCTAGAGTGTATTTTTTTTTCCACAAGGCAAATCACTTTTCACTTACACACTCTATCTATTGAGTCTCATTTGGTAATAGTGCTTTAAAAATTAGTGTTTTTCACAGAATAGACTTGTCATTGCCCTACCTCCTATCAAGCCCAGATGGCTGCTTCTATAAAGGAGAGAAAAATAGAAAAGGGAATTAAATGAAACCCTCTCCTTAATAAGTATCCAAGTCAATTTAAATAGTTCCATTTCATTTTTACATCAGAGTCATGCCCTAGTGTTATGGCATGAAGAACATTCTCAATATGCTAATAAGCCCCATGACATGTGGACTGACATTTCAGTAAGTGGAATAAGCTGTAGTTTATTTTTAACTTCCATGGTATGAAGCTGTAGGTAAAGTGTGTTAGAGACAGTGGCCCAGTGCATTAGATCAGGTTTGACTTCCAGGTGAACATAATGAGGTGAGCCTCTGAATAAACCCAACACGAAATAATAGTTGCAGTTTGGAGGAGGTACTTCTGGAAGCACCATTTTAAATCCTCAAAGCACCTGATACACGATCACCCAATATCTTAGTAATTACTTTGCTTTATTCTCTGTGGATTGTGCCTGCAGTGGATTTATGGCCCTTCAGACCTCCTAAGTCTGAAGTTCTGCCGTGAAAATAAGCTGCAACGCTTTTTGTGGAAGTGTATCATAGAAATTTTGATAACATCTTTCAAGCCTTCCCTCACTGTTACACAGTACCTCTTCAAATACGAGAGGAGTTCCCAGATACAGAAGGTGGAAACTGATGGATTTGAAAGGTGGAAAAGGTTGTGCCATTTGGGAGCCAAGGTCTGCCACTTCACAGAATGTTTTGGGGTTGGAAGGGTTGGAAAGGACCTTTAAAGATCATCTAGTCCAACCGCCTTGCAATGAGTGGGGACATCTTCAACATGAGGTTGCTCAGAGCCCTGTCCAGCCTGACCCTGAATGTTTCCAGGGATGCAGCATCTACCACTCCCTGGGCAACCTGTTCCAGTGTTTCACAATTCTCATCATAAATTTCTTCCTTATATTTTCCTCTGGATGTGCCGAGAATGGGACAAGGCAATCATTGAATCATATCAAGCAAATATGGCAAGAAAGAATCTCACTTCAGAGACCTGTGCAGTTTATTATTAAGGTTGAAACTTCTGTAACTTACCAGTTCTGACTGACTCATTTTATGTTTGCACATCCTCTTCCATGGGGATGCCTGTGAGGGTTTTCTTATACTGTAGCTGGAGTTTTCAGACAGATAACAGTGACAAAGACAACCCTCTCTAAAAACACTGGTGTCTATAAACAGAATTATTTTCAAGACATCCATATAGCTATATATAGCTGTGTAAGTGAGGTTTAGGATGTACCTAGTAGCATTAACAATGGTATAGACAGACAGGTACTGAAAGCTGAAAATGCTGTCTTCTGAGCCTGAAACTAAATAACCCAATGAAAGATTTTATGAAGAATACTAGAAAATAAATGGTTTCATTGTAGAATAGTAGGAAACAAATTGTTTCTTCCTAGCCTATACTAACAACAAAACACAATACTCTGCTGGCTAGAACAGACGTTAACAAACTCACCTGCACTTTTCTCTTGTCCCCATTTATCTACCTTGGGGCAGGAAGGAGAGCTGATACTCTCAGATCCATCTGGGCATCAAATTCCCTTTGAAATTGAGTTGTTAGATTCCTAACTATTTTTGAGAATCTGGGTTTAAATGGGGATACAGTGTCTGCTTATTGCTTTGTGTCTGGAGCCTATGAATCAGGTAGACTCACACACAGCGGAATAGGATTATTACTTCATGGCATGGGCAGGCAGTAGCAGTCACGATCTAGCCCTCTGAGATCAAGAAAGCAAGAAATTCATGAAGATTTAAAGTAGTTAAAGGAGTTTATTTTCCAGGTGGGAAATCCAGGTGTCAGAAGGAAAGTAACTATAAATTTTCAACCCAGCTTTCCACATAAAATGTAAAGCCATTTGGAGCACACAGAAAGCTCAGTATGAACTACGGCTGATAGCTGGTGCAAGGTATGGTCAGTGGTTTTAAATGATTGATGGAGCTATCTCTGTACTAAAGTACTAAGGTTGGAATAGAAGAAAAAAATTGAGATCTGTTATAATGGTCCTTTATACCTTTTTTTTCTTCCTCTGATGGTCAAATAGAGTTCAGCTGTACAGAATGCTTGTAACTTTGTACTAGTGATACATATGGTAGCTCTCCATACATCTACTAGAGAACTTTATTCCAATAAAATGAAAAATACAACATGTGGAGATGGTTTTTAAAACATCTCTTAATTTTATTATTGTTTCTTTAGAAAGCAAAGAAAGTAAAGCATATTCAAATTGGTTTAGTTATTTTAATTGAAGAAGAAATTTATACGTGAATAAATATTTAATGTTGTGCTTTATTTGTATTTACATACCCAAAGGGGCTTTAAAGGTACATCAATAAGTCAGCTCAATAAATTTATTACGTTTCACTTGTAACAGCTTGGGGTTTTCCCCCATAACGTCAGGTAAATTTCTTATACAGCCAAGATACTCAAACACAAGATGAAATAACAGCCCGGTGCAGATACTCAAGACACCAGGCAGTCACTCCTTTCTTTTCCTTTTCAAATACCAGAACCATGTGAGTCTTCAACCAAGTATCCGATACTTTAATATAATTTTCCTGAAATCAGTGATACTGCTCAAGGACTATTCTACATGAAAAAGACAGATGAACAAGCGCTGAAGGAACAGACTACCAAATACCCTCTAAGAAAGAGTACGAGACACTGACTCTATTTATACTCGGCTTGAGATCAGTGTATTAGCTGACTGGCATTTCTCTTGCTGAGAAAAGATCAATGAAGAAAAGATCAGCTGAAGAAAGATCGATGGTGACCAGACAAACCATTAATTCATAAGAAAAAGGAGATTTTGCTTGGAGAAATAGGACATTACCCTGAGGCTTAGGCTCAGACTTGATCATTCCTATGTCTTACATGTTGACCTGAATTTTCATTCCAGTAAACTGCAAGCCCTGGAAGAACAGGGTGAGAACAAGCTCCACGCTGGACAGAGTTGCAGAACAGACATTGCGATAGTGAAGCAAAACAAGAGAGAATAAGAACATAAAGATTCCTGCTGCATATGAAAATGTAGCCCCCTATTTCCACAAGTGGAGAGTTCTCACATGCTTTTTTTAACAAAATGGAGCTATTCCTGATAACCTAGAATTTGGTATTCCTTCTGTTCTGAGGTCTGTAGGTTCTCCTGCAGTCATAGTATCTGAATGACATCTAGTTACTCTTTAAATACTATCACAAGCACTCACAGCGTCACAAGCATTGCACTCTTACTCCTCCTTCTTTCTGTATGGAAAGAATTGTATTATGTTATGCTGGATTGTTGTATTGTTAGAGAAAGGGGGGAGGGGGTTGTTCTGTTTAGTTATCTTCCACCTGGAGTACTGAAACTCCAGATGGTCACTATTCTCAGATTGCCTGGGAGAAAAGCTCTCTTTCAGTGATAAACTTCTGCAAAACCCAAAAGATAAGAAAAAAC
This sequence comes from Falco biarmicus, assembly GCF_023638135.1. NCBI lineage: Eukaryota > Metazoa > Chordata > Aves > Falconiformes > Falconidae > Falco > Falco biarmicus. The sequence goes on from NC_079302.1 coordinate 8,440,796, forward strand.
TGAAATAAGTAAGAATATATACCAGAATGTGGACGTATATATTTACAAAAGTGTTCTGCAGTAATAGATAAATGAGGTGCTCAAAGTGCCGGGTGCTGAGAAAAAGGCTTTGATGTATTTGAGACATTAAAGGAGTTGTTGAAGAGCAGTTCACCTGTGGATATTGCCAAGGAGATGTAGCACTGCTGTACTGATCATGTTTTAAAGTGCTGCTCCATGTGAAGTATAAACAGCACAGCAGCTTTAACCAGAGCGTCCTGCTGTTTCAACAGTAGAAAATAGCTTGAGATGAGAACGTAAGCTTCATTTGGAGCAAAGTTCCAGCTTTTCCAGAATAAAGGAGGAGTTTTTATTCTAATATATTTGTTTGCATCTAATGTTAACTCTATGGTCTCTTTGAAGTTGCACAGGGTCACTGGATGCTAATTTGCTGCACTGCTGACAGGGGGTGCTAACTGCACAAGGGGAGGGTAACACTGGCTCATTTGGGGGAAGCCCCCAAAAGACAGCTGAAGCTATGCTTTGATGAAAAAAATGGGGTTTGAAAGAAAAACCAAAACCCCTAAGTGGTAGTAGAAATGTGCATTTAGCAATGAGTAGTCAGAATTTTCCAGAACAAAAGGGGAATTCCACAGTAATGCCTGAGTGTTTCTGGGATTACAAATGTGAGATCAAGTTCTGGGAACACTTGAGTTCTCCCAAAAACCCAAAACATACCATGCAAGACACGGTACACTCTCCCAGGTTAAGTCACTATCCTTCGCTGTTTGTGCTAGGAACCAGATAGAAATTCTAACCTGTCTAATGTTTATTTAAGAGGGCATGCTACTAATTATGATAAAGTAATTTTTGGACACATACTTAATATATACCTGGAGCCAACACACACTGTCTTAATAGACTGCCACATGTATCCAATGAAACTATTAATTAAATCAAGCCTTACTCACTTCTGTAGTTAAAAGGAAAGTAACCTGCTTTATAAATCTCATCTCATATCACTAGGTAATAGCTATCCCCTGTTTATTAAATTTTTGCTACTAAAGAAAAAACCAACAGATTAAATTTGAAGTATTGCTTTAATATGTTTCAAGAATGCTTTTGGAATATCTGGATCTTCCCCATTGCTTCTTTCCATTGTGAAGTTTCATGGGAAAAATGGAGAGAAATAGTTCAGTATTATAAGAAGACAATTCAAAAAGCATGTAAGTGTTTTCCCTGATTCCCTTCCTGTTGCTGCCTTTTCCCTTGGAAAGGTGGGGTGAAAAATCTTGGTATAGCAAGAATTTCCTAAACCAAAAATATTTTTAAAATACACATATTTTTATGTGATACATTTTTTAACATATATGTATCTTCCTAAGGAAACAAGGAAGAATTATGCAAAATTAATTTAACCAATTTTCAGTAAAAAGCCAAGACATACATTTTTCAAAAAAACACACCCAAAACTCTGTTCCCACACTGAGGCCCTGTGCTCTGTTCTTGCCCAGCTGCACATGTAGCTTACCTGCACTGCACTTCTAGTGGGCATGCACAGCCCGTGGCTAGGCTGCAGCTGATCACCGAACTTCATGAGGTTTTGCTGGTCATTGAACTTCATGAGTTTTTGTTGTTTGAGAAGTGTAGCAGTGTCCCAGATAGCCCAGACAGACACTGGGAATAATCTCTAAGAAAAAAAGGGTAACAGGATGGTAGATAGTAGGATTACTTCAGGTAACAATGTGCACTACTAACGTTTTCAGATTTCTTTAATATATTATTTTTGCATTTTTTGGCACTGTTCTTCAGTAGCCATTATGGGAACGAGTCTTGCTGGTGAATTTGAAGGAGGAGAATAACACTGCTTCACATCCCATGCACTGTGAGCCTTTTTTTTTGCTTTTGTTCAGATTTCAGCACAACTTGGTGGGTGAAATCCAAACCTCTTTCAAGTCAGTGGGAGTTTTGTCATGGATTCAAAGAGGCAGAGCTTCTTTGTGAGGATAAGCTGGAGCTCCATTTTGCCAAACTCCACATGATCAAAATGCATTGTTCATTTACAGCTGCCTTGATCATAAATATGTCTCATTTTACTTTATTCTGTCACTCCCCTGAAGTTTTAACTTACATATTTATTGTTGATTCAGAAATATCTAGCTAACGATGACAGTCTGACTTAATGGCCAATACAATTTAGATGTCTGTCATTTTTAAGCACAACCTTAGGAAGAGAAGCATTTAATAAAGTTCACATTCTTTCTGGATAAAACTCCACACTATCTAATCAACAGTTCTACGGCTATGCCTTTATTGCAATAAATTATTTCCATACCCTCTTGTCAGAGATTTATCAGTGAATTAGCACAAGAAAACACTCCTTGATTTGGCTCCAGTCAGGCCACTGAGTTCACAGGCAGGTAGGGAGCTCAGGGAAACTGCACCTCATTCATTTTTTTGGGGGGAGTTCTAGCTCAGCTGACAGTTAACCTCAAAAGCTGAATTTAAAGCAGAAACTTCACAGTGCATTTTAACATGGCATTCAGTTTAATTAGCACTTGGGCAATTCCTTTTGTTCTGGGTAAACAACAGTAAGATTTGACAAGGCAGAGAAGAGAGTGTATTTGTTGCTTTCATATGTCACTCAAACTAGCCTATCACCATTCCCAAACTAATACTTCTTTACACGAACTTCTGTTAAATAGTGTTAGATTTTTTAAGTCTAAAACTGGCAGGTTTTCCCAGGGTTGCATCTGATATCAAAATCAAGGTTTATTAACATTACAAAGAGCACTGCTGTCCTGTAGTGCCCCTTTTATCATTCTAAGCAGCTGCCTTGAGGCTATGCGTTTAACCTTGGGAAATGGGAGAGGAATTCTGGGAAGCCAGCAATCTTTGACAGCTCAAGCCTTTTACCTCATCCAAAATCTGCTCTATGCCTTCAGCTCCCACACTAAAAAAAAAAAAAAAAAAAGACACCCTTATTTTCATTCGATGTTTATTTATTCTATTCATTGCACTTAAAATAGAAAGACAGGACAACATTTACTGACAGTGATCTTCCATTTGTGTTTCAAGCACACCAGTGATGAAAATTTTCCTTTTATCTGCTGAGACTCCTGTTAGAAAGTGATGGGGGCTTTGTGTGTGTGTGTGTTGGGGGAACACCAAACAAACCCCCAAACCATTTAGCAATGTGCAAAATTTTTAAAAGTAGTTCTGCGGGTTATGTTATTCCTACCTGTTTTATGTTGTATTATAAATGTCACATTACATTTTGCTATTTCACCACCTGTTGCAATAGTGAAGGAACTGTCACTGGTTCATTGATAAGCCCTTATTTGTCAGGGTTTAGGGCTTAGCTGTAAAAATAGAATTTTGATGTTTCACATATCAGTTTCTCACTTTTATACACAGTTTTTTTCTTTCAGAAGGTCCCAAAGTATTTCCTAAGCTGTACATGAATATAATCTTTGAAATGCAACTAATTCCACAGTTTCTAGCTGGCCCACGGCATACTGCAAAATACCAAAGCAGTGTGGATAGAAATCAACCATCAGACATTAAAAAAAATCTACAATTTTAAATTTTGGTATAGCATCTCTCAAGCAAACAAAAAATGTTGTTTTCCTGAAGTTTCTTATGAGAACGAATACAATAAGCTATGCTGTTCAGGGCCAAATTCAGAGATAATCTGCAGATCACCTAAGGGAGAGAGGGAATTATGCTTTACCTTAGAGGAAAATTAGATGTCTCTGCTTCCCTACGGTATATTTACATGGCATTGTATAGCGTTTTTCCTCCTTCTCAGCAGGAAATATTAGCCTAGGCAGAAGTCAGCATTAGTGTAACTACACTACTTTTGCAGCTATTCATAGCATGCTACTCCATCCGAAGCCGGGAATCTTTGTACAAAGCAAGAGTGAGCCAGCAGATGAAAACTGCCCGCTAAGCTCAGGGGACATAGTCTGTGCTTTCTCTATTCATAGCTATCTCCGCCTAATGAGATTTTGCTCTTATTCAGGTGAATTGCTTAGCTGCTGTGACCATAAGCAGCTTATTGTTTTACTTTGGCTGTGTGAAAATGTTTCATCCAGCCAATTCCACTTCTACACATGTTATTTGCCATGCAGTGTATGTAGATTCTGACAGATCACAGTGTAATTCCAGCTGTATAAGGATCCTTTTCTGAAGTATTTTAAAGGGTAGCAAGTCCATTTCAAAATCACAAGCGAAATATATCTTCAAAATGAAGAAGTTGTGGGATCTATGTATATGTTTGCATCTAAAATTGGAGTTCCTAATCAATGCTCAGCCAATAAATCAATCTTTAGGTCTCTTCTAGGATAGTACTTGTACCAGCAGGCGGTTACTTTGACTACCCTATCCACCATCTATGCCTTCTCTGATGAAGAGGAAGCAAACTACTACAAACCAGGAAAACTGCCATATGTAAGCAGGCACTTTCTCTTGCCATAGTCCAGTCACATTTAACCATTGTACTTATATCCCCATTTCCTTTTGTTTCAGCCATTTCACTTGAAGTCAACTTGAACAGATGATTAGTGCCACCTCTCCAATTTCCCTCTCCATCTAAGAAGACAAGACACCCACTTCAGAAGTGAGACTGCTGTTCAAGATGCAATTTCTGTCTGACCAGCTTAGCATTTCTATGGACTAGTAATAAGCACTGACCCACTGGCAAGGTAGCATTTCTGGTAAAACTGAAGCTCCAATGTCTTCAATATGTTGAATATTTTTGCAAGCACCCAGTTACTTTGCAGCATCCTGGTAAATCATTCCATACTCATTCTCTCTGTAGTTTCAACTAAGTAAGTTACGTTTTTTTCATTACCCCTCTTAAAATCAGGTCTGGTTCATGTTTGTACATCAAAAATGATATATGTATGCATAAACATTCAACATCCATAAGAATAACTTCTTATCAGTGTAAAAGTGTATCCCTGATTTATATACCATCAGTGCATTATAATAAATATTCTGCTATTTTAGATATATATTCATATAGCATATAAACAAAATATATTTAAGGAAAGCTGAGGCTATGAAATCAAACATTTGAAAGTTGTTACTCCACTTTTCTTTCAATTGCCCTTTCAACCTTACTCCAGCTCTTTTCATGGTATAATACAGCTTTTACTTTTATAATTTTTAAGTACTTACTCCTCATTCACACAAAGGGTCTTAGGGACTCCTTCAGAATACATGTTTCTTCCATAGTAGACACATAAGACACACTGCAGAGGGGACAACTACAGCTTGAGGAAGCAGGGTGAGTTTTACATCAACTACCCTGATAAACACAATTATTATGTTGTTTCTTGCCATATATACTGCAGTGGCCTCAGCACTCTGGGACCTGTATGAATATCTGTCACAGTATGAAGCATTTTGCTCTGAACAGTCATTGCCAGGAGAAATAGAAGTAATGTAGTTGCCCATGCCAGTAGCTTTCACGTTAGCATTTTCTAACAAAGTAAATGACTGTAAGAGCTTCAGTTAGGGATGTCCTTTAAGTTTCATAGATTTAATTTTGGTAACTCTGATGTCCTTCTGCTTAGCTCTCACCACCTGCTCAGAGAAGCTTCTCACATTGCCATCTCAATTGATGGCACTTGTCTGCTTGGTCAAACACCTAGATGTACTGTTCAATGAGGAACAGAGCTTTGACGCTGACATTTGACACATTATCAAGCTATCTTATTACCACTTTAGGGATGTGACCAGATTAAAATGTGTGCTCTCACATGCAGATGCCAAGATTCTTGTTCATGCTGTCATTATGTCCAGACTTGACTAGTGCAGTTCACTTTTCTCTTTCCTAAGGAACTAAGTTTGCTATGCTGCATCCTTCCAAATTTGGTTTTTACAGAGATTTATGGCTATACCCTATCTGATTCCCCATAAACCCCAGAAATAACAGTTACGTAAGACTGAAATATGAAATAATTGAACATGTAACATTGTAGTACAGGCCAATTTATTTTATCTTTTTTCCTTTTCTTTGTAATTTTATATATATCTCACACACACAATAGGCCAAATACAACTTTATTTTAAATCAGTTGTCTCAATGGCATTTTACTAAGACTAGGGATGAAATGAATGTATTTATCATATATGCACTTCATATATACTTTAAGTGCTTTTGTGATTGAAACTCATAGGGTTAAGCACTTCATTATCATAGCCTCATAAAAAAAAAATGAAAAATTTTAAAATAAATTAATCTCTCACATTCTTGCCAAAATTTTAAGTCACAGATTGCATACATGGTTATTGAATTTAACAAAAAGTTTCAGTTTTGGCAATAGTAATTAATTTTGTTGCCTCTAAACCTGCCCTCTTCTGATGCCAGAGGTAAGATTCCACTGTTTTAATCACTGCAAACTATTCCTTTGACTAACCTCTTACTTGGAAGACACCGAATCTACGTTTTCCTTTGTTAAATCTCACCTCAATAATCCTAGTCATATACCTTGTGACTGTGCTAAACAAATGTTTTCCTTTTTTGAAGTTCACAGCTATGAAATACTAGAAGATAATTAGTACATTCTTTGACCAAGCAAGGCATATATAGTACTCATAATCTTTCCTTGTTAATCCCTTTACAGCTTCTGTTACTCATCCTCAAAACCTCTCAAGTCTGTTAGCAGTCTCTTAGCACTAGGCAACAGGAATTAAAGCCGTTATTCTAAAGGCAAGACTTACTACCAATGTGAATAAAGATTCTGTTACCACAAGCTGTTCTGCTTCAGCTGGACACACATTGCATCCCATAAAACTGGACTTGTCCACTCCCAGAACTGGATCCCAACCTTACAGAAGCTGATGAAATGCTCTTGAAATCTGGTCTAATTTGAACTTCCTCTTTGCTGTCTTTAATATAGTCTGTCAATCCAGCCAAAAGTTATTCCCCCAAGGAGTTCTTTTTCTTTGGGAATTATTCATTCTTAGCCAGATCACTGTGACAAAGTGAAAAACCACTTTCCTCAATAAGGGCAGATTTTCACAGAAAGGAAAAATCCCAAACAGAAAAGCAAAGTTACAATTTGTATTTTTAGGAGTGATGAGAAAGAGGAGAAATGAAACTCATTCATCTTTATTGTTTAAACATAAGTAACATCAGCAATAGGAGGAGTCCTAGACATACTAATTATTAAGCACTAGCTTAGATGGAAGGAAGGTAGACTTGAGAGCTGTAATTCACTGAAAACAGAATATTGGACAATGCTGCTACGTTCTGTTATTATAAAGAATTTATTTAGTATTTCCATGTATTTTGGTATGAACTGGACTAATCAACTTTAGATTGATTGAAAACTGGCTGGACTGCTGGGCTCAACGGATAATCAGCTGTAGATGATGCTAAATTGCAGGAGTTGGGTGGCATACAAAACATCAGACTTCCAATTTAGAGTGACCTTAAGAAAAGTGAGGATGAAGCCAACAGAAACCTCATGAAGTTCAAGAAGTGCAGAATGATCCAGTTTTGCACCTGCCTCATTAGAGGCTGGGAACCAACTGGCTGAGGAACAGCCCTGCTTAAAGGACCAGGGTCACAGTGCCAGACTGAATGCAAACCAGCAGTGTGCTCTCATCGCAGATAAGCCAAGCTGTATAAGCAGGAGCATGGCCAGCACAACGAGGGAAGTTATTACGCCCTTTTACTTGGCACCCGTAAGACCACACCTGGGACACTGTATCCAGTTGTGGAAGGACAGTTTTGGAAGGCTGCCCAGTTCATGAAGGATGTTGAGAAACTGGGGAGAAACACACAGGGAATTACCAAAGTTACCTCTGACATGTGACCTATAAGGAGAAACCTAGGCAGCCGGGCTTCTTTAGTCTAGTAAAGAGGAGGCTAAAAGGCAATCTAATAGCAGCCTACAATTATTTTGAAGGAAATTACAAAGACAATGGAACCAAACCTCAGTACTGCCAGATGGTAAAACAAGGGGCAACAGCCACAAACTGCAACTTGGGAGGCTCCAACTGGAGATGATGAGAAATTTCTTCACTTTGAGGTTATGGTAGCAGTAGAACAAGTTATTCAGAAATAAAGGAGAATCATCACCTGTGGAGGCTTTCAAGGTTTGGCCAGAAAAGCCTACAGCTGTCCTGACCCATATTAGCAGTAGCCCTGCACCAGGCAGGAGGTTGGAACAGATAACCTCCAGGGATCTCTCCCAGTGCACATTTTTCTGATTCTGTGAGTCTATGTTTTATTCAGAGTCTACCTCAGACTTATCAGGAAGCTCCTTTAATGTTTGCTTTCATGGGTTTATACAAAAGAAAGTTTAAAATCACAACAAAAGATTTCTGCCACAGAAAACTGAACTGCTGTACCAGTTCAGGCAGTGGCCAGATGTGTCTGTTTCAGTTAAAGCTTACCCCAGTCATCATCTGCTGTTACTAATCAGCTTCTCTACCACCTATATTCTTCACTTTCTCTCTTGGAAAATGGCACCCTTCATACTGGATGACTTAAAAAACATAAAACAGTTTCTGCAACCCGCTTGTGCAGAAATGAACCAGGTTAAAAACCTTGGTGTTAGACATGGCTAATTAACCTAGGTCATTTTAACAGAATGGGGGCAAGTAAGCAACCACACATGCGGTTAAGCCATCAGTGCCAAAGGGAATATAACCTCTGGATGAAAAGGGAGAGGGGTAGTGAGCAGCTGGATGCAGTAACTCATTAACCACGCTAAGCTGCTGTGAGAGCACCACCTCCAACTGCATGCATAGATCACTATCAAGGAATCCATTGGCAGGACATAAGGCTTATTGTAAAAAACATGAGGCGATTGTGAAGCCATTGTACCATGTGAAGCTGCACAAACAGCTTTCTGTTGCTTCCATAACCTCTCTTATATGTGGAGAATTTCAAATGCATAAGGTGCAAAAGGAATAAAAGAAGCGGTATGTATAATTCATAAGACATGTAAATTATTTCTGCTCATTTCCAGATTAAAAACTGTGGGGGTGTTTGTCTGTGTGAGGAGAGAAATTCAGAAAGTTAAGTATGGAATCTAAAACAAAGAGGTTATAAACTAGGGATGGCGATCAATGTTTCAACAAACTGGTCTAACTGGTCTTGTTCAGACCTTCTTTCTATGCAGAACAGGAGCAGTGAACCTTATAGCAGTTCTCTGCCGAGTCTTAAATTTTATGCCTGTCATCAGCTCTGAATCACCGCCTCAAGAGCAACCTACTGAAGCAAGGCATAAGTCCAAAAGAAACATCTGCCTAGAAGATTTTATTACTGGTGTGCAGTAGGTCATCTCAGGGTCCTTGTTTTTATTTGCACAGAAGAGGCTGTAGCATGAGCACAGAATAAATGTAGAGGTAGTACACCCATTGATATAGATTGCCACATTTATTGATGATAACACCATGTTTTCATATTTTTTCAAGAAACAGGATGATAAAATCATGTGGATCCTATTTGGGGTGAAAAGTAAATTATGCAGAAAGGGGAGAAGTATTTGCCTACATGCATTATAGAGATGGCATCTTTCCAGTAGCTGAGTCAAAGCTTACCAAAGGTACCTAGCCCAAGACAGAGGCCTAGGAACAAGGCACTTGTGATGAGAATGCTTATTTATAAATAAAAGGTATAATCTGAATTGAGCCATGGCCAGCAAAGCAGAATTATAAAGAAAGGAGCTCATGGCATCTGTGGATCACTAGACAAGAGATGTCTGTTTTGGAAACAAACTACTTGGGAGTAAAATTCTAGACCTGCTCATGGCTGGGTTCTGTATAAAACAGAAAATATAGTATGCTTTCTGGACCCGTTTCCTCCTACCAGATGCAGTACAGATTTTTTGAAGCAGGGAGATCATAAAAACAAGCATTACAGGAGAAACTAGATTAGATTATTTGAGGATTTTCTGGCATATATGCAAAATGGCTTAGAGAAGTATATTCTAACAGACTACTGAAAGCAGAAAGAAATCCATGGCATTTAAAAGCCTCTTTCCAGTTCAAACAAACTCAGTGATAATGGGTGACTGATCCCTTCACGAGAATTTCCCATTGGACTGAGCAGCACTGCCAAGGCTTCTGCGTCACTGCCAATGAGAATATAGCCAGGGTTTCTTTTTTTCTTTCTTTTTTTTTTTTTTTCCCTCTGCTAGAAGGAGCTGTAGTACAGCCAGTTCAGTCCCTTATACCACAGGGGCTACAACACTACTAGTACATGTACAATTCTTGTAGATCTCTCAGGAGATGGTGACGTTTCAGAGATAAATTTCTGGAACTAGGCAGAAATTCAGACTTTAAGAAGACAGTAAGGAATTAAAGCACTTCAGGGAAGCATATTGTGGAGAGTCCTAACAGTAAAGACCCAAAGAGCAAAGGTATTAAATTAAGCATGTTTTCTCAGAATCCTGATGTGCTGACATATGCCATCAAAAGGCATTTCAGGATGAGACAGGGAGGCTCTGACTATTTATAAGGCAAAGGCAGCAGCACCTAAAAAAGGTCGTTTACCTTTGCTTACCTTTGGCCACAGGACAGGATTCCAAGTTAAGCCAATGGAAAATGCCGTTGACCCAATATAGATTGAATATAAACCAAGAAAATGGAGGGCATTTGTGTTTTGGTTTGTTTGTTTGTTTAAAGAACAACATCACATTTTCAGTGTATTTTCACTCCCAAGCACTTTCTTAGATTCTCCTTCTGATCATCTCTCAGGAGTCCAATACATTTTTTACCTAATTTAGATATAGAATAACATCTTCCAGGACATGTTAGCATTTGCAAGATTTTAATTCTTCCTAACTGGCCCAACTCATTCCGTTTCATTTTTTCTTGCAGCACTCCTCGTTTAAGTCAGATGGCTGGATATATTGTAGTACCCTTATTTCCTTTAACCTCTGAGTCTGAGTCTATAGTTCTGCTTCTTTGTCACTGCTCTGTACCTTTTGCTTGGTTCTCTCCACATCTTTTCCACTGCCTGTTTTCCCTACTTGCAAACAATAGTCAGGTGTCACTGCAGCATTATCACTCTGGTATATCTCGTTGTTCCTTTTGTTTTACCTGGGGTACCACGCTTTATGATTTTTCCCTTTCAGGTTCAGAAACGTAGTTATAATAAAGATCTAGCCTTCTAGTACCACACTATACTGTATTTAGGAACATAAGGCCATCCCTATGCTCTGCCAGTTCTCCTTAGAATCTATGATACATGCTATTTCTTTTAGTATCTCATTATACGTGTCATCGATATCTTGTTTGGCCTAAAGCCACATGGCAGCCTGACAAGATTGTGCTGCAGTTTGGCAGTTTCCATACAGGGCACAGCTGTCAGCATCTCTTATCCTCCATTTCAGAAAATCAGCTGGTACTGGCAAGAGATCATAAGCTAAGACTAAGCAGTAACTGTGCATCCTTTTTAGCAGGATCCTTTTTAGAGATCGTTTTCTGTCTGTCCTAGTCTTTTTGGCAGCCCTTTCTTACTGATAGCAAATCTGATATTCTTTTGTGTTTCAGCTCTTCATACAGAATGGGTTTTCCCATTTTCCTTCTACATGTTGCAAATGCACAGCACAATGCTAGAGGAAATAAAAAAGGAAGGCTGCTCATTACATATATGAGCATATGCTCTGCCTGTTAAGAACACATACTCCAGCTGCTTCTGCAGGCCGCTGTCAAGAACACAGGGAATTAGCTTACTGAAAGGGAAATTGAAGGCTGTCTGCCATGCTGACTAATGTCCCACTTTATTACTTTATGTCAGAAACTGTGAGGATCTTATGATGTGAAATATAATATCAAAGAACAGAGGACAAAAGCAAAAATGGGAAAAAGGAGCAGCAGAGAAGAGGAAAAATAAACAACCAAAAAAACCAGCAGCCAAGCAAAATAAAAGAAAGGAAAATCAGGAAGAAATGATTTACAGAGAATGCTGAATAATAGCACACCTAGCTCCTTCCAGAACACCAAGTTGATTTTAGGGATGATTTCTTTACCTCTGTTATTTGATACTCTGATATGTTGAGAACCAAACTGGCAGCACAGGTAAACAGGAAATACAACTGTCATGCAAGAGAAGCGAGACAGGATAAATTCTAGAAAGGGAAAGTGAAGAAATGTGGAAGTTTTAAGGCTGGGGACCCTGTAGCTGAGATTACTATTATACTTCCCCTAAAGAAGCAAGCACACTGAAAGGAGTCCTTCATGATAAGTCAGCCCAGGGTCATCTATGTGAAAATTATGTTAATGAAGGCGAGTAGAGGTACTGAGGAAGTCTGGGGCAGGGTGAGAATGCAGAAAGGACATGGATATGTGAAGCCACAGAGAAAGGCCACAGGTGGTGGTTGCCAGACTTATAGATCTTATGTTGGTACAATTAGGACCCTCAGACAACAGAATTACTCACACAGATAATTGCTCACCAGTACCAGTGAGGGAATTGAAATCTGGCCCATTACTGTCAGGCACAGGTGTCACATTTGAATGCTTCCTACTCTACTAGTGAGCACATAACCTCCTCCAACGGGAATCCTATACACTGAAATACTCCTGGAGCATTTATTGCTGTATCTAAAGTAGATTCTGAGACCTATATCCAAAGCTAGATATATGTGTATATATCTGACCAATAGCATACATAAACAAAGTGTGAGAACAGCCCTTAAGAGAGAACATAAGTGCTCACCCACCATGACAAAGAGAAGCTGTATAATCAGGCCTATACTGCCTGGCTTCCAAGCTGTCACAGCTATCCTTGCAGACAACTAGAAGCACAGACAGTATCTGCTCCTACTGGGAAGAAGCTGGAAGGGCCTGCAGAGTACATAAATAAAAAGCCACCTCTGATGGGCTTCGAGGGAAATTGCCTGCTTTGGAAGAAGCATGTTAAATATTTATCAATTATAGTAAAGTTGTGATGCAGGGCTTGTTTCTCATCTTGATTATTTCATACCTAAATTGAACCCACATTGCACAGTGTCTCGCTAGCAGGATGCACTTAGATTCCCCATGTCACCCTGCAGGCAAAATCGACACCAGTGGTCAAAAAGAAAGCTTTTAATAGACATCTTCTTTATTCCATGAAATAAGGTTTTCTACACATGAACTCCCAGTAAGCCCTATTTTCTCCAATATAGTTTTGTCTCATGTCCCCGCCCGTGCTCGGCTGCCTTCTTTTTTCTTACTTTCCACCCTGTGTTTTGTTCAGAAGCTTCGTCTGCAAACTGTAGGGCCACTTGTGAAAGGAAAGAAAAAGAAAGGACTGGATCAAGGGCAGAGTAACAAATCCACATGGTAAATGATCTGCTCTAATGCCTGGCAGGAGCACTGCGGATCACAGATGCGAGGACTTAGCTGGAAGAGCTGATGCTCTCTGGAGTTATCTTCCCTAGCTGAAGCCATGAAAAAGGCTGTTCCAAAGTGAATACATGACCAGCATGACACATGTGAATGGACTGCTTTGCAATGCAGTGCTTCATGGAAATCAAGGTGTTACTTCCTGAAAGCTGCTGACTCTGTTAGAACCTTCTGGTAAGTTTTTCCCATGTGACATATTAAGGCAGAAGAAATCATATGTGAGTGACTTTGAGGAATTTTGTTGTTTCCTTAAGACTTTACAACAAAAAGTCACAAAAGACAAGAGTTAAACCATGGATATTAAGTGTTTAATTTAGCTGGAAGGGTCTTCATTCTGACCCCTGAAATCCATGTACACCTTTCCATTAACTTTTTGACTCACTATTTGCTGACAAGTGTAGATGCACTCACACACACATAAATGCAGTAAATATGTGCTGAATGCAGATGTGCAAATGCCCAGGACCTTTCAGTCTTTATTTTGTGAAAATCATTGCCAAAAGGCCAGAATTACAGAGATGTCTAACCAAAACAGCCGCTGCAAGTATAGCATTCATTTGATGTCAGAAGGAAAAAAAGACAAAGACCTGAAATCTGTCTGTGCCTCATTGAAAAACCCAAGTGACACAGGGAAAACCCAAGAGCAGATTCTTAAGAATTGGTATGAACCAGCAGTATATTGTGAATGCCAGAGTAGCAAGTGGAACAACCAAGATCATACATTCAATCTACATCTCAAAAAACCTTCATATGCCTAGACTTCTTTCAAAAAGATAGATTTTCATTACTTAGATATTTCACTTGCAATGAAGGGAAAATACTTCACAATTATTACAAATCTAGTTGGATTTGGGAATGAACATTAAAGTCTGAGATCATAACCGAGCTTTTTTAACTCAACAGAACTCTCTTGAAACCTTGATTTTGCAAGATACCTAAGCATGTGTTTAATGGTAATCATCGGCTGAAATCGGTGGCTCTACTAGCATGCTTACAATTAGTGTGAATCCTTAAGCACCTTACATAAATTGAGACCTATTACTCTCAATACGTATTGGGAGCCTATCAGGACATGAGTTTCTTGTAGCATTCTGCTATTCCTGCTTCCTAACTGTTACACTTGCAAGTTCACAGATTCAAAAATACATTAGTATTATGTTTGTAGCTGCAATGAAAACTGAGCTGGAGCTTCAGTCTGTTACTTGTCAATAGGGTTATCGTCTGCCTTAGCAGACAACTCTCAACTTTTTAAAGTATTTCCACCTCTTATAAATGAAAGTGCGACTTACAACTTATTGTCCCACAAGAATAAAATATTTACTTGTGGTTTTGGTGGTAGATGTATTAATGAATATAGGAAGCAATTTCTTCAGTTCATGGCAAAACACAGGGATTATTCATTGTCTCTGTTATGATATCCAGTACTGTGATAAGCAGATTGTCTGTCATTTCTATCACTCCTAAACATGCTATCTGCCCTGACAAGTAGAACTGCCATGGCTCAATCCTGCCACTACTTTTACTTGACATCTCCATAGAACCATCAAGGGATACCCTGAAAGCAACTGCCAGCATGTCTTGTGACAGGCCACTCATGGTTTTGGGTGTTTTTTTGTTTTGTTTTGTTTTGTGTTTTTTAATCCAGCTCTGACTGTGCCATTTCAATGAAGACTAGACATCAGAGTATGAGTATAAATAAGTAAAATGAAAAACATCAGGAAAAACTAAATGAATCAAAGCCTGACAGAAATAATGCGTTTTAAAGAACCTGTGCATAGTGTCACTATTCATCTACTCTGGATGTTGCAGGTAAAGCAGCAATTGGTACTGGTTCATGTTGGGCATCGTACTGCCTTTATAGTGTCAAAATCATCCAAAGAAAATTCTTAATCTTCAGCCAGTGGAAAGGCTTCTCTTAATCTTTTCAGATGATGGCCTGGCTTGTCTTTGTTCCAGGCTGATACACCAATTCAGTCTGTTTGGGTCTAATCCAAAGTTCTTAGGAAAACTGCAGATAAATCAGAGTTTAGTGGGCTATTTCCGATGCAGCAAGAGTGGAAGATAGTATAATGTTCCAGATCTTCCCATCTGCCAATGTCTTCCCATTCACGAGGTTCACTTCAAAGTTCTGCCCCTTTACTGAAGCAGGGAATATCTGAAAAGACTGGTACTTTTTAGAAGTTTGTTGTGTTTGTCAGGAGCTGTGTGATTGGATGAGCATGGCCATAAACATGGTGCTAGAGGAACAGCCCTCTGAGTACTAAGTTCTCCAAACTAAAGGAAAGCAGGCAATATATTACTGAATACAGACCTAGAGCAGAAAGAGCTTTCTTCTTCTGCACCTCACAGCTACTATTTACAGGAAGTGTAAAGATGACTGCAGATGAATCTACGTCTTTTTCTCTGTTGATCCTGGATAACACACGGTGTTGAACTCTTGACTGAAAGTGCATGTTCAGATAAGTTTATATAAACAAGACTAGCACGCTTGGAGATCTTGCTACACACCCTAGCCAGCTTCCTGGCATCTATATTCCTTTGTAGTCCCAGGCAATAAGTAACCGGTGCAGTCATTCCATCATCAGTATATGCTGAGGTACAACATGCTTGTTGGGCTTTTTAACATGTGTCCTGTATTTCTCCTAAGCTGGGAGAGGATGTGGTCATCAACAGAAAAAGTGTAGTACATAGGCAATTCTAATACCTTTATATACAGCCTCGGCTATAAAAGGGGAATTCTTATCTGGCTGTTAATAGCAAAAAAAGGAGCACAGCAGGACTGAAAATCTGTCCCCTGTTTTCAAGTTTGCAAAGCTTAGGCAAAGAAGAAAGCTGTATTTCATACTGTGACTGTTTATGTTACAGCAGAGTATTCAAATCCATTGTGAATTTAAATCATTAGTATACACCACATATCCAGGTATCTCCAGTAAATCCTAGAAAAGGAAAGTATATCCAACTGTTTCTGCCCTGCCAAAGTTAACTATTATTACAGCACAGAGATATAATATTAATTTTGTTGCAATGAAATTGGCTGGCATATGTGTTTCTGTGAGCCAGGCAACAGGTCATTACTGAAATAGCAAAACAAACCTGTTCACCATTCTTGTTCCAGCACATTGCATTTAGATTTTAAGATCATAACTGTTGGATACCTATCCTGCAATGATGTACAAGACCCACTCTGCCAGAAGCTATATTCTTTCATAAAACGATTCTGCTGTATCTTCCTTTTCCAGACCCATCTCAATATAACAAAATTTAACAGTCCTGCAGACAATGCCAAATATCCTTCATTCATAATTAAGGTGAAGGCAAGTGGTACAAATCTCTAATTATCTTTTATGTCATATTTATTTTCTAGTGAATTATTAAGTAATGATTTATAGCCCAAATTCCATATGTGTACCTGCTAATTCAGGGGGAAAAATACCAGCCTTTCATATTCATTCAGCTAATGGGCATTGCTAATTGAAAAAATGTTCTTTGCACATATCACTAACTTTCCAATCATTTACTTGTAGAGAAGTTTGAAAACTTAAAAAAAAGAGAGAGATATTCAGTGGAACTTTGAAAGCTATGGTGCTACGCTGAGTTCTCCCTTCTCTGTCCAGGCAGCAGGCAGAAATTAGTGACAGAAATATCCTGTCCCCTTGTATTAGTTTCTGCTGAAGTAGGAGGCTGTCAAGAACCACAACTAAAGTTTGAAACGACAGTTTATATCCCATGCATTCTTTTTAATGCTTACTGTGCTTCCGGCAAGCAGGATGTTTTCTGCATTGGCATGTCTTGATGCTCTCACACTGAAATGCACTGATCTCTTAGGATCAGAATTTATATAAAGTTTTTAATCAAGGCTACAAAAATGTGTCTGAACCTGAAAACATCTCTGGATTCTTTCACTGAATTGAATTCTTCCTGCAGAAGAAGTTTCCCTCTCATAACAAAGGCTGCCTTCTGTGCTGCATAACAGTCCTTGCAAGAATCCTCACTCCATACTGAGCCACTGCTTTTGTGTAAGGCCTGGTCCTTTGATAGTAGCAAAGAAAATGCCTGAGCACCACAAAGCCAGGAAAAGCAGAATCAGACTACCTACTGTAAAAGCAGCAGTACCAAACCCTGTAACCTTTCTTTCCTACCTTTCTTTTTTTTTTTCTTGTTTCTATTGTTTTTTTCCTAGGTCCAAGTAACTTCTCTTCCCAGTGCAGGTTTTGCTGTGTAGACTGTAAAGTCAGAAAGCTTGGCACTCTCAGACTTGTTCCCCAGGGCTCAGTATTGGGGCTGGTGCTATTCAACATCTTTATCCATGATCTGGACAAGGGGATCAAGTGCGCCCTCAGTAAGTTTGCAGATGGCACCAAGTTGTGTGGAAGTGTCAATCTGCTTGAAGGCAGGAGGGGTCTGCAGAGGGATCTGGACAGGCTGGATTGATGGGCTGAGGCCAATTTGTATGAGGTTTAACAAGGAGAAGTGCTGGGTTCTGCACTCAGGTCACAACAACTCCACACAAAGCTACAGGCTTGGGGAAGTGTGGCTGGAAAGCTGTCCAGCAGAAAAAGACCCAGGGGTGCTGGTTAATGGCTGCTGAACATGAGCCAGCAGTGTGCCTGGGTGGGCAAGAAGGCCAACAGAATCCTGGTTTGTACCCAAACCAGTGTGGCCAGCAGGACAAGGGAAGCGATTGTCCCTCTGTACTCAACACTGATGAGGCCACACCTCAAACACTGTGTATGGGTTTGGGCCCTTCACTTCAGGAGGGATCTAGAGGTGCTGGAGTGTGTCCAGACAGGCAATGAGGCTGGTGAAGGGTCTAGAGCACAAGTCCTATGAGGAGCAGCTGAGGGAACTGGGGGTGTTTAGTTTGGAGAATAGGAGACTCAGGGGGACCTTATTGCTCTCTATAACTACCTGAAAGGAGTTGCAGGCAGGTGGGGGGTGGTCTCTTTTCCCAGGTAACAAGTGACAGGACAAGAGGAAATGGCCTACAAGTTGCACCAGGAGAGGTTTAGACTGGATATTAAGAAACACTTTGTCATGGCAAGCGTGGTCAAGCATTGGAACAGGCTGCCCAGGGAGCTGGTGGAATCACTATCCCTGGAGGTGTTTAAAAATGCATAGCTGTGGTGCCTAGGGACACGGTTTAGTGATGGGCTTGGCAGTCCTGGGTTAATGGTTGGAGTTGATGATCTCAAAGTTTTTTTCCAACCTAAATGATTCTATGATTCTCTGAAATGCCTGTTTTGTATGCCCTAAAAATCAGTTGGTTGGGTTGAAATTTCCATGTATTTTGATATGCTGACAAAGTAGAGAGGGGTTTTAAAATCTGAAAACATTCTTTCTTCTTTCTATATCTCACGATCTTCGGAGAGCTGATTTATAATTTTTCACCTGTTGTAGCTCACAATACTGAGAATCAGTCCTGAGCAGCCTGCCTACTCTTTTCACCACTCCCTAGAGTATCTGTGTAGACGTGAGGCAGAATGGCTGCTTTTTCTTGTGCACCCCTTGGTACTTATCCCTGAATATTAATTAGCATCTGACAACACATGCTCTTTACAAAGCAGCTGTAAAGAGTGCTACAAGGATTGCTGCCCTCTGGTTCCCCTGAGGCATTTTGGTCTGTTCTCAGGAAACCTCCTGCAGTTGATATAATGCCAATCCATCCACCACTAGAGCAGAGAAGCAAAGCAGAAATTTGTCCCATAGCGTATATATACCATGACTTTGACTTCAAAGCTGTTAACTAGATGCTTTCCTCAGTTACATGTTTATTTTTCATAATGCATTTTGCTGCCATATCCACATGCCTAACCTTGGTCTCACAGCCACCATGGACTTTATGCTTCTGTGATTATGACCTAAATAAAGCCTGTGAACACATTCTAGACTTAGAAGGAAAAACATAGAAGCAAGTATTGCTTTGCCAACCCCTTCATTAATAGAAAAAAATCTATTTGGCACATAATATTTTTCTGACACTTAAGTTTATAATAATTTAAATTCCTATCGTTAATACTTTACAAGTGGCTCAATAATTTTCAGAAAGGAAAAGAACTAAAGTTTTAAATTGAATTTAAAGAAGAGAATTAATCAGTTCATAAAGTACTATACATTAACCTCATTGTCTGCTTCAGGAGTCTAACCTCTGAAGTTGATGTAAAGGTAACCCAATTCCCCCTGTAAGGACTATTCATATCCGTTAATTGTTGCAATACAAGATACTGTAGCTTTGAGCCGGTTGCCAGTTCTTCAGTATCTGAAACGTACTCTCAGCAGAGTGGAGGACACCACTGGGACTCATTTAACTCTGACTTTCACATTAATTTTGCTGTGCTGTGAAGAGCAAAGACAAAATCAATGTCCATCAGTGATTATTCAAGGTAAAATATCTAGTGATATTGAATACCAATGGTAGTAGTGAGCATTAAACTTACTTAAGGATTGTGGAGTTGACAAAGCCGTTTATTCTAGTTTCACTTAATTTTCAATGAGGCATGTGAGTTTAGAAAAATACAACAATTACAATGAAAACATTGGATTGCAGTTCCTGGCAAGTTAGATTTTAAGTAATAATAATAATAATAAAGGTATTGTATAGATAAACTTTTTGCAGAAGGTTTGAATCATGCAAGCACCTGCTAAATCTCTGCAAAGAACATTTTGTGACCAAGGGAGCTAGCCTTTGTAACAGCTGTATTAATGTTGGCATTATTTGGCTGTATTAATTTCTGGCTTCACTGCTGTGTGTAGGAAAAAACCTGCAGCCTATGGGACAGCTCTCCCACACCAGTCCTATTCACTCTCTTCTCTCATTTTCCCCAATAAACCATGTGTAAAATCCTCTCATTGAGTTAGTTAATGGGAATTCATTAGATTTCATCATCTAACTTAAAACTTTGTAAACAGGGCAACAACAAACAAAATGAGCATAAGGGTTTCTATCAACAGTTGCTATAAACATTTTGCAAGTTTTCCCCTGAGATTCTCATGAAACCATTTTTATTTCTTCCCTCAAATTTCCCTAGCATTATTATACCAATGCTATTGGTTATGCCCCACATTCATCAGAGCTCTTAAAGCACAGTATTTATCTTGGCAAAAAGATAACTGATAACCCAGTTCTCTCATGTAAACCACTGACAAGAAATCAGATCCATTATGTTTAAAAGGCTTGAATTTCAATAGAAATTAGGGGGGTTTATTCCTCCCAATGAAATAAAAAAATATAATATCACAACTCAATGGAAAATAATATTTTGAAAAGCAAATCTGGGTGACTATTTAGTTGTGTTTACCCATGGAAAATAATTTATCATATATGGAAGGTGGGAAGCTTTCAGACACAAATCGGTATCAGGAAATCAAACTTATTACAAATAGTTTTGGGGAAAATGTTTAACCAGCCCTCATTAGTAAAGACCATGTTTTGGAATAATATCAGGGTAGGAGAATTAAATCAGCCAGTTTTGATTATCTCTAGGCAAACACTAGCGGAGATGCTAAGCATCATCTTGCAAAACTGCTTCCTATTGGATTCTTCTAGCAGTATCCAGAAGGTGACTGATACACAAGTGGTGAAATATTGTAAGTTAAGCCAAATATTGCCATTTCAGATTTCAAATAGCTTTGCAAAGATGGTATTTTGAGATGCTCTTGGTTTACAGCAAAGGGATAAAGCAAACACACTGTTAAAATTGCAGCTTCTTTAAAAGATAGTGTACATAGTGTGGTCAACAGAAAATTTTTTCCACTGTGAAGAAATCCAGTGTATTAAAAGGGCATAAAGAAACCCCGAGGAAGCAAATGAGTCCTTCCCAAAACAAAGACTAAGCTCACAACAATGGTGAATGCAAGCAGAGCAAACAGCCAAATGAGAAATACCACTAAAAGGGTCTAATAAATGAATACGTCTTTGATTTTCTTGTTTCTCAAGCTGTAAGCACTATTCACTGGCTTTGACCTATAGCAAAATCTTGTGTCATAAGACACAGAGGAAAATGAAATAGGATTTAAACAAACAAAATCTTCTTAAAAACATAAGCCACAGGGGGGATGGATTTTTTCTCCTATCTTCAGTTTACACTTTGTCCTTTATTCTGGCATCAAAATTGTTAACTAATTAAATTCTTTCTTCTAAGTAAAATTCCCACTGAATATTTATTTCTGTTCTAATGATCGGGGTTTTTTTGCATCTTGCCATAAAAAGACCAGCAGTATTTGAACATATTAATCTCTGCAGTTCAGCAGACAATAAAACCCCTACAGAGCCTCTTTCGTACCATTGTTAGCATCGTTTTCCAATGCACTGTGTGAGCAGTACAAAGTATGGCCCTAATCCTATACTGTGATCTGCCCTAGCAGAAAATGCATCTGCCTAGCTCTCCAAATCACAGCCAAGACCAGAGTGTCTTCAAAGTGTTACAAGGTTTACTGTACAGATCTACTTGAAAATTGCGTTTAACAGAAGATGAGTCAGAACCTCCAAATACAGCTAGAAAATGACAAAGTCAATGAAAGGAGAAGATGCAGTCTGGCATTGGGATAATAATTACATTCAGGGAATGATATATCTACATTGAAATTACTAGCCACAGTTATTTGATGTTAATACTTTTTAATTGCTCATTTATAGGTAAAGAACATTGATATTACTGTCTCTAGTTCAGACACTCAAACATAAAGTGCCTTTCCTGAAGTGACAGTTAGTCTCAGAATCAGAACTAAGACCAGCTCTCCTGCCTCTGAATGCCATGCCCAATTAACTAAACCCTAGTTCCCCACAGGAACAGAATCTGTGCTCACACAGGAAAATCTGTGTGCATGCTACTCAAGGAAATTAAAGTGCAGCTATAAATCTCAGCTAGTAGCTGCTGTCTGGCCAGCTGCCCAATTAAGGCCAGAGGTGTCCACACTATGAAGGAAAATATTTGCTGCTTGTAAATTGATTTTTGTTTCTTCTTCCAAAGGAAAAAAAAATCAGTCACGCATATCCAGCCTTCTCAATTTAAAATGTCACACAATACAGCCTCACAATCATTCAGGTGACACTTTAAGTTTATCTCATGTGAGGCATTGTAAGTTCAAGGGACACACCAAGGACAGTTCAGTGACATGTTAATTATATCTCCAGCAAGAACAGCGACTTAAAAAAAATGTATGTAGGTATATATATCCCTTTAGAAGGACAAGAGACTAAGGAGATTGTTCTTTTGTTCTCATTTGAGAAGAACCATTACACACCTCTCAGTAACCAAAAGAGGCAACAACCTTGACAATATCCACTTAGCTTAAATCAACTTGCTGAAAAAAGGCTGTAGAGTGTCAATAGAAATATATATACAATAATTATATTGATGGTCCTGTACTCTTCAGCTAGGAGCTTTTGAAATGGCGATTAGTGGCTGAAGATAATGTTCAGGTTCAGGATGTGACTTTTCAAAAAGTGGTTTTGAAAATGAATGCAATGTGAAGCAGGTTCATTGGTTCAGATAATTTTGAATTATGTATCTTCTGTGGAGGGAGCAACTGGACTCAGCTTCTGTTATTAGTAGTCAGAGCACTTATGCCTGCTACTGAAGAAAAGTTCATAAACTCAGGTTTGCCCAAGATGGATGAGCTATGATATGCTTATCAGGAGTCACCTACCATTTTATCTTTCATTACATATTTTCAGTGTTTCATTTTTCCATTGCCATACTAGGTTGTTAATGAAGATAGGCAAATGGATCATGTGAAATTGTATCCTCTGTATATATAAAAATGCAATATTTCACCATATAAGAAAAACAATTCTCGTGCGAGTTTATCATCACTGCTACTATCATCTGCACGGGTTTCTGCAAGTGTCTTTATCATAAAGGTTTAAAATTGTTCTTTTGGCATCATCTGGAGAACTCTATTCTCTCATTCTCTCAGAAGCATACTTCTGTTCCTTTCAAACTGATGACAGATTTTTAACTACTGGCAGCAATAAAACAAATTTCTTTCCAGCACATGATCTCCACTGACAAAAACTTCCAAGCATATAGTTTCTCTAATGTTTGACAGTCATTCCTGCATTGTAGAATGAAATTGACTGTATCATAATATATACATACCTGAGGTGATAGTTTTAAACTCTAGAGTCTGGGGGTCAATCACAGTTTAGCAGTGGCAGCAGAGAATTTGGTGTGCATTGCGAAACCTGTGTGAGGATTCGGGAACATACTAAACTGCCTTCCTGGCCTAAGCTCTGTGTTGCTCGTTAGGTCAGGTACAGGGATCCTAGCTCAAAGAAAAAGAAGCTATATACCTACGGCAACACATGCAGTACAGAAACACTACACTCAAAATTAACAGAAAACGTTGCCTTGAGCCCCATTAGTAAATCTTGTTGTATAACAGAAAGTTATTCAAGAGAAAGCAGCTGATGCAATTAGTTGGTATTATTAACTTAATAAACTGTCCCTCAACTGTTAAACTTTGGCAGAACTGTGATTTGCCAACCAATAAAACATTTATTTTCAGGCTCTCCCAAAAATGCTACAGTACTCTTTGTCATGTACATCTTTAAAAATCCATTTGTTTCATTATGGTGTCCCCCCAGCAAAAAGAGCAATAATGCTAAAAGGGCTTTTGTATTGGTACTTATCTTAAACTACTACATATTTTGCTGAATGAATGGGAAGAGATTTGGATGTGACATTGGAAATTAGTTTTAACAAATTGTCATCCCTCATGCCTGCCAGAGATGAATATATGCTATCATCAGTACTTGCACCACATCTCAAGGGCAGAACTGAAACATACTTCTAACTCAAACCAACATAAATTGAGGAAGAATCCTTTCAAAAATAAAGGGCTGAAGGCCATGTCATAAAATGCCTCTCCTCTGTTTCTCATCTTCCTGGGAAGGTGAGCTTTCTGACAAAAAATCTTTTGAGCACAGCCAGGAATGCAAGAGAGAATAAAACAGAGTCATCATGACATTATTGTTGACAACTAATGCAGTTAAACTGGGTGGGTGCCCAGCCACACACTATGTTTAAAAAAAATGCAGCCCCCAGAATACTTTGTCCTTTTCTTAGTACAGAATTGAACACCTGATGTTCTGAAACATTAGCTCAGAGAAGGTTGCCAAATTATGCCATATGCCTGGCTTTTTATCTGGTACTTTAAATAAATAAGGTGTCAGTGTATTACAACGGTAAACAGTATATATATACATATATATATATATGTCTCTTTCTTTGTTAGAAACTGGGTGCTCATTATTTTGTGAGGCTTCACAAAGTACAGCTCCTAGACAGCTAACATATATTTCACTTTATTCACTAATTATTTGCACATAGGTGTTCCAGCTCAGATCATTTGTTTTTAACCATTAGAACATAGTAGAGCTGGCCTCTGAAAGGTACAGACCCTTAAATATTCTCAGGATACATAAGCTGATACAATACTTTCTCTTCATTTCCTACTTATTATTCCAGTAATTTTAACCCTGGCAGACAGTGCTCCAGCACAGCTGATCTGAGTTTAACATTTCATACAGTTTTATTTCAGCTGTTCATACAACTGGACCAGGCAGTTACCAGCTGCATATATGAGATTTTTCAATATGTTACAATGCTAAAACATTCTTTTGTTCAATGAAGATCTTGGATATGCCCTTTACCTCTGACTTTAGTTTCAGATTATTTGAAAATTACCAATTGTAACAATATACATATTTTGCTAGTATTGTAACAATTTTCAGGATTTAAGCAGAAATGAGTGTGGATTCTTTAATGGAACACTAGAAAATATTTGTGCAGATACACTTGTTTTTTAACTTTGTAATTTTAACAGTGACTGTATTAATATGCACAACCAGCGATCTAGCCAGTTATTCACACAAAGTAGTTTTATTTTAAAATAAAATGTTGAGGAGCTCTGGAAAGGAGGAAGTAGACATAGGCCTTTCAAAGCAGAACTGATACCCAGCGAACCCTTTCATTGCAGCCACTGCCTAGCCATCTGCCATTTGGCTTTGGGAAGCAGAGCTCAAAGGCCACAAAGTGCTATCAGAGTACCATAGACCTGATTCTTTTCTGGAGGGTCTTTGTTTAAACAGCTACAAGTGGATGTTGGTTCTGGTAGTACCTAAAAGAATTGTGTCGAACCTCTGAAAAGTAATACTGCTACAGGTTCAGTCAGGCCTGCCATACAACACTGAGACCGTATCACCAGCTTTATTTGCAGTGAATTGTATCTATGCAGGAAGGCTCTGACATCAGCACCTCACAGCTGCTGTTTTTCTATCCCTGAAGAGAAATTTGCTCTTTTACCTCAGTAGCAAAGTACATAGGTGAGATGAACAATGCCTGTTCTTCACAGGAATATTACAAAAATATTCAAATACTAACACATTTCTGTAGTATTTGAGTAATACTTTCACTCCTTTATATCAGGAGTGGAATCCTGGCCTGTAGGAAGACACCAGCAGGTGTACAGTTGTGTGGGTGTAGCAGCAACATTCCAGCACTAAGACTAGTGAGATAATCAATGGCTTTGCCAAGTAAATGTCACTGCTGAGGTCCAAGAAGCACTGATACTTTGTGTGAGGATGGCTTCCACTTTCAGGTACAGGCAGTTACCATGATGCACTTTGCACCAGGGCTCAGCCTCTTTGCCAGATGAACATCTGAAGAGCTCTTGAGTTTTTTAGACTTGAATTTTGCACTCATTCTGCAACCTAATTTCATGCTGTGTTATGACTTTCTACAAACTTCTAATTCATATCATGAATTACAATGTTGTAAGCGTTTCTTTTCTTGCAGACAAGTATCAGAGTTTGGTTTTATTTTTATAATTGCCACAAATATATGCCAGGTTGAATAAGCATCTGCAGGGGTATTTTTACTCAGGGGACTCTTTCCATTTTGAAGAGGCTCTCTGTATGTCATCCTTTGTGGAGAGGCAGCACAAAACCTGGGTCCTTTGCAAGCATACTTAGTATCTCACATGGTGTACTAATCTTGAACTATACTTTTACACAAATAGAAACTCAGCAAAAGCATCTTCAGTCAGTTACGGTGGGCCAGAACTGATATTAGAAGTAACTTCTCTTATTTTACATAAAAATAAGATACACACAAATATATCATGTATGTCTTAAATCTGCTTTAAAATGCATGGTTCTTGTTTGTGTTTAGCATTATCTACCAACAATTTCTTTTCATTATTGACAGAGTATTTACTTTTACAGAAAAATACTTGATACAAAAGAAAATAGGAAAATGGCTTCTGAGACTGTATTATTGTTTGTGAAGCACACAAAGCAACAAGGAACTGTTTTAATTTGCAAAGAATTCCTTGAGTGATTACTTTGTTTTCCTGCAATTTAGATCTGCCAGCTTGGAAATGGCTATTTAAAGGTTTGTGAGGGTTGTCAGCATCGTTTTAGAACTGCATAGTTTTATATTAGTGGTAGGTGCTTTCAGTCAGCTTGTATGTTGACTCTTTAAATCTCCTAGTTTTACTAGGCAACACAGATACCTTGGGATATATTTTGTACTTGGCTGAGGCTTGAAATCCTTTTCTGGTGGCATAAGTTGCCCAGTAAAATGCGTGCCTATTAAATAAATTGCACCCACAGTTCAATGAATGGTGCAAAAACGTATATCCCTCAAGGTTTTAATAATTAAAAACCCCTTTAAATACCAAGCTAGCTTATTGCTTTTGAAATTCATTCAGGTTCCCTCATGGATCACATTTTGACAAAACGGACTGTTTCATGCATATTTTTAATTTTTATTTTGCCAAAGTCACATTTTCAACTGAAAAAATATAAAAGTAAAATGTTCAAACTAGCTGTAGCTAGAACATTGCAATCTAAATGATAAGGCCAGCAGTCTGTTAGTATCAACTTCAAGGACTAAATTTATTTGTGATGTTACAAGCGGGCTGAATTTAACACTCCAAAAATGTAAGTCAGCATGATTAATATCTATGGAGAAAGGACGTTTCTCATAAAGGCAAAAGGCCATGTCTGTGTTAGGTGGATCCCATGGAGTTCTGATGATCTGGAGGTGTTTATAAAATAGTCTCTATGAATATTCTTGCTTCATTTGTTTTTAATGTATGATGAGACACCTCAGAAGTATTTCCATGAAATTTCACCTTATAAATGGAATGACACCTTTTATATGCTCAGAGATCATCTGAGGATAACTGAAGATGCCCAAGATGCAGATTTTGCAAGATCCACTTGCAGGGTTCTTTAAAGCTGTACACTGTCATCATAATTATGATACTGGTTGTCATTAATGCTTCTCCTGCCTTTCTCAAACATTTAAAGTAACTTTTTTTGGACATACTACTTCTACAAATTTCCCAACAGGAAGTAGCTCACATTATTAACATCTACATGAAAAAAAAAATAAAAATTGAGTTTTTTCTGTATTGTCTGGGAACATTTTCATAGAGTTCAGCAGAAGGAGCAGATTCTAAAACACATGGGATAGTTGGTAGGGAGCTTCCTGGGATATTCTGAGAAACCTACTGCTCCCCAAAGGGATATCAGAAATGGTTTTTGATCCTCAAAACTTTGTGTCAGCTGTCCCCTTTTTTGTTTAACTACTGTGTCAGCCATCCCCCTAACCAATGTATGAAGAATGGTGTCTTATTTGTCCATTCATTTTCTAGTGAAGTCACAGCTCTCCTTTTTGTATAAATAAGGCTATGGAGCCATTTAACTGGCTAGAGAGAATGTGTAAATTACATCATAGTTATCAATAATGTAAAAACCTTAATATCTTGACAAAGAAAGACATTCGTGGCCATGGTGTCCTACCAAAGACATAACAGAAGAGGATCCATGTCAATAGGAACTATAATTTACATATGCCATAGTCTTCTGGGTCAGGAGACTTCAGTCCTCTTGCACATCATCTGAACTGACTTGCTTATTTTCTTAGGAGTACATTTTTTGTCACTAATGCTTCCACTGAATGTCCTAAAAGAATGCTTGATGCATTTATATCCTTACAGGTTTGCTACTGTCAAAAATAACAGACCTGTAAGATACTAAAACACTGACTTTATCTTCAGCTCTGAACTAAGCTTCAGTTCAGAGGATTTGTCAAACCTGGTCTCGCATTGGCCATATTGAATTATAGGTGGTAATACTATGTGATGTGACTGCACATCTCTGTGTGTGCTGGTCTGAGATTTTACAGTAGAGATGGCACAGAAACACACATAGAAAACACGATGTGTTTTAAACCCATGCCTTCAGAGATGATCCTCTGGCTCAGGATGCAGTTGAGAATAGATTTTTTGATACCTTGTATTAGCTATGAGCAGCAGATAAATTCACAAAATTGGATAGTGCTTCTTTTATGAGGTTGCACAAAACTATGTCAGCCCAGAATCAACATCATGAAGGCAGTTAGACACACAGGCATCTTTTTTTCAAGACTCCCATTTAGCAAAAGAAGGATGGAGAAGAGCCTGAGCTAGCTCTTTACAAGGTACAGCAGCCATCTGCTTACGTTTGGTTCTGTTTGATGGAATGGACCTTATGGCCAGGATTGTTTCCCAACATTTCATCTGTTTGACCTTTTCATGAGCATTTTTATACACTCCCTAATGTTCTACAACACAGAAGCAAAGGAACAGTGGAAGTGGGATCTCATTCCCTGGTTGTGCTACAATAATGAGTTTGTTGTTTATGCTAGATAAATTCATACCACAAGATGTGAACTTACTCATAAAAGTTTTGCAAATATTGTTTTCTGGAAATAGGCTTAATTGCACTGAGTTTGGACTCGGATACAAGCTCAATACACAATACAAGGGTTTCCAAGGAGAACTATTCCTAGATCTGTACTATGCTTTACTGTAGCTGCTCTACACATAAAGCTTTGTCCAAGTGGATGGTTCAAAATATTTTACTCCGCTGGGTTGATAAAAGTGGAATGTTCTAAATATAAAGAGACAGAGAAATAAAGAATAAATAATAGCTGATCAGTGAACAGCAGTAGTTTAAACGGCTTGACAGTAGTCACTGCTGATGTGTTGGATACAGTAGTCAAGAATATTGAGTGTCATGTTGCCCAGCAATGACCAGCACTAGTCTGGTCATAATAACAAAATATCAGAGGTGCCAAAACAAATCCAGGCCAGCTGGGGTTTGAAACAAAGCAAACTAGGCATTTGTTTTACTTGCTTGGCAGTAAATTACTGAAATCTTTACACTGTCATTGGTAGACACAGGACTTACACCTGTAGCAGATGCAGCAGTAGGACAAGGAAAACAGAGTATGCAGGGTCCTTGTGTATCCTTGTAGAGAGATCAGTCTTGGGCTTGCCATAATGCCAGCCTTAAAGAAAGAGTGATCACCTACAGCTTCTGGGAGCATACTGGGGAAGTACAAAGAAAAGGGACAGACCGTGTCCATTAACTCCAATTAATGCAACAAACCTCCCTTGAATTTTGTTCAGTTTTAAGGCCAAATGTGTATTATTTTCCCTGACCAGTCTTTCCTTCAAGCCAATAGAAGTCTGTGTCTGTCTTTCCCCACAAATGGAGATTCTACACAAATGTGGTCCCACAGCTGGAAACTATACAGTACAGTATAAAAGAACCTTTTATCAAACTTAAAAGGATTAATGCATTTCTTTCAGCAAAAGCTCTGCATGTCTCCCAATTCAAGCAGTTTATAAAAGGACAAGGATTTTTGTTTAAAATGCAGGTAAAACCCAATTATCCAACAAAAATCTCAAGCTGTTTGTTTGGGATCAAAATTGAACATGGGAGAAGCAGCCCTCTCAATAACATGTGCTGGAATGTCAGTGCGTGTATTTTGTGGACAAGGAAGTCACCAGGAAAAGAGAAAGATTTTAGCTTTTAACATCTTAAGCTGGCACTGTTTTCAGCCTTTCGGCCAGGGTAGCTGAGCTGCAACAAAGCACCATGTCCAACTGAGCCTGTCATGATTTCAATTTTCATAACGAAAGATGTGAACAGTTCTTTTTAGAAAATCTTTTACCAGCCATTTTTTGCTGTGCTTTTTTGAGCAGTAAAATGAAAATTAGTATTGATTTCTTATTGTTATTGTGGAACTGCAACCCACAAAAACATTAGGTGCTACAACGGTGGACATAGCAGAGCTGCATGGCTGGGCATTCAGGCTCTGACAAATCCTGTTATGATGGTTTTAAAAGTTACTTCCCCAGCTACCCTCTCCACTCTTGTGCAGTTTACCACTCCCACAGCAGAAGGAAATGTATGCCCAGCCTTCATGACAATGCAGAGCATGACATTTTAGCACAGATCTACCTTTACAGCTGTGCAAATGAATCATAGAATCATTTAGCTTGGAAAAGACTCTTAAGCTCATAAAGACCAACTGTTAACCCAATACTGTCAAGTCCACCACTAAACCATGTCCCTAAATGCCACATCTACATGTCTTTTAAAGTCTTCACTTCATACGCTAAAGTTCTAGATTACTGCTGGTTCAAATAGAGGTTTACAATACACCAAAAAGCACTGATCAATACAAAATCATCAAAATCCAGGATTTCAATGCTTAGTGGTGTTAGAGAAGATCATATGGTTCAGGATGTACAGTTCAAGTCCTTCATAATCTGAAGCAGCAATCCAATTCAGCTCCTGTCTAGCAACCATTCAAACCAGAATTCATCAAATTTGTCATGAAGTGTTCTGACTCAGCAGCTTTGGTGACGGGTCAACACTAGGGTTTACTTCACCTTTCAGTACTGAAGGTGCCCCCTATAGCAGAAGCAAATACATACCTTCTCCTTAGAAAAGCAGTTCCCAGGCCATTATACTAGCTTAAACTCCAGAGAAGGTAATGTTCTGAATAACATATTGATGTTTTTTTAACTTTGCTCTTAATAAAATTGAGGATTATATCACAATTACATTAGAGAATTACATGGATAAAGAACTGTAACCACACAGTTAAAATCTAGGATTGACATTGAATCTAAAATTAAAAACAAACAAGACACACTGTAGCCTGAACAGACTCCTACATAATTTGGAATTTCGATGCATTACTTTGCTGTTAATCAAAGTCCCCTTTCTTTTAACCTTAACTGTTTGAATATCTCTCCTGCCTGAATGTCAATATGAGGCAACAGTGAAGGTCAATGAGAGAGACTTGCTGTTCACACCGTGTCCTTTATCAACATATTGTACTTGTTGGGAGTCAGGCAAATGAAACACTAAGTGACATCAGCAGAACTTACATTCTTGAAATCACAAGATTTTTAAAAAATATATTTCAATTAAATGTAGAGCTTGTTGACAGACTCTGTGAACTACAGACACCTTGGTAAGTGCAGTGGGGAGGTGGGGAGCTGTGAAATGCCATTATGTGTAACTGAGCTGGATAACTATGACATTAGGTAAAAGCAGACCTATTGTCTTTGGGATGGAATAAAGGATATTTGCCCTCAAGAGGCATTTTATTTATAAAGGGAACAATAATGTCGATATTTAGAAATTAAATGTCAAATAAAGGGAGGCACAGAAACATTTGTTACCAGTGTTACCAGGGCTGAGCATTGCATTTCCACTGGTGTCAATAAAAACAGATGATGCCCAGCAGTTGTGAACATCAGCCTCCATTCTGAATCCCAGCCATGACGTTGTTCACAACAGACTGGCTCAGCTGGTGCTTCCCTGGTTTTGCCATGGTTTGTGAGGATAACAGAGGTGCTGAAAATACCAGATGTTAGAACTGCTCAAGTATCCCAAACACTCCACGAGTAGGTTTTTCTGGTTTTCAGACAATGAAAGCAATCTATGCCCCAGGAAATTTGAGGATACAGAAGAACTTGCATGAAAGAATAGGCTATAACACCATGGGAGGAAAAATGGGGTTAGTATATAGGGATGAAAAACGTATACAGTTTGTGCATACCCTGATACAAACATATTTCAAAATGTTCTTTTCTGTCATCACCAAAGTATCTTGTTAATCGATCAGGAATCTATTGTTCTATTACCTGTGTACAGATCATTTGAATACCACCTCAATTACTATCATTATCATTAGCCCCAAATCCTCTACAACCTGATATGCCTCATCATGTACTTTTCTTCTCATTTCAGTCAGTCAACCCCACCACTCACCACTGAAATGTTCTGTGAACTAGGAGACTCCTGATTCCAGAGGTGAGGACTGGGGACAGTTAGCCAAGCAAGGTTCTTACACAGATCCTGTATTACATGCCTTAGCCTCTTTAGTGCAATGTGACAAGGAAACTTACAAGCAACCTGAATTTAAAAAAAAAAAAAAAATAAAATTAATTGCATTTACAATACTGGAGAGCTGCAGCATAATGCTTGCACAAAAGGTGAATTTACCTACTGACAGGTATGTTTCAAGGTTTTAATGATGTCTTTTAAACACCACTTTTTAAAATGTGCTTACAACATTAAACATACCATGAAAATATCAGGAACTCAGATGCTTAGGAGGCTCCCATAGAGTGATGACTATATTACATCAGAGTTGAAGACATTCAGTATTTTTCTGAAAGGCATTCAGTGGCTAGCATTACTGTGCCTGAAACTAATTTTGGATGTTCTTCTGCTAGGATTTCAGAGTGGTTAAAGGGAGTCACACTCCACCTCCCTGTGCCTTTTAAAAATCCTGGATTTCAGAAGTAATAGCACCATAAAACCAACTGAAAAAACCTGCCAGACAGTCCAGCAGAATGAGATAGAATTGGGAGGTATTTGTTCATCAGTGTTTTACACATTTACCTTAAAAATCTTCCCAGATCTATAATGAACATGTTGACTGATCTTTCAATGTTTAGATATGCTTTCATTGTAATATTGCAATCTGCCATGACCATAAAAGGAAAAAGTAGATACTAACAATTGTGGAAAGATTTAATAATGGCACCATTTTGATGTATATGTAAACTATTAAAAAAATAGGAACAAGCACACACAAGTTTGAAAATGTTATCTGGAGAGAAGGCTTTTATGCAGTGAGATCCCATTATAATTAAACTAACCTCCTTTGGTTCTGCACAGTCTGCATTCATGGCCTTTTAGAAGAAGCGTTTAGTCAATTAACTATTTTATTAACCAATTGATTTTTTCTGTTAGTCCTTAACCTCTTTGTACCTGTTAGGAATGGTTATGAAAGCTGAATAAATTGGTTTCTTTCATCTCTAAAAGGCAACAATAAATAATAAAACAGGTTGAACAAGGTTTCAGTGGGGAACCCAAATGCGAATAAAAATACCTGCCGTGTATCATATAATATAAAATACTAACTGCTAGGAGCAGCACAGTATTTCAATAAATCACATTGTCACACTGACCTTTATTGATATACTGTTTCTCAACTTAAAGGATTGGCCCTGCTGCTTTAGGAGATCTTTTGTTGTGAAGGGCCTGCAGATTCATCACACAACAAAAAAGATTATCAGCTCACACCATAGGGCTGTTTAAGTCTATATGCTACAGAGAAGCAAAACCCCCAAAATATTTTAGGGACTGTTTGAATTTAGAGATTTATTTAGCATCACAGGAGAACAAACATGCATTCCTGAAATATGTACTAAATGTGATTTATATTATCACTTCATACAAAGGGGGGGGGGGGGGGAAGGAGAATGAAGAAAAGCTATGCTCTTTCATTTCTAGAAGATAATAGATTGCTTGATTTTATGGAATGTTACACAGTGTTGCAACTATGCAATGACAGTCCAGTATCGTAAAATTAAATTCACCACACTGGCTGAAACTCAGCAGTTATTGGTTCCTTTGTACTAACGGCTGAAACGAAAGACTAAGGAGGTGTGCAAAGGACACGTTTTTGCAACAGCAAAAATCTCACAGTAAAAAAACCCCATGTGCCTCTCTAAAAAATTATTCCCTGCTTCAACAAAACCAGCAGAAACAGCCTGATCCAGATCCAGACAATAACTGAATTTTTACTGGCTATCAAAAAAAAATAATATCCAAATTATAGTGTAGAGATTCTTCCAACATAAATTCAAGAGCTGTAGAACATTTTCAGCCATATTATACAGGACTTTTATAGAAATTAGTGGAAAGCTTATGAAACCTAATGTTCTTCATGAGATTTCTAGTGCCTTAAATGATAAGGATCTCCTGGGAACTTTTGTTCCTATTAATTTTAAAGTTGACACATGCTGCTTTGAATAAAACTCTGACTGTAAATGCAGCTGTCCAATGAGTAGGGAAGCTATATTATTTTGGGAAAAAAAAAAGAAGATTCGAGATCTCTTCCTCCTACTGAAGCTGTAGCTATTAATCTCTGTTTTTATGTGGCTCTGTAATGAAAAAGGTGTTGAAGGCTGAAGGAGAATGTATTTAAAGAATAGCTCATTGAGTGCTCAGTAATTTATTCACTGAGCAAAGATCCATGAAGATAGGTGAGGAACATGTACCTTCTTCATGATTCCCTTTGTTGTGACTCCTTTTCTGTTGATGTTCCTAGTGGTCTTACACAGAATAGTTATATGGTAGGGACTGGCTGCTGCTTCTTTATCAGATGTTAGCATAATATTCCCCACTTCTTGTAAAATATCTCTTTACAAATAAATCCATGTATGGGTCTTCAAATAGCCAACTTTGAAGAGCCACTATAATGACGCTTCCCCCCCCCCCCCCCCCCTTCTTCCTCTAAATAAAAAGTTTTGCTAAATCCTGCACAGAAGTATTCATGGCTGGGCTAACATTCAGGTGTCCTGGCTGTACTATTTTCCTCTGACAGCTTATACTCCGCACTGCCTTTGCATTGCTAACTATTGGCACAAATGCATTGTCCCACTTCCTCTTCTTCAGTCTCTTTTGATGTTCCACTAACCCAACCTTCTGCTACTCTACCTTTCCCTATTCTGCTTATCTCCATCTGTTTCTCTAGCAAAATTTCTACCACTTGCTGCTTTCCTTGCACCTCTCCACCTGAGCCTCCCTATTCCAGTTGTTGATCCCATCCATGTACTTCATTCACTGTGCAACTAAGACCACTACTAATCACCCTCACCTGCTTTAATATTTCCAATCTCCTCTTCACCAACCATAAATTTCACAAAGGGATCTGGATGATGCAGGCAGAGACAAGTGTTGCATTTAACTACAAAATTAAGATGCCACCATATGGCACAATGAGATCAAAATTAAGCAAGAAGTGCCAGGGTAATGCCTTTGCTTTCCCAGAATATGCCACCAACGACGCAAACATGCCATTCCTCTGTTGGCAATGTTTGTGTTGGGTGGTAACACACAGAAGAGCGAAAGGCAGTACATTTGTTGACATTTTTGGATATACCTGTCATGCACTCTGCCTTCCTGACCCCAGAACTCTACAGGAGAAACAGGGCACACGCAAATTGATTGATTTGTGTTTGTCACTCATCCAAGTGGCTTTCATTTTGGTGTCCCTCAATATTGCTTTTTCATTTTCATTTGAAGCCACTGAAATCTCACCTTCCAGAGAATCCAGGCTGTTGGATTTGTCATCTGGTTCAAAAATTCTTCACAGCATGAACAAAAATTCTGCACAGCATGAACAAAATTTACTGTCCTCTGTGCACAGTTTTGGTGGCTCTAACAGAAAACACAGCAATCCCTCTTTTATGCTCTGCTAGAAAACAATTTGCCTTTTTTTTTTTCACGAAGAGAAAAGTTTTTGATAAAATTTTTGCTAGCTTTACATAAATCAGAAAATTGTCCAAAAACCAGCATTCAGCCAACAGTACTTACAGTGAATTTGAATCATTGAATGTCCTTACTATAGTTTCCCCTAGATTTAAAACATTGGTTAAAGCAAAACTTTATTCTTTTAAATTGTCAAGGCTAAAATGTGGCAAAGCAATTATATGACTCATGAAGCACTGGGCTCAGCTGAAGTGTTAATGTCATCAGCACTAATTTGCTTCTGTCTTTTCTCATCCTAAAGTTTGTTGTCCATTGAATTGTATCACTAGTGTAGCATCTTATGTCTCAATCTACAAAACAATTGCATTCCTTAAAAAAACACTTCAACTGTGACATGTTTTTTAGAAATATTAAGGTCCCTGAGTTTTAAACAAGGAAACAGATTTCTTCTGTCGTCCTCTCTCTCACACACACCCCCCTTTTTTTTTGTTACAATTTTTTATATAAACTGTGCGGCTTGCTGCTGTCAGCTAGAAGGTCTCCAATGGGAGAACCACGGTCACTAGTAGCTGAAGAGCGACACTGCACAAGTAGTTAGGATGAAAGAGTATCCCACTGGGGTTTTGGACTTGCAGTTTCTCGGCTCTTGTGACTTGAAATAAATGTATCATCACTGTCTGGAGCCACCAGCCATATTCTGTCACTCAGGAAGCTAACATTACAGTCAGACTTATGCAGATGAAGAGGATAAAAACTTTTATCAATTATTTTATATAAATTGATACTCTGACTTCTGTGTGCTAGGGACAGGATGAAATTTTTTTCCTGGCTTCTACAGAGCCTGGAATTTCAGACAAATATTTTGGGAAAGCTCTCTGCTCAACAATTTTTTGTAGAGATTTAGGGATCTGCAAAGGGATAATGACTTAGTAAAACCCCCCAAATCTCATACATGCTTAACTAGTCTTATTCAGAATGTGATTTACATTTATAATCCTTCAAGAAGAATCTGGTGTCCTTCTGCAATGTCTCCCCCACCTCATAATTACAGGGGAGAGAGTGAAGTGATGTTGTGCTTGGAGCCTTTAGACTGAAGTCTAGGTTAGCTTTCAGGTTTTGGTACTGATTTCCTTTGTGATCTTCTGCATGTTGATTAAACTTTTCAGTCCCTATCCTTACAAATGGGATTAAAACACATCTCTGCTTTATTTGGATATTACATAAAAAACCCATTTAGTGGCTACTATGCTAGTTTATAAAAAAAAAGTCATAATAAGAATACAAACATATCAGCAATAATAAACATCCTGAATGATTGTGACATGGGACACTCACAGCCATCTGGGAACTGACTGCAAAACTGCACTCTTTCAGAGTAATTTAATGAACTGTCTAGTCAGCTCAGTCTCTTATACTTGGAAAGAAACAAAAATTCCTCACAAAAGTTTCCAAATAGAATAAAGAATGCAGAAAACTAAAACCCATCTCTGACCTCCTACACTGTCCATTTGTGAACCAAGCTTGGCTCCTGCACTTGAAAAATCTAAAGGTGTGGAGAAATAAAGGAAAAAGGACTGTAGATAACCTGCTTAATTCTCTCTTTTACAAAATGAAAATATCCTCCGTACCTTGCTTTAACCTTTTATCTTTAACAGACATTCAACAGGGAATACACTCAATTAAGTTTGACTTTAGCTATTATTAATGGTATCTTGGATAAAAAGACTTACCAAGCAACCAAAGGACAACTGAATTTTGGCTCTCCAAAGTAATAAAGTAGAAAGCCATACACTGAGATATACTACTGAATCAAGACTGGACAGAACACTTAATGTTCTATTCTGCTGACAAGTCAGCAGCAGTGATACAGTAGCGTATATTGGATCGAACTGGACATGAGATACCACAAGCCACAATCATCCAGTACAATATGAAGATTTTTCTACTGCACAAACAGGGGTCCTCAGAAGCTAGCTGTCAAAGTAGAAAACTCCAAAAGGTTTCTCAGCACCAATATTTAATATTCAGGAATCAACAGTCTCACAAGAAATTGATTTCTGTTCACTCACTGGATCTAGAAGAAAGTCAAGAAATTCTATCTGTCCTTTGGGTTCTGATGAAAAGTGTGCTTTCTCAACAAAAACCTCAAAACTCTGTCTGCTTCAAACTGAAATCTCAGATTGTCTGAAACATCAGGGAAGCAATCAAAATGAGGTCCCTGGGAGAGACAATGCACGAGGTCAGAATGCTGCAATTTCAGAATTTTCACAGTGGAAATAAAATGAGTATCATGCTATGTACTACACCAGAAATGGCAGAATTGAGGGCTACATTATATCCTTGGCCTTCAGAATCATTCACAATTCATCTTAACTGAAGTTGCTTGCATACAGATGGAGGAAAATATAGACATAAGTGCCTTGAGGGTCTGAATGAAATGGTGAAAGGCAGGAATTACTCTCTTACTACACAACTAAGTGCATCTCCTTCTAAACTGTGAGGAGACATCTCTGCCCCCCAAATCATACCACATTTTCTTCCATTGATTCCCTGAAGATCTCAGAGGAGTATTGACTTCTGCCATTTATGTTTTTCCTTTAAAAAACAAAGAACTGAAACAGAAAAGCTTGGCTTTTGTGAATTTGTTACGGATTTTGGTTTAGCTACAGCGCTTTTCTCTCTCCTTGGCTACCGCTGTACTTACCTTGTTACCAATATACCTCACCAACTAGACAAAAAATGCAGATACCCAGACCTTTGATTTTCCCTCTGTTCCATGCATCAGCAATGCACCCTTCACTGTTTATATCAGGGGTCTTCAAACTTTTTAAACAGGGGGCCGGCACGTGGATGAAGTGGCAGGACGTCATCTGCAGCTGCTTGATTCCACCCCCCCCAGCCCCCGGCCAAGGGGTGGGTGGTGTGGGGGGTGGGTGTTCTGTAAATACCAGGGGTGGATTGAGGACCCTGGGGGGCCGTATCCAGCCCACGGGCTGTAGTTTGAGGACCCCTGTTTAGATCATTATAGAAAGATCACTGTGAAGAACAGAAGACTAAAATAAAGTACTGCAATGTAAACATGTTCCTTACCACTATAAACTCCACTCTGGTTCTAAGCTGAGAATGCCCCAGGAGAGATGCAGCCCCAGGAGAGCAGCAGCAAAAAGGACACTGCCCACACTCTGGAAAGTAACTCCTTCTGTCAAGTGCTCTCTTGACTACAGAGCATGTCTGTCATGATAAATCAGCTGTCACAGAAAGACAGTTTGTAGTCTGAGACACTCTGACCTCAGAACACAGCCCACTAGATCACACATAAGCTGGAGGTCCTGTCATGATCGTGCATCATGGAGAATATGAGCATTTATTTGGAGAGCGGCCCAGCTGGCATGTACTGGATGGGGGCTTTTGCCATTTCCACGCTAAGAAATACTACCCAGGTGGGTTGTGGAACAGGAAGTCAGACTGCACGTAACTTTTAACGTGTTATCTGAATATACTCACAAATAGATACACAACCAAGAGTTCCAGCTTGCCCACAAGGCAGTCTCTAATAGGACACAAAGTTTCTCATCACTAGGATACAACACTGAGAAGTGCTGATATCTGCATCTGAGTACATCACTTGTTAAAATTGATCCTTACACTGAAAAATCTAAGCTCTAGGAAAGATTTTTGTATAAACTATGGATACATATTGAACATAGTTAAGTGTAACATGGGACCTTCTAATGCTGAGAGACAAAAATTGTAACTGATCACTGTCTAAAGTGCCAAGAATGCTAATGTTCAATACCTGGAAATTTTAGTTCACACACAGTTACTGCAATCCATAAAGTTACAGTAGAGTAGAGGTTGGAAGGGACCTCTAGCAATTGCAGAGTCCACCTCTCCCTTGC
Organism: Falco biarmicus; assembly: GCF_023638135.1. Lineage (NCBI taxonomy): Eukaryota > Metazoa > Chordata > Aves > Falconiformes > Falconidae > Falco > Falco biarmicus. Next base: position 8,480,681 of record NC_079302.1, read on the forward strand.
TCAACTAACCCAAGTTGCTCTGGACCATGTCCACTCACATTTTGAGTATCTCCAAGGATGGAGATTCCACAACATCTCCTGAGCAACTTGTTCCAGTGCTCAATAACAATTTAATCATAGTCTACAAAGTTCAGAGCAACTACCCTCCTCACTTCATTTTCTGTCCCTACGTTTGGTTTCATGTTCTGTCAGATCAATATAAAACTCATTTGGGTCCTGCACACTCAGCTTCTGTTCTTAGAAGTTAAGGAACTGTTTACCTGTGATTTCTCCTTGTTTGTAAGAGAGCATGCCTTCAGCAAACACTGGTCAGACCAATACATAAAAGCAAGGTACTGTATCCTTCAATTCATATCCAGACTTTAAAATACAAATTGCTGAAGAATATGCTCTACAATAAAGTACTGGGAGACCATGCTGAATGTATTTCAGTTAAAAATACATACATACATGTACATACAGATAAAACACAAGAAAAATGGTCAATAAATACTTTAATCATACACGTACTGAAACTCATTTGCACAAGTAGTCCCTAGCAGCTCAGTGGATTATTTAGATCAAAAAAGTAAATTCCAAGACTGAAACCGTAACTTTGGAATTATAAAGTCAGACTGTCACTCTAAGCTATTTCATCCTTTATTGTGGGGAAAGTTCTTCTTTTCCTTGTTACTCACAATAGCCAAAAGTGTAGAGTAGCCAAGCGTAATTTTTTTATCATCCAAGTTTGTTCTGTCCCTCTGAGCTAGTCCTCATTCACACCTAGCTTTTATTGCTCCTTTCCAAGATAGCTGACCTGTTTACTATCTTTTGAAAAATGCATACAAATTCACTACAGACAATTACATCTGACAAATCAGCAAAACATTTTTGCATCTCCAGACTCTTGAACATCTCCCCTGTATCACCTCATGAATATGTTCAAATTCTTTAAAGGAGTTTTTAGGGCTCTGGGAATTCTAAGACCAAGTATTCATTTCACATAGCTTCAACAGGCATCAGATGGTTGTGATAATCTTCTATTCTTTGCTGAACTTGGTTAGAATTTGAAACTATGAGTAAGAGCTATAAATCCTTGCACTTTCCTTGACCGTTATAATCATATATAAAGAAATAAAAAATCAGTTGAGCAATGATGTAGGTTGCCAACATACCCAATCTATCAGACATTTGACTCTGCTCTCATAGATAGACTGATATCAATTTTCCTGTCAGCAGCTCAAGTAGATGATTCTCATGCATTCAGTTCCATTCACAGAAGTCAGTATTAGGTTTGTTAATTCTGATAAAATCTTCTCTCATTTTGTGAATTCTGATGTGCTTAATCTATGTGAAATATCCCTGAAGGATTTCAGAGAATCATAATTTGGCTGAGATCAAAGCTTTGGCAGACATTCAAGTTAAGTTTGATTTGAAATGACAAACTGTAGACTGTAAGACTTGACTGTGACTACAGCCCTCTGGGATGCTGAATGGGTTTCAGGTATAAATGTATAAATCCTGTTCACATTTCAATCAACCAGTAAACTGCTGCATACCAGTAAATAAACTCCATCAGAGAAAAATCATATAAAAATTTCATTTTAGAAAATAATAGGCAATAGTGCTTTTATGCCAGAGATCATCACAGGAAGTAACCTTCTAATACCAGCTCTATAAGCACTGATCATAGGCATAAATATCACTTGTGAACTGTACTACAGCCTTTTGCATAAAGCACTGGAGTACTCCAAAATAAAGCAGCAAGGAAAACCATACACAATTAGTATTTTTGCCTTCTCTTGAGGACTAATATATCCCAAGCTATTGGAACCGTGACAACTGTCTCTGATTTAACTAATACTAGTTTACCCTGCTAAGAATCTGACCTTATGTAAACTGTTACAGTGCACAAATAAAATCCCTAACAGCATAGATATGTTCTTCTACTCAATCCAGATCATCTTATGCTGCACAATTAAATAGGTCAACCTCAGCAGTTTGATAAAAGACTTCAAAAAGATAGTGTCATTATGGCTTTGATGTTTTGAAGACCTGAACTGCATTTGTAAGTGAACGTATTGAAGCATTAGCTGAAGGAAACAGTGTCTTCCATAACAAGTAGGAAAAACAGTAAGAGAGTCCATAATACCCCCTTGCCTTCAAATGGAAATGCTTTCTCATTTAGATAGGAAATTGTACTCATAAACCTTAGCTAAGTATGACCTTATTCTTCTGAGTGTCTACCATCATGGATAACTATCGTATAGAAAAGAATTTTAGATCTGCAGCTCTTTATAGTCAGAAGTACTTATTATTGTGTCCCTTGCTCAAAACTAGCATATAGATTTTGTGCTACTATATGTAACTGTACAAAAAAGCTAATTCAGTGCTCTTTGGGGGGCAAAAATCTGTATCAGAAGAAAAATAATCTTTTACATGCTGACATCTAATGTAGTAATTCTATCAAAATCAGACAAAACATGCAGACAGGTCACAGAACTAGTTTAAGTTAGTCTGTATTTCCTAAAAGAGAAGATTTAAATATTTCTGTAAGGAGTCCTTGTTTCCTGCAATTTACCATTTCAGCAGACTATGCAAATAATTTACTGTCTCTCATTTCGCTGTGATTGGCAATTACAGCGATATAGGACATTTTCACTGAGAAAATTATGTTATGGAAAGATGTATTACTCATAGTCATGAGCAGTCACAAATCAGCCTTTGGTATTCCCTTTGTAAGTTAGAAAGAAAATCACCAATCATCTTCTTTTTCCTGAAAGCACATTTGAGGCTTGATTTTTGGCTTCAAAATGAGACTGAAGCAGAAAACATATACTCCTTTGGCTGATGCTCACAGAATCTTTGCAGCCCAGTAGCATCCACCTGTTTCCAGGACAAGGGTACAGTAGTAAGACACGAGGACACAATTTGGAGCTGGATAGTGTACCCTTCCCCACTGCACCTTGTACCAGATTGTCTTACCCGCATGGAGGAGCAAGGATTTAGCTTTAATTCAGTGAGTTTTAAGAAAAGCACATAGGAAAGCTTGGAACAGTCATTGGAAATGTGAAGACTTACTCTCCTCATTCTCCCTGTCTTATTTCTATGGCTTGCCAAGATAAAATGATTGCTTGAAACTGCCTCAAAATCCTTTTGCCCTTTCATACTTGCATATGGCAGGGTAAAGGCAGATTATGTTCAGTGACTAATAGATACACACTGATAACTCATCCTGAATCCTCCCATCTGGGAGTACTTGCTTTCCTGGAATCCAGCTCATCACACAGAAAAAACCAAACAGCTCTTGCGTTTCGCCATAAACCAAGATCGCAGTTCTCCAGTGCAATGTGCCCTGTAGGAATGTTTCCACCCGTAACAATACAAGCAACTGCAGAATTCTAAATTATAAATTATTAGCCACTATGAAAGATTTAGAATCATACTCCAGCAACACAAGCTTGCTTCTTAAGACTCACATGCTTTTTTATGTAATTATAGGTAACACCTTCTAATAGGAAAAGGCATTGTTCAATGCAAGTATGATATCTGTTTTGCAATTTTATGATGTATTATGTACACACTTCTCCTAAGCTGCTGTCTCCTTATTAGTAATTTATAAAAATATAAAGCAAAATGACTAAGTTTTCAGCCTGTACATAACTTGCAAATAAGTTTGGATCAATAAGGAAATATTTAAAGCACTTGAATATTCAGAATATAAATTGAATGTATTGGAAGTGTAGTTAGTCAACTGCAGGGCTCCAGAGTTATCAATTTCAATATGAAACAGTTTATGCCCTTTTCCAAGCAATTTCAGATGAATAATAACACTGGCAGTAATCAGTCTTAAGTAGCATAAAGCTTATCTTAAAGGCAATTACACTCATCAGCATGGTGTCTTCAAAAATCAGCCATGAACTCTCTGAAACTTAGTTGTAGTAATAATGATTCCTCCCACTGCAAATTAATACACTGATTTTTCTCTGTCCATTGTGGGCTTGTTTACATCTGGAATATTTGCTGAATTTATAATGGTGCTTACTTACTCCCACCATACTGATAGCATCAATTTTTGCAAAATCAATAGAAAGTTATTTAAAAGGAGTAGTTCTCATCCACTGCTAGCTAGTTCTTTACATTATTTTAATGGTGACTTAGAGCTTCCTTAATTGAAAGCTCTATCTTCCAGTCCAACAGGTAGTGATAAATCACAGGAATCACTATACCAGACTAATTCAGCACCACTTACTAGGTCTGTGGTTAGCTCCCCTATGTTCCATCACTGTTCAACTTCCAGAGGCCTGACCCTTCACAGAACCCATTACTCTGCTGAGTGACCATGTTTTACTGATGAGTTGAGATATGGATGCGTTTCAGTTGGAGAGAACTGCCCTTCACCAGACTCCAGTGTGGTAGGTGACAGTGACAAAAATGGGACAATTTGCACTGTGAGAGAAGTATCAGGTACAGACAGATCTATGAAACACTAAATCATCAGAGTTTCCACAAAAATGCTTTTATAAAACAAATAACCATTCTAGTGTTTTGTTTTGTTTTGTTTTGTTTTTTATTCTGAAGTGTTTCATTAAGTACAGAGACAGAAAAAGGTCCTGTCTTGGGACTCAAAATGGCCCAAACTTGGGGAAAGATCTGCCTAGGACTTGTCCTGTACTGAGCTCTCCAAAGAACATAGTGAACTTTCTCACTCATAAAAAATAATAATAATAATAATAAAAAGTCAGATTTTATTAGAATGCAAACAAAAAGAAAGAGCAGAAATTAAAAGGTATATAAGTAACTCTTCCTTAGTTAAGTCTGTCTCTACAGATGCATCCTTGCCTCCTGACTTTTAGATGAATCACTGACTTGCGAATTGTGGGAACTCCAACCCATCCCCTTTAACCTCCTTGAAGTTTTTCTTTCTGTCTTTCCTGTGACCTGGATGCCTGCTGTCTGCTCCTTTCACTCTCTCTGATCTACAAGCTCACAAATCCTTGTTGTGACCCTCTCCATGCTCTCCATATATCTCACTGCCTGCCTCCTACTGTGGTATCTGGAATCCTCCCTGCTTTGAATATTCTCAGCTGACAACTGCACATAAAACCTCTCCTTGTCCTTCCAGAGGGCCCACTTGACACAGTCACAGTCACTGAGAACATAACACAAATGAAGAACAAATGAGTAAAACACATTCTATCTAGCATATCCACTAAACACATAATCAGTTCAAGTAAGAACACTTGCTCAAAGCAACACCACCAAAATCTTCCTTTATTTAGAAGTGAAGGTGAAATAGCTCCAGTAACACCTCTTATAAATCCTTTCCCTCTATAGATCTCAAAACACTTCACAGCAGAAGATAGTAATTATCTCCATTTTATTCATATGTGGACTAACAAAGTTTACTAAGATACTGGTAAAATAAGAAAACCTTGCTTTACAGGTTTCTTTTCAAAACATTAAAGCGGTCAGTATCCTTACTTCAAAGCTGGGGAAGCTGGCATAGGGGTGACATGACATGCTCAAGCTTGTTTTGATAGTGAGCATCATGCCCACTTACAGACAGGCCTAGGGCTTAGAAGAGAAAGGAGAAGGGATCTTCATGGAAAAGACAGGATGTCTCAAGAGCAGAGTCCTTAACCTAACGTGGTGCAAACACTAAGATATATCAAACAGTTGCCATTCATGTGGCCACAAAAGGCCATACATAAACATTTCAGTGCTAACCATAGTATGTTCAATCCCTATTACTACATCACAGTGCTTCTGGTTTTCAGTGCTCACAATGAACTTAGTCAATTATCTGTTACAAATAGCATACAGAAGTAATCAGAATGGTATGTAAAAGTACAGTAATTTGGGATTCCAGTCATTAAGGAATCACTACCCTTGGTGACTGCTGTCATCACAGATGGTCTGGTAGCCATTTGAGCTCTGTATTTGCTGAGGATAATCATAATTCTTCAGGGAAAATTTATATACTGTTTAGCAACTCTGGACCTTCTGACTAGGCCCAGAGGCAATTAGGCTCTTTACAATAGCATCAGGAGAATCCCAGTAAGGTTTTTTCGCTGTGTCTCTCTCTCTCACCTCTCCCTGCATCTCCTTTATCTCTCATGTAATCATGTTATGTCTGTGAAAATACAAATGAAAGTGTCTCCTAAATGTCAGACCACCCATCTCTTCCAGCAATGTTTGGCAGGATGTGATAGGAGAAGAGGGGCACAGAGTACCCTGTGGGTATCCTGGAAGACAGTACTAAGCTTCTTTTGCTCTTTAGACATATGCTGTACAAATCACCAATATTCTGACAACACAGGAGCTCCTGAATGCACGCACACACACTGAGCAGAGTACAGTTGTATTTGCTTCTCTTTCCTAATGCTACATCATTATAATAAAAATAATCTTACATATTATTTTATATAAAATAATAAACATTAACTTACGTTCTAATCCTTCTGAAGACAACCAGCAAGCTTCAAGCTTTACAATCAATCCCACTGACACAGAGATCACTAAAGTGAACAAGATTTCCACATACATACTGAGTCTCTTTCTTGTGCTACTTTGTGATTATATCTGCCCAAAAATAAGGTCCTGGTTCATGCAGCATTTACCCAGGATGAAATCCTGCTAGAGTTCAAAGTTACTTTGTTGGTGCACAAACTGCAATAATGTCAGTCAGGGTAACTAAACTTATAATGACATGTTAAATGAAAGACTTCTGAATCTGTTACAAATGGATTTTCCCACCAGAGTAAGAAGGAAAATCAGGAGCATTTCCTTAGATGCCATAGACTTAAACAGTTTGGGTTTGGTTTCCATATTCTCTACATTTGCTGCATTCAGGTGTGCAATATGTTACCCTGGAACACTATACTGTCACTGGTTCCCTCCCATTTCTGCAGTTTCTCTCACCTCAAAGGCACAAGTGAGTTAATTGAATACTTTTTGTCAACATATACCTTCATAACATCTTCTGGTTTTTATTACAGAACGAGATGAGCTGAAGTTCTAGAGCTATTCTAACAACATAATAATGCTCATTTTATTAACTGAAACATCCGTGCTTTGTACATATTCTCAAGGAAGTTGATTTTTAGTAGTTTAAGAATAGTTTACCTCATTGTTCGGTCATTTTTCAATTTCAAATTATTTTTTTCAAATATTACTTCATGTTGTCTTATATTAATGATACATAAAGTACAAATGAACATTAGCATAATAAGCTAGCATAATTTTAAAATCAATGTTGAAAACTACATCATCAAGCAGACACTTTTAAAGAAAGATTGAATGCTCTGATACAACTAGCATTGCACTATATTTAGCACTGGGCAAGTAAAATTAGAAACATGTTAAAAGACCCAGAGTAGGATATTTTTTTTAAGTGTGCACTGGATGTATTGATTAGTGACAGATTATCTTGTATAGCACCTTTCCTGAAAATATGAGGAGAAATACATCAGACAGAAAATTCTTTGGAAATAATTAGAATACAATATAGATCAGGTATTAAAGGACAAGAAAAAGGCACACACATTTTTATCAAAGCCCTGCAGGATTATCATGATGTACTGGACACCTGAATAGCAATTACTTCAATCATTATATAATTGTCATGCCTCACTTAAACTATGGCTTCAGAAACCACATGGGACAAAAACAGGAGTTGCAAGTCTCTTAAGACTTGGCTGTTTCCAGCATTAAGCACTCCTGGAAAAAGCATCAAGATTGGGATAAATAGAGCTATATTCTGTTCCTGCCAGGAGGACTTTCTGAACTATTCCTCACTGGAAGCTTTTAAAGCTACTTTTGCCGCATTGAAATTGGCATTAAAACTCACTAGGACAAAGAGTTCACCTAAGATATGGCTTAGTTTAACTGAGCCATATTTATAGTTAGAGGAATAAACCAGTTACATCAGTTGATGCAAGAATTTAAAACATGAAAGTCTGATTTATTTAGTTTAAATATGCCCTCTGTCACAATGTTAAAAATATGTATTTCATTTTTTTACTTCCAGTTTGACCTACAGACTCCCACTTCGTTTTGTTTTGAGAGCTGTGTAGAAAGGTGTCTTTTTAAGGTGAACAGAGTTTAATGTGATGAAATTAAAAAGATATCTAAATGTAAAGTCCTTCTGGGCACTCAGCAATGACCCCAGTGAAACTTTTCTGATAAAGCATGCTAGAAGTAACAAGTACATGAGTAGGACTTTTGTTTTACCTCCAAGACAGCGTGGTCATTCATAGCCTGAAGAAGCCCTTCTGATGATAATATAACTTTGTGTCATATTTAATCCATGCATTAAAATGGCTTTGCATAAAATACCAAACAAAGACCTTCCTAGGGAGCACAACAAATAACACATCATTCAAAGGGCAACCATGAAGGAAAGTGGATAGTGATGGTGAAGAGACAGTAATTGGTTTCCTCTGTACTTGTCAGAAAGTTGCTTGGTAGCTATATATTTAAAACGGAAGTATAAACTAGATCATAGGGAACACCTATATCTGGATGCAGATGTTATCAACAACTTTGTATAGAACACAGAATACAAGTTTAAGAGCTGGCAGGGAATGGAATTACCAAAGAAGTCCTATCCAACCTAGGTTATTAAATTAACATATTGAGAAACTTCAGGAAAGAAAAATGTATTCTACAAAATGATAGAGGCTGAGGAGGTGACTCCCTCCGTCCTTACCTGTATCTCTTAACTTCCATTTGCAGTACCATTAAAAGTTTTATGAAGCTTGGAATGTTTAACATTTAGGGCAGGTGTTGCAACATAACTGCAACATGGCAACATTAATGCAGAACTGCAAACCCACTCTGCAAAAGGGTGAGCTATTACAGGCACCAGTAATGTCACCTAGACATGTGAATGTTCCAGAATTTACCTTTCTTTCAGCTAAGGCAAAAACTGGACAACAAATTATAATTTGTTGGTGATTCCTCTCTCAACAACAAACTGATAAAATCTAAAACTACTCATGAAGCCTAAGGAATTACATTTCCTGTACTGTTTATTTTTTGGCATAATAATTCTACATTTATCTTTTCCTCTGTATCCCTGCGGAAATTAAATTAACATTTTTAACTGCCTGTTCTAACTTTGCCACAATAAAAGAGAAGAGTTATGACTAAGCTCTGGAGCATCAAAATCAAATGTAATATTGGTGGTAAAGCAATTTCTCTGAAATTTGTAAACAATATATTGCCTGGGAGAGCCTGCTGTTGTTGGTAATTTTGGACCGAGTCCTTTATAGCTGCTTATTCTAACATGGCGTTTCCATCCTCTTAAAATGTCATATGGATAAAGGAGTAAATTTTGACAGCTGTGACAGGATTATCATTGTCAAGGAAATCACATTCCTGGTACTCATATGCTTCAGTACATCTATTTTGCTTTGTCTTTGGCCTTGTCTGAACTAAAAATTACCTTCTGAAACAAGAAGAGAAACATAAAAGGAAGAAAGAAACAAAATATTGTTATTCTCTTAAATAACTTGATGCTTGAAATTATAGCAATACGAAACAATATTTTAGGGTTGTTACTAAATCCATTGCTCTGATTTTGAGAGAACACAAGGCATCTCTCTTCAAGGACAGAGCCGATATGCATTTTATTTGGGTATGTTGAGTTATAGGAGGGTTTTTCTCATACTTAACGTTAGACGAGAAACACCATGGAAGAAGATTCTCTTAGCATTAGCCACTCAATCGGTTCAGCTATGTGCAAAACTGATATGGAAAAACCCCAAATATTTGCGGTATCCTGAAATTTTGGATCAGGGAAATTGCCATGCTGGATCCATCCAACTGCAATATCCTATCTCTGATGAATGCCAGTATCCAAAACCACAGAAGCTGCAAGGATCCTGCTGTGGACAAGTGTACCTTCATGCACTTTCTCCTTCTCTTCAAACAATACAAAACTGAAATAGCAGGAAAGACAGAGTGGCAATAACCATTATTAGCGCTGGCATTCATACACTGTCCCCCAGGGTTCAGTCCTGAAGATTACTTGATATATAGGGCATGTAAGTTATACCGATTGAAATACTGATTTATGGGCTCTGAAATGCAATCCCCAGAAACACCATCTCCCACTAGGTATCAGTTATAGTTGCAGTGGTAGTATTAAAGCAATTCCTCTGAACAATGGGGAAAGGGGGTATAGAAATAGTCAAGTGGTGCTAAATATTTCAAAGGTACCAAATACTTAAGTCCTAATTCATGATATGGCTGTGTTTAGAAATATGCAACATCCTAGGAATGTTCTTTCCTACCCAACTATTTCATTGAATGCAGCCATTTATTTTTGGAACTCGCAAGATGACTCTGCATTTGTCATGACAACTTTCTGCACTACTTACACTGACTAAATGGACATTTCTTTTGAGTCTCTGGCTTCCAAAACTGCCACATACAGCTATTTACAAGGTTTGTAGATCTTGATTAATGTCCTCAGATTTTGTCTTCACACAGGATTGCACTAATTCACCTTTTCTTAAGCTATTAAAATTTATAGAGTAACAGGATGAGGTACAGCTCAGTACTCCACCATCAGACCTCATCCACGTATCTTTATACCCAATGGTAAAAAGACCTTCCTTTCCAATACCAAAGTATGTCCATACATTGGTGGTATTTGTTTACACTGGCAAAAAGATACTCAGTTTTGTTACAGTACAAAAATAGTGTATTGACCACTGTGTTCTCTTTGGCCAATCATGTAAAACACCAGAGTTATACTGTGAAGATGTTCTGCTACCTTATGGTTCTTTGACAGTCTCTTAAATATGAGCCCTATGTTTCAATGTATAATTTACAATCGTTGAAATACTAATGGTAACATCATTTTTCATACTCATGATGCTCTTTCTGAAGGGCAGCACGTTCCTTTGAGAAATGTGTTCTTCCATCAGAGACGGCTTTCCTGTTGGTTTGTTGAGGCACATCATAATCTGTTCTTGCCCTCGCCCTTTATCCCCTCCTGCCCTTTCATAAAGAAGATCAAAAATAAACATGACGCCAACATTCTAACATTTCACAAGCATGCCCTAAAGAACAACCAGCTGCAACAAAAAGGCTAGAGACATGTGGCCACCTGTGAAATACATGCCCTTCTCAAGTAGAAGCAACATTTGTCCATGCTTTTGTTATAGGAATAGCCCCTTTGTTGGTTAGCTAATGAAAATGTTACATCCGACAGTCAGAACTTAAAAAAAAAATGACAAAGGCCTTAAGGTAAGGTTAGCTACAGAAGTTCCTTTATATATGAACTGACCTAGGGTCAAAGCTGCCAAGGTATTTAGGTACCTAAAGCTAGATGGTATGTTAGGTGTTAAAAATACTTGAGTGCTTCTGTAAAAATCACAAGGCATTCACATTGTGTTAAATTCTGAAATACATTAAAAATCTGATCCCCGATAGGCAAACAACATCAGATGTGAACCTGATTGTACAGTACATATAATGTAATAAATGTTGCTGTATTGTGGCAAACATTATCAGTCTCCCTTTAATTGCACATCTGAAGCCCTGCAACTGCTTGCAGCGTCTATTTCACACTTGCAAGCTTCACTTCACACTTTCTCTGCTTGTGCGAATGTCATGCTCAGCCAATTTGCATTTGTGAATGTATGGTTTTGCATGGGCAAACAGGTGCACTCAACACCAATTACATTTTGCAAGGCTGATGCCAAATGCTGATGTATTTAGATTAAAAAAAAAAAAAACAACAACCCTCATGCACTTCTTTCCCCTTTACGCTGTCCTATATAGAAGATCAGGCAAATGTAACATCTGACCTGCCTTAAAATACTTCTCAAGAATGAACCAACTCCCACATGTATCAGTGGGCTTGCATCAAGTGCATAGGATGGCAGTTCTGTTCAAGACTGTTGTTTCTCCCTATTTGTTCCATTTGATTTTTGACAATGTTTGCATCATGTAAAACTGATATTCACTGAATAGTAGTAGTATGTACTACACAAAAAGCCTCAGGCTGTTGTTTGAAAGATTTTTGTAGCTTTAAACACTGACAATATCCTGCCAATGGTCCTTTAGCTGCTTGAGTGAAATATAAACAAGAAATATGCACACAGTTTAAAATCCTTGAGAAAGTCATAATTATACATTCATAGTCAATTTGTTCCTTTGGAGGTTTTATTATCCACGCACCTCTAGTTAATCTTGGTGTTTTTACAACAGCAAAGTTCATGATACTACAGCTAAGGTTTTGTCAGCACTTTATTAACTTATTTCTACCATGACTACAAAGCACCTTGCTTGTCTGGAACTTGACACGGAGGCCTCACTCGCTTTTAACAGTTCCTCAGGTAAACCCTATGGCTGTATCTTGTGAACTCCCAGCTCTGTGAAGAGCAGGCTTAAGACATTAAGACCATTTTGAAACCCTTCCCAGACTGATGTTTGAGACAATGAGCATCCTTTTTAACTTGTCAAGAATAAACAGTAAAATCTTTTAGAATGTTCATTATAGCAAAAATAACCAGCCACTCTTCTAATTTCCATAGATATTTAAGAAAAATTCTTGCTTCAGTACTAGAGACAGAATTTTCATTGGTAACAGCTGAATACGTTTTGCTCTGAATTTTTGCACATTTTGTCCACTTTTAATCCCACTTTTCTGTTGAATGTGTACAGAATAAGATTTTAAGAATACAGAATTACTAGAAAGGCTGGAAGGATTCAAAAGTTCTAGCTGATCTAGTTTAAATAAAGTGTAATTAATCAGTAGCTGTATTGATTAAATGTTAAGAATTTTTAAGGGTCAAACTACTTTGACTGTAAGTTAAAATACTCCCTGCACTGAGGTTTCCAAATCTCAGAAAGGATCTTTGACATCTTACATGAGCAGCAGTACCATAGGAATCCAGATGTTCTAAAGAGTAAGAGGAAAGGGGGGAGAAGAAGGAACTCCCTGAGATTCCTCTATGAAGTGACACTGCAGTAGCCTACTAGAGTCATGCTGAGAAAGGTTCTAGATAAAGAAGTTATTTGCCTCAAAGTTCCTGAACTAGAGGGAACTAATTCCAATTTGAATCTTTTTCATCATTTCTGCTAAAAAAAAAATCAGTCGTACCTAGGATTAGAAATTGAATTTTACATCACTTGGATTTTTGTTGGCTTCTGCGGTTGTCTCATTCTTTACATTGCTAGTAGGACAGTTACTTGGGGGTCTGATTTAGGAATGTGTATCAGCCACTAAAGACAGAGAAAGTCATCTCAGAATTGAAAAGTGTCTGAATGAACCTGTGGTTCTTCAGACAGCTGATGGACCTGAGGAGCTTTTCTACTTCTGTTTCTACCTTAACACTTTGTTATGCTAAAAAACTTGGCAAGCCAGTATCATACAGCCCTCCTCCCCTGTGATAATAGTTTTGTTAGAAAAAGGGGATAATATACTGCTGTGGCATTTTAACTTCTCTTTCTCATCCTCTCATGTTGGCTAATTATTTCTTTGAGGTTAAATGAGCTAATTATGCCTGTATCAGAGCTCTCTGAGAAGCTGGAATCGCTTTCTGTTGTTGATAATTAAATGAATTGAGCTTGATTTCTGGTTTGGGATACAGTTCTAGGCATTCTTCTTTATTGTACAAAGTGGTAAAAATAATTACAAGTGATGTTTTGTTGATGATGGAACAGAGGCAGCTTTTCAACTGTAGTGTAAAAGGTTTCGTAAATGGCTTTAAATTACCAAGGTAAGGCAAAAGGAAGAGGAATTGTACCCCTTCTACTCATACCTGAACAGCTTTAACAGTCTAACAAGAGTTACAGAATCCATCAAAAATTCACATAATATTTAGGGAGAAAAATGTTATGTGAATTGCTTCATAACTACCACATGACTAAAATGTAGAATATTTTCTTCTTCAGTTTCACTCATCAAGTCATATGCCTATTTTCCCCTGTGATACTTTGACAGAATGGAACTACAAGAAGCTGAAGGCTTTTACACAAAGGTCAGATATACTATAGACAGCACCTATTCTTCTCCTTACCCTAGAAATGATGCCCTCTTTGATCCGAGATGTTGTCTGCTAGCATTAAGAAGTGTTTCAGTCTTCATTCCAGTTCTGTTCCGACTGTCTGCTGACCACAGAATATTACCTGTATCCAGTTGTAAAAATTATATATAGCACAGAAAGGTAGAGGGCTCTACATCAGGGATTAAGCTATAACCTCTAAATTCATGAGCTGAAAGCTGCAACAAGACATGCAGCTTTTACTCAGTTACCCTCTGAGCTGGGACCCAACAGCAAAATGCTGAAAGTTTAAATGTGTATATATCATTCATTCTTTCTTAGATCACTTCAGCAAAATGCACTTTTACTTCAACCATTCTTGTTGGTATTACTAACGTTGTAGACAGAAGGGGATTAATTTCAATATAGACATTATCTCACTGTGTACTAATCACATCTGTATAATTTCTTGTTTGTCTATAAAGCTTGAATCAAAGCCTATTGATACTGATGGGAAAATGCATATTGCTATCAATAGGATATGGACCAACCTAGGCATAAATTGCCAGATCAGTTTCTCAGCACAGGCATAACTTGCTCATGGCAAACTACACTACAGTATGAAGACAAACCCTGAGTATGACAGAAAACTGTCTCCACTAAACGAAAAGAGGTTAGGAAAATAAGAGCACTGGAGGGAGAAGCAGAATCATAGGATAACCTTTTTGGTTAGTGACTGAGTAAGAAGTAAAAAGCTGCTGAGAATGAAGGCTCTGGACTGGCTCTGTGGGTAACCCATGTACTGCACTGCTTGCTGATGGTTTGCTACACTTGAACATTGCCAAATTTGAAGCAAGCCAATGCAGAAACCTCAATTCATTGTGTTTGTCTTTAAATATTTATGTCCTTTTGCAAGAGTTATTTAACTATTTTCAAGCCTATTTTAAATTATTAAATCTCTCATCTCCTCATTTAAAAATGAAATCTGAATACAGAAAATCACATAACTGACATATATAATTGATATTACCTAACTAGAAAAGCATATGCTGTGAGGATCAAAAGTGGAAGTCTCAAGAAATTAACCTCTGGCACTCTGCGAACCCAACTTTTGTACGGAATTTACTTTCTTCCCCAAACTGTCTAACTTTCACTCAAAAAAACTGAGACCAAAGTAAGCTTCCATTCTTATGCTGCCAAGAAATATTTTAATACCTAATTTTAATTGTCCAGATATTACAACAATGTAATACGACTATGAATTGGCAATGATCACTTAAACGCACACTGTTTATTGGTATTAGTATTTGACTATCTCTAGGTGTTAAGTAGTTTCATACTCCATATTTTTAGCATGTGTGAGAATACATTCCTTTGACTTTGAATACATTCCTTTTTGACTTTGAAAATCACTAAGATTCTCTTGTAACATCTGACACCAACTTTAAAGCAATTAATGCTTCATTTGCAGTTCCTTCTGCATTTGCATTTATCAACTGTAGAACTACTGGGAAACATGCTTCTGTAGATTATAACTGTCAGCTAGGACAGTTTCAAAAGACTATGACCCTTTCACTGGGGTATGCTGTCATATTGGTGTTTGCTTCTCTTCAGGAAACAATACATGTTGAATATATAAATGTTTATATTGGCAAAGGGTACCATGAAAATAATTCTTAAAAATAATTTGAATCTGTGAAAATGATTTTAATGGAAGAGTTCTTCAAAACCTTAAATATAAAGGCTTACACAATATAATAGAAAATAAATATTTCTTTGATATGCTCATATCTAGGTTTGCAGATAGTCTCTTTATTATATTGCCACCTTGGTGAAAAAATCAGACAAACTTATTTGCATGACTGAAAGATATTTTCCTTCTACTAAATTATTCTAATAGGACTTTGTAGAGATAAAAGTAAACTGTTAAAATATTCTGCATGGTTAAGTCTACTATCTGCAGGTAATATTCATTTGCTAAGATAACATTTTTAGGGTTTGGAACCTAGCTTCTTGAGGGTAAAAATAAGCCTTTATCTGTCCTTCAGGATTATTAACATTAAGTGATTTCCACATTATCATCAATAGCAATAATGAAGATGTCCTTTTCAATTCGTCCTGGGGAACTTTGAGTGAGAACTGTTATTTGGTGAGGCTTCATTCTTTAATAGAGTCCAAAGATAATTGGGTATTGAAAATTCCATCTAAATCAACCAAATAAATCTTTCGGTTACCAAATTAATAATTTCATTGATGCCATCAGCCTTCAATTTTCACTCCATTAAATTCCTAAATTCATGTAAGAATGGCACAGCAAACAAATTAAAATGAGTTTCTTATAAAAATGAGAATGATAAGATTATGCCTTCTAAAAAAGCAATTTAACTCCAATAAATTATTTTTAAATTATTAAATGAGGCATTGCATTAACTATAAAAGAGGAGCATAAAAGGGCACTGGCCTATGGAAAATAAGACATCTATAGACCTCTATAACCTTGGACAATTATATCTGTAATAATTGGCTTATAAAACTTTATGGCAACTTGTACAATATTCCTTTTTCTTAAGATACCATTCTGATCAGCAGAACGATTAGACAGAGAAGAACAGAGACTTTTTTTCCTCAGGAGCACATGGCTAAATGTTTTCAAATAGCCTGTTGTTGCTTTGCTTAACACAGAGCATTAGAGCAAAGTGTTACCTGCTCTGCGTGGAATATTAAATCATATTTAAACTACATCATGTTGCAGTAAAGCAGTTTAGTGTCAAAGAGGTCTGCAGGAAAAACTCAGGAAACAAGAAAATTCTGTAACTTTTCTTTAGACTATCTGCTTAGTACATTGAAGGTGTGAACCTTTAAATGTCAGGTTTGATATGTTGTCTCCTTTTCAGTTCTTGTTCCATCAACTTCATAGAAGGCCAAATTTCTGAAGAACGAGCAAATCCAAAGTAGTAAAGAGACTGCAGTAACATCCTGATAGCAAAGCGGTGTGAATAACAAGAGGTTTTTATATAATTCCTGAAAATGGAATAAACACTGCCTCCTAATTGTGGTGGAAACCTATCAATAATGTACAAAAAGCAAACTATACGGAGCTGAAGTGTTTCACACATGTACTAGACATGGAAATCTGTACAGGTAAAACCAAGGTTTCTTAAATGAAAACCAATTCAGCTTTTCTACCTTGTGGCTGTCTTTGCACAGGTAACTCCTCCTCAATCACACATACATACATGTCTTTACCAGTGCCTTGTTTTCCCTGCCTTCTGGTCACTTGAAAAAAACAAAAATAGAAATATCAACTATGCACTAAAGTCAGATAAACTTTTCATAGTCTATTGGAAAACCTGATGCAGTAAAATGTATGCAAGTTTTTTCACTGACTTCAGTGAAGTATGATGCCTTAGAGATGAGAGAATTGCAGTGAAGTCAGATCTACTTGTTTCCAGGAGATAACAGGCATATATAGCCACTACTATAGCACAACTTCCTAATAAAAGCCTTGTGGGCACGCATTAAATCCTTCTCAAAGATATTCTGCTTGCCTCCTCTCAGTATGATGAACCAGCCTACTCTCAATCCAGAAACCAGAACCCCTGCTGATACCAGTAATTGTTGCTTCTATAAGCTAAATCCTTTTGTGGTTTCCCTTCACTCTCCGTTCTACATATTCCAGTTAATTTTAAAATGAAACAAGTACCAAACCAGGCAACATTAAAGAACCAGAGGCATGAGCTCTATCCAACAATGTGAGTGCTATTTGAATTAATGCACTACAGGGTTTAGATAGCCCTGATTTCTTCACCTTTGATTTCCCAGTGATGTCCAGAATAAATAATTGCCTTATTAAAGGACTTTTGAAGCCAATACAGCAAGGTAGAAAACACTGAAGTCACCAATTCAGCCTTTGATTCTGTCTGACAGAAAATTAAAAATGAATGAGAATAAAATTAATAATAAATGTATTCATGGCCTTATTGGGATTCATGTCTCTCCAACATTAAGTAAGTTCAACCAATTGTTCCTCTTTAAGGTAAAATAGCATCAGAGTTGTCAACTGCTCAAGTAGTATCAGTATATTTTTTCCTTTGGTATAGTAAATAAGAAAAAAAAATCCAACAAAATACTGCCTCAGTTGCAAAATCTTTAAAACTAAGACTTTTAGCAAAGTCTTTCAAGAAAATGATAATTTCACATCTTAATATGAATGTGAAAGTAAAACTCCACACTAATGGACTTTAAACCAAGCAGGAGTTTGAAGACAGGCTCTTCTCCTCCTCCTTGCATCAAACAGTAACTTGACATCAGCAGGGTTCTCCGAGTTACTGCCCCCTCCATCACCCAAAGGACACAGGGCATTTTACTAGAAGTACAAAAATATATTTGCTCTAGCCTTCCTTCCAGATAACTGAAGTTGTATAGGTAATTAATAAATGCTTCTCAAATTTCAGCTCTATAAAACTGTAGCAGCCCAAAACAAAGTCTTGTTACAGAAAATGGAAGAAAATAACCAAAGCAAACTTGGATGGCGATTATTACTACATACATAGCTACAACAACACAGATTTATATTGCCATGTGGAGAATCTCAGGAATCATATAGAAGAGACCTAAGGAGATCTGTAGTCTAACTTCCTGCTTAAAGCAGGGTCAGCTGAGATCTGATCAGTTTGCTCTGGGTTTTATTTGTTCAGGTCCTGAAAACTCCCAAGGATGGAGACTGGACAACTTGTCCTGATGTTTAATTGCCATCCTGGTGAAAAGATATCTCTGTATATCAATTCTCAATTCTTGTTTCAATTTATGTCCATTGTCTCTTGGCATGCATTTCAACACACAGTACTGTTAACAGCCTAGTTTTATCTTCTGGACAATCTTCTTGTAGGTATTAGGAGGTTGCTCTTAGCTCCCCTAGATGCCTTTTCCTCTCCAGGCCTAGTGTGTTCAGCCTTTACTCGCAGAGCAAGTGCTCCAGCCCCTGAACAACTTGGTGGCTCTCTGTTGAACTTGCAACAGTTTAGTGATGTCTTTCTTGATAGAGGGACCCAAAACTAAACACATTATTCTAGATGCAGTCTCTCAAGGGCTGAGCAGAGGAAGACGATTGCTCTACTCAGTCTAATGGCTATGCTCCTGTTAATACAGCCCAGCCCAATGTTGGCTGCCTTCGCTGACAGGACTCTGCTAGTTCTTGTTCAGCTTGCTGTCTGCCAGACTCCAGGTCTTTCTCAGCAGAGCTGATCCCAGGCACCCAGTCCCCAGTCTTTGTTGTTATAAAGGATTATTCCTTCCAAAGTACAGGCTGTTGCATTTGTACTCTCTGAATTTTGTAAGGTCCCTGTTGGCTCATTCATCCAGCCTGAATAGGTCCCTTGAACAGTTGAGGGGCTTCTATCTTCTAATGTACCAAATATCACCCCTTCCAATCTGGTGTCATCCACAAATCTGGCAAGACTACGTTCTATCACTAAGCCACTTGCTGTACTTCACTTGTCATGAGCATCAGGGTTAACACATGACATATTAACCACTATGCTCTGAGCATGATCATCCACACAGTTTTTTACCCATCTAGTTGTCCACCCAATTAGATTATATAGTTCTAATTTGGATATAAGAATATTGTGAGCTAAAAAGGATGCCAACATCATGAGGCAATTGCTTCTGATTATACAACTCGATTCCCTTTCCTAGGGGAGAAAGAGTTAATTCACAGAAGCAGTGTCACACTTATTATGAAAAGAATCCTTTTATCGAAATGGTGAAACCCTCAGACAAGTTCAAGAGCTAAAAATTACAGAAGTACTTTTCTCCCTTGTGTACTCTCTCATCTGCATATGAAAACTCTCTGACCCATGGAAGGATTCAGGCAGTACAAGGCAGGCAGTTCAGTCATGGCTATGAAGCTGGGGAATGATATGAAGCCACAGTCATAACTTAGTATCATAAAGCCAGCCAAGGATCTGAAATTCCTTTGAGCCCAGCATCCTCCAAGCATCCTTGGACTGTTACCAGCATCAGATACCTAGACAAGAGTAAGTACAGCTATTGCAAATATCCCTTCTGCTTGTCCCATCCTGCAGACAGATGAAGCTATCCCATTCTCGTGACATTCACCTTTTCCATGATCAGCCTTACCACCATTGTACATGTGATCTCCAATCAATGAAAGTCTGAGAATGAAAGAAGATATCCTTTAAATGGCCAAAATCTGAGAGAAGAAAGTTTTACCATTTTCAATGCATATTTGGGAAAATAAAACAAAATGAGAATGAGGAACTTGACCTGTAAAAAACAGAAAGAAAAATAAATGGCCACAGATACAGTTGGGAGTGATGTCAGCATGACTTTGATCAGGAAAACACAGATTCCATTTAGCTCGGGGACAAAAGCGAGGGCTTGTTCACTACAAGTCAGCCTACTGTGGGTCAGTACAATATGAGAGAGAGCACAAGGGTAGTCCTTACTCTGCATGTATGTACAAACCGTTCTCATAGGAACAGTCCCAAACCTCATGTCTACACTACTTCATGTTGCACAGCTCTGCACGGAGGTGATGGGATCCCATGCACCAACCATTTCTACTGCAGCCAAGTTTTTTCCAGAGGCATTCCAGGCTTTAATATGTCTCTGCACAGAGCTGTGGCACAGAAGCAATCATCCAGCAGTTCTCCCCACAGTCCTCAAGAGCAAAGCATTTTTGCTGTCTTAAGAATGGGATGACGTTCTACATACCAGGATAATACTGATTTATGAGGCTGAAATCAGTAAACTTAAACCAAGATTAGTAAGAGATGGGAAGGAATAGCTAATACAGTAAGTCTTACAATGTCATGCATGCTCCATGTTTTAATTCATAAATGACGTTATCTACAACTATCTTTTCAAAGCATTTGTTTGGTTAGGGTTGACATTTTATGTCACTTTATTTACTGATTAGATCTAGAGTCAAAGGAAAATGAATACAAATTAGTTTTTCTAATTACTGCAAGGCTACTATACACTGCCAGTCTATTTCAAAAGTAATTTCTGTGGCTGATTCCCCGGAAACCAACTTGCAAAACACAAGACTACAACAACTGTAAATCTTTGACTGGGGGTGAGGGGAAGGGGGGGAAAAAAATCCTGGCAAAGGCTGTATCTGCACAGCTGGTGAGAAAACTGATTGTCCAGACTCCAGCACCAAAGCCTCAACACCACATCACAGGATATCCAGATCAAGTGTCCTATTAAGTTACAAGAGCCTGCTCAGTCAGTAAAATCAAGGAGTATCAGTCCTGGTGTCAAAGTAAATTATGGTACCATAAATAAATGTAATGCTAAATTAGCAGCAAAGAAATAAGGTAAAACACATGTCTGTTTTCTAAAAAGCAAATGCTTTCTGCAGCTCACAGTAACAATAAACACATATTTGTATATAAAAATAAAGGAAATAATCTGCTGAGAGCAGTAGATTTCTTACCTTTATGTGAGTGGGTTTTCTATCTTTTTATTTTGAGAATTGATTTAGTATTTGGCCATTAGATCAAACTCATCAACAAGGTAACTGAAATACCTTCAGTGGCTTTTTCACAGGGATAAATGTAAACCTAATGTAAATATATCTGTTGATTTCAACCAGTTTTGGATCAGAGTTTCTACGCAAATTTGCAAAGTGATCCAGAATGTGTCTCATTGGGGCATATTAGCTTAAATATTCTTGTTGAAACCATACACCATTTCCAATCCATAAAATTAAATAGGAGCTCATAAACTTATAAATATGTTTATTAGTCTTTCAGAGTCAGAAACAGACTAGTAAACATTTCAAAGTCTGCATCCCTCTAGCCCCAAGGGCGTCTTCTTTAAAGAAGTCATTGATTTTTGTCATCAAAAAACAAGTATTCAAGTAACAGTCTCAAACACAAGCTGATGGTAAAGTACCCAGGATTCCCAAAGGTGCCATCTGTAAAAGGATCATTGATTTTGACCTTTTGGGTGGATTTGTCTTTTTTTGTAGTGTTTTATTATGTGCATCAATAACAGGAAAGGCAAAGACGACAAAATGAGAGAGAGAAAAATATAACTTTTTAGAGATGTATGTTTGGACTTCAGCCAAGAAAACATTTTTTGCATTCAAGTATTCCACTGTTACCAGCTCCTAATCAAGAACAAAAACAAAACAAAACCTAAACCCAAAACACCCCTGAAAAATCTGATTGTTTAGACCAATAGTTGGCTAAAAAAATTATTCTAATTACCTGTTCTTCTCAAGTTCCTTAGGACTTAACATCCCTTATCCATGGCTTTAGTAAACATATCCATATCCATTACCCTCTTCCCATATGAAAGTACAGATCTTGATTTAGGAGAAGGAAGCTGGGATCAGATTCAGTTGTCAGCTGTTGTTACAAATAATCCAGAGAAGCACCACTGAAATCAGCCCATAACCCCACAAGAAGAGAACACTGAATTTGTCCTATGCTGTTTTGTATAATTTTTTGCTGTTAATCCCAGTTAGTGTGTGAAGTTCAAATATGGACTTCTCTGTCCCCCATATCTCAGACAGGGTTAGGAAAAGGCCAATATTCTATCTTTGCACCAGTAGAAACAGTATGTGATGGCTAGACTGCAGGAAGAAGGGCAGCAATGTTGAAAAAATAAACCTGCTTGTTCTCCAGCATTCCAGATGAACAAAACAAAGAAGGCACATCACTTCAGGGAAAGTGGGCACACGTCAGGATATTTGGAGAGTATTTCATATGTAGGATGCTGAAAATAGCAGATGTCATGTCCAGTACAGCTGTTTATTTTATCTCCAGACTGGTAACATTTTGCACATAGTGACAGGATTGCCTTTATCTTCCCATAGCAATGCAGCCAGAGAGTCAGTGGAGAAAGCAGCATAGAAAATACTTTTACTGGTGCCAGATAGGGTTTGGCAGGGGCCCAGACCAGCAAGCAGCTAAGGCCACGGCCTCCAGCCCTAGTCAATACTTACAGGGAGCACCTTCAGATGCCAAGCCCTCCCTCTGCATCAGCAGTCTGAGTCCAGTTAAAACACTGAAGGCTGCATTTTTGCTGCCACCTGTACACCACATACTGCCTATTTTCATGAACTCCAAAAAGGAAGGCCATGCAACCTTTGTTTTCTAGCTTAAACTAAACCAGGTCAATATTCTGCCACAGCTATTCGCATGTATCTGAAGTCATATTAAGCATAGGTAAAGGGGGAGTGCACTCTCCAGATCTGGAGCCATGAAGATAAAATGCATGTTATTTGCCCCATTAAACTAGTTGCATCTGTTCATCTCCAAGCATATGCTGCATGTGAAAAATGAGAAGTATAAGCTACATCCACAGTAGCTATCTGTACTACAGCTGTGAAGGTTTATACTTGCACTCCTTTTCAGCTCCTACAATGGATTTAACTAAGGGCAATTTTGCACATTAGTAAGAATTCTTCTAAACAAAACAATCCTTTCAGTGAAAATAAAGAGGCTTTGAACATGATTGCAAAGTAGATTAGGATCACTTATGGTAGATGGCTGTTGACAAGATATTGCTTGTGATTACCATGAACATACATTGATAGGTGCCAGAAAGGAAGCTCATCATTGAAATGATATAGACGTTTCAACATATGCTCTAATAGAACATGTTAATGCCAAAGAATTTCTGTCACTTCAAGAAAATTTCGTTTGGCTACCTACCAGAGGACATTCAAAACAGCCCAGAACCAAGCTGAGAGTCAGTTACCCTTATGATTCTAATCCACCTCAGAAAGAAGCAATTGTACCCTCATTCTAAGGGTCTGCACACAGTCACTTTACTTGTGCAACAGATCTTCAGTGATAAAACAGATTTGGTGAATATGCTGAATATTAAACATAGCTCGCTTTTATTCCGTTTTGGTCTTCTTTATAAATGGGTATTATATTACAGGATTATCACCCTACCCTGTGGTAATCAGGGCAATATTTAGCTAACGCTTAAGGAATCTGCAACAAAGGCTAAAAAAGGTTTAATACAATGCTCCAACACACCAAAAATTTTGAAAATTGTTCCTCCAGAAAGACAGTTGCTCTACTGTCCTTTCTCACTGCTCTCTGCCCTCAAGTTTAAATGAACAAGAAAAAACTACTGTTTTGCAGGTCTCTTGATCCCAATAGATATGTAATTGAATATGTATTTTATATACTCAGGTGAACAGAGAACAGAATCTGCTTGGATTTACCTGTTTCTACCTCTGCAGTAAAGTGTCACTGCCACCATTGTACAGAGCAGGAAACAGAGTAAAGCATTTTATTTGGGAATGGTTTTGGTTTCATATTGGCATTTTCGATTCTTTTGTCTCACTTACTTTTAACTTCAGATGATCTGACTTTGTCAGATAATTCCCACAGCTGCCTTCCAGTGCAGAAGGCAACAGCAGGAAGTCGGGATGTGCAAAAGGATGAAAACAGTCTCAGAAGAGAATTCTTTATGCAATACACACTTAGCATGCTTTTGCAGTCCCACTCCAGCTGCAGTGCTAGGCTTTGGCTGTCTCCAAACCTTACTCTTTACCATAGGTATAGGCTAAGCTCTAGCCCAAGAACCCCAGATGCCATCCAGATGACAAAGTTCAGAGGGGAGAATTATTCCTCCAGCCTAACCCATCATTTGTCGTAGCTTAGTGTCTAAAGTTCCCTTTGCTCCCTGATGTTGGGTCACTATTTCTCTTCCTGCCTTGCTCCAAGTTACCTCACATTCAGGCTCCTTTAGTCTTACACATTTGTGTTTTCTTGATTGGCATTGCCACTCCCCCATGCTCGCTCTCTCACATAACTACTCCTACACTCATTTCTGCCTTTGTCTACTTGACCCTCACTCTTTTTCCTCTGTGGGGTTTTTTTTTTCTTCCCTAAGAGACATATCTGTTTAAACCGGTGATGAGGTTAGAACAGTCTATTTTGTTGTCAGTCAGCTATGGCGCACAGTAACTGAACTTCAATCAATGGTGCTGAAGAAGCTGAACACTAAGAGATGAACCAGGCTTTGGACCATAAATGAATTCTGGAGCTTTATGGAAAGAAATGTCCTATATATGTGCCTAAACCACTTCTATTATATGCTACCATGGTCTGCCAGGCACCAATAACAAAGTAACTGCCCCTAGATTGTTCTACATTACAAAACACATTGGTGCTTTCAGAAAGGAAACAACATGGAAGCACTAACTTATTTCAGATAGATGAAAGAACCTGGATTCAAGACAGAATTAGCAGTCACATGTAATGCTTTAAACATCTTTACAGGCTTGGGCCCACAAGCCACTATTATTTTGCAGAAACATGAAACACAATGCCAGAAAAATCATTGGGGTAAGCCATCAGAGTTTGTTTCATCCTGGCACAACTCCCCCTTTTGGGGTGTTGTTACTGCATCTGTCAACAGGTGGTAAGAAACTAGGGAAGACTCACCAATTAGTGGAGTCCTCATCTGGCAGAGTGTCATGCTGTGTGTTTGTCCTACGCACTACTGCATCTGACACTCAAAATGGGATTCATGTGGTGCCCTGGCAGCAGCTCTGCCTGAGGAGCCAAAAGGGAGCCTCCCTCTGGGTAAGCCAGCAGGTGTTAAGTGTATGCTAAACTGGTCTCAGCTGGAAGTCATTCTTTCAATGTTAGAGGATTATCTTGCATATACAGCCATAGTTTGCTGAGCGTTTAACTAGAAATACAGAAAGAACAATGCTTCTTTTATCTATTTCAACCCATCATTAATAATAAAATTAGTTTGTCTCCCTTTCAAGGCAGGTTGAATAATATTTCAAATTTAGAGTATGCTCTAAATGCTGGAGCAATTAAATCAATTCAACTTCCTGATTATAATAATAATAGTACAGAAATGACATGCAGAGAGTGAATTCAACACACAATTTGGTACAAGGAAAGACTGTGCTAACATAGCGGTAACGCTTATTTGTGAAGGGTATGTGTTTAGAGATCTGAGGGGTCTGCCTGTTATTTCCCTTATTGCTAACCTAGAGATTAAAGAACACATTTACTATCTATACATATTTACAATGGCCTGCATTTTAGAAGACTGAGGTATTCCTCAGTGGACAAAAATATCACACATAGCACCACACACTTGGTTTGTGCCTTATCGTTAGTTAACAAAGAAGTTAGCAAGTAATGGGCTTATTAAATATCTATCCCTGTACATCTCTGTATATATATATTAAAAAAATATACAAAGTGTTACATTTCACTGACTGTCATGTACAGACAATTTAATATTGCTTTTTTCCATCTCAGGGAAAGCAACACAAAAAGATGGAAATATTCTTTAAATTTGGACAGCTTTTGGACAGTTAACATGTTGTTTAATAATAGGGAATAGTGATTTCAATAATGCTTGGAAATATCCTCTTATGGATTGTTTTTTCTGTTTCAGTAGTGGCCAGGGTTACAAAAACTTGAGGCATATGTACAAATGCTTTACATTCTCTGACAGCTGGTAGCTATGGATTTAAAGTTGTGATGGAGAATCCAAAAGTGGATTATCTTATCCATTCATAGTAGGAGCCATGACACTTCTTTCAGTAGCCTGAAAGAGATTCCAGAAATTTCTGATGCTAGAAGAAGTATAGTAGGGGACCGGAAGAAACTTCAGAAGAATGCCTACCAATATCCACACAGGATATGTTTTGTGTAAACATATGTTTGTGTGAACAGAGGAAACTGTGACCTATGTGGATAGAGACCCTGCCATCTTTCCAGGGTCCAAAAGCAAATGTTTAGCATAAATGGAGATTTAGGTACAAAACTAACATCAGAATCAGCTCCAACATCAACACTTCTGTTGGCACGGTGCTGTAAAACACAATAGGATGCACAATACCTGTGTCTGTTTAGGAAGTCAAGGGGTACCGTAACTACCTAAACATACACTGTTCAGCTTGCTCCACTTGGAGGGTAAAACCCACTTTAACTTAATCATAACCTTCTTTCCCTGAAGTTTAAACTAATAATGTATGTTAACTCTTGGCTGGGAGAGGATAAAAGCAAGCATATACACACTCATAATGAAATACTTAGACACTGATGTGGGTCACATATTGATGTCACATTTTAAAAATTCATTCTCTCAAAGTATTTCCAATTAGTACATTTCTAATGGCCATAAGACAATAATACCTTCTTGAATATGTGCCTGTAGTGATCTTAAAATTAAATAGTCAAGCCTTTGTTCTTTCTTCCAAGCAGAGCCTGAACTGTACTGTCTCATCTTAGCTCTGTTTCTAATGAAAAAGCTCTGTTTCCTGTCATTTTAAAAGATGACAATAGAAATGGGAGGCTGGAAAACAAAGGTGGACAAAATGCATTTGCAAGAATGTCTACAAAACAGTTAAAATGAAAAGCTTTTTCCATAATTTAAGAGTCCTGGCTAGTATCTCTATGCAACAAAGTAAAAGAGAGGGCAAATGCAGAGACAAAGGAAGAAGACCTTCATTAGGAGTATTGTCTACCACATGGTTCTGCTAAACAAGAGCTTTCTAAAGGATTGACATTTCCATTAAAAGGGCAGGCAGTTTGCTATGAAATGACATTCAGTTTTAAAGGCTCAGCTTAGAACCAATTTAGAGCATGAACAACAGTTTCACATGCTATCTTTTCATTGCGTGCTTGGCTCTTTACATGTATCACAGTTACCACATGAACAATAAGGGAATGCCATTATCACCAACAAAACCCTTCTACGCATCAGGGTTTGTTATTTACCCCACAGTCCATTTATACCACTTAGGAAATCAAATGTGCATGCATGACATTTAGATCCACATTAGGCTTCTATACACCAACAAAGTGGATGAAAAAGAGTCTGATGGCAGCACTCTAGCACATTATACAATAAAAAATATTAATGTCAGCAGCAGCAGTAAAATATCCTTAATCTCCCACTTTTCCTTTAGGAAAAATGCACAGGCATGGATTCTAAAGGTAACCAATTCTTCTAACTTCGTGTTTCCTTGTTCCTGCTTCATGTCTACACTCAATGCCACTCTGAATCTGTTAGCACCAGCGAGAGTCTTTTAAGGGTTTTCCATCATACTTAAAAGGCAGGACAGGGGAGCTCTAAATTAGCTCCCCAATCAACTTTTTAAGTAAGACTTAATAAGCCTAGTGACTTTTCAGGAGTCCTTTAGTGCCACTTCCCTTCCCTGTCTTGCTGTGACACTCAGCAGCACTTGAGAAGTGACTGCGCTTGCCTAAATGCTGAACTGGAAGCTGATTTAGGTCTCTTCTCCTTACTCCAGCAATTCACACTCACAAGCCTAAGGACAGCAAAAAAACACCCCAAAAGAAAAGTTACCAGAAAAGGGAAGAAAAAAACCATTCTGCTACATTTAGTTTAAAAAGGAGCTTTTTGCCAACTGCACATAATTCCTCTTTCTCTCCTCTAACCATTGAAACAATGGAATCTCTTTCAATATTGTTAAGGACATAGTAATGTAGAAGTATCACCTTCCTTTTAAATTTACTTTTTATCTTAAGACTAATAGGAAAATGGCTGGACTTCTGTGATCTTTTATACATTTCTTGAATTATTTGTGAGCAGCTTGCTACAGTTCTTCTTATTAACCTCCAGACCTTACTATTTAACCACAAATAGATTTGGGTCATGCATATTGAATTGTTTTGATGACAGTCTAGTGTTTAATAATAAACTCTTCTCCAGAAAATTAAACAGTTCCAAAGCTGTGCTCTACAAATGTGGTTTTGGAAAGAGCACCATATGACAGTTCAGATGTGCAAAGAAACCACAGGACATTACGAATGCTCAGTGCAGAATCTTTCAAAGTTGAACAATTACTCAGGGATGATTGTGACAGAGATAACAGGATGTAACAGAAAATAAAGAAATAATACAATATCAAACAGTCAATGCCAGACAGCTGGCTATTAAAAAGCTACCACCAAATAAAATCAATAATTGAATTACAAGTTGTTTAGGACTCAGAGTCATCCTTTTCCATATCTAGTAAACATTTCTCATAACTTTGATAATCTGATGTCCTTTATGGAACTTCATTATGTAAAGAAGATGTAATATTTATTGGTTTACAAATCAGTCCATCTTAGATTTGTTTTTTCCTTCTTTCTATTTACCACAACATTTTTTAAAAAAAAATTTACATATCTATCCACTGAAATATTTATGCAAGTTGGGTCCAGAGGGAAGCAATCTTGTCTTTGCAGATTGTAGTTGGCGCTTTGAGACAACTCCACAGAGTAAGTAAACACAGAATAAGAGAATTGGTTTTGTGCGTGCTTTCCTTGGGCACATGCTCCCCACTCACTGTAATATTTGGAATTTGGTGTTACAGAAGTGCTAGCAGCTGTGCTGAAGCCAATAGGAGTGAAACATTTGAAACATGCTGAAGATCCTTCTAGAGATTACTGGTTTTGTTCTTTATCAAAGTTGATAGAAGCATTTATTCTTTCAAACGTAATAAATGGATTAGGTTATCTGCTACATTGATCTGAGGGGTCAACCACTTCATTTGATATGCTATTCACAGTATTTGATTAAAAATGTACCAGTTCTGAATGTAATAAGGAAAAAGGAGTTCCTTGAAAAGATTAAAGCTTAAAGATGGCTTCCTGAAAAGTAAACACAGGCAGAAACCCAAGTATTTTTATAGGAAGTGAATTATTAGGAACTGCAACACTCAACTGAACCTTTTACCACAACTTTGTCAGTGGGGAGCCTTTACTGGTTTTGATATAGTCCACCACTGTGGTATCTTACTTGAAAAAAATTAGGGAGCTCGCTTCATAGCGATCATCAGCAACCCACTTCTTACTCCCCAAATTCCTATCTGTTGGCAACCTTACTAAGGACAGCTGTTAATATCACTGAATATGATGCTACACACTAGTGGATGCTTCACAGTGTAATCTACAGCTTCTGTGGCTAGGCAGTGTGACATCTTACTTTGTCACCATAGATTTGTGTAACAACTTGTGTAGGTTAAACAGCAAACCTGAGCCTCTGTCAGCCTGATAATAT
This sequence comes from Falco biarmicus, assembly GCF_023638135.1. Taxonomy (NCBI): domain Eukaryota; kingdom Metazoa; phylum Chordata; class Aves; order Falconiformes; family Falconidae; genus Falco; species Falco biarmicus. The sequence goes on from NC_079302.1 coordinate 8,510,713, forward strand.
CTTTGAATGATAAGATATTTGAAATAAATGTATTACAGAGGAAGTCTGTGCAAAAAATAATGAGGTTGTTTTCCTGTTGCACAGACTTTCAATAACTAGAATTCTGGTTCTAAATTTGAAAATATCCATTACACTTCACGTGTTAACATAAATATCCCCACTAATCTGCACTGTCTTGATTGAAATCCTCACTAAACTGCATCTGTGGATTTTTGCTTGACCTTGCAGAAGCTGTAAGCTGTAAATAATAACATCCTCTCTAGCTATTTTGAGCAGCCATATTAGTGTCTTTTTTTTTTTCTTCCTTTTTTTTTTTTTAAATCTCTTCCTCATCCCATCTCATGTATTCTCCTTTTCCTTCTTTCTCAAAATTGACTTCACTTATCAACTATTTATGCTGCTGGTTCACTTTTTCTGGTTAATCCTGCCACACCTCATTCTACATCTCTGCTTATGATCCACCAACAATTCCTTCACCATCACAACTTTAGTCAAATTTCTGATTGCTTCCTTTCCACCAAAGCAAAAAACATCTTTTTGCTTTCTTCTTTCTTTCTCCACTACCTTGGGGATTTTTCACTATTCTTCCTGTCAATCAAATTACTGTCCATTCATCTTTCTTCTAACATATGTAACATGCTATGAAGTTTTGTCATTTGTTTATCCACAGATTTGTAAATTACCCAGTAATACTTTTTCATTCTGACAACAAAACCACTTGCTAATGCATCACTTGTTTTCCATCTTAATTCAGTAGCCTCCACCCCTTTGATTTTTATGATGTCCACACAATACCCTTTTAATTCACACAAATGGATGGATATGGCAGGCATTCAAGCAGCCTCCCTGGGAGAATTCTCTCATATGGCCAGAAGAACAAAAGCAGGCAGCTGTTGAAAAGGTCATCAGGAAATAAAAGCCACAAAAATAGCCCCATCGTTTAACCCATACTAGGTCTACCTTTCAGCCCCTTTGCTACATCTGTGCACACGCCATCAAGCCCAATTTTTTATTACCTTCATGATATGCATAGCTTTTCCCTGATTTCACTGTAATACTCCTTTCTTGTGAGAAGCTGCCTTACACTTATACCTTTACTCTCTAACTAATGGCAGCCTTCCCAATTTGTGACTCTTCTCCCATTCAGTTTTGGCCTTAATCATCACAATTATGAAACCAGTCACTCAAAAATGCTTTTGCCCTAGTACTCAAATAAGTTTCTTATGCCCACGCTGGGTAGAATTTGGTAGGAAAAAAACCCCAGTAAGTTAGACTCTTCATTGTCTCTACCTCATCTTGTTAAAAATTAACTTTTGTCCACAATCATCTTTTTGCATGTCTGAAGACTCCATCCACAGCCTGGCCCAGCTCCTCAGCTGGTATGAACTGCCTTCTTACTTCAATCCAGTTCTCACACACTGGGGCTCTTTCCCCAAGTTAGAACATTATTAATAATAAAACCTTTTACCAAACAAAAAACTAGAGAAAAAAAATAATATTGTACTATAATATTGTACCTTGCCATATGTTCAAGTAGCTTTCCTTGGAGTATTCCATCTCTCTCACATGGACAGAACAATGAGAACAACAAACTGTTGAAAAGGTCATCAAGAAATACAAACATCACAGATGGCATAGGTGAAAGCACTGCAAAAAAGCCGAGTGCCGAAAGAATGTGTAGGAGTATCATTCTCTAATTGGCAGTACTGAGATAGAAAGTGCACTTGTACGCTACCTTCATTAATATTAAAATTACTATTGTAAGGATACCTTACAATGTACTCGCCAACTGGTCCTTTTTCTAATAGAGAGATGAAACAACTGTCGCTGACATTCCATACTGAATGTTTCTCCTTTTCAGTAGGTTTTAAGGAAAACTGAGTAATCCAGTGATGGCAGAGGGGCACAATAACGTCCTGCATAGGGTTCTACGGTTTTGAAGTACATGTCCTGTCCTAAGCAGGAATAAATACATTTCTTGTCTCATGATGTTCAAAGACCCTCCACTCCTTGTTGTGCCTGTTAAAGCAACTCATGAAAGACACACCAGCTTCCTCAGTGACGCTCTTTGGTCATAGGATTCTTCTTACATAATGCAACGACATTGAATCCGATTTCATCACAGTCAAAAGAAGTATATAAGTAAAAATATTCACACACCGTAACTAAATCACAAGGTGAGTACAGACACTTAGAGAGCTGGTTGAAAGTCCAATTTGCTAAAACCAACAGTGTTTTCTGTAAAACTTACGCATTTTCAGAGAGCCTTTAGCCTCAGAAAAATAATAATAATAATTTTAAAAAACCTGAATAAACCCAAACACCACAGAACAACCCCAAACAAAACCCAACCCCCCTCTAACAAAACAATGCTACAATAGGGCAGTACTGGGTACTATCAAAAACCCAACAGTTCTCTGTTCTGAGACATTGTACTGTTTCTCTACACACAGAAACAATTGTGATTGTTAAGACAGAACAATAAAAATTGAAAGAGAGATGTAGAGATTCACAACTACCCAATTAAAGAACATTTTCTTCTATTTACCACTACAGGCAAATGGCAGAGTAAGAGTATGTAAGAGTATGGACAGAGTAGGTACACAAGAGCAATTCTCCACAATTTTTTCCACAAGCTAGACTTGACACAACCATTCCTTTAAGATGATACTAACACTGATATTATAACTCCAAAATTGGCAGGATGTCAGAACAGGCGTAGCATTCTTATCTTTTAAGCCAACAGAAGTTGTTCCAGTAGCTACAGTACCAGAAAACACTGGAAAATACTAGCCCTACCCAAGAGCTCAAAGCAGAGGGACATGTTATAACCTTGGACATGACTCTCCTCCATTCAGAACTGATAATGGAGACTTCTGCACTTCATGGTGCAGTATACTACTGTGCAGAGAAGGAAAAGATGCACTCGGAAGAAAGAACCACAGCATTACCTAAGGACAGACCAAGTTCATTCAGGCTGCCATAACCTAAAATAGGATGGCAATGACTCCTCATACTGGGAGAAAGAATTGCTTAGCCCAGAGACATTCACTGTTTGCAGGAACTAATCACAACAAAATTGTGATGAGTTAACAACCATTTTTTTAGGAAAGCTGTTTAATGCTAATCTACTGCTCATCAGGATTATTTTCTTCAAACTGAAAGCCTAAGAAAGGCTTAGGCCAAAAGGAAAGCCATAAATAAAAATCGGCCTGATTATGCACCAAATCAGAAAGCCTAAGATAAAGCTTTCAAGAAAGTATAGAGAGATAGTCTAACCTTAAGAGCTTGGCTACACAAGGAAATTACTGAAAATAAATTACAACATGAATGTAACACAAACAATTCCTCACTAATTTACCAGGTGGGAATACTAAGGGTTTTGACTTAACACAGTCCATGGAGTATGTTAGGACTGCCAATGAAGTTACTCTCTCCTACTGTTTGCTACAGCCCCCTCCAAAAGACTTGTCAAACCCAATGAAGTTTAACAGCCCACACAACAGCTCTCCTTCCTTACTGCAGACTGGCAGCAAGTTTGGAAAGTTTTCCAAAGTCACTATGGGCCATGCTGTGGCACGGTAAGAACAGAGCCAAGTCTGTCACAAGAGAACTGGGCCTAGTGACTCTGTCAGTCTTACCATTTTTTGCTGCAGCTAATAGCAAGACAATAACTGTATTTTGTTGCAAGGATACCTTTTAATCTATTTGCAACGTGGATTAAGTAAAGGGTACTGTAATTGTGAAATAAGAACAGCCCTCTAAGCATTACATAAAAGCACCCAGAAGCAAAGCTATTGCAGAAGATTATAACAGGATGCAAATTATTTTTATCTTAAAATATGAAGAATACCAGAGAAAAAGAGAGAGTGTAAAATGCCCATATCAGCTAACAAAAAGAAACCAACTGGAAATAACTTTTCCTAATTACTAGATCAAGTCTGTTTAGTATTCATGTGGCCTTTCAGACAGGACATTTTCTGTATATAATACATTGGTCATTGCTCTAGAAGGGCAGGGCTTGCAAAAGTAAAAAAAAACTGGTTTTTTTTAATCTCAAAAGGTGGGGGCTTTTTAACTTCACGCTCCCTGCCTGAAGTTCTGGGACTTGAAAGACAAAAAGCATTTTCTCACATTCACTTTCATTTTCTTTCTCCCCTTCTATTAATAATGAGCAGTTTCAGAAATGTGATTGCACTTTATGCACTTTCTCTGTCTTCACCTTTACACACTTTCACAGAAGCCTTCTATCAGAGCACAGCAATTCATTTAGCACCACCATTAATTGTTTACAAGATCTCTTCCTTTTGACAGAGAGGCTTTCTGAGCTCAAGGGACTACTGCAGTTTCTTAGCTGCACAAGAACTGAAGAGCAAATCTACTTATAAATATGGCTGAAAATCCTGAGGACCATACGTCAAGTGGCATCTCGTAGAATTAGAACACTGTGTTGGGACTGGATTCAGAACAGCATGTGCTTTGAGTAGGGGGAATAGGAAAAGGGCAGAGGAAGACACACAACATTGTGGGAGAGAAATTACAAAAAGGGATGACAGGTATGAATAATAACAAATGAAAACATGAAGTGTTCTTTTCCTTGGAGGTTCAGAGGGAGTTAGGAAGGAGGGACAGGCAAACAAAGTGACAAAACTAACCTTGACCCAAAGAGCTATTCTCCCAACACATAGACAGATGGTTGCCAGTTATCTGGGTCAGGTTTAAAGGCTTATGCTTTGCATTCCAACTGCAGGGTGCCAAAAAGGTTTCTGAGGTGGTCACTCACGATGACGGTGAAAGAGACAGATATTCTGTTGTCTTCAATTGGTACGAACACTCTGCTGTGCAGGATGGTACTATGTTTATTCAGAGATCTGGCCTTCCTGATTTATCACAATTGCACCTAGACTTCAAGCCTCAGGTGGATGCGAATTTTATTTTTAGTATCATCACAGTCTTTCTAAAAGGGATGGGTGGACGCCAGTTGGGTTGGTAGGGAAGAAAAAAAGTAGGGAGAAGATTGGTTCGAATGTAAATTGTTATTGAGAAGAAGGTGGCAGGAAGGGAAGTGAAGGACAAAAGGTCTGGAAAACTGTATTAATGTTAAAGTCTTTTGCCCACCCACAATCTTCCAGATCTGCCATTTGTTTGTACTACCTTAATTATTCTGATATTTTTACTGGAAAAAAGCTTATTTTCCCTGGTTTATTTAGACATTAATCAGACTGAGATTTTTTCCCCTCTGGCTACAGCAGAAAGGCTGATGCAGGAGGATGCTAGCCTTTGCTCTGCTGGCAGCAATACTTGGTGTGCTGTCATTCCTGAGAGAAAGGGTGGTTCTAGCCACTGCTGCTGAAGTGCTTTTGACCTTTCACTGGGGCATGGTCAACATGGTCCAACACTAATTTATACAACACAGTCAGCAATTACAGAAACTACCATCAGGTTAAAGTTGAAAATTCCCATTATACGTCTGTTTTCCAGTGTTTCTAAACACAGAGAAGAGATTTAACGGAAGCTTCCAGGCTATGACTCAGGTGTTTTTTTGATTTTTCATTCCTGAAGTTTTAGAGTCTGATAAAACGATCAGAAAGACAATCAGAAAACTGCAGTGAAATCCTAATCCTCAGTGACATGGGTAGGTGACTAGCCAATGGAACCAGGGTGATACGAGTTTTTGAACATGTACCTAAAAGTTCCCTTGGAATTTTGCAACCTATTAAAAAAGACCCCACCCACCCACCATAAACAATTTAGATGGGAAATTATAGGAGCTGGCAAGTGCTTTTGTTTCTTTGGTCTGCATAAGGATTATCATTAATTATTATCTCCATGTTGGAATCCACACAGAAACTCAAGGTAAATTTCTGAGAAATGTGAAGTTAAGATGCATTACATTTCTGTGTGAACAGGAGAAGGGAAGTCATACAGCAGAATGTTTCACAAGCCATACATCTGGTACAGACTGTTACAGTATTTAAGACTTCTAGATCTCTAACCCAAACTCACAAACTTCCCTGCCATAACTAAAGAGATCAAGAGTGTGCTTTTTAAAATGTACTCTGATTAACATGCCTAACATTTGCACTTTTACTTAAGTCCCCTTAATTAATAGTGTGAGCAAGTTTATAAATCAGAAACTGCCAAAGACCCATTCCAAATGGGAAAAAAAAGGGTCATCAATGAGGTTCACTAAACACTGTAATACTGGTGGGATGCTACAAGATACATGTGTGAAAGTGCTTGGGTGAACAAATGTCCTCTGCTCTTAAACTGTTGAATATGCTGTGTACCCTCAATGGCTTTTTAAACATCACCCCTTGGTGACCTTGGGAAGTTTTAAAGCAAAATAAACACCTACAAACAAACTATTAGCTGTCTTGTGGTCCAGCTGTCTTCCACACTCAGCACTGGAAACACTAAAAGAATTCCACTCCTCATCAGAAAGCAAAAGAAAACCAACAAATATAGTGTAACAGACAGTCCCCTGAATAAAAATATTGCTTAGTCTAAAACCAAGGGAAAAGAATGCATGACAACATTATGAATAGCACACACAGACAGTGAGTCATAGTGGGCAATCTACAGAGGACCACAAATCAACTACAAAGGAAATCAGAGGGCTATCAAGAAATGAAGTATTAGCATGGGAAAAACAAATCACATGGCACCATAAACCTCACCAAAACAAATCCCAAACCAGATAGGGCAGCTGGACTCATCATCCTCCTGTGCACTGTATACCTATGGAAAATGGAAGTAAAAAATATAGTAGAGAAAACTGCAGGTTGCCTGGGCACCATGCGAGTATGGCTTTAGTTTAATGACACAAGGTGCAAGCACATGGCAGATCAGGTTCAGGGTGCTCTTCTTGGTCTGCTATCTCTGAATATTTGTGAAGTTAAACCTGGAGTACTAAGCTAATGTTGCCTATTTGGGGAAGGACTGAAAGTCTAACTCAGGTGATCAGCATCTCGCACACATGGCTTTTTCCACTATCTACATCAGCATGAGTACATTTGTTTGAATAGGTTTTGCTACATAGTGCCACAGCCGCTAAATCCTTCCCTCCCACCCCAGGGGATGCTGCTCTATCCTCATGTCAACGAAGTATTTAAGCAGATTCCTTTGTCTATTTGCATTTTAGGAAATAATTATGAAAATTCCTCAGTTTAGGCATCAGACAACAATGGGACTTAATCAGAGCCCTAAAAATAAGTCTGTATTTCAGTTTCTGCTGGTTATAAGCAGGAGGTTGAAATGGGGACGTGCGTACAGAAAAAATGAAGGCATGGCAGGAAAAGTTTACCCAGCTGTGCTGTACAGTATGTTAAAAAATATATAAAAAAATAAAACCCCAAAAAACCCCAAACACCAAAAAACAAAGGAAGGCTACAATGGTCTGCCTTCTCACATGGAGACAGGGGGAAGCTTTTAGAATGGACAAATTACTTATGTAATAAAATGCCTCTTTACTCACTCAGAAGACAGCCACAGGGGTAAGTTCAGAGGAGGACGGCAGGATGATGTGGGAAGAGGGGAAAATCTCTTTGACACAGAAAAACTTTGTTACATTTCTCCAATGAAAAAATATCAATATGTAATTTCTAGCCTTTTAAAAAACAGACACAGCAAAATGTATCCCCAGCAGTATAAGGCACTGCCCTATTACCCTCCCACTGTACACATTTAAACCAAAGGGCAAATAAATGTTGGCAAACAGAAATGCAATGACTTACAGTATTTTCTTTGCTACAGTAGCTGGGAGGAGAGAAAAATCCCCCAGAAAGATTAAGAAGCAAACATAAAACTGATCTTGAAATTCCTATTTGTTGATGCCCCAGGGCACGTACTTTGTCAACATTATACCTACTTTTGAAAAGTACCTGCCTAGTGGGGCACCGATGCTACTGAAAGCTAGTCTGTTTTCAGATACAGAAACACTGACTCACTTCGCAAAAAAATAATCAAGACTCTCCTAATTAAAACAGGTATTAGACATACAGAAAGTCTTCAGGAAAACATCCTTTGAAAAATACTATTTAATTTGGAGGGACACTATCCAAAAGTGAAGGAAAATTAATGTTTTTAAAAGGACCCGAATTTTAACCCCAGAAATTACTCCTTATTTTGTAAGTGGTCTAAACTGCAGATTGGAAATCAGGAGGAGAAAGATTAAACTCTGTTCATCTGCAAACTAGATTACTGTTTTAAGGGTTCCCTTTTCCTTTCACCTCAAAAATTTTAGCATTCGCTAGCTAAATATTTTATCTGTGGCACATATGCAGGCTGGAATAATAATATTCTTAATGGACATAAGATGTTCTCACTGGCATAATTGTTAATTCTTAGGGAAACTTTCCTAAGATTACCTTACCTCCTGCCTATTACTGTTCTAGCAGTACCTAGCAGGAGGGGGTCTTTTGTTTGATATTTACTAATTGTGCTTATTTCAGACACATTTGATTATTAGCAAGGATGCTGAGGTTCTGCTTGCACTTTAAATTTGCAAGTTTACTGTAAAATGCCAGGCACATTGAGATGAATCAAACTCATCTAAGCATGAATGAAATGTAGTGAGAAAGTCCCTTCTGGCATCATTTTTGGGATTGGTAATTTGAGAAATTGTGGTGATGCAAGGGAACAGCATGAGAAAGCCATTTCCTTCCCCTTTGTCCAGTCTAAATGCAAATCTGAACTTTCTTGGCAGTTCATTTGCATATTAATGCATATAGTATTCCACTCCAGAGATCACTTCAGATTTTCTAAATTAAGTTGGGTGGGTGGGCTGAGGGAAAGGGGTCATTTTTATCATGCTAGCAAAATATTCTTAGATACTTTACCAAAAACACAGAGAGCAGACAATTATTTTACTTGCCCTACCTCTATTTCAATTTGCCAACTGGACCACTGAGGAGATGCAAAGGATAAAAGGCAATGGTTGACCAGAAGGAGGGAAATGCTTCGTGTCACTGAAGAACAAACACAATGAAATTAAGAAAGGGTAAGAGAGCACACCAGTCTAATTAGCATTTCTTCCTAGTAGCTTGGGAAATGTCAGCCACCAGTTGGTGGCAAAATAAAGATGTAATGTGAGTAATAATGAATTAAATTGTGGCTATTTGCATTGAAATGTTAAGATAATGATCTGAAATTACTATTGTAAATATTCCCCTTGACAGTTGAAAATTGGACTTAAAGCTAATAGTACTTTGGATGAACTTTAAGCCATGAAATCACTTTACACTCCTTTTGGCTATGACAGTGAGTTTCAGAAAGTTAATTTACTTCTGTTTTGTTCAAGCTGTTTGGTAATTGATGCATACATCATGGAGGTTTTAATGAACAACTACAGGGACTATTTACCCTATTCACTAAGTATAACCAAAACACTTGATTACTACTCCTGAGCCGAATAAACCAACAGAGTCAAGCACAACAAATATTTTTGGCTGGGGACTGGAGGCGGCAAGATCAGTAAGGATCTGTTTAAATGCAAAGTAAAAGGGAACATTTTCAGAAAATGCTTTAACATTTCAGATACACCTTCTTGCATTAGCTGCAATTTATAGTTTTGTTGTTAGCATTACGAATCGCTTAGGGAGAATTTACGTCTGTATGTCTACAAACTAGTACTGTCAGAGTAAGGTTAGCTGACAAAATGGAAAAGCAGCCGACATCTTCACATATGCTGAGTAAATAGCTTCCCAGTAATAATGCATTTAAAATTAGGGTTTATTTCCAGACTACAGAGTCTAATTACATTGTAACATTATTTTTGCCACAAGGCATGTTTTTATTTAAATACAGATGATGTAAAAGCTTTAAGATGACAAAGAATTATGTCATGTTCACAAAAAGTAGTTTTGCAGTTAAAAGAAATGGTAAAGACTTTTAAAGAGCAATGAGACTTCTGAGCATCTAAACTGAGATTTCTTAGATCTCTTTGATGGCTGTTGCCTTCAGAGTACTCACCTCCTGGAGGTGTCCTGCAATGGGCAGTGAAAAATGGATGCACTTCAAACATTCACAATTTTTTCAGATGCAACTTACACGGCTGATGTCATTCAGACTAATAAATCTATATTCAGTATACCAATTCCCCAAATTTGTATGAATAGTCAAAACTGCTTTTTCACACTCCCCCAGAAGTCTGCCCTAGCCTCAGGCCTGCCTCTTCGCAGCTGCCAGTAGTTACAGCTCGTCATGAACTTTCAAGAGAGGGGTCTATAGGCCCCAGTCTCAAAATCTCCTGAAGTCCGACAGTTGTTTGTTTTCTTGCATGGACCCTAGCATCGAATTATTGAGTCAAACTACCTTCCCCTATTTACATGGATCAGCCACTTTGTTGATCATCCTTCCCTTAAGTTATTAGAGATATATGTTATATATATATGAAAAAAATATAGAAAAATACAAGCTAGCCATTGTTAGTACTTTAAATGGTTTTATAAAGAAAAAAAAGACCCTGTATTCTGGCGATACGCAGCTTACGGTGCTTCAGGTGTTAGCTGCTAGCTCTTTTCCTAGATCTGTGCAGCTTCTGCACAGTGTTCTTAACTGGGTTACCAGAGACCAGGTGAAAAATAAACTCTATTGAATCATCTTGCATTTCATATGTGCTATGTTATATTTAGGGATGTAACTAAGCAGAAATACTGTCATTGCATTTGTCATGCATTACCCTACTGCAGGAACAGTTAAAAAACATTTTATTTTCCAGTTCACATTCAGAGTCAAGTGAGTCACTGTGTTTCTAGTCCTCCTAAGATTTCATATTTTAGTTCTACTGTATCCCTACAGAAATGTCATTGTTTAGGCAGCACAAAAACCTTACCAATGAACAAATATTTCCTATTTGCTACGTCCGATGCTGTGCATCCAGGACTGGATATAAAGCTGCACAGGCTACAGCCTGAAGGAGTTAAGCAAGAAGAATTCAAGGTATCTTGGAAAAATACTGCAAGAATACACTGGTATTCCCACTAGCAGGAAAGCACTAAGCACCCTGGGGCACTTCTCTCAAACTGTGAAAGCCTAAAATGGCATACAACATACAACCAGAAACTCAGAAGCTAGAAATATAGTATTGACAATGTGAAAATTTTAAGGTACGGTGTAACACATTTCATACAGGCTCTAGGTTTCACCTTTGTATTATGGGTATGTTTCTGCGATGCAAATCTGTATAAAGCATGGATGAATTTGAGACTTCTGTAAGTGACCTTTCCTGAAGCAGAGTTATTCAGAGATAGAACCTAAATGAGAGCTATCTGGGGATTTGGTCTAAAGTGACATGGAATGCAGACAGCTGAATGAGAAATTGGGGTAGAGAAGATTCTGCCTTGGAGCCATCTGCCCTGCTAGTCTCCTTCACTTCCTCTACCTCCTGCTCATCATCTCAGTTGCTGCTTCTACATACATCTCCATCATAGAGATGCATAGAAAAGACATGCCAAGTAGCTGCATATCTACTTACAGCTTTGATGTGGCAAGCAAAATGCTTATGTGACAGACTTGCTAAAGATCTGACTTTTGTCAGCGCTGTGTTTATATTTATATATTTGATCAGAAAAACAAAGATGGGAAATGCTATAAATGTGAATACAAGTTTGATCATACACTCTTAAAACTCCTGACTTTCCCATTTTGCCTCAGCATTAACAGCTTTGGACATTTGGCTACGTGGATTTTTAAGGGTGTGGGGGAGGAGGGGATAGTGTGGGGGAAAGAAGGTTGTTTCTTGTTTACAGTGTTACTATTTAAACAGTGACAGTTAAATTTTGAAAAGCACCTTCCTTTCAGGTCAACAAAACGGCTGCAAGCCAAGTTCCCATCTGTGCTTAACTTCTATTTGCTGGCTGGAGACAGTTTTCTACCAGGCCTGTTTAAAAAGAAAGCACTGAGCGTGATAGCTCTCTGCTAGCATGTGTCTAAATGTAAGTTTGGTAACTATGATACCTCAAAAGTTTATTCACAGTGATGTAATATATCCCATATTCTAACACTGCCCACAAACAAGAAGTAAAGCCTTACTGGTAAAAGTCAGGATACTCGAGTTGCACTGCAATCATTTACTAAATAAATCCCAAAGCTTTCCAAAGAATGCAGCTCTGAGGTGTCCGAGGATACATAAAAGAAAAAGTTTCTTATGAAACTGAACATATTTCCTTCTCCCCTTCACTGCTTCACTCCCACATATATGCTCCAGCTAAACGAACTGATGACTTCCAAGTCCTGTCCTTTCTCTTTGTGAAGGAATACCAAATATTTCATCAAAACATTCTTAAAATTTCTACATTACTATACTACTATTCTGAGGCCAGTTCTTACTGTACAAAGAGACACTATTCCACAAGAGAGACCCCCCGTGTGGTTAACAAGATCCTGAGACATGAAGTTGTTTTAATCTACAGACAAAGCCTCAGCTTTCAGTTCTCTTGATCCCAAAGCTTAAAGTCCTGAGACTTGAGAAATGTAGCTGAGGAATCATGGAAGCTTCCTTACTCAGTCCTACATAAGCAGACAGATCTAGAGCTACTATGGCAAATTTCCCACTTCCACCTTCATTCTGTTATGCTTTTCCAGCAGACATTGTACTTCAGTGGAAATCAGGCATAATTTAATCAAGTCTCTGGTGAACTAAGCGTATCACCAAGGCATATAAAATTTTGAAAACAAAAATTGGTTTCAATCTGATATGGAAAAATGCCTCCTTTTTCCTTCCTCATCCCCTTGTGCGTATTACCACAAACAAACCAGCTAAAGAAATGTATGATCTCTGGTTCATCTGTAGGTCCTGTCGCTTCTCCCCAGAATGGAACTGTAGCCATGCAAGTATCAGTACTTTTGTAGGTGTGGCCCTGCATCTCTGGGAACTGGGAAGAACTTCTTTGCTAATTGGTGTTGAAAGTGAAGTCAGAAAGGCATTTCAGAATTTGGGGTGACAACACTACAGCAGACCTAAAAGACACAGAAAATTGTTCACGAGAGAATGCCACAGTGTGTCCATTGCAAAACACACAGCAACAAAGTAAGAAACAAAGCAGAACAAGAGATGACAAGGAGAGGTTGATGGGACATTCTAGAAGGCTGAAGACAGGTTGCCTGAAATGTTGACCTATTCGATATATAGGTCAGCCTGCCATATGTAACGAACTGTTGCAGTATGTTGTAAAACTGCTGCAAGAAACCACTGCTATAGCTTTATCTCTTTCCTATTAGGAGTAAAGGTCACAGGCACAAGCTCCTTCTGTTGCTCTTGGCTGTTCTGAATGAAGGCCATGGAAAGAACCCATTACAGAACAGAAGTGAATTGCTCCAGGTTCCTAAGTTGCATTGCCAGTGGGGAAGCACATTGCTAATAAAAATGTTCTGGTAGTAAATAATTTAATTTCTTGGCTGCTCCTACCCTCATTTTCAGATGGAAGTTGATATTTTAAGAGTTTTAAAATTTGGCTATGATCAGGAACTGAATTTAGTTGTTTGAAAAGCAGCTGTTTCAAACAGCTTTGTTTCTTCTTTAGCCTCAGCGGAGCTTGAAATCAGCTGCTGATAGAGGTACAAGTTTACAGTCCTCTGGTTTTTGTTTTTTTGTTTGGTTTTTTTTTTTTCTTATTTTAAATAAATTACAGTGAAGTGTCCTTTCTCATTAGCATGCTGTTTCATCAGTCTTGCTAGGACTTGCTACAGAAGGACCACCTATAGGTCTGTTAACTCATGTGGGAGCCTGGGTTCTACCTGTGCTGCTCTCTGCTGAGCAGTTTTAGGAAACCATTCTCCTGTGCTTCTGTGCCTACTCCTGTTTCAGGCCATCAGCTCTTTAGGGAAGAGATTTGCAAAAATTTTTCCTGTTTTCTGAAAACCTGTCTAAAAAAGAATGTATCTAACATTAGGTACTGTTATTATTTTTTTATTTTTTATGCTATTTATATCATATAATTAATCCATTTTGGTTCCCAATTACTATGCTAATCGAGGGGATGGGGCCTGGACCATAAGCAACTCATTAGGTTTATTATAACTTTTGGGTATATCCAAACATCAACTTACTTGTCCTTTCTTTTACCTTCCCTTAGAGACTTCATGTTTTAGTTACAGAACATTGTGCCCCATCTTGGATCTGCGAGGTATTAGCCAGCTTACACAAGAGTTCTCTATGATCACCCCCTACCACTAAACTGCTCCAGCTTCAAGCTGCTCTCTAATTTGTTGGATTAAGAATCTAGATGTAAAGAATACTTCTTAGCTGTACTTGCTGTATCTTTGTGATGGCTGAAAATCATGCGTTATTACTGCCGTCAGAATGTTACTTTCAAATATTCATGGAACTGCTTTTTTTTCTTTTTGTCTTGTCCAATAGCTGAGATTGATAGATTTTAACTGTCCTGCTTATTGATCTTACAACATCAGCCTGGTTTATTGACTGTTTTCATTTTAAAGGGGCTTATGTACTTTATAAAATTAAGGTAAATTAGTACATTTCTTGCACTTTATAAAATCTTCAGAGGCCAAACATTGCCACAAAAAAAAGTGCTTACAATCTACCAAGACGATTACTTTGAATATGAAAGAGTTTAGGAGATGCGTAGAGGTTTTAATGAGCTGCACATAATAGGACCCTCTACATCATAAAATAAGATTCATAAAAGCAGGCTATATTAAGAAAAACAAAGCTTAAGTAAACATATAAAAATAGTTTATTGTATTTTCTTCATGGCACAGTTTGTTACTTGCTACCAATTCTAACATAAAAATCGATTTGTGTGACTAAAGAAGATCACTTATGCACTTCAATGTAGGCATCCCACAGCTAACCTATTTTCCCAAAGTGACATAAAAAATTAGTAAAAGGAAATCAAGCAGTTTCGTGACACCATGCAGAGGAACAAGTGTTTCTCACACGTTTAACAAAATTAATGAGACTGGCAAAAATCTACTGCTTAAGAACTGATTCTTAGGTTTGCAAAGCATATTGTGATTTTCTTACTTTTTATGCTAACATAAGTATTTCCTGTTTTGCTGTTTCCAAAACCATTAATACCATCATCAACAGTGGGTGGCAGGAAGTGGAAGAATCTCATCTAAGTCATTCCATACCCATCTTTTTCTTCATGACTAGCATTCCATTAGGTGTCAGAGATAATACTTTACATGTAATCAAAAGAAGGTAGTTATTAATCCTGAAAAGTAGAGAATTGGGTCATTCTTTACTTTTGTTAAAAACATGATGTGATTAAAAAAGCTTGTAGGTTTCTCTGAAAAAGCTGTTACATTTTTCAGAGAAGTCTGACTAGATAAAGAAAAAAAGGAACAACAGGAAAAAGATAAAAAAAGAATTTAAAAGATATTTAAACTCTAAGTTATGAAACCAATGGAAAACCTTTTCAATTCCAACTTTGTCTTAGCCTTTGGTTTGGATGAAAGTATGTTGAAGTTCTTACAGTACCTGACTTTGAATCAGAGTTCTGAGATTCTATTTCCATCTCTGCTACAATTTTGCTCTGCATTTTCAAACACAGTGTTTCCATTTCTGTGCTTAAAGTAGGAAGGAAATTTACCAATAATGTAAACTCTGTCAATTTACAAAGTATCTTAGAACACAAAAATATGAGCAGTGACTTGTGGTACTTAGGGTATCAGGATGCAGTTATACTCTGCAATACACCACCATTTTTAATTTGTTGGACTGACCTAGAGATACATATGATTACTACAGTAATAGAGTGACTCAGTTATTTAAACATGTACAACTTGCCTATTTTGTATGATAAAGAATGATAAATTCAGAATTTCTGCCTCAGATAATTATAGACCGTGCAGTCAGCCTCCAGTAAGCTGTTGATGGGCATATACAATCCCCCAACTGTTCGGAACTGTGCCTGTATGCTTTGTAACAATTGTTTTGGCTGATAGCATTCAGATTTTACTTCAGAACATATTATTATACAAGAACAAATAAAAGGCTAAATATTTTAGCAACTCCTTCTTTGCACTTTAAACAATAAACTCTTTTGCATTATTGCAGACGTATGTTGGCTTTTTGGGAAATACAGTGTAAGTACACATAAACTCTGTTATCTACCATACATTCATGATTAAAGCTTCCAAGCAGATGGTAAAGTACAAATATAACTACAAATAATACCTAGGATCTCCCTTGATTTCAAATAGCTGCTTGAAAACACAACCAAGGTCTTACTAAGTTATAGCCTCTTATTTTCTTCTCAGGTGACAAGCTCTTAACAGTACTTCAAGAAAGTGCGAGGAGTTTGAGACCTCTGAAAAAAAATAGTAATTCTGAAAATTAAATGTAGAGTAACATTAATAAAGTAAGCCCTTCTCACATTTCTTTGCTTGCATGCTTTCAATAAAAGTTCACAGAAGACAAGATCAACACCCATCAAGTCCAATACTGTATTTCTACTGCACTCCTTTCTGGTTCTTCATTTAAAATTTTAGATCCTTTGAACTTCACCCTCTTTCCTTTCTTTCATGTCTCGCTCCCCTTCCCTAGACAAGTTGTTTTCAGTTTCTGTATCCCTACCTTCTCCTGGAAGGCTGATAATTTTCCTTTCACAGCACAACAGATGAAACTTGGTAGTATCCAGTAAGACCCACACTGGATTTCAGAAAGAGGATAAACACAAAATAATCATTTATAGATATATCCTCCCAGCCTCCAATTATCAGCAGTTAGTGGTCTTAATATAAAACCCGATTCAGAGGTTCTACAGCCCTGATGGACTTTTCCTTTATGAAATTGTCCAACCCCCATTTATACTCTCTGCCTCCACAACAACCTGTGGCAATGAGTTCCACAATTTCAGTATTGCTGAGCAAAAGTACAGCTCACAAACATAGATGTATTACTCATTTTAGTGCAGTTTCTATGCTTGTCACAGTTCAGGACTGTGTCCTTAAATGCTTATGGGATATGCACATTAGCCTGACTTTATAATCTAAGACGTGCAAATTGGTCTTTATATCAATGTAAAACCTATTAAGTCAATGAAGTTTCACATGGACGTATGGTCTGCCCACACAGATTGAATTACAGGTTGAGGGGCTGTAATTGTAGCAAACAGCACATAATTACCAGAATGACACTTTCTTTGTTACCTCTGAACACTGAGAGTATTTCCCATACTAAAAAGGTTATTCACAAAGGTAGTACAGCTCCTTTACAAATAAAATGAAAAGCTACAAGAAAGCCATAGCCTATTTTTAATACTCCATTTATCATGAAATGAGAGAGAAGTCAAAACTTCAAATTAGTAAAATAAGGTAAAAATGTATATGAAACTTCAGTAGTGTCTGGTAGTTGCATTGTGCAATTGTACTCATCAAAAGCCACCCTGACAGCTTTTTCATACTAAGTTGAAGGAAAGTATAATTATTTGTTTATATTTGGAAGTTCTAAGAATTCTGTGTACATATTTCATTTGACTGTATCACAAAAGAATAATTTATTGCAACTACCTAACAAAAAGCTCCCAATCCTAGCTGTTTCAGTTCCTCACTCATTTCCTTCAGAATGTCTTTTTTATATTGCTGTAAGATTTCATCTCGCCAGCCCTGTGTTGTAAACTTCTAGACTGTAACAAACCTCAGCCTCAGAAATGTCAAACACAATGGAAAATGGAAATCACCATAGAGTAAGCTTGTCTCAGAGCTCCTTTTAAGCCTCACTCACTCTGGCTCCTGGGTCACTGCCTGAGCTGAATATGCAAACTTACCACTACCACCCACGCTGTTGTTGATTCTCTGTGCTATATTACTAGAGTGAAATTCACAGGGAAAAAAGCATCCATCCAAATCTCCCCCTTCTCTCCTCCTTTCCACCTGCTTCCTTTAACAAGGATGTAGCACAGGAGCTCTAAATACATAAAAACAGTTACATTTTGAACAATGCCCATTTTTCTTAACCTTCACCATAAGAACACTTGCTAAGGACTTATGTGAAAACCAAGGGTTTTAAAGAATGTACCAGTATGTTACAAAAAGTCTACAGGGTTGATCTGGGAATACATTATTTTTTTAATTTAAGGATTACACTGACTATAAGTCAGAGAACGAGAGGGTCCGTGTCTTTAGACTTGCTATGTTATGACATAAATATAGATTATGATACATGTCTTAATATTTGCTTTGATGGTAAAGGAAAATTCTAAGAACTCTAAGAACGAAGATTTTGGTTTTGCTCAGTTGATTTGCTCAGTCAGCTTTAGCAGTCAGGTGAACAGACTTTTCCTTACAGTCCCATCATAGCCTGGCTGGGGCAGGCAGCAGATAAGGGAAGGAAAATATTTTCCTTTCAGGCTAAGCTGCTTCTAGAGGAAAGAAGGCAGGATCAACCTTTTGGTAACTGTAAAACAAGAATTAAAAAAGCAGCTTTTCAAAAGAACCTCTCTATTTCCTCAGTGCTTTTTCAAGATGTGTGTGGCCTCAGTGTCTGTCCCAACACTGACAAACACACAGAAACGGAGGAAGCTGATGCACTAGAGAAATCAAACTGAGATACAGACAAGCAGAACAAGGTGATTATAACAGGCACTCTGATGTTACATTAAGCTATTGTCTCATAGACCTAAAAGAAGTTTGATTTTTATTTCCACGCTAGACTGTGTGATACTTTTTGTTTGCTTGCTCTGGTAACCCTAAGGCAAGTTCAAGCACTTAGAGAAATGTTCCTTTAAAAAACAATTTAGTTCAGCTGTTTTCCAGCAGATCTTATTCTAACAAGCAGTTAAGACCAGGTACTTTAGTGGTGTGACATTGTTCCAGTGAAGTTAAGAGAACTAAAATGATTTAAGACCCAAGCTGAGGAGCTGGCTCCACACATGTAGTTATCATTGAACTACAGGCAGACAAACAACGACTAGCTGTTTGAAGTATATGGAGTCCTACTGGTTCCTCATGACTGCATGCATGCATTTACACACTTTCTGACACAAGTTTAACTTGGTCAAGACAATGGTTAACATAATTTCAGTGTGCACAGTCATACATTACAGATAGATGTGTCCTGCTGTACAATAAGCAGCTCTCTAACAGTGACTGGCACAGGAACAATTAATTCTGACATGCAAGGTTTTCTCACAGTGTGTGGGCTCTTTTAAATTATTGATAGTGATTTGGAGAATACAGAGCCATGAAAAAAGAGTG
The DNA here is from genome assembly GCF_023638135.1 of Falco biarmicus. NCBI lineage: Eukaryota > Metazoa > Chordata > Aves > Falconiformes > Falconidae > Falco > Falco biarmicus. The sequence continues at coordinate 8,529,877 of NC_079302.1, forward strand.
CAGCTGTTTTAGTTGCTTTTTTATGGTTAAAAAAGACAAACAAATTATATGTCTTAGCTGACAGGCCATGAAGATTAAAGGTAATTTACCTTCCTCAAACCTAAGCTTGTAAAAAATATTAAACAACTGATATCATTCTCTGAAATCAAAGAACAATGAAAGTACCTGGAACCCTGCTGATTAAGAATACTGACTTCCCAGAACAAAAATTAAAAACTATAATTTGAATCAGATTGTGCTTTTAATAATGCTCATGTGTGAATTTCATATCCAACTTCAGCAGTTCTCCAGACCAGCTAAGGTCCCCAGTGGTACAGGCAATCAGGAATACACCAGCATTGTGGCAGCCATGATAGTGTCATACAAACACATACCCGATTGATATGACTTTTGTGATTAAAAAATAAAGTATATGTTTTTAATTGGCTTTATTTTAATCAGAAAACTGTATCTAGCAAAGTGTATTAAATGACATCTATAAGGAAAAAAATTAAAACCTTACTACTTTGGTAGGTTTTATGCGAAGTTTAGAGTTTATGGCCAATGAGTTATAAGCAGAGAACCCCCCTGAAAAATACTTAATCTAGTACAATCCAGTTATTTCTTTAAAAGATCTCAGTGTATTACTTTTGGTAATACTCTAGTAAGCTGATTATAGCATGAAAATCCATTTGGTTGAAATCAAAACCTTATCATCATCATCAGGGAATGCAAGGCTATATTAACCTGCATTTTATTTTTCTTTATAAAGACTGCCAAAAAGATGGACTAACAGCTTTTGCAGACTTTTATTGCCTTTTAGGGCAAATACCTCTGTATTAATTTTCACCTGATCTTTGTAAGACTAGAGATAAACTGGTTGACTTTCATAAAATATCTTAATAAGCAGGTATTTGTCTAGAGAGGGGTATAGGAGAAAAAGACAAAGTTTGGTGCAGTGAGTTGAACCAAAGCCTCCCATTTCCCAGGAAAATTCAAGAAGCTCCTGGTGCCTGTTGTCTACTCCTAGTGCTAGTGGTAATAACAGAGCTTACTGAAAAGTATGAAAGGATTTAGCATTATTGTGATGCTCAAGTTAAAATAAAATGCTTTGTGTAGATTTTCATGGAAATTGCATTAGCAATGCCTAGCACTGTTTAACCAACTTCCAGCACTAATATGAAACAAACCCCCAAAAATAATGCTGTGTGTCTCATGCAAATCAAGTTCTTCCCCAAGGTGGCTAAACTTAGCAAAGAATGATCCACTGAATATGAGATGTTCACAAGTCTGCAGATATTGTTGCTATGTACCCACTTAAACTATTAGGTTGGTAACTGTCTTTAGTATTAAGAGTGCATTGTTTTTAATCGATATCCTTCTGGGACTGAGCTTTTATGGAGGAGTAATTCTGGTAGAGCACCTGACAGATGGAGATCATCTCATCTATGCAGCTGAGAAAGAGAACTACCCACAGCTGAAATATCAGGCTGCAGATGAAATCGTTGTCACACAAAACAATAGCAACAACAGTTACTATTTAAAACTCTGCCTATAAGGTGGGAAGCTGGTGCTGGACTATGACTATACACATGATCAGCTATGGCTCAGCTATATGTAATACCTTGCCAGACTTTATCATTGATCACTTCTGATCATGTGACAATAACCTAATGTGTCAAGGGAAGTATACTGCAATGCAAATTATTTTTCACCATCTGTTTATTGCATAAATATTTTTACTCCCCCATTAGTTACCATCTGCAGGATGATTCCAGTCAGTTTATAAAACTTTATGTCAAAAAGCAAACAGTGCAATAGAGCCAATTCACCATCACTAACCTCTTTGCAATATCCATACCTAATTAATGACAACTGTTCTAAAGACACAACTCTATCAGTTCCTAAATCAAATCAATTAATTGTAAATGGAATTATAAAGTTTTATTTAGTAATTTAGATGTCTAAATTATAAAAGTCAGACATGCTGTTAAGCACAGGTCAGTTTCACACCAGGTTTCTACTATATCTGGTTTTAAGAAATTAGTAACGTTATTTACATAATTGAACAATGACTCTAACAAACTGAAGAAAAAAAAGAGAGTTGCACCACAGAACTGCCAAAAAGTATTTGCTTACCATTAACATAAAAAAAAAAAAAAAAAAAGATAAATCACTGCCTTAAATGTAACCGCATGTATTTTAGAAGGTTGATTCAGAATCCGCCTTTGAGAAGGCAAAGTATCTGGACTTACTGCTTATTTTCTTAGTATATTTTTTCCCAGAACTTTTAGCTAATCAACATCTTTATTTCACTGCTATTAGTTAAAGGCATGGTTATTTATGCCTGAAATAATTTTAAAATTAAAACATTAAAGTTTTAATATTTTGATCATAACAAAACCTACCATTTTATTTAACCCAACATGCTCTGTATTCTGTTTGGTAGGAAATACTGAAAAAATGTTCTTTTTCAGAACAGAAGATTCTTATCTACCACCTCTCTCATGCAGATACCAACATGATTGTCCCACAAGCTTTACAAAGGAGATTTATGTAAATGATTCATAACAAAGATCAGGAATCTATAGGTGTCAGGAACATAACTTTAGCAGTATTACAGCAGCACCAAACAAATTATTAAAAGATGCATGATATGCATCCACGATAATATGTATAAATTCCTATATAGTACAGCATTAGCTACATCTCTACTTCAGTGCAGAAATACTGGTGAAATAGATGCTGGCTTGCTAACTGTTCCTGTCAGTGAGGTGCAGTTTTTGTAGAAGCTTAACCCTCAGTAATGCAGACAGAACCCAGACCAAAATTTGAGCACTCAGCATGCACTGTTTTCATGAAGGGGACATGCAGTTTCTCCCTACTCTAACTGAAGCTTTGCTATAATCATAACATATCATCCTGACTACGTCAGATTAGCATATTTTGTAGTACATGGAGTACATGCCAGTTCATGCTGTCCACTCTGGAAAGAAGCACTTGCAGCCTGCCTACCTGTGCTAACAATTAAAAGATAGTAAATTCCATCACAAAACCATTTTTTGCAGCATTCAAGTAAAGAATCTCAATGATGAGTGTGCAATGCTTCACACCTATAACCCCTCCTTGTATTTCATACCCACAGATTACTTACTGATTCTGCTTCATAAATATTTAGGAAATCTTGTCCTTCTTGCAGGTGCACATCTATTTAGTTGTCGGCGTTTCTGAGGCGCACATACAGCAGCAAGGCTGTGATCTTGTAAAGTACTGTCTACCTTCCTGTTTCTTCATGTCATTTCCCAAGTACCTTTTCCCTCCTTTGTTCCCTACTGCTCCTCTCACAGAGCAGAAAATGGGAGAATATTGCATGTAAATTCAATCCTCACTATAAACAAACAGCACACACAAATTGGGCAAGTACATACCAGTTCTCTAACACAGTTGTGACTCACATGTAGAAATTCACCATTCCAACACTTGCCTCTGGATATTTAACCTTCAAAGTATGTCTGTCTGTATGTTTGTGTATACACACACACATAAACACACACACTTTATATTTTTTAAAAAACTATATATGTAGTTTTTAAAGAATCACTAAGAGATCCAAATAGAAGACTGATCCATATTGAAAAGTAATGCAAACACATAATGTGTATTTACACCTTGACCAAAGAATGAGTAGTTTGCAGATATACACTAAATGACTCCGAGGATCTTTACAGCTAGCTATGTAGGAAAAAAAGATAATCCTATACTTAAATTATTTAAAAGACTGTAACACTGGCATATTTACCAGAACACTCTCTGGAACAGTTGTACCCATTTTAAAGCCAACAGTCACGTGAAAACAGCAAGCAGATTTACATTTTTTTAAAGGTCTGAAAGGGCCACTGGTTCAGTTGTTCTTTAACTACGTCTGCCATTTGCCACTGACAGACCCAACCCTTAACAAACAGAATGAGAAAGGTGAGGGTGACTCTTTTATCCAGCCGACATCTGGATTTACTATTAAGTGCATTTTAAATGAGGAAAAAGTAGGTTTTAAAAGAGATAGTACTGTAAAGCACGTATAGACAGTACAAGATATTGAAGTACAAGTGACCAAGGGAAACAAACACTAAAATGATAATCTCCACATCTCATGGAGGCTCATTAACCAGAAAGCTGAATGCTGGAAAGTTCTCACATTCTCTGTAGGTCATGAATTGAAAGGTGATTGGATAATGAGGGAAGATGCAAACCAGAGTTAAAAGAAATAAGGAAAATTGGACTTCAGAGGGACCGAGAAATAGACATTTTGCAGTAGAAGGAAAAAAAGTAGCAATTTAATGTACCACAGCAATTAGTTTTGTTCATAACGAAGAAATACATCATATCTGAAATCTGGATCAAAAAATCACTTAACCACCTCTGTAAGTCCAAGTCTAAAAGCCTCACAATTTCACTGGGACCTTTTTAACAAAAAAGAATGAAAATCTGAGTAAGTCCACAAAAAGATTTTTTAACTCTTTTCCTACCTAGCCTGCTTTTTCTTCCATATACTGCTGGAATACATGGCTTTTACTTATTTCATTGAATTCACCAATATTCAACAACTCCTTGGAGCAGTGTCATGCACTTTAAATATCATGTTCTTGAAGATGTCAAGGGAAGTCCATGAAAACATATTTTCTGTTCTATGAATGGTTTCAGAAACTAAGATTAATCATAATGTATAGCACTACTATATAAAAAAAAAAGAAAAAAAGTCTAATATACATGGCCATACATGCCCAGGAAATTTCTTCAGCTAAATTAGTAATAATCTGTAACATGATTATTAAGTGGCCAAAATATTCTTGCTATTTTCTTCAAAATGCATACACAAGACTACAGCCACTACCAGCATTCTGATTAACATGGTTCATGAGCAAAACAAGGCCAGAAGAAAAACAGACTGTGGCTTAAACAAAATAACGTATAAATATATATTCCCCCCGCTTCTTGAAAATGTTAACTTTTCCTCCATAAGCTCTTCAAATCCCTTTTTGCATTACCAGCTTACTCTAAGAGACTGATTAGTTAAGGTTTTGACAATATTGCATATATATAGTTCTTCTCTTCGCAATTTCCTAAGTTCTCCATGTAGTAGGGAAACCAATTGTTAACAGCTTGTAGTTTACCATTATATAACTGCTAAATTTCAACTTCCTTACTGGAAATTCCTGCCTGAAAACAACAGTTTGACTTACAAATAAACAATTCTCCAAGCGAGTTTGGCGTTGGGGTGGAAGAGTATTTTATTTTAACTGATTTCTACTTGTTGTTGAAACAATTTCTTTGTACTAAATCTACTTTTGAGGGAATCATATTGAGGATGAATAGAGGATTGTGATAATGTTATTCTTCTGGCCTTGAAAGACTATTTAAATCTTTTCTGCAACACGATACAGGCCAAATTGAATTGGATAGCATGCAAGGGGATTACCACGTGGTATCCACACATCATCCCATTAATCACACTCTAACCTTTCAAGCTGTTCAGCACCCTCTTCTCACACATTATAGCCAGATTTTGAGTAGAGCGAAGGAAAAGAAACCAGATGGAACTCGGTGGTTTTCTGCTTTTTCACTACACAGTGATTTTATCTCCTCAAATGTTTTAAAGCTTTCAAAGATGGCAATCATACATCTCCAAAAGTGTGTATACAGAAAGCTGTTGGTACACTGAATTTATTAGACCTATAGCCATTAAACATCAAGCTCTTTGCCCTGAGAGTTGAATTAAGCACCTGGTATAAAGCAGCCTCTACACTTGTCTGTTTGGCATAGAGAGAATTTGGCAATTTGTTGTTCTATAAAGATGGCTATTAGGTTGAGCGGGGAAGCTACTTTGAGTTGATCAGTAGGAAGCGGGAACCCGAGTCATCCAAAGCTGCACCTTCCCTGAAACAGGTCTATCAGATTACCACTCTCTGCAGTTTTCTTAAAACCTGAGAAATAAACTCAGGACAACAACCACAAACCCAAAGCCTCCAAACTCCTTTTTGAGCCATTAAGTAAAAAAAAAAAAAACCACCGAAAATCAACTTTTACCTGGCGTAGCTACAGAGCGGCCTGCAGTGGCAGCAGGAGCAGCGCCCCGGCTGGGGCGGCAGGTCCCCTCAGGGGCGCAGGAGACCCAGCTCCCTCACGCCAAAACTTGCCTGTAGGGCTGCTCCGCTACCCACAGCGGCGCAAGGTGCTCTGCCTGCCAGGCGACAGCCAGCGGCACCCTCTCCCACTACCACTTCAGGACACGGCAAGCTAGAGCCATCTTCTCCTCCATCAACCTCATCCTCCTCAGCAAACCGGGAGAACGCAGGCACTTCAACAATTTAACCAGCAACCACACCCACAGCTCTCACCTTACTCAACATCTCCTCCTGTTCTGAAGACAATGCCAAGCGCTGTGTTTAAAAGGAAAACCAGATACCCGCTTACGCGAGGCTTTTCCGCAAAGGAACCGCGCTGCCCAGATCCCTCTGAGGAAGCGGCAGCTCCCTCACCGGGCGCGGGGCGGGACGGGCCGTGTGCAACCGCCCGCGCAATCGCCCCTCGCCTGAGGGGGCGCGAGCGGCTGCTCCTGCGCTCTGCCGCGCCGTGGGATGGGGAGGCAAGCGGAATTAACGCTAACAGAAAGCAGAATTAACAGAAATACAGCAAGGACAGAGGTGAATAGAGGGGTTACGGAATCATAACTGTGAGATTTTTCTATTATTCTAGCAGCTACTGTGCATAAATGACCAGTCAGGCTCCTTTTTGAAGCATGTGTCCCGCTAGATTGTGGAGCCTGGGCCCCTCTCCTCACCACGTGAATTACTCAGTTTTAATGAGGAAAGTAGAAAAACGCATCCTAAGTAGGCTCCTGTCCTTAAAGCTAGCCATTTGTAGATTTGAGCAGACTGTAATGTAACACTCCCTACAAAAATATCTATTGACTCATGCTCTTCCTATTTCTAATTCGTATTCAGATCCGGTTTCAAGGTAAATGCTGTTTTGCTCAGTCCTGCCCAAACTTGGTCCAAGTTAGGGTGCAACTTCAAGTTTAAAGTAAAGATGTTGCAATTTTGGAGTTCATTCCTCTCAAGCATCAGTGGAGCAAGTTTTCAAGATCATGATTTTGGACTCACTGGGAATTTAGGTGCTGCAGTTCCATTTGCAAGTCTACATCTTTATTTGAATCTGCCCCTAAGACCCTTTAGTACAACAAAAGATTTATAATTCCTTGGATTATGCTGTTCATTTTGATCATAACCTCTCCTTAGAGAGACCAGGGAGTTAACCGAGAAAAACTTTCCTTGTGGAAGAGAAATATGAGTCGTGAAACAAAATGGGCAGCCAGCTTTTTAATTTAAGCATAACTAATACTAAAGTGCTAAGCAGGGTTTGATTAGTAAGAAACAGATGCAACCAATTATAAGACATGGAATAAATGTTCTTTCACTGATTCCCTCAACCAAGTTGCTCCTGGTGATTAATTGTAATAGCATTTTACATGTAGGTGGATTTAAGCACATGCATAATCTATGAAAAATTAGTGTCTAAACTGTGCAGAGGTCAAATTACTGTGCAGACTAATGATTCCCTATGTATTTGTTCAACTCCAATTTATTGTGCCACGGCATCTCATGATGAGGGCCTAAATTTATGTTAACGGCAAAAGGAAAGATTTTGAACAGAAGCCTGTAGGAAATAGTATTTGTAGAGCTGCTGTGGACAGTCCGTTTTTATTTAAATAGATGTGTCAGTGACCTCCATCATCCTCCTAGCTGTGCTCAATGTTCCACTGTGCAGCACAATCCCTTGATTGAGAAGAGCTATTAGAAAACGCAGCCAGCTGAAAAATCTGACCTGCTGAACACTCTTAGGTACTTTATAATCAAATAAATGATCACATATATTCTCTGCTGACAGTTTATGGCTGTGATTGCAGATCTGCCGAATATTGTTAATGTGTCTACAATCCTGTAATGAATTGTTTCTTGAGTTTCTGATTTACTTTCTTTAACGAGTTTATTTTACTGTAATATTTTCCAGGACTGTAATCAACAATACTCCAAATTTCTCCCATAATGTTGTCACAGGCTTCCCTTGATAAGCTTGTTTTTAGCATTTGTAGCGCATCTGTTGTATTTGGGACTTCTGATTTTTTGGTTGGTTTTTTTTGTGTGTGTTTTTTTTTAATTCTGGATTGTCAGAGATGAGTTCAGACTTCATCTTTCAATTCGTGCAGGGTTTCTCTAATATATATGAATCTAAAATGAGAGAATGTTAAAATATATTTTTAATGCTCATATATTGATTGCTTTTCTATTCCTTTGTTTAATAACAATATTTAAAAAAGCACATAATTCTCAGAACCATGAACCATAAATTTATTTCAAGTTGCTTCCCCCCTTTTGAGTTAGGCAAACTCTAGTTAGCCGAAACAGATTTGACATTAACCTGTTTGTGCTCTTAGCTTCACAGCACTATAGCAGACAAAAAAAGTCATAAGCTGTACTGTGGTAGAGATAAAATAGCAATGTTACCTACTTAACCAAAATGTGCTAGAATTGTGAATGAAGCTGAGTTGTATCTTTGAGCTTCATTTACCTTTCATTCAACCAGGACAAGCAGAAAGACTTTCTTAAAAAGACAGTCATTTGGCTTCTGTAGAGCAAAATGGTTAAAGGTATATTAGAAGCTCTATTCTTTTCTTGTTGAACATTATGATTTACCACTGGAAGGAGCTAGAGTAATGATGTTGAATTACTGAAGACACCAGCATAGGGCCAGCAAAATGGTTAAATAATCTGTGAGAAAAGCAAAAAGGGAATCAGAATCTTACCTGCCAGAAAGGAGTCAGTTATTTTCTGAGATGCAGAGAGCTGTGTTTCTGACTTACAAACTCTTATGTATGAAAAATGGGTCATGTGAAAAGCAAGTATGATAGTTTTTAAATGGAAATTATTTTCTTCTGTTAAAAAATAAATTATGTGGGTGGAAACAGAGGGAAGTTAACAGAAAGAAAAAGCCACTTGAGTAAAACAGATTGTCTGTCTCTCTTGGTAAGGCTACAAAGTCGTATACAGGGAGTGTTACTCAAGTAAGAAAGTGACTCATATTAAGTGAATTTTTTAGTTTGTTAGTTTAAAATTCATCATTTTCATAGGGATGATGAAAATAGATCAATAACTTGACAGGAATAGAAAGCCTTCTAGCCCCTCTCTGGTTTTGGTTGGTGGGTGGTTTTGGGTTTTTTTTTTGTTTGGTGGTGGGTTTTTTTGGCTCTGTATAATGTAACTGAAATTTCATCCTGGTTAAATGTTATTTGTGATAGAAACTTTAACCTGCTTTGCTCACAAATAATGTGGTTTTAATTTCTAATACAGGGGAGGGTCAAATAAGGGTATGCATGCAGTTGGGGAAGCTTAAAGGCTAGCAGGTTGTTTAATCTGCCTATTTTATTGTAAAGTGCAGTAACAGGGTATTTTAAGCAGAGTAGTTTTGGTATACAGCAGTCTGAAAATTCTGGATAGAGAAGCAGAGTTACAGCACAAACAGTAGATTTGTTCTGACAAAACCTTCTTAAGTTCAGGCATTTTCTAAAAAGGAAGACACAAACCAGTGGGTGCCACAGCCCGAAGCTTAGCACAGATGCTCAGCAAGTTACAGCAGAAGACAGAGCTATCCTGGTGCAAATGTGGGCTGTAGACAGACCCAAGAGTGGAACAGAGAGTGTTCCTAGGGTACAGTGTGGACTTGTTCCATAAACATTTAAAACTGCTATCAGAATTCGTGTTAGCTATATAATAAATAAGTCACCTTATATGTGTAAGATAATATATATGTGTGATTTTACATTCGGGTCTCAATCATGTAAGGGTCTCAGTCCTAAGTGTCTCAATCTTTTCTCATCAGAACTTCATAGCTGACATTTTCATGTTCTGTCATGACTAATACTAACAGCGTACCTAAGTTTGGTGGCTCATTTGATGCCATTTTTCTTCTTGCATTCCTCTATCATAGCAGGTTTGGTTTTGGTTGGGGTTTTTTGGGGGTTTTTGGGGGTTTTTGGGGGTTTTGTTTTGTGTTGGTTTTGTGCTGTTTTGTTTTGTTTTTTCTTTTTCTGAGGTAGTCCTATAATCTGACTTGCAACTATGGCTAGAAGAACCATGTGATGTCAAGAGCCAAGATTAGCATATGCTTAGTGAGTTCTTTCATATTTGCTTGTCTTTCTTATCAGGATAGCACTTAGCCAAAAGACTGATGAAGAATCAATCACCTAAACTGATTACCGTCCTGTCTGGTCTCATTCAAGGATGAGTGATGAGCTACATACCTTTATCCCATCCTGATGTTCATTATTGATGTTGCTATAAAAGTTACTTACATAATGTTGCTTATAAAGGTTGCTGAATGAGAAGTGGGTGGTAGAAAGAGTTTTATGATTTGGTGAGGCTAATGGTTATTAAAAGATGAGAAAAGCCTAGGTGATGCCATATGATTTAATGAAAACATCTTCCTTTTCTGAAGAGTGGTTCAGGGGTTCTAATAAAATGCAGTGTCAAATCATCTCTTGGTTTACAAGTTTGAAGCAAATCCTCTACATAGAACCTGCTAGCAGTTCTGTTTCCTGTTCCATATTGCTGCTTGCAACAGTCTCTTTTCTGCCTTATATTCTATGTCGCTATTTGTGCCCCTGCAGTGTAACCCACTGTTTTCCAGTTCTGGTTTCATTTACTTACACGCTGTACAAAACGACCTCACAAGGACAGCAGGAAGGCAGGCCCATTGCATTTAAAAGCTCTGTTGCCACATCAGCCTGATACATCTGACACCAGTGTCTTCTGATTCACTTCCATTCCCTGTATCTTGACAATTGCTCAAGCACAGCGTTTTGTTGAAGTTGTTCTTTTAAATTGAAGTATTTGAGAGCTGTGACTACTGTCCTGTCTTTTAAGAACAAATTCTTGCAATGGTTGGGATTACAGTGCTACGGCCATTGACTAATGGCTCAGGAAAAAAAAATCTCATATGTCCTTTGGTGTTTTATTTACTTATTTGTTTTAGGCTGATCCCTTTTCTAGCTCTAATTTTCCTGGGATAGCTAAAAACATTCACCTGGAAAAGCTACACCCAGTTTATTTTAGACTAGTTTGGGCATGGAAGGGTAGGTGGGGAGGTGGGTTAAACAGGCATGTATGATTCTATAAGCCTCTTTTCTGGTAATCCTCAGTAATGTTTGCCTTTACTTTCATGAAACAGAAAATGGAAAGCTTTTCATTTTAATAGTACAATGAAGAAAGTCTGGAAAATGTTGATTCAAAAAGATAACCATTTTAGATTATGGGATTCATCAAAAGATGTGTTAAAAGATACTGACAACAATATTGACCTGATCACCTTTTCGCAATTTATTCTTTTCCCAGTAGAAGTAGCCATGTGAAAGCCCTGCTAGCTTTTCTGTAACCAAATCCTGCACACTTTTTCATATAAAGGCTATGTAAATACAAAATCCTGTCTGTAACTTGTCTGGGATAGCGAGCTTCCTCAAGTACCATTAATAACCCTGTAGGAACAACCGATTGTTCTTTGTCTGAAATTAAAAACCAACCAAACAAAAAATTTTAACTAGCTTCAGGCTCAAGTTTCTAAATATTTTGGAAAAAAATTTTAATCGGCTTAAAATTATTTGCAAAATTTAGGATCTACTTATAAGTAGTTGCTGGTCAGGATGACATTTTCAACAAAAAGTCCAGAAACTTAAGATTTATGCAGCCCCATCTATTAATGAATAAAAAATGCACTTGTGTTATTTATATGATACTACTATTAGATGCAGAAGGATCAATAATTCACCACCGCATTTTTAAACATTCATTCAAAGCAAAGCAAGTAATATTTGTAAGACTGCAGAATTTGAGAACTTAGAAATTTCAGTTCTAAGTATGAAGATAGGTATTTAACGCTGCTACTTTAGGTGTGCATTTTATACCTGAACTTTTCCTCCTGCATGCTGTTTCACAATCCATACTAGGCTTAACCAACAGAATTATTATTATGCCAAAGCTGACTGTGTTATTGGAAGTGTATGCATCCATTTATTGTATGTCAAACTTCCTTCACTCATACAACTGTCAATAACGAGACATGACTAACAGGTTAGTTCTGTAGGCTTCATCTGAACGATTAATCTGCAAAGAAACAGAGCATGTGGTAGGAATACTAGAAATCTCTATATTCTCTTCAAGTATCCAGGAAAAAAAAGACAAAAAAAGACAAAGAAAATTAGTTATCCACCAAGAGAAGGTGCTGTACAATTGACTGACTGTACAGTTAGCAAGACAGCTAAGAACAGAATAACACACCATTTCAAAAATTCTTAAGGCAAAGTGAACCATTCCATTTTTAGGTGCATGTGGGAAAGTAGTATAGGAATAATGAATTTTAGATATATTTCCCATGCATTATTGAAAATATTAGTGCTGACTACAAATAATCACATGGTTCTCACGTTACAGTTTTGTGATGCACTTAGTATAGTCTTCTGATCCCATTAGCGTAAGGACATCATATTGGATATCTTTACAGCTTAGAGTATTTCTTTTGAAACTTGAGATGACACACAAATATTTTGGGAGATGATTAATTGCAATATAAATTCTTTATATCAACATTCCAGTGTTGGGGGGGAGATTCTTTCCCCAAAGGAATGAAGTAAAAAGCTTTTGCTAAATCATGTTTTCATAAATGCCTAAGCTTAATAGCACAGCTTGTTAGTTTTGTGACTCACCTTTTATGATATTCTTGAAACCTCTATTGACTCTTCAGTAATACATATTATCATGTTAAGACTGCTCCTTACTACACAGCTGCAACATAAGTTCACATGAAAGTTTCACAAAAAGACACACGTTATACCTTATGTGGAGCACCAGGGTATAAGTGATCCTGTAGTTATCAGTGAGTGACATGTTTCTCCAAGTGGCTGACCCATCTACTACTTCAATTAAGAGCAAAATCCCAGTGCTGATGACAACACAGATAGAATCGATTCCATGATGTTAGTGCCAACAGAAACATGTACCTGAGCAGGTTTAGTATTTTGTCATCTTAAAATAAAACCAAAAACAACCCCCAAAGCTGCTACAGGAGTATTCCACAGTGTAAGTAGCAAGAACTAGCAACTGGATTTTATATTAATTTACAAATAAAATTCATATGAATCAGCATACTAAATACTTGATTAATGCCTGATATAGGGCTTTTTTTATGACTAAACCTAAAGGTATGGGAGCTTAACAACTACTTGCAGATGAGGTAAATTTAGTACACTAGAATTGTAAGGGTTTTGGATACCAGTACCATTCACAAAACCTTTAAGAATGAAGAAATATCTATGATAAATTTACCACTGTAGAGTTTTTAAGTAATGGAAAGCATATTAATATTGTTATAATTGGCCTTTATACTATAAGAAGGTATTTGAAAATTAGCAATAATGTGAACCTACTGTCAGAAACTAAGCATGCATGTTGCATCAATGAAGTTTCACAAAGCTCCGGGATCCCATTCATCTTGTTTTATTGAAGACACTTGATTATTTCTATTGAATCAGTAGCTTCATAAGCTGTAGTTCATGCTGAACAATAAACGAAGAATGTTGTAGTTTAAATGTAACTGAAATTCATTATTGGACCCCTTTGGATACAACACATTGATTACTTTGTTGTTGTTGTTGTTCACAAGTCTTATTGCTTGAGAAACTCTTCTTTTATGAAAACAATCATTCTTGTCTTTAGTATGCCTAAAAATTCTTTTGACCCTGTACTTTAGTGACCTATTTTTATGATTATATTGAAAATTGAAATGCACCATGGTACATCAGTTACTCAGTCTTGATTCTCTATACATGAAGGTCAATGATAGAACCTTCTTACAACATTAAGAATTAGATTAATATTTTTTCTTTTCCACTCAGATAAGAATTTCAAAATTAAATAAACTTACCACTTTAAGCAGTATGGAAAATGCAATTTTAGTTTGCTGGAATGAAATGAGAACTTCCTAGAATTGTTTATTACCACTAATATTTACCTTCTTGAACAAAGGATGATAGTTATTATTCCTTTCACTACGTTTTCTGCATTCAACCTCCATTATTCTCTCTGTGTTTTATTTTAAAACAGAACACAATAGTTGTTTAAATCCAGGAATTCCTGAAATCACAGAAATTACTATTGCAGTTTAAACCCCTCAGTCATGTAACTTAAAACCTAACTCAGAGCTGAGTGTCAGTAAAAAGTTCTGATTTATGACCTAAGTAGGTCATTATCACTAAGTAGGAGATTTAATCTCTTTTAGCTCTTAAACAATAACAATTTTCATTTACTAGGAAATTATTTTTGTTGATTTGTCTATAGTAGGAAACATATTATTGATACCTGTTATTATCAGGCCTCAGCTATTCAGGTAAGCTTTTATTCAAATCAATTACAATTCCATCACCTCCAATGCTGTTCTTTTAACAAAATCCACATACCAACTGAACAAAAAAACCCCTAACCCCAAACACTTCATAGCTGCAGTCTGTCAAATATCTGAAAAAAAAAACCCGCCTGAGCACACCTTGTGGTCTTAAACTTTTTCTCTCAGTGTTAACTTGGGGGTTTTTTTCATGCTTACTTTCACTTCATTATCATTTCAAGAGTCTTTGTTAAGAATCTGAGTGAGCATCTTTGCAGGAAGTGTTCTAAGGGGAGTTAGATTATTGATTCTAGTTGAAGCAAATTGAACAACTGCTAATTTCCGTTTATGCCTAGATTCTACCTTTTCTTTACTCTGGCCTTTGAAGTCTTATTTTTTCAGACTCACTATTAAACAGAATTTGGAGAGGGAGGAAGGGCTAGTTCAGATGGACTACAATAAATGTGAGTTTCCCAGAGCTTTGAGGTGGCTGTGCCTAGGCCTTCTCTTGCCATAAGCTCCCCAAAGAAAGTCAAGACAGGATAATACATATTTTAAATAGAGAAAAGGTACCAAACAAGACAGATCAGAAATTAAAGGTGTTTTAAAAGGACCTTTTTCTTCCCTATTCTTACACATAGTCCCCTACTTGGAGTTTCAAATTAAATTAACTCAGTGACTTTGTGTTTCATCAAACTCTGATCCCCAAGTAATTCCTTCAACCTTAGCAGCCTGTCTGGCTGCTTCTTGCTCCCTACAGCAGTCTCTCCCAGGCTTATCCCAAAGAATATTGTAAGAAACTGAAGTTAAAATGGTATATTCTTCATCATTCCTCAGCAGAATGGTCATAGGTTAAAAACCACACCATTCCATTTTACAGTTGTGAAGAAGAAATTACCCAATTATTTTTCAGAAGGGAGAAGAAGGAAGTAAGCTGATATGTATACATAGAAAAACTACTTTCTTCTGAGATTTTTGCACTGTGAATCCCATGTTACTTTTATATAGATTTATTGTTGTTGATGCAAGGCTTTTAGAACTATTACTTTTATGATTGTAATGAACCACCCCTCTTTCCCACCTCCCAAAGCAGGGTCTATAATACTAGTGCGATTTGGCATCTCTTTCTCCTCTTCCTCTGTGCCCCGCCCCCCCCCCCCCCCCCCCCCCCCCCCCCGAATATGAATGCTTTTAAAGGACTGGAAGGGAAGGAAGATTTCCTTTTTCTGACAATACCTCATTGAAAAGAGCTCACAAAGATTGAAGGTGAGAAGACTAAGTTTTCAGTAAGTGACTCTGGAGTACTAAACAGGTGCGAAGAAAAGCAATTGCTATTGTATCAGCTTGATAAGAGAGAGGAAATAATTTCAAGCAAGGCTTTGCACCTTATTCTTCCTATTAAAGGCAATCAATATTCAAAGTGGTAGAAACAGCAGGAATAGGCATTTGGGGAATTTTGACAGTTTCTCTCCTAGGCATCATAAAGTGTCCTTCGCTGGCTGCAATCATATTCATATTCTTGAAATCTTAAGCGTCAAAACTCTTAATTTTAGTCATCCATATGTGTTAGCTGTCATAATTAATTCTGCTTTAAGCAGGATGCAGTAGATTATTTAGAGATCAACCATGGAGTGCCATAATTAACACCAAGTTCAAAATCTAATAAGATCAAATGGAAAAATAGGCTGTCAATAATGTCAGTGGGCTTGGGGTCAGGCTGTAAGCACACAGGTGGAAAGACTGCAGCTCTTCAGTATCTTTGGACTTCCAGTGCTAGTCCTCTCCAGATCAGGATGGTTTGTTGTAAATCTGTATTGTGAAAAATAGATAGCCTCTTCAACCGATTTTTCTAATTTTAATACTGTATTTCTCACTTGTGAGGCAAGACCATTGATTGCTTCCTGGACTACTATAAGTAGTTATTTCAGGAGCATTTTCACCATATTCCAAGTTGATTGACAAGTTCATGTCTTGAAGAAAAAATTATTCATGGCAAATTTCTCTGGGAATATTTTTTTCTTGTTACTGTACACACAGTTGGTAAAGTCTATCTATACAAGACTTCCAGCTCAATTTTGAAAACCCAAGAGGCCTGAATAATTCAGATAATCTGCAGATAAACAAGCTGACTTTGTGGCACTTATCTGAGTTGCCAAGTCTATTGAGGTTTTGTCATCAAATTCTCATTTACCAAAGAGTTAAAAGATTTGTTAATCTTACATAATTCATCACTCCACGGTGCTGGAAGGTGCTCTAAGAGCTCAGTTCTCTTTTTGCAAAGTTGCACTGGTTTTAAAACAAAGAAATTTCAGTAGATTTACTTCTAAACTGAATGGCTCTGAGTGAGGAATCAGGCCCTTAATGTTTCATGTAAATAATATCAGTACTGTAAGTCACAGCAGCAAACTCCTAAGCATAACAGGTCAAACACAACGTTGCCGTTTTTCTGTACTGCTCTTGTCATGGGAAGAACTGTCAACCACTCCTTAGTCTTAGCACCTCTTTCCACTGCTGGAGCTCTACAAAGTGGTCAGAGAGCCTACCTGCAAGTTCAAGTGGAGATTTTCATTGCTTTTGTTCATTTGAAAATAACGTACAGGACTGACACAGCTAGAATCACGCTTTCATTTTTTTTCCTTAGAAACAAACTATCACACTTGGACAATGAGAACCAAATTTTAGAACTCTTTAAGCATGTGATTGTGTGACTAATTTGCGACTACAATTACTTGCCTTATGTGTGCCAGCTGGGTAAGTAAACATTGAAAAGCCAACGTATGATAATTTGTCACACAAATATCTGTATAATCACAGTAACTACACATCTAGAATATCTGGAAGTCACTCCAACAAAGGAAAGAAGAACTGAAAACATTTAAAACAAATTCACATTAAAAGTCATACAAAATACTAAGGTTTACTGTATGCTGCAATGTTTATTTGAGCCAATGCTCGATTTCTTACCTCCTTAAAATTCTGAAGGCTGATGGTTTGATTAATTTAAAATAAAACTTTTGACAGGGCAAACTAGCCAGCATAAATCCATCCTTTAATAGCTTTACACAAAGTCTGTTCTTTTGTATGGCAGAATCATTAGCAGCATATATTTTTTAAAACTACTTTAATTGTGACCCCAGTTATCTTCACCCTGATTAGCTAGTTCTGCTGAACAGCTTCCAGCTAGTTTTAAATACTCTTGAATAAAGTCTTCACAGCACAAAATGCCAGCCAAGGTTGTTCTAGTGTTTAGTAACTAAGAGGCCAGTGCTGGTCATGCCCTCTATCCAGGGACAGAATTGGGTAATGCAGAGCCTTTTCAAGATTGGAATCTTTAGGGAATTGGATACATTGGCTTTAAGAATCTCGAGTAGTACTGAGTATCTATCTGGTCCATTGTTTTTACTCAGGTCTGCTAATGGTCCCTTGTATCCTGAGGCTTCGAGTCAGCTATGTTAAGTAAGACTCAAGCGTTGTTAATAAAGATCTCTAAAGACTTTCGGTTTTCCTGAATCAAACTTGGATTTCCTATTTATTCAGTGATGCCAAACTATTTCTCTGCCCCATACCTGTGGCTCTTTCATATTGCTTTTCCTCATATGGCAAAAAGTATATTTGGGTAAGAGGAATACATTGAAGAGAAGCAGACAGAGGCAGGTATACACCTGTACATGTACTTTATGCAAGAATGTGCGCCAGTTCTCTTATCGCTCCATTCAAGTGTCTCAGGATGGTGTATTGAACAATGTGACTAATCTGCATTAGTCCATTCCTTTCCATCAAGGCTTCTTTCAGAGACACCTGGAAAGATTTACCTCAAGGGGTCTGCTTTAATCATACCTATGCTTCCCAAATACTTCAGTAGGCATTTCCTTCATTGGAATAGTTAGCAGCTGAAGTGAGTCTGAACTCTGGCTCCTGCTGAAGCAGTCGTGTACATCCTGAAATAATAATCCTTTATCTGGCTTTGGAAATCTATGATTCAGTCAGCATCTTCCCATGGATATCATACTAGCTTGCTCCCCTTCTGTTAGAAATCTTGCTTTCCTGTGATTTGAAGCCTAAGTGTATTTGGAATTGCCTAAAAAAATGTCTTTTACTGCCAGAACCATGGCAGCAAGTAAAAGTAGAAGGATTTTCAGACATACAGTAGTTTAGATTCTCATCTCATGTTTAACAGTGTGACTGATTCTGTTGCACTGAAAAGCAATAACAGGTTTGATGCTGTGAGGTGGGACTGGCCACTTCCACACTACAGAGCACTGATCTCTATAACTGCAGACTTTGTTCTATTTTGCCAGATGTGACTTATGTTTATGATTTTATGTACTCTAGCTGTACTACTCTTTGTTCAATTCATAAAAAGTTTTAGGAAACCATTTTTGTGCGCAGTGGTAGTATCAGTGCTGAAATAGTAATTGAAACAGTACAGTGGAGGTTATGAAGGTGCTACAGCTGAGGAGACAAAGAACTTCACTGTAACAAATATAAAATATTATTTTCTTAGGCTGCTGAACATGGACTAATACCAATAACTGTCTAAAACCTAACATGTATAGAGGTTGGAGTAATTATTAAATGGAGTATTATGAACAGAATAATGAATCCTATCCTGAAATCATAAACTGGATTGATGAGTACTTTTCTTTTTAATCAGCTGAATGTTATTTATATTTCTCAGGGCTAAATTCAATAGGTGTCAAAAGCTCTCAACAAATCCTTAATCCATTTCTACACATGCAAACTTCCTTGAAGTCTCTTTTTGTCTTTTATACCTTTGAGATGCTTATTCAATACTCTGCCTCTCATACTTTTTGTCTAGTTTGACTTGTGTTGTGATTTTCTTCCTGTTCTGCATCGCCACCACATTGTCTGTCAGTTATAAAAAAGAGAAATAAGTTTTAAGTACCTTTGCCAATCCGTTTGTATTTTGTTGTGCTGAGTTAGCTGTTTGCCACATGTGCAGTTTCCTTTATTGATTCACAGACAACAGTGAATGGAGTTTTCATCTGAACAAGTGTAATTTACTATGTTTGGTGGACAGGTATTATTCTTTGAGTTTTAGTAGACAACAAGCTCCTTACAGACCAGAGCTGCTGTTAAAACAGCTGAATATACATTAATGAATGAAAGCATGAATTGTCCCACACAAAAAGTATGCATGTTTTATAAATAAACATAACTGAGGAATATGTACTTTTTCCTTATGCTTTTGCAAGGAGAAGAAATGAACTTATATAAAGAAACTAAAGTGGAGGGTTTGCTCATCTGAACAGAAGAGTCATAGTAGAGGAATAATGCACCTATCAGGAGAATCCATTTCAGCTGTCTCCCTTTTTGTACAGGATGGCAGAATCAACATCTGTCATGACTCTTTGGCACTATTTATAGAAGTTACCTAGTTTCCACTGCAAAAAGGGCAAATTATTTGTCTGGTCCAGAAAATAGTTTGAAATACCATCCTCTGTTACTTGAACTACATCACAGCTTGCATTAAGTAGCACATCCAGCTATTTCAGTTTAAAATGACCTTTTGGTCTGACTGGATTCGTGTCTTTTCTGGAGCAACTATTCAGTGTGGGGATTCGTACTTTTAGCTGTGCTGAAAGGTTGTAAGTGCTACTCGTTGGCAAAAGTTTTAAGAGTTTGTTGGTTTTACAATAGCAGACAAATTTTGTGTGACTCCTAAAAGGTAAAACTTTATGCTCAATAATTTATGTTACTACTAACCCTCAATAGTTCTGGTGAACTTTCCTGTTTCAGCCTACCAGTTACAAACATGGGCAGGGTCAGAGTCTGAAATTAGTTTTGGGCTACTGTACTAGTAGTTTAAAAATTTCCAACTTTATTAATGATGCCTTTGGAGTACTTGGGTCAATGTGCAATAATCAGTCCTGAATTTATGCTAAAATTAATGACATTAATGGTCCTGTTGATGTCAGCTGCTTTTGATTGTGTCCTTTCCTTGGTTTTCTTTCCAGTGCTAATGTTAAAAATATTTTTATGATAGTCAGAAGTGCCATTTGAGAATTTAGATGGTTGCAGCTAAAAAACCAGAATTCAGCAGCCTTTAGTATGTCACATAATAATGTAGAATTCTCACTCGCCTGTAGAATACCAATACTTACAGCAGCTTGGTGCAGTTTTTGATGAAAGTTAAGTGAGAATAAATTACCTTAAAATGAGCACAAGGATATAATAAGAGATTATAATAGCGACTAGATTAAAGCATCTGAAAGAATAGAAATCCCTTTTGGATAGTCAGTTCATCTTAAAGCTTTTCACTGTTGGTAAGCTTTACTGTAGCAGTATCCACAGTGTTTAGGCCAGTCATTCTGTTGTCTTGGGAAGTCTATATACTGGAAGAAAAATTATGGCATGACTCAGTTACCCATACATTTGTCACCTCCTGCCTAGATTATGCAGTAGGATATATCAGGGTGTGAATCTTACTCTGCTTGGGAAACTCTAAGTGATAATAATAAAAAAATGAAGCTGAAATGCATTGTCTTCAGCACTTTAAATCCCTTCTCTCTTTTCTCTACTGGTTGGCCACAAATTCACAAAGTTGAATCAAGTTCTCTGTCCCAGTCCTTTTTTTTATACTATGGCATTCATCCTAGATTTTTAAAGATAAAGTCTGTGGCAGAAAACTTCACCTTTCTTTCCCATGGAAATCTCTATGGGGCTAAATCTAACCTGTACAGGAGAAAGTGTGGAATAATTCAGAAATAGGAGGTCATCACCACTTCTCCACCTACAACTCCCTGTACTAGAAACATTTTACTGACCTTGCCTTCTCTAAGTTGGAAGTATGACAACATTTCCTCAAAAAAGGCAACAAAGAAAGCAAAACAAAGAAAACCACTATTAAAACAAACAGCACTGCACACATACTTCTCCCCAGAGAAGGGATAAGACAATAAACAACACATCAACAGATTCCAGTCACATTGCTGAATGTAGTGGATGATACATAAAACAGGAATTGACACAGTTTGAAAATCAATATGGAACAGAATAGATGGATTTTGGGAAATGGCACTAGAGGAATCTCATATAATCTGACACAATTATCCTGTATAGGCAAAATGATAATAGATTACAATGTTGAAGGAGAAATTTCTTCTCTAATAAAATGCTGAAAGTGCTGTGGCTTCTATTGTTGTAGGAAATGCATGGGGTAATTAGATCATTTTACAGTAGTCCCTCAAAAACACTTTGTTTCAGGTTGTTTTTTTTTAATTTATTCAGTTATTTTTAAGCTTCTCCAGTAATTACTTCAGTTAAACCACTATTTTTCAGGGAAAGAAAAATATTTTTTAAGTCAGTGCATTCCTATAGTGTGATTTTTTTTTTCATTTCTAAGTGTATCAGTAGTTATAAACACAACAAAAATATACTGAAGTATTTTAAATAAAGATTGGAATTTCAAAAGCATTTTTTAGTATCAAACCCTTATTTATAAACCTAAGTAGAAGCAAATCTTTTCTGACAACCTGCTTCAATTATGGATGCAGTGCAACTGGAGACCTCCTCCTGTGGAACTCATTTGAAAAGGTGTTGATAGCCTGTGCAACAAGATGTGCTTTTGCTCCCTCTGAAGCAGACTTTAACACAGCTCTGGAGTTATGTTACACTGTTGAAGACGACACTGAAACATGACCATTAGTTAGTTACATGCTACGATGTAAAATAAATTATGATCTATTCATGGCCTTGTACATCAAATGAGGTTGCAAAGTAGGACACTAAAATTTTAAGTACGATTCTTGACTCACCCATCTCTACTGTTGCTCTTCCATCCTTGACTGAAATAGACTCATGGTCATGATGGGAAATTAATGCTGACTGATGAATGGTAACCTACATACCTTTGCCTCCCTCCCCTCTCTCCACCTATGAAAAATACAACTCTGTTCCCACCACTTTAGCCTGCTATTCATTGACTCCTAAACGTCTCAGGATAATCAAAAAGTTAATCTCCCATAAGTGAGGAGAAATCTTGATTTGCAAACTTCATCTTGTGAAAATTTTAGTTGTGCAACTCCAGCCTGTTTGTTACAAATGAATTTAACGTACCTACCCAAAATCAATTCTGTAACAGAAAAATACTCTAATTACATTTTACTGCTATGACTGAATTTATTGCTTTTACAGATAACATCATTCACATATAGCATGTACTTAAATGGAAGAATAATGTCTCTTGAAATAATTGTTAAGGTATTCATGGTAAAATACAAATGAACAATCTGTAACTGACGGATATTTTTAAAGTTCATTCCCTGTCTTGGTCCACCCCAGCCTTTTATGGCTGAGGTCATAACGGCAAAATGGCATAGTGATATATCTGTCTGTATGTATCCGTCAGTCATGTTCTTTTCTCTTGTACCACAGCGTGTTTTCCTATAGCAGAATAGACTAATTCCAGTGTTTTGTTCAGCCTTAAACAATAATACATAGCTGAATTTCAAATATCAAAGCCATAAGATTTCTTAATTGTAACTATGCTTTGGAATAGGTGTGAAGATCTTCAATACCAGGTTAGTGGCTTTATAATCGAGAATTTTCTACTCTCAGCATTAGTCTTTTTTCTCTGCCTTAAAAGTGATTCTGTAAAATAAATTAATTTGAGTTTGCCTAAGAAACCAGATTAGCAAAAAGGACAATGTCTCTCCCCAAAAGAGTGCAGCAGTGCTGACCAATAAAACGCAGACACAAAAAGCTGTTGTCTCATTTTCAAACTGTTTCAGTCTTTTGTGTGTGCTTTCTGTTTCTACACAGCAAGCACATGGCAGGACCTGACATATATAAATAAGAATGAAAGGGTCTGCCGTTGTGCTGAGAGTCCAGATCTTACCATTTCTGACTTTCCTCAGAAAGCCAAGGGAGTGGCATTTCCACAGTTGCCTTCCATAGCTCTCTGCATTAGCTTGGGAAAAAGGCCCAAAGATCACCACAGCTAGCACAAGTGGATCACTTCAGTGGTGCCTCCTCAGCTTTCAGGGATTTGCAAGATATTTGCAAGGTTTGCAGTCTGGATCCGAAATGGCTTTGGTCCTAGAATACAGGATTAATCCATATGAATCCAGTGGTGGTAGGGACTGCCAGGAATAAGAAGGGCCACCTAAGCCACTTGTAGTGGAAACTGTGTAGCTTTGGAGACTGCTTCTGAGTTTACAGAGTAATTGTTATACGCATTTGGGCTCCTTGTCCTGATCATCACACAATAGAAAGGAAAGCAGAATCTTTAAGTCCATCTCCCTTCCACATAGTGTTTTTTCCCCTTTTGTAAAGCCTCAGATATATCCCTAAGCAGACAGTTCCTTGGCAGCCTGTCTTTCCTCACCTATATTGTAAATGCAGGTAGAAGCAGGGAGTTCTTGACATTGGTAAATGTTCCAGAATTGTGCTAACCATTACAGATGTTAGTATTACTCAGTCTGGACAAAGACAGGCTCTTGAAAACTGTGTAGGAAAGGTTCAAGAATTTATGACTGTGGCTGTAAGCATCGTTCTATAAAGTTCTCAATCGCTAGGATGTGGTAAACGACCTCATTGATGCTTCCAGTCTCTTTCAATACAAATTAGAACACGTTAGCCTAAACTGAAAGCATCTCTTTAAGCCACTTCAACACAATCTGTAAGAATGTGTATATCTGTGGCCTTGCTTGCTGTTCATGAAGATTCAACTGTAAATATTACTGATACTGACACATATGTTCTGTAGCTAGTTTGTAGTCACCTCCATCCCTCCGCCCCCTTTTGGGTTACTGCAGTTGAATTCCTTCCATAACTGGTCCTTCTATCTCATTTATCTCACTTATGTGTTTAAGGAGGGATACAGATTCCCAGTCATATCTTCCCTTCTTTACATATCAGTGCAACAGAGGGAATACTTAACTTTTTCCTCCTCAAACTCTTTCAAAGAGCAAATCCCTGTGAAAAGGAAAAGTATTAATATGTTACTTCTTTCATAACCCATGGCTAATGCTCATTCTGCTAATGAACTAATAATGAGGCAAAGTAAACCATCTTATGGAAAGACAGACTTAAGAATATAGATCAAAAGATATTTGGATATCCTTGACATGGGATTATTGAATTACCTTCAACAGAAAAAAGGTGTTTTATATCTAGTTCAGCATAGAGCCATAGAATCATAGAACCATTTAGGTTGGAAAAGACCTTTAAGGTCATGGAGTCCAACTGTAAACCTAACACTGCCAAGTCCACCAATAAACCGTGTCCCTAAGCACCATGTCTACAATGACAGATGCATGATATGAAAGTGAACAGGACTGCCAAACAGAGAAAGGTGAGAAAAGGCCACGTTATTAGACTGTTCTCCACACTGCTCCACTGATCACATACCCTCACCAACAACCTTGTAAAGACTCCTGGGATGAGACAGTATCCCTCTACCACAGAATTTTTGCCTTTCTAGATAGAGTGTAGCTGTTAAAAAAAAAAAAGAAACTAATAGATTTTGCATGAGGCAGATAAGGTAGAGCCCTCCAGGCTCTTCTCAGTTGATTATCAAGTGGCTCATCAGCTAAAAAGAGAAAGGAAATATGAAAGATGCATTTTAAACAACAAATATTTCTTTTCTCACTTTCTTTGATATTTTCTTAAGGTGGGAGTGGTGTTAGGAGAGTTCTAGGAATCCCATCATAGCTCTTTTTATTCCCATCTAAAGACTTCATAATTTCATATAAGATGGCTCAGGCTTCCCAAGCAGTCTATGAAAAAGAAATTCAGCGGAAAGACTTTTTGGCTTTCTCTTAGTAACATACAGCCTCCCCATGCTCAAGAACTGTGAGTGTGAGCTTGAAGTATGAACCTGAATCTCCTGTGAAGTAGTTTATTCCGGTGCCCCTGTATTTCTGTTTTACTTCTCTGCTTCCTGGCTTCTTCCTCTTATGAATAGGATGAGTGTCTGTAGCCCTTTACTCCTGCATGATTTAATGAACTAGCTACAGAAGGCAAATATAATAGCTCCTGCAGCACTTGTGTAAAGAATAATAAGAATAGGAAACATCACAGCAGATGTTGGTACTCTTCCCAGCATTATTCAGTTCCAAACAATCTACTTTAATGAAGAAAAATACGAATGTAGAATCTGGCAGTTGAGAGGGAGAAACAAGAGTATTGTGAATGAATCAGTTTGTTATGAAGGGACATTACTATTGCTAGTACCATGGGGTATTTACACATCTCTCACTTTTTCTGAAACACCTGACCTTCTTTGCTATAATGTATTTATGGTGAGCGCGTCTGCTAGCAACCTGTCTGTCACGAACCAGCTTTTCTCATATGCCACATATATAACATATAACAATCATACTTAAATTTGCAGAATGAATTGTGTATCAGCTTCTTGACTAGGAAGGAGATTCAGTCGTCAGAGACAATCCACAGCTGTATGGGCTAAGAAAAATCTTAATGTTTTCTGAATGTTTGTCTCTGCTCACTTGCTTTTCTTCTGTTTTTAATCTTCTTTATGACAAAACAGCATTATTGAACAGTGATGAGAGAGAACATGGTTCAGTTCCAGACAATACATTTTTTTGTCATTTTTTGGGAGCTCTCACTATCTAACCTATAATATTTTGGATACTGTTTGAAGCAGTTTAGGCTGATGGATTACATTCTGCTGTTATTTGGGGATGTGTGGAGAGAAGATAAAAGGAGACTGGTAACAAAACTTTTTCCTGTCTTAGTTTACCTCTGCTGATAGATCTTATCTTAATCTTATTTTTTGGTATCAAAATTATTTTTGTTAAATATCAAATGAAGTGTCCTCTACCTAAGGAACCATCAACATCAGATAGGTCCTCAAGTGATATAGTTGCTGTGTCTTCAAGACAAAAGAGCTTCTCAGGGCTGAGCTATACATGACTAGCTCTTTGCAATGGTATAATACACACATTTGAGGTTAACTATGGCAAAATTTGGACCATATTTCTGCCTGCAGCATTATGACTGTAGAAATCTTGTGCAACTAAGGTAAATTTGATTGTGTCAAGATCAAGATAAGCAAACTAGTAGTTTGAAAATTAGGTCACTTAGATAAATCCCTTAATGGATTTAGGTGAGTACAGTAGCCTTAACAGTTAATAAAATTACTGAAGTTAAATTGAGCCACTTGGAATATCTATATAAACTATTCCTCCTGAGATGGGTGCCTGAAATAGAACCGAGTGTCTACACAAACCACAAGCCCAATAAAATCTCTATCATTTTTCTGCATGACTCCTCCCTAAGTCTACATGTTTCAAAGAAGGAACTAAAATGACTGCGATGCACAAAGCTTTCCTGAGCAGCGTTGCTCATTCCACATGTAATTATTTATTTATATATGCATGGTTTCCCCAGTATACCTCCCTTAGAACATTAGAGTTATCAGTTCTGGAAATCAATAAAACATATCTGGTAAGTAAATTTTGGATGGTATCGTGCTGTGATAGCTTTTGTAATACTTCCTGCATTCATTATTAATGGTTCATTATGGAATTAATAATTTAAGGTTATCTTTGATAATTTTAACAGTCCCCAGTCTGTTATGGTTTTTTTATTATGTTATTTGGGTATAGCTTTGTGTTCTGGGACCAATATCCTTCATGTATTTTCAAACCTTCAGGGACTAAACAAAACACAGTAAAGCTCAGGGAAAATGAATATATGAATGTTACTTAATATAAAGAAGACGTAAGTTGTATATGAGTCTCATTTGATTTTTTTTTTCCTTTCTTCAAAGCCTTCTACTTTTCCTGTATCAGTAATTCACTTCTCTCATATTCACTTTACAGATATAAGGGGTCTATCACTTCTGGGACCTGAATAAACATGATATTGAGAATTCTACTATTTGAATCAAAAATGAATATCCAACAGTTCTTCTAGCTAAAGACAGTGGCAGTCCTAACAGGAGAGCATTGGATTTTCACTATCAGTATTAACATAACACTGTAAAGAGAAAAAGTTTAGTCTTAGAGGAGCTGAACAACAAAAATCAGTGATGACCAGTGACTTAGAAAGTATTTTGTCTATGATATATTAAGTCATTTTGTATACTGAAGTACAGAGAACATTAAAATAAAAGGGAAGGGGAAGTTATTCTGCATAACTTTCTAGTCAAGCTATCTCAAAGCAATTGTTCCAGAAAAATATTTTGTTCCCAAATCTCCAGGTAGCAGGGGCAACAAAAAAGGAAGAATATCACTGTATAATAAGCATAAAAATTCACTTAATTTGAGTCACAAAGAGTTTTGATTTTAACCTCAGTGATATCAGGCTTTAACCTCTATGAACTTTCTTTTATCTGCATGTTTTACTGAGGGAGTTTTTCTTCCTCAGTAAAAACTTGCAGACCAAACATGTTTTGTGTTATAAATAACATGTAGGACTGCATACATATTCTGTAGTGAGAGACAGATTTTTATCAAGAGTAACATATTTGATTTGTAGTTAAGTAATTTACTTTTAACACTTTACAGTTTTCAAATTGTGCTGCTTTTTGTACAGTGTGTATATATTTGTCTACCTCAAATCACATTGCACCAATCAGTGGAAAATATTTAGATTTAAGAATAAGAAAACCTCTAATTGTTACATATACTCATATTGTCAATATAATAATGAAAAGGTATTGAATACTAGATAGATCTTAAAATATATATCTGAATGATCAAAACCAAAAAATGAAGTTTATTTATGAAAACCCTCTGTTTTCAATTCTTGTGTGAATGACACTGGGAATCAGGTCATTATAGTTCATAAGATGGAGACTGGATGAAGAATAATAGAACTGAGTTCTGTGTTTGGTGCCAGTTGAGGATTTGATGAGACTCCAGCTAGCACCACTGATGTGGGAGAAGAACTGCTGAGAGTAAAAATATGGTGAACTGGAGGAAAAAGAGAACTGGAGAATCCCAAACTTTATAGTTTGGTAGGCATATTTGCTGTCTGCAAAAGGAAGAATGCTAATTTTTTTTGAAGTCTGTGTATCAAAGAGCATCCCTGGGAATGTCAGAAATAGATTTTATTCTACTTTTGAATCTCACACTAAGGAGGCTTTCACTTTCTTTTTTTTTTTTTTTTTTTTTAATTGCATATGTTTTTAAATAGTAACTTTCCTACTAAAGTAACCAAGGTCTTTTCGAGGAAGAAGTCCTTTAGCTTTCTGAGCAGTAACTCCTTGGAGGCAATAGAACCATTTGCTCTACAAAACTCAGTTTAGCTGAGAATTCTTCTCAGAGTTATGCTACCAGAAAACCACCAGTGAATTTGGAGCAGGAAAAATCAGTCAATAGGAGATATTTTTTCTAAAATGTCCTCAAACAAACTGGTAGAAGTGTCTGAGTTTGGACAGTAAACTTCACCATCATTCTGTGCACCTGCTCCAGAAAAACGGCTGACCATCACAATGGAAAACTGCTTCATTTCTTGCTGATCACAGATCAGTTTTTTGATGTTAGATATTTTCAACACTTGGCCTCAGACTAGATGTTTTTCTATTGCTAAGTAGAAATAAAAGCAGCTTTTATAAAATTCCAAGGGTAGAAGGTACTGTTGTAATCCTTTAGTCTTGAATCTTACATAGCACAGGCCATAGGATTCCCTGAATTGTTACTTTGAGTCTGATAGCTGTGTGGTTAGAGCTTTTCTCTTAGACAATCTTTTAATTGTTTTTGTTGTCCTTTGAAGTGTGTCCATTTCTTCAGTGAATACTAGAAACAGAAACGGTATTCCAGGGTGGCTTACTGAGTTGCTGTTACTGAGGAAATATGACCTGTTTCTTCCTGTTTGATGCTTTCTTGCTTATTACATCTCAGGATCATGTAAACCTACTTGGTGCTCACTATTTCTCTACAAACTCATGTTCTAATTGTCAGGATTTCCATGTTTTTAACAGAATAATTGTTTCCTAAGATAGATCTAAGTTTTCTCTCCATAAGCATGTCCTACATTCTTTGTCGGAGACCTACAGCTTTCCATCTAAAATACTTAATTTTGCACGCTTAGCAAAAGATCCAATACTTTCTTTCAGGGACCCATCTTCTGCATTGTTTTCATTCCACTAGTCTTCATATCGGTGATTATCTCATCAGATACGCAGGTTATCTTAGTGGATTGGATACTATGTAAAACTGGATATATAAGTAGCTAGTGAGATCAGCATTGTCTTTGTTGATGGAAAGTATTTATGAAATTCTGAGTTTTCTACCACACGTCCAGACACTGTAAGACATTAGATATTGCCTACTCTTTGTTTTCAACACATAAAATCAGGGAACAAAATGAACACAGCTGCTAATATGCTTATTATTACTCACTTTTCAGTATTTGGCAGAAGCCCCAAAGTAAGATACTTGTAAGGAATTACCAGGCTTAGTAAAAAGCCTGTTTGTCAGCATCTCTCAAGATGGTTTTCATTAACTTATGTGTCATCAAATGGATAGTTGATATAATGCAACCAGCTTGCTAAAGCTAGATCCATCATGTATAAGAGATTTGTCCTATCAAACTTTGTTTTATGCATTTCGACAGACAATAATGAGATAATTTAAGCAAAATGTTTTAGTAAATAAATACAAATTGTTGCCTTGTGTGCTTGTTACTTGAATTTTAAGTTGAAAGATAACTTTATTACCTCACTGTTGGATCTGTCAAGTTAACACATATATGCATTTCACAATGATAAAAGTATGAGCTACAGTCTTGGCAAGAGGTTATTTTGACCCTTCTTATCTTTTCAGTGGCATCAGTTTAACAAATCTGTTTTCATGTATAAGGAGTTTTATAGGTCCTACACTGTATGTATAGCAATGTGCCTTATATGAGTTTGATATAAATCATGTTTCTTCTGTCCATTTAGGATTCTTGTAATTATGGGCCTCATTAATGTCATAGCATATGTTGTATAGGATACATAATCAGGAACACTGAAATGTGTGAGAATCATTTAAGGCTTAGAGCTACAAGCCTGAGGAATTTTCACTGAAATTAATGGGAGTCAAACATATGAAAGCATTTATTGACTTACAAAATTCATATTCCTTCATCGCTATCAGTAACTTTTAAGAAATATTTCTAATTTCTGTCAAATCTGGCCACAATACACTAAACATAGTCCCTTAGCACAACACAATAATGGTTAGAGAAATTAAAGTGTTTATGAAAAGAGCATGCTAATAAATCCTTAAAAGATTGAAAGCCTTCCAAATATGTAATTTATAGTGCTATAACATGGCTGGTTGAAAGCTTCCATTTGAAGGTGTTTTTAGACAATTTTTGGGTTGGTTTATGTTTTTGGAAAAATTAAATTAATCACAAAAAAAAGGTTGTTTCTTTGGAATATGCCTGTACCTTATTAAAATGAAAAGTGTTTCATTCAAAGAACAAAATCTAAAGTGATTTGATATGGCACTAAAGAATCTTCTGGAAATATTATGTAGGTGTCTGATAGTTTCACTATCTTCCATGAGGCAGACTGTATTGGCTAGATGGGCCAGTGCATCTAGAGAAGGCAGCAGGTCTAACAATGTTCTGTGAACTTTGAAAAAAAAGGAGATTCCTTTAATTGATATTTGGTGCTAATACTTTAAGATGGAAAGCCACAGTTCTCTGTGAGGTAAAAAACCAGACATACTGATGAGCAACTCTCTAACAGCAACCAATTTTCCTTTACCAACTCCTACTCCGGGCCCACTGAATCAGCTATGGTTCAGATTCCTGGCTGTTTGCCAGCTAAAACTGCTGCCAGGTGAGTGCAGATAGCAACTATAATCCTCAGAGCAAGCTGAAAATCAGCATTCGAAGAAGGGACTCAAAACTTCCAAACACAAATGAATATAGAGAGGGATAATATTTCTGTCTTTCTTAAAAGGTGAAGGTGACTCAGTCTAGATCAGGAAATATTGTGGATGTGATTTATAGAAACATTTAAATTAGGAATAGTAAAGGTCATAAGCATTATATTTGCTTTATATATATGTCATGTTTGGTGTCTCAGACACTGACATCAGATCTCACCCTGGGGGTAAATCAAGGCCTGAGTATGGCTTAGAGCTGCTATAAACTGCAGCAACCTCAAGGTCTATTTTGTTATTTGGGGACTGCCAAAAATTAGAGGTCCTGTGCTCCCTAGGCATCATTTACCCCCTAGGCTGGATCTTTTTCTGGGTGCTGGAGTCAAAGTGGCTGCAGAGGATCTGAGAACTGGTTTATTGTATCTATATTTTTATCTGTCCTCCACACTGTTAGGTGTATCAGTATTTATTATTCAAAATTATTTGCGTTTGATATACTGCATTCTGCAAGTGTATTTATAGAAATGTTATTAAAGAAGTGAATCTTTCATTGCTGGAAGTATTCTATGATGCCATTTCCCCTAACAATGCCATAGTGGAGTGTTGAAACAGGCAGCTTTATAATAAGATAGAATGTAATTGATAATGCAGACTTACTTGATTGTGAAAAATGAGACTGTCACCAGCCTCAAGGAAAATCATTTTGGGAGAACAACCTTGCAACTGAAAGAAAAGAAATAACCCAAAACAGACAACTGGTGTCTGTTAAAATTAGTTCACACACTGCTTTCCTATTCCATGCCGGTTTCACACTATTTTCTTGATTAGACCGTCTTTGATCTCATTTGTCATTATCAAATCATTGGACATACTAATGTCTCTCTGAAAGACCAATAGACTGAAATAATCAATAAAACAGACACCTCTTAGGGCAGAATTCAGCTAATCTTACTTGTTTTCAGTAATACCTTATTCCATACCTGCTGCTATTATTCTTTTTTTCGCATCACTGCTCACTTGAGCTCTGAAGGGTTTTGAATAAATATTTTAATCCATTCTTATTAATTAATAAAGAATTAGTTCAATGAGAAAAATGTTATAACCATCTTCAAACGCATGGAGGTTACTAAAAAACGAGAGGAACGACATTACTTACAGTAGTATATAAAGGCTTTATACTGAGTAATGGGATAAATTAAAAGAAAGTACATTGGAGGAGAATAGATACAACGCGTGTAGAAAAATAACCTAAAACTGAAAATATATGTTGAAAGCGGCAAAGTTCCCTGATATGCATGTTTCTACACCATCAAAGTTAATGCATTAACTATCTATATCCATTTTAAGATGGACCTGAGAAACAAATGAGGAATAAATATGCTCCAGAGGAACTTCTGCATTAGCAGAACTCTTCTATGCACATTTTAAAATGGACCTGAGAAGCAGGTCAAGAATAAATATGGTCTAGAGAAAATTCTGCATTAGCAAATTCAAGTGATATACTAAGCCTTTTCCCCCTCTAATTTTTGCAATTCTTTGATAGATCTGTAATTAAGCTGCCAATCCTTAAAATGCTTTCTGATAAAGTAAGACACAGTATGGAATGAGCATTAGTAAATTAGCCTTTCATAGGCTGGAGATTATGTTTTTAAACACAAAAGAAGAGCCAAGTCCTGCAAGATTATTTCTCTTTCTCTCTGAAGTAAACTTCACAATTTTAAGTGATACCCAAGATCCTTAGAAGAACATCTCACAGATAAAGACTAGAACCTAGTAATAAATAGCATCACACAAATTAGGCAGATTCCATTTCTGTTAGCATTTATAATTCTACTTTGCTCAAAAGGAAACAGTAATAGCCCAAATTAAAGTAAAATATTGTTGTTTCCTCTGGAACAATGTTTTTAAATATCAACTTTTTTCATTAATACAACTCTTGCAGAATTGCCCCACCAGATCTTCTGCTGTGGCAGCTGGTGTCACAAAATCATCTCCCCCATTTCATCATTAAGCCTCTACTGATCCACTGCCAACATTGCACCATTGCACTGGTTTCAGCTGGGATAGTTAATTTTCTTCTTAGTAGCTGGCACATGCTGTGTTTTGGTTTTAGTGTGAGAACAATGTTGATAGCACACTGACGTCTTAGTTGTTGCTAAATAGTGCTTACTCTGAATCAAGGACTTTTCAAGTTTTGCATGCTCTGCCAGTGAGCAGGTGCACAAGGAGCTGGGAGGGAGCAGCCAGGACAGCTGCCCCGAACTAGCCAGGGGGATATTCCATACCATGGACATCATGCTCAGTATATAAACTGGGGGGAGTTGTCTGGGAGCCACTGATTGCTGCTCGGACTGGCTGGGCATTGGTCAGTGGGTGGTGTGCAATTCTATTGTGCAGCACTTGTGTGGTTTTTTCCCTTGGGTTTTATTCCTCTCTCTCCCTCTCCTCTTAATTACAGTTATTCTTGTTGTTATTTTTATTGTTATTATTTTTACTTTATTTCAATTATTAAACTGTTCTTATCTCAGCCAACAGGTTTTACATCTTCCCGATTCTCCTCCCCGTCCCACCACTGGAAGTGGGGAATGAGTGAGTGGTCGTGTGCTACTTAGTTGCTGGCTGTGGTTAATCCACGACACCTTTCAATGCCTTCATAATACCCTGGGCTAGATTTTTTTCCCATGTCTTTGGTTGTCCTCTACCAACACAGACAGCTCCCAAGTCTAGGGTCACGCAGAGGAAAGGTGATGTGGTGTTAGTCAATGGATATGGCATGTGTTAGGATCTTGCATGCGAGAGGCTTCCATTTCCCCTTTCTCATTGCTCCTATCACCTGCCCCTGAACGTGGGACCTCACATACTGGTAGAGGAAAATGTGGAGAGAGTAAAACTCATCTGGTGCACAGAAGCCTGGTGTAAAACTCCCATGATTTCAAATAAACTATCAGATTGCTGACATATATGGAAATCACACTTCCAGAATTCCTATGAGCTTAAGGGTAGCTCCTCTAAAGTATATTGGAGCCAGTGAAGCAACAGTACCAAATACAAAGTAAATATGTACGTGTAAAAAATTTCTTCATTTCTTTCCAATGCATTCAGTTCAAGCCTGGCATTCTGGATGTAATGGCATCCTGATTTGGGCAAATGTCATACAACACATTAGGTTTACTAAGATAAACCTACATGTTGTATGTTTAATAATTCCTTAATAATAATTATTGCTGACATTCAGTATTCTGCTTGACATGCCAACTAAAAACTCAATTTATTTTAAAATGGAATTAAATAGCTAAACTATTGACTGCAATAAAGATGAAGAAGAAACACTATCTTACTGATTTTACACCAGTTTCATCTAATTTTAAAAGAGTAAATTTTGTAGGATTTAGTAAGTCATGTAGACAAGTATCATTTGCTGTATTTTATAAGCTTTGACAGAACAAAGATGTTAATTTTATGAAAGGGCTGCAAAGCACACACAGTGGCAACTTTTCAAAGTGTTTTTATTAACGATAAATGATTTTGAAGCTGTTCATGACCTGAAATAACACTGTAATACTACTACAATCTTTGCTGCAGCATGTCACTATAAATGGGCCTATGTAGCTTTCAGTTCAAATGTGTGATTGTTCCTTAACAACTTGTTGGCTGGCTTGGCAAAGAATAGGGCAATGGTGATACAGAGGGACTGAACTGATTTTATTAGAGCAAGTGTATTTGCTGAGAATTGGATGCCAACCTAGAATATGAGACACCTAGAGCTGAGCTTGGAGTACCTTTAAGAGTACTGACTCTTAAAGCCTTTGAGCAGGCTTTCCAGGACAGGTTTTTTAAAGTGTTTTTAGCAGGTATCAGTGGTAGTTTGAAAAACATGTTTGTCACAAAAAAATCTCCCTGTTTCTGCACCAGTGGTTTTATACAACAAACACCTCCCATATCCCAAGATTTCCTAAACTACTATATGGGGAAAGAGGCAACAGAAGAGTGGCATTCGTCACCTGTTTTACTGAAGATAAAGTGTATGAAAAAGCACATCAAGAAGTGAAAAAGAAGGGGGGTGGGGGGTGGGTGGAGGGGGAAGACAAAGAATGAACATTGGCTTAATGAGTTAGCTTTTATCTGCTAAAAACTTCTGTGTTCCTGGTCACTGCTATAGAAGCCAACTACGTGTATTGTGTGTTGAAAGTTTGTTGAACAACAATTCAAAAATATGATTATTTCCAAGACAGAAAATTTTATTTTTGAATGCTTTTGCTGTTTAGTAATCTGTATTCAAATTATATATTTGGTTCCTCCTCTAAGACTTTTTTATTCCAGTCAGATTAAGACAAACTAGACTACAGGGAGTTATGGACATGGCAGAAGACAATGTTTTGTCCACATATTTAAGACTATAAAATGTTTCTCTCTTCCCAAGCTTCCTTATGGCAGGATATAAAATTGAGAATTAACAACAAACCATTCATTTGGAATGAGTGGTCCTCCAGAGGCATAATGGTTATAAATGATATTATAACACAGGAACATTTTTATTCATTTGCCACAGTTGTGAAAAAATACAATTTGCCTTGACAGTCATTTAAAAAAATACCTTGCATTTAACTGATGAATTATAGAATTTTTCTCAGATATAATCACCCCAGATGAGGACTCTGAATTGCCTTCCCATTCACAAAATGAATAGTTTATCCCATCCAGCACATTTGGAGCTGATGTTTTCTTACTCAGTCTTTGTGGCATTAAAGACTGGAGCTATTTTATTTTTATTTTTAGCCTTTCCTTTCAACTATTTATATTAGAAGCCGTCTTTGTTGACTGCAGATCTGAACCTTGTTGCAATTAAAAAAAATATGATTGTTACTACCGTAGAAAAACAAGGGAACAAAACCAGAAAAAGGTACAAAAACTGTGCCTCTGCCAAAGATGAATAGTTAATGTTTGTGTTAGTTGGGGCGGGGAGTATGATCTCTGCTGTCTTCATGAGTTATAAGTATGTGTCTAGTGTACAACTATGATCCACATATCCCTGCTCTTGCATAATACTTTTCTTCATAGAATCATAACAATTTGAGTTGGAAGGTCACCTAGTCCTACCCTCCTGCAATGAGTGGGGACATCTTCAATCCGATCACGTTGCTCAGAGCTCCATACAGCCTGACCCCAAATGTTTCCAGGGATGGGGCAACTGCTACCTCTCTGGCCAGCCTGTTCCAGTGTTTTATCGTTTCTCACCTGGCATTCAGTGTACATGACACTTTTAATCCATCTGTATATTTTATCTGGTTGGACAGCCTATTTGATAAGGAACATTACAAAATCAGGCTTTCACTTACCTGATGCTCTTTACCTTAAAACTCTTTACAGATAAGGAAGTGTTAAATCCCAGTTTTACAAAATTGGATGTTCAGTCAAGTTCAGGAGTAGTAACAGTTAATGGCTTAACCACATTGTGCAGAAGGTCAGATTAGGATACTCAGTGTTCCTGATGTTAAAAGAGCAGTGCAAGGACACCCAAACCAATTCTGCACAGAGTGGGACTGTGTCTGGCTGGTAAGGCTTATTATCTCAGGCTCAACAGTCACTCTCAAAGCCCAGTATTGCTCAGCAGGGAACCTTTCAAACGTTTCTCCACTGTTTTACCTAGTGCATCTAGGTTTTAGAGAACTTGATCAGCTCAGGCTCAGCATAACATGAACATGGGTGGATCACTTTAAGTTTTGCAATATTCCTGTGCATGTCTGCGGTGGTGTCTACATAATTGCATTTGAAAGTGAAAATACTTGGGAGTACAACTCATAGAAACATTTGAAAGGCATGCAAAAGCTAGAAGCACAATAGAGTAAGAGTTTTTGAATCATCTGTGTTTCTCAGTCTCTGTTTATCATGGCTAATGGAGAACTCACTGTAGCTACTTGGTCTTTATAATATCAAAGGCTGGAGGAGATTTTCTCTATTAGCTGTTCTCAACAACCCTTTAAATAGGAAGCATCTTTTGTCAGCTCACAGACTCCTCAGATGTCCTGTGTTAAGTGAACAATCCAGACCTTTAAATATCCTTAGCAGGTCTAAGCCCTCTTAACCTATTTAGCAGTTCTCAAGGCATTTATTTTCTTCACTCATCTCACCTATTCTTTTTAATGTTGTATTTTATTTTAAGTGTTGGATTATCTCTGGTAGAATTACCACTTCTGTCACAAACTTTCACATGATGACAACTGTATTCATGTTCCTTGGATTCAGCCTGAATGTATTCCTTGCTTATATATATATATTTACATATATATATATACACATTTATATATTTTTAATATATATATAAACAGGAAGGGGTAAAGCATTCTTTTTACATGGATTTGTTTTATGTTAACATTAAAATAAATAAATGTTGCTCCCACTAAGGAAATTCTGACAAGATCTAAGCCGTTTATACTTCCTCTGAAATATAACAATGTTTCAGGTAGATTAAACCTTGACAAAAAGTTAAATCAAATTATATTCTCTATGCTCAATTTTCTTTGGGGAACCAAAACTCACTGAAGTGTAAAAGTCTAATTAATTATGTAGTATGGTAATAATTTTTAAATTAAGAACATATGTGATTTAACTCTAACATGCCATGAATGTGTTTGCAATTGAATATAACAAGATTATGAGAGCTAAAAAAAATAGGAAAGTAAGAAACCAATCACTGATGCTAGTTTTGCAGTGGAGGTTCATACAATAATGGTGAACAGAAGAATGGCAACCTTGACTCAGACAGGAGGGACATCTCTTATAACACTGAGGCATAGTGAAGAAGTAAACAAGTTCCTATTACTGTTTT
The DNA here is from genome assembly GCF_023638135.1 of Falco biarmicus. Classification (NCBI taxonomy): domain Eukaryota; kingdom Metazoa; phylum Chordata; class Aves; order Falconiformes; family Falconidae; genus Falco; species Falco biarmicus. The sequence continues at coordinate 8,567,974 of NC_079302.1, forward strand.
CCCAGATATAAGCTCCCAGCTTCTGGACAAATACACTTCAGAGACTTTCTGAGACAAAAATTGCATCATGATCATCATATCAATAGCTATATTTAAACATATTACATGACACTTGTGTATCTACTCTTTGAAGTCATTTAAGTTTTTGCATACAAAGCACCACGTAGCACAGCATAGATTTTGCACTGTAGAAAAAGGTATTTCTCTGAAACCTCATGTCTTACTAGGTTTTGATGTAAGAAGTAGTTAATAGTCCTTACCTACCTTGTTTTTTTGCAATTTGTGATCTTTTCCAAAGTTGTGAATCCTGGTTTGCTCAGCTTCCCTCAACAGAGTATCTGTTCCATATCTCTGATAATGGTACTAATCTTTCCTAGGTCTATTTTATCCTTTGTTAAGGTATGAAAGTTCCATGTAATAAAGAAGATACCGATATATCACATATACAGTGGTATAATGCTGTTCACTACCCTGGTACCAATTTCTTAACTAATTATTCCCAACAGCCTATATGCCTTTTTTATGGCTATTGTATACAGAGTTGCTGTTTAATACACCTGTAACAGACTCTAGCCTTTACATCTAGTTGCAAAAGAGATTTAGACCGTTTTAAAATTGGCATATATTGGCATCAGGTGGCTTTCTTGAACACATGCATATCTTATGTAGGTGTATCTTTGCTTATTCCTTGGGAGAGTACTCTGGAATGTGAACCTTCTCTTGTTTTATTTTTTTATTAAGGTGAGATTTGGTACATAGATTTGCCATGTATAGATGAATTCTAGGTACAGACAGTTCTCAAAGTTACATCACTTCTTTTCCTCTTGTAACCCAGTTTCCTGACCACATCACTTTTCTCCCATCTACTTAGTCTAGTTGATGGTAAGGGACAGTAGAACTTGGATTTCTCACATTCTGTGTCCTCTCAGTGTTTTTTTCTTCAGGTTCAACACCTGTTGGTTTACTTCTAGATAGCAGTGGTTAAATAATGTGTGCTATCACTCAAAACCTTCTGAGAGTAAGAAACCCAGTCTGAACAGATGCTATAATACTTTCTTGTGGCCATGGCAGGGCTAGGAACAATCTGTGCTGTTTATAAACACTATGAGGTAAAAATAAAACAAGCTTTTCTGTTATACAGACAGATTTTGAGATACTGATCCAAGTAACCATGTATAAACCTCACTGTAGCTCTGTAATACCAAATCTGTCTGGAATGTGGTATCACGTATATCCATCTCATAGAAAGACATCCAGAATCAGTTTCATCCGTAATAATAGCATGTGATAAAATACTCATTTCTACTTGCCCATATTAATACATTAGGCATTTCTAGAAGATGAAGACTTTTCTTTGGATCTAATCTGGTAACTTTTGTTTGAGAGAGAATATATTGCAGTATATCAAATTTAATTCTCATATTTACTAGAGATACATAAAAAAATAGAAATGTAGGACATCCTGCACAATCTGAAATGAATGTATGGTAAGGGTAGCAAGAAAAAGCCCATAATAAGAAACTGAAACTCTATCTTTCTATATACTTGTGTCATATCTTATAATATTTAACCAGAATCTAAAAAGTGAAGGAGGCTTTAATGTGGACTCATAAATCAGATTCTTGCACTTCATAGGGAAGCCTTGTAAAAACTGAATTGAGCCACACAGTGGATAGTAACACATTACACAGTAAAAATAATAGTCAGTTTTTGCCTTTTGTTTCCAATGGTGACATTTTGAGAAAGTTCACAATTTTGTATCTGATAGGGCAGAGAAAATAAAAATCTGTAATTTTATCCTAGTTCACTTAGTGGCATAAACGATAAGGGAAGCCAGTATAGAGTCTTATCTGCAATGCTGATATTCTAACATGGAAAATCAGACCTACAAACACAATAATGTTCTATTCTGAAGCACCACCACAAGTGTCAGAACTTCATTCCTGGAAGTGATTGTGTGTCCTCTAGGATATCTTTATAAACTATGCTGGTTTATAACTGCTGGTGCCACATATGATTTGGTATTCTTTTGTAAGTTAAATGAGTTAAATATATGTTACAGCAGTTCAAAGTGAAGATTATAATAATAACACTACGTACATTGTATTGTATTTTTGCAAATGCTTTAGAAAGAAAGCTGGTATTACTACCCCTACATTAGAGAGAAGAAGGTCCTGAGAAGGGTATACACTTACCTAAACAGATCCAGGAGTAGAACAGCATCTTCCAGTGCCTCAATGCATTGCTCTATCAACTTTCATAGCAAGGTAGAAGGTATCTGTGTTGATGCAGGGCTAAACACCCAAGTCTATAACGTGCTAAGTGACTTTGGGCGGGAAGTGAACCATGCTTTCATACTGTCCTCACAGAATTAAATACAAGCTCCTTTGACTACGAGGAAGCCCAACTAAAAGTGTGTCAAAAAAGCCAAAAGGTAAAAATTCTGAGGAATCCAATACACCAAGTAGAGAGTGCTGCTAGATATTTTAAATATTGCTATTTGTGAAAAGTATATTTATATAAAAGTAAAATTATAATGATTGTTTCTCTATGCATGATTATTATTTCTTATTATTTCTGCCTTTATCTGGTAAGAGCTTCTTGCTTGTGCATCAAGGTTCAGTCCCCACTCTCACTCCATCTAACTCCCATCGGAGCACTGCATACAAAAGAGCTAAAAGATAACAGCAGTATATCATACTGTTTCAGAAGTACTTCTGCATCCATCACCTTGAGCTTTCTTCTTTTTATGAAGAAGATACCATTATAAATTCTGCTGCAAGAAAATACATGAAAATAAAAATACAATGAGAAACTAATTCTGAACTACTGGAGAGCTGAACTTTAAAGTAATAAAGATCAAAAACTAACTGCATGAGACTGCTTTTGATTTACTGAACACTATGACTAGTTGCACAGCAAGCAATTAAGAATAATAACTGAGGGAAATTCATTCAAGATAATAGTATTTACAAAGGATATTTTTTTTTTGCAGTTTTCAAAAGTGGATATTTTTTTCTCACCACGGAGTTAAAACTATCAAACAGTCACTTTCTTTAACAATACAAATTACAAACATGTCTTTTTTTAAAGCTAATATTAAAAATAGTTCTGGAGGATGACATTCCTATTAAAAAACAAACAAACAAAACAAAACAGAAAGGAAAATGTGCTTACACTTCTTGAAAGTTAGATAAACCCCACTTCTTTCTTCAAAAAACAAAACAATGAGAAAGCTGTCTGAAAACCAATGAGATCTTCAGCTAAAACCAATGTGAATCTGGAAGGCAAGAGCTCTGCAAAATTTAAGAATTAATGAAACATCTTCCACAAAATTTTGTCTTGTGAGTTGAAATGCACTAAATAATTATGAATTTCTTGAAACTTTCTTAGGGCAAAATGGTATTCACGTAGTAATGAGACTGTAGCAAAGCAAATCTTAGAATAGCAATACCAAAATTATGTCCAGCCCCTAATGTATTGCAAACTCTTTTCCAGAGAGGAAGATGGGACTAGATCTCCAGGAGGATTTAATCAAGAACTGACAAACAGCACCTTTCATATAGGACACTACGAAAATGTATCTTAGACAGGGACCTCATCATGACCAAATTTATAGCTCATTAATGTTAATGGAGTAGTTTCAGAACAACTCAGTGCTTCATACTAGCTACCAGCAATGTGCAGATCCCTTTGAAGTCACAAATTTTAAACCTAACAGCACAAGATTCTAATTTACCAAAGCTGTCATTCCTAACTACTATACCTGAATCTATTTTATACTTTTTTTTCCCCTAATTTTTGAGTAATCTTACATAATATCAGAATACCCTTTTTTTAGGTTCCTTGCAGGTTCTCTAGGAAATCCTGATCTGTTACTTCATGCACAGGCATTTGCTTTAACTGGTTTATTCAGCATTATCCACATCTAAATACTCTCAGAATGAAGTGATTTGCTGGCCTGAATGTTAATGTTGTATGTACTTGAAGCAGAAAATCTGCATTTAGTTCAGCAGTATCAGTATGTAGGTACTGAAACAGAAGGTAGAAGCAGCATGTGCACCCATGGAGAATACAGAGCTTTTGCAAACAGTGTCACTTTTTTTTGAAAAATACATCTGTTTTGCTCAATTGACACTCCATGATACTGCAATTATGGGCCATATGTGAGTGTGGTAATTTGGGAAGATAAATTAACATTTTAAAATCAAGACTTGGTGATGTTTATATCATTGTGCAACAGCTCCCTTAAACATGAAAGGGGGTTCCCTTACTTTTAGGACAGGTTGTATCCTAACTGCTATTAGATACAAACTGTACAGGGGCTGTGCTGCAACACAAATCCCTTGAAGGAGTCATGGCAAATTGAGAGCTTGTGTTCACAGCATGGCCTCTGCTGGGTTTGAGCATGCTTCTACGGCTAGTGTGGCCACAGATCAGGCACCCTCTCTACTTCTTTTAGACATTAAGGTTCTGTTGTGGTCCCAGATGTGTTAATGTCAAGATTATGCCATCTGTTCCCCTCAGGGCATCTACAGTCAATTCATATTGGACCTGAGAAATGAAACTTTAAATATTTGAAATAAATGGCATTATATTAGGTGGATAATATTAATTTAATAATTATTACATTTGGGATTGGTAATTGGGAATTTCTGAATTCTCTAATAACATGATGAAATAGTCCAAAAGTAGACTGGAATAAAAATTGTAATTTGAAAGAAAAATGAAAGGAAGAAAAGGTATTAATGGTACATTGTAGGCAAAAAAAAGCTTGAATTGTGAACACTAACAGGTGGTAGATAATGGTGAGTATATGCATGCATGGACAGGTATTCAAAATTATACTTCTGAACTCTCAAGCAGAAGTCTGCTCCATGCTAGTTGCAACCAGTATGGGCTAGCTGTAAATTTTAATGACAATTGGACTAAACAAAAATGGCATGTACCAAATCTTCCAGTTTATTAATAAAGGGACATGACACAGAACCACCATGTTGGAGGCTGAGCACACTTTGTGCTTCTGCATGAAAGCTATTTCAATTGGGAAGATCAGGATCTGGAAGGAAGAGTTGGTGGCAGAAAGGATGGTTCATAAAGAGGAGAAGTATATACATCCGTGGTAGACCAGATGGTATACTGAGACTTCAGTATCAGTTAGATCTGAGTTTTTCAGCAAAATAAGTCTTGAGTAAAGTCAATTTTCTAACTGGCTTAGCTAGTCAAAGTACAAGATTTAAACCTTTATTAGACTATACAAAGCTCCAGACTTACAAGCAGCCTTATAGGATGTGATTAGTTTGAAGTGGGAAATGCAAAGAACGTGAATTCTTTCTAATTGCCTTTTAGATTTTTATTTATTTTTTAAGCATCATAGGTGGAAAAGATCTACCAATGTGTCTTAGCATAAGCAGAAAAGTTCTCTACAATGTATAAAAGCTGAGATATTTGAGTAGAACTAGGTATTTAGCTATCTATCCTCTGTTGCTGTTTTGTTAACTCAATCCTTGATTCAAATTTTGGAGTTTAAACCATAATAACTATGTGTTCATTTCAGCACAAATGAAAAACATAGCATTTATCATGGGTAAAAGATTTAGAATGTAAATTTGTTAAGAATACTGGTATCTTGTCAGCCATGAAATGTGTTGTATTAGAGCACCATGTAGTTTATGGCTGTACACTATGACTGTAGCCTACATTCAGTTTGATTTATATGATTGAAGGGACAATCTTCATCTATATGAAGGACTGCTAGTGCAGGTCAGATAAAAATAGGGCCTGGTATAACATCGCATGTTGCATTGTGAAAGAGCTTTAAGGATTCAGCTAAGAAAGTTTTCTCTGTTACTTTGCAAATAAGCCTATACTTTTGAATTCTAAATAAAGGAAAAATCAGGTATTCCAATGCTGTTACCATACACGAGAAAGAAAAATACTGTACTCTGCAATATAGGTCATCAGCATAGATATTTTTATCCTAGATTGCATTTTAATTTAAATGCTGTTATTTTTTTTGGCATGGATCTTTTTCACAATAATGGGAGAACATAATAAGTCTGCATTATAGAGCAGGCAGGTAGAACATTTAAATTATCATAAATAAATGGGGAGGATAAAACCATCATTAGAGAAAAATGAGAGCAAATGCAAACCCACAGTTTATGATCAGTCATGTATTAAGTTGTCACTAGTTATTCTCAAAGAATTAAATGGAGCTATTGCCAAAATATGAATCATGTATCTAGTGGCATCATGGGTTAAATTTCGTTGATCAAACTTTGTTAAAAAGATGGAAAACCTCTTAATCCAAGGCTATATTTCCTACCTTTTCCAACATATTTTTTCCAACAGGCAGCTATCTCTCTATGTTTATGAAATTCTTTCCCACTGTGGTTTTCTGCTAACTGTAAAGGCAGCATGTTCTGGATATGACCAAAAATCAGCTTGCATTGTGTCCATTGCCTCAGTGAAGTATCATCCTCGAGTGCTGTATCAATAGCATAATTTAAACCGAAAGCATTTACAGATGATTTTTCCCAGGATTAAGAATTCACAACCTGCAGATCAGGAGCACTTGGTGCCTAATCTGTAGATGAAGCTCAAAGCTAAGGTGATGTCTTTACCTGACAGTGATGTATTTTCAAATATGTAACTAAAAATTGCTGCCCTCTGAAAAGAAGCAAAGTGGAAGGGTACAAAAAAGCCTTCCTTTTTCCTGCCTTGACCTTGGCTTCCTTTTCTCTACGATGTCTTGAATCCAAGGTTCTCTCATCCCAGTGTGAGCCGGTGATACCAGCTCAAAGTCTTGCTGCAGAAAGGATGTTGAGACAGGGTGAGAAACACAAAGATTTATTGGTGTGAGCTGTAGCTAAGGACTTAAATTGACCCCAAAAGTAAGAGTTACTTTTGGCGAAAATGAAAAATGGGAAGAGAGAAACTGGAAAAGGAAATGGTAAAACCTCCCCAGCTGATAGGAAGGAGAAGCAATGGAGTTGCCAAATAAACATGCTTCCCTGCACATTTCTCCATGTAGCTGGTGGTCCCACTGACACTTTCACCTTAGTGACTATATACTTCTCATCAGGACCCATACATACCCCTTACTGGTTGTTCCTGCTTATGATGCTACTAGTCTGGCTGAAGAAAAACGTGATCAGGGGTACAGATTGCATGTAGATAGATTTTTGAGGCTCGTGCGTACAAGTTACCCGGTTGCCTAATGTAAACCAAAAGCTACAATGGAGGAAGAGAAGAGGTGATTCTCCTGCCAGTGACAAACTCTTCCTGTGAGAACCTGCAATAACAGCAATATCAGGGTTTGCAGGTACAAAGCCATGAGAATAACAGCACGAGAACAGCAGCTTGAAAAACAGAAAAGAAAATTGCTACCACAGAGACTCTGGGAAAACACTGCCACAACACTTGAAAGGTTACAGAGCTGCAAGTTACAGAGAGACTGTCAGAACTGCAGACACAGAAGGCCCTTGACATTTCACAGGCTAAGGCACTGTAACTGCAGGTGATCAGGGATCAGGCTAACTCTGACATTGCTACGTATGTGGCATAGAACACACCTACAAACTAACCTATGGTGCCTCAGCAGCCTGTAGTCTCTGGGTTCATATAGTTTCCACAATACTCCCTACCAAAAGCTCATTTGAAGGAGGATAATCTAACTTCATCTTTACAAACTGATTGTGGACATGATGTGGAAAACAAAGTGGAAGAATTATGCCTTTAAAACAGACATGGGTTAATTGGGACAGTATCTAGCTAACAGTAAGTTTTTGTCTGTATAATTAAACAACAGTACAGCAAATACACTAGAACACCAGCACTGGAATCTGAAAAATAGTTCTTTATTCCATTTGCTGTCTTTCAGATCCTATTGGCCAGCACATACCTGCCTGCCAGTGCAGGCAGTGCAGTGCAATAAGAGATTTGCAGTGCAATAAGAGATTTTTCTTTCTGCTGCTCCCCTGTCAAAGAAATTCTTTGCTGCAACAATAATCTAGTAGTTGTTTTATCTTTTGCACATGAGTTACCCCTTCAAGGGGCAAATGGGAACTGACTCCCAGCTGGACATCTGATATTGAATGGGCTTAAGCCAAATGGCTGCTCTTGTAGTGATAGTCAGAAAATATCACTTTTTTGTCTTGTTCTGTTGTGGACAGCCAGCTGGCAGTCCTTCGCACATTGGAATTTCAATGGACTCCTGGCAACTGTTTCCCACTTATCCCTCAGAGGAGTGGCACACTGTCTTACAATGTCATTTTGTTATAGTTTATTTCTTGCATAATGAGCAACATTGACAGCGATATTAGTAAATTCTTCAATATTCCAGCATCCTACTGGTAAAAACAATAGTTACCATTTCAATTTGAAAAAGCTTCAAACAATATAGTAAATTTATATCTTCTAGCCTTGATACGTAGAAAACCAAAAGTAACCTGATTATCTTTCTGATCTCCTTTTAAAAGTCAGTATGTACCAGTAACAAGTGAACAGTGAGCCTAACCCTTCAGGCTTCAGTGACCAGTTCTCCTAAGGAGGATGCCTTTTACTTAAATAATCAGTAATTGCTTTTCAGATGTTTCAATGCTTGGTTCAGGAAAAGGATTCATAGTGCATGTGCGTACCACAGCACATATGCAGTAAATACATATTTGGTCATGTGCTTTGTATGGAAAAAGCCATACTTTTAACGAAGTCCACATATTTGGAGGATCTTTCAACAGTTTGAATATAATCTTGAATATAATCACTTATTTCTGGTCATGTCTGGTCATGTCAGTTCTTCAGTTATGATTAAAACTATGAACGCAAAAAACAGAAAGAAACGTCAAGGTTTATCAGCATGGGGTGTACATGATTTCCAGTCTATATACAGATCAAATAGGAGGTTTTTCATTGCCATATTACTATGCATGGGAACTCTTTATTTGTACAGTGGACTGTGGCATGAACTGGACTCTAAAATTGTGACCTTTGTCATGTATTTTTTTATGTGTGTTTTTCTTACCTCATAGGTGAATACCGTATCATGTAGACATGGTCCTGTTGGAGGATACAAAAAACAAGAGATGAATTTTTTAATTCCTCACCTAGCAAGGCTTCCTACACAAGTTTATCAATATTACATTGTTTCTTTAGCAGAGTTCTTTTCACACTTCTGTGTTTTCTCTTAATCTGCGGAACATGGGCTCTTTTATGTTACTCATTAACAGACATTTATTTGACAAATGCTGCTGGTTGTTTTTTTCATGCAGAACTTCTGTGCTGCAATGACTCGGCTGGCTACTTCGTTGAAGGGTGTTAATGCAACAGGAGGAATACTTGAAAGAGTCTATTTCCCATCTGTATCCAAGGCAAGTTGGTTCAGTCTATCTTTGAATAAAAGTAAGCAAATCCTTTCATTTCATCATAGGAATAAATGAGGTATGTTTTAGCCCAGCATCATATAGTATACTGAATGTATGTATTATCTGGACAGAAAGAAGTGGTCTTGGTCACCATATAAAGCACGGGGAGATGTTGGCTTAATTATTCAGAGCAGTAAGAAATTCACTAAAGGATATCCAGGTTGACCTTGTTAGAATCACAGGTGAGGCACAGATGTATATATAATAACAACTGAAGGAGTTAATAGCTTCTGCAATATGACAATAATAATATATGCTTGCTTGTCATTGGCGATGGAAACTGTAACTATAGCTAGCAGAACTGCTTCATCACACCCAGGTTTTGGATGGAACTACTTTAAGGACAAGCGATGTACTTAGAAAGCCATCAGGAGTCACAGGTGGTTTTAAGACTTCACTGGTGGACATGAGTTGCCATTCATGGTCATAGTTGCATTGCCTTGAGATTGTTTTTGATTTTGTTTTAAATGAAAACTGTACTGGAAACCAATGCTTCCAATGGATTTTAACTCCTGTCATAAGGGAAAGGTACAAGTCATCAGAATTCCAACTGGTGATATGTTTGGGCCTAGAAATGTGATTTTAGTTTCACAAGATTTCTGTTTATCAGCTCATATATGCAGTTCATATATTTATGAGTTTTGTAGATGTGTTTTATTACTTTGTTAATACCTAAAGTAGTATTATTTCAGTGTTGGTGAAGATCACTGTATACTTTTAAACAAATCATAACTTCCGTATGATACACAGGATTACTCTTGGCTCACTCTCAACTCATCCAGATAGTGACCAGAATAAAAACCTAGTCTTGGCTGACCAAGCTTACTAATACATCATAGCTCAAAGGGCTGTGAACTGAGTGCTCAGGTCAGACATGCAGCCAGAAGTGTGTATGCAGCAGCAGCAGGAAGCAAATACCTTCTAGCAAATATTTTTCTACTAACTGAGTGATATTCAAATTACTGTTTTATTCACATGCTGATCTTCACATTAAGACATTTTATTTATCATTCATTTAATTTCATAGTGCTAATTCCATACACATATCATGAGTCTTAATCAAAACAAAAACTCCAACAACCCTGAACTATGTATTTCATAATCAACCAGCAGAACTCTACTGTATGTGTTCATCTTGTCTAAATGCTAAACTAAACACAAAACTTCTGTTCTCTGACTTCCAGGAGCTAGGCTGAGCAGTGGGGGTTTCAATTAAAAACCACAGGAAAGGAAAGGAATATGTCAATAAAACCACAGACTTGTAAGTACTGTATACTAGTTTGCAAACAAACACAGCAAGCATTCTCCGAGTATGAGTCTATTACTGTAAATTTAGACTGAATGCATGATGTTGAAGGTGACTGTCCCAGCATGATCTTCCTTCATTTTATGTATAGTGAAATGCTCGCTAGCTTTACGTTCAATAACTTGATCTAGTCAATCTGCAATGAGACTAACAGAGGAAAATGCCATGAAGAGGAAAATGGCTTGAGCCAAATTAACAATGTTTTGTTCTATTTCAAAAGAAAATTAAGACTGTAAAGGAAAGAGTAGAAAGTGGGGGAAAAAAAAGAGAAAGTAATGAATTGATTCTAAGGCAATATCCTATGTGAAATTTTAAATGTAGACATCACTTGAGTAGAAATGTAAATGCCATGATTTGCATTATAAAGCTTTGTTAAATAATAACTGTCACTAGAACAGATTATGTTGATAATTAATTAGTTACAGACTGGGTGCAGTCACTTTTTTAAAAGGTTGCATCACACATTTTATAGTGAAGAAATCTTGAGTAAGAATATAAAGGTGAAAAATATTTATAAACAATTTAGAATTCATAGGAAAATATATACTCTAATGCATTTTTTAAAATACAGTGCACCCTATGGTGCTTTTATTGCTCTCATATTAAAGAGATGAACCAGTAAGAGAAAAACAATGTCGTTTACCTAATTAAGTGAGCAAAATGCAGCTCAAATTTACAGAAGGTTAATAACTAACATTAAATGTATTGGCTTCACATTATGTTTGAACTGTTAATAAAGTGAACTCACTGACTACTCAAGTATTGCAATTATTTCTCAACTAACAAAGAAATGAAAAAAGGAAAAGTAGCAGCAGAAAAAAAACAAATATCCAACTGATTTTTTTAAACTTCAGCAGTCATTTCTTTATGCAGCTCTTTCCTACACAGTAGAAGAAGCCACAAAGGATAGAAAAGACATCAGCTTTGAAATTTGTTGCAGAGGTTCTTTGACTATGTAGGGGCTGAGCTACTGATGTAATAGAGACTTTCAAAGGTGCTCGGCACTGACCTAATTCTTCTGGGTTTAAAATCTCTTGGTATTTACCAATGTCTTCAACAGGACTAGAGTCACACAAAAGATGAACTCTTTTGAAAAGTCGGGGTTTCATCTTACTCACTAAAATGTAAAAGGCTATGGGTAATACAGAATTATGTTCACCTCCTATCTGAAAATTGCAGTGGGGACATGCTCTAATGATTTTTCACATACTTAGTTTTTTAAATTGTGAGCTGTTCTGTCCAAATCAATGGAAAGTCTTTGCAGGACATCTGAAATGCCAACACACCACATAAATACAAACAGGTGCCTGACAGTCACTGAAAATTAGAGCCCTGCAATGTATGTTTTAAGATTACATGGGCTCAAGAATGTGCTGCCATAATCCGAGGAGTAGTTGCTGTTTTATGACTGTGAAGCCTAACTATTTGAAGAAGTGATGCTGGTGATTTTGGGCTAAATCCTGTTTAATCTGGTTTCTAAAGATGTTTGGAGCCAGGAAAAGAAAGCCCAGGCTGTAAGAATGGTGAGCAGGAGAGGTGGCAGAATATATACCTACGTCATTTGAAGAAAGGAAAGTGCACACTCTACCTAAAAGTAGAGCTATTAGTCTCAATATGGATGCCACAGTGTGAGTTCTGATCTGATGTTGAAGTCTGCCCATGGATGATTTAGCTGAAAATAGCCAGATCATTTAGTCTAAGATGTCAAAGATAACCACATATGGTAAATGGATCACTCTCCTGTGTCCTCTTAGTTAGAGGAAATTAATTTCTCCTAAATGTGTTAATGCAAACAGTCATCTTGATTCAGAGGGAGTCTGGCAGCAGGAAAGGGGCTGCAGAGCCTTAATTAACTCCCCTTACTGGTCCTCCGCAGCATTGTATCCTGAGAACTCCCTCTCCACGTACCTTCAAAAAAACCCAACACCTTTATAGCTGCTGCTACTTTCTCATTTCTCTCTCTTTTTTTTTTTTTACTGAATAAGTATAAAAAGAAGGGCAGGGTGAAGGCCTGGGAAAGGAGATCAAGAAGAGTTTTAAGGGGAAGACAGCAGAGATGAAGGGAAAAGGAAGAGGAAGTGTAATGTTCATCATAAATGGGTGGTGTTCTGAAGAATACATTAGTCTAATAGTTAGAGGCATAGAAAGTTTATAAAGCCTGCTTCAAACCAGAAATTTTAATTCAGCTATAGTTTAATGAGTATTTTCTAGAGCATGGAGGCTTATATCATTTCATTGCATTTTTGGTTTCTACACATGGTAAAGGTTTCTGATACCATATACAGATGTGAAATCTTATCATTGTATACAGAGGTGTATTAAAATATACTGCTTCCAGTTATAGGTCATCTCATTCGCTTCCAGCTCTGAACTCATCACTCAGTATGGTCTACCGTTAACACACTCTTTGGTGGAGATGGCTGCTATATGATGGCTAGACTACAATGTAGCTTTTGTAATCCTTATTTGGCACTGTTTCTTGTAGTTTTGGATAGATAGATGTTTAACTGGCGTAATTCTTAAGGCTGTAAGATGTTAAGAATTTTCCCTGTCTTCCTTTAAACTCTGGAAGATCCCCCATTGACTTAAATGAGAGTTGAATTAGACCTTTTGAAATAATACACAAAAATAACTATTTCCACTCTTTTTCTCAACTGATAACTAATCCTAGACGGTATTGAGTGTTCTGTGTAAGTATTGAGTGTAATCAGCTTCTGCTGAGCGCTGAACTCCTCCATAAATGTTGCATCCCCTTTGCAGGATTAAACCCCTGGTTTACCAATTTCTCACCCTGAAAAAGAATAAACTAAATGTTAATAATGGACAATGAAAATAAAAACCAAGAAAGTAAACATAAAATGAAGGACTTTTACACAACGAAAGGTAGATTAATTACTAGTAACTAGCAAGATAAATGAGAGATACAAAAAAAGGTGTCATATTCTGAATTTTACATACCAAGTGTAACATCACTCATTTCCCTTCAGTGGCAAAAAACTTATTTCGGAGACATGAATATAACCCTGCAGAAGATGACTGTAAAAGATCATGCTAAACAAAGAATACAATGTCAACTAATTAATTTTAATTTGATCGACTCACTTTTATGGATGCACTTCACTGTGATTATTCAATGGATTTTTGGATGACAGTTATGATGTGAATGATAATTAATACGTACCTCTTATGAATCTAAAGCACACAAAAAATTAATGTACTGAGCTTTAATAATGGGAAAGATACCTTGAGGATCCAAGAATTTGGATAAAATGTGCCTTAGTGTTCAAAGAATTTACTTTCTGCAGTTATCTAATTGCATATATATTACAGAGCTGTATACTTGTAGGTATTCGCAGTTCTTTCCTTTTCCTTTTCTGTTTCCTTTGCTTCCTTTGCTTCCTTTCATGTTCTCAAAGGACGTTAACGTTATATACATGAATGTGTGAAATAAAGCAGCAGATTCCAGAAGGACCATGAACACATCTTCAGTATGTGAATTGGCTGGCTGGCTCAAACTCTATAGTATATATCACTACAAATAGTGCTAAATTTAATTCATTTCACAGTTTTCCAGTTGTATTTTCTATTACAATGGCTGTCCTTTGCCTCTCTCTTGCAGTATAATGAAGGCAACTGCCACTAGGGTCCAGTCAGAAGTGCAGTTGCCCTTTCATTTATCAGACATCAGTTTGCTACTCCTGTTCTTCTGAGACACTGCTCTGAAGTCCAGTTATGGGCTCAGACATACCATGAAGGCAATCCCAAAGACTTACTCAAAATACAAATCCCAGGTTAGAAATCCAGAGCAAAACAGACTTTTGGGTCTTCTTTAAAATGGATCCTCCCATTGCTGTGTTTTTTTAAGCTGAATCTCTTAAAACTAAAACCTATTCCCCTTAAATTTAGAATGGCTAAATTTCTCGAAGATTCTTTTCTGTAAAATTTCCATGCCCTTTTTGCTGAGTGCAATTACAGTGATGATTAAGAAACATAGCACTATGGATAAGCAAATGTATAATTCATATAAACGTACCTGGTCAGGGCTAGGGATTTCTTTTTCTCTCATTCTTTATAAATGGAACAGAGATTCTATCTTGTTAAGCCTTCTTGCTCTTCCTTATTTCACAAATGAAACAATTTAAATAATATCAAAATGGCATAATAAGTTTTGAAAACTTCCATATTATATTTTGGACTGAAACTATTCTTTGAATAGTTTCTCAGTTTTTTTTATAAACACCGTTCACCACTACTTGGTAAAATTTACTTGTCTTTATAACTTAGTGTTGTGTTGCTTTAGTAAGGTATGTAAAATGCTCTGAAACAATAAAATATAACATGAGATCTCATTGTTATTTCTTTTGTTTTGATTTCAGATCATTTCCCATTGGCTTCTACTGACTTTGAATGGGTCTTCAGCTTTTTCCAGCTGTAATCATTCAGCAAAGGCAAAAGAGTGAGCAAAAGGAATAAGCAGTTTGACAATCTGCACAGGCATTCCTAGGCTTTCAAACAAAGAGGTAATAAACATCAGTCCATCTTTTGGTTGTGCATAAGACCTAAATAACCCTCTCTTTTCTCTGTTTGAGAAGCATAGCACTTCTAGATTAAACCTAAATTGGAGTGCATATTAATTATAGTGGTTAGTAGCAAGAAATATTTTTTTTCCAGACACATCAAACCTGTATCTGGTATGATCTTTAGTGATGGTTAAGGATACTTGTAATTACATAATCTCATTCTGAGATCAGTCAAAAGTATCCTGGGTTCCAAGGCTAAAACATGCAGGAGTGTCTAATACCTCTAAAAGAAAAAAGGAAAAGAAAAAAGGAGAAAATATATATATATATAAAAAAAGAGGATGAAAAGACTGCCTTACACTGTTAAGTTTTTTATGTTTAAATGTTGAAGTGGTTTCTTTTATGGAAGATTTTCCATGTAAATCTCCTTTAACTATCTACCAGAAACATATAAATATATATACACTCTCCCTATTTACAAAAAGGTACAGACTCTTTCTACAGTCAAACAGAGAAAAATCTCTGCTATGGAAAACTTTCAATATTCATTACTGGACCTAGGTTTGGCAATTTAACAGGAGCTCTGTGTTACAGTAAGCCATTTTCATATATCTTTTGTATCCCTCTTGTTCATGTTGTGTAGCTGGGAAAGCCAGCATGCCAGCTCTCTCCAGCAATAGTCTGTGTGTTTGAGTGAAAGAGAGCATTGCAAATGTGCTGAAAGCAAAGCTGGAAAAATAGATATTGGCCAAAATGTAGATCACAGTAATTCAGAGCTAGAATCATATAAATAGTCTTATATTCCACTTTAAATTCCAAGGAAAATCAAGAAAACAAAAGTACTGTATACATTTACATTTTAAATTGCGTAATCATGTTATTATCTGAAACTAATACCATGCTGTTAAAATTTAGATAAAATGTCCTGCAATGCATACAAAATGTTCATTTGTTGAAGGCCATTAAGTTAATTTCCTGGGAACAAGATTAAATGCAAGGCATTTACATAATCATTAGTTGTGAGGTGTAGAATAGATAATTAAATATTCCACCACATTAATTTATATTTAATTAACTGTGCTTCCATGATCCTTCTGCCTGAATATTAATATTGTGTAAATAAACAATTAGGATGCATGCTTTGCAAAATCTTTACTGTAAAAAAATGTGATCAAAGAAATTTATGAAATCTACTTGAATTAATAAACACTTAAAGGTTTTGTAAAACAGTTGTGGATCTTGAAAGTTTTGCTAAATAGCTCCAAGTAGTATGATTTTTAACACTTTAATTCTTCAAGTGTTCAGTGTGTCAGAGTTGTCATGACAAACTTTTAATTATAATTTTTCCTATTCTACATTTCACAACCTCTCATTAAAATTGGTTAACATACATAAAAGCCAATAAAGCATGCAATAGAACTTTGCATTGTTTAGAAAAGACAGTAAAGCCATAGGAAAGTAATGAACATTCTATTTTTCTAGCAAAAAAATACAGTTTCAGAGCTCTTATTTCCATATTAAAGGGATACTATTTGAAAGCACTTAGGCCATACCTGACAACACTAAAGAAACCTCTATTTTTTCTTCTGATTGTAAAAAATATGTTCTCGTCAGAAGTGGTTTCAGCTGTATGCATAGATGAACAACATACAGACAGTGAACTGAAATTCAGAGCATGGGTTTTTTTCATGTAAATAAAAGTTATTCATTGCTATTGGTCTGTAAAGACTCATCTGATACTGTCTTCTGTTTCTAGCAGGAATACCTGTAGGAATTACCTGTACTCTCAAATAATACTTACAAATGTATCCAGTGGTATTTTGACAAATACAAAAGAAGTATCGTAGCATAACGATAGGGAGAAGATACCTTTGGAAGCCTACCTGTCTGAAAGGGAACATGACAAAAAAGGAGGCTGTCCAACAGACTGGAATTTTGAGGGACAGTGTGTGTTATAGGAATCCTCTGCAGACCTGTGATTTTCTGTGCTATGAAGGCTGGAGAGAAGACTTGTTAGAAATTTTACTTCTGTAACTGAAAAATCTTAAGTTTTCATTAGTTTTGATTTGCAGTGTACTGGGACATCTGAAAGTCCAGTTGCAGTTAGTGCAAGTTGAGAGGGCTAAATTTATACTTCTGAATATAGGTCTATCCAGAAAGTATCTTTAGGATTCTTCATAGCAAGGAAGTGGTTTGGCACAGGTTCTCTCCTTTGTGACATTACAAAAAGCTGCAACTCGTTATATAAAAGCATATATACTCATATATATCAATATATAGGAAGTTTTGACCCAGACACCTCCCTCCCGCCCCCTGGAACATGAGAACATTCCAAGTGTCTTTAAATAGGTATGTTAACGTTATTCTTACATTATCGATACATGAAAGGAAGTCTGACTAATGGCGGCTAATCACGCACAGAAAGAGTCCATTGGTAGTACAAAATTACTATTGCTGAAATGCAGGCTAAATGAACTTATATTAAAAACAATTGTAGGATAGTAATGTACTTACATTAATGTGATTGTATTTAATTAGAAATCTGAAGTTTTATAGAGAAAGGTCTTACTGTTTTGTAAAAAGGAAAACCTGGTCCCTGCGAACAAAGATCTTATTTGAAACATAAACAGAACGAAAAATAAGGATGTAATTTCATATAATTCTTAAACTAACGTTCCTTACAGAGATGCTCTTTTCTCCCACAACTAACCATGCCTTCCTGCCTCTGCTTTTTGAAACAGACCTAATGATTATATGAATATGAGATACATAGGATCAGCTTGCATAGATACACAAAAATGTCTGAACCAAGTCATTTCAAGCCATGTAGTTGCTAGAAGTGACTCCAGGTATAAGTTAGGATGCATGGTTAGGAGTGGAAGAGGAACAAGACCACCTCTTCAGACAGCTGTCTGCATTAGAACGGTTCCAGAACACTATAAAACCGCATCCAATTTTAATTTTTTTCTTCATTTCTGTGAGATGGGAATTCCATGTTTTCTTCTTCAAGTTTTATTTCTAAAGCAAGAAGGTAATCGTGTTTGTTAAGTAACTAAAACAAGCTAACCTTGGTTTGAAGGCAGTGGCTTTCCAAGTAAGTGTGTATGATATTTAAATATTCTGCCTTTCAGCTTTTTTATTAGTACCTTTGAGGTTTGTGATTATAGTTGTATAACATGCAGATGGTACTATTTTTTCCCCAGATTAATTTTAAAAGCTGTTTGGGGTAGACTAGTACTCAAAATAAAAGTTGGAAGCTTTGATAATTTATAATACTATGCAGAAGTGTACCGTGCAATACAAGACAATAAATCACATTAGTTATGAAAACTGGTAAGGTAGTAAAATGGTGTTTTCTATATGTCAGGAGAAAGAAGAAACACAGTGAGTCATGAAGGCTGAGTATTGCCACTTGAGGTTTTAAACAGTGTACTCCCTGAAAATATCAAGTTGAGGTGATTCATGGATGTTAGACAATCTTCCTTCTTTGTGCAGTTGCATGAATAGGGTCATGAAGGTCAGGAGGAAAAAAAAATAAAGAATATCTCCAAATAAATTGAAAGTAGGCAGCTGGCATAGAACAGTCAAAGGCTGTGATAGAAATGGAGAGTGTCATTTAGTAAAGGCATAATGAATGACAAGCATGCTGCTGGCTACTTAAAATAAAAGTTAAGAAACAAGAAACAGTAGAAACTGGTTAAAACAAGAGTAAGGCTGTTTTTCTTACCACCCAGAAAAACAAATGTAAAGACAATGCAGTTGATATAAAGTGTTACTAAATAAACTAGAAAACCAGAAAAATTCCAAGCTAGTTTCAGAGCTGATGTGAAGGTGCACTAACAGTTAACATCTGACATTCCTGCCTAGTATGAGGGAACTAATACTAACCAACTGGCCAGAATAACGGTATCTTAGCAAGTATGTGTGGAGTTACTGGAGCGGTGTCGTAATCCTAATTGATTTTGGTGGGTACTTGTAGAAGTAATACTGTGTAGTCTGAGGATGTAGATTTTGAGTAGGATCATCTTCTTTTAATGTAAAGGAATATTGCCATTTCTATGTTTGTTGTACTTGTTCCAGAGATTAACTGTTATTCATGTAGAGATTCAGTGTCAAAGTAAGGGGAAAAAAGCTATTCTTGATGATTTTTGAAGTAATTCTTGATAACTGAATGGACACAAGCTTATGGAATGTGTAGTAAGAACAGCAGTGACAGGTCCAGAGACAGGAAAGAATGCTAAATTTATAAGTTTTTGTCTAGAAAAAGGAAGGTTTCAGATATCATTTTGTTGGCTTGGTGCTTTGGAGTATATCAAAATGGACAAGGCCTTAAAATCAGAAATCCTAAATTCTAATTCCATCACTACTGCTGTTTCATTAGCTGTGACACTTTGACAGACTGATAAAGGCACTGAAAATTACTACATCTTCATTAACATCTGAAGAGACTGTAGTTTTGGCAGGAATTTTTTACTGTGAGTGATTAGTGATGCATCGGATGAGTCTTAATGCACCCCTAAAAATGGAGGATTCTCTAGTCTTACCTAAGAACAATGCTGTGAAGCTTACAATTTGTTTTAGTCTTGTGTAATATTAACCAACAGAAGCTGCTAATGCAAAGTAATGCCTGTGGAATCTCATCTAGGAGAAGCTTTCAATGCAAAGTATTAAAACCTATAATGAGAGAACTAAAGACTGTTTCTCTCTAATATACTATGCTATCAAAAATGCTGTTCATTAGAGTCCTATTTCATAAATATTTTTGTGTAGGAAGTTTTGCAGAGACATAGAAGTACACTACATTGATTTCCAGTGCCATGGTGACTAATATCTTACAGTGTAGTATGCCTTTTAAACTTCAGACTATATATTACTGCTTCTTATACCATATTCTTGGGAGGAACCGATGCTTTGCATCTTGTAATGTAATTATCTTGAGACAAGGTGATCCTGTGGTTAAGATTATCCCCCCAAAAATCATCTTCTGACAAGATTATTGTAGAGATGACATTGATAAATAGCTAGAGATATGGAAGACTGACCTGGAAAATATAACAAGAGTGCAAACTAGACTGAGCATTTCGTTGAACCTTAACTCTTTAGGAAAGTATGGAGTATGTGAAATTGTTGGTATCCATAACAGGCTTCAGACTGACTTTCACATCAGAGTTGGTGGGGAAAAAAACATGAGCAATTTATTTGTAAATCTTAGAACTGGACATTTCTACTTTAATTGGTCAATCTAGCATTCATTATAGGATTTAGTTAAAGAAATGTCTCTGCTTTCACTGAAGTAGATTAAAAATATTGTATTCATTTGATGGCAAGTGTGGATACTACTTAGCTTAAAGTATGTAGTACATAGATGGAACTGGAAATAATGGATTGATTATTTTTGGCTAATAAAAAATAAATTTGGATGATGAAAAATCATCAGTTTTGGCTGCTATTCATCACAGACTTTTTCTAGTTGCCGAAACAATGTCATGCTTGGTGTTTTCTTTTAGAGGTGGGAAAAGATCAATGTCAACTTCCCTTTGTATGTTTGCTTACCAAATGCATTGATTCTTGATACTACGTGAAGGATACTAGCATGAGGATCCTAATACAGGATCCTCATATGGTGAGTAAAGAGAAAAGGATTTAACTGTTTCCAAGGGAAAAAAAATATGAGAACATACTGGTTTATTGTCAGTTCTTGAAGCCTCTGCAAGGTTGAAGTAAATAGTTATTGCTGCCAAAAAGCTGTAAGCTTTAGATGAAAGTTAATGTGTTGGAGAGTGTCCAAGTATGAAATGATCAAAGGGACATAGGTCTGGAGGTTTAAACTATGCTGATAAGTCGAAGATTAAAATGTTACAAAGCCAAACTTTGAGCTGACCTTAAATACTCACAGACAACACCTGTGTTGTTGACCTACAGCTTTTGCACAGGGAAGAGCACAATGCTTTCAATAATTCTGTTTACAGTTCTTAGTCTGCCATCCTTCATTTTTTTATTATATTCCTCATTTAAATGAAAAAAAAATTAAGTAATCTGTAGATATTCAATATTTCTTGATCACTCAGCCTTCTCTGAAAAAGACTCAGTAAAATTATCACAATACGAATGTATTCCCCTTTTGCTCCAGGATGAGCTTGTGTCTCTGCATTAATTTCTTTTCTTCTATTCCACAGATAATTAATAGAAGATACTGGGAAGTACTTAACTTTACTTCAACCTATTTGAAGTTTATTACCCCTGTGACTCATACATCACAACCACAAAAAATGGATAAATTGTAAAATCTACAATACTAAATCTTCACTTCAAGGACTACTACTCCCAAATCTCCTAGCAGTACATTTTTAGACTGCCCTTTCTAATAACTTAGTTTCCCACTGAGTAAAAAGCTTTTAGTATGTTGAAAATGGAGCAGTGTTATTCTTAGCTACTTGATTCTCAAACTTCTAGTTCTGCTATTGGTTCAAGTGGCAGATCCTTCATATACTCATTCTCCAAACCATTTTTATGACATTAATATAAAACATTGCTTTGAGACATGTGGTAATTTCATCAAGTTGTCGTTTGATTGATGTGATTAAAATATATTTGACTACATCTAAATTCCTATATATCTTAAACATTGAACAAGACGTTTTGAAAATGGCATGGATTTCAGAAGGCTCAAACACTTTACTACTTCTGTAAGTTTAATAACGTATGGTAATACTTTCTGGCATTGTAGGAGTGTTTGTAAAACCCACATGCAATTTACTTGTTTGAGTTTGAAAATGAAATAACATGGCATTTTCCATAAGGTTTAAAGATAGTTAACTGTCAGAAATTACTGACTAGTTAGAAATAAAACTGAATTTTAAAATTCAAAACAAAGTATGAAGAGAAATTTGAAATGTTTTGGATTTCTTAATTTGTTCATAGCACAAGATAAGGAAATCATTAAACATGAGAGACCAAAGAGAGTTTTAGCAATGGCTAAGAAATTAAATTCCAAAGGAGACAGAAGATTAACCTCTATATAGCACACTCTTCATCGGGTCATAGATTTTAAGGCCTGAAGAGATGATGGTGATCATTAGTTCAATCTGAAATCAGTGATTCCTACATGACATTTGCAAATTCCCCAGTTTGGTGGGGAAAGATGCTAGAAAGATGCCTAAACCTGATTTCCAAATGAAATGCTTGGACATTCTAAGTAGATACTCAACAGAACATAGAGAATATATGTGAGATCTATGATAGGAAATACCTAACTTTACAACCCAATTTTATTAATGCTTATTTTAATGTTAGTAATGTGCATAGGCACATAGCTAGTCCCTGCAAATACATATCATGTGAGCAAATGACCCAAATATATTGTGTATATTCAAATTCGATGGTATTTCTTACTCCATAATGCATTCACCTCAGACTACACTTATATACTCAATATATTGCTAAAAGTTTGTTTTAAACAATTACGGAAAGGCTTCTCAGCAACATCTCCACCTGCATTAGTTTCATTTCAAGGAAATTTGTGAAATGATAAGTAGAAGCTTCATCAAATGATGGGGAAATGAATCAGCAACTCATTCATCTGATATCTTTCAAAGGCTTTTTTGAGTATAGGATGTAAATGACAGTAACTTCTGATCATCTTTGAGTTACACAGTTTCTTTCACAAGGTCAGTTTTTGAAAGGTATCAGATAACATACATACAGTATCCTATTATAAAGTGAACAAGCATTTAGAGCTAATGGCCCTTGTGGCTAGCTCACTATTGACAAAATAACTGGTGAACAAATGTGGCATCACTATGAAATGAAAAAAAATATTCTTTTAACAATGTTTTCCCACTACTTTTTCACATTTTTCTCTATAACATTTACATTTACATCACTTTTATCCAAAGTGATTTATTCCTTTGAGGTAAAGAGTGAGATCAAAAACATGGTATTGTGCAAAATCCACAAGTTCCTTCTGGACTCTGTTACATTTATTCTAGATATGCATTTACAGTCTTTCTCCTACGCAGTAATTTCCCATTCTGTAAAATGGGAAATCCCTTAAGAAACTTTGCATTTGGAAGCTTAAAAACGTCTTTTTCACTGTGTGAAGATTCTTAAGGGAATTAAAAAGAAGAGGGTAGTGGCAACAGAAGATACTGAAAAGAGGTCTAGTGTTTTGAGTCACTTTATATTATTTTAAACCATGTTTTACAGTATATGCAGAATTCAGGTTGAGAGGTCTTCCACTGAACCTCCCTCTGTTCTCAATAATGCACAACTTACTAGAAAGTTACAGGGTGATGGTTCTTTTGAGTTTAAATTAACCCAAAGCCAAGTTTCTTTAAAGCAAATAATTAAAGAATAAAAGGGGAATGTTTCTGCACAAAATTAGTTAATAATTTGCCTGTAATATTTTTACTGAGAAAATGAACTGTATTCTTCTTACCCTCCTTTTGTTCCATTACAATTACCTTTCCAATTCTGTTGTATCTTAAAAGAGCTTGCCAGTAAAACAGCAAACAAGGCATGACTGTTGTCCCAAAGGAACATAAGTTTTTGAAAACAGTTTATGTCAAGATCTTACTTTTATAAATGTTGAGCCCTACCTTGCTTCACCTAGTACTTTTGAGTGGTTTTATTCATGGATCAAAGTACTGCTCAAGATGAACAAATGTCCAGGGACTGTTTATATAAAGATCAAAGATAAAGCTAAGCAGGGCAAACTTATCAAGTGTAATTGCACCAGGGTCCACAGCTTACTAAGGCCCAGGAGGCAGATTCAGAAGATCAGGAAAGGCAGCCTCAGCGCTAGTTGTCTGTGTTGCATTGCTTGCACTAACACCAATGCCAGCTATGCTATACCATTACATATAAACCCAAGTGAAAGCAAGAATCTCAGCAGTATTTCTCTCCTTTGATGCCAGCCTGCAAAGTTGTTTACACCATTTCCAGTATGCTCATATTATATACTGTAAACAGAGTCTTCCAAGTATTTTTTTAAATTAGTCTCTTTCTATACATGCAGCAGTTCCTTTATCCAAAAGGCCTTTCCTTTGACTGTTTTTTGTATTTTCCCTTTGCTAAATTATTGCCAGTCTTCCTCTGCTGGGGTTTATTTTTGACAAAGTGGAATTTCCCCGTGAGTTAAAGATGTGACTGAGGTCAGGCTGTCAGGCCTGTACTTCCCTGGATCCTCCTTCCTGCCCTTCTTGTAGATGGGTGTCAGATTTTCTAACCTCCAGTCAACTGAGACCTCCCTGTTTAGCCAGGACTGGTGATAAATGATGGATAGTGACTCACTGAGCACTTACACCAGCTCCCTCAGTACCCTTGGGTGGATCCTATCGAGCCCCATAGACTTGTGTGTGTCTAAGTGGTGTAGCAGGTCGCTGACCATTTCCCCTTGGATTATGGAGGCTTTGTTCTGTTCCTCATCTCTGTCTTCCAGCTCAAGGGGCTGGGTACCCTGAGAACAACTGGTTTTACTGTTAATGACTGAGGCGAAGAAGGCATTAAGTACCTCAGCCTTTTCCTCATCCTTTGTCACTATTTTACCCCCTGCATGCAATAAAGGATGGAGATTATCCTTAGCCCTCCTTTTGTTGCTAATGTATTGATGGAAACATTTTCTAATGTTTACAACAGTGCCAGATTAAATTGTGGTTGGGCTTTGGCTCTTCTACTTTTCTCCCTGCATAACCTCATTACATCCTTGTAGTCTTCCTGAATTGCCTGCCCCTTCTTCCAAAGGTCATAAACTCTTCTCTTTTTATTTTTCTGAGTTCCAACCAAAGCTCGCTGTTCAGCAGGCTGGTCTTCTTTCCCACTGGCTCATCTCTTAGCTCATGAGGACAACCTGCTCCTGTGCCTTTAAGACTTCCTTCTTGAAGCACATCCAGCCCACTTGGACTCCTTTGCCCTTCAGGACTGGTGAAACATGTGCACAGTCTTTTTAATCAGAAATAACATACTGCTAGTTTTTTTCCCCAAGGTTTGTTTTTTATTTTATTTTGTTAAATTGGAATGTTTTCATACAGGAAGCAATATTTCAAAGGAAATAAAATCCCTATTTTTGCCCACACCTGATTATTTTTTATTGTCAGCCATTCTCTGATGTCAGCGTTTTTTAAGCAGTTTTCCACTTTAAAAGTCATCTCCAGTAGACAGATAATCTGTCTAAAAAGAAATCACTTTTGTCAATCACAGAGTTTAAAAAAAATAATATCTTCCTTGTGTGACACTGTTCTCTTACTAAGAGTTGAAAATATAAATTTGGGTGGGAAAAGAGAATCTTTCCCTGAAGTTAAAGGAAAACGAATATTTCCAATAGTTAAAGCTGGTACTGGATTCTTCTCACAGTGCTGTTTCAGCCGGCTGTGGAAACAAGGTACAGGGTCAACAAGATCATTCTACCTCTAGACTTTCCAAGGGAAAAAATAGTTCTTGTGTTTCCATTCCTGATGAAATGGCAGCATGGTGATGAGACATTCGGAAGTTTTATAATTCAATCTGGGAACCAGAGAAATGAGAAAACAAATAGAAACCAAAAAGGGTTCACTCTTTTTTTTTTCCTTAAAAAAAAATCCTAAAAAATAAAATAAAATAAAATATTTGCTTTTCATTTGTTCTTTTCCACGTCAAACTGTTACTCTAAGTTAATTTATGGACCTAAAAGGCAGCAGAATTGTTATTATTAAAAATTTAAAAACCCACACCCAAGAACCTATGATTTATTATTCTGTGTGAACATGTCATTCTATTGAAAAGAAGATATAAACCAATGAAACAATATAAATAACATTCTGGAAATGGAATGTTTTGTAAATAAAGCATAGGGATATTTCCTATCTTTACCATCCTTTACAAAAGGAGATAAGTATGTATTTGAGAGCAGGTCATGCATTATGGGAAGTGACCAAAAATCTCTTCTTATCCCAGAGAGAGCTTTAAGGCAAGTAAAGGGAACATGTAGAAATGTCTGAGATAGACACCTATTCTTGTAGTTCTAGCTGATCTTTAAACTAATTTGAATACATTCAAGCTTGAATTCATAGTCTCAGAAACTGAAATCAATTTAACTTGAGTTCATTTGACAGCTAAGAAAGGAAGTCTGACTAGAGAAGGATGTGTAGCACATGTAGAAGTTAATTCTGTATTTAAAATCAGTTACTGCCATACACTGTACTTGCTAGCTTAACAAAGGTAAAGACAAATAGCCTAAAGGTGAACTAAGGTTAATACCTTTATAGCATACATAGCCCAGCAATTTTAATAAACATAATGTTGTTAAATAGATTTTACACCGTGCAAAACTTGTTTGAATATTCAAGCTTTGTCCTGTTCCGCTTGAAGATAAAACCTAGGTCTGTTTAAAGAGTTAATTAGAAATACAATAAAAAGTACATAGATAATTTAGAGTTAAGGATTATCCTAGGAAACACAGAAGACCCAGATTCAACACATTGCTATTCCCTATTATGAGCAAAAATTTACATCCTTGTCCATATCGTTATTCACTGTCCTGGGGTTTTCTCCTAACATTTCAATCTGTAATGGCATCTTTTGGCTCAAGTAAGTTGAGATGTAAAGGAAAAAGGAAGACAAGCAAAAAACACCCCCAAGCTTTATCTGAGGATATTCCCAGCTAACTCTACCATGACAGTCAACGTGTAACTTTAATGGTCCCTCTTATCATTACAAACAAGGAACATCAAACATAGCACAAGTTTCAAGTCTTAAAATGCTTTGCAGCTGAAGACCCCATTTGGTAAAAAAGAAAAAGGAACGTAATAGAAATCAGAGCAGTATTAATGAAGCACTTCCTTTCCTCCTTCAGCTGTGGTGGAGGAGTCAGTTAAAAAAGGTGTTAGAAAAGATTGTGCCTAGTCAGAACAGCAATGGTGGGTGGTTATAGGTTGTGACTTTGCAGTATTGAATCTGTGATAAAAGAATGTTAAGTAGAAAAAGTACATATGGAGACATTAGAAGAGAATTTAAGGAAGCAGTGAAGGACAGACAGGGACATGTCATGCTAGACTATACTATTTAACTCTCTTTGTGGCAGGAGATGGGTGTGAGTTTCCTGGTTTTCTGTCTTCAGTATAATATGAAGTGATGGCCCTGGAGGCAAAAAAACTAAGAACTAATCAACTCCAGAATAGGGAGAAGCCTAAAGCTGGGTATAAGCTTTTAGGGAGCGACTTGGAGTTTTCTGTTAGCCTGAGAGCAGTGAGCCTTTCTGTCAGACAGAAGAGGTCATGGGTGAGAAAGTCGCAGCTAGATCAGACCTGATTATAAGGGGTATGATAGAAACTGAAATTCTTCTGACATATAGACTCTTCTTAAAGGAAAACCAGACTTCCAAACCAACAACTGGCAAAACCCTAATTTGTGCAGTTTTTTTTATTGCCAAGTATTCTTTTAATCATCTCTGTGTACAAAGGGAGGACAGCAGCTCCTTACCACAAGTTGTAAATGAAGCATGGTAGCTATATCTTCGTAAACATGACTTTTTTTACTATTACTTTTTTTAAACTGAAGATGTATGTATTGAATTAGTGGAATATATAGATATTCATATTCCGTGTTGCTATTCATTCACCAATCTCCCTGCAGGTGAAATTTACTTCTGTGCTTTCACTATAAAGCATAATTGCATTCTGTGCTCAGCTCTGGCTGAGTTTAAGAACAAACATGATTTGTTTGTAATCACAGATGCTTCTAAGATTGAATAGTGAATCAGTCCCTGAATTTTCAGGAATGTTTTAAGTGTGTATTTGTGTGTTACTGATAAAAAAATGTAGAAACAAAAAACCTCCAAAATTAAGTCTTAGTCCTTACTGCCACCAATGATCATATACTTTACATATACAATTAACAAAACAGTTGAAGATCCTGTATCTTTTTTTTTACCTCTTCTGATTCAGGTTGGCATCAAGAACTAGGTTTGATATACAAAATCCCTTGCCAATGCTGATTGTGTTTAGATTTGAATCTGCAATCCAGCACATTAAGTCAGTCCCTTAAACTTCATGATCCCCTTTGAAAACAACTTTAGTATGTACTTTTCCATATTCCTTGATTTCTTACTAGTAGTACAGGATGAAATGGTGCTGAGGATTCCTCTTTATAAAGCATGGGAGAGACAGTTCTTTTTAATGATTTAGTTCTTAATAATGTTTGAAATTCTGATGGTAAAAGGCTTCATATTTAAACTAAAAGTATATGATAAGTTAGAAAGTCAAGCATTCTCATTAGAACTCTGACCTATATATCATCTGGAATGAAGAGGTTAGCTAAACAAAGCAGCTGGACAACTGAATGTGAATGGGGGCCTCTTTCTTTATAGGTTTCAGATGTGTCTTGTGAACATCTCATTATAAATTGGAAATGTAGTAGATGGATTTAGAAATTGTAGGAAATTTTGGTGGGAAAAAAAGCCTGTGGAAAGAGAAAAATTTTATTTAAAGGAAAAGAAAAATTACTACTTTTGATAAGAAGATCATTACACACAGCTGGTCAGTGAGCCAACCAGGGGAGATGTCCCACTGGACCTGCTGTTTACAAACAAGAACTGGTGGATGATGTGGTGGTCTGGGGATGTCTTAGGCATAGTGATCATGAGATGTTAGAGTTTTTGAATCTCGAAGAAGGAGGGGGGTCAACAGAACCTCTACCTTGGACTTCCAAAGGGCTAACTGTGGCCTGTTTAAGAGCCTTGTTGACAGAGTCACTTGGGAGACAGTTCTGAATGAAAAAGCAGTCCAAGAAATCTGAATATTCTTCATGAAGGAAGTCTTAAAGGTCCAGGAGCACACTGTCCCCACGTGCTGAAAGATGACACCATTTCCCACAGCATTCTCCTGGAGAAAATGGCTGCTAATGGCTTGGATGGATGCACTCTGTGCTGGGTTATATCTGGCTGGACAGCTGAGCCCAAACAGTGGTGGTAAATGGGGTTACATTCAGCTGGCAGCCAGTCACAAGTGGTGTTCCCCAGGGGTCAGTACTGAGGCCACTCCTGTGTAATATGTTCTTCAATGATCTGGACAAGGAGACTGAGTGCACCCTCAGTAAGTCTGTAGATGACACCAAGTTGGGTGGAAGTGTTGTTCCACTTGAGAGTAATAGGGCTCTACAGAGGGATCTGGGCAGGCTGGACTGATGGGCCAAGGCCAGCTGTATGATGTTCAGCCAGGCTCAGTGCTGGGTCCTGCACTTGGGTCACAACAGCAGCACTACAGGCTTGGGGAAGAGTGGCTGGGAAGGTGCCTGGAGGAAAAAGACCTGGGAGTGCTGGTTGATGGCTGCTGAACGTGAGCCAGCAGTGTGCCCGGGTAGCTGAGAAGGCCAGCAGCATCCTGGCTTGTATTGGAAATGATGTGGCCGTCAGGACCAGGGCAGTGATTGTCCCCCTGAACTTGGCACTAGTGAGGCCACACCTGGAACACTGTGTTCGGGTTCGGGCCATTCACCACAAGAAAGACAATAAGGTGCTGGAGTGTGTCCAAAGAAGGCTGACGGAGCTGGGCAAGGGTGCAGAGAACAAGTCGTATGAGCAGCATCTGAGGGAACTGGAGTTGTTTGGCCTGGAGAAAAGGAGGCTCAGGGGAAACCTTCTTGCTCCATACAACTACCTGAAAAGAGGCTGTAACAAAGCGGGTGTCAGCCTCTTCTTCCAAGTAACAAGCAGTGGGCAAAGAGAAAATGTCCTCAGGTTGTGCCAGTCCAAGTAACAAGCAGTGGGCAAAGAGAAAATGTCCTCAGGTTGTGCCAGGGGAGCTTTAGATTGGATACCAGGGAAAATTTCTTCGTGGAAAGGGTGGTGAAGCCCTGGAACAGGATGCCCAGGAATGTGGTTCAGTCACCATCCCCAGAGGCATCTGAAACATGTGTAGATGTGCTGCTCTAGGGGCATGGTTTAGTGGTGGACTTGGCAATGCTAGATTAAGGGTTGGACTTGATGATCATAAACATCATTTCCAACAGAAATGATTCTGAGATTCTGTACCCAGATGGCACAGAAGTAAATGGTGATAGAAGTGCATATTAGGACAAATTTGCTTTATAGGCTCAATGTCAAGACAGAATAGCAACCCTTTTAGCTAATACATCTTAACAAAAAGCATCATTGTTGTTTTGGGAGCAACACCTTTCATTCCAGAGTAACTTTTGCTTTTACTTATCAATTATCATTAATGCAGATGAAAATATATTTAAGTATTTTCTAATTTTTTGTTCTTTGATTTTAAGATTTTTAATTAACTTAAATTTAATTTTTAATTAACATTAAGATTTTTAATATACTGGGGTTTATTTCAGACTGTATTCTTTTCAGTAATTCCTTAGCCATATTTAATTTTTCCCTATTATAGTATATTTGGTTTATTTTGCTTAAGCCCATCTCGAGCAATGATGATTCTGTTTAATGTATAAGGCTCACTCCTGTTTTATGTCACTGGAATTGTAAAAAGACATGGACTTTCTTGGTGCCACTCCATTTGACCAGTAGTTTTCTCAGTGGTGTCTGGCCAGACTACAAACTTGTGATGCTCTTTTGACAAGATCTTGATAGCATTAAAGAGGGTTCATTGAGTCTGAGAGACTGCAGTTAATAAACGATGTTGTTCCCCCAGTGCAGAGAATGTAAATTATAACAGAAGGAAATAAAAAAAAAAAAAATCTTCCTGATGTGTTTTAAAAGCATAAGACCTAAATGATGATGATGTAGTTTGGTCATATCGGAGGACCTTAGCATGATACTGTCTGAAGATGAAACACTGATCTTGTTGAAGTAGTGTAACAGCAGCACAGTAAAATTTCAAATACTGTAGTGCTGTGGTTTTGGATTATTGGAAGACAGTGGATTTGTATCGATATTTATGCAGCATTATCATTGAAGTATTTAACTGTCTGAACAAAGTATATATATGAGAATTCAGAGGTAATTCTCTAGAATTACTCTAGAAAGTAAATGTTTATCTGACTTTTGAATGCAGTCAGAAATCTTGTGCCTTCCCTAATATTTGCTGATTATGGCAGTTTTTTGTCTGTGCTTATGTTATCTCCTTATGATATTTTTGCTATGCAGATTCTCCACATGAAATCACAGTACTGTGATGGCATATATACTGCATTAATAGCTAACAAATTAGTAAATAACAGGGAGAGGTTTTGCTGTTGAAACATACTTTTTCAGTGTCATTTCTGAAGGAAATAAAAACAATCTCCCAGTTCTGCAGTACTTTTAGGTACTAGCAAAGTCAATGTGAGCGGAATGTATGCACTATGTAACAGAAAGTGTTTTGCTGTATGCTAACTATTTTAACTTGCTTTATAGCCCTGTTTCCTTCTCCTGAAGTTTAAGCCCAGCTACCATTTTCAATTTAGCTTCATGTGCACTCTAGCAATGCAAACTCTTGTTTTGTATTTCATAAAAGTAGATCAGGGAATGCAATACTGTTCCTTTGGCAACAATTAAGAGAAAATGAAAAAAACCAGCGTTTATATCCAGTGAAGTTGGCTACACCAAAAGTGACAGATCGGTTGTAACATAGGCCTCCAGCTTATAAACACATAGGCAGGTAAGACATTTAACATATCTGAGTAGTCCCTATGAACTAAATCAGATTATTCACTTGTGCAAGATTGCTCACTGCCTAAATGTCTGCAGGATCAGGGCCTTAGGTTGCAAACATAAACACCAAAGTAATTTCCCTCTTGCTGTGCTGTTTAGCCCTGTTCTCCCATTCATTGCAATTGAAGTAGTGAATGGGCCGTTTTCAACTCCTGTGTTCTATTATCAAAGGCTATAGTGGGAGTATAGGGGTACATAAACACATTTTTTAATTATAAAACATAGTAGTAGAAAACACTTCTATAGGAAATAAAATCATAGTGTTAAAAAACAATATTGAAAATCACCATGCAAAGATGAACAGGAGACTATGGGCATCAGTGAAGTCCTGGTCATTAAATTCCTGCACAATTTCAAATGACAGGATTTTTATAGAGATGGTATTATTTAGTCTAGGATCATATTTAACTTTGTTGGCAAAAACAAAAGACTTTGTGTTTTTTGAACACAAAGACTTCTGTTAAATTAATGAAAGAAAAGGAAATAGCTTTGCAAGCCAAATGAAATCCATATCTTTGTTAGCATCTCCTTGATAACTTTGTAATATCAACTGGGTTTTCAGCTGTTAGGAGCTGATTGATAGTGCTTGTTAAGTTAGTTATCTTTCTGATACATCTTTTGACATTCTAAATATCATCTTGATAAGACTTGCTGGGCAATTGAATTCTGTATCTTAGAGACATTCATAGTAGTATCTTAGAAATAGAAATGACCATGCGTTAATTTTAAATTTTTTAGCTTTCATTTTTTTTTAAACCTAGGATCTCAAAGGCTGCTCAGATAGATCTTCTAGCACATATAGTCATTCTGCCATGAATGTTTAAAGCAAGGTCTTCATTATAATGAAGATGTCATCTCAGAAATGACATAAAGTTTATCACTGTAATTTCATCCTCCATTTTCTTTGTATACTAATCAGTAACTAATCTTATATTGGCCTTGGAAAATAAGATACTAAAAATAGATAACATCTCCTTAGGACTATGTATTCTATAATTCTTTCAGGCTTAGTTATTTTTGAAGTTGCATGCCTATAGATCTTTATTTCTATTTGAAGGCTCTTTGACTCTTTTTCTTATTAGAGTGAAATATGCAAAAAAAAGAGATTATTTCATATTCTCACAAATACGGGCCTTTTTTGAAAGGAATGCTAGGTTTATTAATTCATGTCAGTCAGTTCTCCACTGACTAAAATGGCTTTTAACAAATGCATACTTTTCTTAAATACACCCATCTTTTAACACTATAGTGTAAAAAAGCCTGTCTTTCTATAGGCAAGTTATTGAAGCTCATGAAGTAATCCTTCAGTAAGCTCATATTCAGAAAGAGTACTCGGCTGAAACGGTGTACAGAGTGGTACAGAAGGCTGTTACTCTTCAGAGTTAAATGTATGGCTGCATCCTCACTGTGCATCTCTGTTACAGAGATGAAATATTGTGCTGAAATCTGAACGCAGCAAAACCTAAAGATGTGTCTGCAGGGTAGGAAGGCACTTGCGTCCATCCTGACCGTCTGCATGGACCCAGATTTGTGTCTGACCATGTGGGTGCTAGAACAGTTACTGTGTAATCCAGTCTGTTATCGTGGCATCCTCCTGCAGGTGACAAGCCACCTTTGTGGCTCTCTGAAAGAGCCCAGACTTCAGCTGCCACAACAACAGATGGGAATGCAGACAAAGGGCCTTGACAGTGCTTTGAACAGCGTGGACACCAGCAGCTGAGTTAAAAGCCTTCTGTTGGCAGAAATAAGGAGATGCCATTCTAAGTCAGGGAGCTGCGCACAGGGTTACAAAGATGCAGTATGGGGTTCTAGGTGCACTGGGAGAAGAGAGCATGGAGTGTTGCTCAAGGAGATTCATCATGCAAAATGGATGCTTAAATGGAAGTGTAACTGATACCTTTGTAAAATATTAAAATCTGAAGAAGCTAAAATCTTATAAACTGCATGGTTTCCCAAAGTACAATAACCATGGTAAGATTATATTATTATTATTATTATTATTATTATTATTAATCGACTACAACAACAACGAGTACAACAACAGTTATAATGAAAAGGAAGGAGAAGGGGAGAGGAATGGAATCCAAAGGGAAGGGTGAAAAGAAAACAAGTGATGCACAATGATATTGCTCACCACCCACTGACCAATGCCCAGCCAGTCCCCAAGCAATGATCCGGAGGCCCCAGCCAACACCTCCCTCCCACCCTCCCAGTTTATATACCAGGCATGACATCCCATGGTATGGAATACCTCTTCAGTCAGTTCATGTCAGCTGTACTGGCTGTGTCCCCTCCCAATTCCTTGTGCATCTCCAGCCCTCCCACTGGCAGGGCCTGAGAAACTGAAAAGTCCTTGACTATAAACATTACCTAGCAACCACTAAAAACATCAATGTGTTATCAACATTGCTCTCACCAAATACAAAACACAGCACTGCACAAAGTACTAAGAAGAAAATTAACTCTATCCCAGCCGAAATCAGGGTAGGATCACATAGTATTTATCCATAACAGTGACACTTCCAGTCTTTCCCTAGATAATTCATTTTTCCATTACTGAAAATGGTTATTCTGACTGGAAGAATAACCACAGAAAGCTTTTTTAAGAAGCTCAAAAATATGAAATGAACAAGCTACACTTTAATAGAATTGAATCACTTCAAAGTATACATCCAAAGCCTGCTGGCAAATTTCTCAGGTGGCTGACTACACACAGAAAAAAAACCACATTTGTGGAGGTGTGATTTAGCAGGCCACTCCTCTGTACTGACTGATGTTTGTGTATTTGTCACTTCAAAGGTGATGAATTAGAAATATCAAGCATCATTAAAATCAATGGGAGTTTGCTCTTGACCTTACTAAGGCCAGAATTTTACCCATTATCACTGATCTTTTTGTTCTTCTATTTTGTCACTTTGGTCTGCAGCTGTGAAACTTTTGCTAACTTATGTTGTATCTCCTATGTAGAATTGTAATCAGTACAGGATTGGCTTCCAGGGGAGCTATTCTGTACTCACCATATTATTATCAGGCTAAATTGCCCTTAATACGCTGACTTTACACTACTTTGAGAAGTCCTGTCACTAAGCATTTTTTCCCAGTATAGCAAAAGTAGATGACAAGATAATGATGATAATAATAAAACATAACTTTGATATGTGCATATATGTTGTCATCTGCAGATTTGACAGGGTCTCTACATGATAAGATCAGTAGAAGCATTAAACAGGGGGATGTCTAAATGCACCATGTGTTTTACAGCAGCAAGAAACCTGTGGACAAGTAGCTATTTTCATAGAACTGACTACAAATAAGCCTAGGGCACCCAAAACATAAATGGATGATTTATTTTTTAAAAAATCCTCTTCTATTACTCTGAATGAAATCAAGCTTTCTCTGGGAAGATCTTGGTTCTGCAGGGAAACCAGCCAAACCAAACCAAACCAATCACAAACTCTAGTTTCATTTCAGTGCAAGTGGCTTAATAGCTAAAAAATAAAACTCCAAAACTCTTGTCTCTTTTAGGACACAAAATCCATTTCCTGAACAGGTCTATCCCCCAAAAAAGGATTTTCTTTTAGTTGTTTTTTCTGGTCTCTCCAAAGCCACATCCACTTGTAGTTTGGCTTTTGACTGGGAGGAAGGCCACGAATACACCACATTGGAGGCTGAAAACATGACACAGCAATTTTTTAATGGAGAGTATATTTTCATTGTGTGCAAGAAAATCACTGATTATGTGCAGTGATAAAGATGTAGGGTCTGTAGGGTCTTTTAAGTCTTTCTGTGTAGTGCTAAGTTCTTATTTCAGCAGGAACTGTAGTAGCTCAAACTCTTGCCATATTAGCTCCTTAGTGAACCAATGCAATAAAATGTGAAATGGAAAATGAGAAAAGTAATTAATATTACCAATGGCATTTGTTTAAATATTGCTTTTCAAAAGCACTTTAATTACAATATGCTTTTCATGTTGGTTGAGTTCATTTATATAGGGAATACAATAATTAATTATCATAATTAAGACACCTGAATTCAGCCTGACTGGCATTCCTTCCACCCCAAGTTGT
The DNA here is from genome assembly GCF_023638135.1 of Falco biarmicus. NCBI lineage: Eukaryota > Metazoa > Chordata > Aves > Falconiformes > Falconidae > Falco > Falco biarmicus. The sequence goes on from NC_079302.1 coordinate 8,603,919, forward strand.
ATCATTGTTTTATCTCTGACAGTTAGGTTTTCAATCAGATGTTATCTACTTTTTCCTAATCATTAAGAAATGCTTTACTAATTAGCACATGAAATTCATCCTACATCAGACTGAATTGAATCAAGGTCTATTATCTTGAACAGTAAGACACTTCAGAATTCACAGTAATAGGGCATGAATATGTGATACAGTTCATACACATTTCATGAACCTCCACGTTACCGTTATTTTTTCAAGACTCTGCAATTAGTTATGCCATTTTCAGGTCACTTAATTCTCTTTTACTGTTTAGCAATCTGTTAGATTACAATGCTCTAAAATCATGAGTTAACTCTTCCTTTACATTTTTTGCTGAGATATTCCTCAGTTCTCAAATAAGATTAATTTCTAAAATGTTCTGTTGTGTCCTAAGAAACAAGCTGCCACGTACAAAACTCCTTCCTTGAATATTGTTTCCTGGAAAAAGAGGACATATTTTCAACTGTTATGCCAGTTCTAATTTTAATTCCTAACCATGAATACTGAGTAACCACATGTAAAACAGACGTTCTTGTCCTATCCCCAGGACATACTGCAACCACGCTGAAAAATTTACCATGCTCCTTGACTGATCTTTCACTGAAAATACGGTCATCATGGAATAGGCCTAACTAGCTTAGGACCAATCTAAACCTGATTAGAAGACTTTTATGCTGTTTCTAGTAAACTGTCTGACATGCAAGGGAGGGCATGCCCTTGCCCTTCTCTGTTCTCCAAGGCACAGTTCTGTAGTTGTGAGCGGTTTTAGTTTGCCTTGATTAAGTAAGGGAAAGGGTGTTGAGTTTTATACGTACTTACTACAAAACTGCCAGAACAGATGGAGTTGTATGTTATGAAGGCGAGGCTCCATTACTGCACAGAGAGATTAGAATCATTCTGTACAATATTAAGACTTCTCATTTACATAATAAACCTTACAGGGTTACAGTCTTTATATTCATATATTTGGTACAAATTTCAGACAGAATCTCTTGTATGTGAATTTATTTTAAATACATGAATTTGTGTCAGCACGCAAACACCTACTCTTTAATGGTTTAAAAAAGTGCAAATTTCTCATTTAGGTGAAAGAAAAACATAGAAACTTTTTGATCGCTAAAAAGTAGAATGATGTCTTAAAAATACTGAATACTTAAGACATTCTTGTAACTCCTTATTTGTGTACACAAACCGTAACAGCAAGTGGAAAGCCTGCTCTTGGCTGGAATTCCTGTGCCAAAGCACAATGGATTTAGGAGCTGATTTCCATCCCAACAGACCATTACTGGGTTGTTATAGTATCTAAATAAATCTTCCACAATCTTGTTGCACTGTGAATGTTGCATGATTGTGGATGGTGACAACTTGTTGAGGTGGAATTGCTAGAGTGGCTTTTATCCCTGATATATCTTTGATAATCATATCCAGTACTATGTATTTTACCATAGAAAGTCTGAGAGTTTCCTACCTGTGCCGAAGGAGTGGTGCTTACTGTTGGGAAGTAAACAATGGCAGTGTAGCATTGGAATAGGACCTTCTTACCCCTTCAGTACCTATTTTAAGAGATAAGGGTAAGAATAACATCTCCACATTATTCAGGGTTTCCCAGTACCGAGCCATGAATGCCTCTCAAACCACATACCAAGATCTGAACTGTAGTTTCTATGACAGCAGTGCACTTTTGTGGTGTGCATCTTAAAGAGTGTTCATCCCTACTTCATATCATATCAGTTATCTTAAAGTGATGTTAACTTTTTTTTAAGCAATGTATTTCTGACTCATAGGAGCAACTGAAGAAAAAATCCCTTTTTCTTTGTAATTGTACTGCAGGTTTATGAATGAAAGGGCTTGAATTTGCAGTCTCTTGAGTTAAACAGGAAGTAGCTGGTAGCGGAACACTTCCCCAAGGGGACTCATAGCTTTAGAAGCCATTTCCCAGCTTGCTGCCTTAGAGTCTGAATTTCTTGACCTTCAGGATAAGCTGTAATAGATTTCTGTTTCCCAGGACAGAACTTTCAAGCTTTGGTGCCTCAAGAATCCAGTTAACAATGTTCTTATTTAAAAGTTGAAAAGTGGCCAAAGATTTAAGTTGACTCTTTACAACACCAGTATCTTCAAAATAATTCCATGAAATGCTCAGAATATCACAGAGCTTCTGAGATTGCCAAAATACAGTTTGTACCAGCACTAGTTACATCTTTGAAAATGTTAATCTTTTAAGTTCAGTGAAATGGCACTTAGGTCTTAGCAGCCCGTGTAGGACCGGGCCCATGAAGATGAGTTTGCAGAATGATTTCCCTAGCTTTGGTCCTTTAAATTCAGATAAAGAGTTACTGTAGTAGCTTAGAATTTATTCTTTTGGGGTTTCCTTCTGTAATAAATAGTAGTTCATGTGGTATTTCTATATTAAATATTCTGTTAGAAGTGTCAGCTATCGAGGTAAGAAATTACTTCTTCCCTGTTTTTCCTTTTAAACAGAGAGTTGGTGTACCAGCTTGTATGAAGCTCCTCATACTCAATGAGGAGCAGGAAAAAAAAATCTCAATCAAAATAGCCATACTGCTGAAAATGAATGATTACTCTCAGGGGACGAATGTAGCAGGGGGGAAGAGCTGCATCATACATTTCAATAGAAAATAATGTTTGTATGGGAACAGGGGAGTAGCATATGATTTCCTTCCACATCCACACTGAGCAAGAATATTTTTTGTAGTTCATAATTTCTCTTTAACTGGTATGTTCAGTTACTGTTCATCTCCCTGAGGATTTTTTCTTAGTAATGAAGGAGACTTCACCTGAAAATGGAGTAGCCTGAAATTCGACGAGTTGGAAAAATACATTTTTATCTGAATGAAACAGTGTAGTATTAAAGAAAAGAGCGGGGGGAGGAAAGTAAACATGTATTTCAATAGTCTCAAAAGGTTACTATGCCATTTATGAAAAACAGTGTAATTATGATGCATAATTAATTAGTTAATTACAGAGGTATTTATAATTCTCATATGGGGAATCATATCTTAAATAGTCCATTAATATATTTTTACCCATACAGTCTGAAAGCAAGTAAATAATGTTATTTCAGTTCACGATCAAGTATACTATGACAGAAAGCCAAGGTGATGCACTGCAACTAGGAACGAGGAGAACTGGCTTTCAGAGAAGCTAGATGCGTACCTTTGGGCCTGAAGGCTAAGGGTCCTAGAAGTCAAAGATAAAGTTTATAGTTGGATCTAACGCATGTATGAAGTTGAGGCACAAAAACAGTTTTCAGCCAGCTACACTATGACTCACGAGGACTTTCACACAAAGTGTGTATGGCACTGATTTCAGCAATTTAGTGAACATAAAGTCACTCCCAGGAGCATCACTGGTTCCAGTGTTAACCCAGCAATAAAAATGTTACTAGAGTTTATGATATTTCTAAAAAAGGAATTGTTTCTATGGTAGTGTGTGCTATTCCCTTTCCCATGATCTGCCGCTGCAAATTCCTGTTGTCTGTTATTTGTATTTAACCTTTTGCTTTCTATGACTGGCCTGCCTCCTAGCTCTCACCAAAATTTTAGTTTTGCAGAAGATTATCTTATAAATGTGTGCATTTTGCCTTTAAAGCCGAATGCTAGAAACTAACATATTCCAAATGACAACCAAGCAGAAAAATGTCTTCCAAAATGCTACAGGTTCCCACAGTGGACGGGAGATGGAAATGCATTGTGCAATACATAGCACAGGCAGTGTGCCTGACAATGAAGAATGATAGCATCTGGCTCCTGAGCTGCAATACTGTGATCAAAATTGGCATTTTTCCAAGCCAAAACTTTCTGTGTGAGGAGAAAGTATCCTTCTTCGTGTAATCTCTACTGCATAACAACAGCTCTACCTTGGCAGCACCAAGAACTGGTAACATATAACAAATAGCTTCATGGGGACTTGCTAAGTTAGAAAGTGAGAGGGAAGGCAGAGTAAGCACACTATCATTTTCCTTTAGCATTCTTTTATTTCACTTCTTCCCAGGGGCATATACAGCCCCAGTTTTGGTTCAGGGGATGAACACACCCCATCGTGTCACATCGTGTTTCCTCATCTCATGGCTGTAGGCAGGGAGAGCTGTGCACTGTCTGGGGGCCTGTATCTGCCACACATAGACAGGAAAACAGAGGACTTGTAGCACTGGAATGGTTACATGTGAAATTCTTATCACAGCAAAGGGAGTGGGAATTGAAAGTAAACTGCTGGGCTGACACTCTACTGAATCTGCACTGTGACTTCAACCCATCTGCAGGGAGCAACTTGGACAGGAGCTGACCTTGAATAGCAATCGCAGCTTGGCCTTTCTATAGGTAGCTTGTCTATGGTCAGTCATGACTACCATTTCACATTTATAACAATTCCCTCAAGACAGATGTTTCAGTCTGTGCTTATAACTCATTTCCTGTAGGACAGCTCTATCAAGAATGTCCCCGCTGTGATCCTTCCCAGAGAAGATGAAGAATCAAGCAGATGAATGGTGTCATCTACCTTCAGAGGTCTTAGTCAGAGCCGTGGTACTGCATTACTGCCACATTTCAGAATTTTGTTCTGCTCCCTGTTGCTCACCATCTCTTGGTAAATGCATGACTTCAGTGTCTTATGGGCTTTATGAGCTGAAATCCATTATAAGGGAAGGAAAATGCAGATAACCAGCAAAAGTGTTACCCAGAATGGCGTTGTCTATAAACACATAAATACTTGATGTAAGGCAAGAACTTGGAGGATAGATGACTAAAATTTCAAATATAACAGAGCTTAAATTGAGGTTATTTTGTTCTACAATCACAAGATGCTTATGTGTAAAAACAGACTTACAAGATGAAGAGATTGCAAAAGTAAGTTGCTTATGCCCCAACATTTCAGTGGTTCCTTTCTCGGCACTCTAGTTTCCACCCTCTTTTTACAAGCATACCAACTTCATTTTCTTTGTTTTGGTTTTGAAATAAGAAAATAGAAGAAAATAGTAAGAGTAGTTTTTATGTATTCCCCATCTCATATTTTTGTGGGGTTTTATTTCCCCCAGCAACCTCTCTCTCAAAATCTTTGCTAGCTGTGCTTATAAAGCAACTCCACACATTTTCCAATAGTATTTCCACTCTCCAGGATAATGGTTTTTGGACTCATATATTGTAATATTTAAAAGGAAGAAAACATCTAAGAATTCTTCTTATTTTTATCTTTTGATGTTCTGAATTGCCTTTTTTTCTGAAATCTGATGGGTTGCAAGACAAGTTTTTAAGTATTTACAACCATCTCTAATAAACCGCTTCATGGATATTTATGAGGTGCTGTTTTAGCAGGCTGTATTATAATATTAATCAAAGTCAAGGCTGCTGCTTGGAAACACTCCAAGAGTTAGATATTTGCTGAAATCTTTCCAGGTATCTTTATTTTCCCCATTCCTTTTGTTTTTTGTTGTTGTTAATTTCCAGTTAAGTTATTTATCAGATGATATTTGAATACGTATGAATACAGTTTTGACAGAAAGTCAGAGAATCCTAGAATTAATCTTTGTTTTAATGTTTATTCAACACTTTTATAGCTGTTTTCTGTTTATTTTTAAAGGAAAGGAGTGATATTAGCAGGAAAGGATACAAGGCACCCTGCTGTGCCACTAAAATGACATTGTACCAGTTTATTGCTTACAACTAGAAATGTCCTAGCATGTTCTGAAGATTTGTGTATGAAACCTTGATGTAATTTTCATATCTATCATTTAGAGGTCTAATGAATCCAGGAGTCCAACAAGGATGTTTTCAAGTACCTGGTTCAGGTGAAGGATTGTTATTTCTGGATACTCACCTTAAGACCCTTAACTCTTAGTTTTCAGGAGCACGTAAGTCAGGCTGTTGTGTCAGTGCAGTCAGGTAGTCAGTGTGTTGAATGATTCAAACCTCCAAGTGAACAAGACTTAGTGGATATTCTTCAGATTTAGTCCTTAACAATTTTCATAAGTTCACATAGGTAAGGGCGGGCCAACCAGCTACCGGGTACCCAAGAAATTGTATGTCCTCGATAATGTATGCATATATTTCTATGCTGAAGATATTACATCCTTCCTTTTGAGCATATTGACTTAAAAGTCACTCCGATGTGGTCAAACAGGATCAAGACCAGAAATTATTTCTAATATGTCTCACTTAGGGTCCAGTACTCAGGAAAAACATGCCTGCTATTTTATGAATCTCCACGAATTATTGCAGAATTGCTGGGAACAGGACTAAACCAATTCCTACTTCTCTGCCTTAATGTTAGAATTTGCCACAAAATAATTGTTGTTGTATACAACCACACATGAAAACTCTATAATAAAACCAATATCTGCAGATACTGTAGGAGAAAGACTAATGCCATATGAAATACTTGCACAAAATAGAATCAGAGGGCAATTCAAAGAATAAGAGTTCAATCATGAAATATAATCCATTTAAAAATATTTTTTCAACTGTAATAATCTGAGATATATAGCTGCCGCACGTGTCATTTGAAATCTACAATATCATTTTTACTGCCTTTCCCTTTACCATTATACTGCAGTCATTGTATTACATGAAGCTATAGGTAGAAGTAAAGTTTACTGAGGGTTACTGCTGATAATTTCCAAGTAAAACATTTCTTGTGTGTTTTATTGATATAGTCCACTTTGCTGTAACAAAGGTACTTTGCTACTCAAGTGTGAAATTTGCCAGATTTGTGTGGACGAGTGTAGATTCATAAAATACAGAGATTAAACCTCTGCACATCATGCTAGAACCATCTGCTTGGTCCATCCAATAAGCTGTAGCAGGTGATCTATCTGATCACACTGAGACTTCCTCTATTCTTACCACAATGTTTTTTGTGGAATCTAATACTGTAACATTTGGTCAATAGCTTTAGGGAATATCATGGCAAATGTATCTAAGAGGAGATGACAAAGTCAGAGAAATAATAAATGTTGACGTTCAAACAGTCTTACAACAGTGTTAGGAGTTGTCGTAGTCACTCTTCATCTCTTACGAAGCTTCACTAAGTTCTTCCATATTGAATTTAACTCTAAGGGCCCAGTTCTCCACTCAATTGTGCTAGTTTGATGCTGGTGTAATTCGACTGACTTTCACAGAAATACAACAGTTTAAGACTCTTGAAATAAGGTGGCCATCAGACCTCAAGTCATACAACAGTGCTCAATCCACTGTTATATTATCTGTTAAGCATTTTGGACAGCAGCATTACTTGGGAAGTGTTACTGTTCTTAGCAGGCTGATAACAGGTCATCAGTTCCTTCTGCAGCACCGTCCTACAGCTGAGAGCTATAGCAGAGTAAGTTGTTAAAAACCAGATACAAGGGAAGAGGAGGTCTCCAAAAGACCAGCTGCAGATGGTGGAAACCTCAGTAGAAGAAACATGTCTGTCTACCAAAATCTCAGAGTTTTTTTACTGATGTTGAAATCAGTATATTCTGAATAATGTTGTGAAATCAAGTCTGACTGAAGTCTGGAGTTGAGGAAGAGGTCATGGAAATTGCCTTCAAGAGACTGTGGAAGTTGCCTTTAAGAGAATGTGGAAGCAAGCAGAATATGTCTGAGGGCAGGAAGAAGGAATATGCAGGGACATATAATTTATATCAGCAGCCTGAGTTCCTAGCAGTGTGAGCTTTTGACCATTAGACTTACACACAGACTTCAGGTATAGACCTTGTGGTCGGTGATGCTCTATTTTGTGCATTAGATCATCTGTACTAGAATGGCATACTCTTTAGTCATTAGAGATGCAGTCAAAACAGTTGTGACATCTATTGCGCAGAAAGCCTCTGGACAATGTAGTTTTGTCTGGTCAAATCCACTTCTACATGTAAATCCTCACTTTTTTGGTACTGAAATCAGACAGGCATTCTTGTGTAGGTCTTCTGCACTAATAGGTTGAGTGAATAATTAAACTTTAATTTGCCTGTGCCTACATTTCCAACATTAAAGTTTGCAGAGAGTGCAAACGTGGTGTTGTCAGGAACATTATATGCAGAAATCTGCTCTGATTGACTGAGAGTGCACCAGCTTTGATGCATTCTTGCAATATTTTTCAGCAACAGAGGGAAAGAGAAGGATGCATTACATCAGTCAAATTAACATGGCAAAAAGGCAAATACATGAGAAATGTCAGTTTGTTCTGCAGATACAGTTCTTGCCCAAGTTAAAAGGAAGGAGTAAGGTGGGCCATTATACTCATTATTCATTTGCTGTACAAAGTAGGCAATTACTTACAATTCTGTTGCTTGAGAGAGTTTTGCTGTTTTCCTGTGCTGAACTGCTGCATATAATTCTAGTGGTACACAACTCTAACTGGTGAGCTGTAGACAGCAAGCACAGAAAAGGCTGTATGTCTGAATTAAAAGAGCAGCCAGTAAAATCTATGTATTTCATATCTTTAAATAATTCTGATTTGTAATTATGGAATCTAGTGTGTCAAAGTGCTTTGAAAATGGTTAGCACAGCTTTTACCAATCTGTGAAGCAACTACGCAGCATAGGTATGACTTGCTGTAATGTCATACCAGCTCTTGGAAATTTACCTCAGGTACACTTATACGGACAGCCTAGCAGGCAGTGCCAAAGAGGTGCACGGCCTGTGTTTGCATTTCCCAGATGCCTAGGAGATAAGGCAATGCTGAATGAACTAAGCCCTACTCCACTTTGAAAGCTCTGTGTAAACTGGAGAGGGAATCTTGAGTCCAAGCTACATGCATTCAAACTGCTTTCTCTACCTCCCAAGTGCAAATGATGGAGAGTATCTGGTTCCCTTCCTGGGGTTATCCAGATTGGTACTCACCTCTTTGCAACAGGGTGAGTGCTTCTGCAGTTTATGTCCCGTGTGGACCTGCCTGCAGGATGTAGCCTGGACATCACAAGAAATGGCTAGATTTTTAAGCAGAGGCATTGCCATCTCAGACCACCTCTCAATAATCGCAGCATGAAAAACTGTAAAAGCAGAATCCCAGTAAAGTACAGTTCAGGCAGTAGGGGGATGGTTCTTAACCTGCTTGCTCTTCTGACCCAGAAGGATGTTTAATGGAAGAGGGCTTTGGAGTGGATGTCCTGCTGAAGATGAGGGTGCTCATGCACTTCTCAAGCTAATTTCCCCTTTACTTTTGACTGAGGTGTTGGTAGCCAAAAGATTACGCAAAGGTCCATCACTGTGGAGAGCACATTCACCCTACCTTCAGAAGCTAGCTGCCATGGTCAATTCTCCCTAAAAGCCACTTGGAAATTCAGCCTTTTTGCTTAAACACACTGCAACAATATCAGCCTTTTGCACAGTTCATATATGCTGCTGATGCTAAAGGGGTGCATTTTATCCTTGATGAGTCTGTTAAAAACAAGTGCGTACTCCAGGAGTTTAAGATACCCTAATGGTCTGACTTAAAACCAGCAGAATTTAAGAAACATTAAAGGAGGATCTTCATCTTTAAAGTAGACCCATTGCGTCTCGGTATTGTAGATAAGCTTCAGTCAATGTACGAACAGGTAAAGTTTCACTCCAGTAAGAGCAATACAATTTGTAATGGTGGCAGCTAATAAGTGCGGGTGAGGGTAAAGGCATGCCTGCATTATTCATTTGCATTACATTTTGAATATAATGGTGGAAAATCCTGCAGATATATGCACCCTTCTGCTTTTCAATCCACATTATCTTACTGTTAGTGTGCTTAATTATATCCTTTCCACAAAATCCTCCATTTTAGTACTCCTTAGAAGTATATTCTACCACTTCTCCCTAAAATAAAATATCTCTCCACACCTCCAACTCCAGAGACCTGTGTTTATACTGAAAATGCAAATGAAAATATTTTTTCTTCTCAACGAGGACACCTCTTGACCCCAAGATTATGCAAAGTCTTGTCCTTATATGATGACAACTGTATTTTCTGCTTCTGAAAAAATTGACCCAAAGGACCTTTCCACACTTCAGTCAAAACAAACACTATAATTGAGTGATAGCTGTACATGAGGAGGTACAATTTAGAGGTGTATGATCTATTCATTCTGGTAAATTCTCACACTTTCCTGTATAGATTTTGTTAATGTTTCTGTCATACAGGGATAAAATAACGCAACAAGCTTTCATTTACACTACCTGAGGTCCCTTCCAACCTACATTATTCTAGGATTATATGACACTGTGTAGCTTTCATTTCATTTATTTGCATTGAGTTTGCTTTAACTGTTTGATAATGGGATCCTATTCAAATATATTGGTTTCGCCTGTTTTTACATGTATTTTGATTTGTACTGAAAGTACAAGTAATGTCAAAATTTCAGTTGAACACATTTGATTATGCATTTTCATAAAGCTGGTGATGTTCTATAATAAAGTCAAACAGCCACATTGATTTTCACTTGGCATCTAGACTAACTCTTAAGGAATATATGTAGTAATTGATTTGTATGGTAGAGTTGCTGCAGGGTTTATTTTCAAAATGAGATTTTGGGGCAGGCTATTTTTTGTTAATTAAATATATTTAAAAGGATTTATGTTATCTTCTTGTTTAGATCAAATTAATTTTCAATGACTTCTACTAGAATGTTAGGGGACCCTCTGCCATAAATAACACTTCTTGTAAGATTATACAGGAGTCTGATAAATTCTTATTTTTTGCGTTAATTCTCCCAAAATCAAATAGTATAGTTATCATTTGGGATCCTATTGTTTTAATGATATTTTAAGAAGACCAGCTGAACATGGTTTTCAGTTTTCTAGTTGAGGTCCTAAATTTTAGCTCTTTGTTAAGTAGTTAATTTCTGCTTTTACTACAATCTTTTGAACAAAAAGGACACCGATTTCACTGAGAAGTAGTTTTAATATAATCGCCCCTTCTCCTTATCATTGCTTGGTCATTGTCACTTACTACTTCTGGCCCCTTCTGCAGTCCAAGCGGAGAGCCATGGGTAACCTCCCATTGCTGGAGCTGCATGTGTCTGATGTAGTTCATTGGTGTTATGACCAGCTGTATCTACCATGTGGGCTCCAGAGTATCAGAAAGGCTGCAGCTGATAGAGTCTGTGTCTTTGCCCAGTTACATCCTGACTTTTGGCATTTGTCCCAGTGAGAGGGAAGCGAGAGAGCTGTCCTGGGTCAAGTAGTAATTGCAGACATGTAGCCAAACACCCAGTCATTCACTGCAGAGCTGGGCTGGGCATCCCTGGGCTGAATGCTAAAATAAAATCTAATCATGTTGGATGGGATTTTCAGAGAAATTCAGGTTCCTATGTAGTGATCTGTTAGGCGATTTGGATTTATTTTGAAGTGATGATAAAACTTCATAATGCAGAAATCAGTGTGCTTTTCAGACTGTTGTGGTTTTGGGGTTTTTTTTGTTTTTTTTTTTAAGAAGCCAAATCTCTGAGTCTTGACAATGTTGCAAAGCAGCTGAGAAACCTGACTGCATCTTTCAGTTATTAATATTGCTCTGATACTTAGCTCCAGTGGATATCAGTTGTATGTAAACATGGCTGTTAAAACTGTAGTGTCATCCTTCCTGTGATAGCCTTCCTGTATTTATCATATACTTGTGTGGTGGTTTCAGAAGATGACAGCACAGGAAAGGAATGACATCTAACAATTGGTTGATAAATTGGGCTAATTTTTTTTAAATATCTGAGTTCCTGCCCCTGATTTGGCAGACTTTGCACAGGTATTTTGGCCTTTCAGAGCTTTTGTCATTCACCTTTAATGAGCAATAGCATTCTTCTGTCTTAGAGAGGGGAAGGGGCATACAACTGACAGATAGCAGTAGTAAAGGAATAAACTAGATAATAATCAATACCTGATTAAAACAAAAATTTAAAGTTTTTGAACTAGGCTTGCATGGGACCAACAATCATTGGCATATTTAGGCATCTCTTCAGGGAGTGACTTTAAAGCTTGTCACCTTCCACTGATATACACTAAGTAGGGATATGTTATAAGGATACTTGACATTTATTGAGACAATTACTTCATCGTCAAAACATCTACATACTTGTGCAAGGTAATCGACCCTTATCTTACTCAGGGGGCTGTAAAGACATGCACATCACTTGCCTCTGGCCTCAAAGAGAATTAGTGACAAATCCAGGTTTACAGTCCACAAGAGGATTCCTGGCCCCCAGTGCTGTGTTTAGACTATTGATGACATCAATCATAGTGAAGGCATAGTGCAGTTGTCAACCCCTCTTATGTATTGTGGTTTTTTAAAGGTAGTCAACACCAAGTCACAAGTACTTGAGCTTCTCTGCAGAAAGAAAGAGGCGTAGCTTGCTCTCTGTCAGTACCGAAGAAAAATGCAATGCATTTATCACAGGAAAAAAGTGTAGATTTAAGATTTAGGCTTCTTACCATGTATAAAAAGTTGATGTATGTTATTAGAAACTACTTGTCTAGGCTCTATTTCATTTAAGCTTTTAGAGCCATCTAAATCAACTTCTTTAGCTTTAGGAAGATAAAGATTGTAAAACAAATTATCTGAGCATCAGGAGACCTACCATGTTGATTTATACCTGCTACATACAGTAAGTATCTAATTCACTCATAAATCAGAAAGCTGATGTGTATTTTCAGAATTATCTGGGTATTTTGTTAGTGCAAGTTTAAAAGAAATAATATGAGCATGTGTTTACCTTTTGTAAGGCAAGAAAGAACCACAGGAAACAAAAGCATTAAAAATGATTAAAGGTATCAGGAATACAAGGTCATTTTTTTTATGTTGTCAGTAAGCATCTGCCTGCTGAAGCATTGTTCATAATAATATTACCTATATAGATCAGTATGTCTTACCAAGAACTGAATACATTTGCACTACCCTTACAAGGCTGTATTTGAGAATCAGATGGTTCTCCAGCTGCCTAACTGAACATCTGGAATGAATTTCCTCACAACTCATTTTAGTTGTATTTGCATGCATGAGAATTATTTCCTGAGAAATATTCTTTGGGATATAAGCAGGAGCTACTGAAAAGGAAAAAATGACTATGTGTCTTGGTCATTTAAATAGAAAACTTATCTGAATAGTGGCATTTTTGTAGCTACCGCACAAAATCTCTGGTCATGCTAACTCAAGACCAAATATCCATCTTGGTTTCAGCGGTCAGCTGGGCCAGAGACACCAGCCTCTGGAAGCAGCAATATGGCACAAAAATGATGTGGCTGGAATTACAGCCTGCTTGTCTCTGATTTCCCTAACTAGAAGTCAGCCATTTGCAGCTGTTCTGTACCCATTTCTCGATTCACTGCTCTCGTTTCAATGCCTTGATGACCATAATCTTCCTAAAAAAAAAAAAAAAAAAGAGGGAAAAGAAAATATAAGCAGTGGTCTTAACATGGCTCTTTCCTAATGTCTTTGATCTTTGTTTCTGAAAGAAACAATAGAAGTGGTGGAGAGGAAGGGAGAAAATTTATTCATTTTTTTGTCCCTAGGAATTAGGTGCTAGGCAAAGCTGTAGCGGTATTTAGTGATCTCTTCATTTCCCCTCTTTCTTAATGAACTTGACTAATTAAGTACTACTTACATTGTCTGTGGAGCTGTTTGTCAATTTTCTCATAATTCTCTATTCATAGGGAAATGATGTATGTGTGTGGTATTTTCATATGGCTGGCTGTTACGGTCTTTGCAACACCCCTGAAACAAGCCCTAATCATTGTCATCCTTATGAAGCTATTGAGCTAGACAGCTGAATCAGAACTGAATTCTAATTTGCCAAGAGCTCTCCTTTTAAACAAAAAATTATATTAAAGAAGTGTAAAGCTGTGCTTTAAGAGTTAACATCTGAGTATAGTAGGGTCTTCATATTTCCATGGCAACAGCTTAACATGATCAGTAAGTAGAGTGGACTATTTTGCTATGAGGTGTCATTAAAAGAAAAATCATGCTGGGAAACACACATGTATCATAGAATAAAAACTCTACTCCACTGTTTTGAAAACAGCCAATTTCTTTGTTGCTCCATCTTGATACATTGTTTTAAAATTGCTGTTACATTAGAAATGGAAACAGTCATTTACATGGCTTTTAATTACAGTTTTTGTGATTGCAGTGATGTAAATTTAAAGGAGCAACTTTACAACAAAGGTAAGCTGAGAGCTGCCACTAAACCTCTTATTTACAAGTATGTATCGCCAAATACACCTATTTTTTAAATCAGCTTTTTGTTGCTAGTGTGTTGCGTGGTTCTCTATGGTAGTAGAGATGGGCTCAGCTGCCATTTTAGTGATTTCTATTAAGAATATATTGATAACTAGCACACCAGCAGTGGCCAGCCTTTTCTGCCAAATCTATTATTTTTAATAGGTCAAAGGTCTACAATGAATGTGATGGGACAGATTTGCTGTGCTTCTTTGCTCCATATATGTCACTCAGAGGGTGTCATGGGAACATAAGGCATCTGCAGTTTTTTTCTGGAGGTTCTTGCTACTGGTTATTACCTGAGTCCTACCACACATTTTGAAAGCAAGCAGAGGGAATTGCTAGACTATACTAAATTCTAGTTACTCCTCTTTGCCATGTCACTCTTTTGAACATGGTCTGGATGGAGAGAACATCTGAGGTTTCTGACCTATTTTCTATTGTCAACTTCTATCCAAGTCAGGGCATTCTGCCTCATTTAAGGGTGTGCACCAGCTCAAGATGTCAAGCATTATTTTAACATCCTGAGATGAAATAATCTACTTACAAACTGCACCATCTCTACCAGCTTTACAGAGGGATCTGGGCAGGCTGGACTGATGGGCCAAGGCCAGCTGTATGATGTTCAGCCAGGCTCAGTGCTGGGTCCTGCACTTGGGTCACAACAGCAGCACTACAGGCTTGGGGAAGAGTGGCTGGGAAGGTGCCTGGAGGAAAAAGACCTGGGAGTGCTGGTTGATGGCTGCTGAACGTGAGCCAGCAGTGTGCCCGGGTGGCTGAGAAGGCCAGCAGCATCCTGGCTTGTATTGGAAATGATGTGGCCGTCAGGACCAGGGCAGTGATTGTCCCCCTGAACTTGGCACTAGTGAGGCCACACCTGGAACACTGTGTTCGGGTTCGGGCCATTCACCACAAGAAAGACAATAAGGTGCTGGAGTGTGTCCAAAGAAGGCTGACGGAGCTGGGCAAGGGTGCAGAGAACAAGTCGTATGAGCAGCATCTGAGGGAACTGGAGTTGTTTGGCCTGGAGAAAAGGAGGCTCAGGGGAAACCTTCTTGCTCCATACAACTACCTGAAAAGAGGCTGTAACAAAGCGGGTGTCAGCCTCTTCTTCCAAGTAACAAGCAGTGGGCAAAGAGAAAATGTCCTCAGGTTGTGCCAGGGGAGCTTTAGATTGGATACCAGGGAAAATTTCTTCGTGGAAAGGGTGGTGAAGCCCTGGAACAGGATGCCCAGGAATGTGGTTCAGTCACCATCCCCAGAGGCATCTGAAACATGTGTAGATGTGCTGCTCTAGGGGCATGGTTTAGTGGTGGACTTGGCAATGCTAGATTAAGGGTTGGACTTGATGATCATAAACATCATTTCCAACAGAAATGATTCTAAGATTCTATCTACACAAATGAGTAGATCACACGTACCATATAGAAAGGGGTTAAAACAGATTTCCATTAATCCATTCTTATTGATGCAGAAAATCTGGCTGGAAGAATATTTGGCAAATGAAGAAGTTCCTTATTTTTTACTTTCTGAATGTTGGCACAGCAAAGCAAGTCACTCAATCCCCTTTTCTTTCTTCTTTAATTCCAGGTCCTTTTTTTTCCTAAAACTTTGAAATCTTTTTCATCTCACTGATACAATGTTCTTTTGCCCCATTTCTCTGTGTTTTCCAGGTTATGTTATGTGATATAGGCTCCTTATCAAACAAAGCAGCCATTTCAGCTTTCTTCCTCCACTGATTCACAAGCAGTGGACACAAGCTGCAGTATAGAAAACTCCAATTATACAAGATAAAATTTTATTGTCAGGAGGGTAGTCAGATGTGGGTCAAACCCATGATCTCTGTCATAGGTTCAAACTGTCAGAGCAGGGGTTCACAGAGGCAGAGAGGAATATTTATTCTTGGCGATATTAAGAACTTGACTGTACAATGACCTGAGGAACATGACCTAGTTGGCCCTGCTTTGAGGGGAAGTCTGGATTAGAGTCCTCCAGAGTTTTGGTTTTGGTTTTGGTTTTTTTCTTTTTGGTTGATTTTGGTTTGGTTTTTTTTTCCCAAATGAAATTCTATAGCTGTGTTCAATAATCCTGTTCAATACTAATTATTTATTTCCAATACTTTTAATTTTAAATATAAAATTAATGACAACATGGCTTGGTCTCATTAAACATTGGATAGTAGAATAGAATCTGGAAGCACGCTTCTCTGGTAATAAGATAACATGCCCAATTGTGGTTTTGCCATGCTAGTGCTTGCACTTACTGCCTAGCTGTGCTGCACTGTGTAGAGGAAACATCATGACGCTGCAAGAGAAAAGTGACTGCTGATACAAAGGGTGGGAAAATAAAGAGAGCAAGACCAGTTACAGATTGAACCTTGCATGCCAGTCATGATGAAGCAGTCTTCCAGAGTTATTTGAGCAGATGAAGAAATCATGCATGAAGATGTCAGTGTGGTTTTTTACTATAGAACATGAAAATACATTTGTTTAAACCTCCCTTGCCTTACTTGAGTATTTCAGCAACAAACACTTCTTGGCAGACACGTTTTACTATTCATGTCACAGAGAGGACCTAACTGGGCATTCCAGGCACTAATGTTATATAAGTAATATTATAACGGACCCCATTTAATACAAGACTAAGAATGTGGTAAGTGTAGGAAGTTATATTCAACAGAAATAAATAATATTTCCACTGCCATGAAAGAAATGGTGTGTCAATGGAATCCATAAATCAGCTTATGTCATTCTCACTTAATCAAATTTACCTTGACGTGATTTTACTAAGTATCACCCATGTGTTACCTGGTGTCAGCAACTATTTACATCCTTATGCATAACAGTAATGTAGATGACATATTGAACAGTCTTGCATCTTGGACTCAAAATATATTTGTCACATCTTATTGCTGTCATTTGGCACTTAATATCAGATCTATTAAAGTGTAATTCTTCATAAAAATGATGTTTAGGTAAGGGTACCTCCTTTCCTTTCTGTTATATCACAGAGGAGTGAACACAGAATTTGCAGTGTCCTTACAGCTGTGTATGAAGTGGTGGGAAATCCAGTGGGGTTGGACAAGGTCTGAGGATAAGATTGTCCACTAAACAGAGCACTGACCCAAGTGGGATTCAAGGAATGTCAGTTTTGTACTTGATTCTGTGTCAAACTGCATGATACTGTATAAGCCGTTTCATCATCCTAATGTTGTATATCTTGTAATTCATTTGTTTTATCCAGTTAGATTGTAGCTTCAAAGGGCCAGGGACCTTCCCATGGGCTTGTACAGTGACAAGGACTGTAGCTGAGACTTCTGGAATATACTAGTGTATAGATATGAACCAGCAACAGTATAAAAGTATATATATAGACTTTGGTATTCTCCAGTCCATATAGATCTTGTCAACTTCTGTGCAGGATCTTTGCTCAGTTCCTCAAAAGTAAGAAGGTTAGATGAGAGGTGTGTGGTGTGTGGTGTGTGTGTGGTTATTTGACACAAAGCTGTGTGAACTTCCAAGACTGTGCTTTGTTGATTTGAGCTGATTTTCTTTTCAAAACAAGGACTGATGCTTTTTTTCCTTTTTTAAAAATCAAGCATACATTATAAGTATTTCAGTTTCCAAGGCAAATCTTAATGCTTTCTAAAAAGCTGTACACTGACCCCAGTTCTACAAAAAATGTTTTATGTAAGCTGTTGTCTAAAGGACACGTTGCTTTTTGTAAGAAAATAAAAAAAGGAGGCAATAAGTTTCAAATCCCAAAGCAGCTAAGTGAGAGTGGAAGAAAGTGCCTTGGGTTTGCAGAAACAGTAAATTGTGGTTTAGTGATCCTGCTGGAACCTAAGGGAAATGAAAAGAAAAATTGGTGTTAAAAATAATCAAAGAAAAAAAAATACAAATAGTTCAGGGGAATGGGTTAAGGGTGACAAGGTAACAGGAAATTTCTGGAAGGTCTGCAGTCAGAAAATAAATGTCCATCACGGTAATCTTTCTCAGTAACTCTGCAAAACAATATCAGACCCTTCCTTGAAAACAAGGTCCTGAAACAGTGGGAACTTTGACGGGAGAACAAGAAAACTGGTTGCAATGGAATTACAGTGCAACAGAACACAAACCATGAGGATACTCCTCCTTCTGGACATGGAACAAAAGCAAACACAGATGCAACCACATAGAAGTTAACAACCTTCTGCCAACTCAGCAGGGGGAATGCAAAGTACAGGTAGTGCTATGATGCAAGGTATTGTTTTTGCCTGGCTGGCCCTGAGGAGATCTCTTACAACTCTTCAATTAGAGTATTATTCCTTACTGTACACAATCCATATGGCTCCAGAGGGGAACCCAAGGTAAAGCAGTTCCAGCAACACACTAACAGAGAACCTCTGATATACAACTTGCCATGGCATGATACAGCATTTGGACTCCAAACCTCTTTTAGATGTCAATTTGCATTTTACACTGTTTGCTGAATTTGTTTTTTGTTCACTGCTCCTTATAGTGTGCTTCTGTAATGCTGCCTTTGAAAGTGGTGTTTGCTTGTAATAGCAATTACAAATATCCAATTTCTGTGCTTTACGATGCTGCTGAATTTTTTTCAAAAATATATTTCACATGGCGGTGTTTTTCTTTCTTGATTAGGAGATCCGGCCTATAAATCATATTTCCAGAACATCTAATCATCTAATGAACTTCATTCAGTTTTATAATTTGTGAAAACAGGTGCCTTTGCAGAAGGAAAGAAGTGACATTTATGCAAATATTTCTTCTAAAAATGAATTTGCTCTCTATTTGTAAAAATGCAAGGAAACTTTATCTCTGTAGTTTCCTTGTTCTAATTCATTTCACAAATGAATTTGAGACAGCTAGCAAACTGAGAAAAAATTACCCTTGTTGAGGTGTTATTTCATTCAGTTTTAAATATTAATGTATGATGTTGCATCGTTGTGTAGTACTCTTCACAAAGATTATATAAATTGTTAAAGAAAATATGAAGCTTCTGAAATGTCTGCTCATAAATGTTTACAAGAGAGATCATAGGCAGAATTATAGGCAAGGAAAATGAAGAACAGATGAGCCTAGGGAATGTTGGGGTAAGACATGGTTGGCAGTCACCCCAAACTGGATCTCTAGATAATGACCTTTTCTTTTTGTAATCATAATATTTTTGCATTTCTAGGCCTCATGATCCTATGATCAAAGTGCCTATATCTTGACTGAAGATGATATGTATACACAAAATATATAAAATCAATAATGAAGATGGATGGAATTTTTCAGTACCTCTGTTGTGATTCAAAAGAATTGCAGATATATGGGGAAGTTCTAGAAGCCTAGATTTTTGCTATGGTTTGGCTAATAGCGGCACAACACATACAATACTAGAACAGGGTGAGAATGTGTTCGCAGCAGTGCAGAGAATGGGAAGGAGAGGCTTAGGGTCCCTTCACAGGTATAATTTTGGGTAGCAGTGTGGTGCAGATGATTTTACAGAGAATCTTTGCATACTGACTTCCTCGGAGTGCCCTTCAGCATCCAGAGCAGCCTAGGCTTGCACAGATAAATCCTGACTTAAAGTCTCCTTTCCCCCAGGGCTGCAAATCTCACTTTAAGCACAGATTCTTCTGGCCTAGCAGGCAAAGCTAAGGCTTTTTTTTTTTTTTTTTTTTTTTTTTTTCAAAATCTTAATATAAAGGTAGTGAAATGAAGCTTGCTGTGAAATGCACTGTGATAGAAATAAGCAAATCTTAATGGATTTTCTTACCTGTTCTCTGGGGAATTATAATACCCTGCATACACATTGTTGAGCTTCTCTTGGGTTTTGCCCTGCTCCACTAAGTTCACTCTGGTCCACACAAATAACATTTTGCTTACATAGTTCAGTGTTACCACATAAAGATTTTATTGAGTTTCCTTAACTACATTTGGGCTTTATTATCTGTTTGATGTATGATAGCTGATATTAATGCTACTGTTTTCTGCCAACATACAAATTATATAAATGTATTTGATTTCATTACAGCAGTTGAATTAATTGTGTGTAATATGAAATTGAGGATTGTGCTACACAGGAAGAAAAGCAAATTAAGGTGGCAGTAAGCATAATCAAAATCCTTTACTTGTTTAACTATTATTTTTTACATTCTTTTTATATTTGTTCTTCATAGTTTTGGTTGTGCTATTGTTAATTCCAGCAAAAACAAGTCCTTCAGATTTGTAGCTGTTTTGACATGCCACTGTTAGTTCACTGGAATGTGACAAGTGCAGAAGAGAACTTCTGATTGGATTCTGCTGCAGTATTATGCTATGCCTACCAGTAAAAAATGCAGAGAAAATTGAATCCTAAAATTATCTACCTCTCTTCCATTTACTCTCCAAGCCATTTCTTCTATTTTTCAATTATCATCTGGTAATAAATGTGTCATAGTGCAAGAGGAGACCTCAGTGGAATACAGTAGCACTGAAGACAGAATGAAAAATTCAAGAATATTCAAACTTGTTTGGATGCAAATTTGGTCGTTACATTGAAGAGAAAGGGATGTGCTGTAGAGGAGGAAGGTAGTAAAGCTCTAGAAATTTCCTGTGCTAACAAAATAGTCCTCTGCCACATCTGCCACCAGGCACCAAAACATGCTTCTTTCCAAATTAATTTCCTGTTTTGAGACAGACTATGAGGTTTATGAAGCGTTTAATTCCCTTTGAGTGTTTATCTGGGAATTAGGTGGGGTACAGACATAGGATAAAAGCCATGTCCTTTGGAATCAATGATTAAACGTATATTGGCTCCTATACATGGCCAGGATTTTTGTCCTTGTACTGATCTGCTAAATGTATGAATCTCACTTTCTGTTGTTAACTTTTCCTTACCTGTCTCTGAATTTGTCACCAGCAATGTCACACACAAGTGAACTTCCCATTCTGCCATTAGTCTTATCCTCTTCTAAGACGTTTGAATTTCTGAAGAGGAA
The DNA here is from genome assembly GCF_023638135.1 of Falco biarmicus. Lineage (NCBI taxonomy): Eukaryota > Metazoa > Chordata > Aves > Falconiformes > Falconidae > Falco > Falco biarmicus. The sequence goes on from NC_079302.1 coordinate 8,625,064, forward strand.
TCTTGACAGAAGAAAACAGTTTTCAGATTTTCAATTTATCTGTAGCCTGAAAGGAAAATGGCCGTAAATTCTGGAGCTTCTGCAACTAATTCTGGGGGGAACAGTTTGCCAGCATTTGAATCAGTAGGAACCAGCTTGTTGGGACTCTAGACATCGTTTAACTTAACTGTGCAGAACTCTCAAAACTCTCAAGAGTACCTTAGTATGTTTTCAATATGCTAGTCAAGGCTCAATGGCAGTTACCCATTCCAAATGTATCTCTGCCTAAAAATGCACCAGTTTTCCTGAATAATAGTGTGTAACTGCTAGAATGCTGGTTTGCAGTCTCTCCATTACTTTACTGCTGGAGCTAGATAACTGTGCTTATAGAAAGGATCAGTAACTTATTTATGTGACTACCGTTGTGCTCGTTTCCTGAACTCATTGTGCCCTTCCTCTCATTCTGTATTGACTTTTTAGTTGCTTAGCTCAGGGAGACAGGACCAGGCCTTAACTTCTGAAGGTGGAAAGCTGACAGTTAGATGTCATTGGAAGGTCTTTGTATGTCTGAACTCTAAACGTGCTAAGTTTCTGTATGCATGGATAGTGAGACTATACTCAGGTGAACATAAGGACCTCACCTGATTACACAAACTGTGGTCGTTGCCTGTGTGGCTGAATCAGTACAAATAGAGAATTGTGGTCATGTAGGACAGACAGCATGATCTACACAATGTGCCGGGATATGGAAATGCAGATTTCCTGGATAAAACAAGAATCTAAGAATTTTTACATGCTGTTAGATTTTAAACTCTGTATAACTATCCTGCAGAAAAATGGATAAAATTTTTTTCTGTGGCTGCACATGAGGAAAGTGCAGAAAAGGAATAAACTTGGTCTTTTGGGTTTTGCCTATATTTCTAGCCAGATTTCCTGTTGTATACATTCAAGATACATCAAATTAAGAGAGTAATGTGAAAACAATACAGTAGTGCTTAGTAGCGTACTGACCCACTGATTCCAACACAGATATTTCTGATTTACATCATGTCACTGATAGAAGAATTAATCTAACACATTTTACAGAATACATGTGTAGGTTTTGAGAAGCTTCAGGGCAAACCATTTGAAGTTCAGTATTTCCAAGAGTGGAAACTTAGTTTCTTTAATTCTTTCAGCACTAGAGAGAGTGAGAGTAAGCATAGAGTGAGCCTCTTCCACCTTTTCCAATGAATTACATTCTTACCGATCTAAAATAAAAGCAAAGTAAATTTTAATAATATATTTTTACATCTCTTTCCAGAGGAGAACTATTTTAGATTTGACATGCCTAGATATGTAAATACTACACCTGCATCTGATTAGCTATTTTTTTTTTTCCTTCAGAGTCTCAAACCTCGTGTTCACCACTTCATTACTGAGTTTGAGAATCTTCTGCTAAACCCTTAGAAATCTCAGAGGACAAAAGCAAGTGATGAGAATAAGTAACTTACAAAGTGACCCATGCTTTTCTCCTACTAGTCATCTCAGTTATACGGGGATGCAAGAAAGGGTTGCATTCACTTCAGCCAGAAGAGACCACGCGGGGAGCTAAGGAAATAATTTGGGCTATATTTCTCTGCTGCCTTCTGCTATGACTGTTAGATGTGGTTCTCTGTCTTGTAACCTGGATAAAGTTACTTCTCCATCAATCAGGCTATTTCCTCGTTTAGCCTAGTAAGAGACAAGTTAAAAGGAGGCAACCCAACAAAGTCCTTGTCCAATGCTATTATCTGTAAAGGCTCATTGTAAAGGCTGATTTTTATTTCATTTAAAGCTTCCAGCAGGAAAACTTCACACAGCAAGGTTGGAAAGACAGCCCCCTTACTATTGTTCTCCACTTTTGATTTGCTGTGAAAGGATGCTCTATTTTAAGAATCATGATTGTCTTCTTTTAAGGGCAATTTTAGGACTGTTCTCTTCAAGCAGAAGTAGATGTAGGTGGAGATAATAAATCCAGCAAAGTACATTATAAAGGCCTAACAAATGCTAGGGCCGCAGTATGTACTTTAGCCTAAGGGAATCAAGACCATTCTCTCTGTGTCTGTCTTACACACATACATTGCCTGATCATAAGATGAAATACAGACTTTATTGTGTTTATGTGACAATTCTAGCCTAAATAAAAAATAGGGAAATGGAACAAATAGGCATCTAAATTAAAATAAAATTTTCAAATACTTTAGCAAAGCATTTTTTAATCTGACACCTTTAAGCCACTGCCTCAGCAGAATGGATCTTGAGAAGAGATTAGTTTTCAGAATTTGCTACCACACACATCTAATATTATTTAAACTAGATTTGATTAAATACTTTTCAGGCTTAAAAATAACAGGATTACTTGTAGAATTATAATTCTAAACATACCTGCTGTAGGGGATGGGAATATAAAATGATGGGAATGTAGTAAGTATTTTTGGGTTCATCTTAAAAAGAGCGGATTTCTTCCACACCATTTCTGGCAATTTTCTGTCAGCCCTAGATGGTACCCCAGCTTTGTTTACTCTAATTTTTTAATCAGTGTTTTACTAGAGAATTTCAAAATTATGTAAATGAAAAAGTAAGCTTCTTTCACTTAAACTCTCTCAGCAAAAAACATCACTTACCAGGCACTTGCAAACAATGTCAAGTTGCATTTGGACTTGTAGAGAATGGAAAGTACCAGAGTCTAGCAAAAATCCCCAAAACCCAAAAAAAAAAAAAAAAATATTGTGGAATTTCTAGGTTACAGCAAAATGGAAAGTTTGCATACTGAGATATTTGTACAAACTAAATACTTAAATACAGTTGGCTATATATTTTTGTAAATACGTTGTCGTCAAATGCATATTGCTCCCTAATGTTTTAATGTTATGAGGCTTGAGGGGTACTTACTGTCCAAGTGTAACGTCATGAAGTCTCTCAACAGTGGTGGTACTGACAAGGGCTTCACCAAATAGAAAAGGTCACAAATATTTTGCACATTTAATGATGTCCTTGAACAATAATTTCTTTCCATGATTTGTGTAAACTTCTGAACAGAAAGAGCATAGCACAGTAGTAGTTTCAACATTTATATGATAGCCTCATTAATGCATTTACAGAGAAAAAATGTTATTGGAAAGTCAGCATCTAAATGTCTTTTCTTTCCCATTTATTACAATCTCAAGAAAAATAATCAGAAAAAAAATTATGGTACTTGAAGATAGCTTAAAAGGTATGAAACAAATATGAAACAAAAGCATTTAGAATCAGTGGTAAACTCTTTCTAAAAGCTCGTGTTTTGGGGAGTTCTTGCAGTTTAGACTTTCAGCTGTATGAAAGATTCCCATAATGATGTCACATGTGAATATTCCTAGAGTGTCTCCATAAACTTTTGCCCTAAAATGCACCAAAACTTTCACTTTCACTGGTTTCTAAAGTGAAGTTATGAGAGGTTAGAATCATTCTGTGTGCAGAACTCGGTATCCCCATTCTGTAGGTCCTTTTTTAGCCATTCCTTTTGCAGGACAGTCTTACTTTGATATATTTTGCAGAAAGGGGTGACAGAAAGGCTACAAATGTCCTACCTGAGTACAGGAGCAGGAATACAAAGGGCTCTTCCTTTGAAGAATACACTTAAAGTTGTAAATGAGAGTCCAGAATATATAAGATGTAGCCCTCTGATGCCTTCTTCACCATCCTGTTCAGTGGCTTATGAGTGAGGATATAAAAGTACAAGGAAGAAAAGCATAGATGTTGAGGCCCTGATAGATCTATGCCAGCCCCAGTGTTTCCATGTTTGTGTTGTACTAGAAAATGGCTAGAGTATGTTTTATTTGTGACATTTAACTATACCTGAGTATCGGTATCTGAGTCATTTCTGTATTATACTGGATATCTCCACTGAGGAAGCCTGTATTTTGTCAACAGAACTCAGGAAATTAGTGCAGTGCAAGTGATGAGGAAACCCAAACATCACATCAACTGTCCCTTCCAAAGGAATGACTAGGCACAGAGGAAATGAGGTGTCAAAACAGAGGAAGGCTACGTAATATTTTATTCTCCATATCTTTCGTTAGTCTCCAGCTGATGCCCTTTTATTGAAGCAACCTGTGAATTTTTTCAGTATTTATCCTCATTTTAGAATACTCAAGCTTTGTTACACTGGTGGTGTAAAATACACCTCTTAATAGTATTCAGATGTGCTTTTTCTTTTATGTGTCATCATGTCTTTTTTTTTTTTTTCTAATGATTATGCTGCCCAGTCAGACCATTAATCACTCTATTACTAATGTTAAGCAGGCATATCTCTAGAGAATGACCCTTTCTTAGATAAAATTTTGATTACCACACAAAACTTGATCTTGTAAATAGTGATAACATAACCTCTTTTAGAAATGTATGATTCAGCAATAAGTGGCTAGAGGCCTACCATTAATCATTCATGAATACCAGAAAGAATATTCAATTAAAGATGTGCTCTGGAATACTTTAATATTTCTAAGTATGGCATGTTTCTGGTGACTTCAAATAGTACAGAAGTGACACATTCAACTTTAGGCAATAAAACAACAAATAATGCAAACTGATATGAAGTGGTTAAACTGGATACAGATTTTAAATATCTCTGAATTGATTTTGTATTTCTGATGTGTCGGGATGATGTTTGCAAATACCATAGTATATGTAGAAGCCTTTTTTTCTTTTTGGTTTCCCTTTGTATATAAAAATTCAGGTGAACTCATTAATACCCAAACGGATGGATGCTATTCAAATATCCAGATATTGCTCTGTGTATACATATGGATATTTAATTACATGTGTGATTCCAGCTTGATTTGATTTGCTTTTGGAGAAGGGATGAAGGCTTTTAATTTAAAGTATCTTTTTTTATTTCACCTCACCTTTTACTCCTGCATTTGGCAGGTTCTTCTTTTCTAGTCACCTCAGCTCCATATCATGGGTATTCAGGCTTACAGCGTAAGCACTGCCAACCTTGGCTGCCTTAAAGTAAAAGTAAAGAAATGTCCGATGCTCAGATAGTTTCAAGGTATTGTCTTACTCCTGAAGATAATTTTCTTTCAATGGATGAAATAATTGCCTAATTCTCATACTTGTGATATAATAAGTCCTCTCTTAAAGAGCAAAAAGTTTTTTTCCAGAAGACTAATAATCTCTGGAAAGATGTATCCATATTAGGATTTTTTAGGAAGCTTATGGGGCTTAAATACTCTGGTCCAGGTATTACAAACTGTAGCATGGTGGTAAATAAATCAATGACACTTCTTTGTTCAGTGAGCAGAGGAAATAAATCAAATTCTATACCTCTATAATTAAGACAGGAAAATTCCATTTTATCTGCATTTGTGCTTTGCTGAAGGCAGTCAGCCATGTGTTACAATAATTTTTTTTATTATGACATTACTTTTTTATTATCACGTTGGGTTTTTATTTACATTGTGTCATAGCTTTTTATTTGCATTTTTAAAAGACGTTTTTATTCATCTTTATTGTTTACATTGTTTTTATTATGACAACGGCATTACAATGTCCTATGAAATATTTTGGAGAATGTTAACATGCACATTCTAAGAAAAAAATTGATCACACACTGTTAATGACTGGAAAAAAATTGACAGCTGTGAGGCATTCCCAATCATTTCTTCCTTGAATTTGTTCACTCGATAAATCTATCTGTATGTTCTTAATGCTGAGAGAAGTGTAATTAGTACAAGGTTCCCCTGCAAGTGAAAGATGGATAGGTATGTGAAGAATTCAGGAAAGGAGGAGAGGAAGGAGGAATTAATGTTGAGCAGGAGCAATCTACAGCAGCCACAGTCAATCGTTCAATCTGAACAGCTGATCATTAAAAGTGTCTGAGACATTAAAATAATACTTGCTGTAGTAAACTCTTCCCACCAATATATATTAAAGGCAATTCTTACAACTATAGCACTTTTACCTTTCTTTTAGGACCATGTAATGAGAATGCCTGAAAAAATGAAATTTTTGATTTGGTGTTGAAAATCTACTTTTATTTTGAATGACATCAAAATATAAATCGTATCGTTTGCAAAAGAACCATTTTGAAGGCTTTTATTCCAGGTCATTGAAATACTATATTCCTTTAAGGGCAACCCATTTGTTTCAGTTATATTGAATACAAATGTTTCAACAATTAACATTAATTTAAAGACTAAATATTTTATTCTGATTATAACAAGCCATTTCAATTGTTTTCTTTTTAGAATGTCACTGTCATCTCAGTTCCGTGAAGCATTTTGTTTGGCAAACTGGCATTTACTGATGGAGGCACATTCCTCCACCATGCAGATAAACTTTGAATCATTCCCCTGCGCTTCAGTTAGGAAGGAATATATAGGAGAATGTACAAGGCAATTAAGGCCAGAGATACTTAACTCTGAATTTGTTATTGCAAGTGCATTATTCCAATTTTGGTATATTCATATATGTGATAGACGAATAATATATACCTTGACAAAATTGCAGTTTGAACTGTACTGTAAACATCAGAGCAGTTCTTTCTGATTAAGTCTTCTTAAAAAAAAAGGGCAAAAACCAAAGCTAGAACTAGGTAAGAATTTAAGTCCCTGTCTTCAAGCAAAACCAAAGATCTACACTTTGGTGTAGGTAGTATGTGAGAAGAATAAGATGTCCCCTAAGGACGGTACAAAACTCTTCCCAGCCTCTGTGGAAACAGTGCAGTTTATTACAAAAGTTTTTTCCAGCATGCTCCTAAGAACTTCAGACTGGTGGTACCCTCATGGATATAAAACATTGGCATGTCATACTTATCACCATATTTTAGGAGAAAATAGTTGGCTTCTTTGAGTGAGTTCTAGAGCTGCTTCTGAATTTTTAATCCCTCTGGGATTTTGCCAAAGAAAAAAAGCCTGGTTTCTTAATTTGATAAGGTGAGGATTTAGGTGCAGAAGTCAAATCACAGCAGTTCTGGGCATTCAAAGAAAGAAACAAAAGTTTAGAAGGAGATGTACCTGGAGAAATTAGGCGTTTCCAGGATTAGATAGCAGCTGGATGAAAAATTTCTGGCTTAGAATTGTACACTTAGATGCATCAGTTCTGCCCACATCCAATTTTAAATCTGGCCCTGAGAATCCAGCTTTCAGTAAACACAAAAATTCCACAAAGGAAATAAAAAGAACCCAAAATGTGTTGCTTTTTGATGCATTATCTGTCGGTCTTATGATTTCTGAGAGCTCATGCTACCCTGTTAGGCCAAGGAGTAGAATATCCATCAGAAGCTTATATGGAATAATTTTTATGGTTTTCTTTCCTTCTTTCCATCTAAGTCCTCTTTTCCCCTTGAAAGTAAGCCAATGGGATGGATATATGTTGTCAAGGGGAGCTTTCATTTTGAAGGTTGCAAGGCAGTCATTCAGCCTGTCACGTGCCATGATACTGCTCTGTATGCGTGGAACAATATAGGCTGCATTTATCATAAAACTTGCCCCCAGGCAACTTTCCGAGCATACAGATAAAGGGAATTCATTTGTGCCCTGATTATTATGACAATGTTCTTCAACAGGTAGAAAGACAGACTGATTTTATCTTGTCAGTGATGGCCTGTTCAGTATTGATGGCAAAATGGTTGTGCTTAATGATGCCTATAAATGCCAGTAAAACATTTTTTCCCTGTCTCTTAGGGTCTTTAGAAGTATAAATATTCCCTCATTTTCTTTGTTTTCAGAGATATAGATAATATTTCGATTCCTGACAAGTAGTCAACCTATGATTGAAAGTGGAGAGGGTGACAATGTAGTGGCTGCTAGATATAACAAGTGATATATTACTTACATCAGGATATCACCTGATGTTTTTATAAATGGCCTACATTTCCACAAATATGGTTTCAAACCTGCACTTGAAATCTGGGTCAAGCAGTCCGGTAATTCTGGAATCTCTGCCTAATTTGAGCGTTATATTTTCTATCAGTACTACTGCAATGATAGTTTTTCTGTTTAAAAAATCTATCTATCTTAATTCAAGAAAATATCAGTCTAGTGGTAATCTCTGGCTCCATATTATGCCCTCTAGCTTCTCTTTCTTTCTGGCAGGATGACAATATCAGAATTAAATCATGTCTTTGGCCAGTGGTTTGCCTAGCTATAGCTCTCTGAATGAAAGCCCAGATTTTTTTTATCCCTCCACATTCTAGGTTTTTTCCCAGCTTACATGGTTTTTCTGTATGTAGGGAATTCATAACACAAAAAGCAGTAAACTGATGAGTAGCGGTTAGATAGGTACAGAGCATGACATAAAAGGTAAGTTTTGGTAAAAATAACAACAGTGGTACCTGATTGTATCTAGTCTTTTATTTCCAGTTTGGGCTGTTCTCCCTTTTTGTTTTGGCAGATACTGAGTAGCATGAGGGATCGACTGCTTTATTTAAATGAATCAGAGATCTGGCCTTAGCAGGTTGACTCCCTTTTCTGACCTCTTGCCATTTCTCACAGATGAGGCACATCTTTGGCTTTGTCTCATGTCTTTGTACATCCCCTTCTGGCAAAGGAAAACACAGGCAAAGGGCAAGGCATAATATTTTAAGAGCTTTTATTATAGACCACGTACTGTTAAAGGCAGGTCATTGCTCAATCTTCTCTGCTTCTCAGAGTTGTATGCAACATGTGAAGAATAGGGTCATACCAACTGCAGTATTCATAAAAAGGTTAATCGCTTCTAAATAGCTAAAAGTACAATATCTTACCTTGCAACCTGAAGGCCAATGAGACTGTTCTCATTATATAGCACCTCTTACTTTCCTGGGCTTCGTTGTGTCTGTCTTTGCTAAAATTCCTGCTGGGACAGTTGCATGGTTAGCAATTTTTAAGTCAGAACATTCTTTCTTGTATTTATTTGGTAGCTCAATTTAGTTATTAATAGAAGACAGTTGTTACATTTCCAACAGAGCTTTAAAAATGCAATTACTTCAGACACAGTAGTGAGCACTCCCTTTTCCTTTTGTCATTTAAATCAAGGATGCAACCAGAGCTTGGGTCATGAAAAAAACAGGGAAAATAGTGAGCAGTCCAAAAAACCAAGAACAGGGATTTGAACCAGTAGTGATTTTTAAGTTGTTGGTCAGCATCCTCTGGGAGTGTCAGGATCACTTGTAAACAGATGAGAAAAGAAGAATTAAAAACACTAAAGCTGTTTTTCAGGATTACTTGCACCAACTGTGTGACGGTGTGAATTTCCATCAGAGGTTTTCAATTAAAAAAGGTTTCCTCCAAAACCAGTAGCTAATGATGAATGTGTTTTCTTCATCTTTTATTCCATGCTGTACTCTGAGAAAAAAAAAAGCTGTTCCTTCCTCAAAAAATAATTTAAACAAAATTCAGAACCTGAAATATGAAAAGCAAGATGGCTAACAGTGGACTAAGTCAGACGAGCATATTACAATAATGAACTTATTTACATGAGAAATTTATAATTATTTTATATTGCTTTTTTAAAAAATTGGTGTTGAAGACTCTGCCGGGAATGAATAGTCTCAAAAACAAATTGTTGATAACATTTCATACATGCACCAGAAGAACAATTATCCTCTTAAGCTTTTGTAAAAAAACTAAGGAAAGAGAAAACCAGAAATAATACACTGTATGTCATAATATAGTTGTATGCTTAATTGTAATTATTAAAAAGGAATTTAAAATAATCTGCTATCCCTTCCTGCAGTTTTGTGCACATTCTGAATACTATTTAGCTGCATTATCTTGTACATAAATGCATAAAGACATGTATCAGCCTTTATGTGTGAATAAAGATGAGTGAATTAATAGCTCTTGTCTTAAGCTAAAGCTCTTCTACTGTCTAAATATAAGCAGGTATTAAAACTCGAGGGGCCAGATTCTAATCTGTTATGCCACTGTAAATTAAGAGTGATTCAAAGGAACTGAAAGGGGTGAATCCTAATTTCACAAAATGCAACTCAGATTTGAATTTGGCCTTATGTTCTATGAGTTCCATCATGAGCAACTGCAGAAATATTATGTGTTGAGGAAGAAAGTGTTCCCCCCTGAGTGGCTGTGGCAGAGTTACCCCCCAGGTATTTGGTTACACAAATTTGAAGTATTAACCTGTCTTGTTTTCAGAGTTTCCTAGTTTGGCTCTGCCCATAGATTAGGCAGCTGCTCCACTGACTTTACGGTAATCCTGGGGAAGAAAAGCTATGCATTTTCTTGCTGCAAGTTAATTGTGAACTTAAAAAACCTACTCCCCATGCCCTTCCTCTTAAAAACAGATATTGCAAATTTGTATTCACTCTTTTCCTTCCTGAATTCTTCATAGGCGTTATGAGCTTTCCAATGGTATCCTTGGGGTTTTACATTCATCCTAACATATGGCATGTATGTGAGTCTCTTCTCAAATTTGTTTGAGTTTATGTGTGATTGGGAGCAGTTAGCTGGGTGAATTGCTGAATCATGAAACAATTATGGCAGGAATTCTCTGGTTTTGTGTTTTTCTACAAATGATATTGTAGTATGTTGGTTTCACTTCAGTTCTTGGCAGGACTGCTGAAAAGTGAGTTACAGCTGTTGCCATCTGGTAACTTTTGAAGCAATTTCCCTCACATGTCTATGTTGCTTAATAATTCTTTGTTTACTCTATACAGGTAACATGATCTTCAGTCTCATAGCAAATATAGTCAGTCACCTTTCCACTGTCTTTCATCTTCTTCTGTCATTCTGTTAAAGGCTAGTTTCTTATAATGTAGCCTAGTCTGACTTGGGGAAAAGGTGCAACTGGCTCCCCCACAGAGAAATAGCCTTCTGAAGCTTTTCCTACATCCCCAGAGAACTCTTTACAGCTGCAGTAATTCTCTGCAGATGCTCTGCTCCCCTCAAAAAGGTGAGACTGAAGCCATGTCCTTGTGTTCTCCTTGCCAGACAACTGTCCCAGTCACTAATACTGGGTAGGAAATTGCAGCATTCAGAGGAAAGATAGTCATTTGCATGGATGCTAAAGGCAACAAGAAAAACTTGTGGAATAAAAAATTATGCAAGTTTATTAAATGCAATGGACCCCTGTCTCAGGACATCTCTGAGCTAAATCATTTGAGGATGAAAAATATCTGGGAAAGTATTGTTACGTGCTTGCTCCGTGTCAGCTGCTTTTAGAGATGGGACACTGGGTCAGAAAGACCTTTGGTTTGTCCTGATGTAGTTCCTATTATGTTCATACATTGACAATCCACTTCTGAAACTGAACCATAAAAGAAAGAAAATTAAAGAAGTCATCTGCCCATCTCTGTATTTAAACAGGCAAGGTTAATTGACAATTGACATGCATTTACAGTGCTTAAGCTGAGCAGGAACAATACTCGAGAACTGCATTTCCATCCTACATCCTTTTAAGTTTCCTTTTTTTTCATTCATCTAATTTCAAGTGACGTTTTGGTTTCTTTATACACTAGTAAGAGAAAGTTTCTGCCTCTTTTTCTTCTTTTAACCCTGAATTTAACCTCAGAATTCCTTCAGCACCTGCCCAGTAACATGTCCCTGAATAATGTACCAGAAAAACATCTCACTGGTGCAGCTAACACAAAGCTGCAATCATGAAAAATAGGCTGCTATTTTGTGGAGCAGAAGACTGGAGTACAACAGATGATCTTTCTCAGTGTGACAGTTTGCACAGCAACTGGAAATTCTGTCCTCCAGAATTCAGCTAAAGACACAGCAAAGCCTGTAGAAAAAAAATATCCCCTCAATTAAGACCTGGCATACTTGCCTGTTAATTTGACTCATGTCCCACAAGTCTTGTGTGCCTTAAGTGACTTTAGACATGGGAGTTTTAATAGTAATTAGCGAGCACTTTTGCCATTAGTCTCTGACATTCTCTTCGCAAAGCCACACTTAGCTGGCAAAATGGGAGCAAACAAATGGATGACACAGGAGTGAAAAATGTACAGTGTACAGGGTTCACCAGTACAAAAGACTATTTAAAAAACTGTCTGGAAGATGGTTAAAACAAATTACTCACCTTCTAAAATCCTCGGGTAGCCAGACTTATCAATCCAAACAGTGAACTTTGTGGTTAAAATAATGTGATCCAAACTGCATGGAAGACAGATAGCTGGTTGGGAAGGAAACTTTGGTTGAAATAACTTTAACTGACAAGCCGTTATGCCTCATCTGATCCCACACACATCAGGATTGGTCTTGCATACATATCCTTGTTTATCTTCCCCCCTGTAGGCTGTAAGAGTTGTTTCCCAATTTCTGTCACATCCATTTGATGAAATTTTATAATGTTAATTTCCCTTTTAAACATTATAGTATATCTTATTAATGACTTTACTGTTTCATTAACCTGAATAAATCCTTCCATAGTAACAGGTGTTATAAACATCACGGTACAATTTACATAAGAAATTTCCAAGCTAACATGAGGACAGAATGGCTACCCCAAAGTTAAGTCATGGGAACCTGTTCTATGCCCAGTATATTTCTTTAGCACCTTTTAGTTGTTCCAGAAAGGATGAAGGGTTATCTTGTGGTTTAAGGACTGCTGTTGCTGTAAGGATGAGTGCCTTTGTTAAGACTTTAACAATTCTAAGACTAAATTTTATACAGTGAACAGAGTATAAACACAGGTTTTGTTTGATTATGTGTAATACTGGAAGTCCTCACTCCTTGTTAGGGATAAATCAGTTTTTGCAGTGGAGAGAGGAAGAAGGGAGAAGGCACCATTTTGAGTAAGGAGCAGTAAGCAGCCCCAGGGAAGAGAACTATATGTGAGTCACGGTAACAACCAGAGGTATATTTTTACTTCAGATTTAAACATGCGGGTTTAATTTGGCTATAGTAGATAGCAAACACAGATTTATTCATCTCCTCCTCCCCATTTCTCCACTTACCCAAGTAACCATCATGAAAGGAGTTGTATGTTTTTTATCTGTGCACATCTTGGACCACTTGCGCAGACAGCAACAAGGTGCCATCCTCCCTCATGTTCCCGTGGAGTGATGTATCAGCCAAGTCACCATCTAATTCTTGAAACAGCCAGCGTACAGCAAAGAAAAATGCCACTAAAGGGATAATAGTGGTATACAGTTTAAACAGTGAAATTAAGGCACATTTTCCTAACAAATTTTCCGAATGAATAATGCATTTACTAATAAACAAAAGGGCTGCCAAGGACATGACAGATTGGAGATATAGCAGTTGAGTTATTGAAAGTGGCAGACAGGTCACAACTTGTATTTATGTTAATAGCTAACCACCTGTCAGATGAATCGGGAAGTAGATACCTCCACAGCAATGCCAGCAGGCACCTTTCAGAACTGCGAAAAAGGACCAAGAGGACAGGCAGCCTAGCTAGCTGTCGTGCTGGCAGCTAAGACATGTCTGTTTTTCTCCCTTCTAGTTATACCTATGTGGTAATAACCACTGATTAAGAAAGGACTGAAAACACTGTTACAGATTTTGGTAGATAAATTCCCAAACAGCCCTTACCTGCTTGTGGCAAACACAAAATTTAAATTCCTCTTAGCAGAGGTCATCACCTATGGTGTCAAATACTGACATGCACAGCTCTACAGAGCAAACTGGAAACTCATTGGTACTTATTAAACATTTGGTGGGCCAAGAGTTGCCCTCAGAGATAACTAAATCTATTTTAGACTTAAATTATTTGGAGGATGACACTGTATGGCATTTCTTCTTTTTTATGTTTGTGAACTTGTATGAATTTTAAAAGCTATTTCTAACATGATTTTCCATAGTTAAAATTAATCCCAGAACCTATTTGAGTTCACAGAGAAAAGAGATCTCCCTTTCTTTGAAGTGATCCCATAGGTGTTTTCAGAAAAGGAGGTATACTCTACATCTTCACTTAATTTAACTGATCAGATAACTGATCCATTTCTAGCAGTTCTAATTTCAGTTTTCTTCTCTGCCTGACAGCATTTGAACCTACCCTACCATTAAGGATTTACAGGATTGATTTTCATCCTACTCCCCACTCTGTTGAAGCTATTTCACTTTACACAGAATAATTAAATACTCGGTAAGCCACAGAGAAAGAGAACAAGAGTGCGTGTTACCCTGCAGCCCAGTGATTAGTGCATTCTGATATAAGCTGTCATCACAGCTACTTGTGCCTACTGTTCTGTGTAAAGAACAGTAGGCACAGACAACTGCTGGTCTTTAATTCAGCATTTTCACTTGCAGGTGATGCTTTAAAACCTAGACTAATGCTATACGAGCTATCACATTAATCCACATCCTAGGATTTTTTTTGAGGAGTCCTTGTTTTTGAAGTTATTTCAAGAACAGAGTTCTAGATTATTCCCAGCCTTCTAGAACTACCACAGCCATTTATGTAAGGACAATATTTTTCACAAACTCTTCTTGTACACAAAGGAAAGAGCCAGACATCTTCAAAGCATAATTCAGGTCTTACAGTAAAGTAGTTTCTCTGCTTTCTGAAAGTGTCTCTCTTTCTTCAATGACCATATGAGAGGTTTGGGTAACAGTTGTCCTTTGCAATTTTTTTTAATATGGTATGAATATAACCTTTTTTTCAGGTGTTCTCAAATTCATTCAAAGGGCACAAAATACAGTTGTATCCACAGTACCTTCTTGACCTGGGAAAGGTACTGGTTTGATTTTACATTAACAGTAACCTTGGAACTTCATTTGTGGATGATTCTCCTGTTCCATAGAAAAGATACTCTCTACAGTGGCAATTAGTACCTCAGCATAAATGTTTAAATATGTGCAAAGGAAAACCTGCCCGATTGTGTTGTTATGGCTGTTTTTCAGCTGGGATGTTTATATTTTATGAATGTTACAGCTTAGCCAGATGATCAACATATTCCCAATGACACCATTTGCCAGTAAAATAACTACTGCTGCCTACAGAAGTGTTAAAACCCTCAGACTGAAGCACTGTACATAAAATCTCAGCATTTTTGTTTGCTGTTTCTGTGATTGATAGTAATAAACTTAACTTTCGTGAATGAGAGGCTTCTGTGTAAACACTTGCAGTGTATTATAAAAATGAACATGAAAATGTGTGTTCTTCACAGAGGCTTTTTTCATGTTTTTGAAATGTATCCTTATGCCAGCCTGTCTCTGGCATATTCAGAAATTCAGATACCATATGTCCTTATGATCATCTTCAAAACTTCCAAATCCAGGCTCTCTCTCTTCAACAAGCTTCTTTTATTGATAAGTGCTGCTGCTGTGGCTGCATCTGCTAAAAGCAAGTGTGCACAGCTCCAGTGACTAATCTCATTTAGGTTAATGGCATCTTCAAGGTCACTTGGGAAGGATATGAAGACACTATTATCCACCTGGATGCTGCTATATAGGTAGAGATGAAGCAGGTACAGAAACAGTTGCAGAGAGATCTGTCATGATTCTCACAGATTTATAGATTACTCCGTTCTGTAGAATTGGAGAAATTTTCCTTAAAATTGAAGGTTTTTTAAAAAAAGCAAGACTTTTTTACAATTTGATTGTTCCTAGAAACTCCTAGCAGAGTTTTGCTACTTCTGAAAAATGTGCTCAGCTGATGAGTGTATTTGTTTGAGCTGGTGAGAAAAGACATAAGATCTTCCTCCACACACCTCTGTCTTGTGTTTATAGAGAAAGAAGGGTGAGAGGTGAAGCTTCTCTCTCTAGCTCTGTCTCTTTTCCCACCACCACCCCTTTTTCTCTGTATTTCTATATCTTTCTGTCCCTCTGTCCTACAAAAAAAGTGGTGTGCAGGCAGTGGGTCCCATTTGTACAGCTGGACAGCATAAGAGAGGAATACCTAAATCTGCTGATGGCCTTGATGCAAAAGATTGTTCCCCTCTATCCCATCTGGAATAGCAGAAAATCCTAAGTGTATCTCTTGAGTCCTTTTTGGAACTCCTCCTAGGGAAATAATACTTTGCTCAGGGCTGGGAGTGAATTCTCATATATCCTTAACGATTTCTAATTATTTAGCAGACAGGATATGGGGATTTGGACTACTTTGACAAAAATGCTTTCAAATAAATAGAACTCCTATATTTTAACTGAAGAACATTAGCAAATTAATGTATTGCTGAGTGAATATAATTTGCTGTATATTGCAAAATACGGATGGAAACAGCACAATCTCCATTGTTGTTAATTGCTATTGTTAATGCTTTTTAGTTAGTACATGAATTCCAGTGTAAATAGCACTTTCTTTTGCTGCTAGCTTCACAGAATATTTGCATACAGCATAAATTCCTTACACATAAAACCCCCTGTTAAAAACAATGGAAGATAATATGATAATAATACATCAGAGGCTTTTTCTAACAGTAGAGGAGAGCACAAAGGAGAGATGGCAGATATCCTTCTGCCTAGTCATCTGTCTTGCTATACTCTCACTTTAGTTTTGACTTTTTAAAAATAGGGGTTTTTTTTGGGAAAAGTCAATAATTGGAAATATAGTTTATCTGATAATCTTTATGGCTTCTTTCAACATTGAGTTTGTGTGCTGTCATAAATGGATTTTGACTAATTTTTTTATGCACTTGCCCCCACTTCCCTACAAGAAATTCCATAGCCTTCAAAGTAATTACTGAAGGTGCTGAAGTAACAGAGACAGGTCTTTAATGGTATTCAGCAGACCTGGAATCTTTTCTGCAAATAATATTTTCAAACTACCTTTTCCTTGTATCTTCCCTCCATCCCAAATGGGTATGTGCTTACATGGAGTTGGTCAAAATGGCACGAAATGAAGAGAACATGCATATTCCTTTTTGTCCTATTTCTGATTTATTGTTAGCAATTCTGTAAATGAAAATGACGCTATATAGTAGGGTCAAATCCTTGAGTCATTACTATAATTCAGCTAATGGGTTGATTATTTAAGTATTCTTGCTTGTTCTGACTGATCTAGTCTCTGCTTTCAGAGTACTAAATATAGATTGTTGGCTCATGTAGAATTAAGGTCAAGGAATAGTATGCTTTTGCTGATATAAAAAGAGCTCGAGCACAAGGTATAGCTCTGTTTATTGTATTACCTATGATTTTCATTGAAACAGACTTCCCAACTTGTATCTATACCGTTCTGTCTTTAACATATACAGCATTTTGTCCCATCTAAATATGAGACATGTGAGCTCAGAGGAGACAAAATTAGATAAACTGATCGCTGAATGATTCAGAAAGTCACAGTTCAGAGGTGGATGGTCTCAGCATTTGAAGTTTTTAAGCAAACTAGATGTGAATACTTAAATTTTGGGAGGCAGAAAGATGGATGAGGAGACATACTGTCAGACTAATATTTGAAAGTTCATACCATAACTTACAAACACTGTACCTAAACACATTTAAACTATTTGGTTATACTTCCCTCTTGGTTCTTTTATTTCTGCTGGGAATGGGGGAAGCTGTACTTCAGCCTCAAGCTGTTTGGTACAATTATGTTTATTCAGGGTTTTCCATCTCACTTTGGTGATTATTAGAACTGCTTGTATTCTCAGTATAGCACCTCTTGCCCTGGGTGCTTTGACTTACAAATGGCTATTTCTTTCAGAGTGTGTGTCCATTCAAAACAGCGGCACCTTTGCCCTAAGTTGTTCTGGTTCCTTCATAGCCTGACAAAGTCAAGAATAACAGATCCTTTTCCCAATAAAATAAAAAATGGTACTCCCTCTGACTTCTGTGGCAACACACTTTTGTCAGAAAGAAAGAAACAAAAAGACCATTGTGGCCAGAAAAGCCATTGCCAAATGATGGACTTCATATTCTAAATCAAAAATATTAGTCTGGAAAATGAATGGAAATAAATTAAAAGGTCTAAATGCCTGAAAATGCCAATCTAGGACAAATGTCTCCAGTTTTATGCACTGTTCTTCAGCTAGAAGTGAAATCAGTTTTTAATAGCAAATATATTCCTTTCTTATAAATATTTTTCCATATTATGCAACTAAAGAATATGCTTTTAAAGGAAAACTAAACAGACATGAGTGGAATCTTTGCACTGAGAAATGGCCAGCTTAGTATGCAAGCAACAACACTGTCTCACATTCATTTGAATGCTTGCCATCTGGAACAGATGCATTAGTTGTGGCTTCAGTAATGGCATGGTGGAGGAGAAGACCTTCCTCACCTCAAGATTTCAGTATTACTTAATGGGGCTCCTCATGTGAGTAAAGTAATCGTCTATTCAGCCCAGTGTTTTAGTCGGCTGTCATCTTTACTTTATACTATAACCTAGACATCTTGCTGTACAGTCTTGCTTGAATACATGCAACATTGCAGCATATATTGTGTGAAAGATGCTATTCCAAATAAAGTCATATTGTATACTTGACTTTGTCTGTATTGATATTGAATGCATTTCTGGAATGGTAATCTTCTATGTACAATATGTGTCTGAGGAGATTTTATCTTATTTCGCACACCAGGATATCTTTAGAATTGTTTATTATTCATGTTATATTTTAAACTGATGCTGGTCTATGCAGATTTTAAATGTGTTTGTCATATACCATTAGTCACTGTGTGAAATCTCTCAGTAATAGTTCTTGAATTTTCTGCAGCTAAGGAGAATTTAACACTGATTGATGGTAGATCACTTAGCTGGTTGGCAGACTTTCCAATTTACGGCAGGAAAATTGCTCTTTTCTTTATGCTCATTCCTTCTTCTGCAGGGGGACAGTAAGATATATGTGCCAGGGTGCACATAACAGCAAGAATCTGATTGGCAATACTGCAGGTCTTTTTTACAATTATAATTTTATCATTTTCAAAAACTGTACTGAATGTCAAGTATTTCAGATGCAATTTTTAAAAACCTCTCTATTTATCAAATGTCGATAATATATCCGTATCATATTTCACATGCAAAAAATGACCTAACATATTTTTGCATGAGGAAATGAGTAAGCTGTCAACGCTTCATCCTTATCTTCTAATAGTCCCAAATTCTCAGTCCTCCAAAGGCTGATTATCTGTCGAGTGAAGATTAGCAGGAGAAACAAAGATATTGATTTTCTGTGTGCTGTCTGCAAATATTTCTCATTAACCACTGATTCATTCAAATAATAATAATAATAATAATAATAATAATAATAATAATAATATATTCTTCAGTGAAAGAAGGATATGGGATAAATCTCTTCCCTTTAACACTCAATAGTGAGATTTTCAAAGATATTTTAAGATTTCACACAGAATGAATATGAAGAACTGCAATATGTAATTTTTAGTATCCACTTTCTTTAAAGGAAAATACAAGATAAAAGTTGTCATGTTTAAAAACATAAAAGTCTACTGAAATGCCAACCATAAATTCTAGTAAATTTAGCAGTAGATTTTATAAAAAAAGACTTCTCTGTGAAAAGGTGTGTTTCTTATTTTCAACTGCCTGCAAAGACTGAAAGAAAAAGCCAATCTTTGCCACTTCATAGTATTTACAACCATAAGAGGTTCAAAATGCTGTACAAAAGCGCTGACTTTGCATACCATTCTGGAGCATGCAGAGGTACTTTCTAAAAACATACACATAAGGGGAAAAATAATTGCTAAATTATTGTTTCAAAAAGAAATATAAATTATTGCTGTCGCATTGCGGTTTTACTGCCATGGAGCACGGCATAACTGACACCTCCAAAACATAGACAGTAAACACAGTAATGAAAACAAATGTGTTAAAGTGTGCACTAGGGCCCAATTATGCACTTGCTCAAGGACTTCTGTGGGAGTTCTGCACGTAGCGTGGCTCCAGAATGGTTCCCACAAGGAATGAGGCTACTAAGAAAGCTGTTACAGCTACTGTCCCAACAAACTATTGTTTGGGGAGTTCATTTTCAGCAGCTCCTCCCACATCCCACACTAATGGCAGGCCAGTGCTTTTACAGCTTGAAATTTATGCAAGATCAACTGTGCAATGAAAATTATACCAGTTCATAATTATTATCTTTTATTACTACAGACACTGTGTGGAGTTCATAGTATTGCAAATCTAACAGAAGAAATACTTGGCATCCTCTTTTAAAAATAAAAATTCAGTCTATTTGTAATGCTGAAATGAAGAAAATGGGAACCAAGACACTGGAGACCAGCATTAAAGAAATAGAAAGGTAGTATCTTGATTAAATTTTTCTGTTCTGTCTCAGCCAGCTTTTGCCCATTTCTTACATTTGTGCCTGTCACTCTACTATCTTTTCTGTACTGCTTTTTGAAATATACTCATTAGACAAATACCTATTTCATCAAAAACACATTCTTAGCGTGAAGTTCATAAGTTTTCTAAAGACATATTATGGCATTGCGTATTTTAACATATAATTATTGTGATCTCTAAAGCACATGAATCTCCCACAATTTCTACCAAGACTTAACTGTCAGCTTGCAATGGATCAGGGCAGTAATAAGAACTGATCTTTGGCCACACCAGGCGCACTGGGTCCAATCACACTGATGACAAACAGTGGTTAAAAATCACTTCCAACTTCTCAGATGTCTGAAAATGCATCTGTGATGGTAAAGGCAAAAATCAGTCCTGACTAAACCAGGCCAATCTTTCAAAGAAACCTTTCTCACCCCTGGAAAGGTAGGCATCTAAGTATGCTTTATCAAGCAGAAACTAAGCCCTTAAATCCTCATCTGGAGCAAATAGGCTGGAATATAGCTGTCCCAACATATGAAAAGATTCCTGTATGTGTCAGGTGGCCAAATGCCAGCAACTGGTCTGCCTGTCCAAACCACATATTCCTTCATCCAGAACCATACAATTTCCCACACATCAGGTAGTAGAATCTACACTGCCACCAGAGACAGTTCATATCATACACCAGAAAAAAACTGTAAATTGTGACAATTAGAAGAGGTCAGATATCCATGGAACAGCGCCCTTCCTAAAAATCCCACCAACTTCCAGAACCACAACACTTACAAAAATACCTTGTCTAGTAACATTAGTAATGCCATGTTTTGCTTTATAATGTAACATAAAATGTTGTGACTGATTCAACCAGATGTGACAACTCAAAAGCTGGCATGATAGGTTGAGAAATGTTAATGTAGGAAAGAAAAAGCAAATTAGAACATTTAAAAAATATTGTAGGTATTTGGTGTTTGCACTGTTATGAAAAGGATCAGCTATGTCACACTCACATTTTATAAGAATCTGTAGTTACACCTTGAATGTAAGCTTCCAGTTCATTTTGTGGAGAAGCATACTCAAAGGGTGGGGGGAGAGAAGCAAACAGACCTTCAGTTTCCGAAATATGATGCAGCTCCAGTGATGCTGGCTCTTAACACAAGCTTGAAGAGGCAGTCCTCAATTTTCAATGTCCATTGAGTTAGGGATCCAAATATTTATACGTATTTTCATAGCCATGGTGGTCTGAAGATGGAAGAAAACCAAGGTTTTCAGGAAGGGATGACATTTTTTCATGACAAGATTTTTATTGGGAAAATCAGACAAGAAATAGGAATATTGTACTGCACATACAGTGGTGTAGAGCTAACACAATAACAGACTAAATTAGCACAATATCCTTGCTTTTTCTTCTGTTTAATGCTTTTATTGTTGCTTTTAATGGATTTCTAAACAAGTAAACAGTAATACAAAGGGAATTATTGTTTCTGGTACTGAACAGTAAATCACCAAACTAAGACAAGCTGTTTTCTAACATCATCAGAAACTTTTCAAGGCAGGATGTGGGACAGCTGCAGGGCAAGCCCTGGCAACCTTAAGGATTCTAGGCCAGGAAGAAACTCAGTTTTAATGTTCTAGATTTCTCCTCTAAGTGACCTGGTAATTTTTCACATTTGAGCATTTGAGTTAGTTATACATATAAGCAAAATGGAGACTTCATCGTGTCCAGAAAATGAGAACATACATCCTCAGGTGGCTGACTTACTGACATTTCATTAGTTTTAAACTTGGTAGTCTTCACTAGTCCTGTTTCTCCTGTGATTCATTCACAGCCTTCATCCTAATCCTGAAAGCTATCTATAAAGAAATGGGTATCTGCCTCAGAGGGAATACTTATCTAACTCTCAGGATAACTAAGTTAAGAAAGTCTGTAATGAAAATTGTGAGTTGGAGATGAAGCTTTCTCAAACAAGTAGCAGCACATTATATGGAATGTGATGTCAGAACAATTTGTATTTGTCTGTTGCAGTGATTTTAGGTCCTACTACAGGTAATTTATACATCTATTCGTGGAAGAAATCTACCACCATCACACAGGTAAGGAAACCCAAACAAAACATAAGGAGCTTTTATTAATACCAGTGTAAAGCAGAATTCGCACAGGTTTTTCTTTGGCAGCAATTTGATCTATTGATTTAACACTCAGACAGATAAAGTATCAAAATCTGGATACTTATCCAAACAATAATCTAAACCCTTTGATGCTAGTGCTGCTTTTACATTTGAGAACCTCAAAATCAAAATACCTAGCTTGTTTTCTCCATAAATGCACTTTAGAAAAATGAATTCCTTATTTATTTCTTTTTTTATACAAAATTAGAGAAAATATTTTATTTTTAATGACTTTCCTGTCAAAGTCTATTAGCCATAATGAGTACCTCTGTTTTTCACATCTGCAAATGTGAAACTTCAATACTTGTTGAGCTTCTGATGGGTCTCTAAAGCAAAAGTGCCACTCCATGGAGGAATTACACTATATTAGAATAAACATAATGAAATCATTCTTCAAAAGTGTATTAAGTTGCACAAGGCTGAGTTTGCAATATCCTAAAATGAGAAGAAAGATCTATTTAAATACAAATATGTGAGAGATTATTTGCCAGAGAGGGAGAAGTCTGGCTACAAGCACAGGTGCTTTAAAGCACAAATCCACACCATTAAGCTCTGGCACAGCTGTTTCATAATAAATAAAAAAGAGAAATATAGAAACACCCATTAAAGTCTCGTATGATACAACCTATGAAGAAAGAAATTTGTTTGTAAACTGCTATCACATTAACAATGGAGGCCAATTGAGAAAACCTCCAGATCTGACAGAATGATTTTAAACCGAGAGTGCGGAATTGTTTATTAAGACTTTGAGTGACGGTCTAATATATTAAATCAGTTCAGAAGACTGTAAAATGCATTAGCATTAGCAATTTAATACCTCCAACAAATTTAACTGTCACTCATGAGCATATCTGTCCTTGTTAAAGGAAAAAAAAACCTGAAGCGCCATCTTTGTCGTGATGGACAATAAAGTTAGAAGAGGCAAAAGCCTTTCTCTGTACATTGGTGATGAGAGAACTGTGTTACATTTATCATAATTAACTTTCACAGTTGGCAGCATTTTTTGGCAAATGTGTTATTTGCTCAAGCTTGTGAAAGAAGTTTCAAGAACTAATCATTGGAGCCAAGCCTTAGCTTGCAATCGTTTCAGGGCTGGATTTTAATCAATTTAGAAATGTAATTACATGCCAAATGTGTACACAGTTACTTTGATTACACACAGAAATTGGGCAGTTTCATAGTCAACTAACTGATTGTAGGCAGTTGGGTGCAAATACCTCATCTGAATGAGCTGTTGCTAATAACCTTGTGTTAGAGCCATTTGTGGAACAATGTAGCAAACTTCTTTAAAAATCAGGATCTTTAAAGGAAATATTTCCAAATTTCAGTTTTATTCAGGTGGACAATTTTTCTATGCATCATTACTGTTTTTTAAATTTTAATTGTTGCTATTAATAGAGCAAAACATAACTTTTTAAAAACTAAGCAGAAAAAAAATTAAATTGAAAAGGAGGTCACTCAAATATACTGTGTGATTACTTTGCAGCGCAGTAATGAAAAGCATCTCAAGTGTAATGTCCATCAAACTACAATACAAGGGTTTCAATACAAAGAACAGAGCAGAATTGTTTTGATTTTTGAAGAAACAGAATTAACAAAATGCCAGGCAATTGACATGAATCACTGAATTAATAAAATGCAGTGTTTAGCCTACTGTATCAGGAGTCCTTAGATAACTACTGCGTGTTTATGAAAATGTTCCTGAATCCTAATATTTGTGTGACATCCAGTATAATTAATTTGACAATTAGTGTCAATTATTTGATGGCTTCACATTTGAAAACTTTCAGAACTCCACTCAGGGAGCAGCAGCAGTAGCCCAATTCCTTTGGTGACCAGCAATGGAGTACATGAGCAGCAATGAACAGATGAAATTAATAGTTTGCTTAGTAATAATCAGGATTGACAGGTTAATAACAAAGTCACTACCTAAAAAGAAGTCACATTTGTGGCTATAATTTGAAACAAATACTTTAATTGCCTCTTAGGATAGCTGGTATCAACATTACACATAAACAGTGCTAGAAGAAGCAGATATATTAAATAGTTTACTCAGGATTTTATCTACAGTGGTTTTTTCTACCAATGTATTCAACCTACACTTGCTCACAGGAAAACTGATTCTTGGGGCATTGGGTAGGTAAACCACAGAGAAATAGGAGGTGACAAACTGAATGATGAGAGCAGACACTCAGGACAACAAGCAGTTCTTATTCTTCCTGTGTAGTAAGAAATCATAGGAAGCAGTGCTTGCCTGTTCATGCTTGGTGCGTGCCCCACTACAGGTTTTGCAGGTAAAGAATTGTCCTATCGGTCTCTATTTAGTAGCACAGTAGATCAGAGATATCCCTAAAAGCAGCTTTTACAACTAAAAATGTTGATGAAATGTGTATGTTTTCTTCTTTCTTTTCTACCAGTAGCTAAACAAAACCCAGCAAGTCAAATTGTTAGCTTACAGGCTTTGTTGCTCAGTTGCCAGTTAAAAGATTCTTCCAAATCAAGCTGTTTAAAATGACTGCTGAAACCACTAGCCAGCTGACTGCTGTCAGTAAACGGGGGATTGAGCCACTGGTTGGAAGCTGTTTATCAAAACAAAGGCTGCGGTATACAATTAGACGTGGTACAATTCTTGAGATCCAAGCAGCAGCCCTCACAGATGATGACAGATCAGGCTTGAAAATACTAACTTCTGCTGAAATAACATTCCTACTGTTAGATAATCTTCCTAGTGACAGATGCTCAGTGGTCTTGGTGTCAGTAACATTGTGTAACATCCAGCTGAAGAGGCCCAAGCCTCCTCCAGGGCTGTTGGTGTCTCACAGTCGCTTTGTCCCATCATCATGAATAACTTGGTCACGTTGGAGCGTGACTTGGTCTTTGGGCAGGCTCACATGGCTGAAGGTTATCCTGCCTTCCTTGCACTACAGCTGCTCTGTGAGGGCTCTCTCCAAGCAATTCCCACCACCAGTTTTGGTGTCTTCTCTCCCTTTGCTAACTAATCCCCTTTTTTTGGCTGCACACAGGAGTTTGAGACTGAGGAGTGAAATGGGGAACTGTAATAATAATGATCATTATTATTATTGTTGACATTGTTACTTCCCTGATCCAATTGTCCATTTAGTCCAAAAACGGTTGTCCTAGCGCAGCTGAGGGCACAGCGTGGGACCAGAAATCAATGTGTGAGAGCAGAGGGGAGGGCAGGGACAGCCAAAGACAGCACTTCTCCCGAGGAAAATGCTCATCGGCCTTCAGCCTGAAAAGGGTAATACAGCAAACCATTGTTAGTATTGGAGAGTTTAAATTTAGAGCCTTCTCCAGCTGATTTGTCATTCAACTTCTTTGTCATTTTACACCTTGATTTTTGGCTTATTCCTCTTCACCACTGAAAGTGCATTACTCTGATGAAACTAGGAAATGCCATCTCCTTCGCTCATTCCAGAGCCTTTTGGAAGAATTGCTATCTCCAGACATTCCCATGTCTGATACCACAATCAATTCTCCATACTTTCCTCCCTTTTCATCTAGCACAATGAAAGAGAAAACTGTAAACAATGGTCTAATTGGAAAACAAAATATCGGAAAGCATAATTTACCAGAATTTAACCCTTTAATAATTTCTCTCCCCTGCTCTGCTCTTCTCTTCTGTCCTAGAATATTGGATTATTTTCAGGTTTCCCAAGGACTGTATGTAATGTCTGTTCATACTCTGGATAAAATTAATCCATAAAAGGTATGACAAACTGGGAATAGGAAATCCTACCTGTAACCCCCTTTGTCCATCAGATGTACCAATTAGGCCTCCCCTTTCAATTATAATTACAGATTATCCTTCTTTAAACTGGTGTGTTCGTTTTTTTTTTTTTTTCCTAAAGTACATAAAAAACCGCAGCTTTACCCTTATTGTAAAACTACCATGCATTTAAAAAGATGTATACTTCCTACATGACTTTTTTTTGTCAAAACTGTATCATTAAGAGGCAGTTTAGAGAAATGATGACTTTTTATAACTTGATCTTAAAGCTGAGCAAAATCTTCTGCAAAATGTAGATTTCCAGACCTGAATAATTCATTTAATCTGTGAAACATGATTGAAACCATGTTTAGAAAGAGCTGCCTTGGGCCTCCAAGGCCAAAGGGAAAGTATTACATTTGAATCAGTTTGATTTTGTACTTCCTTGAAACATAAAGTGTCAGCATGAGTGCAGAGATAATAGCAAACCCTCACAGGGGGTCTGTCTGGATAAAGCCAGCAAGATTGTGAGGTGCTTTGATAGTACAGTAATAGGGGTCAAATAAGCGCCTAAGGTAGGTAGGCACATCCAGAGCAGGATACTGTTATAATGTATTTTTTTAACTACCTGGCATTTGTGGACAGGTGGTGAAATTTCAGGTGGTTGCTTGAACAGTATTCCAGTCACAGAAGCTGAAATTCAGCTTGGACACCAATGTCATGCTGTTCATCCAAAGGTGTCAGGACTCCCAAGCACAATACCCCAAAACCATTCTGCAGCTTTGCTGTCAACAATGAATTAAAAAACAGAACAAAATAATCTCTTTCCTCCAAAATTCAAATTTGTTTTTTTTGAGTAGGTTTGTTCTCTTTATTTGCATCAGGTGCCTTAAAGATTAGGAAGCAGTATGCAAGTAATGCCTAAATTCTTCATTACCCACAGAGTGCATTCCAACATGTTGTTAAATGAGTGCTGAATGCTTCTGCACCCTGAGCATTCAAGAACAGTCAGGAAGATCTGGGAGACTCATGAATGAGAAGAAGCTTCAGATTGTCAGTAGCGCGCAGTATATGGAGGCACTGAAAAACAGTTTTATGGCTATTCCATTGGCGTATGAAACCCACAGAAAGAACAGCTATTTTAAACAAAAGCAGTATTTATAACCATCAAATATCAGCATACTAGAAAGCTACAAAATGCATTTGAAATACGGAATTTAGGTTCACATGATAGAATTCAACAACTCTCAGTGTTTGTTATTTCTCACCACTGGGCTCAGTACTGTATTATTGGGTGGTGGGGGAGGAAATTAACATTCTTCAGTGATATCCTAAAGACAGGACATACAGTCATTTACTTTGTATTGCTGTGTGTTTTCACTTTAAGCCGCGGAAAAGGCACCCAGTGTATATGATGTGCACCTAGGGAATATTTTAGCAATCTGAATAAATGATACAAAATAAATACTGTCATCGCTTCTCTACCTGTGAGGCAGCATGCCAGTGCATGATATTCAACAGTGAATATTTTCTATCAATTTGATACATAGTCAAATCCCTTTGCTAGTCAAACGTTTCTGCAGATGTTTTTGTTTAGATGAAAAGAGATTTTGTTTTTGTTGAAATAGCATCAAGAAAATAACTTCCAGCTCAGAAAGCCAGTCCACTCCTAATACACACTGCAGCAATCTTCTACAAACAGCAGGTCCATGCACAGAATCCTTAGTGTTAATGAAGACCCCTCACAAATTCAGCTGGGTTCTTTAGCAGCTCTTTCCAACACCTCCATTTTGCGCTACAACATCTGCTGAAGAAACCTGTGAATTTTTCTGAGACTGTTTATTCCTCCCCATGTGAAAAGTCCACAGTGTAACAGCTTTGTTCCCAAGATCCACATGATTTTTAACCAGTATTATTGTTCTAAAATTGTGAGTGTTCTTCCTGATGTGTGGCTGCACAGAATGGTTCCAATTAAATTCTGGTGGCAGTAAATAGCACTATTTTAGTCATCCTGACCCATAAATATCTTTTTTTGTTGTTATTGTTTCCTAGAAGATGACTTCCAGGCAACCACAGACATTAAAATATAGCAACACAAACAGATATTATGGATTTAATTCAGTGGTTTGAAATATATCAGCCAATGTTAATTCCCACATCCCTTTCCAGTCCATTAAATACTCTATTTTTTAATTGAAGTTATAATATTTATTTGCTCATTCTCACCTGTTTTGGTATGCTACATTTCTTCAGTAATTTCTCTAGTGATTTGTGCTTGGATTAGTTTATTCCTTCCATTATCTCTGATTTAATTGTCCCCTATCATATAGAAAAGGCTGTGTGCCAATTTCAAGTTGATGTTACATAATTTAGATGTAACTTTGTTTGGAAAGTTTTACAAGCAACCAGATTCTCATTGTTTTATAGAAAATGATAACCGTACTAAGAACCTGCCATCAACAAACACGAGACCACAGTATTCAGAGATCAGACTTTCATTTCAGCAGGTTAGAATTTACTTCCTCTGTCAAAGAGGGATTTATTCCTTTTCCGTGAAATATGTTACCAGCATATTAGACCAATCTTTCAATATCTTGTAAAATATATCATTTAATAGCTGAAATATTTGTTAGTTGAAAAGTGCATCCAACCTTAACATGACTGGGCTTTGGTTGTAAATCTCTGCTTAATAACAGTCACTGAAGGAAGGAGGTCTGGGTTTATATATTTTCATTTCACTGATTCTAATTTTTGCATTAATCATGTGAGACGACTTAAGCTCATAAGCTTAAGTTGATGTTTTAAATTCATTGTTGCAACAGCAAACCAACTAGGAAGGGCACCTGTGCACTGATCAGAAGTCCAAGAAATGCTACAATTTTCAGGTTTTATTAAGCCAGCGGTGTACAGAAGCTAGTTCATGCTCCACCATTAAAAAGCAGTGTGTGAATTTCCCAGGACAAGGCTCACCTCCTGTGATGAAGAGAAAAAGTTAAGTCTGTTGTGCTGTCTCAAGCCAGCTATGCCATGTAAGGAATGTCAATGAGATAAGAATGAACCTGCAATGTTACCATACCTGGCTGCAGTTTTAGCCCCTTGGTCATGCTGGCAACTGGAAAATGCTAGACAGCACTCTCGGTGTTTGCTGTACAGCCGTATAGCCATTTCATAACCAGAGCAGGGCGGAGAACACTTCTGTGTGAGCATTCAGAGGTTAAGGTTTTATAAAGAACGATGTTCCTAGAAAGGTCATCTCTGTTTTAAGATAGTCCTAAAAATCAAACCAAAGCTCTCTTTCTGTAGTAAAGTAAAGCTAGACTATTTTCAGTAGTTGGAAGACAAACAGGAATATTCTCTTCCCCTCAATACAGTTACCAACAGGCTCTAAGAATGTGGCCTGTGGGCTGACTAGATCAAATACAGTTGTGCTTTGCAATCTCAGGAATTCACAAGAACTTGTAGTGCTAATTCTGCCATTTGAAATTTATTGCAGAATTTAAATCTGCTGTATGTTGTTCAAATCAAGGGCATTTATACAGATTTTAGTAAAGCCTGGGATGAGACTAGTATTCACATTAGGGGATGATGTTACAATGAATTGACTTACAAAGAGAAGGTGATTAATTTAAAAGGCAACCAGAGAAAGACATGTCATGTTTATATATACACATCTACAGTAGAAAGTTAGTTTCCTATGTTTTGACACCCTTTCTAACACAGCACTGAATAAATCCCCGTATTTCAATAATTTGTGTATATCTAGTAACATTGTAATTCCAAACTGACAGATCAGTAGGAGACTGAAACAAAATAATAATAATAATAATTTTAAAATGGAGACATTATGGATTTGCACCAAATCCAAATTGTAGGCATCACATTAAGGTAAAGTCTCTGGGCTGGATTCATCAAAGAGATAGCAAGCAGAGTTTCTGGCAGTTTTGAATTTCAATGGAATAGTATCCTTATTTGACATTGTCCTGGTTTCCACTGGGATAGAGCTGATTTTCTTCCTAGTAGCTGGTACGGCACTGTATTTTGGATTTAGTATGAGAATGATGTTGATAACACACTAATGTTTCCAGTTGTTGCTAAGTGCTTACCTGAAGGCAAGGACTTTTCCGCTTCTCAGGCCCTGCCAGCGAGAAGGCTGGAGGGGCAAAAGAAGCTGGGAGACGACACAGCCAGGACAGCTGACCCAAACTGGTCAAAGGAATATTCCATACCGTAGAATGTCATGCTCAGTATATAAACTGGGGCGAGTGGCCGGGGACTGGATGGGCATCAGTCAGCGGGTGGTGCACAGAGCAACTGTACTGTGCATCACTTGTTTTTTCTTCTGGAGTTTTATTTCTCTTTCTCTTTTTGTTATCTCCCTTTTCATTACAACTTTTATAAGTAGTAGTATTAGTATTATATTTTACTTTATTTCAATTATTAAACTGTTCTTACCGCAACCCACAAGTTTTACCTTTTTCCGATTCTCCCCATCCCACTGGGGGCAGGGAGTGAGCGAGTGGCTGCGTGATACTTAGTTGCTGGCTGGGGTTAAACCATGACAGTCATATGGAGAGGAAGAAAATTGCTGAATATCTCCAGCAATAATTAGCATAGGCCAGATAACCTCATTAAAAAGCATGAGGAGCTTGGTGGAGTAAACCTCAGTGAGGATCTGTTTGCAGACTCCCTTCTAATCCCTCCATGAGCAGTCAAGATTGGACCCTTGAACCCAGCCATGAAATGAAAAAATCCTACAGATGATCCATATCTTTCTGTTGCTGCTCTTGCCAAAAAAGGCTTCCACTTGTTCAGTCAGGATGACTCCCGTAAATCTCATCTTGATTACTGATACAGAATTGCCAAGGTGAAAAGTCATCTGGAAAAGGCAGTATACACTAGAGTCATAATACCTGTTTTCAGAGACTTCCATCAGTTTCATGGGCTCCAAAATGCATCATTTTCCTGACAAAATTCTACTTATGGAATACAAACAACCCCAGTAAGGTACGTTGATAATGAATGAAGATAAATATCAGGATTTTTCTGGACAAGTTCCAAACTTTTCTTATACAGAGAATGAGCTGCCAGCTGCCATTTCATCTTGTACAAGCGGGATTGCAGCTCAGGTATTTTACTGTAGTTGCCGTGGCTGTAGGTCAGCACAAGGAAAGCAATATCTCAGACAAAAAGAAAAATCACATAGGACCTTAAAGATCAAATCCCAACCCATTGAAATTCTGCTTTCAAATCTTATGATGACCAGGATTCCTCAAGTTTTTATAGCAAATAGTTATTTATTTAGTGCTTTAAAATTTTATGTCAGACAAATTAAGCCAAGAAAACAATGACCAGGATTTCTCAAGTTTTTATAGCAAATAGTTATTTATTTAGTGCTTTAAAATTTTATGTCAGACAAATTAGGCCAAGAAAACAAAGACAATCTATCCATATTGTGGATAACTGTATTGAGAAATTTGTGTAGAGATATGGTACATCCTCTTTCACTAAGTCTTAAGATTGAGACTGGATGTTTCTGAAACTTTTTTAGTACAATCAGAAGTGTTCGGACAGAAGGTCAGACAGATCTCCTATTGGCTTCTTCAATCTTAACAATTACGAATCGGAGAAAATATTTGTAGAATTGGTATAAAATTCCAATATAAAATGACCTTTGGTAACACATGCAATCCCTTTGAAGTGGCTTGCATATAAGTTTGTATGTAATGACTAAGGGAGAAAGCAAGAGAGAATTGGTTTTGATAAATTAGGGAGACCACAGGAAGAGGCAAGAGTGTCAAATTATCATTGAATGAATGTCAGTGGGGTTATGGACCAGAAGTTCAGGGAAGACCAGAATTCAGCTGCTTAGACTGCTAGCAAAATATTCCTCAAAGCAGTGAGCATTTGAAACCACAATGTGGCTGCTTATTAGTGAGTAGCATAACAAGAACAGGAAGACCTTTGAAAGAGCGTAAAGAAAGGGCTTTTGACAGGTCCTGTAGTGTATATATATTTTCAGTTTCAAACTTAACTTCATCTGCATCAATAGATGCTGCTTTGTAATAATACAACATTTGGTTATTGTAATATTTTTTTCTTAGCACAGAGACAATTGTAGGTGTTTGTTCTTGTTCTGCAAGCCAGTGCTTTCATGAGACAGATTTTGTGTGGCACTGTAGAGTGATTTATGTGTGTAAGCAAAGTCAGGAGAAAGTCATAGATTTTAGTATTCTCTAGTACTTTCTTTAACTTGAGCAGTACTTTCTGTCCTGTTTCTTTGATGTACTAGATGCTCGATATCACTAGCAATATAAATCCTTACTTCAATCTTATTTACATAGACAGAAGTTATGTAGTGACAAGGTCCCTTCAAGGCTTGAATGGTTTGTTAATAACATGTACTAAATAGCATCTGGTATCAATCTTGTCCTACAGACATGCCTGTAGTGATTTAAAGCTTTCATTCTTCGAATTCAAAATCTAATTTTTAATGCACTTTCTGTCAGCTGTCTTCACAGCTTTTAAATGAGATTCTGTCATCTTGACATATTCACAGATACATTGAAATTTAACTAGAAAAAAAGAAATAAAAGCTTCTCATGTCTAAATAAAATGCCTATTCATGCTCATATATATTTTTGACTGTTATTGGCTTTCATTTATTTACTGATACAGAAATCAATAACATTTTATTTACTGAATAGTAAAACAAAAAGTAACAGCTTGTATGATTGGGACATGACTGCTTAATATTTTTCCAAGATGCTATTATTAGTTAAATAACAAAACAATCATAGACCTTCATTTTCAGATTAACTTATTTGTAAAGCCCTCAATTAACAATTTTACCTGCAAAACCACACAGGACATTGCTCCATGAATGCTACTCTTCCTTTGTTTTTTTCACTCATCTGCAAAATCCATATGTTTAAAAGCAGAAACAGGGTAACAATAAAGTATCTATCATTGTAGGATGCCTATGGGAAATTGTGTTTTAAACTAATGCCTTTCTCCTCAATTATGCTTCTATCAGCCATTTTAAGACCTATTTGATATTCAGTGAAGACCACTAGTTAGCATCAGTTTGGGAAACTGCTGAGATGGAGCATATTGGTATTAACTCTTCAGACTTGTGCAACACAGGTGGGTATTGAAAAGAATGCCTTTAGGCATAATTGAACTACTAGGAAGATACCTTTGGCAATGGTGGTGATCAATACCTTTAGTTTTCCCATCACTAAGCCATGCACATATTTCTTAGACTAAACTGCAACTTTGACTACACTTAAGGCCAGTTTCAAGAAAAACGAACACATTTTCTTAGGGCCAGCCTTTAGGGAAGGTAAGGAAAAAAAAATTCCCAGATAAACGAAATTAAGTAGCAGTTGTACAACCCAGTGTATAAATGAAAGGGAAGACATGCCGCCTTCTTACTGTCTTTACCCACCCCCAGGTACAACCTCCTCCCTCTTTAGCTCCCTTCTGTGTCTTTTGTCCAGTGAAGATTGATAGCTCCAGAAATGACAAAATTTGACAACTGAGCGCTCTCTGGTGCAACTGGGAGAAAGTCTGGGAGTTTCACACTGTTGCTTCATTTAGTAACATAAGCAGGACTGGCCAAAGGAGTCACAACCTTGCCAGTCCAGCTGTTACAAGTGATGAAGGGGCTCTGACAAAGGTCTTCAATATGGTGGCAGTGGTAGTGCCAAGTAGACTTTTCCCTGGAGTTAACCAAGAAGTGGTCACATTAAAATCTCATTGCTGAATATGACTGATGTGAATAAAAAGCTGCCTAAAGTCTTGGAACCGGTGATGATACTTAACAGTCATTCATCACCTTAATATGTCATCCTTCCTTGAAAGGTATCAGAGTGCTTTCCCAACTTCTACTAGGCCTAAAAATATGCTAAGGAACATTATTTTCCTGTTTTACAGGTGACTGTAAGTAGCTGCTCCACAGTCACAGGTGGATCAGTGACAGACTCAGACACTGAATGCCTAAGACCCAAATGTCATCCATCTCTGATTACTGAAATATATATTGTCACACTGTTGAAAAATAGTGGAATAAATAAGTCCTTCTTCCTACAAGTTAGTGCTGGTCTTAACTTTACCTCACTTTACTTACCGTATTTGCTTGCTTGTTTTGTAGAACATTAAAACTAGGCAAAAAAGAGCAAAACACAGATACAAAGCTTGAATTGCCAAATGCATATGATAAAAACTGACAGAGATTTTAAGAGTAAGATACAAATAAGGCCATTGAGAAATAACAATAAATAACTATATCTTTATTTGTAAATTAATGGTTACAGGAAAAGCCAGAAAGGCCATGAACCTCTCGTAATTGATATGAGGGATAGCATATGTCAAGGGATCTTGTATGCTTCTTTCCCAAGATAACCTTCTGCGTGTCCTTAGTCATCCATATTGGCTGCCCTTTTTAAATCCATATGTAGTCTTTTCTTGGATGTCATACTTAAATCCATTGTTTATGTTTTTTTTCTGAGATGACATATATGCCCCTTGAGGATAAATTAAATTATCCCTGAAAACTTCCATTTAGTTTCTGCCTTCCTCATCTCCATCTCTCTGTATCCTGTTCAATTTCTCTCAGCACTTTACACGTTATTCTAAAGTTTGTTCTGCTTAAATTAGTATATTTAATTCTCCAGTTCTACATTGTGTCCCTTCTTGACCTTGTTATAACTAGAAAGTGTTGAGAAATAATTGCCACTTCGCCATTCATATGGACTGCTCTCATGACCAGATCTCCTCTCTGAGGCTCAGAACTCCACCTGAAGGCATCCAAGATATTCTGGTAGCCCTGAAGACCCCATCTTTACCTGTAATCCAGAAAAGGACACAAACAAATGCTTGGGCCTGGCTGCGTTCCCCATTACTAAATGAATTCCCTGGAGTCACTGGTTTTTACTTTTGCTATAATTTTTCTAATACATTGTAATTTTCTAGCATTTTTTTCCTCCAAGCATAATTATTCTATCTCAGCTGGACTTCCTCTGAAGTCTCCTTTCTAAATTCTCTCAAAAGATCACCCTAAACTATTCTCTGTGTTTATGGTAGACAAGTAAGAAAACACTAGTATAGATTTCAGTACCATAAAACTTTAGTTAGACTTACAATAAGGGCGGGGGGGTAAGCACTGGAATTGGCTGAGGTGGTACAGCCTGCATTACTGCAGACTTTTAGAACAAGTTAGGCAAATCAGGCATAGCTTCAGGCCAGCTGTACCTCGGTAGGGGGCTAAGGCATCCCCTCATATTCTTTTACCCTAAAAAGGATTATGACAAATTGTTCTTCACTTATTGAAGTCTCATGCAAATTTTTCTCTAGAACTCCATTGCACAGTTATTGTAGGTATCTTTGCCCTGATATCATTCCATTTATACATATATAACTTCAACTGCACACGGTTTTTCCTCTCCTACACTGTCTTGTCTTCTTTCATCTGACAGTAAAGCTTCTACAGTAATAATGTCTTTTATTCTGTTGTGAATTTAAGTTCTTTCTTTTCTAGCTTTGATTTCACACACAAATGCCTTCTTTTAACCAGGACTGGTCCATGTAGAAGGCAGGTATGAAAAGTCTATGTCTTCTTAGTAAAATGTTGTTAGTAGAAAATGTGCTTTGTTTTTGAGAAAGCCATAAAAAAGTTATAATTTAGTGATTAGCTGCTCAGTAAGGAAGGAGATGTTGAATATTTCTCGTCTCTCATCAACTCAGTATCAATTGTTATCTCTTCAATATCAATTGTTCTCTCTTTTCCTGCACTTTCCATTTTATGTGTAATTATTATTCATCATAGTTATGAAGTGTGGATTATGAATTATTCATGAACTAATGAATAGCTTAAAATTTGAAATTTAACACCCAAAATGCATTCTGTGTTGCTCATTTGCAACTAGTCCTCTGAATTCTGTACTATTGTTTGTCTCCTGATTTTCACACTAACGTCTTGCTGCTTTTGGCTTTGTCATTTGTGTGATTCAACACAAATAGTCCAAAGAAAGGATCCTGAAGGCTTTTTCAGGAATGCTGCATGGCTTAGTTGAAAAGGGTCAGATTTATTCTGGGTACTCTTTCAAAATAAATTATGAAAAAGAGTCCATGAACCCTGACTCAACAAAAAATGGGAATAATTTTCAACTTGATTTTCTTTTTCATGCTTATTT
The DNA here is from genome assembly GCF_023638135.1 of Falco biarmicus. NCBI lineage: Eukaryota > Metazoa > Chordata > Aves > Falconiformes > Falconidae > Falco > Falco biarmicus. Next base: position 8,661,259 of record NC_079302.1, read on the forward strand.
TAATTCAGGGTGTGTTCATGGAAGAGGAAAAACAATCAGCTTTTTACTGTATTTTATCTGGTGGAAAAAAGGAGGATTCAGATTTGATAAAATATTGAGATTTTATTCAAGTACAGATGAAATATTTAAGTCCTGAAGTCTATATTTAAGATTCTCTCACTGTGCATATTAGAACCATTTCCCTGGTTTATTTTGCTTAGACAGAATTTAGTGATGAAGATTAATTTATCCAAGTACTTAGATGTGTTTCAGGTAATGCTCACAACAAGCCAAGCATCATTAAGATCTCCAGAGTCTTATCATTAACTACTCTTCTCATGGTGCTGAGTTTACCATTATGAACTGGCAAAATTCAGTTAGGCTTAATAAAACAAATACATTTTTCCAATTTTGGATCAATAGCTCTTGTTTTGTTCTTTACCTCAATGGGCATTAAAACTTAATCATCTTTAGTCAGGAAATGGTATTATGACTCTTGTTTGTTGTTAAACAAAAGAACATTCATTATTGGAGGTAAAGTCCATTAGATTTTCCTTCAACAACATATTCCTATGGGAAGGCATGTAGCAAGAAACATTATTTCAGCACTTTAGCCGTTGTGCATCCTTAGTTTTAATTACCACAATACTCCATTTACAGAACTTAAATGTATCAGATGAAGAACTGTGTTTCTAACTTCTAGACATTTACATTTATAAACTTTGCAACTGCCTCTTGTGCAATAAGTAAATTTATTAACTTTGGTTAATTTTCACTTACTTTTCTGTAAGACAGCACAAACTTCTTTACAGAGAATTTTAGTAGTGGCAATTATCACCATTTTTGATTACTATGAACTTGTGTTAGCCTTTTTTTGGTATAAAAATGAAATGAAAGCCCTAAGGAATGCACATCTAATATTCAAGATTTTATCATTTTAAAGACTTACTGCAAATTGTGTAAAAGCAAACTCTGCACCTTCTCAAGGCACAGAGTTTTAATCATTTTTATATTTCTTTTATGAAGAGATTTTCTTTGCATCTAAAATAACCTAAAAGTGTCTCCAGGATCAAAATGACTTACTTTTTGCTTCCCTTTCATAACTATTTTCAATATCGTGTTCTTTTTTTTAATACTATATTAACTGTAGTTTTACAGGAACCAAGACTCAAGCTCCTTAAGCAGTAACTGTGTATTTGGCACCAGCAGACCTAGTCAAACATCTTGTTCTACCTCCCATTTTAAGGTCTGCACAGGGGACTGTTTTGACACAGGTGTCACAAAAGCCAAATCCCCTCTATAGGAAAGAAAGCCCACAGAACAATGCCTGGCACTACCCTGTATTTTTCATTTGCTAGGAATTTTGCCATAAACAGAGAGGAATTGAAGCTACACCTTCATCACTCCTGATCAAGCCACTCAGCTTGTAGATTGTTTGATACTTGGCTCTTTCTTCACCTTTGAGTATAATTTAAAACTTTATTTCTCATTTCGCATATTGTGAGAATTGACCAAGAAAACTACTAGAATTGTAATGCAGGTCAACTCATTGGCATATTGTACAACACATTTTATTATTACTTACATAGTATTTATTACGAGAAAAAATTCTATATTAGCATATTGCAAGAAGTAATTCTAAATATAAATGGCCATTTTAAAGATGTAGCATCATCTTCCTTTCATTGCCTGCCATGCTAATAGAAGAACAGCAGATGCTCAGGCAAGATTCAATTCACCTTAATTTGTTCAAGCTTAATTAGCAGCTGGGATGCATCTGGCAAATAAACGTGAAAATAGTGACAGCCTGAGTTAAAGGGAAAAAGTAAAAGGGTTTTGTTCATTAACCACATGTTCTTGGTTGTGAGTATTATGTGCTGAAGGCAAAATTTATTTTTTTATTTTTTTTTTTTTGGTAAAGGGTAGAAACCCTGATACCACTATCTTCATTCCCTCTATTCTTGCAGAGGTGAGTCATGCAAAAGTGGGAGCAGTCCCACTATGAGATGTTCCTGCTCAGGTAAACGTTTGTACCATCACAGCTGAAATATATGGCCCAGGCTTGTATAAACAGAAGAGAGTAGTTTCTTCAAGAATTAGGTAGGCAAAATGGACCCCTTGAGATGTAATTAGGAATTATTTACAACCCTGAATAATGATCATGCAGTATCTTGCACAAAGCAAAATAAGCAAAGTGAATTCTGAAGAGAGCCCTGCTGCTATTAAATATGTGACTAACTAGCAAAATGAGGGGCATAACTATAAGAAATGTGCAATGCCTTTACAGTAATTTTAGTTCCAATGCTCTTGCCTAAATAAATTCCATGTTTGTGTATTAGCTGTTGCTAAGTGATGAAAGTAGCAGGGTTTTTTGAAAGTGGAACTATTTAAAACATAGGATTACTTGTGTTCACTGCCAAAGTAAGATTTTTGGACAATAATGAGCAGTAGAGAGGTAGCAAGATTATACAGTGATAAAAGCAAATGTGAATCAAAGCTAAGTATTAGTTCCTAATGTAGCCCATGACAAAGCTCAGGCAGGTGACAGAAAGAGAACTGCACGCTGCGGCTTTAATTTCCTAAACTTATCTGTATTGTGTAAGGATTTTAAAAAAGGAATCTTTGTTTCTTCTTAGTTTTGTAAAACCAGCCACAGCATCTTCAGTCTATCAGACATCTTAAATCAAAATCTTAGGCTTCCACATTCTATATTAAAGAATCCTATATGAGAGATGGTGTTTTATGGCTCCCCAGGATGCAGTATATCTTATAACCATGTTGATGCAATGCTATTTTTTTCTTGCAAAGAAATAATATGAATTTTGCAAAAACAGGTGAAAAAGTTTGGAAAAAGAGTGATGACACTATGGTAAGTATAGGTTGGAAGACTACTGAAAGGTGACAAAACCTAAATTAAGAAAACTGTGTAACTGGGTAAAATGGCAATAAACTAGCTGCTGGCTGACATTTTTTTCAGGTTTTGTTATCTTCTTTGTAGAAAGCTCTTTCAAAATTGGTTTAGGCACAAAAAATTGATAAGAGAGCTCATCACAGATCTAACAGCTGGTGTGCCTTGTACCATCTCTGGTACATACCACCATATACAGCATTACACAAACACATGCAGCAGTTTTGAAGCTAAACTACCATAAACATGGTCTTCTTCTGGCTTTTACATGTCCAGGGCAGCTGACCTGTCCAAAAGCAGTGTTCTTTCTAGTGTGTCAGCTAGTCAAACGTGTTCAGGGTTTCCACTCTTAACCGCCCCATCCCCCACCCATCCCACTCCAACAGACTGAAATAACCATCTGTGTTTTGTAGGATGCTTAACTTCACTTGGAGTGTAAAACCAGAATGCCTAAATGAATATATGAGGCAGAAAAAACATGAAAGACAGATTTGAAAGAGGTAAGATTTGATACAGGATGTTTTATTAGTGTTTATTGGCTCATGGTAATTTGATAGTTGCGCTTTGCTAACTTCAGCTGCGTTCCATCAATGGCAAATGAGTCAGGGCAAGGCAGATGTGTGATTAGTGTTCACCCTGGGCAGAGAAGAGTTGAGTATATAGATACCATCCCTGCCAGGCACAGGGCCAACAGTACCACTTGGATAATATCGTATTGCCCCCTGGGTGGCAAAGACTGGGGAGGAAAGCTTGAGGTCCTAATGTGAGGTCTCAAGTGTAGATGAATCTGAAATATGCCTCAACCTGTTTCCCTGATGTTTATGTTTATAATTCTGCAAGTAGTATACACAGCTTAAAAATAAACCTTTTAAACTGACATTTTCGTGTAGGTACCAGAAAAGTGATTCCATTGTCTTGGGTCAGACTATTAGTGTACGTAACTGTACGTGCACACCCAAAGGCTGCGATGGGGATTGATGTTATGTGCTTTATCCTCTTCTGATAGAAGCTAGAAGCAAAGTTCTTAGCCACTTCAGAGGTGCAGAATCAGGCCAACCGTTGATTTTGAGATGTAACTGTTCTGCGAGCATAACAGATGCTGATTGATTAATTATTTATAATGGTGCACCTTCTGGATTATGAATACGAATAAAACATCAGCAAAAGCAACTGAAAATGGAGTCTAGCTTTTTTTTAAAGTACCTGGGGATATTTCAAAAGTATTCTAGAAGTAAATCTCTGTATTAAAGCCATTTCCATAAGTTTTTAATGTTAAGCCTCTTTAGCTCAACAATGAAAACACTTAACTTCACAGTTTGACAGAGAAGTGTATTAGCAAATGTCATGGAAGGACTATGTCATGCCAGTAATTCACTCTCCTTAAAAAAAAATAATCCAGCAAAGTCCTTATGATTTATGAGAGGAATTGAGCCAAGATTAGCTATCAAATAAGTCATTGGGCATAATCATTTTTACCTCTATTTTGTTTGAAATATCTATGAGCACCCCATAGACATGCCAGTGTATTTTTCATCATATTTTATGCTTTGCTGTCTATAAATAACTTGTTGTGAATATCTGAAACTGGATCTATAAAGGATTGATTAATTGTATACTTTGTAACCTGATTTTAGTCTCAAGGACCTGTATTAGCAGTAACTTACATAGTCTTTGATTTTATATCAGTGAACAAAGACATCACTGGGTTACACTGGCAAAAAAAAAGGGTTTATGGGGCTTTAGAGGCTCATGTGATTCACTAGGTGCTCACTAATGCTAAACAGAGAAGGAATTTGAGGGGCAACAGAGATACATCAACTTGATCAAAGTCATTTAATGATGGGAGAGTTGGGGAAAAAACCCCAAAATTTCCTAGACTTGAAGAAGAACTTCTATGAAATAACTTGTCCAATATATGACTGGCATTTACTGTGTTAACCAAATGCTGTTACTAAATGGATTAGTCTTGCTTTAACTTTGGGATTTGCCTAATACACTAGTGAGCCATCGCAGCCCACTGCCCTGGCAGAAAGCTGCACTGGCCCTTCTCAACAAAGAAATTTTTCTGTCAAAGCTGGTTAGTGCTACCTTATGAGGCACTGCTGTTATTGACTGCATATAACACCATATTATGCAAATGTTCCACTAAAATAAATAGTCTTGGTAGTTTAGAACAGAATTTAATGTCAGTATGATCAGACAATGTGGGTCTGATTACGTTAAGCACAGGGTTCAAGTTCTGCTTCTAGACCAGTGATTTGATGAATCATCTAGTATTGTATTGATCTGTGTGCAGATCTGTGATCAGATGTGCAGCTTAGGTTTTGCTTCGGGAGAATGTGAAGAGTTTAACTTAATATCACACTTTATTAGTACTGGCATTAAGGAAAGGTCATGCACTTGGGGTATGCATTGAAAGTGAGTCCAAAAAAACAGTAAACATAGTTGAAACAAAAATGACCTTAAAATCAATCTCAGGACACCTTTTTTACATCTTTTGTCACTTCCTGTCACAAGTATTTCAGCAAGTGAATTCTTTGCCTGCTTATTAAAATACCTAAAAGATAGGTCTGTATACTTTTTTCCCCCCAAGCCTTGTCCACTCAAATTCCTCTTGACAAGAGCAAAGCAGACACCCCTCCAGTGCATGGACCCACCTTCACGGGCTGTATGTGGGTTTACATTGGCTAAAAATCTAATAGTTTGGGCTGCACAAAAAGGGAAGGATTAGGCTTTACCTGGGTGACAGGACTATGCAACCTCCTGGCATAGTGAGGAGAGCTGCCTTTATCAGAAAAAGTCAATGCTCAAGAGAAGTAAAAATAGAATAGGCCATCTCCATCAATTTGTGCTCTGAGAAAAGCATGAGGCTAAAAAGCAAAGCAGCGAATGTCTTTAACAGCTATAGATTAGAGAATGAAAGTGGGTCTAAAAATCTGATTTTTTCAAAGAGATGTTCAATACCTATCTAGTGAAGAGATCACAGACTCTTAAAGGGATTAAACCAATGGTTAAACTAAAACGGCACTTCCACTTAGAAAGAGACTTCTGAATCATGGAGTTTGAAGGAAGGGCAATAAGGAGCAAGCATTAAGAAGGCTAGTGCTAAAGGGCAACAACACTAGGGGAGCTGGGGAGAAGGCTTGCGTTTTTTACACCAGCCAGAGAGACTGCTACACATAAAGAGTTTGGAATGAGGTTGACAGCTGGTAAGCCAGAGATGTTGTTAGGATGATGTTGGGCAGGGAGAAGAAATGGAAGAACTATTTATTCTTTTATCATAAAGATGAATTGAAAATAACTTGAGCCTCCCTGAAAATTGTAGCAGACAAATTTAAGTCCTTGCTTCCTAAGCTTTGTGATCAGTGAATACAATGTGATGTATAGGCAGTGTTTGTAGTAAACAGAATAATTAGAATAATGTATAGCCTACAGTATGTATAAGTAAGTGCATGAAAAATGAAGACACCACTAGTTTTTGAGCATAGTATTAGAAGTGTGTTGACTTCTATGTAATTAAATTCCTTTCTCACTATCTATGTTTTATTTAGTTTCTGCAGGATAAAATGTTACTTTTTGGATAAATAATTCTGCATTATGTCATTGAGGTTATTGAATGGTAAAGAAGAAGGAAGGAAGGAAGGAAGGAAGGAAGAAAGGAAACTTGTTCCTAAGAAGTTTTATTTTCTTTTTTTTTCATGCTAAGGGACTCTAAATGCCAGAGTGGAGATGGCCTATAAATATAATTGCCAAAGCCACTATTAAAGTAAGAAAGGAATTTAGATGGGATTTGTTCAAATGCCATATATAGTAGAAGGCAAATAAAGTCTAATCCATTGTGGTGGTTCTGGTAGGAAATAAAAACACATAAGTCTATAGGATTACTCTGTTCTAATAAGAAGGCAGAAAAGGGGGAAATTACATCTAAATCCATTCATTTTGGAAATTAATTTCCTTGAAATGACGACCTCCTTGAAAAGGAGTGACACTCAGAGTCTAATCCAGGTCCCACCAATGTCAGTGGGAAGCTCTTTGGTGACTCCGCAGACTTTGTTGGAAGGAAGTTGTGGAAATGGCTGAAAAAATATTTTATTTTTTTTTTAAACTTGGAGTCTGAGAAGCTGCTGAATGCCCTACTGTGCCACATGGTTTTCCAGCATATGGGCACAGAACCTGGACCTACTGTCATATATTTGAATTTGAGTCTTTTGTGGGTCTAGAACACTTTCCTTGGATCATATTTTTCAGCTGCCTCAGATGTACAAAAGGTCTAATATGGGACAGGGCTAAACTCAACTGCAAGTGTGGTCATAGTCTGTAATCGCCCTTTTTGGCTACTCCTGACAGACCACCAAAGGACCTGGGTCATTGTTTCCTCCTAAGCATGCTGTTTCTTTGGGCGTTTTGTACAGTGAGTGGGTGCACTGAATCCACACATTCTTACGTGTTGAGTCAGATGTGCTCAAGCACACAGCTTAATCATGAGCATTGTATAGAACTGAATACCTTAGAAAACTAAGCTCCCTATACTGTTAGTCATGAAATTGCCCTGTATCTCACATGAAAGATACCATTGCAGCATTTGTTACGTTATAGTTGTCTGAGATTTTTCATGTGGAAAGCTTTCTAATTGAAGGTATGGTACTGCCAAAAAGCATTTTTAATGAAAAATGCCAATTCTGATAGGAAAAAATCAATCATTGTGAAACATTGGAAGATTTTTTCTTTTAGTTCAGCTTTTAAGAAAAGTAAAAGTGAAAAATGAAAATCAAGTCTTTCACAGTTACCCATATCCTTGGCAATGTGGAGAGCACGCTGCCTCGTAGGTAGATTTGCCCTGTTCCTGTGAAAGGGAAGATATTTTTCATGGGGGTGCCAGTGACACTGATCTTTTTACTCCAGACAGTCAGAGCTGCGACTTATATCCATTTGGAATGTAAGCAGAAACATCTACTTGCCAAAAATAAACAAATACATCATATCTGGATAGAAAATGTGCCCACTCAGGTCCTCTGTAGATGTGTTCAGAGGCAGGGTGTTACTTAAAGAGCCCAGAAAACTAATGTTCACAAATTATTCCGTTGGCATATGGAAAATATTTTTCCTCCTGAAACTCCCTACAAAATACCAGCTGGTTTACACACAGTATCTCAGGTAGGTAAGGTAAGACTTTCAGATCCATTGTATGAATGGTGAAACTGAGGACCAGAAAGGTCTTCATGGCTTTTTCAGGTCCTCACTCTGAACGTCTGTGGTGGATCTGTAAGGGTTTTTTTACTCCCCATTCTAAACTGGAATTAGAAGACAACGCTGCTTCTTTATGCCTCAAATGCTCAATAAACAGCAATGAACTGAGAATGCAGATACTTGCATTTTAAAGCTACTAGCTTAAATAGAGAATCTTAAAAAGCAATTCTAAACTTAACTGAAGGCAATAACTAATATACAGATCTGATAGCACAGAAATCATCTTGTTAGATGGTCCCTCGGTTAAGCATTTCTGTATTAGTTATGTCAGTGTTTGATTCAAAGGAATTACAAGGTCTGAATTGGGTTTTACAGCCTCAGCATTCTTGAATATGGAGGAAGGTTTGACACTGAGATCTTTAGACTTTCTGTAGTTTTCCAGGGGCGTAAGAGAGCAGAAACTGTGCCCCAAAAGCTTTTTAAACTGGCTGCGGACTGCTACCAACTAAATACTTGGTTTAATCTGTATGCTAGTATCTGCAAAGTGTCCTGATTTCAAATGGCATGAAAGAAAAGTGTAAAGGTGCTGAGAGAGGTGACTAATTAAAGATTGTGAAAGGAAGATTAAAATCCTGTGGGCCTTTCTAAAGGGTTAAATGGCCAAATGACATATCCTCTCCTGTGAGAGGGCATGGAGTTGAGATATGTGCCCTGAAGCTTTTGTACTAAGCCTAAAGGAAACCAGTTTTAATGTGCTTCTAGTTACTTGTCAATGGGGATCTATATATCCCTGATTAGTACCATGATTTAAAAGGGATTATGAATTTGCCCTCTTCCTCTGTCCCTGGTGTTCCAACACCAACTGTCCTTGAGACAATCATAGCAATTCACTCCATGCCTTTTTTTTTTCTTTTTTCTTTTGTTTTGTTTTCTTTCTAAGTCTGATGCCAAATACATTACCTTAAACACTTTCAATTTTAAGTAATGAAAAGAGGAGAAATAGCAACTCTGTGGGAATATTTCAAGGGGATTCTCATCCAATATAGACGATAGCAGAAGACGCTGATTTGTAAATTGTGGCCAAGAGGTAAAAGAGAGAGAAAGAAAAGGATAAATTGCAAAAAAGGTTTTAATATAGCAGAAGACAAAGAACCTCATGCTAATCTCACGCTACTTTTACTCTGGTGTAATGAAATGAGGGCTTATGTGCAGAAGTTAAACAACACAGGAATAATGTTTGCTACTATGCAAAACAAACACTGGTCTTCTGAGAAGAAAGAGCAAAACTAAAAGAGGGCAAGTAATAGCATTTCATGTTTCCAAGCTGTCAAGAATTGCCCTTTGATCAGTTTTATCAAAAGCTGCACTGATTGTCTTCAACTAGGGCTGGTTTTGAAAATATAAACCCTCCAGGGTTCTGTTTTGTTTTCTACAAAATCTAAAGGCAGTGTAATAAAAGGGTCATTGGAACTGGATGTAGATAACATTTTACAGCCTGATCCTGTGAGATGCTGGATTTTCTCAAGGTAATGCAGTTCAAGGGTTCTTAGCAGTTTTCTCAAAGCTTAGGAAACACGTTTCTAAAATGTTGATCAAATCCATCCCTTTCAAGGCATTTAAACGAAATGGCTAAATTGACTTCTATTCTACCTTTACAAGTTTCCACTTAAATAAAAAACACCCTGTGGTTGATTAAGAGGAAAGGTATGTTTCCATCTGCAATACACTTTGCAGCACTGCTTACCCATCTCAGAAAGGCTAAAATAGAACTACAGGTACAGAGATGGGTACAAAATCCTGTAGCACAGGATGCCTTGTGTCTGAGGAGAGATGAGATAGATTAATATTTTCGGCACAGAAAAAACACACAGACACAAGGCTACAATACAGACTGTGATAAAATTGTGAGTGGTATAGGGAAGGAACGAGAAACTGGTATTCACTTACTCATGATGAAAGAATAAGGCAATATGGAATGGAATTATCCAATGGTAGGAATTTAAAAAAAAAAAAAAAAAAAAAAAAAGCACTTCGTCACAAAAGCAGGTTAATTAAACTCTGGAACTCATTGCTGCAAGACAATGTAGAAAACGGAATTGTAAGTGGGTTAAAAGAGTATCTATACAAACTTCTTGATGAAAGACCTGTTAGGACTATTAATACAAGTTATAATTTTCTGGTAGCTGGGGTTGTGTATTGGAGCAATATCACTGTATGCTTTTCTTGCATATCCATCAAAGCTGGAATCCTGAATTTGATGTACTTTTGATGCAGTACAGCCGCTGTTACCTTCCCATGAAGCAAATGAACATGAAGTGCTGCTTGCAAGCTATCTGTAATGCCTTTGCTGAAAGGAGCAGGGACAAGGATTTTGTTAAAACCACTTCTGGCCACTAAAAGGTGGGACTATCAGCACACCTGCCTACATATGAAAAAGTGTATCACCATTGTGCTATTAGGTTCTTACGTCTTGTCATCTTTCCCATTACAGTATTTGCAGTAGCAATTTGATTCAGACATGTCTTGAGTATTTATGGTGAGCGCTGCCATTATTTTTGTACCATTTTTCTTTAATGTCATATTCTAGAAAGAAAAATATCATTGAAGTAGGAGGCAATAGCTTTAAAGACTAATGAGTGATTCATATGTATCTTGGATTTGAATTATAAGGAGGGTCCCTGTGTGTCTCCTCTAGGCATATGGGTTTTGCAGTTAGCATGCAGATGGGCTGCTGCTTTGGTTTCAAGGCAGTTAGGTAGTCATTACCATTTGAGCAGAGGAGAAAGATTGGCTTTGCTGTTGGACTAGCAGGTTCTGCAGCTGGGGCATGGTATGGTCTGTGGCAAGTTACTTCACCAGTGAGCTGAAAGTTTTGTTCCTGAATGGGAGAGGAGTTTAAGCCCCTATTTGTACTCATACACATCTGATTTAAAACACTTCCAGCACTTTCTCACATGAGCTCATGTGCATGGAAATATCCAAAGCATTGGATTAAAAGTGCTGTAAGGTGCAGACTTGCCAAGGATTGTGGACAATAACCCTGCCTTGCATTCTTGGCATGGGGCAAGGACCAAATCACCCAAGTTAACCACAGGGGTGCTGTCTCTGCTCCTTATGCAGCAACTGCCTGGGAAATCCAACTTCTCTGGTAACAAGACTTGTCTCATAGTCAAAACCATGCCAGAACCAGATCCTCCTGAGGCAAGAAGATTATACTATAAATTCAAGGCCTCTTATCCATAAAGTGGGAATTTTCAGATATGCTGTGAAATCAAAGGGGTCTCTGGCACGTGTTTTGTAGCTGAAGTAGTTGAGAGCAGGTTATTCATCCTATGTGGGGAGTCTGGACAAGAACAGCCCCAAAGCAAATGAACTGGGATTTGGCCATCTCTGTCCAGACTTGAAAACAGATGTTCAACAGGATGTCAGGAGAGAAAGGATTGCTAATCTTATAGTTAGGAAGTGTTGGAGAAATTCAGTATAGAGACCATGCCAACCTTCAGGCAGAAAACTCACATCCTCATTTCCATGATTTACACACACTAGGTGCTGATGAAGTCTGTGGATCATGATGGGAAAAGGCTGTCTTATGATCAGAGCTCCATCAACCTTCAAGAGAGAAACTATACATTACATTGAAAGGTCATTAAAGGCTTACGCGACTCTTACTGAAGCTGAACATTACTTTTTTTAAAACTTGTTATTGTTCCTCATCTACAAAGTAACATGCTCATTGCTTGAATCAGAAAAACACTATTGTGTACAGGTTGGTTTGGAAGTATGCTTGAGTGACCGCTTGGGAGTGTGCACAATTTTGGTTGACTCAAGTTACACTGAAATCATTCTAACACAGTTTTCGGTTAACCTAGATAGCAGAGTGTGGAAACTGTACAAGAATGATTTTCATGTTAGTCTGTCCTTGTATAAAACTTGCATGTAGTTAGGAATAGGTTTTTTACCATAAAAGCTCACACTTCTTCCCCACTATTTTGCTAACAGGGAGCACCTAGCTAATGTTTTTCAGCAAAAGACACCAGTTCTGCATGAAGCCCTGCACTGCCTGCCATCTCCCCACCTAGCCTGCACTGCTGACTGAGGGTACATCAGGTGTTGCTGTTTGAAACAAGACACGCAGAAGTTTTGCATTGGGATGCTTGTTTTGGTAAGAGTCGCATGATACCTCTTCTGAGGATTGCTACAGCCTTCTGACTGAAATGCCTTGGTTTCTCCAGGGATCCCGAAGCCACTCTCAGCACAAGGTGAGCAAGACAGGTGTATGTGAAGTGCTTATGTGCAAAATGTGAAAATAGTATCTACTCTGCTATGTTTCCCTATCTGATGTTACACTTTCTGAAGGGACCCTTACTAAGTCAGCTTTCAGATCTAAATGTTCCTTGGGGTTGCGCTGAAATTCCCTATGGTGTCTGACCCGTTCTGTTCCCCACGTCCCCTCACTCCCTGAATTTCTATGGGAATGTCCTGCATGCTGATGTCCACTCTGCATGGCCAATTTTGAATCTTTATTACCCAAGTGGTAATGAAAACTGGGTAACAGCAACCCCAGTGCTTTAATATACTTGCCATCTGGCCAAAACGCATTTTTCTGCCAATTTGTGTACTGCTTACATTGTAAAATGACTTTTTAACATTGGGATTAATACATGCAGATTACTGGTTATATTTGAGATCAAAACCAATGATTAACAGATACTTTTGAGGATATAATGGGTTTGGTGGCAACTGCCCCCAGCTCTGTCTTTGAAGGACACCACAGAAAATAGCTGTTTATTTTAGTACTTGGACTTGTGCCTCTAATAAGCATCTTCTTTAGTAATTTGTAGAGGGTTCTGTTAGACTGTGGACATACATTTCTATGAACAGGGATATTTGTTCAAGTTAAGCCTAATTAAGAAAGAAATGATGCAAGAGTTATTTGGAGGGCTGTAGGGTAACAGTCTATCCTGATTCATTTTAAAGTATTTCCACTTGGTGGAATGAGACTTGCAATGGCTCCAGAGGAAAAAATCCTTAGAGAATTACATGACAATGATTAGGACAATGCTAAAGACTTATTACCAATAGTAAATGGCTCATTAAAGTCCCATATGGAAATGGGCTGAGTGGACAGAACTAGATTTTTTACAAAACACAAGTATTGACTAAAATATTAATATTTATCATCTCCTAATCTACATTATTTACTGCTCTTTCACTTATTTTTAAAAGCTTTTCTTCATCTTAATCTTAATATTTAGCATCTCCTAATTTTTTTTTTCACCTAAAACCTAACTGGTATTAGGAAGTTTGGTCCTCATCTGGAGACTGGACAATTAGTACTAGTCACAGGGTGTAATACATAGTATTATAAATAACACAATATCTCAAATTCACAAATATCTTCATTCTAATGTATTTTTTGTGCATGATTTTTTTGTATCTCAGCTAATTTAAATTATTTTTTTTCAACTGCCCCTCTCGATTTTTGTCAGGCTAGGGTTCATGCTCTACTTTGAAAACTGTGTCTTATTTTTTGCTTTCTCTTGGTGTCCCTCCCTAGATGAGTCTAGATAACTTTTAATTGTGCATCAGGAGTCAGAAAGAATTGGGAAAAAATATTTAAAAGGCCTGAGATTATTTTATAGTTTTTCTGTTTCTATACTTACATCTGATGATGTCACTTGTATCTAAGTCAATGTGTCAAGACTCTTGATGAAAGTGTGACTCGTGAGACTATTATCCTTATCCATCAATTAGAAAGTCACAATTGTAAGAAGCAGCACAAAGCAGACATAGCGGAAATACTTGTAATGCTACTGAAAGATTTATGCTAGTTAAGTATTGGCCTTTCTCTCTGCTTTCCACATATAAAATGTTGTGGGTTTGAAAGCATTCATAAAGAAACAATTGTCTATTATTGCTGTGTCCCAAAACTCAACATAGATATTTAGTAAATATTTGATGATCTTTTCCACTTCTATGTAGTCTTTAGCAGAATTGTTAATTTCTAATTAGATTACAGGGATAAATATTGCTACACTCACTGTTAATACTTTTGGAACAAACTTTACAAGAATTTTCAGATTTCCTTTTCATCTGATCTCCCAGTTATGACTTCGTGATTAGCTATCCCCAGTGCACTGTGCTTAGCAGTTTTCTGAGAAACAAGAATTCAGCTGACAGACTGATTCTACAACTTGCTGAGTTTCTCCCAAGCATAACTGCCACCAATTTCATTAGGATTTGATGTTATTCATTGTTTTCCAGAGATTCTCAAGAATCATCCTTTATTTGTGTTGATACCATATTAAGTATTGTAAGAATTGTAATTCAAGCTTTTGTATAAATATCTGAGAAGTCAGTAATAAATAGTCCTAATTAGTAGACAGAAACAAAGTACTTTACATGAGCACAAGAAACAGAAGGGCTTAAGTGCAAATAATTCCCTTTTTTATAACAAGCTCTTTTTTCACTTTTTGATATCTATCACTGCAACTCAAATTTTTATTTGCCAAATGTTTTCAGTGAATCGCAAGCTGCTTGGGAATGCTGCTCAAATTCTCCTAAGGAAGATATGGCTCTTGTTCATTAAATTAATCCATTTTAATTAAATTCTTTGTACCCAGGAAGTGGAAGCGTGAATTTGCTTCCTTCCTTTATTCCTTTGGTGCATGCGAATTCTGTATATATAGGGAAGGTTTAGCCCTTTTGAACCAAACAAAATTCTTTATAAACAGATCTACTCATAACACTGTATTCATAACAGGCATTTGGCACAGCATTTCTACAGCTCATTCATAACTCAAATCTATGGTCCAATTCACTTAGTCCAGAGCGTGTTGGAGTACCATGCATTTGCTGTACAGTACTATCTACTTATGAAGTAGGTCATATACTTCAGAAGAGCATCAGACCGATTTAGTGCATAGTTGATATATACAGTATGGCTGCCTAAGCCCTGATTTTTATCTAAAAACCGTGCAGTTGTGCACCCAGGCTGTAACAGTCTATTCATGTGCACCCAGTACATCTGATGCATCTCAAAAATTTCACTTGCACACGCAACCTGGCTGTGCTATGCAAAGGCAATGAGGTTTTGCTTAGGCAATAAGCTTCTTCCCAGAAGTTTCAGTCTGGTTGTGTGTATCTTAACTAATACTCACTGAGTCTGCCTAGGTAATCCTAGGAACCTATATATCAGACTTAAATTAAGCTGTGACTTGTACAGCAGAAAGTCCAGTCTCCCTGTACTTTGCATTTTTTTCCAGTGGGGCATAATCACCTAATCCAACCACTGAGTCAAAGCGCTGTGTTAAGAAAAAAAAAAAAAAAGTAATTCTGGCATCAGTTTTTCATCCTTCAAGGGAATAAGTCTTGCTCTTCTCACTCTAGCTATAAGAGCTAGACAACATGGGGCTCTTTTAATATTCTGAATTGTCACAAATAGCACTTAGTGTTCTCTAAAAAGCTATTGATCTCTTTCCCTCAAGTCCTAAACCTCCTTGTAAATCAGTACACCTCATTGAGTGAAGCACTGGAAAATAATAAGAAAGCCTGGATCTAACACTTTGTCTGAAAAAATACTAGACCCCTAACCAGTGACCAGCGCTATTGACCTAATGTCCCACCAGTGCTACAGTCCACAGAGAAGGTGTCTGGTTTGATTAAAAGTGTTACCATGTGAAAGATTCAATTTCACCTCATACTTGTGTCCAAAATGAGATGATACCACGCAGTGCTTGATTCCGTTTGAACTCTCATCTGACTGGTAAACTTCAAAGAGCACTGACAGCTTTCCCAGACTGGATCCAAAAGCGGATGTTGAAACAGAGCAAGGTCTTAAAAAGATTAGTCAGGATGAGTTTGGTACTATGCTTTGGGTGATGCTCTGTTTGTGCTGAGATAAGATAGATGGCAAGGTCTGTCCCATTCTGCTGATGACGTTAAAGGAAAGGAATGTACTCTGAATAATTAGAAAAGATAAGGTGAGCATCTGAAGGAGATGAGGAGATCATGAGTCAGGAGATCCTTGAACAAAGAAAGTTGAAAGGTCTACTCCACCTAGACCCCACCTATTATGAATACGATGAGTAGACATCGAAATCAAATGAATATGTATGTAAAGATGTTATAACCTCTCAAGAAAACTGTATAAATTAATTACCTGACTTTTCACTGAAAACTTTGGAGCTAGTTTGTCCGGTGCGAATTGGCTAGCTCACCAACATTGCACAAAATAAATACCTTTGCTGCTTAAAGACAAAATTCGTCTCTGAGCAGTTACTCTGTGCTGTTTTGGCATCAATGTCTTAGTGCTGTTGTCATCCAGGCACCCTGGAGGAAAGAGGTGTATTTACTCAGTTTTGTTTCAGCTTGCAGGTGCCTAGGTTGGCATCTGAGATTGCTTGACAGGGGTGGCTGAGCTTCCAGTATAGCTTCTTCTGGAGTCTCCACTGGCTGCAAAAGTAGCTCAAGGTCCTACCTTCACAACTATGTGAGATGCATGAACCTCCTTGATGGTGTGGAACCTCCCTTTTCCTCATCTTATTTTCCTCTGGGAAGATTTTTCCTTTCAGACAGATTCAGATAAATTTTCAGAGTCTCCAAAAGGTTGATTCTTCAGATTTGGGATACCTCAACTGGCTAAGCAAACAGTCCGATTTTGAGACGATAACCTTGTGAAAGCATCTTGGGACTCTCCAGGCCGATTCCTCTGGGAAGCTGATTTAAACATTGCTTAGCCAAGCTGGAAATGCCATGTGCTAGTTCATACTACTTGCCCTACCTCTAGCTGTTCACTCTAATCCCACCCCAGATTAGTGCACTGGCAAAGGTGTGTTTGACAAATCTATGTTTTGGTGTTGCCTGAAATCTGTCAGTGTGGCCAGCTTTATACAAGGAGAGAACATGAGGTCATCATTTATGCTTGAAGAGATTTCCCGCTAGAAAAAAAGCACATTTAAGTTGATCTGACCCATTGCCTCTCTTCCCTCATCTGCTGTCTTCATGGCGTTCAGATTGTGAAGCTGTTTCAGCTGGGTGGCTTATATTATTACATCGCCTACTGATCAGCTGGGCTGGCAGGAAAAAAAATATCAAAGAGAATGTCAGAAAACAGTAGCATAATTCTGTTCCCAGCTGGAGAGCTCTTCTATCTTGTCAGAGTTACAGAAACACGATATGGGTCACAGAAAACTCGCTATACTGACAGTTGTTACTTTTGGGATTAGATCGATATTTGTCTGTATCCAGGAATTAGTAGAACAACTGCCTGCAGGAATGTATTTTAAAGACGATTTCCTATCAGTGCAGGATGCTTCTGAATTTAATTCTGCTATTCAAGACACCATTTACTTTTCTAATACATAAAGCCGTATGCACTGCTCACAAGAAATCCTGCAGGTAAAGAGAAAACAGAAGAATACATGTTAGAGGATTAGACATAATATAGATTGTGAAGTCTTATGTAAAACAGAAAATCATATTTTTTGTGATATTTTGCAAAGAAATTTTGCACTTGGCAGGGTATTTAAGTTACCTGTCATTTATATCTAGAAGATCAGCTGAGAAAACCTAATAATACTTATACTCTTAGGAATTATGGTCTTTGTAAAGCAACTATCTTTGCAGCATTCTAGAAGGCAAAAAATGTCAGGTTTGTCAGCTCCTATAGCTTCTTTATAAAGTGCAAGTGGTTTAATTTCAAAAGACTAAACCTCATGCTATATGCATAGCATATTTTCTTTCAGTTTCTAAATTCTTTTCTGCTACACTCTTAAAAAACACAATGGCCAACACAATATTTTATGCTGTTCCACAGTGATTGTTGGTTTACAAAAAAACCCCAAATATCTTAAAAACGCTGTAAGAAAAAGGACCAGAGTAAATGGATATCACCATTATGTCTCAGTGTACAGTGACTACTAGCATAGGTAGACTTCCAGTAGGAACCATTGTGCATAGGATGCCAAACTGGAGGCAAAGGTGCAGCTCTTTGGTTTTCCTGAATCAGTCTTTTCTAGTCTCTAACATGACCCTCTATTTTTAAAGATATTTTGAAGACTGTCCTTGAAAATTGTTATTAATGGCCTAGCTAAGCAGAGAGAGGATTACTACTTATCTATATTATATTTATTCCAATTTCTACTTTAAACATTGTTTTATGTAAATTTACCATGATATTTAATCCCCTCTATTTATACACTTGACTTACTACATTTTTACAAATACTTATTACAGTTATTTTGAGAATCTCTTGCATATTCCCTATCTACACAGTCTTATTTATTATTTCTTTTTCATTCTCATTCATTATAGAAGCTAAAGTAAACCTGTGGAGGGAAGGACAGATAGATTTGTGCATGGAATGAAGTGCTGTGGTCTACATTGTCATAGAGCAGAACCTGGAAGTGTTGGAGGAATAATCAGTCCAGGAAGAAAAAGATACTGAAATTTTACCTTTCTCCTTTGAACGCTCTATGTGGCTGTGTGCACTAGCCTTAAAGCAAGCTGCTTTGGTTGTCAGAAAGTCTGGGTAGAATAACATGTTGTGGGCTAATTTAGGTTACTGCTGAGCACTGCTGCCCAGCAGAGCTGAATAGATATATCTTCTGTCAGTCTACAACTCTGAAAACAAAATTGTAAAGTCGCTCCCACAGTAAACGGTTATTTTCCCTGCGCAGTTAATGCAGTTGTATAGAACAACTAGGAATCCAGGAACATAAAAGCACAGAGACTGAAATCTTCCAAAGTATTTAGGCAACAAAATCCCATAGAAGGTGGGTTCCCTAAAAGGATGATCTTGACTGTGTTATATTCGTTTATGTTGCAATACAAAAATAGTATTTCTCACTGTGTCTGGCAGAGGTCATAGCACAGTATGGCTAGATCTTTGTAGTAAAGGAATAGCTGCAGTTTCTCAACAGAGTTCTTCTAGTAAAAAAACGGATCTGATCACTACAGCTAAGAGACTGAGGCTTGGCTCACAGAGGGATGATAATCCCAAACCAGCGAAGCTAAGTGAAAAGACGTGTAGAATTATTTGAGCACTGAAAAGATGCTGAGAAACCCATGACAACAAATAATCTGTTCCACTTCAGTGATGGAAACTGATTTCAGACTTACCTAGAGAGATAAATATGATTAACAGAATTTCAGTTTCAAGTCTATTAGGAATCAAACTTTCAGACTGACAGCCATTGTTTGATTTTTTCAACTATTTTTTACCATTTGATTAACAACTTGCAGGACACCGTTTCTCCATCACAGAAACAAATACCTTGGCTGAAGGTAAGATGATCTGTTAAGAAGAACCATATCCAAAGGTAGTGGAACAGCTATACTGAGGTTTTTTTAGCCTAATAGGGAATTGAATCTACTTCAGCCCAGGGACAAAATACTGCATCACTTGTGTTTGAAGCAATGACTGCAGAACATTTGCTACAATTGATCATTTACTGCTCTCTTTTTCTGGCTTTAACACTCCGAAGTCCTGCTTCTTCAGCACTGGGTTGTGTGAACAAAATGCACTGAAGTGAACGGTTGTCTCCAGACCTAGATTTTGCCAATACCCTTTTTTGCACAGTGCCCCTTCAGAGTGCACTTAGCATTATGAAGTGCAGGAAAGGAAAAGTGCTTCTTGGTACTAGTTCTACAGTGTAATCAGAGTTTAAATGTAAAATTTATTTTCCAGAAGAAAACAAATGCCAAATTCTAGTGGCCAGGAATTCAAGCAGTGCAAGTCAAAATCATAATCATAATCTCTTTCTCTTTAATGCTCCACTTGAAGATTGTGGAAAAGGAATAGTACGTTTTCCTGCTACTACTCATCCACTTTCTCTTTGAATTGGAAGGTGTTTTTTTTTTTTTTTTTTCTTACAACTGATCAAGTATTTGGAATACTAGTGTGAGTTTTTCCAGTTGATAGCAGGTGATCACAGAGGGCAAAGGTGAGCAAATGGATTTAAAACAATACTGCACAAGTAATGTTGCATGCACTAGTATTACATGCTTCATTGCATCTTTGGTTATTCATTCTTTACACCAGTCCTCTGGGACAAAATCAATGAGACATTTTATGTTATGCTTCAAAGTCATCATAATTGTTTGTTTTGAAGCAACATTTTTTTTTCCTCTTTTGTCAACCAAGCAATTTTCTGAAGTACCCAATTTTGCAACATCAGTCAGGAATAAAGCCAGAAGCTTTTTAAAAATAATTTGAGGAGGGGAAAACCCAACAGCAACAAAAACCTATGCTGAAGTGCTGTGTCGTTTATAACATGGAGTTCTCTCCAAAGGGAAGTCATAATGCAAAAAAATACAAAATCCCCATAGCACTTACTTCAAACAAACATGAGCATTAAACATTATGTGTAGTATCTGCGTGACAACAAGTTGTCTTTGCATAATTAAAGCACCTCAGAAGATATGTACAGCAAGACATCCCACTGTCAATTAGCTGCTTGAGTGGCCAAGTTTCCACATACAAATTCTGCGTATTACTTCTTCAGAGAAGAGCAGCGCTGTGTTTGACCTTTTCTGCCTTCCCAAAGGACATTGCTGTATTATTTTTTGCACTCTATTACCTATATCTGAACCTCTGCTTTTTGTAAATGCCTGAGTCATAAGTTAAAAAATGACTAATTAGCATGCTTTTTGCATCTGTATTAACATCCAAAAGCCTTGACAGAGATTGCAAAGGCAGTGGTTCCAGACACAGTACAAACACTTGGTAATGAGTTCCTCTAGTGCTTTTCATCACATGTCAAAATGCTTTACTGTCAGCCCTGGTCCGTCTTGTGTGTATGGGAAGTGGGGCACACAGCAGTGATGTGATTCCCTGTAGCCAGCCAGGAGGCTGGTGTCAGCCAGGGAAGAAATGAGGCTTGAAAATCAGGTGAGGCTTTGTCCATGCTGGCCCCCAAATCCTACAGCACAGAACTTGGAAAAGATACCTCAGGTCTCTATCTCTGCAGTCCATGAATGTACACTCAAGGCCTCCTCGCTAATTAGGAGATTATTCAGGAATGGCTATAACTGAAGCAAATGGGAGGGGGGCGGGGCGGGGAGGCAGAAGGATATTGTTAACATCCCTCTATCATAGTAAGACCCTCTGGGGATGATACTTGGCTGCTTGTAAGTGTATTTAACATAAAGCAGAGATGATTGAAAAATGTAGCTTGTAGCTCCCCGGGGCAGTTTGCCATTCACAAGATATAGGACAGTGAGCAGTACTGGAAGGAGATGTCGCAGGCAGCCCTATCCGTGATGGCCCAGCAGGCAGAAAAAGGCTTGCGTGTACTCAGAATATGATTTGACCATTAGATCCTTTAGCACTTGTGAAAGCCACTGATTTGCAACTCTTATTAAATTATTTTGTACGCTCTGGTATAAAATATTTGTTTCTTAAGATTTGATAAGGTGCATAAACCTAATACATCTTAAACACTGCATAAATGCAGAGACGGTGGAGCTGTAAGGCCAAATTCATTAGTGGCATTCTATCGAGTTCAGTGGGTTTATCCCATGGATGAATTTTGCACATACTCTGTGAAATAGGTAAGTATTTGACTAAAATTAGCCAAATCCTCCAGAGCCTAATGGAGTGCTTATGGGCTCTGGCAACTTAACCCAATGTTTCGTTTGCACTAATCTAGCCAAGACTGCAGAAGCATGAAATATACTCTGCGGGGAGAGTGCTGCTCTTTGAAGTTAGTGGCTTAATTCCCATTGTCTCTGATGGGAGCAGGACCGTGTTTTCTGTGGCATTTACTCCTATTATTGTATACAAAAATCTTTTTACATATGAACTAATTTGGCCGGTATTTGGAGAAATTCCCATCTACTGAATTTGCTAAAATCTTGTTAACTTCCAGGAGAGCCTGCACAGCAGTACTTGTGAATTCTGTATGTTGTCCACGTAGATACCATGGACTTTGAGACCCTACAAAATTCACTTCTCAGTGTGTATGTGTGTATGCATGCAGATTGCTAGCTAGCTAATAGTAGTGGAAAGAGGAAAGGAAGGGAAAACAACTCTTTGCACAGCAGAACGATATCACCTAACACATAACCCAACATTTTCCTTTTTGTAGGGGGATTCTGTAAGTACCGACAATTCAAAATGGGTTATTTGATTATTTGTGTTCACCTGCTTCTTTTGGATTCTCACAGCCTGGAGGTCAGCTGTACTGTGATGGTCTTGGGTGAGTATGCAGAGTGCCACTGCTGCTGGCGCTGTCCCAGCTGGGCGAAGGGCTGCTGCCAGCACTGGGCAGCTGGGAAGTGGTGATGGAGCACTCTGGTGTGCAATTCTTCAGCTAGGTAAGTGACTGTTTCAGTTTATCCTTTCAGCAAGAGCAGAGGGTTTCTATTTTAGACAGTCACAAAAGGTGAGCATGTAGTGTTTAGGAGGAAGGCAGCTCAAGCAGTGATCTGGGCACAGAGAAATAAGGAAAAGGAAGCAAAAGTATCTTTGAAATGATCCCATTTAATGGTCAAGTAACTATTACCATGGCACAAACCCCAATTGATATGCTGCCTCCACAACACTTTGATTTACTCCTGTAGCTAGGTGCTGAGAGTGACTGTAATCATACGGGG
Organism: Falco biarmicus; assembly: GCF_023638135.1. NCBI lineage: Eukaryota > Metazoa > Chordata > Aves > Falconiformes > Falconidae > Falco > Falco biarmicus. The sequence continues at coordinate 8,683,931 of NC_079302.1, forward strand.
TGTTTCAACAGAGAAACACATCGGGGAGCAGACAGGCAAGACAGTAGTCAGAAAGCAAGCTGTCTACTGTACAGGCAAGGCAGACACTTCAAAGAGTGAGGAAACCTTTTCAAGGAAGTTATTGTCAGAAGCTACACAAGAGTTCCCAGTGATGTGAATGCCCACTGTTACTACTCACTCCCACTGAAAAGAATTTTTGTCCTGTGAGGTAGCTTTCCCCATGATGGGGTGACAAGCAATCCCTGATCCTTTGGGTTTATTCCAGTTTACTTGCAGATTCCCTGTTTTTCTAGCCCATGGTCACTGCTTCTTTGACTTGAAAGATCAAAGTGGCAGTGCCACTAGCTTCATTTTACACAAGTGCAGAGACACAGGAAGAGTATATTCTAGTCCTAGTAAGCACCACACATTCCCACACTTTCATTCTTCCCCTTAACCTACTGGAAACCTCAAACATCCAGTGTATAAAGTGTATATATCCAGGACTGTGTATAAAGAAGAGGGACTGCTGTTTCCTTTCTACATCTTAGTTTCAACACTTTCTGCCAGTGGATGCTGACAGCAGCCTACTACTGAAGGAATCACTACTGGCTTTAAATGCAGTTTCCCAAGCCTGTTATCTCTAGGCCACATTATGACACACTGGTATCCTGTATTAGTCCAGCAGTTTCTAGTATTTACCATAACAGCTCTCATGTCACATCTGCCTTTCTTATACTTCAGGTGCAGCTTGAGGCAGGTAGAGCAAAATCAACACAGAGAAATTCTAAAAGCTCCTCTCTTTCCTTGCTCTCATTGCTATCCTGGAATGAGAATGGCATGAGAAAGGTTGCTGTGGAAATGGAGGAGGCAAAATCTCATTTGGGGAAATACTGGAGGCAGGTGATAGGGGAGAATGCTAATATATCAGCCCCACTTTCTGACTGGTACACCCCCCTCTTGCACCGAGAAAATTGGTTTGTATTTGATTCTGCTGATGTAGCAAACCAAAACAGCAAGTCAATTTGTGATAAAAGATGGGAAAAAAAAAGAAGTGACCTGGTTTATTAATCTCAGAAGAAACAGGACTACTAACCAAACCTGTAACCCCCAAGAATGAATCTATTTACTTCTTACAACCCTATCTTCATTTTTGACTCTCACAGTCTGGATTTGAACATACTGTAAACTTTCATGGGTATTCAGATTCCCTGATGGGATTTCCACATGCAAATGGACAGGATTCAAATCTGTTCCATTAAATCTTCACAGATGATCCATGTTTGAGACAAAATTTATGGCATGTAGTCAGTGTAGCTGACTGATCATTTTGTTATGGTTGCCTATTCTGAGGCATTTATTGTACTTCAAAGCACTTTAAGAGATGGAGTCATTTATCAGAGTACCTTTGAGATGATTATAACTACAAGAGAAGCCCTTTAATTGGGAGATTGCATAAGATGGTATTGTACCTTAAATGCAAAGGAACAAAAAGAACAGAAATAAAGGGAATAACCTGCAAAATGAAAATGTCAGGAATAAAGAAGGATCATCACTAGATTATAGTGGTATTTCATCTTAACCATACCAACATTTAATCTTTTTATTACATTTTCTACACTAAAATATTGAGGCTTGGGATTTCTTTGGCACCTCCTCATGCACATTTTAATTACATCTATGTAGAATTCTATATAAAATCAGGTCAGCCTGGTGTGTCTGGTGTCAGCCTTGAAGGACTGGTGTTGCTACAGCCTCGGGTTAACCCCATGAAAGCCATTAGGGTTAACCAGTCCTTACCCTGACTTCTTCCAACCTTATCCAAACAAACAAGTTACTCTGGAAATCTTGGAATAAACTTCAGGGGAAGAAAACACAACTTCAGCCATTCTGAGTTTGACTTTTTTTTAATGGAAGTGTCGTGCTACCATGTGCTTCTCAGTTTGGCAGCAAAGGCTTCCTCACTAAGGCCTGTCTGCACACACACGTGGCCTCCAGTTGAAGATACTGTCCCAAAACAGATTCCAAAGAATGCTTTTTCAAAATCCGTCTTATTTATACTTGTAATTGGTAGTCTGGAGTCTAGCAAAACCAGTTTCTCATCACTGCAGAAAATACGCCGCCACCTTCACCAGTTAAATGCCCACAAAGACCCACAAAATCTCACTTTTACCAGTATGATGATTCCTGCGGTGTGACTGCAGCAGGACACTTACCTGTACAGTTATACTGCACTAAATGACCAGTGCTGCTGCGAAACATGACTAACATTGCTCTGGTATAGAATGACCCTAGTAATTCCTTGGAAGCCAGTATAACCCAGTGAGTCCTGAAGAGGCTGGTTGTGCTTGGGTGACTGACTTTGGGCATCAGTGGCAAAAGGCTGGGAATCTGAGAAAAGCTGAAGACCTCATAGTAAATACAAATGACAATCTCTGATCATTTTTGCGGTGCAACACTTATTGTGACAAAGAGGCTCAGCCATGCAGGTCATTTCTCAGCACTTGTAAACCTTCCTCACATAAAATCACTTAATGCTGCAGAGAGAACAGGCAGTTCTGTAGCGTTTTTATTGGTTTAAAAATTTAACATCTGGGAAGTATCATTTTTCCTTCAGGAGGTGTGAGGTATTATGTCTTATTCTGAGGGGGAGAGAGATTCCACCTGAGGAAAGGTAAAGTGTAGGGTCTGACAGCAGCAGGGACGACTCGGACACTACGAAGGAGAAGGTGCAGTGAGGGATGTGTCTGAGAGGAGGTGGTTCATTGCCATGAAGCCACATCACCTGCCAGGTATACTGATTAGGTGGTTGGAACATGCATACAACCGGGAAATTAATTACTCCATTGATTTTAAAAAGCACTCCAAAATAAAACGAGACATATCCATCCTATATTTTGTATTGTCCCTAAAGACAACACAAATATAATCCACTGGCTTAGCTTTGGTGATACAGTGACTTCCTGGTCACTTTAGGGAGCTGATTTCTAGTTCTGTGAGGACAGAGTGGAACAGTAAAACATTGATGAATAGGTTTTTTTTAATATTTATGGTGCTTTCACATGTACAAATTCAATAGTGTATATACATTTATTGCACTGACTGTACTAAATATTAACTGCTCCATCTCCTCCCTGGAAAAACAGGGAGTCCTTAAATACCTGTGCACCCCTTTGTTCATCACATAAGATAATAGCAGAAAAATACTATTCTTAACAGAAAGAGTATTTTGCACTTGCTCAACTTACATCCATTCAAATGGTAAATATCTTACAAAAGCTTGAGGTAGGTAAGACTGAAGAGAGCCACAAACCTCTGCCATTAAGTCTGTCCTGGTAGTGTGTCCTTAATATCATTCAGAAATTTTCCAGCAGGCCCATCCATTTGCAACTAATACAAGTTTAATAAACGTCTTTTAGCTCTAATTTGCTTTTATTATCACCATCATCCCTCTTGACAGGCACTGTGTGGCACAGCAGAGAGGATGAATTTCCAAATCCCTAGGTTCTGTGTCATCTCCATGGCACAGCTCTAGGTTTCAGTCATACAAATGTACCTGCAAAGCACATTTTAAACCAGTACATGGAAGTTTTTGTTTGTTTTGCATGAAGTCAAAGTTTCAGAATACTACCATATAGCTTGCGTTATCAATCCCAACTGAAACACTTTATCAGATTGTCAGAGTGAATTGTTCATAAGCAGTCAAGGAAGTTTATGGAAAATAATCCTCATGTAAATTTTTGTTAAATTAATTCAAATAATCAATTTGGAAATCACAACACATGTAATACTTAACCAGGAAACAGATTATAGCCTTTATAAAAATTAACATCTAATGAATATGAACAGCATAACTGTTGTCAGTCGACGTGAACAGTCACATTCAGAAATACATGCTGTAGAAATTTTAGATCTGAAATATCCTTAGCTGCCGCAGCTCTTCTTAAAATGATGCCACACCAAATACACTAGGATGTGTAATGTTGTTCTAGAAGTTTACCTTAATTGGATTATCTGAGAATGTCAGTGATTGCCACCAATATTGTCCCTGCCTTTGTGCCTCTGATAGCCAGAAGAAACAGCAAGTTATAGAGACGTGCAAAGACTGAAATCGCTCCTTTGTCAGTCTTGGCTATGTTATTGCATTTCAACCTGGAAAATAAGTGACACATTAGTTAGGCCTTTTCAAGATTTGGAAAACACTCTTCACCCATGTTGTTTTACTTCATGCTTAGTAGGGGTGACAGTGGTTTGCTTTGAGTGAGTTTTTAGGCAGAGGAAAAAAAATTGTTCTGCATTTTGCTAGTGTTGCAAACAGAGGTTTGGAATCAATGGATGTTCAAAAACTGGAAAGAAAAAGGATGCTTTAACTTGTTGAAACTTTTGACAGAATTACAGACATTATTTAGGTAAGTGTGTAAAAGTGACACTTGGCTATTTAATGTGTTTTTGAAAAAGCAAGTAAGATACTGGACTCTTGCTGCTTCTAAGCCTAGATTTATTTAGCTCCTGTTTACTGTACTGGAGCCATTAATAGAGTACATTATAGGAATATTTTTTTCATTCCTTAAGTTCTACAGGAAAATAATTATATGTCATAAAAACCATGCAAAACACATTGACATTTAAAGTGAATTTTTTCCTAAAACTTTCAATTACATCCTTTTTTTAAAAAATCTGCAATTTTATATCAAACTGTTCCGGTTTGTTGTTTAAATGAGAGAATTCAAAGATACATCACTACTAGTGTGAGGTGTATTGTTTAGGAGTCTGTTGGAGGGCTTTAATTCAAATAAAGCTTTTCTGGATTTTCTATTGCATAGAAATTCTCAGAAGGCAGCTATTGGAGCTGGAATAAAAGGTAAATTCAGTATTCTTGAAACCAAACAAGACAGGATACTTGAGCTGGTCAGGGTGTAGAGCAAAAAGGTAGGAAAGCTGGAGAAGCATGTGACATTTCTTAAATTATTGTATCAAATATACATGTTCTGGAAAGATAAATACTTCTTTGTGAGAATACTTAAATGATGTTATTCAGCCCTTTGCCTGCCACCTGTTTCCTTAGTTCTCTTCTTTAAAACAAAAATCTCAATAAGGCTTTTCCATTATTAATTATAGCCATGACTCTGCAAACCAGAATGATCTGATTAGTGAACTTTTTCACAAAACTTCTGGGAAATCTCTGTGTCCTCCACCAGATATTCTTCCTAATGCCCACTACTTTGCAGATTTAGTATTAAGTGATCAAATAGCAGCCCAGAGCCATTCAAGGTAATTGAATCCCATGATTTGGGACCAGGTGTAGAAAGATGTTCAAACTAATTATTTAATAATTGAAAACAATAACCAGTGTAGTTTAATCTCTTGCTGATTTTCTAATGTTTATTAATTTAGGCACCTGTGTCTTCTGCACCACTTTCTTTCAAAATGCTTACAAGGATATGCATGGCATATAAATTTAAAATGAATGTGATTACCTTGATACACACTCTAGGCGCTTAAGTGATTAGAAGAGCATTATTATTTTAATTGTTATATAGACTTAATTCTTATGAGTATGCTATTAGTTGTTTAAATTCCTAGATAGACATCAAGGTGCAGAATTTTCATTAAACACTCACTGTACTGTTTTCCACTACCTCTTCAAGTGGCCTGATTTAGGAAGAATCACAGAAAATATTTCCTTAAAAATTAGGCAAATACAACATTCAAAAATAGTTAAGATAAGTAAATGAGAAACAACATCAACACCAGCACCCTTATCAGCAGAAAAATCATTACCCTTCCACTAGTTTAATTCTGCTTCATTCTATTGTTTATGCAAAGTACATTGAAGAACCATCTGAAAGAAAGGAGGCTTATAATTACTATGAAAAATCAGCAACATAATCTATTTTAAATCACTTTGTGTCTTCTTTCCAAGGGCTTTGAATAGTAGAGCAGATGTTAAGCCTTGCACATTACTTTCACCTACCCTTGGTTCACTTAGCTATGTATATTATTTTAATTACCTTCTATACCTTCAAGGCAATTCCCATTATTTTATTTTGCTAATGCACCTGCTTAAAGAAAGAAAACTGTAAGTGGTGCACACAGGAAAGGGTAAAATGGCAGCAAGATTAGGCTTCTTGGTGTCCTTTCTTTTTCCTTTTTTCGACTGCCTTCCCTGTGACTAAATAATAACTACTGGAAGGAATAATTTTACAAGAGGGAGTTATCTGTTATTTTTATTTGGTCCCAATACTGCTAATTAACAGCAGATATGAAAGGTCCTGTAAAGGTTTTAAAATTCTAACAAAATCTGGTTTTACCTTCTATTCTTATTCTACTAACAGAATTCTTAGACTCCTATGAAATGGGCTGCTTTAGCCTTAAAGTCATAGAAAAGAAATGAATATAGCAGAATAACAACACAATTTACCAGCATGAACAAAATAGATGGACAGTGTTAACTGTATCATTCCAGCAGTCTACAAAGCAGTCCTAATGCCTTAACAGAATGTGTGAAAGTAAATGAAATGGCAGCACGATTACACTGATTACACTGGTTGCAGATACGTTAGGCTGCATTCATGCTTCAGTAGGGCTGTAATTATACTTCAAAGAACTGCTGTGTGCAGGCTGCTCCATTCTTATGGCATCCCTGCTGTTTGTTTCCTCTTATTTTGTTCTTAGCATCATAGGTCTCAGTCTTGCAGACACTTACAGGTGTAACTCTTCGTTTCAGCAGTGGGGAAAAAAATCACCTTTTGTGCGTATCTGTAGTATTGGCTATAAATTCTTCCAACTCTTGTATGCCGCTACAGAAGTACCATCAAATAATAGGGTTTGGTATGATTTGATACCATTCCTAATTTCTTACAGAATAAACCTTTTGAGCTTTCATTAAATTGGTTGGTAGAGAGTGTGGGGAGTATGGCTGCTCAATATCAAACAGTTCTCTTCTCCACCTTGCCCCTAGGTATTAGTACTGAACAGAAGAAATCCAAACCTTTGTGATTTGTCTTTGATTAGTGCTGCCTCATGCTGCAAGCAGTACTTCAGGAAGAAAGATGAATTTGTTGCTGTTGTTTCTCACTTCCCATTGGCGATGCATGGCAGCACCTAGCCTAAAGCTGACCATTACATTTCATTTAAGAAAACTTATAGAAAAGGAAAACACATTTTGAGGTGTCTGCATTTTGTGTATACTTCAAAGGCACTGACATTTTACAGCCGCTTTTTTTCTTTTTTCCCCTCAGATAATGATATGATGCCAAGGCAGAATACAGAAGCAGAAAGTGGTAGTGTCTGGGGTGACTGTCAAGTCCTCTAATTTCTCTTCAGTGCCCTTTGCTTTCCTTCAGATACCTGCTGGCAATGGTAAGGTACTGTTCCCCTCACTCTCTGGACTTTTTTTTGTGGTTTCTTACCATGCCAACTTCTGATTTGCAGAACTTTCTCAGATCCCACAGCTGAGCACAGGTCTGAATACTCCAGATGTGGACCTCAAGCAAGACTAGCTCAGCCACAGGCTCAAAGTGTACTGTAGAGCAAACAACAAAGTCTGAATCAAACCCAAAGGACCCACCTAATAATAATAATAAAAAAAGCAAAATCAAATCTTAAGCTCTGTTCTCCTCAAGGCTGAAGCACTACTAGAAAAAAAGCTACGGACTATTGTCGTCATAGAGAAAAGGAGGTTGGGAACACTGAAATCACAAAGGGACGAAGAATCAAATCAAGGCAATCCCAAGGATATTTTTGGGACTTTGTGTCTTTGCAGAGATTCAGGAACCAGAAATGGCAGTTGAGAAACAAGCAATCTGTTTCAAAGGGAAGATGGGGCAACCGCTAGACTGGAGATACTTTGGCCTCTATGGTCCATACCCGGTTCCAGCAGCTTCACTGGGGCTTTACCACCTACTGATGGAGACGTCAGCCTGTTTGTGTGCACGGATGGTGCTCACATTTTTCACGGAACTGTAGGTCAGGCAGCAATAACAATTTTCAGTATCCCCAGGCAGCTTTCAAACCAGGTGAGCCAAAACCAGATCTCCACCTTCCTGAGAGCAGAGCTAAGCATGTCGTAACTGAAAGTTGCTCTCTGCTTGTCAGACACAGTGATATATGAAGGTAATTGCTTCCGTGTGCATTTAATTACAGTACTGTAATTAGTAGGTTGCAAGAGCAGATGCAGAGGGTCTTTTCATAGGGCAGACTCCGATAGGCCATGAAAACATCTCAAAAAGGAAAGGGCAGGGCAATGTCACATTTGGCAGCTCTTTGTTCTTGGAAAAGAGGGTTAATTAGCTGATCACTCCACTCTTCATCTTCATTTCTTAAGGTGGAGGGAACATGGTAGGAAGGAGACTGATTTATCTTCATGAATTTTTAGAACTAGCAAATAGCACCAAATCTTTGTTCAGCCCAGCATTGTGGCTTGGGCATGATGCTGGGGCAGGGACCAATGAGAACGCGAACAAAAACTCCACGAAGATCTTTATCCTCTCCAGGGAAAAGGAGAGCGAGAGATGCAATCTTTGAGTAGAGTTCACCATGGCAACTAGAGCAGTCCTTCCTATCATTTCTCATCAGGAGAGAGCAGTGATGATTCTGGGTTAATGCTGCGTGTGGGGACTTGTAACTCACCTGTACTTCCTCAGCACCTATTAACCAAGTTCATTTTTCAAAGTACCCCTTCGTGCTTTGTGGCAGCAAATGGCAGTGAGGTTACCCAGCTTAGCGCGGCTGCAGCTGTGGGTAACTCTTGGAAGGTTTTGAGGGTCAGTCCAGTGCAGAGCTGTTTGACAGGGAAATTGTGTCACTGCCTAATGACAAGCAAGGTGAGGATTTTACACTAGATGAGATGTGGTTTGAAGTCCTTAAAGAAAGCTGTGGTATTGGGAGCTGTGGGAAAGGGAATACAGCAGTGCTCATGTTGCAAAGCACATCAAACTTAAATTTAATGTTTCAGGAATTGTTTTGTTTGCTTTAAATAAACAAAGGCATCTAAAGTAACCTTTTTTTTTCCTATTGGGAAACTTCACATCTTGTGTTCTTTAACTTATATTATTATGCAGCTGAAGTATTAGGTCCTGGTATTCATATTTATTGAAGCTATCTACTAAAGGGATTAAAAAGCATAGTCTTTTTAATTGTGCTTGTAGAAGTCAGTACAAATTGCACATTTAATTATTGTGTACTTAAAATCCGATAATCACAGAAAATCAAATACACAGCTTGGTTGACTCAGAAAGTATTTTTAATAGGACACTATTAAATTATAGAGTTAAACATTATTAGATATATTTATTCATGAGAGATAATTTGATATGTAACAAAATAAGCCAATACATGGTGTAACCTCTTGCAGTCTAATTTTCATGGATGAGCTCTTGCATATTTAATATCCTTTGAGGATATATTTTAACCTAGACTAATTACTGCTTTCCTCTTATTTCTATTCAGTTTGACATCGACGTTTTGCTAAAATAATGTAATATTGTTATTACTGAGCAAATTAAGTAAATCTAGTTTGTTTATTTTAGAGCCATTGTTGATACTGTAAATGGCCTGATGTAGGTTATGACAACAAGCATTGTACACAAACAAAAAATAGCTATGGGTGAAAGACAACTAATACATCAAAATCATCTCTATAAGGGATCCTATGCACATTGTACAAACACAATCGTGAATATTTTCTAATCTATAAAGCTGCTTTGTAATACATGTTTCTCATAGGCTCCTGGTAAATTTATAAAGAGGAGCAAAGTCACAAATTAATGATGATATAAGTTATTTTTACATTATTAAGACAGTTTAGCTTAAAAGACTCTCAGGATAGCTGGGGCCCTTGTCAGAAACTTTCAATAGACAGAATACCTGAGCACAGAGATTTTGTACTTGAAAGTAGGTTAATTAATTAATTGAGAACCTGTGTCATGGCTTTGATATATACATTAATTTTGTGTCTGAGAAAATTTTTAATGAGATGTTTTAATTTTGTTCTCAGTGACATTTTAATAAAATGCACTGATAGGTCAGGTTATATGTTTGTACATTTTGGTATAATGCCAGCAGTGTCAGCTGGCTTAAGCAGATCGGCTTGGCTTTGCTTGGTTCAGCAGCCAAACATCTTGCTACATTTTGCTTCCGTTGGTTCATCAATTTTTTAACGTACTGAAGTTTTTATAGGTCTTTCTTCTGTGAAAATAATTTACAAAATGATGAATATGGAAAATAGTTAAAGAGAAAACTTACATTGATGAAACTTTAAATTGTATTTGATTTTACAGTTATGATGATGATACAGACTGAAAGTTTTCTAGATGAGTAGTGCAATAACATAGTTCATCTTTGTTCTGAATCAAGCTTGATTAGTAAAAGCTGAAATTCTCAGTGCTGTTTGTGAGGCTAAAATCCTTTGTTACATGTTGCATCAACTAAAATAAGTAGTGATTTTGACTACATGCAGTTCTTTTATGTTTTTCAACCATTTTAAGTTTTTCAAAGTTTTTCAACCATAAATCAACTAAACTTCAAAACAGGAAAACCATTCTTCACTGAAAAGTAACAACTTAATTTTAAAAAGGGTGTTTTGGATACTTAAAGCAATGTAAAAGCAGGGTCTTGAAACTTCAGGAATCATCCAAACTGACTCTTCATGAGAAATGGTTTCAGATTTGAAGTCCATTTTGAGACTCAAGGCACATTTTGGAGAATTTCTGACCCATCTAGTTAGAGGGTTGAGGTTCGTAAGTCACAGTCTGGGAAATATTCATTGTTTTAAGCAGAAACTTAGAATGATACACACAAAATGAGGGCACTAATGGTAACTAGACAGTTACATATGCAGGGATTTGACTTTGTGCCTGTATGTATGTCTTGACTAACTTCATTTACACTAATGGGTACTAAATTAGTCAAGTGTGATGAAAAAGCAGCCCTCTGAGCGCTATAGAACTTCAGTGATGATCTCATCATGAAACATGATTTAGGGAAAGTTAAAAAAATGACTGGTATTACAGCTAGTAGTTTAAATAATTGTGCTTGATAGTAAAAAAAAATGATATGAAAGCAGGTAGCTTCCTCCTGTAATGAAGTCAGATGAATTTTGGAAGCTTTTAAGGACACACACTTTATCTTTGGAAGTTTCAGAGCAACGCTCATGAAGAGTTTAGCCATACACTAATATGAAGGAAATAAAATACATTTTAATAACGTCATAATCCTTCTATAAAATATTTTTCAAGTTTGGGTTTTTTTTTTTTCAAATTTTCATTTTTTTTCAGAGATCTATTGCATTGCTACTGCAAGTATTACATGCGTTAGATGTGATAGTGCAATCAGTTGCAATCTCGGTCAGCCTTTTATGAATCCGTGTGACAAAGGCCCCATAATAAGACACAGACAATGAACATTTGTGCTCAGTCTTTACCACAATGAGGTGTGGAAATGTTTTCTGCAAAAGCATCAGAGTTCTATCTGGAAATGTGTTTTTTAGGCTCAGTCAGACTGAAATGCAGTAATATCTATGGATTAAGAGAGGAAATGTGTTTGCCATCAGATTTCCTCTCAAAATTTTCACATTGCTGCTCCAGGAGTTTATGCTAGAGAATATGTCCTAAAGAACTAGAATACAACTAAGTTCCTGGGTCAGCTCACTCTGAATTTTGCCGTTGTGCTGGGCTATGGCAAATAAGAACCTTGTAGGTGTCTCAAAGAGAGATATTTTTGATGATGAATACTGACAAAGTAATTCTTACAGCATGCATTTTTTGTACTTTGAAATGTTTTTCTCTACTGCCAAGAAAATGTTGAGATTTTTAGAGTCAGGAATACGTTGAAAATCTCCATTATTCCCCATGCTGTATAGAAATTTCTTCTAATAAATACATAAATCTCATGAATTCATGATCATGCTACTCTCATAGAGCTTGATAGGAAAATCACCCATGATCTTGGTTTTTTTCCACCTTGAAATTGTTGGGTTGCTGGTGCTCTCAGGTTACTCTGATTTGGCCATAATGCTTAAAAACAGAAGATATTAAATTAATCAGCTGCCCTGAGCTCAGGACCGACTGTGCTGAGGGCTGAGGTCAATGTACTGATAGAAATTGCACTGCCACAGGTGGGAGTAACCAGCTTTATGCTACTTTCACAGATCTAATCATTAGCATCAGCAACTGTGCAAATCTGCTTCTTGTGTTCAAGTGAAGAATCCTTCCCCAGCATCCAGAATGTATTTAATAAAATATCCCATAATCTTCTGGCTGAGAAAGAGACTTATCTGACCTTATCTGGTACCATCCATCTGTAGAGGTTGTCTGGCAGAAGAGGGGTCTGTGTTTTCAGTGCCTGTCATCCAGAAACACATGCTGAGTTTCATGTAAACTCAGCAGGCTCAGAGCTATGAACCGATACCAATACCAAATACTTTTTTCCCCTCTATCTGCTACCAAGAAAGTAAAATTGCTTCTAATCAAAAGGACAGCCCTCCCTTTGCAATTGTTTGCTCAACTATTTTTCTGACTGGTCTGCTTGACAGGAAGATGTGCAAGGAGATGGAAAACTTCATCTTTCAACATGAAAGAATACCAATGCACTGTGAAGAACTGTTTCTAGCTCACTTCTCATCTCATGTGGATTCATGTTGCTGCTAATTTCCTAAAATTGGCTACCAGGTTAGCTTCTAATTTGTTTGACGATGCATGTCATGGTATCTGGGAAGGCCCAGCAACCTGCCAGAGGCATTACAGGATTTACTAAACCCAAGACTTTTCTGCACTAAATTAAATCACACATTTACAACATCAAAGTTTTGGAAACTTTGTATTGCTCTGTGTTCATTACCTGTATGCCTTGTTTAAAGTGCACATGTTTTCTTCCTGAAGCAACCAAGCTAGTAATACAGATATTATTCACTGTGAATCTTTTGGGACCACGTAATCAGCCATTAAAGACAGAGAACCAAAGCATATTATATTTCATTTTGCTGACACCTTGCATGAAACAACATCAAAATATGGGATATTTGGTACCTTTTTCTTGTGGGTATTTGGCACCTGGTTTTATGAATTAGTATACATACCAAGTAATTTTTCCTCATACCTACTAAAAATAACAGCATGAACTCTAAGAGGTTGTCAACGTATTACTTCCCAAGGGAGAATTTTGCTCTTCTCTCTCATTTATCTAGGCATGTGTAGAGGCTTTTGACCCATTTAGCATAGATAAATGACCCATGATGTGAAATTTCCCAACAGTTTAATAATGCATTTAACTCAAAGTGACACTTGCTTGCAGCTGCCTTAAAGCAGTTTCTAGGCTATATATGTCTCTTTGAAATGATGTATGACAAGTAGGAAAGCTTCCTTGGTAGAACCCCAAATCCCATGGGTAGGTTACAAGAAAATCCTTTTTAGATTGCCAGCAGCAAATTTATACTTCACAAGTCTTTATTTAATTTTATCTGTTTTTCAATATCATTCACAGTTATGACCATTAGTCTAAAGCTCACAGTAACTTCTACACAAATTATTTTTTCCTCACAGTAATGCATTGTAAACGCTTTTATTGATCCCATTTTTTTCACAAAATACCAGAAGTAAACCCCTTGTCTTACCACTGAAAATGTTTTTGCAATCCTTGTACTAACTTAGCTGTATTGAAATTCTATTCCTTCTGAAACCCAGGTAGTGAAACAGAAAACTACATTCTGTGTATGTTTAAAATCAGGAAACTTTCTTAAGAAAACTCCCTTATGTATTTGAAGACAGAAGTCTGAATGATAGCTCTTAATTTTGCTTGCATAGTTTTAAAGCAGTTTTTGAATGTGTGGAAAGGTTTTTATAAAGTCTGCTTCTGGTGAAGTGAGCAATTTCCCCTGATACATGTCATATTATTAGCAAGAAAGATTTAAGAAAGCAAGAAATAAGCATTAGACTTGAGGAGGCAAACAATTCTAACTAGACAATCAAATCTATTATTTAATAACATTTATTTCTAGTATTAAAGTAGAAGTCAAATATCCAAAGTTGGATCCTGTAGCGTCCTGAATCATTTAGCATAGATAAACGGTGTAGAGTCCCCAAAGTCTACAAACAGAAAGCCCAGTCTCAAATAATAATAAAAAACAAAACAAAACAAAAAAAAAAAACCAGGAAAATAAACTGGGAACAGTCCTGTCCACATGGAAAGGTTAATGTGAGCAGAGGGAGAAGAGACGAGAAAAGAGAGAAAAAAAAACCAACAAACCTAAGACAGCCAGAAGCCGGATGACTAGAACAGAAACAGAGTTCACAGGATGTTTGCTACCTAGGACTCTGATCATTTTTCAGCTCTGTTGCTTCCTTTTGCCTCCAGCTTTGTCCGTCTTATATTTCTCAGCCACAGTGATATTCCCCTTGTTTAGTTTCCCTTGCAGCATCCCCAGAGTCCCCAAGGTCCAGGCTGTTTAGTGACACTTTTTGTTGGGTGATTGTACAGCATGCAGGAGAATTTGGCCCTGACCCACAATTTGTAGTACAGGTACGAAATAATGGGATTTGGAAGTTTACTCCAGCTGCCCTAACTAAGCCTGGAAAATGACAGTGGAACAATATCGCAGAGCAGAGCAAGCTCCTGCGCGCAGCACAAAGGCTGTTCTGCTGCTTGCTGCTTTCCTATTCATAGCAGTTTAAGCCCGTCTCCTCTGCTCCGTTTCAGTTTAAAGTCAAAGAAGCTAGTTTAAATCACCAAGTGCTTTTGATCTAGATCTAAACATGGCTTATATTTGAGCTTTCTGGCTACCATGCTGAGAGGCACGTGTAACAGCCTGCCTGAAGTTTATTCAGAGAGGATGGTACACTCAGAGTGTGCAAGCAAGGCTATGTTGGGCCTCTCACAATACTGACAGAATAATTGGGTACAAATTGCTGGAGCTAGCTTTTCCTCCCAAAGGTAGACGCCCATGCCTTTCAGTTTGGGGAAAGGGAATGGCATTCCAGAGAGGAATTCACTTACCCCACCCAGTGTTGGCTATCTGGAATGAGATGAACCAGATTTTGGAGGGTCTTCTCTTTTGTTCCTGACTACAAAAGAATCCTGTTAAACCTCTAGCTGTTAGTCAAACTGACCGACATGAATTCCTCCCTCAAGCAAATGAACTCTAAAGGGCAGAAACCCCATCCCACTGACGATGCAGCTTGTTTTATTCAGGGAACAAGATAGCTTTTAGAAGTCTGGTTGCCAAAAAACCCCTGCGTTCGGCAACACAGAATACATGTTGACTAGAGGAGACTTGCAGAGACTAATTCTTTATATCCTAGACAAGGCCCATGTCACCATTAACAGCACTAGTTGCCAGCTCCCTGTGCTTGGCTGGCAAGTGCAAGTTGACTACATCGTGCGTCACCTTTGATACAGAGCAATTCTTCCTAGTTGGGGATGAGAACAGCTTTTACAGCGTAAGCTTGGATAAGCCTGCTAAAGGGGTGAAGCTGCCGACTACCCTGTAAGAAGATAAGCACAAGAAACAGCAGAAGTGAGGCAGGGAGCCTATATCAAAGTTAATGAAGAAGGCACAGGGTCTAAGGAAAGGAGGAAATTCTTCCAGGAGTTTGGGTTTGTATGAACTTAGAGAGATCAATTTGCTGCTGAACCATTTGAACTGAGCGACAGAGTTCATTTTGAGAAAGACATACAAACCAGAGCTCGCACAGCTAGTGCCTCAGATCAGAGTGACCTGATGAGCTGTACTCTGCGAGAGTGTAGCTCTCAGACTGCAATACGCTCAGAGCTTCAGTGGCAGGAAGCAATCTCATTTTGTAACTGGTCTTGCTGTTGAGAATGCCTGTTTAGAAATTTCCTTCACAGATGAATTAATTAGAATTAGCTTATTTACTAGGAAAGGAGACAGATGCCAGTTCATCTTTTGAAATATAAAGAAAACAAGTGATATTTACACTTTGCTTCCTCTTCATAACTCCAGATACTGGATTTATAAATATGAATGCATTTGAAAGACGTTATTACAACATTTCTCACAAATAATATCTGGTTTTAAATATTTGTACCTACACACTTCCCCAAAATAAATAAAATCAACCCTCCCAAAGGGTACTTTTTGCAAGCTGCTTCTCTAAAGTGCATGTTTATTTGATCTAAGCTTCTTCACCAGTCATTGTTAATGAATAATTATTCAGGATTTCTAACTGAAACAGATAGCTTCATTTAGTATGATTAATGCTGATGTACAACCTCATTTTCATAATTATAAAATATAATAAAATAAATTCCAAATACGAATCTCTGTTATTTGTGTTACCAAATACCTGTAAAAAGACATTAGGTTTCAAAATTATTGCAAGACACAGTTATAATACTCTGTGACTGAAATTGAAAGGTAAAATTATTTTTAATCACCGTTCATTACAAAGCTTTGGCAAAATATAAGTTGTATTTTTGAGACAGATAGAATTAATCTACTAAAAGTACGTATCTGCTGAAGCAGATATTCTTTCCCTACTTTTAAATATTTGGAGCTGTTTTATGTGAAAATTAACTAAGATTTTTCATGGAAACAGCATTTGGCCTTTTAGAACGTATGGAGTATTTTTTACTCTTAAAAGTTTTAACAAACCTCATTTCTTTTGCAGGTTTCTGAGTGAATTTTACTGCTGCAAGGAGAAAGCTCCCTTTCCATTCTGCATGCCACTTATTTCAATGGTCTAATGAAGGCACAGTATACTCAAGAATGCAGTCCTTGGTACAGTTTACATTTAATAGCCTGTTTCCTTTTTCTAAATTTACTGTTTTCATTTCAGCTAAACTGATGTGATGTCAGAGTGATTACTGCTGGAAGTAGCTTCCTGCATCTTACATTGTAGGAGCTGCATTGAAAACAGGTGATATTACTCATACCTCCAAATAAATCAGAGGTAACAGTTAGGCTTCATCAAGACTGTCAGGAGAAAAAAGGCTGAGGAAATACTGTCTGGAGAATCAGAGCATCAAGGAAATTCCATGTTCCTGAGGCTGCTTGTTTGGTTTTCACTCAGGCAGTTCCTGAAATCAATACAGTCATTTAGCCAGTAATTAGCCAATAATTTTTCTAAGGAAGTAAGAGAAAGAACCTCAAATGGGAGGAGAACCTAAGTGAGCAAATGACTTAATGGCCATGGCAATAGAGAGCAAAAGCAAGCACAGTTCTGTGAAGGCTTGAAAATGTAAAGATAGGTAATAAATGTAAGCAGAATGCAGCTGATTTGTTCTTACCTTGAAAAATGACTGAGTGTCCTTTTATGCTTTCTCTGGTGTAAGTCAGATAAAAAGGAATCTGTTGTATCTCTTTCTGTAGATGAAGTGATGTCTCTGGGCTGTCAGTTTGGACTATCCATTAACGTTTAAAGCTATAACTTTATTTTTATTTGCCAACATCTATAGGTCTATAGAGCCACTCTTCTGCAATAAGGAATGTTTGATTTTTCCAAGCTATTATGTCTGAATTAATTAGCTTAAATGTTGTGGTAGTTAACATATTGAAGAATTCACAGAGGTGAATTGTGTCAGTCCCTGCATACACATATGTGATCTTGCATAGGGAGAGAGGGACTCTGGCTTTGTATTACGTTATTTGGCAGGGCTTATGCATGGCCCTAATCATTGCACCTAATGAGTAAGGGGTTATTCAAGGCTAGTTTAAACTGAAGCACACGGCAAACAAAGTAGGATCCCACACAGGCTGGTGGGTATGGTTCCATATGCTATTTAGAAGAGGAGATATACAAGGATATATAGGTTATAGCTAACCGAATTGCAATGGGAGGGGAGAGAGTGAAAGTAAATTGGAATGTGTCTAAATCTGTCTTGCGGTTTGAATACTTTCTCTCCTGAAAAGTGAAATAGCATGCTGGATGCCCACAGGTGCTCAGGACAGTGGATTTATATCCTAGAAGACTAAGTCCTTCCTAATACCTGTCTTTCAGAAGGATACGTTACTAAGCAGGGACTCAATATGAGCCTGAATTTCCAGCAATTTTCCTTCCTTTGACCTAGATATAACCAGCACCCAATATTGTAATGAATCTTATTTGTAACATCTGATTAGCACTTTTATGGCTGGCTGATTGTGACAGGGTAGGTGCCTGCACGGTGAAGAGATTTGTGTCAAGGCTTTCATTAAAAAGGTGAAACTTGCACAGACTTTTTGGTGGTGAGACAGATAAACACATATGGAGATGGGGTCCTACAAATGCCATATTGGCTCAGAGCAGGTTAACAAGGGCCAATTAACCCTGTCTTGCTACAGGCATCAAGTCTAGTGAGAGCTTAGCTCAGTTGCCTGCTGAAGAGGAGGACAAAGTATAAAATCTCCGTGGCAGCTGGGGACTGGAAACAGCTGGATGGTTATGTGAGCCTCCTGTCAGATGGCTGAGCTCTGGGGAGACAGGCTAAATAACCATCAAATAGGAAATAGGCCTTGGGACTAGTCCTTTAAGAATATTTGCTGGGTGACTGTATTTTTAATTATTTTGTTGGTTTGTTTTATTCTTATTTTTGAACTCTCCTTTTTCAGAAGTGGAACTAAAGAGTGCCTGAGGAGGAACGCTAGGATACCTTGTGCTGGAGGGCGAGACCTATGGTAACTGGCCACTGGAGACTCTGCGGGAGCGGACTTCAGCGAGCTCTGGTGGTCTGAAAACACAAAAGCAGGTTGTGTCACATAGCTCCTTTCATGACAGTCCTCCCATAAACAGGGGGAGTAGAATAATATTCACCTTACTATTAGTTTTCAAATTACAATGCCTTTTTTAAAAAAAATTACTCTTTAAACAACCAGCCTCTCCAAAATAAGAACCAGAGAAAATCATGTTATTTGAATGGCTTAAAAGCTGTCTAAGCTGAGCTTTGAAATTTCAGTTTTCAGCTCTTGAATATATCTATGACTGTTCAGTATGGGTGGTGTAAGAGATCTTGAACTGAAAAAGTAGCAGCGATAAAAAGGCCCCAAATAGAAGTCTGTGTGGAGGTATTTCACCCAAGTCTGTTGACACAAAGCTTGCAGACTGTTCACCAGTCCTTATGAGATTAAAACCTGCTACTAAACACGGGCTGAAAAATAATAGCTTCCTATATACCTCATCTTTGGTGGAAAAATGAGTGTGATTGTGATGCATGTGTATGGGTGTATAAATGAAAATAAATTGTATATAATGAGAATGCTAGAATGAAGGCAAGTGATGAGCCACATGCCCTTTTTTTCTCTACTGAACGCTGCTAATAACTTGAATCCAGTACTGACAAAAGGAGGGATGGGAAGAGATTATAATGTGAAAAAACGTGAATGAAAACAATTTTAAAAGCATTTTGGATCCATACCGGTTTATTGTCAGATCTGACCAGTCATTCTCATTACCTACAAAAGCCAGTATGTGCTCTGAGAGCTACAGCACAGCCCTTTCTGTGTTCTGGTAATGGAGTCCTAAGGACTTAGCTAGTGGACCTGGCAATCCTGTAATTAAGCTATTGGTCCTGCTACATTTCTCATTGGATTGGTACACCAGCTTCTGACCTGCAGTTACTGACATCCTGAATCCTAGTTCCGTGGCTGCCTCTCTATGGAGGGAAAGTGTGGAGATCACTTGCATCGAGGCCATGAGGCAGAAGGTAAGTGTTATTTCAACTTTCATTTGGTACTTCTTGTGCTGTGGGATTGCATTGTTTCCACTGATTGTCTTCCATGAAAAGTAAGCACTTCTGTTGAAGCTAAGAGCCTGACTGTATGAAATCCTCTTTTGTATTGTATACCTGGTAAGTATTATATTTGCTCAAAAAAAAAAAACCCAGAAGATATAAAAAAGTCACTTATTTTCTCTTGTGCTTATAAACCTTAACCATATGAATGCCAGTGACCTGATATTTAAACTAAATTATTTTAAAGAGAAGTGTACATCATAAGCAACTGGAAGTAGAGAATCTCAGTTCATTACAGTTAGGATGATACTCTAAATCTTCCAAGTTCAATGTGATCTACAGACCTCGCTGTACTATTTACTACCATCCTCAAACTGTGAATGCAAGCACAGGTAGCTGTTCTGGTGAAATCTACTATAAAAATGCCAGAATATCACCTTTTAGAGGCAGAATATCAAACATCATTAAAGCAGGCCAGTCCCCACTGTTTTGTTTTGTATTTTTTTTTAAAGTATCTTTATTTAGAACAGATATTTAGAGCCTGAGCAGGCCCAAAATGTACAGAGAGCTCCTAGTTGGGCATTTGCCTATAAAAACTATTAACTAAACTAAATGTGAATTGAGCCTTTGAGATTAAATTGCAAGTATGGAGATCAAATCTCCACAGGCAAGTTAAAATCTACCAATTATTTAAAGGGTTTAATTAAGTGCAGAACTTTCTGTAGGCTGATTTAAAAGGACATAACGTAACATTTGTAGCCAATAAAATGTACAGAATAGAAGACTATTTTTTTTTTTCATTTATTTCTACCATAAAATGTATGCTGTAAACTATGAGGAACGTCTGAAGATATTTCACAAGTAGCACCATCTGTCTTCTTGGCAGACTACGCAGGCAGTGTGGGTGGCTTAGTTACTTGCTTATGAATCTATAACATCACTTGCTTAGTCTGCTGGATGGGGCTGCCCCTTCACTGTTTGGCACAATTTCAACAGCTCTGTTTTGGTTCCATAAAACAATTCTCTTTCTTTATGTGGCTGCTCTGTGCACCTGCATGAAGTAGCTGGGAATTTGCTTAGAGAATGCTTACCTATAAAGGTGAGTCTCTTGGTCCTCATACAAAGAATACTTCTTGCACGTGTACATTTTTCTATGCAAATCTCTGCAAGTTTTGAAAGTTTATTCACTTATGGCACTTGCTAAGTACATCAGGATTATAACTGGCACCAGTACAGAAAAGTATTTCTTCTTTTGTTCTGTGAAGCAACTTCTCCCTGAAAATGTCCGCATATTTGATATTAAGCTCTAATCCAGAATAGGTTTTTCATGATTAACCTAAGTTACCAAATACTTAATCAGTCCCAGGCTCAGCTCCACTGACTGCAGTACTGTATGTGTATATGAGAAAGATTTGTGCCTGAGACGCTGTTCAGTGGGTTTTTGAGGAAAAGAATTAAAGGCAAGAAATACTGTATGTCTTAGCAAGAAATGAACGCTGTGAGAGATGTATTCTTTTAAATTTAGTCAGACTACACAATTCTCAGCGTGTCTTCTTGCTCTTGCATATTGTTTCTGTATAGTATTGTAATCACTTTGTAGCAGACTTTTAAGCTATTTATCTTGGCTTTAAATAACAGCCCAAAACAGGGAAAACAGCATTATTGGTATATTGATCTGTATATTGAGAAAGATCTGATGCCACCATTTAATAGACAAAGAACAAATAAGTATTTTCAGCCTGGCTGCCTTTTTCTACTGAGTATCAAAAAACTGTAAACCAGGTAGAGAAGAATGACAATGTTTCATGAAAAGAGCTCCCTTTCAGCTGGCTGCCATATAGCACACACTATACACTCAGGAGGGCAGAAAACCAGAAATCCTCCTGCAACAGTTAGAGGTTGTGAGTTACAGAAAATATATGTATTTACTATTTTTTTGAAAGGACAACCAGTAGCAATTAGTAACAAACTGACAAGGCTTCAGTGTTATAAATGTGTCAGTAAGAATAGTAATTACCCTGTATTCTCATATTACCTAACAACAGAAAACTTCTGCATTTATTAGGAAATAGATTCTGTTTTATTTCTTGCTTATAAAGTAAGGTCACTTTCCTGACCTTTTTTGAAGAAGAAGCAGGTTTTTTGGTAACTAGGTGACATTTTTTCTTGTGACCTAGTGAACTTGTGCACCATGTACATGTGCAAGTGTCTCAGATTCTACTGTGGTGCAGTCGGTTAATGTTACTTAATTTTTATGTCCTAATGTTTAGGACATTTGTTTTTCTCTACACACGTTATTAGTTTCTCACCTTGTGTACTCTAATGTGAAAGAAAAGGCTTCCGTTGGCTGCAGTGAGTTTTAAGCTGTATCAAGAGAGTACCTTTGTGCACACTTTTGCACCTTGGAGTTCAATCTCTGTCATGGCTGATGAGATACCAAAGCTGAAAGCCTGTGTGTATTACTTCTAGTTTCAGGGCAAAACGCTCTTGAAGCTTCAGCACTTACCTGCAGAACAAAAGAGGGAAAACAGCTGTTTGTTTCTGTATGTGTTGATATATTCAGCTGGATAGAAATAGTTAGTGCTAAGAGTTACATACTGCTGTAGCAGAAATTTGCTTTATGGCACATGCTGTCTTTATGTTAAACGAACAAAGCAGAGCAAAGGGGTTTTATTCCTTGCCTACTTGTTGCTGATGTTTTTGTATTTATTTATTTTTTTTTAAGTAGAAAAGAAGTTGAGTTTTGCAACAATAGCTGGTTGCATTCACAAATAAATTACTCCTAAGGTAAGAACAGACTGTCCTTTTCTCAGGAGTGCTTTTCAGTCCTAGTAAATACTCATCGAGAATCTTCTCAATGACAAGAGTGCTGTAATGCCATCTCTCTGTCAAGTACAACCAGATTCAAGTTCCCAGCTGAACCCTAAGGGAAGGAAGATTGAATAAAATCCTCCTCAGATGTCTGGATTAGCCACATTGATACGGAGATGATCATCTTGGTAGATAAATTATAATATTCTCCTAGTCATCCTAGGCAACAGTACTATCATGTTATTGCCACTTCACCGAGAAATGCAACTCTATCAGGTTATAAATGGCAACTCAGATGGCACTGACATGCCCTCTACTATCAGCTACTCTAGATATTATTCCTTTATTCAGTCAAGCGGAGTTTCTCCTCCACTGGCTAATGCCTGCCCAATCTTGGATTTAGCAGTAGCGTAACATTCAGACTCTGCTTTCCAGATAGTTCCCCCTGTGAAGGAATTGGCAGAGAATGGGCACAGAATTGGCTCCACACCACTGCTTACTAATGATCAGAATAGCTGGCCAGGCATGAAGAGGAATGTCAGCTGCAATCATTTATTTCCTTCCCTGGAGCAGGAGAGGAGCAGTGCAGGCCTGGAAGGAGTGTGGCTTGGAGACGAAATGTCTCCCTAGGCTTCTTGAGGAATGGGGCAGCTTCCTGAGCACCCCTTGCTTGGGGCTGTGCCTAAAGGCACAGTCTAGCATTTTCTGAATTGCAGACACTTTGAGTTGCTACTTTATATGCAACATTGACATTCCTTTCATTGCACATACAGTGTTCATCAGGCATTTGAATCTGGATAATGAGAAGAATGCATAATCCAATTGCAGCTCTTCATATTTCCTCTCATGCCTGACACATTGCTCCAGTTATTCCCAAAGATTATCTGATTAGCACCGTAACTCTGCTTTTCGGGGGAGGAACCTAGCAGGAATGGGCAGTTGAAAGAACACCACTTTTTTTTTTCTTTTTTTTTTTCTTTTCTTTTCCCCAAATCCTGCCTTTAACAGAAATTACTCAATATTTGTGATTTCAGAATGGGAGGAAACTGGTATGCCAATTACCACACTAATAACTTCATTTGAAATTAAAATGGTAATTAAATAAAAAAGAGGATGTGTGCGCTAAGCCAAGTTCCTGCTACTCTAAAGACTGGTTTCAATTTACTGGAAACTTACCCTGACACCTGCATCTGCTGGGTCTTTTGAGTTTGTCCTGACAAAGTTAAGATACTAGCTTTCATTTCAACTTAAGTTATGCTTTCAGTGTAATTAAAAAAGGTGAATTATTCCATCTTGCTGTTGCACTATCTTACTGCCCCTCGCTGAGAATATTTATACAGTAAGGGGTCTTTTGATGTAAAGTATCAAAAATTGGTCAAGTGCTACATTGCCACCAAGGCAGGTGTTTATTGGCTACTGTAAATGGCTTGTAAAACTTCTGAAATGAACTGGGAGTCGTTTAGGGGAAGCTCACATCCCTCCTCCTTAAGACTGTGAAAACATAAGTGGTACTTCTCAATTCCTTCAATCACAGCACATACTGAGATACACCTTTGATGAGAATATACATCATGAACCACACAGACCTGGTCAAGCTCAGTCAAACAAAATAGTTCCTGAAGCTGTGAAATAATGAGTTTGAACTAAAAAATAAATCAAAAGAGTATTTATTAGAAAACATTTTAGTAGCTACTCACGTTATTCTTCCTGCTGCTCTTTTGCCAGCTGGTTAACAGTAATACCAAACCTGACCCATCTGGATTTTTTTTTTTTTCTTGCAGACTACCTTTTTTTCTTTTTTCTTGAATGTCCATTGAATAGTCACTGTCTCTTTTTTTAGTGCCTGTAACTTCTCTTACTAGTGAAAAATATATTCTGTGAACTGTACTTCTTGAGAGTCCCAATTCTTTCTGAACACAGTGGAAAAAAGCACCAGAGGAGGGAATTTGTCTTGAATACTTTAAACCCCCAGCTCTCCCCAAGGAATCTTTGCATTAGTGCTGGTTTGGGGAGAAGCCTAAAGTCTGATGAAGAAGCTGAATCTGACAGGTTTGGTTTTAATTATCTTTTTTTTTTTTTAATTAGCGCTTTTTTTTTCCATTTGGTTTCTTGTGTGTGGAACCAATGCTATTATAACTCGTGGTTATCAGTACAGTATCTTGTGCATGTACTGTATTTTCTTTAACAGATCTGTGTAAATTTATCATGCTTGGTCAGTGGTCTTGCTTATCCATGAGCCTCTGCTGTCACACATTTCCTCAGCAAAACCTTATCCACAGTGAGATGACTTCTGGGCACTGGACAAAGTCACTTATCTTTCAGCTTTTGGAAAAAGTGATAGTTCTCAAACTTGTCAACAGGCATAACAAGAAAGCTGAATGGGAAGGGGTTTTTAAAGTGTTTGAAAATTGAGGAACACTAAGAAATAGCAGTCCACAGCTCTTCCACCTAAAGCTGGTGAAGCACTTTATTTAAAATGAAGTATGGAAACCTTGGACTAAAGATTGAAGTACCTGTGGACCACCTCATTCCTTCAATAGTTCCCTAAATCGTCCTATGAGGACTTCACTGTCCAGCATAGATTAAAAAGATACTATTAGCTCACAGACTATAGGAAGAACTGTCTAATCTATCGCAACAGGAAAGTTAATGACCTTTGAGAACATGTTTATGGCTGCAATGAAGGATTCACTGCTTAGAAGTGTTTGACACTTCAGTTTTTCGCCACTACTAACACTTATTTGAATGCATATATAGACAGTGTGACATTTATTCAATTTTCAAAAATCCATCAGATTCGGCAGAAACTTCAAACCCACTTAAAATGCAGTGAGTTTAGGATGTTTTTGACAGAATCAAATGACATATTTAGAAGCCATGAATTAAAAATCCTGTGGAAGATGAATGAGCTCATATAGCATAGAAGTTACTCTTCTCTGAAGACCAAGTGGAGTAGATACTGTTTTCCAAGAGCTTAATGATTAGATATCTAGTTAGAACATATCAGTTTGCTAAGCTAGGGTTTGCTGGGTTTTTTTCTGCTGATTTTACTGCAATCAGAGCTTAAACCTCAAACTTGCAAGACCAAGATATTTGGTACAAGGATCTAAGAGCTGCAGGGATGGGTTATAGCTGCCCAGGTTCTCTTCAACTGTTCAGCTGAAGCATAGCCTTAAACAGAAATTTAATGGGGATTTCTGTACTTCTAAAGAAATGCTCTAAAAGCTATGATACACTGTCAAATATTCTTTCTCTGTGTCCTTAAGCCTCTGCATTTTGAAGCATTTTCTGTTCAGATATGCATTTTTGACTGGATGTCGCTACCCTGAACAGCCCGAGTTGGTAGCTAGGGCATTCTCCTAAGAGCAAGAGCTTTGAATGACCTTTCACAGGTAAGCAGTATGTTTATTGTGCTGCTTTTGCAATTAGGGAGGTGTGTGGGTAAGTTCCTCCTGCTATTATTAGCAATCTGAGGAGGGAGGAAGAATATAGGGAAGGAAAGAGATACAGATACCTTTATTCAGGAGCAATTTCTGGGCTCTGGATCCTAGATAGATTAAGGCAACTCCCTAAAGCTTTTAATAAACTCCCTGTGCTCAGGGTTATCCTGTAGGTTTCTCCGGTATCTCGTTTGTTCTGGCTGTCTTGGATAGTACCATAATTTTTCTGTCATCCCGCGTTCTATGTGAGGATATGCCTCTGAACTGAGGTTTTTAGATCTGTGTCTATCTATCGGTAACTAAATGTGGCTATTGCAAGGCCTGATTTTAAGGACCTTCAATCTTCATTCAGATTTCAGTATGTGTGGGCACAAATTCAACAGATCTGATGCTGTAAAATCATTCAGTGACTTCTAGTGTGGCATTTTACAATGTACTGGGGGTTTTTTTTAAGCTTCATGATTGAGTTAGGAAGAAGTGTTAGAAGGAGACTTGTGAAGGTGAAGAAAAGAAGGTAGCTTTTCCTATGATGAAAACCTCCTCCAATAGCTTTTATTCATCAAAACTTTTAAAAACATATTAAAAATAAAGGTGGGATAGAATATTAACCAAAAAAATGCAACAGTGAAATTGTATACAGCTAGCATGAAAAACAAGATAAATGAGATGGAAATAGTTCAACAAAGGGGTAAAAGTATTGGTGTTCTTTAAATCTCCTAAAAATGGTGATTGAGACATACTGGAAATGCTAACATTGCTGATTTAATTTCTGCTCTAACACAAGAATATTAGTAATATGGGTCTACCACAAAGTGAGTAATACTACATTTAGGATTAAGTAATACATCAAGTATGATGGATTAAAAATGTGAAAGGAAAACTGAAAACCAGTAAATATATTTTTATTAGGTCAAATGTGAAGACAGGAATGAAAATTAAAGGTAGAAATCTAAGAACATCAATCTTGAGAAAGTCAGACCCTACCATATATGAGTCTAGTCAAACTGGAGTGAAATAGTGCAGGCAGCTAGCTCAGAAAGAAATGAAAGGTGCTTAGGGTGAAATATTCCAAGCAGATAGGCCAAGACAAGGCCTGATCCAACACTGTGCATTTGGAACAGGGAAATTCAGATTATAAACAGAATCTGCTTTCCCTTGGGTCCATCTTTGAGACAAACACTTTATTGCTCTTCATAAGCATCCAAAGACTGATCATGATGCTCATTGAACCCAATTAAACCTTTCTCTGGTTGAGCAACTGCTAGGTAGCGGAATTTACATTCCCTTGTCAAAACACCAAGGTATTGGCAAAATACAGCAGCAGAACTTTTGTTGAGCAGCTTCAGGGAAGGAATGGAAAGTGAGTGACACAGATGATTAATGAGCCTATTAAAGCTGAAAGTCTGACACTGTAGAGATAAGCTAGCAGTGAAAATGACTCCTACCGTATATGCATCAAGGGCATCAGAAAGAATACCCTCCGTATAATAGCTACCCACCATCATTAGTGGCAGGACGTACACATCTAGCATGTGTTGCCTCATTGCTGCTAAGTCGGTTCAAGTATTTTGAGGTGAAGGGCCTCGAGCAATAGTGTGAAGCCTCAGCCAAGTTGTGTGAGGCTTTGCAAGGTCTGATTAGAAAGGACACCCACACATCATTCAGGAGGGGCCAGATCAAAGCAAGCGTGACAGTTGACAAAGAAGAAGAAACAAATAAACAAATATGATGTTGCAACTATGCAGTGACAGAGCAGGAGGTACAAGAATGATGAGGGAAAGGTTTGATAAAAGCAAGGAAGATGTTAAACTGACACTGACCTTGGGAATCATACTGCAGTTGTGTTAGAAACTGTATGCGTGGTGACCCTGGGTGGACTGAGACTTGGACTTGCTTTCTCTGCCTCTGACATTCAGTAAAACTCAAACAGGATTTTCCTAACAGCAATACGCCCTTGTGCTTTACACGTGTACGCATATTGAGTCCGGTGTTCCTGGAAAGTGTCAGATGTACCACTGATACACCGCACAGATGGCCTGTGCATGCGCACTCGCTTGGATGCATTCAGAATCCATCAGATTTAGCAGAAACACGCCGACCATCTGTGCAGCATGTATACAAAAATACGATGCTTGCTTTCGGAAGTTTCAGGCTTGCTACATAAGTGCTGTAGAGTTGCGCTGTACAGTGTCGCTGGAAACATGTCTGGGATTTCTGGACTGTTAGCATCTAGGCCAGGTGGTCTGATATCTTAGAAAATTGTGCACATACTTCAAACTTCACCCAAACAAAATTTCTGGATACAAACCCCAGATATTCTAGAAAAAAACCAAGGTTTATTTTAGCTCCAGTCTGTGGCAGTTATTTTGTGCCAGTTTTCCTTAAAACGTTAACTTCATTTATCCATCTGTAAGGTATGCATATTAGTATCATGCCTTCTACCTCTGTTGTGCCGATTTAAACAATCATTTATTTACAAATGTGGATCTGGAAGTTTCATAGTGGTGTTGTGTAGATGCAATTCAATAAAAGCAATAAATATATTTTGGCCTTGTACAGGCAGTGGAACAAAAGGATTCTTAGCCTGCAAATTTAGCACTGGATACTGTCATATGAAAGCAGTGTCTTCTAGAGCAGTATTGCTAGAGTGTGGATTTGCCAGAGCTGCTGCTTGAATGCTTGATTTGTTCCTGCTACAGTGTTAACTTTTATTGTCACAGTTTACAAATACATCCATCCTCTTCCAGCCTGTCACTGTCATTATTTCCTTTCACCCTTGGAATAGAAAAACATCCTATTTTTTGAGTAGATCCCTGTGGTAATCTTCAGTTGGCAGTGCTGTTATGCGCTTCTGTTCTTGGGGACCAAAACACATAAAGCACTAATCCTCAAAAAATATTTGGTAGGTCTAGCAGATGCAGCCCAAATGGAGAGGAATCATTGTATCATAAACAGGTCCATTAGACTGATTCTAACCAGCATACAATTTTAAGAGGTATAACCTGAAGGTTGAACTTGGCTTCTTTTCTGCAGTAATGCTACTGCACTGTCAATGGGGTGGTGATAAACCACCAATATATCCATGGTCCTTTGAGATACCTAGTACAATGAAAAGATAGTATAATTAGGTGTGGGTAAGAGCAGAGATGTTTTTCAGTTTCAATATTGCTTTTTTTTTTTAACCTTGCTTGTCAGAGATGCACGATAAAAGGATAAGTCCAACAAAGCAAACAACTCCTAAATGCTATATTCTGTTTGATACCTTTTTTTTTCTTTTCCAATGTCAATCAATGTTGTAGCCTAAAACCTGCAGGCAATATCCATATGAAAGTTTTTTAACTTTACATTTCAGCCACATAATCACAAAAGTTAGTTCTTGAAAACTTAAAGGCATTCTAAAAAGCTCACATTTCACACATGTTAATTTAAGGGCAAAATGAATCTTGCAGTCTGAAATGACTGTTGAACTGTATATTGATAGACATCTGCTGATTTATTTATTTATTTTTCTTGATAGAACCATGCTAGCATTCTATAGCTTAATTGACTACATATGAAGCAAAGAGCAACTACAGTTATCTCCAACTGGTGAGACTAAAGGCTGAGCAGAAACATTCAGACTTCACACATAAACCTCCTGGCATTTTATCCCCATGGTTTACTTGGGAAAGAAGTGTGGAGCTCCAGATCAAAATAAAACCAGACCAATTCAAGCAGGTTGAATTGATGGATGGCCTGCAATAGATGATCAGAAGACAAGAAAACTTAGCGTGGGCTTGTCATGCAGTTGAGACAGTGCTTATGAGATTGCTCTGTCCTGGAAGCTGAAAGCAAAATTGATCTGATGATGTGGTATTTGGAGGAGCAAAGGGTAAACTGACAACACAGTAGCAGTTATTTTTATTAGATGATATAATAAAATCTCCATCACTTCATGTAGGTTTATGGGTTTCTGTTCTCTTTCTATAGATCTGTCATTACACAACAGAGTGAGTACAGAATTGCCTAAACCGACACTGACCTAAGTCAGTAAGTCAACATAGTGACATTACTTTGGATCTAGAAACAGTCTAGGTAACCAGAAAAAGTTCCAGTTTCTCTGCTACTTCTGAAAGTGCATGTCTTCCCATCTACCCTGGATTTATTACATATAAGCTAAAAATAGAAATATATGTATTCCAAAGATTTGGACTTTTTTTAAAAAATTTTTTAAGCAGTTTTCAGTCAAAACCATTCCAATTTTCAGCCAAAACCATTTCTGTTTTCAGAAGCTCATAGATTAAAACTGCTGCTTCCAAAAGCCAAATCACTTCTCAGGGGTTTTGTTGCACTGGACTTCTCTGAAGAAGAAAAAAAGCAAACAAAAACCTAAACAAAAAACCCACACAATTTTTAACTGGGTCTCAGTATTGCAGTATTGAACAAAAGGATGATTGTATCTGCAGAATGAAGGACCTTACTAGACCAGATCCTCAGCTAGTAGAATCTTACAAAGCTGTACTGTATAAATGGAATTAGATCAGTTTATGCTGTTCAACAACTAAATCCTGCTAATACACTGTTAAATCAGGTATTGCTATAAACAAGGGAGTGGCACCCAGGCCACTTCATGAAATTTTGGTGTCAGCTATGGGCTTGGTTCTGCCTTACTAACAGCTTATTTCAGCTAAAGAAAGGTTGGAAAGAACTGAAGGCCTCTACATAATGAATTTGGAAGTGTCCCAAAGTGATACTTTGCTTATTTTCTGCTACAACATATGATTAAGGAAACCCATGTGTCTTCATCATGTCCCACACGTGAGTTTTCTCCAGGGAGTAACACTCGCCTGGTGCTATTCAGCAATATTGAAAACACAGCACCAGTAAATTGGACATCCTTGCTTAGCAAGAATAAAATTAATAGATACATTATAATGGATTTTTTGTTTATTTCATGCCTTCAAATCAGGACACTGAAAATCTATGTTGCTGTGATAATAGTTTTTTGAAAGCAATAAAAAAGTATATTTTAATTGTTTTAATATGTGAGACTGCAAAATGTTCAGCCTCACCCTGCCTTCATAAAAAAAGACACTGAATTTATATTAATTGGATCTAATCTAGGATTATTGACTATATAAAGACATATAAAACAAGTCATCCAGTATACTAATGTTCTAAACCAGATGATTAATAAAAATATTTTGACTTTTATAATCCTTTGGTTTCTGTGCAAATGCATAGTCTCAATAATATATATATAAAAGAAATCTTGTTACAGAAAGTAGTAGCTATTTCACAGCAGTACTACAATATAACAATTCAGACTTAATGAAACATTTAAAATATGCTATTACTGATATTGTTCATTTAAATATGCTATTACTGATATTGTTTCATTATACAATTTCTTGTACACTATTTTCATGCTTAAGTGACCTCTAAATTGGACTATTGCAAATCACTACTAATGGATTTGCAATGAAATACTTGATATGGGTTCCTACTGGGACAAAAATGTGGCTGAGAAGGTACACTTGCCTCTATTACACTTTACAAAGCCTTTTGGAAATCAGTAGTATATGCAGAGTTTCTTAAATGAGGGACCCAGCTCCGTTTCTGAGTAGCAAACTAAGAATGGTGACACAGCAGAGAGAGGGGAATGGGTATATCCATTTTATGAAGAGATCCAGTTCACCTTTCTGCTGATGGATAAAAGATGAAACAAGTTACAGGGGAGAGAGCTGTTTCCACGGCAAATATCGTAGCTATTCTTAAAAGTTTAATGAGGACTGTAATATGTATTGCTAGAAGATTATATTTATAGTACT
The DNA here is from genome assembly GCF_023638135.1 of Falco biarmicus. Taxonomy (NCBI): domain Eukaryota; kingdom Metazoa; phylum Chordata; class Aves; order Falconiformes; family Falconidae; genus Falco; species Falco biarmicus. The sequence goes on from NC_079302.1 coordinate 8,715,630, forward strand.
AAATGTATCCCATGATTTGCTATAAACATCATACTGTAATACCAGGGAGAAAAATTCCATTGTTTTCCACAAAGAAAAATATCACTTGCTAGTTACTGCAATTTAAACATTCAGTCACTGACAACTTGGAAGTACAATATAATGTTTTATTGTAATTTATTAGTCTCCCTTTTTGGAATTGTAGTGAAACTGACTTGAATGCACTCTAGCGAGGTACAGCAATGTCTTGGCATGAGCTCTGGTTTTCTGATAAATAGTATAAAACAAATAGCATTTACAGCCATTAAAACTGTATGGCAGGGTATCTCTTCAAGTTTTCATTCCCAGAGAACAATTGGCCTGTCTGCATTTTCATAAAGAAAATGATGCCTTAGAAGGAAGTTCTAGTTGCTTCCATGCAGCTCCCTTGCCATGGACCTGGAGATGGAAGGCAAAAGTTAGCCTTGCCTTTCTTAACATCTGAAAGAAATTATTTTTCAAGTACCATGAAAACCAGGGGAAAAAAAAGGCACCTTTAACAATCACGCAGAGGCAATAGCCTCCTCTCTTTCCTCTTGTCTACTTCCCGCACCACCAGCATCAGAGCAGCAAGCCAGCATACCCTGCGTCAGCCGAATCGATGCCACTGACAGGCATATTTAGGTCAGGAGGAACTCTGGCTAATTAATGCAAGGAAGAGTCACACCACTTCTGATGATCATAATAGCAAATTTTAATTATCAGGATAGTGTAGTGCCCTGATAAACCTGAATTTGCTAGCCCATGGGAACGTGTGCTGCCCAGAATAAGTAAGAAGTAACTCCTTGATCTGAGTGGAAATATACGGTGAATTATCGTTGCTGTCACTGTAAGTTTATAAAGCATTTTACAAAGACATAGCAAGACATATTCCCTTACTCAAAGATCTTATAATCTGGTATGAGATAAAAACAAGACAAGACAAGAAGCAACAGTTCAGGAGAGATCACTGATTATAAATAAAGGGTAGGAATAATTGTCTGAAGAAATGTTTCAGCAAGGAATTCAAAGGAAGAGAGAGAGTGCCTGCATACAAGATCAGAAGGATAGTTCCAGGCACACACGGCTGAAAATCAAGAGAATGTGATTACAGGATTGGAAAGAGCAGAGGGACAAGAGGCAGGAGGGAATGTGATAGTGCCGAGCTACTAGAGGCAAAATTACACACAGCTCTGCAGTCACTTGTAAGTATAGCTCTACTGCATGTTACCAAAATAACCACAACAGCAATTCCTAAGAGCAGGAATGAGGACAGTTTAATTTAGAAGAGTTTCCACGATGAGGTAAGTGATAGATGATTCAAACGTAGAGAAGAGGGCATAAGTGGCGTTTGGGTTTTGGTTGTTTTTGGTTTATATATATATATATATATATATATATATTGCAGAAACAGATGTATGAAACAGATGTAATTTCATGAACAGCTCTGGTCAGCCCACATATGCAGTTTCCTATAAATAAAAACTCCGTCATAAACATTATGCCAGTTCCACTTGCTGATCTGGGGAAAAAAAGCCAAACACTAAAAAGGGGAAAACTCTTTCTGTGCTCTGTCAGATCCACCTGTCTATCAGAACAGATGAGACCCTCCTCCAGTGCTTAGAAGCTGAAAGTCCACCACCATATTAATCATGTTGTGAGGGACCTTTGTTTTCTCCTCCAAGACAGCTAAATAAATGCAAAGGTGAACAGAAACCAGTATCTGCTGGTGCCAGACTAGCTTCAGAAAGATGACCAAATAACTAACTGGTCTTTTACTATAGAAGCCACATAGGATAACATACAGCTAGTATCCCACTGGAGAGCTTATATAAATGGAGCTGCTATTCACCTTGATCGACCAACACAAAGAGAAAGGTCAGGACTGGTTTCTCATATGCCTGGAATGTCACAGGGTTTTTTCACACAGGCATTTTCTGTCAGATATTTCTAATGTTTTTTTGAGAATTTAAAAAAAATGAATTTAATATCTGCTATGTTGTGAATGGATTTAACTATAGCACTTGCAGAAGGGTTGTATAGACATATGCAGAGAAATCTTTACTACAAAGTCATATGTGAGCAGAGGTGGCTACTGAATATGACTTTGGCTTATACAACACTGAACAAATTCCAGCTACAGTCGACATAGGCCTACTGCTCATCTCTAAACGTCTGAAGAGAAATCCCCTTTTCTGCCAACATGTGGTCATTCTTCAGTGATTATTTCAGTCTACCCTATTCCCCACCAAATATTAAAAGGCAAACATGAACTACGCCTGTGAATAGTAAATTTATTCTGTCAAGAGTTACTATTTACCAGAGGCAAGATTCACATTTCTATGTTTTTCACATTAAGTGTAAACATTAAATATTTTTCTTACGTACTGTCTGGCCATACATAATTTACAGCATTTGAAATCCCGTTCTCCTCCTGAAAGAGAATGCAAAGTCCTCTCTCCCTGTGGATGTTTTGCAAGGTTAAGGATTTGCATTCTTTAATATACTTACTGAGTTGTTGTAGGGTGATGTACAATTTCTGAATTCTCATCAGTGTAGAAGAGAAGTTTATCTCAAAGTGTCAAAATTACATGTTCCTTTATTTTTGATCAGCAGAGTTCCCTTACTTTTGATCATTGCAAAAACTGAACATGGCATACACATAGAAAGGATTCTGGGAGCTATTAGCAGCTAAGCTTTTTAGGATTAACAGATTTCAAAAAATTACCTCCTTATCTTTTGATCAGAAATGAAGAGTTGTTGAAAGGTAACAACTGTTACACTCACTCCTATTTGGCAAAGGAGTTGTCTTGTTTTGTGGCAAAGCAGCATGTTATAAAACAACTAGTCAAAACTGTTACATTGAATCAGGGGCTGACGGCGTTTCTGTTCATTTCTCATGAATGACCTTGTCGGAAGGAAAAACATGGTATATTCCTGATAATGTTTACCCAAGAGGTAAGAAACATTTTCAGCAATGGAATGTAAATTGGATAAAATCTCAGCCTACACAGGCATTAAATTCCATACTATCTGGCACTGATAGTATGATGCAGATATTTATTAGTGCTTACAATGCATGGAGAATAATTTTGATCATTTCTTGCCACATTGACTCTGTGACTGTAAAAACCTGAAATGAGAGTGGGTGTGTATGTGTATGAATGAGAAGTATGGCGCAGGAAGGCTTTTACTGAAAGCACAAGTTGGCAGAAAGGGTTTGCAAAGGCAGCTGGAAATCATCAGCTAAAAATTACTCCTGTGAGTCACAGGGGAGTAAGAACAAGCTGACAAACCTGCAGTTGTGGCACAAAAGCCCTAATGTTACTTCCAGTTACATGGAAAGTTTTAGCTGGGCTGAGATTAGTGCTCAGCACTCTCAAGTTTCAAACCAATTCTTTAATTCCTAGGACATTCTTTCACCTCTCTCAGTTGCTTTCATGAGGAAACAAACAAGACCCACATTAAGCATGAAAAATCACGCTTGTGCAGACAGAACAATCAGACATATTTACACAGAAGTATCTGTCTCAGTCTTTATATGCCATTTAACACAAATGTACACATCGAGAGGCTTTTTAGGAGACAGCAAAACCAAACATGCAAGAGAAATCCAAGCTTAGATGAAGAGATTTATCTATCTAGTCCAGCCTCTTATCTCTCCCATATCTAGACTGAAATGGTTACAATTAACTCTCAGAAATTAAAGAAAGTGACAAAGAACGGCTGCTGAGACAGAGGAATGGAACAGTCTCTTCAAATATTCTTCCCTCAGGGCAGGTTTGTGTAAAAAGCCCATTTTTATCCTGACCCTTCAGAATGAATACAAACACAAATAGCGTGATATAAATATGATTCAAAGGATGCACAGCTATCTCCTGCTTCACTGTTAAAATTGCCCACACTGATCGTTGGCTACTGCTTAGCTAGGTTACCGTACCAAAACTCAAAACCAAGTGGAATTTTTCTCAGATGGATTTTGTTGCAAACAGAAACGTCAGTGACAGGCTGGTGAAGGGTATGAGCTGTGCAGATGTGCTCTAGCATGACTGGGCTTAGTTTGTGTTCTGGGCAACCTATGACTATAACCCAGGGTGAATTTCTGGCTAGGGCTACAAAGGGGATGGAGAACTTCCAGCTGAGTTGTCTCTTCAGCTTTACGCATTTTTCTGCATCCAGAACTCAGACTGATAATATGAAAGAGAATATGAATCCGTTCCAGTTAAAATAACAGCCTCACCAAATGAAAATATCTACACTTTCCTAATTTCTAGTAAGAAAGAAATAGAAGGTTTGTTTCCATTACAGCATCTCTGAAATACCAAATAGTTTTACAAAATTAGGCAAGCAGCTATTTATATTTCTATCAAAAAAAAAAAAAAAAATGCTGATCCTGGCAAAAAATGAAAAATCATTACATTAATTGCTTACAGCATGGGTTTATTCTGTCCCATTATTCAGAAAACATGCAGTAACTTTTCAAGTTATACTCACAGTTATGGAAGATGGACAGTGAAGGACAGTGTAACGGAGAGGAACCTGGCTGATTATCAAGTGCTGTAAAATCCTTTAAGATTCTTCAAGTGTTTTCAAACTTTTTATTAATTCATTCTGTTTATCTATTTCATGGTCCAGATATGCCATGGAACAGTGCTGACATCTCTTAATGCTGCTCACCTGTTCTAAAGGCTACTATAGCCCGTAGACCTGCCTACAATCCAGTTATATAGCCTCCTAATCAATGAATTCATCTTGACAATCCCCCAGTTACCTGGGAAGGTACAGTAGCTAAGAATAGTTAAAAACTTGTCCAAGATCATATAAAATTAAACCTACACTGCTTAGGCTGGAATAGTTACTAGGATAAACCAAAGCAATGTCATCTAAAAAACAGGAGTAAATAGTTATTTAAGAAACCATTTCTGCCAGATAGCCCCTGAAACTACTGTTGTATTCCATATTTATGATTTAGCAATAATTATAGAAGATTAAAAGTATATCAACATTAAAATTTCCCCAAATATAATCTTTGCATCAAAATACCTGGCTGGTCACCAGGAGGCAAACTACTCCTTTGCCTCTTCTTTCATACCCACCTTACCACCCACAGACAGGAAAACATGGAAAAAGGGGGGGTTAGCAAGACTGGATACCCAGTGAGCACTATAGACTTTTGACTTAGTCATTGGTGTCTCAGTAATAGCGCTCTTATTAATGTTTCCTAAGCAGGTAGAGATCATTGCATAGAGGTCTGATGCTCCTTCAGTGTCTTCGTAATTACATTCTTAATGGAATATAAATTAAACAAATCTTATGGTGATGCCATGTAGTCTTGCTGACATCTTTTCTGTTTTACTAGTGTAACTACAAATGTAGAAAATTAGTCTGTTTTGATTGACAAAATCTTCATGAAAACTAGTCCAAAACTTTGGCTTAAAAAAAAGTAAGGAACTTGTCTTGGAATCCAACAAGACAAAAAAACCCTAAGAATGCCTGGTTTAATGTAGCTTGCCTTCTACAATGGATTTTTTCTTTTTCTTTCCAAAGAGATTTTCCCAGTTTATTATCATTGTTGTTCTTTGGGTTTGAGTTTGGGTTTCTTTCCCCTCTCCTGATTTATCTATATTTATTTTGCACGGATTATTTCATAAGGATTATTTTGTCATTTCTTCTATATAAAGTGAACTTCAAGGTCTTCTGATGAAAAATCAAATCACAGTAAAAATGTTCCTGTACAATACATCCATAATAAATAAGCATTGATATTGTAAGCTTAAGAGAGAATTCATTAAGAATCAAATAACAAAAGAGAAAGTCAGAAAATAAAATATGAAAAATTAATGGGCTTATTGTACAGGAAAGGAGAGTAAAGAGAATAAAACAAGAGAGCTTACTGTAGGCAAGTATGTTTAATGTTTATTTAAGTAAAAACAAAATATGAAGAAAGTTGGATTAGTGGGTAGATGAAAGAAATATCCAATGAAGGCAAGAAATAAGAAAATAATAATGCCTATTGAATTTTCACAAATTTTCACATTTGTCTCATTTCCCTTTGCCATTTGTTTTCTCATTTAGAAAAACAATAGAATTAGCAGTGATCGGAAGATCTATGTTAGAGTCCCCACAAGAAAAGAAAAAACAGTCTGATGACTTTAAGCAATTCAAATATATTTTACATGAAAAATTAAGAGACTGCAGGAGTAAAGATCAGAAAAATAGTATTCTTTCTGTTCCCATTTTCAGGATTTTCACAGTGTTAGAAATATGGTTTTACTGTGAAAATATATAATTTGCTTAGTATTACATCAAGATTTTTCAGGTCTGGTAAATAACTGCCTCCTGAACTCTACCCAGTCAACTTTTTGGGGACAAAAATAACCAATCTATTTTAATATGTACAAAAGTATAAATCAAAGCAATGCTGTTTTCCTGGAAGTTTTCTTGACAAGAAAAGACATATTTGAAAATGGACTCCTAACTTTCACACCTATACAATTCTTTAAACTGTATAGGACACTACAGGGTTGGTAGCATATGTCGTTGATTGGGCAGGGTACAAATACCAAGCTAATGTGTCAAGTTACAGATTTTTTTTGCATGCTTATATTTATTACCACCTAAATTTCTGGATCTGTGTGAGGAAAACTGCTTGCAGGTTACTTATTTGTACAATTAACATATCTGCATAAGCAGTTGTGCTAAATAAAGCTAATGAAGGGAGGTTCGAGATGTCTGTCTCTTCCAAAATATATCCAAATGGTGGGACTACCTAGTGAGGTTCAGTAGAGGGTCTCATTTAACTCCTGCAGGCTAAGCAGTGCCTCTCAGCCCTAGAACTTCTTTTGGTTTTACTCTTTGGATATCAAGAGAGGAGAAAGGTGATCTTCAGGCTGTAACAGACCTAAAGAAAAGATCCACAAATCACATAGGTGTTTCACAAGACACCTGTGAGTTAAAAGACAATCTGAAAACATGCCTAAACCTTTGTTTTTATAGCAGTCTTCACCAGCAAAAATGCTTACCCCTTAGGGGGGAACGTGGTAGTGGTCTCCTCCTCCTGTTGGTGTAAGTGGGGAAGTGTGTCTCTACAGCGAATCTGGTTACAGGTCTCCACTAAGATCCACAGCTTGGTTAAATACCCAGGCTGTCTCTACCAGATACTTTGCTGGGTACAACACCTTTAGGTTATGAATCTATATAAAAAATAATTACTCTGAGTTTAGAGTGTCTGACATAAAAAACTCTGCTTCAGGAAAAGATTGCAATTAATACTGCTAACTTACAGTCTGAGGATGATGTTAAATGGTACTATTAAAAAAGCAAAACCCAAGTAAATGTAAGCATTTCTATTGCATCCAAGTTCTTTTAGGAGTCCACATCAGCTGGAATATCAGTCAGGTATTGTATCGTCTAAGAGCAGCAGTCTTTCCCTAGCACGCACACAGAGCACTGGCTAATTTAAATATAAATCAAATAAATAACCCTGCTAAACACACCCAAAGAGCTAACATTTCTTTGATAATCAACGCTGGAAAAAAACATGTTTTGACTTTTTTGTAAAAACTTTTTTTTTTTTTAATCTCCTGGATGAGGATATTTATTGCTCATTTGTTTATAGACTAAATTGTTCACATCACTGTAAATAACTTCTGAAATGTTGTTCTCTCAACTGTGCTAAGCTTTAATATAGCATAGTAATGAGTGGGATGTGCAACTTCTGCTTATCTACTCTATTTTGGACAATGCCAATGGCTCATGTTTATTAAGAAAGTTGGCAGTGAAACTGAATCTCTGGTTTCCCCCTGGTAGATAAACTGTGTCTGAGCTAACATTCATGAGGATCTTGGAAGACTCATTTAAATGCAATGCCTAAGGCTACACATTTTTTCCTAGATTCCAGAGCAGCACATAAAGCGTTTACTTTTCTGATGTTCTTTTGGAACTGATGCTTATATATTACAAAGTCTGGCTGGGATTTTGTAGAAAGTACCAAAAGTCTATGTCTGAACTCAGTGTTCAGGTATTTTTGCACGTTATCCCCATTGCAAGGAAAACACTTTTTTTTTTTTTTTTTTTTTTTTAAAGACTTAAAGCAAGAGGTAAGTTCCATCTTGCTGGTGTATTTGTATTGTCAGAATCTAGGGAAAGCCAGCAAGTATTTTTCCTCCTTTCTCTGGGACCATGGATCTCAGCCATTCACAAATGCGTAGTGTCTCCTTCAAGCCACAATAACCTATGACGTTTCTTCACTCAATCCTAACACTTATTTTAAATGTCAGTTTTGCATGATTGTCCAAGTAAGATCTTTTTCAGTTTAACAACATAATCTGAACCATTCCTGCAGGTAAAAGAAGTATCATGTTTGTCAGCTCTTCAGGCAGTAGCCTTTATCTCTACGCTCTATTTCAGATGTGCTGAGAACATCTGAATACATTTGAATACTCTACCTTAGAATAGAAAGAAGTTGAAAAACAAATGAGTAAGGTATTTGCCTATTTATGTGATCAGTAGTTAATGGCATCAGTAGTTAATACTGCATGTGTTCCTATGCTTCTCTGTCATCTAAGCATCACATAAATCAAAACAAAATGGCCATGAAAAAGTGGCATTTTTCATCACTACAGGAAATTTTGAAAGGGTCAAAGCTTCCTGGAATATTCATGAGGTGGAGGTGCTTTTCAGTAAACATTCCATGTCAGATTTTCTAAGAATAACTGTTGGTTCTGTCTCATTGGTGTCTATAGCATTTTCTACATCTCTGGACATATTGAGGTTTTTTATACCAATATTTTGTAGGTGTTGTATATGCTGAACTGCAGCAGATGAATACATCTGTTGTTTTGAAAACCTGGATCATGTTATTTTAGGAAAGAAAAATTTACATTTACATTGCAAGGGCTTAAAAAAAAAACCAAAACCAAACAAAATGAAAACCAAACAAAAAATGCAGAAAGTCCCAACTCTGAAACATACTCCTGTGAATATCTGAAGCGACAGTCTGGGATCTGAGGATTCAGTGCTGTAGTGGCTGTCCTTCAGGCTCCTGGTTTGCTGAGTGGAATCCAGACCCTAACTTTCTGGAAGAGGGCTCCTACCTCCTTCACCCGGTAGGCTGTGCAGCCTAAGGGAGGGTTAACTCTTGCACGCTGGGACTGAAGTAGCCAATTGGATGAACAGCGATCCCCTTTTAGTCAACCAACAGGAACCCAACAGCAAGTCAAACCACTGAATATTAATCTGCTCTGGGTCTTAGTCCGCTCCGAGAACTTCAGCTCTTCAGTGAGCACCCCTTGCTGAAAGCAGGGACCTAGTCCCTTTGAGCAGTATTCATATTTTTCTTTTAAAACACAGCTGAAGAAGGAGATACTGAGTCTTTCTTTTCTGTACAATAACCAAGTGGTAAGAATACCTGCCCTGTAAAAGGCAAGCACAGATTCAATTCCCTCTGGTCCGAACTTCAAGCTTGATCTTTTATCTTCCAGATGAGTGCCCCAAACACAAGGCTTGCCAGACACAAGGCTACTCAGGAGGTGGGGAATGTTGCTGTTCTTTTAGAGCAGTACATTTGTGCAGAAAAAAAAGCTCAAAATTCACAAGGTCAGAAAAGATGGATAACTCAGTGGTTCAGTGTTTAAGGTGCTCATTACACCTGGTCCCTGCTCCGAGGCCTGTTTCTCCTTTCTGTTTTTTTAATGCAATTTCTGTAGAATGTAAAATTCAGTTATATTTTCTAAAGAGGAGGAAGGTAAGTACAGACCTACTTCCAAATGAGTACTTTTAACTCCTAGGTGAAAGAACTCGCCAGCCCTCCACCCAGGGTTCATACCTATCTAAACAGGCTAGTAATTAAACTAATGCATACTAAGAAAAGAAGCCAGTGGCTTGAACAGCAGCAGCTAATTTTCAAGGGGAGTGGAAACAGCCGCTGGTTAGAATCAGTTTCTGTTTGGGAGTTGTAGGCAAGTTAAAAAAAAACAAACAACAACCTTCTCCTGGGGAAGTAAGATATATAGAACAGCATCTAGACTATGGATCTCAGCTGAGCTGGGCTTTCAGTCTTGTCAAGAGTGAAGTAATTCGGGGCCTTATTCAGGGGTGACTATAAAGCTTCAAGGTCAAACAGTCAGATCCCCTTGAAGTTTAGGTTTCTGTTGTTTAAGTGACAGCCCAGTGGAGATTTCTGGACAGCAATTTTAGACTGAATTACTGGTTTGTATTTTATACTTAATGCTCTTCCTAGGAAAATTACAACATACGTGCAAGCACCTTAACCATAAGCCTGGTCAAACCCCTAAGTTTGGGTGCCAGCGAGATCTGAACTGAATTTCTAATACTGCCCTCATACAGAGCCTGACTAAATATTAGTCCGAGCAGTATAAACTTTTTTTTTTTTTTTTTTTTTAAAAAAAAGCAATGAAAATATCTCATGGACAATTTATGGTCAGTTGCCTGCCTGCCTACTGGCTTTAGGTACTGCAGCTCTTCATAAGTCTGTGGAATTGTGCCATCTTATATCCACAGCCAGTGTCACTCAGAATTCAGTTGCATCTTTTTAAAGTGCAAGATGTCATTAGTTGCACCAGAAGCTGACATGAAGTAGCATTTCCACCTAATTGTCCTATCCTTTCCCTGACAGCTTGCTGTTGCCCTTCCGAAACCTTGTCAGTTGGAATTTTGCTGAAAAAGTGCATTTGGTACCATTTTGAACCAGCATTTTCCTTGAAAAGTATTTTTTGAAGATTGACAGAGAAAGGGAAGGTAGACCAGCTACTCTGTCCTACAAATAAGAGAAGTGAAAGCCTTTGCCATAAAATCATCTTTGTTCTTTTTCTCCCTCCATCATATTTTCTTCCTCCAAAATATTAATATGCTTCCTTCCTAGAATCCCCGAAGTTTTTGAGTATGGCAAACTCTCATACCACCTATTCAGCTGCTATCAATTTCTCTCATGTGGAAAGCTGGCAGTATAAAATATTTAATTCTATTTTTGTTCAATGAAAATTTTATTTAAATAACCTTTATTCACAACCCCTGCTAAGTGTATTACTGTTAGAATGCCCATTATTGTATACCAAGATGACTGTGAAAATAAATCAAGGAATACTTCCAGAAAACTTCAAATAATTAGAGAAATAAACTTCTGCTGGCAGCATCAGCCAAGATTATATTAATGATATTAATATTTGGTTTTCAAAAAGGTGATGGAGGCTATAAGATTACTTCATACACAGTGAGTAGGTATTGTGTGATGCCTTACCAGCCTGGAAATGAAAAAAACTGAAGATCATAAATGAAAGCCCATAAAATTATCTGGTATGAATAATTAAGGGCACACTTTTCACATCTTTGGACATAGATTTTCTTTTGGACCTACTCAAATTGTACCCTCTCAAGGTCTTCTCTCTCCAGACCCGTGAGGACTAAGATCTTGTAGCAGGTCATTTTCACAGGTACCAATTTCATGTTCAAATACAACTCAAAACTCTTTTTCTGGCCCAAATTGCATAGCTATCTGGGTGCTATAGTACAGATGCCTTTCCTATTGCAATTTCTGCCAATAACAGCGAGGGCTTTCCGTAGGAGCAGTCTGAGGAATCAACTGATTTCTCTTCCTGTGGGTCAGGTAATGGAACACTTCAAATTTGCTGCTTGCCTGAGCCCTATCTAGAACTGAAAGGTCTTTCTTTTTTAATTCTTTTCCAAGCTTCTGAGTTGAGCTGAACAGATGGTTTAAAACAAAGTTGGGAAAAGGCAAGAACTGATTCTTATGTGCTCCAGTTTTCAAAACACGTCTCAGCTATTCCTTACTCACTTTCCATTCAAACTGTGTAATGGAAATAAGCCAATTGACATTGCTGAGCTTTGACAATAGGACACTTGCTGCAGGATAGTGGAAAGCCTCAGATAAGAGGTTTGTATCCTAAAGCTATAACTTTTACATCATCAACATAAGGAGTGTAGCTTATGTTGAGACATAGGTTTAGTATTCAACATAAAGTAGCTAGCCACAATTGGTCATAACTACTTTTTCCTTAAAAAGGGACAGCTGTCTTACCTTACTGAGAAAAAACAGTGATATTTGGAACTCTCACATCTAACATTTGCAGGACACCATCTTTGAAAGTAAATAACTGCTATATTTAAAACCAGCAAAACTTTAAATGTTTCCAAAAGATTCTGAAAGATAGATCCCAAGTTATAGCTGATGATTTTAAATATGCTCAAATCCAGGCCCATTTGAAGTAGAAGAAAATATGTCTGTTTTGCATATAAAGGCCAAATGTATAAGGTCTGAACTTCTGAAAAGCAAATCTTGAAAACCTGAATGTTGGGTACAACTAAATGAGATTGTAGCAGCCTATAAAGAAAATTATTATTGTTAAACGTCCACATCACAAGTCCAGTGCACAGAGTATAGAGAAAAATTTTAAAGAAATCTTTTTCAAAGCTTTAAAAGAGGGAAGTGGGGCAAACTTTAGTAGAAATATAAAAACTCAGAAGTTTGCCAGAAGGAAATTAGAAGGTAATTATCACTACATTGGAAAAGGAACAGACTAATTAATTAAAGCATCAGTAGTAAGGACATGTGATGAACCAACAGAGAGTGTAAAAGTGATGGATAAAGAGAGCAGGGTAACATTTTTTTGTAGATCAAGAACATTTCTTATGGCATAGGATACTGACAGAAGCTAGCAGACAGGAAAGAGATGCTGAAAACACTAAAAGTAATAAACACAAAGGAGAAAAAATGTGAAAATGTTACTATTTAATGTAAACCAGCATGTATCAATACCTCTGTTAAATTAGGGGAAAGGAGAACAAATAAAAGCCTTGATAGGGAAAGCAGCTTTTAGATTTAATCCTAAAGGCACAGGGGCCTGAAAATGACACAGAAAACAAAGGCTCAATCATTAGAGATACGGAAAGATTGCAAAGCAGGAGGGTGAGGGTTTACTGCATTGCAGTACAAGATACACAACTGTGAAAAGAATAAAGGGGTAGCTGGAGAAAAGTGACTTGGTTCAGTGTCACAGTACTTACCAGAACATGAGATTACTGAAGAAAGGCTGTACCCTAAAGGAATTAATGGATACTTCTATAAAAGAGAAAGAAAGATAGAGTGAAGAAAAAGAAGGTAACACTCCCCAATAAATAAAACTACATCAGCTAATTTACACTGGCCTTCTCCCACCTTGATGTTTTATGTTCTTATGGCTGATGCAACAGTGCACCTTTAGATGAATGCATTATTCACATGTAACTGCTTATACAATTTTCACAGTAGCATTTTTCACCTGCTAATATGCTTTGCCTCGTGACTTATTAATAGTACATCAGACTGCTGAGAGACAGGTTTTCTAGGTTTACCTCCTTATATCAGTCTTGCAGACATTCCTTTTCTCAGCCCTTGAGTTTGAGCCTCTATTGCAAACATGGGTGACTAAAATTCTGTGTGAATTTTAATGCAGTCTCTTCCTAGAGAGATGTTGACTGGGGAAAGCGATACACAGCTGAGATGAAATGCTTGAGATTCTGCATACTTTTGTAAGCAAACTGAGAGTTGTGGGGTCATATTATTATTATGGCAGTCTTGTCCTTCATACTAGAAAACTGTCCAGTTATTTTAAAGCCATGAAGTTTACATCACTGTTTTTCTCTGCATATCTTTATTCTTAATTGTATTTATGGTTTTAAAGCCTTGATAGCTTTATAATTGCATATTCTCCTCTCTCAGATAAAAACTGAATCTCAGCTTCTCTAAGGAGTCTGTTGTTATTGTTGCTTTTATAGCTTTGCTCCAGTTAGGAGAATGATTTAATATTAAACATTAAAGTATTCCCTTCTTGTCTCTCATAGTTAGGCATTTTAATCCTCTGTAAGGGCATCATATGACTGTCTGGTGAAGCCATGTCTTGCTCCTGCATTAGCAGATGGGGTGGTGACAAGTTAGAATTTGGGTCCAAAGGTGGCATTAGTCAAAGCCGTATGTATAGAAAATGCTATTTCTTCTCCCAGCGTTTGTTTGCAACAGAAAGCAAGTCCTGCAGACAACAAAGACATTTACAGAAAAAATGTAAAGTTAGCACAGACAGCATAAATCTGAAGTTTTAAAAAGTCTCAGCTGAGAGGGCATAGTTTGCATTAGTTTACCCTTACCAGTTCACAGGCAACATATACACCTTGTCAGTACAGAAAAATTATGCCAAGTGATGCTGGTAGTAAGAGCAAAGGATGATCCTGACTATAGAGCACCACTTCCTTAGGCTTGCACCCAAGGAACAGCAAAGCTTAGAAGCTGTTGGGTCAGGGACCTGATTCCCCCCACTGGGTGATGTCCCTTAAGGGAATTAGACTGCTGCCTTTTGAGAGGATGGTGGCTGTAAATGAGTGGAAAAGAACAGGTTTCTGAAGGTGTCCTGATGCTTAACATTCATTTGGCTAATGCCTCTCTTGAACATTTCAAGATCTGAGCACTAGGGCACAATTTCCTATGATGTAATACATATATTTAAGATTATGAGTATATGTATATGAGTATATACACCCACCTTTCCTCCAAAAAATCCCAAGAGAAAAATTAAGAATATCCTCCCTATCACAGTAATGTTGACAGCTCAGTTTTAGTAAGTGCCTTTCTGAAGTCCTCATAAGACCTGTCACATCTGGAGAACAGTCAGGCTCTAACAGGCAGCAGCACTGGGCCTGATTGTGTCCTGATTTATGCAGGTTTGGCACTCACAACATCTAGTGAATGATGAAGTCTGTTTGTTTGATACTTATATCAAAGGAGAAGTACTTACACAAAGTCAGATACCAGAAATCCTACTAAATCATTCAGTCCGTATCTTTTCCATTGGTAAATGTCTATGTAATATTATGACATGATTTGTTTACAAGTTTGTACTTCTATGATAATTTTGAATAAGAAATATTCTTCTGTAATATATGCAGCTATATACTTAGGTAATTCAATTTTTCTTTCTTTAAGTAGCTTCATCTGATTTGGCTATATTTTCTTCCAGAATCATCCTAAAGAACCAGGTTTAACAGTGATGTGATTCAAACTTTTGTAAAAGTCACCTTTAAGATAAGCCATACATATTTATTTATTTAAGTCTTTTCTCATTGATCAGCCTTCCCAAGGCCTCAGTCCTAAATGCCCTTCCAGTTTGTCAATATTTTTTTTTTAACCAAGAAGCCAAAACAATTCCAGTGATTCTGTAAAAGCACTATTACCTTCTTTCTCTGCACTCTCATAGTAAGATATATGCAGTGGAGGGCAGTAAATACGGATCTTTAGAAAATTCTGTAAGATACCATGCCTAAAACTTTACTATATTTTAATCTAATTTGCATCTTCACTAGATCTTGTCCATTTCACCTAAGTACAATCTTAATATCTACCTTATATCTATGTCTATAATCTTAATACCTTCTATAGGCGTAAAAATGAACTATAAGGACAATAAAGATTTTTGTTTTGTGACAGAATTTTGCTAAAGAATGGCAAGAATACTTTTTTCCCCTTCTCCAAACAGTATCCATTCTTCTGTCGACACAGTGTGTGCTCCTCTCTCTCCCTCTGCTTTAATTCTGATTCCATCAAAAATCAGAATCCTGTGACTGATGTTCAAAATGAGCTGAGGTGATATTGAGGTTTTGAACTTTATCTGAGAATGTCACTCACTTGAAGGCATTCCAGACCTCAAATGGCACAGTGCCATTCTTCAGAAATGAGACAGGAAAAAGTATTGATTTTTTTCTTCTTTTAAACTGAGTACCTAATGAGCAAATGAAGATATGGTTGGTCCTGGATTTATTAGGTGATCTAAAAGAAGCTTCTTGGAGTTCAAATGTATGGAGAACAGCTTATTGCAATTGTACTTCATTTTTTTTTTTTTCTGAGCAGATTTTTTCTATAATGCTACTAAGATTCGAAGCATAGATTAGATCAATTACACCATATTGCATTTCCATAGCAAACTGAAGCTCTTGCCTGGTAAAAATATATTCTTTGGATCTGACAAGAGACTGTTACAGTACTACAGCATATTCTTGTTGGTACTTGAGAAAGTAAACAAAATTAAAAGCCACTGGGAAAAGAGAATACATTGCTCCCTGAAGGTACAAGTGTTTCTTCAAGCTGAAAATTACAGATTTATAAGAAAAGCCAAGTACTTTATCAAAAAAGTCAGATGTCTCAAATCTGCTAAAGTTAAATGAAATAAATATATTGAACAGACAACTGAATCCAGTGAACAGGTATGATGTAAATGTATCCTATCTTAACAAAAAATGATTAGTGTACAGATGAATGGAAAAAATCTTCTGGTCAACCAGAACGGGGAATCATCTAAAAACTTCAACAAATAAAATAAGAAGTCCTACAGCCACATATATATATAGTTATTTAGACATAAAAACATGCAGACTTGCTACGAGTAGGGAGGTTTTAAAAGCTTTCAGCAGTTCATGATGCTGATGAAGTTATGGAGCCTAACCAGGTCTAGGTCCCACCTGCCACAGAAAGGAGAGTATGTAACAGGAATTATGTAAGGGACAGAGGAGCAGAGACAAAAGCTCAGGCCACAAGGCTTGCTGTTCCTGCTGTGACCAGCACAGACAAGTGATGGAAAAGTGCTTTCACTGGGAGGGATCACATCTCCTCTCTGTTCTCTTGCTAGTTACCAACTGGTGCAGCCCCAAAGGCTGTAACAAGCTGAGCTTTTGGGGGTGAAAGTACAGGTAAAGCAGGCAGAAAGACAATGATTGCTTTGCTGTCTGGGAAGTCTGTCACCAGAATCAACTGCCTATTCTGTCTGTCCACCCACAGAACTGATCTGGACCAGTTTCAGTTCAGGAAAACCTGACTTAAATCTTTTAAGTCCATAGATTTTCAAAAGGAAAATCTATCTGCAGATTTAATATAGAATTGTGTTAATAACTCATGTTTCTGAGTTAAGTGAGAACTGAACCTACCTGCATTTTCTGACGCTTAATTACCCTTCTAAATCTACCCTGGAATGTTATAAAGGATCAAATCCTTAAACAGTAATTAATAAATAAATAACTTCATCATGCTTTGAGAACGTAAATGGTCTTGGGGCATCCTTCCTTGAATTGGTCATTGTTTTCCTTCCTTTTCTGACCTACAAAGATTACCAATTTATCTTCAACATGTAAAAAAATTTCCACTAGCTGTATATTTCCAGAGTTAATGTAATAGAACTCCAGTTGCCTCTTTCAAACTTGTAGTACTAATGATAATTGATAATACTGATTCAGCTTATGAAATATGTTCATTCTTTAAAAGAAAGACATGTTTTACAAATGATGTTTTAATGCATGACTGCTGGAATGAATATAGCTGTTGATTTGAGAGAGATGGACAATACATTTTCATCTCAGCATATTCCCTTCACTTATGTTTCTCTAGGTTCCTGTGTCCTGCGCTCTGTCTTAGACACTATTTTATTACAGCACATAAGAAACCCACCCTTCTTAGTAGGAGACATTTACTCTGGAATGAAGAACTGCTGCAAGAATCACAGCACTATGTAAGTGAGCAGAGCTCGGGGATATGTTTTTGTTAAAGAAAACCCCTACAACTGCTGCGCGTGATACTGGAAGCTTTCCCTGTGGCTGCATGAGGACTTAGTTGCAAGTGATGCAGGATAGCGTGAGGGAAAAGGTTTCGCTTAGTAACTCTGCTGCCAGTGGTCCTTACTAATGAATATAGAAGTAGTATATCCTATCTGCCATCCTCATAATCCCAGCTCCTCCAGACACCCTTCCTCATGAAACCAGGCTAATTTTAGCAGCCTAAACTTTGTTAAGAAATTGTTTGGAAAACCAAAGCAGTTTTACTATCAAAGTATGCAGTGAGAGCTTGCAATTCACTACAACATTTGGGCGTGTGAAGATATAAAACAAGAAGTAGAAAAAAACAAGCCATGTGTGTGAGTGGGTTTTTTTTTTTTTGTAATTTCAGAGGAAAGGCTTTTTCATACTTAGAATTTTGAAAGTGACTGAAATGCTGTAAGAGTACAGCGGCACCAGGTTATTTTTCTTAATTGAAAGAACCAAAGAATCATTTCCATTCATCTTCAGAATGCAAAGTTATGTCAGGCTCTGATACTATGATATAATAAATGATATATTGTACTGCAGCAGCATAGAAAGAAACCACTGTATTTGTATAGCATACCCTGTACCAATACTGAAAGACTCATCTTTAAGAAAAATAAAATGGATATTAGCATGGATAATCCACAATCATATTGCAGTTTCAATGATCTGTTTATGTCTGCCTCCCTGCAGCATTAATGATTAAATGTGGTTACTCAATGTATAACAATTAGCTTGGGATTACAGAATCCATCTGAATGCCAAGCAATAAGTCTTTATGTGAAGATGGAAATTCTACTGCCATCTATTTATTATAAAAGTCTCTCTGAGAATCCGATCTAATGTAATATGCTGTTCAGAGTATGTATAATAATCTAAATAGCATTGCTAAAATTAGATATGGTAGTGTTGATAAGTGCATTTCCAGCAACATATTTTTTATGAAGATTGTTTATTACCAACATTGGCTTATATTCAGCTCTAAGTACTTGTTAAAAATTCCTGGTGTAAAAAAGATGTGTAATCGCTCATTCATCAGTAATTCTTTATTATCTCATTTTCTCTTGGGAAAGAAATAATGTTGTATGCATCAATCAATTGATCAAATAATAATGTGAAAATCTTAATCATGGTAAATGCATTCTGAGAATATCAGTTTTGGACCAGACCTATCAATTTTTACTGATATGAGCTGGCCTTTCAAAGCCAGCGTGACAATTTACATAAGTGAAGACTGTCCCTCTCAGCAAGGGCTTTGATGGCCCTATCTTTCAATAAGCGCAGGGTAATTTTTGATGCACCTGTCTAGTTAGCCTAATCTTGTAAGACTAGAGTTAATTAAACTCAAATCATAATGAAATTCCAGCTTTTGTGCTAGATTCCACCCCCCACCCCCTCCAGTTTCCTCTCATGCCTTTCCGGCATGATAAACCAGATAGCTTATCTGACTCTGAATACAGCAAGATCCACCCTGCTAGTCAAAAAGAAAACATAAGCAAACTGAGCCGAAGCAGGGAAACAAACGTAGATCAGGAGAGCATTAACTAACTGTCCTTCAACTAAGCCCCAGTTTCACACTGTGTTTGCCCCATAGTCTGTCAGATCACAGCTAAGCAAAGCAACGCTGGGAGTTAATGCTCTTGTAAAGCACATGTATCACTAGCAGAATCTTTTCCTCGCTGGGCTGATCTCAGGGCAGATGGCAGTACTGGTGCGTTGCCGAGAATGTTTGCTGCAAAGCCCCTGGAATGCCATCTTGAAAGGCAGACAATGAATGTAGCCTCAGACACAGCTCAGGCACAGCAGGGTATGACAGGATCCTTTCAAACCATGGAATACAGATATGCAGACCTTTCCAATCTTTATAGCTTTTACCCTTCCAGTGGGAGCCTTACACTTGTGAAACCTTTACAGTGTTTTCAGGCCCCCCTTTTGCAGTAAAGTTTCCACAGTAGGGTAGAAAAAGGCTATCAGTGCTCCAAATGTGTGTTTCTGGGCACACAAATCTGTTATTTCTCCTGGACCAACTATGCCTACTGAATCCTGCATGGATAATCCAAATGTAAAATATACAAATATTGGCAGCCAATAGGGGGCTTTTCATCTCAGGCAAGAAAATAGAAGTAATTCTGATAGCTTTTCCAAGAGATGCCTGGTGGGGTTTATTTGCCAAAGTTTGAATCTGTAATGAACAGCCTACTGCTGTTTCTGTTTTGAAGCCTTCATATTTAACATTCATTGATGGATTGCCATGTACAGAATGTGTACAAACAAAGTGATGAGAAGAGGCTTACACATGAATGCCATGAAGGCAGAATGTTTATGAGTACTTGCCTTGTTCAGAAACCTTTCTTAAGGTGCATGGTTTGTGACATAACTCGACCAATGAAATGCAATTATCATTGGATGCTGCATGTGGACAACACACCAGTGGGGGAGATGAAAACTGTTAAAATACCACCTGCTTTGAAGAAAGCAATAGATGTCTTGGAATATCCCAGTGTTTTCATTGAAATTCAGGGCAGAACCTTTCATTCTAATTTTCCTCTCCTTGGAGTTGTCCTGTGTAGCTCTGCAAGCACAAGCCTTTCCAAGTTTTTTCTTCAAGTATGAAGGGCTTCAACAAATATCACAGCTTCAAATTTTCATTACAGCAGACTTGTATTTGAACCCTATTTAAGGTAAAGTAGATTTTTTTTACACGTACAGGCACAGACATGGTACATATGCAATATATAGCTATATGAAAAAGTGCAACAGCATGAGAAAACAAAGATTTCACAGTATGAATCTAGGAATACCTATGGTTAAATTGAAACAAATATTCCTATTTTTTGGCGGGGAGGAAAGTGCATTGGCACTAGATTAGATTCAGATAGTAATGTTGGTGTTATAAGGGGAAGAATTTTGAAGTCTCTGAAGAAAAATGTTTACACTTTAAAAATTGCTTTTAATACTGAAAAATTTCTACTTTGAGAAAATCTTTAAAAGTTTGTAAATGGACTGAATAACTTCTAAATGAGTTTGACCCAAACCAAAACCATACATTTTGGTTTCTGAATTTAAAATTAAAAAAAGTTTATTCATTTTGTTTTATGTTTGACCTGTAAGTGGTAAGTCTACTTTTTTTCCATTTTTTTCACCTATGTTTTGGTATTTCCAAAAGAGCACCAGAACAACCATACTCACAATCGGGTAGTGAGTATACACATTGTGACATACTACATGTGTTATAGGTTGATTTTTAAAGCAGAACTATCCTGGAAATATTGTAGAGCAGCAGTTCTTAAGCGGAGTACTTGCTAAGTTTTAGGAACACTACGGTTCCTGCAACTTCCTCTTAATTTTTTTGACATCTGCTAGATATAACAATAACAATAATAACAACAACAATAGTAATAATAATAATAGCTAAAATATGTTAAATGCCTTTTTAATAATTTTTCTTGTGTAAGCAGAATGCACAACAGAGAATGACATTTTGAACACATGCCAGTATAAGCATATGGGGTGTTAGTGGTGGGAACTTAAAATGCTTTAGGCAGCTTCATTTCTCCAAGAATGATGCACAGAAAATCAGTTTTCTCCTTGAGGATGAACTTTGATAAGTAATAGATAGGCAGACATTTTCCAACACAATACTTGTCGAACACTGTAGCTCTCAAAATTAATATTTGAGTCAGAATAATGGAACTCAATGAAATTAGCTCATACAACCTATACTTTCTTACCTCTGGGTAAAAATGATTGTTTCTTATTTGTGTCTTCTTTCTAGTCCCTACTGCTAATACTCCAATTTTTCTTCTGCAATGCTTTAATATACCAAACAGACTCTTCTAGTAACTTATTTAACAGAATAGGATGTTGTAGCTGTCTCAGTTTTCTAATGATTTTGCTTTTTGTTAACACTTCAGTCCCTAAATTTCTTTTTCTGACTTCTCAATTATACCAGCAATTTAATGAAGGCTTGCCTCTTAAAGCATAGTATGTGCCTATGTTCTAATATAACCTGGTGTGTGTGAGAGGAGGAGGGATACTGATTCATGGGGATCTGCATCAGATGTATCGAGCAAAGCAGTTCAAGAAAAGATGCTCATCTCCTCTGCCAGTTCAAGGCTGATGATCCCCATGCCTGTTCCCAGGGAGCTCAACAGCCAAACTGCCACTGTCTTCAAATACTGCAAAGAGAGTGTACTCTTGCAAAAGCACTTATAACCTTGCTGAGAAGTGTTCATCTTTCTGCTCGCTTTATGGTTGTACACAAGAAAGGTAATGAAGCAATAAACTCTGGCCAACCTGAAGTCACTAGCAAAATTCACTGTCGTTGGTTGGTCTGGGATTTTTTATTTGGTCAGCTCTCCTTAGTATATAAAGCTTAGTACGTTACCTTCTATAGAAAATCACACCATCTGCCTCAGCCATATCAGTTACACGATACAGTATGACTGATTAAGGTTTTTTTTTTTCTTTTTCTAAATGTTTTTATCTAGTTACTTTCAAATACCACATACATATTCACAATCTGTGAACTAATCTTTGTGTTTCAGTGTCCATAAATAAGTTTTGACATGTTCTTGATCTTTTAAAAGTTGACTGCAACTAGTATCAGCCAGTTCTTGGAAGGAAATCAGCCATAATTTACCTTTACTAATCACTTTACATACTGTTCCAACTACAGCAGGTTAATGTGGTGGATGTACATGTTATTAATTATAAAACTGGAGAACATCCTCCAGCTGAAAGTAATTAATTATCTTCTTTTGGGTGGGAGAAGTCTAGTGTGGCAGTTGAGATGTAGGGTCATGATTCCCTGCATCAGCTTTACAGTTGATTGTATTAGATGTGACAGGCTTTGCACTGAAGCTAGAGTTTTGTTCATACAATAATAATACTGCTCTTCTATTTTTTGGTGCAACTTACCAAAAATTAGGGTCTCATCAACCGTTTTTCTCATTATTTGTTGGTATATCTGGACTTTCCTTTTGAAATAATAGTGTACTTCTGAATCCTTTACTTTTCACAGCAATTCTGCAGAAAAGCTATTAATGTTTCTGACTTTACTTGGAAATATTAACATTCCATCAAATGTGTGCTCCCAGGCCAATTGTACTATTTTTTTTTCAGTTTCCAATGCTTGCTGAACCTTGTTGCCAAATACTTGTTCCTATATTGAATTCTTTCACATCCCAGGATCCTGTGTGACTGTAAATTAGCCAAAAATGTAATATATTACTCAAAGTGATGAAGCTTTGTTAAGGCAATAAGTAATGCTTAGTAGAATGCTCTAAAGCTTTAGGACTACAGGGCTGCAAAAGGAAAATGAAGGAAATTAAGAGTAGGAAAAGCTGCTTTTTGCAAATATCCCTCTCAAATAAACCAATCAAACCATGAAGATACAAAAGCATGGATTTTTTTCACGATGAAACAAATTGAGAATAAGTATCAGTTTGCTCACTTACTTTAAACAATTAAACACAGCATCTTAGGGCTTTTCTCCATAGGTTTTGCTTTTCCCTAATCCTGCCTATTTAGAAGCCAGCACGGCTAAAATACAGTAGGAAAAGACCTATAATTAGGATTTAAGAATGTAATGGTATGAAACCAAAAATAGTGCATTCTACTAAATTTAAAGATATGAGCTTTACTTGTATAACACCTTTACACTGAAGCTATATGAGAGGTTGTTCCACTGTAATTATCCTAGTATAAAATTGCACTTTAATCAAAAAGTTAGGGCAAAAAGCAGTGTGCAGACAAGTCTGGTATTTCAATGAACTGAGCTATTTTACTGTCAGCCAGTATACCCAAACATCAAACAAAACCTAAGCAATTATATACACTAATCCTTCCCAATGTGAAGTTGCAGCCCAATGTGAATTCAAAAGCACTAAGTTGCAAATCCTTCAAAAAGAGCATTTACAACTTATAATGGAAACTCCAACAGAGCTCTAACTGTAATAGTGTGACTACTGCAGCGATTATTCTTTATTGCCATGGCATTTACTGCTGAAATAGTGGTGGGCAGATCCTAACATTCTCAAAATTAATGTGCGGTAACATCCTTATGTGAGGTATTGCCCAAGGTATGGTGTTTTGAAATGTAATATATCAAAATGATGATACTTCTCCATTTAAAGTTGTTCTGGTCACTCATTTCATACAATTGCTGCTTCAAAGGTACTTTTCATAATTTCAGAATAAATATATACGAAATAGGAGAATCTGAAAAGCATTTGGATTCTGACTAGTATTAATGAGGACTTGGAAAATGCCAACCTGTCTCCAGTAGAGCAGCTTTATAGCTGAGAGAACATTATGGTAGAGTGTTCTCTTGTAATGATTAATTTCCCCTTGTGAGCAATACACTTATGGCCCAAATCAGCTATTCCGTGTACAGAAATCTTATTGTTTTCTGTCAAAATTCTGCCTGAAAACCAAAAGTGTCGAGTCTTTCAGCAATGGCCTGATGGAAAGTAAACACCAGCGTATGAACAACAATGAAAAGGGGCCATTGTATCTAAGAGAGAGTTCATCAATTCCGTCTTACTAGACTTCCTCCTTTTTAATACAACAGAAATCATACAGCTGTTCATTATGTTTCTCTGATGTGTTGATGTATAGTTAGGCTGGTAGTGATCCATAGTGTATAATTTAAAAAGAAATTGTTTCTGTGTTTCGAAGTTCATTCTGATCATGATGCTGAAAATGCTGTAAGACCACAGTATTACTGCCAGAAATGCAGAAATATTGCATTATTTTTTTAATAGTAAAAATATTTCATATTAACCTATATGCTTATACTGTAATACATACTGTAAGTGATAAGAATCTTGTTATTTTGTATCTTTTATTTGTGGTAGTTACCCTAGTAGCAGACTACAAAAATCTGTAAAAACGAAATCAGGAATTCTAAGAGATAATGGGGTTAGCTGAAAAAGGGTTGCTGGTGTGCTTTCAGACTGAAACTCAGAAAGGAGGGACAAAGAGCAAACTAGCAAGTGGCAACAGCGAAAGGAAGCCCGTTAGCACAGAAATGAGGAAGGGAAACAGACTTCCCCTAATATATATGGAAGCAGTGTAAAATAGCAGTCACTATTTTACAACAAACATGCAAAATAAAAATAAATTTTAAAATTTTTTAAAGACTTTATGCAGGTCCCAGTAAGAATTCTTTCAGTGTTTCTACTTAACATATTTATATTACAATCTCATTCTAACAGGAACTGTAGTTCCTTTTTCACAATAGCAATATATAAAATATAAATGCAATATATATATACAGATACATAACATAAAGATTAAGGTGAGCTTTAACAGCAGGTCTTCCTGGTTAGAACTGGGTACCTGATGTTCACTTGTGAATAAGAAACAAAAGGAGCTTACATTTTCTGAATTTAATTGTAGGTTGGGCTGATAATTCTGACCTCTCTGATTTTTCATTTCAGTGTTTTAACTTTTTTATCCAGACTGATATTTCCCTTCAGTCATAAACCTAGTTGGGGCTCACACTACAGAACTTCAAGCTATACCAATTTCAGTGCCAAGGGTAGGAGGTCCAGATCCCCTTTGCTGCTAATAGACTTTCTGAGATCTAATTGTTAGGTGACTGGAGATGTCCTTCAGAACAACCCATCTTCCTCCTCTACTGACTGTACAGAGCTCCCCCTGACCTACATGCCTAGAGGTCATTTGTGGTTTTGCCTTTTTATTTTCCTCAGAGGTGATTTTTAGCCTAAAATCTAAAATAAACAAACCAGTATATAACTACCACTACCTTCAGTACTTTGAATGACCCCTTCAGTACACATTATTATACTCCCATGCACTATAGGAATCACTAAACCAAGATCTTGTTCAAATGAAGTTTTAATAGCTTTACTGAGAAAAGCCTTTTACCCTGTGGGTTTGCTATATATATTTTTTATTTTGAAAATTTCTTTTTTCGACCAGATGGTTTATTTTAATTAATTCTTATCACAGAGACATCTTTGTCATAAAGTACTTCTAGAACAGATGAGCAGAATTATATAAGCGCTTTTGTTTACAGGATTACTGAAAGAATTACTATTTCACAGGGGAAGTGCTTGTAATTTTATCTTTAATTTTTCCAACATCCTTGACATTTAAAGATGGTTTTAATATTATTATTATTGAATTGCAAAAAAAGAAAGCTGTTGAATTTGTATTGATTTTACATGTGTCCTTACACTCAGAAAGATGGCATTTCAAAACCTTTTATAAATACAAGTTTTCTCTTTCATAGTAAACAATACAGAATACATTGTATTGATGCCAGTGTTTGACTACAGAAGGAAAAATGTTACCTTGCTTCACAGTACTAAAGAATTTAAGAATGTATTTGCATTCCATTTGTCTCTATGGACTACAAACCATGATGCCACGTAGTAAGTTCAGAGAATTTGACTATACAAGCACCGAGTCTTTAAGAAGAACAAACTTTGTACCGAAGGTTATCATTTTCTTTTGCAACGTGAGGCATAAAAACATTGAAAAGTTAACTCGAGTTTGTGTTTGTCACACAAGGTCAAAATCATTCCAAGTTTTGATAGGCTTTGTAATTCTGAAGTTTTTTACTAAACAGAAACAATAACTCAAGGTGATCCTTCAAATGAAAAAAAAAAAAAAAAAGAAACAAAACCCAACAGAAAAACCAGAATGATGATGTGCAAAGGAGTCTGGACGTAAACTTTGTAGCTTTTATTACAAAACAGTTATTTTTACTTCAGATGTGGCCCTGCCCTGATGTACAGGTAGTTGAGACTTTCTTGATCTAAAGATCAAAATCAAGATCTAAAATTCATTGATGCCTCATTATTTGGTTAGGATTTTTATTGATAAACAAATTACTCATTAGAGCTAGGCTAAAGCTGTCAAAGGTATTTCTAGCACTGTGCAGTGCTAGAGATGCAGTGCAGCTTCAGTATTGTTTTTTTATTACTTCATGGCTTGAATATGTATTGTGAGTGCACAATTTTGTAAGCAAAATAAGCCAATATCTTCCACAAGGAAAACTGCTAATGTGCAGTACTCAAAGGTCTCTGTACACCAGCACGTTTGAGCTTTACAAGACCATTTCCTGCAGCATCCCAATCAAATCACCTCATGATCATTCAGCAACAACCGCTTACCACTCTGCCAAATAACCAGAAGCCATTAGTTTATTTTGACGTGTCAAATGTAAAAATAGATACAGCTGATGTGTTCTCACTTGGGATACGTATTGTAACTATTGTAAATTGCTACCAGACTTCATGGGTGAGAACAGGGAAAAAAACCCACCTCACGTTAGGCTGCATGTTTCAAAATAAAATGATGGGCCAGTTTATTGTAAAGAAAAAAAAATAATCACACGGTAACTCCGTTCCCCTTCCCGTGAGCCCATCCCGAATGGCACCCGCCCGGGTTTCGGGTTTTGTTGCGCTTTTGTCGCGCTTTTGCTGAGGGCTGGGCGCAGCGCCGCCCGGGTGAGGGGCCGCGGCCGTTCCACTGACAGGACTAGGCGGGAGGCGGCCGGCGGGGGTGCGCGCGCCGTAGGCGGGAAGGGGCGGGCACGCGCCGCCCGGGGCACGCCGGGAAGGCCCCGGCACGTGCGGGTCTGCGAGGAAGGAGCGCGGCGGGCGCCTGAGGCGGTCGGGCCGGCTCTGAGCCCCAGGTAAGGCACGGCCGCTCCGGCCAGGCAGCTCGGCGGAACGCGGATCTCTGCGGGGCCGGGGCGGGCAGCGGGGCGGACGCAGCTTGGAGGCACCCGCGCGGTGCCGGCGGGGGCCTAGGCCCGTGACCAGTGGTGCGGTGAGCTTTGTAGGACGGGGCGCTTCTGGCTGAGGTACGGAGTGGTGAGTGGGACAGCTCCTGAGGGGCTGCCGCTCAGATTTTGTTCTCTAGGAGCTTTTGTTTTGTTGTTTTTCTTAAATAAAAAGGAAAAAAAAAGTGTAATTGGCAAAGGCCACGAGTTGCATGTTTTCTGAGGAGCAGAGAGGTAGATGGCTATGCAGGTTTTATTTGCAAAGTGATTTCAACTTTTGAAAAAGATTTGGACAGTGCTATTGAGTGAAATAGTGATTCCCTTGTTAGGAGAACTTACTTCATTGTGGCCCAGTGTTGCTCATGGGACGTTGTGCAGTGCTGGTGTTGGTGTCAAGGGCGGTTGCGTGTCCTGGCATCGAACCGAGCCTGCTGCGAGTGTCATGTCGCTGTGGTGTGTCACGTCAGCACCAAAACCATTCCCAGAGTACATGGCCTCATCTCTCCTGCTTTCAACAGTGTTGTTCTCTAAGCCGAAGGCTTGTGTTTAGGGGAAGAGATGCGGTTTTTTGTAGCCTGGTTGAATGGAGGGTTACAAGAAGTTGAAGTAAGCAGTCTTCATCTAGAACTGTCATTATGGTGAATGTAAAAAAAAACACCTGACCCTTTAGTGATGTGAACTGACAGTGAAGAGGGGAATTTAAGCAGTTAGAAGATGAATGTATTTCTGGCTTTATAAATGGCAGTGATTCCTAAGGGCTTAGGTGTGGTGTATAAATCCTCTGTTAATGTGACAGCCTGTTCAAGACTTCCTTTTTTCTTGTTTTGGTTCAATTACTACATATTTACGTGGAATAAGGGTAACAATCTGATTTAGTATGCATTGTTGGCAAGCACTAAAACCACAGCTTGTACACCTACTCTTTTTTTTTTAAGTGTTCCTCTGACTTGAAAGTTCTCAGGAGTTGTGTAGAAGGAAGGAACTACTGGGACATTTTTTAGATAGTGGGAGAGGATTCTGATTGAGATGGGTCTGCTTTTAAAGGGAGATTTGACAAAATATTCTAAGTCTGGAATCAAAAGCAATTGCTTGAAAGGCTGCTGACTAACATGCTTCATATACATTGCTCTAATCAGTGAGACTGCAAATGGTGATTAAAGCTTAGTGTTTCTGAGAATTACACCACCATACTGTCTCAGGCAGACCAACATGCCTGAACTGTGACCAGAGGAGTACGTTCACAGCTAATATCCATAGTTGCATAACATGGCAGACACTGTCTGATCAAAATTTTAAAAGGAAGTATAGTCAAGAGAAGATCTGCTCTCGTTTCCAAAGCCCTAATGAGCGATTTTAACTGTTATAGTACATAAAATATTAGGCCCTTTCAGTGAAGCTAATGTCAAAACTGAATATTTAATAATGTATTTGCTCTTTTGAATAGCTTAAAGAAAGGTATTGCTGAATATGAATCTACAGAGATGAAAGCACCAATACTTAGTGTTTTCCAGACAATAAAGGCTACGTATTATAGATCTGTCCTACTTTTTGTTCTCCTTACTGGAATAACTTGCAAAAAATTGAGATCGGGTATCCATAGCCTGATCCAATTCCTTCTGAAGTCCTTTGCTTGCTGAGTTTAAGTGGCGATAGGACTTTAAAATCACTTACTACCTAGTTAAGTCCTCTTGGAGCATTGATTTCCCCAAGATCAATTATAATTTTTTAATATTTTTTTGAAGTACCTGAGGACTCTTAACTTTTTTCTTTTCCTTTTCCATCACTGAAGTGGGTATGTAATGAAAGGGAAAATGGGGATGAGGAAGTAGGCTTTAAAAAGAAGCAATTAGAAATGGTTTCTATGGCATACAGAAGGGTTTTCAAAGTGTAATAAGTATTTTGAAGGAATAAGCAACATAATTCTCGAGTGTGACTGCACTGCAAAAAAGCTAAGAGATTAGTTAATCTTTAATCATTCCCATGTCAATTTAGCATTTCTCCCTCTATGCTGAGGAGACTTCTAAAATAGGACATCTGCCACAAATTCTCCTTGGAGAACTAGTTCGCTCACTAATCAATTTCTTCCTTTAGCACACGTGTCCCTCTGAAAAATTTAGCCACAGTTATCAGTCAGATCCAGATAGTCAAAGTAACAGGACATTCTTTTGTGATTAAGAATATAGATGATGATTGACTGAATAAATTGAAGAGTCCTGGAAATCAACATGAATGGAAAAGATAAGTCCTATTGTTCTATCAAATAAAGCTAAAGAAATTAGAGTCAAAAGAAGCAGGCACCTCACTAATGAAAAAAATGTAAAAGGAAATATACAGCTTGACAGTCTCCTGTATGATATGTTTTTAATTCATTTCTTGTTCCTTGGACAAGGTGATAACAGTGTTCCAGTTTAATCCAATAACCTATCTCCAAAATGATCGGTGTTCTTATTTCAAGCCTTGGTTCCTTTCTGCTTTGATTCGGCTCATATGGTTCCTACCCTTTGATTCTGTGCTCACCTCTTCTCCATGCAACTTGACCTTTTGCAGCTTTTCTCCCCCCTCCCATTTGCACACTCCCTTTCTCCTCTCTCTTTCATCTTTCCATACATATTAACTCAGCAGGATTTTTGCTCTAACCTTAATTTTCCTGCATCCCAAAGCTTCACAGCTAAAAGGTTGCTGCTAATCCTCTTTCTATTTCTCTTTCTTTATAGTGTATTTTATTCATCCACTTTCATTTCCAGAAATACATGGTATACATAGACATTTACTCAGACTTGTGTATTCTCCAGAAGAAGCCATTTTTCTAAGCCATTTTTAATGCATTTTGAGGGTCACTAGGGGTCACAAATGTAGAACCATATCTATACAAGGAAAATTCTTATTTTTAGTACATCGTTAAAATGGTATGATTTTGAGAAAAAATTGCATCCCAGCAATCAGGCAGAGGAAATCACTTCTGTTCACTATAGATGAGAAAGGGAGATCTTACTATCCTTCCAAATCAGTCACAAAATTAAGTGGCCAGGATATGGACTGAAAGTGTTAGGTTTTCAGTACGCTAAACTCTTATTAGGCTAATTCTGCAGATCAGCTTGCCTGAATCTGGAGGTTGGTTAGAGGGCAAAGGTGCTTAAACCTATTCTAATGTGGCACAGTTCTAGGGCCAAGAAACACTACCCCTTCATGACTACTTTAAGGTAAAAGGCTTGCAGAAGTCTCCTTTGAACCTGCAGGCACTGTAGTTTTGTTCACAGTTACAGATGGGCTAGGCAGAATACTCCTTAAGGAAGAACTCCAGGAAAAAGCAAAGCTAGACCAGAAGTTAGAGCTTTTTGCACAGATGGCCACCTGCATAGAAAAGGGAACAATCCATGGGAGAGGATTAACTTTGACCTTTTTCAGCGTGAAGGGTAATGCTTGGAGAAGGCTGGGCAGAATGTTTCCACAGTGCCATATAGTCTGAATATTTGCATTTCTTTATATACTATTAATGAAGAAAATACTGCAGAAAATATTTTCTTTTCTATGGAAACTCAGTCTTCTGGAATTCAAAGAATATTTATTGGCACTAACACTTCCTTTTTAGTTAGGGGCTGGTTTTTTGGTGGGTTTTTTTTTTCAGTTGAATTTATAAACCATTTTGAAAATGACAGATGTTAATGAGCTGCATAAAATTCATATGCTTACTTTCATTAAAAGAAACAATTCTGTTAGGATATGGCTGTGTGAATTCTCTGAGATCATAAACTTTAATGCAATAAATAAAATGCAGAATAAATAGTTTTTTAAAAGGTGTTAGCACATGTTCTAAAGAAATGAGTTTTGTGGAATCCTTAACCTATTGAAGTGAAAAAGCAAAATTACCATTGTCATCAATGAGATGGCAGTTCCATCCCATTCAAAACGGGGATTTCAGCATCTCCTTCAAGTGGGCTTATTCACTGCATGTTTTGACATGATAGAAGACAAAAAATGGCTCGCTCTTCCTTTATTAGGAACTATTTACCAGCCGGTGAAGGATTGGCTTCTTAGCTAATAAAATTAATTCACTCCCTGACAGGACGTTAAGATGGCCAGTGCATATATGGTGCATTTTCCCAGGGACAGGTGAAAAACCCCACCACCATCAATAAAAAAATAAAAAAGATATTTTGTGAAGGATATTCTGTCAGTCCCATTTGATTGTAAGTGGGACAAGCAGGGCATTGCTCTGTGAAGTCTGATGCAAAACACCTGCAGAGTGCTTTGTCACAGAAGTCAATTTGCCTGCCAGTTCTCACAGAAAAGCAATTTGAATTAAAGCTATCAGGTTTTGTATCTCTTCTGATCTTTCCACTTTACTTTCGCATTTAAGCATTTGCTTGTAAAACAAAAGATATCACATGGCAAATTTTAATGTTATTTTAGGAAATAATTCCCCTTTGCAGCATTTGCTGTCTATTCTTTTTGCCAAGATTCATATCTAATGCCTTTTTCAAAGGATTTATTTTGGAGAAAATGCTAAATACCTAATCCCCCATGCCCCTCAAAAGTATTGGTCCTAATATTAAAAAAAAAATAAAAATCCTTCTAATAAGCTCCCATTTGGTAAATGTATACTACTGTCTGTACTTCTAGAATAAAAATAATACTGGCAGAAATAATAATAACCCTAGTCGACACACACCACTGCACAGAAGTACAAGGAATAACCACAAGAAAAAGTGTTCATTCTTTATTTCATTAGGTAGAGATGGTTATAGCTTCTGCTTTACGTTGGATAAATGAAAAGGCTGTTGAAATGTTGTGTTCAGGTACTTTCTCAACCTTTTTCTTTCTGAAATCTGGTGAAGATGGTTTTGTGATGGGAGATTCATTGTGAAAGAATGGAAGAAAGTTTTGGGGGAGGGGAGAGGAAACTTCTTCAGAGTTTTTAGTGAAAGTTTCCCTACATCACCGTTCTGTAAGAAAGAAGATTCTAGTACCTAAAATTTCTGTATCCTTTGACCATTAAAATTTTGATTCTCCCGTAGATTTTAGTCAGGAGCTCTTAAAAGAATATATTTAAAGGCTTTCGTATATCCATATCTAGGTGTTTTTCCATGTTCTGAGACTGGTGTGTGTAAATGCATATTTCTTTTTTTTTTTGGTAACCACACATTTGCCGCATTTTTCCTATATACTTTTTACAGGGTTAAAACACTGGGGCACTGAAAGAAATGTGTGTCTGAGATGGCATGAAAATAGCTTTATAAAACCAGGCAGCAGATCTGCATCAACAGAAAGGAAAGAATCATGGATTTGTAATGCATTGTGAACACCGCGCTTTACTGAAATACTTAATATTAGTGTAGCATTTAGTCAAAGGTGATGTCTAGAAGTCCTTTAATATAACTAGAAATGAACTTAAACTGCAATATGTGACTAGAAACGTTTTGAGGTACAGAAGACTAGATTTTGGATCAGTACAGTGGTGGCTGGGTTTATATGTGGAGGTGAGCCAGGGTAGATGATTCAACACAAATGTTACGAGAGCTTGGGAACTGATGGCCAGATCTGTTTCTACTTTTTAGATTGTCTCTTTTCTCTTCAGGATACCTTGACCTGCTAAATATAGTAACTTCTTCAGTATATCTGAGATAGTTATAAGATAGTTAGAATTTCTTTCTCAGTGAGATTTAAGAGATTTTTTTCTTTTGTTGTTTGTCTCTGGCTCTGCAAAGCAATTAAATGCCCTTGTTTGATAGCATTGCCAATTTTTATTTTATCTTTTTCTAATGAGCTGTTATATACTCAGTCTTAATGTACAATAGAATAAAATTCCCTCTTTTCTTGCTGTAACCTTGGAAATGAAAAATAAGACTAACGGTATTCCAGCTAGGGTATGAAATGGTAGTATATGCTGGGTTGGAGGTCATTAAATAATTTGATACGCAGCAAAATCTGTTGGATTAGAATAGTATTTTCCTCTCCTTCCCAAAAGATTTAATTTCTTAAAGCTGTTGCTTTATCCATTAAGTCTAGATCATATAAATGTTATTGCTTCTACCAGCAGCAGGTGGAAGAATGGTCATGTTATTCTGTTGATAACCCTCTGAATCTTTTGAAGCAAATTAAGAACGGCACTGATGATCTCTCGTGGAGTTGAAAACCTGCAGAAATTTCTTTTTCTTACTTGTCCAGGTGTCTGTTTTACATGAGTCTGTATAAGGTCTGTACAGAATCACACATTAACCTAATTGTGTTTAGGAAGCAAACTAACAGGGCTTGTGGGAGGTCACTCTGTGTGGTGTTGTAGTACTTGAAAAGCCAATCCAGTACACACTGGGACAGATCCCGATTTCCTGTCTGCTATACAAAATGTTGCAAGGAATTTTGTTTTCCCCCCTCACATGTGGATACTGTTGTAGACTATTGATCTAAGGTGGTAAAGACAGACTAAATGCTAGTGCTTGAAAAACAGCGTAAGATCATGGTGTTTCAATGGCCTAAAAATTGCTGCTTATTAGAAGAACCCTTAGAGCATCTAAGAGCACTGAGCATCTGTGAGACTGCTGAAATGGGAACTGTTGCAGATGGCCCTGATAGCACTGGTGGGTGAATGAAGTATATCAATGCCACCTCAAACACATTGATCCAATTACACAGAAGAAGGTGAAGTTCAGATGCAGCATAGGTTCTCTGTTGTCACTTACAAACAGTTGAAGGGTTATTTTTGCCCTCTACTTTTTTGTCTACCTTTCTGGGGGAGGGGGGGGGAATTGAACATAAACATATGAGCCAGATAGCCAGGTAGAGCCATGGAAGAAATCTCCTGTGTTTGAGCACTTTTGTATGGACTCCCTCCTTTTCAAGGGGTTTGTTTAAATCAACTTACATCAGCCTGGAAAAAAGTCGGGATTATGCTATTATATTAACACTACTGAATGCACCACAGTACCTGAGGATATTTCTATCAGGTTGGACAGAGACAATGTAAGTGCCTGGATCTATTGGGCAGTCTTGCTATGCCACCCAAGCCTCCAGGGCATTTCACAGCAGTTTTACAAAAAGAATATTTCCATACCTAGCATACTGACAATTATTTTAATTTGTTTAAATTGGCATAGCCCTGTGGACAGCTTATTTAAAAGCTACACACACTATTATGTGTTCATTCCCTAAAGGTATTTTTACTGCAGGCACATTTGGCATTGAATTAATTATCATTCTAAAATGTACTTTTGGAGTCAGCCTAGTTTAGCTGGATGAAAAGCCTAGTGTGGAAGAAATGGTGATTAGAATTTGGGGTCCGTAATGGTTTACAAATGTCAGCTCAATTACTTATGGAAAGTGGGCCCGTTCTCCTGGAATCAACTGAACTGAATTTTTAAATGCTAATAATTGAAACTGCTTATAGTGTCCTTAGCATCAGTGGAAGCTCACAAGCTTCTCAAATATATCTATGTGTTCTTTCTGTTCATTGGAGGTTTTCTGTTTGTTGTGTGGGGTTTTTTTTGTTTGGTTTTTTGTTTTTTGTTTTTTTTTGTTCCTAAATTCATTATTCTTTGCTGGTATCTTTTTCTTACTGTAATCTATCTTTTCCCAAGTTCCTATTAATCTATGTGGTGTCTCACAATCTTAAACAATGGCAGTAATGCCAAAAATCTGTGATGTTGAAGGGGATTCAGTCTAAGCAGTGTGATTCAAAGGGAGACGTTTCCTAATCTTATGTCCAGGTAGGGTTGCATCATTGCTGTGGCTGAGCTCATATTCAGAAGAGAGTCACAGTCTGTGCAGCACGCCTTCAGAAAGCAGCACGGATTAGGAGTCATTCTCTTATTTAGGTCACACTGGCTGAGGGCTGAAGCAGTTTTAAGTACTGCGCGCATTTTGCTCCTGTGTAGAGAAGTGTCTGTCTCTGCCATTTCAGTATACAGACCTGGGATTGTCAGACACAAATTAGGGAAGGGAACAACAAGGCATCAAGTTGTATTGGCTTTAACTGCCATGAAGTTGCACATTCATAGGAAATCCATGTTAACTAGTTTTTCTGTTTTAGTTGGGGATTTCTGGTTTATGACTTTGTAATCTCTGAGTAATCATCTCAAAAAATTCTTTCATAGACAGCTTCTAAATGTAATCCTTCGTTGGTTCAGTTCTCCAGGGTGCAGTTTTGTAGCTGAATATGACTTTGATTCTCCTGATCAGCTTCAGAATTTGTATAGTTAAACAAGGTGAATATTTAAAACTGAACATAAACACATTGTAAAAAAAAAAGCAGCCAAAGAAAGCTCTGTCTTTGGAAAATCTTGAGTTGGATTCTCATCGTGCTGTAGTCATCTCTGTCCTGTCCCACCATGGAAATGTCAGAGCTGTTGAGCTCTGTAGTGTATCTTAACAGAGTTGTTTAGCACGGGTGTTTTTGTAAGTATGATAAATTTGGAATAAATGTTTTGTTTAATGGACTTCAAACACATACTTCTATCTGTGACAATGGTACTGATACTGGGGTGGTGAGCTGTGATGAAAAGCCTTTAGAAATGAGGAGTGCCAAAAATAAGCCTAGAATTTCTTGCTTTCTTTTGTGTCCATTCTTACTTTATTTGTAAGAGGAAAATACAACAGATTTTAATTTCAAGGACAAGGTGAATCAATGGAACCTGTGAAAGGAAAGCTAAAAAAGAGCAAGAGAATGAAAAATACAGAAGCTTTCCGCACATGGCAAGTTCCCAAATACCTAACTGCTAAAACAAATCAGATGAAATAAGCAAAATTCTTATGACAAATTGAGGTTATGCTAAACAGTACAATGAAAACATCAGTGTAGTTGGCAGTAGTCAAAGAAGTGAAGCAAAAGTTAGGGGCTTAAAGATTGCTGTTGGTATAAGAACAAAACAGAACAGATCATGACTGAATAAATGCACGGGTTATCTGTGTCTTGTGTGACCGTGCAGCTATAGTTCCTCTCTTCGGGAAGGATTTATTAAAACTGAAAAGATTTCTTAGAGTGTGATAAAATGCAATATATGGAATGGCTTCCATACATGGTACTATAGGGCAAGCTGAGACTCTACAACCTAAAGGAAAATATTAATGACTCAAGGGGCATTATGGACTACAAAGTCATGACTGAAATGGAAAACATGAATAAAGACCTACATTTGATTTCTTTTCTAATATGGGAAATAGAGGCTATCAAAGAAAGTTAATGGAAGCCAGACTGAAAACAGACAAAACAAAATAGTTCTGCCTATCACAGCTTATTGAGTGTTGTGGATGCAAAATGTTCATGTGGGCTCAAGATACTAGATAGAACTTGAAAGAGATTTGTTGTGGGTTACTAAATGACCAAACCACAACAGGCCCAGAAGACTTCCTGAGTCAAAGAAGGGCCAGAGGCTGGAAGGAAGAGGAATATTAAGGTAGGTGTCATGTGATTGTTCTTACTTTTTCCTAGAAATCTGCTTGTGGTCCCTCTTCGGGAAAGAATACTGAGCCAGACCGATGCTCGGTCTGAATCAATACTGTCTTTCTTACTTTCACAAACTATTGTTTGAGGTTGTTTAGGGAGACTAATAGTGGTGAAGATCCATAGCAGTGACTGAATGTTTTAAGTCATGCTTGGAATACTTCAAATGAACACAGTATTTATGGGATTTTTTCAATAGTCTAAATGGAGAAGAGAAATACAAGACTTTGGAGAAAGTAAATTAAGAATAGATTTTCTGGGTGGACTGTTAGAATAATGGAAGTACTCTGCTGTTTGTGACACTGCATTTGAAATGGTTTTAAGCACATCAGTATTTTGGAATTAGTAGCGATCAGAGCCGGTTTATATTGTTCATCAAATCAGATAAACTATTACAGGAAATAATGTGTTTAATTCTATATATAGTTTGAAAATGTGCATTACATTTTAGCCAAATTTCAACCCCCAAGGACATTACCAAAGAGATCTGAACATTACATTTTAGCCAAATTTCAACCCCCAAGGACATTACCAAAGAGATCTGAAATACAAACTCCTAAAAATACATTTTTGTAAATGTTAAAAATTGCAAGTCACAAGAAACTGTTGTGAAAAAATCTTGCTGGCTCAGTAGAGTAGCATTTATTTGAATCACTTATACCTGGGTCTGTGTTACGATTTTCTAAAGTTTTAAAAAACCCAGCCAAACAAATGAAACCCACAAGCAAAAACTGTGAGAACTAACTGTATGTCTCATTTCTCCCTTAGTGTGAGACTTTACATTTATCATAAAAAATAAAATTCAAGGTACATGATGGATCACATAGTATTCAGTAATGAACATTGCTTGAGAATTATCTGCTGTCTTAACAATTTCATTACAGTCAGTGTACTGGAGACAGTTCTAGGATTTAGCAATTAAATTGGTGAAAAGATATATTCTAGAAGAGGTAATTGAAATGACTTCTTTTCCTAAATAAAACAAGGTTCCAGCTTCTGTAAATAATGATATTTATTATATTTTGCTCAGTAATTTTATTTTTTTTTAAAGAACTAAGATCATGTCTTCAAACCTAAAAGATGTGTGCTGCCGTGCAGCTCCACTTTTGTTGCATTAGTATGGTGACTGAGAACAGTACTAACTTTAAAACATCAAACACATACCGCTTGGGGAGTTTTCAAATGGCCTCTACTTTGATAGCAAAATACTACATTGCCAAACCCTTTGTTAAATATATATACATACATGTGTATTTCTGTAAGTATGTCCCCATCTGTCAGTTTTGCCTGAGATGGTATGTTCAGTGATAACTAGAAAGACCGTGATGCACAGTAAGTAGCCATAGCGTGAATGTTGGATTGGCAAAGGGGAGATGGAGCTTGGCTTCAGCTTCCTGCTGTATGTAAGGCTGGTTTTTATATGTTCTCAGACAGTCGTATCTAAGCAAGTGTATATCACTTACTTAAGCAAGAGTAGGGACAGTCGAGTCAGATTAGTATTTATTTAATGATTTCTTCTCCTCTCTTGTTGGAAATGTTACCCTGCAAACTGTCTTTCTATAAAAATACAGAAATGATCCATGCTACTGTGTTGTGCATGAATCTGTAAAATCTGCGGTGCACCCGCCTATAGCCAGAATGTGATCAGAATTTGGCATAGTAATTCTTCTGTGTTCGACTTGGGCAATATACATGTACTTTCATTGTAAGTTCTTTGGCAAACACTTCCACTGTCCTTCCTTGTCTTCAGTAGTTGTCAGTTGTGCATGTAAATATACGCTGTTAACTTTCTGCTTGGTACCAGACATACGTACTTGATTCTCAGAGAAGGCAGGGGGATAAAATACAAAGAACTAGCTTGCTAAGGCTGTGTATGAGGTATTATTCTAGGAGTGCACTTCCAGTCCCTTGAAATCAGAATATTTTTGTGATCAAGAATCGCCTTTATACTCTTGAGTGGGAATCTGTAAGCTGTAACTCCTTAAGGTCTGGGTTTATTGAAGAACTTGAACCTGGCTATAAAATAGGAATTCAGAACCCTTGATAAGTATCAGTTTCCTTTGTCTGGAGTCAGCTGCATCAGAACTAAATTCTCATTCACAGTAAATGGGAAGAATTTGAGTATGTGAGTAGTAAATCCTGTGAACTCCAGTGTTTGTAATAACTTGCCTGTTTCTAACATTGTCATGCCATGATCAGACTCAAAGTACTTGTAGTACAGATTTGCAGTCTATTACACACTTCTGAAAATATATGCCTAGGAACATCCTCTTAGAAAGCTGCTTGAATACAGGTGCTGATGAGCACATGCGTCCAGGCAGTGTCATCCTGAGCTCTGTGCTTTCCACTTACGGAAAATCAAGTTTGTAGACATCAAGACAGTAGCAGTCACCACATTACTGGGTAGGGGCTGTCAGCCCCTCTACAGAAGCTGCATGATAGTGAAGAAAAAAAAAAAAAAGTTGCAGGTATCTTGAAATGGAAGAGCAGTCAGAGCATTGAGGATCCTGTAGTTCAAAAGTCCTCCAGTACAGACTTAATTTTCTAGCACCAGCTTCTCTATTATACAGCAGCAAGGAGTATATGTTTGTTAGATGTAAACAGTCAGGTGCATAAACATGAACCCCAAGTTGTTTATCAGAAATCTCAAGATCATTGTTGTCAACTGTATTTGTGTTCCCAGGGACCCTGCAATAACCTTAAAAATCAGGCTTAGTGTTAATGCACTAAGGGTATCAAGGTTCGTAAGATCAACAAGCAGAAATTCTGACTTAGATACCAAGAGGGGGGAGGGTCTTAGCTGGGATAATATAGCCTAATATTTTGAAGTGTAAGTATCAGTTTCAAATTTGTGAGTAATTCCATCCATTTGCTTTCTGTGTCCTGGTTTTAGCTGGGATAGAGTGAGTTTTCTTCTTAGGAGCTAGTACAGTGCTGGTTTGGCTCTGATGTGAGAACAGTGTTGATAGGACATTGATGTTGTTGCTGGTTGATGTTTATACTAAATCAAGGACTTGTCAGTTCCTTGGGCCCAGCCAACGAGAAGGCTGGAAGGACACGGGAGATTGTGAGGGGACACAGCCAGGACAGCTGAACTAGCCAAAGGGGTATTCCATACCATATGGCGTCATGCTGAGTATGTAAACTGGGGGAAGAAGAAGGAAGGGGGGGACAATCCGGCATTATGGTGTTTGTCTTGCCAAGTCTCCATTAGGTGTGATGGAACCCGGCTTTCCTGGGGATGGCCAAACACCTGCCTGCTGATGGGAAGCAGTGAATGATTTCCTTGTTTTGCTTATCTTACATGGGTGGTTTTTGCTTCACCTATTAAATCGTTCTTATCTCAACCCTTGAGTTTTACATTGCTTTCCAGTTCCTCTCCCCATCCCTCTGGGTGCGGGGGAGTGAGCAGATGCCTGTGTGGTGCTTGGTTGCTGGCTGGGGTTAAACCACGACACTATGCCAAAACACTAAAATAATTTTCTGTGCCTGTTGCAGGTAATTAATTTTTCAGGGAGTGTTCTGTGTTTCTGGATGGGCTGTATCGTTAGTCATAAACTTCCTTCTTTACAGCTGGAGTTCTGTTTTGACCTACCAGTATATGCAGGGTTTCTGGTTTTATTTGTTATTTTTTTTAACCCTTTCCAGTTTTACTTTTTTAGTGTTTTATTTTCTTACCAGCCTCTATTGTTTCTTCTCCATCTCAAGTGAGGGGAGCTAAACTGACACTGTGTGTGCGTGTACTGTTACTAAACTGCCATATTATGTTTGATTTTTGATCCAAGATCAGTATATTAAGTGATTAAGACATTCCTAAGTGAAATGTGGAATAAACTACTTTGAGTTTTTGGCAAAATTTCAGCAGTGTCCTACAACAACATTACATTGATATATAGACAGTCTATTAATGTATGACTAGTTTAAACGTAAAAAAAACCAAACCAAAACCCTAACACCAAAACAAACCAAAACCAAAAATAACCCACCCCAAAACCTCAGAAGCCTTCTCAACCACTCAAAATTTGAAGCTGAGTACATTAACATTTTAGCAAAGAAACCACTGGTGGATCACTTGAGTCTTTTTATTTGATGGAGACTTTACGGTCAGCAGAGTTTATTTCTCAGTATACAAAAAGTGTTCAAACACTACAGACAGATGGTTTTGCTTGTGTTTGAATGAGAATGATTTCTTCTCTTCAGCCATTTCGTGGCTTTTTACTACTATGACTAGAAGTGAAAAGAAAACTCTGTTTTCTTATCTAATGGCACATACTTTTTCATCATACTTTGATTTGTCTCCTGAGTCTTAAACTTCATTCACAGCTAGCGTGTTCAATTTAGCTGTGGGCTGAACTATCTACCTTTTTTTTATTTTTTTTTTTTTAAATAACTGCTATCAATTCTACCTAAAATGCTCTCATATGTATCATTATGTTGTGACTTGGCTTTTCCCTTTCACTTGCTCTTGAAAGTTATCTTTTAGCTGAGGCTTGGGACCTCTGCCTGTCATTGCCCTCCTGAAAAGATCATCATTGGTTCACTAGGAGGTGATGCTTTATCATGGTAATTTAGTAATTTTTGTATCAGGCTTTAAAAAAAAAACAACAGAAACACAATAGAAAACCCCAACAAAATCTCAAAGAATTTTCTCATCTCCAATTTTCTCATTGGAATAATAGATCATTACACACTGTAGGTGATGTTAATGCAGACAGCTGCTTTATTTTCTCCTTTTATTGAAAAATATTACACGTTATTATTAAGGCAGGAAAAAAACCCAAACCAGTAAGTTAATTCAAATGTAACTTAAATGAAGCAATACTTTTGAGGGAGGAATTGTACTGACCAGCTGTTGTGCTGGAACTAGCCAAACTGAATTAAATGACAAAACTTTAATGTAGTGTACAGTTATAAGTAGCCTTAGTGTGGCATAGGACTTTCAGAACAGACTTTGGAAAATGAAGGTTTAAGGTGAAGTTTCGTATAAAGATAATACTTTTGCCTCTCAGCCGTATTAGCAGTGGACAGCAGAAATGCAGCTGCAATTGTAAGCTGTACTTGCAGCTTCAAGTGTAAGAAAACCTACCTTAAAAAGATTTAATCATCCTCAAGCTGACTCTTCAGTACAGTGAATTGGCTTTGCAAGAAATGCTTTCACACTCTCAAGATTGCACTGTGGAGAGGCTGTGAGCTGAGGCAGTGCTGTCCTGGACTGATGTCCATGCAAGGCTGCAGCATTCCATGTAGTGTGGGAAAACAGACTGAGGTGAGAACAGCGGGTGAAGTACACACAGAGCAGACGTTCCCTATGTAAAGACTGGAGTTTTGCATTTTGACCTATGCTGTGTCCTAGTTTCTGTTTCAGGAGAGTCAAATGATAAGTCTCCAGACTGTAGTGTCTCAGGAAAGACAAAGGAAAAGAAATGCAGTTTCATCCTTTGGCTAAGGGGACCTCAATACTCATGACAATATGTGAGAAGACTTACAAACACCTGGGTTTACAGTACTGCAGTTTCTCTCAGGCCATCTTCTGGAGATGTTCCGCTGTGAGTATTTTTATTTGAATTAACATTGCAAATATGGGCTGGTTTAGATGCTCACCTGGGTTGTTGTTGCAGTATGTGACGTCAAAGTTGACCTCTGTTGAGGAAGAGTTTGAAACCTCTTCCTATGCCCTACTTCAAACCACTTTAAATTGCAACTCTTCTGTGATACATGGGGCTACTTGTCCTCTTTGTTACCATTGCCACGAAAGGCAACACTGTGCTGTGCCTGTGTGGATCTAATTTCCTCCAAAGCTATGTCTTAAGTAGACAGTGTAGAAACAACAACTCGCCCAGATGCTGTCACAGGCTCGTTTTT
Organism: Falco biarmicus; assembly: GCF_023638135.1. NCBI lineage: Eukaryota > Metazoa > Chordata > Aves > Falconiformes > Falconidae > Falco > Falco biarmicus. The sequence continues at coordinate 8,758,313 of NC_079302.1, forward strand.
AACAGTGCTGACAGAATAGGGGGAGAGGTTTGCAGTGATCACTAATTAAGCTAAACAGAGTTTCCTCAAACAGGCTTCTGGGAACTCTGCACAAATATCTTGATGCAAGATACCCCTTAAAAAAGGAAGGAAATGAATCCAGGGCTCCTGTGTTCGTTCTTAATGTGTCTTTTCAAACAAATGAAAACTATGAAACAAATCCTATTAAGAATACAGATCCTATTAAGAGTAGAGATGACTGAAAAGGTATGTTTTGGTGTGTTTATTAAATGAAACACCCCCCACCTCCCCAAAACGTTACAAGCAGGCATACATTGCTGTTGCTGTCTTTTCATCCTTGATTAGATGTTTCTCTAAGTCCTTGTACTTATTATCCCTTTATGTCAGCTGTCCTCAGTCTTCCTCTGTCATCTGAATGCTTGTGGGAACAATAAACCAGAGGGATAAAATGGCAGCAGAAACAAATTTGTTGAGGTATCCAAATGCGAGTGCATGCAAAATCCTCCATTTCCCTTGCATGCTGCTCAATGTCATCTTTAAGTGCTGGAAGTCTCTCCTTAAGTATAGCACTTGTGAATCACCACAGGTTGATTGTGTCTGTCATCTTTCTTGATAAGCACAGTATAGAAAACATGGTGTAGGCATTGGGGGCAGGGAGTTAGGGTATTTGTGATGCACTGAGGAAAAAAACAGTTTTGTGGCATCTTGACAGAAGAAGATAACAAACCAGTTTCATATTTGCCAGCTGAGAATTACAGACTTGGTCAGGAGCAATGCAAGTATCAACTTTTTAATTTGCTGTGTTTTCAGATATTTTTTTTTTTTGTCTCCCAAAGAAAGAGGCTTCTAGGCAAACACTTGAGGATATGTAAGAGAATTACACTTTTAATATTATAGTGCTCATTATTTTAATTAATGGCTGCAAGAAGTTGCTCTGAGACAATTTTTTAAACTTCCTGAAATGATCGTTAATATTTGATGAGAGGAAGAACACTATCTCCTCAAGTAATGAATTGGTGTGTTATGAAACCCTGTATCTGGCACGCTTCTTGAGCAAAATCTGTTAATTTCTTTGACTTGTACTGCTCCCCAGTGATTATAACTTCCATTTGAACTGTGTTTTCTACCTGCACAGTACTAAGCTATTGCCTACTATTTTTTACCACTGCCACACCTTTTTTGAAGTGGAAGCTGGCAGGTTTAAAACATCCCCTAATTTTGAAAAGTTGACATTGTTAAGCAAGTAGTTCAAGGAATTTGTATGTTCTGGAATAAGTTGGGGGATAAGACTGGGAGATGGAGCCAGACACCTGAGGCACCAGCATATTCTAGCAGGCAGGTGTCTTCTGTGGATCAGCTAGGGGCAGGCCAAAGGTCTGCTTGGCTGACTTAGTACCTAAGCACAAATGCCTTTTGAAAATACTACTTCTGTAGCTGTGCATGTTGAGTCCTTGCAGTAAGTGCTGGCTATTGCATTTGTAACCGAGTACGTCTAGGTAGAATGATCCAAATATACAGACTTACCTAGAATCTCAACTGCAAGTCATATGGGTTTGCTTGCTTTTGTATGTTGGGCTTGTTTGTGTGCTGGATATAAAAAAAGAAAGTAAAAAGAAGATTGCAAGGACAAGATTCTGCTGCCTTTTTTCACTGTTAGGTGGGTTTTCCTTTTCTGTATTTTTATTATTATTTATTTTAATTTTCATATTGCTTAGATGGTACTGCAGGGATGTCTTCAGTCTGAGTCCTCCAGTATCTGCCTCATTATTTCACCTTTGTCAGATATTCCATTGTCTGCCTTATTATCTACTCTTTTCTCTATATTCTTTGTTACATGTGAACTGTGTTTCTTAGCACTCTACCTGTGGTTTTCTTCCCTTTTTCTATAATGCATAATTAATTTTGTTTAAAAAAAAACAAACCAAAAAGAGAAATCCATGAAATAAACAAGAATTGTTTTGGTGAATTAAGCAGTATAGGTGTCTTGCACAAAACCTTGGAAGAGAATAGCTGACTTCATTGATCATATGTGTTAGGAAATGCAGGCACGGACCCAGCTCATGAAGTCTTCCTTCAGTGTTGGCAGTTGAATTTTACATTTAGGGAATGAAGAAGAAAAAAACATAAAGTATACATATTCCTAATATGTTATTAGTGGACCAAAAGAAAAATATCCATGCTCCAAATAATCAGCTGAGAAAAGCAGTCAGGTTCTTCTCAGATTCAACATGGTATCTGGGTACCTGATTTAGAGAACCTTGAGAAGGTATCCAGTTCAGAAGATTAATCAGTCTGATTAAGTTGTGCATCCAAATTCTGTGCTACCCTGAACCTGTAACTTCAAAAGGAATCTGAGTACACTTTGTTATTTTCTGTATTTCCTATTCATTCAGGTTTTTCAAAATAAACCCACATTTTCAACTAATTCAGTTAAGGTTCACAAGGCAAAAATAAAGAAAAATATTAATTTATCATTGTCCTGTTTTAATAAGAGTTTAATAAGATATATGTTTGTATAGAACACACAAGTAATGATTGTACCAGTTAAGACATGAATTTCAGAATACCTGAAAATTATTGTAAGAATGATTTTTAATAATTCTACAAGATATTTTGAACTAATAATTTATGTGTGTGTGGGGGGTTTTTTTTTTTTTTACTGCATTGGTCTCTGTGGACATAATTAATAGTGAAGTTGTTTTCATTTTTAACAAGAATATTTTCTAGTGCCCCTGGAAGAGAGGACATTTTTTCTAATTAATAATTCTCCGTTTTAAAAAAAATAATTAAAATAATAGCCACATTCTTTGCATGACTAGAAGGCAGCTGCTAAGCATACTGTGAAGTCGTATTTCAAAAACACAAGTCAGAATAAAATCCTAAGCTGGTATAAACAGGTATAACTTCATTAAATTCAGAGGAATGATGTTTGCCTGCTGTAGTCTTGAAATGGCCTTTATTGTCATTCAAGATACTAAGCTTAGCAGTAAGTCACCGACTTTCTTGCTTTCAAAAAGCTTTTATAGCTTTTGAATGTACTGTAAACAACAGTGGGGTAGATTGTCAATTTAAAATTATCTAATGGCACCATTTCAACAGAGGTGTGTTATTAAGCAACACAAAGAACCTTTGAGGCTATGCAACTAACTCGGGAGTCATCTGTGTCTTTTGTTGTGTGACATGATGGAACTAATATAGAGATTCATTTTGCTAATTATGTGAATAAAGTGTGGTGGGGAGACAAAAGCCATCTTTCATTTAAAGCTATCGCCAAGAAATGTTCTTTTAGGACTGTAGTTCTCTCAGCACTTTAGAAAGACCAGTTCTTATTGGTGATTTGAAAAGCAAGACAAAACCTTATCCATTAAGTAAGACATCTTCCTGCTCCCCCTGCCCCATCCCCTGTCTAAGGGTGTAGATTTACTCGTTTCCAAAAATCAGTAATTGGTTACCAAGTCATCCTTGCTTGATGTGGCTTTACTTACCTTTTGAAATCTGTTGTTTTTGTGAAGGGGCGGGGGGGGGTGGGGTGGGGAGAGAGGTTGGAACATTTCAGGAGGATGAAAATCATGACGTTTTTTCTCATTTTTTCTCAAATTCCTTGGTGTTGAATGTTTGCTGTTCTATATGCCTGAGGTGTTGGGTGTTGTTAACTGGTCTAATGACTGTCTTAAATTCAGGCACCACCCTGATTTAGCAGAAATCTCATGGAAGGCTTGGACAAGTTGGCTCTCAGGTCTTTGGGGCTGTGTATTCAGCTTGCTACAGTCACAGGTGGAAGAGTACTTCGTGTTCTGGAAAGCTTCTCTCTGTGGTGGCATCAGTTGCAAAAATAACAACTTAAGTTGTTATGAGGACTTTTCTTGGGCAGACATAAAGGCTAGAAATGGCAGCTTCCATAGCTGTGAAAGAAGCTGTAATTGAGCAGTTTTCAGCCTAATGTGACAGGCTTAAGAGGTGTGAAAAGCCTGATGCATTTTGAACAAATCTTCCTGGGAGTTATCACAGACAGACTCCCAGCACTTGGTGGTTCTCCCAGCATTGGGTCGTTCTCTCAGCACTGGTGTTTGACATGCTGTACAGACAGTTTTCCTTCTCATTGTACCACAGCAATAGGGCATGATAAAGTTCATTTAGCTGTCATTGTAAATAGATGTTAATTATATATGTAATTGTCCATGTTACCGGTTTATAACATAATAGCCTGATACATAGCCCATTGATGTGAATCTCTCCATTGACTGTAATGGATTTTTGATCAGACCCAACAAAATAAAGAAGACAGATGAGAGGGAAGAACAAAGCATGAAAAACAAGGGAGTCTAAAGTACCAGAAGAGTCTTTGCTGAGGTTTGAGCCTTGAACTATAGCAAACACTCACTGTATCCTGCATGGCTTCACAACTGAAAAATATTTACTGAGTACGTTTAACCAAATGGGTTAAGTATACATAATCCATTTACAAAACATTTACAACTATTGGGTAAATTGAATTCATTGTTTGTGTGGTTGTCTCTGCAATCAAACTGTAATCATGTGTAAACTGTAAGCAACCATGTGCAGTTCATATGCAATTATTTACAAACTGGTTTTGCAAATCCAATTGTATTACCAGTGATAATGAACTTCAGCGTGTAATAGTTTTGTTTTTTTTTTTTTTAATATCTTTAAAATGCTTCAGTGCCTTTCTTCCTATTTTAAGCCCTTCTGAATTTAAAAATGTATTAACATATATTGCACATTTCAGGATTACCTTGCATTTAGTGATGAAGTTCATGCCACAAAATATAGTGTCTTGCCATAACCTGCTTTTTCCATGCATACTTGATCACTTCAACTCCAGCTCAAATCCAGAGTTTGTATTGTAATTCAGAGTAGCAACTCTATGGGTTGGCAATACAGAGAGAGAAGCTTTTAAGCTATACTACTTTTCAAGGATGCTAAAAGGTATTTATTGTTTGCCGCCTTACCGATCCATAAGCTTTTGAACCTTGAACAGTAAGTCAGCATAGCTTTGCAGGTGGTGAGAAATGAAAAATAGCATTAATGCTCTTTCTTTTAAAATTCCTCTTTCTAGTTTCTCTGGGAAGCAAGTCACAGAAACTTTATGAAGTTGTGAAGCCATATGAAAGTTTTGTTAATATACTTTTGAGAGGACCTCATTAGCCTCCACTTTACTGCTTGCACATAACTATTTAAAACTTTTGTGCAAAATCACATAGTAATGTGTTTCCAGCCCATAAACATATAATAATGCGCTGTGATGGGACTGCTTTATCATAGTTTCCCTAGGCCTCATAAAAAAGAGCAGAATTCACAGCCTTTGCCTTATGTCACAACATCATAGTTTTCACTGACATTTTGTGTACTATAGATCAGAATGTGGTAGGCAGGCGTTGGAGTCATAATTTTGGAAAGGATGGTTCTACAGGCGTAAATCCTGAGGTTCCTTGAGACTCTGTCTTTTGTAAGCTGCTGAAGCTAGGTTAACGAGCTAGCTTTTGCCTTTCCTCACAACCGTCTGCCGTAGCAAACAGTCCAAAGAACATGTCAGAGAATATGGAGCTTTTTTTCCCTGCAAGAATCAACTAGCTGCAGAGTTCTAGAAAGAGCTGTTTTCCCTGTCCTAGGAATAATCATCTCCACTAAGGGAGAACTAGCAGAAGAGATCCTGGGGACTGGGAGAGGAAGAGTGGGAAAAAAATACACTGAAGCAGGGCCTGAGAACATATTGGTAAATGTTATGTGAAAAAAGGGAGCCAAACCCATCCTGTTATTACAATGCTTAGAAGATAAAGCTCTTCCTGATCCATTATTCCTCATTTAAATAGTAGTTGTTTCCTTTCATGAGTGTGTAAGTTCATTCAGATTCTTCCTGAGAAAATTTTATATGATCTGTCTTCAAAGAAAAATGTCACAGGACAATAGTCTGCTGCTAGGGGAAAAATGTCAAGGTGAAGTCTGGCCATATATCATCTCTAAACGCTGAGGCACAAGGATTTCAAGGGGGAAGGTATTTATCATGTGATACTGTTCTATTACAATGACTATATTTCTGTTCTGCCAAGTGATTGATGCATGCTGTGTGTAATCATTCTTTTAGTGCACTAGTATGTCAATTGTTCACTGTAGTGTTGTTAAACAGCTGCATTCAGATTGACTGCAACAAAAGGCTCGTGTTAGTTTTGGCCAGTCTGAAAACAGCACATTGTGAAGGCGCCAGCACATAGGTTCAGTATTTATTCATTAACAGACAATACAAAAATGTTAGATTATCCATCACACTACTGAGCTGCTTTCCTAAAAACTTGCAATAAAGATTATTTGACAACATGGATGGGCAGCTTGTGTGAAACAAAAAACAATGTATGCAAAGTAACTGCAATATATATGTAGTTTGAGCTTCATTTGAGGAAGTATGTGGAGTGTTTTAGAGTGCATTATTTGCCCAGGCCGCTGTTAACAGCTGTATTCCAGCCCTGCCTCTCCTCTGAGCAGAACATAGGACAGTTCTGGTCCCAAAGTCATGTTAGTAGAGCAGTATGACACATATGAAGCAGCATTTACTGTCACAGTCATGTGCTAATGTGTTTCATTAGTGTTTTGTTTGTTTGGTGGTTTTTTTTTTTTTTTTTTTTGGAGGGAAACAGACCTGCTGATCAGAAGTGAAGGTGAAGCTAGCACTGAACTATCTACAACTCACAAATGCATCTGATAGCTAGAGGGTGTTAGGGTGAACTCCTAGTCTATGTAAATTTTCAGTGATGTCAATAATTACGATCATGCGTAGCCCAAGAAGCAAGTTATATATATAAGGTTTCCTTCGTTATGAAGTAGAAAAAAATACAGCAAAAGAGAAGAACTTGCTTTTCTAAAAGATAGGCTATTTTTTCCATGAACAAACATGATGAAGTGATGCTAATTTGTGTGTGTCAATATACTTATTCATGTCTTTCAGTATTTGTGGGAATACTTACTAGTTAAATGCTTATTTGCAAATTGCAAACTAGAGTTTTGTCCTGTTTTTGCTAGTACCCATAACTTTGGAAATAAAATATATTTATTTCAAGTACTCATTGATATTAATGGTTCAACATTAATTTTAAATAATACCAAAATTTCATGATACACAGTTGTCTTCATGAATATATGAGAAGCTATGTAAATATGATTAAGATCCTTCCAGTTAGATGGGTATGAACTACATCCAGTCAGTTGTCCAGTTGTAGAAATACCTACACTTTGTTGTTTTTATTCACTAAGTTATAACTGTACCCTAATAGTTTGGAACAGTTGGGGGTTTATGTTTGTGGGGTTTTTTGTTGGTTGGTTGGTTGTTGGTTTTGGTTTTTTTTCAGCTTTGGGTATGTTGCTGTGGAAAATTGTGATTTGTGTTTTTTACCTTGCTAAGGTATGGTTGGTTGAGATTTGGGACTTCAGATAAAAATGCTGTCAGCACACTTTTGGGGGATGGTGGTATAAGAATCACTGAACAAAAAATGTGTATGTAATAAAGAGTATATCTGAAAATTAATCCGCAGGAAGGTGAAGCAATTTCCCCCCCCTCCTCCTTGCATCAACTTCACTGAGTTTTTACTTTGAGCCATATTGTAATTGTTAATTGCTACCCCATAGCACAGACTGCACCGCTCCACTGAGCGCATGAGAGTCATTGCTCTGAAGGCATTGCCTGAATGAACAATCTGGCATGCAGTGGGAATACATCCATTGTATCTTTCTTTAAGAAAAGTTCCTTTCTGTAGGTTAGTGAATTTTTTGGCTGGTCCTGCGTATTAGTAGTTAAGCTACCATATACGTTTCTCCTAGCAAACAGTCACCAAAAAAAGAGGCTATGGAGAGAGGCTTTTCGGGGAGCTAGTGGTTCCTCAAACCCACTTAGCAGGGAGTGAGAGCTAGGGTGAAATGTTTCCTTGCCTTTATAGCCTCCACTGTTGTTCAAGTAAACACCAGCTATGTTTTTACCTTGTGGAAGATAGTGTACTGTATACCAGAAAACTGAAATGAGTGTATTTGATTCTATTTAGAAGTGACCTTACTAGAGAGGGCTTGAAATCCATCAAAATATGCATTTCCATCATCCTTAAGAGATACTGCTCTTAAGTAATTTGATTGTAATGGAGATAATAGAAAAATTATTTCAGCCTTTGCTTTTGCAGAGGTATGTTTGATTATTCTGCCTTTCTACATCAAGAACTCATTCAAAAGTAATATATGGAATGGATTGTTTGGGAAACAAGGTCAGTTTGTTTTATTTCAACAACATATTCAAACAGCTAAGCTGATATGACTTCAGTAATACTGCTCCTTCTGCCCCATTACAAGGAAGGAGATGGTGAATTCTAGGTTAAGGGTTTTTTTTGTAGACAATGGTTGTTTTTCTCAAGTGTCATGCACTTTATTTGTAAAGTTTGGAAAACATTTGAAAACACTTAATCCACCTTCTAATTACATAAATTAATTAGATACGGTAATTAAGATACAGTAAAAATGTGTTTTGGACTTTCAGGCTAGATTGAAAATGCCACGACTCAAAAACTCAAAATGAAGATCCTGTATATACTCAGTTGGACCTCAGATTTGTTCAAAACACTTGGATATGTTCTCTTTTTACAAGGTAACTTCCTTCACAGTAAAGAATCAACTATTACACTCCTGCTTTATGTGGGATCAAGTGCCTTCTCTCCTGCTGTCAGTGTAAAGCAGAAACTCAGGACAACGTGAAGCTTTGCATTAGTGACCTAGCTGCAAGGTGCTGCCAAAAGGGTGGTTGTCTATTCCCCAGCCTTATCTTTAAACCACATTTTTGAAATCGTGTGAATTCCCGGTCTGTGGAATCGGGTAAAAGTGTGTGTAACTGAAAAACTTTTGGTTTAGGACAGTTAGATGTGTGAATCATAGCTCCGGAAACTGGGACCGTCCTTTTGGCAGCAGGCCACATTTTTAGGAGATTAAGAAATGATGAAATATGTCACTTTATTCTGCCAGAACATTTCAGAGCAGCTTTGGGTGCAAATTCACATCCTTCTTGTTTATTTCTTTTTCGTTAGTGGAATGTTTAAAGTGTCATAAAGTAAATGAGACTTTGGTCTTTGGGTGAAGTTGAGATTTCAGTTAGATACATTATGTAGCTTCATGTTTTTCATCTTGTTTTTCATTGTCTCATGCAGAGATGTTGAACTTCTTTCTGTAAGAAGGATATTCTTATACTATTGTTTGCTTCCCTGTATCTTTGTGCAACACATTTTCAGTCCCACTGGGCTGGCACCATTTGCAAGAATATGTTACTTAATGTTTACTTTTTGTTTTACTACATGCTCTCTCAGGAATTTTCAAGCTTGCAAGGCTATGAAACTATAAAAATGAAAAAGACTTGGACTTTTAGACTACATCAAACATACTTTTCATGGCTTATGCTCTCTGAGTCATGCACAATCAGGTTTCAGACAGTGCTCAAATATGTCTACAGTTGGTATTACACCGTTGACTCCATTATCAGCTGTTACAGTTCCAGGGCTGGGAGAAGGAGGACACATATTTTGCTCATGCAGACATCTAAAAATGTTGGCTATTGTGGGATTTCATTTAAATCACACCATGGAAGAACAGGCAGCATAGAAAAATAATTTGTTTTGTCCATTGGTGATTTACAGTTTGGTCAATTTCTTTGGGAACTTTTGACCTACTGTCACTGTTCCTCTTGCAAAAAGAGGATGAGTGCTCTGGTGCTGGCATTTTCTAGACCTTTACACCAGAAGTCAAAGAGAAATGTGGGGAGGAGTAAATCTTGCTTTCCCATTGGAATAGAGTTGATGATTCAGACCAGAGTTTTCAAACTCAAGATTTCTTTGTAACAAGCAGGGCAGCATTCCTTTGTTGCAGTAATAGGACTGAGGATCTGCTTACTTCTAGATGGTTCACCACAGCAAGGTCTAACCCTCAGCATCTGAACTGGCTGGCTGGAAACCGTATTTAGATGCTCGGAGTTGAGTTGAGACCCCACAACCTTCCTAGGCAACCTCACAGTGAAAAAGCAGCTCCTGATGTTCAGGCTCCTGTGTTTCAGTTTGTGCCCATTGCCTCTTGTCCTGTCACTGACCACCACTGGGAAAAGCCTGGTTCAGCCTTCTTTACGCCCTCCCTTTAGATATTTACATACATCAAAGAGATCCTCGCCCCTGCCTTCTCTTATATAGGCTGAACAGGCCCAGCCTTTCCTCATGGAAGAGATGCTTTAGTCCCTTCATCATCTTAGTGGCTCTCTGCTCGATTCTCTCCAGTAGCTCTGTATCTCTCTTCTACTGGGGAGCCCAGCAATGGATACTGGATTCCTGTGTTTAATTCCCATCTTTAAATGTGTTGTTTCAATGTATGTTATGAACACTTTTTTTTTTCAGGCACACACATACACATTGTTTTCAGGAAAAAACCAAAACATCCCCATGGAAAATAGTCAGTGAGCCCACAGTTTCCAAGAAAAACACAAATTTTGCTAGGGTGGTTTGGAAACAAAAGCCCAGACTAATTCTGGGGTGAGCACTGGATCCTCACAGATGAGGACCAGTTTATATAATGGCAAACATCCCGATTTTTACAAAACCTGTACTTCTGCTGGAATAGAATTCCTGACAATTTAATAAATGTTTGATGTTATAACAGATCAGTTTGAATGAATAAAAAAGTTCTGGCATTTTTGTAGGCATATAGATTGAACAGAGTGATTTATCTTCAGATTTTTGGTCTGAATACAGTAATGCCTCTTCCATCTAATAGGAACTCTTTGAACAGTTGTTCTAACTTTGGGGGAAAAAATCTTCCTCAGACTCTCCAATGGTATCTTCAACAGCCAATAATTAATTTTTTGGAGTGAAAATTATTGTAATGGAATTGACCTTTCCCTGTAGCAATAGGTTCAATCACTTCCATCTGTCAAAATCTCTTTGCAGGATTTTAATTAATGGTGAAAACTGTTTGCTCCCCATGTCAGTGAGTTACTGAGAATCCCAGATACCTGAGCCATACACAACATTCTGGCAGTACAAAAAAAACCCAAGCAAACAAACCTCCAAGATGAGGACACATTTCCTGGGGTGAAATGCGGAAAGCGGTAGAACCCCTATCTTCTCCCAGTTGATCTTGAAGCCAGAAAATAATGAAAAATCATCAGTCTTCCTCAGCAGGCTGATGAATCCAGCTTTCCAAAGAGCAGCTTCGCAGCAGCATGGCCACATTCTTTCAGAGATCTGTGTGAATTACGTATATATGAAAATGGCTTATTCTTTTTCTGCCACCCACATGCTATTCCTGCTATCACTAGCAGTTTTAGTAATTGGACTGTTGCCACAGAATTGTAGGCAGATCTGTCTTCAATAGTCAGCTGCACAGATTCTCCCTATATCTTTTTGCCTTTTGAGACATGTATGTTGTCTTTGGAGGGAAGGCACAAATTCAAGGATAACTTTGCATCTTCCTCTTGAGTAGCTGGTCAGCTGAGCATTAGCTCAGTGATATCTTGGCCACAGAGAGTGAGCATTAGAATCATTGCTTACATACCACACCTACAGGGCTAGGTGGGCACCAAAAAGCAGGAAGAATCTGAAGTGTACTGTGGACTGCATGTTTTTGTTATCTTCTGAAAAACTCCAAGAAAATTTCTTACTGAGTTCTTTTAATATGGCATGACACTTGCAGTAATGGTGGAGTGTGAATTCCACAGGGCTGACTTCATTGTTTTGCTTTTGTGTATTGACATTAAATGGTAAATGCAGTTTCTCCCTTGCTTACGTTTCTGTTCTTGCAGAGCAGGTCATATGACTTTATGGCTACTTTAGTATCAGATACTGCTACCTAGCTTTCTGGTATTTCATTATCCTTGAGTTAAGCTAAGGCTACCCATGAAAAACTGCTTGCAGACATATATAGATAGATAGAGCAGAACCCGAATAAGAGTTCTTATAGATGCCATCTACACAAATAAAAATATATTTCCAAGTTCTAGTACTGGAATGAGCCTGAACCCCCACAGTGGCTCAGCAATACTGAGAAGCAGCTATTACCATATGTACTGAACATTCTCACCATGTGAAAGCACAGCAGTTATAATGCACTCTGCTTTCAGGTGTGGTTGGTGGTTTCACTTCTTTCTCATTATCCCTGCTAATACCCTCTGTCCTCAACTTCAGGCATGTTACAGCAGGCTCAGCCATTGCTGCTAGAAGGTGGCTGTGCACTGCATTTGTGTCTTGGTTCACAAAAGACAAGCTGATAGGTAACAAGACAGTGAGGAGGGTTTAGTTCAGACCCAATTTTAGTTATTGAGCAAATAGCAGTAATGCTGCCAGCCTTCATTACATTGCAGAGACAGATGGTCTGGACTGAGAGACCAGCAATTAATGTACAATGTGTTCTTTGTTGGCATTTACCACAAAGGGGTTTTTTTGTGTGTATAAACTGTCTTATTCTTAAAGCTTATTTTGTTTTGTGACGCTAGCATGTATATGGAACTGAAGGGAAATAGTACTGTGTAGGCATTAAGTAGAGGAGTTGTTCTCTTGCTCTCAGCTTTCACACAGCATTGTAACGATTGACATAATTTTGAAATACTCTTTATTATAGTCAAATCTTCTTAATGAATATTCTGCATTAAAATGACTTGTTTGTCCACTAATATTCCTGTTAAATTGGGAATTTTGTACTTCCCATCAGGAAAGAAGTATTTCTCTGCCCTGCATGACAAGTAGAAATTTAAGACATCAGATTGAATGTATACATGTAGTCAGATCCTTGCCTGTGTGAGAATCACTAAAGTTTTGTACTCCACTGACCAGCTGAAGAGCTTGGCTCAGTGTTGGTTTTTTTTTTTGTTGTTGTTGTTGTTTTTTTTACATTATTTCTATTCTTCTGTTCTATTACTGAAACCCTGATTCATTCACTAAATAGAATCCAACAGGAGATAAGCCATATGTATGACTCAAAGCCATGGCTGGTTCCTTGACTATGCCACAACTATTTCATATCTTGAATGCAAGTTCTTTTGGTTAGAGCTGTATAACACCAGATCTCATTCCCAAACCTGCAAATCAAAAGGCACCAACTTTTCATGATACCTGCTAAAGCCAGAATGCCTGTGGAGGTGAGTCAGTATGTGTCTGTCTATTGCTTTTGGCTAGGTTTGGCTACAATTTGAAGCAGAGGTGATGATCTGTGAAACCAGCTCCATATTAATACTCCTGCCTCATTTACTTGATAGTATCAATTCTTGCAGTGAAGTTGGAAGGTTTTTTAGCTCTGCCTTTGAGATACTTGGGAACTTATTTGATCCAGATGGTGAGCCTCAGATGCTGAAGACATAAATATGTGATCATGTAATCGGAGTATGCGTCATGAGCAAGAGGTGAGGTAATGTTCTAGGATAATTTTTCTGAGATCTCCCTTTCCCTCCAACCTTAGGGTTTTTTTTTCCTTTTAAAATGGAATATTATATATGCAGTAGAGAAGGACAGGCAGATAAAAGATTGGGTTGTAATTATAAGCTATTGTAGATAAAAGTCCAGTTTTCCATTTGATAAAGCAAATTCCCTTGGGCAGATTCTTCAGCAACACAGATAGATGCCTCTTCTTTTATACCATGCTTATTTGCACTGGCTTTTGCATGAAAACCCACTGTTAATGTAAGTATGAATGATTGTTTTGTAAACATTTGTTGTGCAGTCCTCAGATTACATTATATGGTATTGCACTGGGAATGTTCTTCCTAGTATCAAGCATTTTTCAACTAGTTTCTCACTCAGTCTGTGGCTATCTTTCTAAACTGCAGTGATTGTTGTATAGTCAACACAGGAATATATTTAAATACTAATTGGCAGATGCTGCTGATATGGTGTCTTTTTGTGACATCTAAGATTTTTGTGACATCTAAGATAATTGTATCTTCTAAGAGTTTTGCATTTTCTTAATTAATTTTTTTAATTTATTTCAATAAATTCTCAGTTTTTCTTCTTTTTTTTCTATGGAAGAAGATATGTGCCTGAATGCCAGATGTATATTACTATGGTGCTACAGTGGTGTTCTTCAGCACATGTTGCATTGTTCATTGTCTCATGCAAAAGATGCATTTTGCGTCTAGGAACTCTTTCATGTTTTGTTTTGCCCTGTTCCACCACCCCCCACCCCCCCCACCCAGTCCTTTCTCCAGAATTGCTTTATACAGAACTCCAACTCTTAACCTTCTAAGAAGGCATTTAATTTGTTTTGAGTAATACATTTTTCTACTTACTTCCTCACTTGCTGTCCTGTTTTGTAATAGCCAGAAATAAGAGCAACAGCATGAGAATTACTTGGGTCAAGATGCTCTGTTTCAACCAGCAGCATATTCGCTTCATCCCTCCCCCATACACACAATGAACAGTAACTACAGAGCAATAGGTAGTTCTTGTGATACTTCTGATGCTCCGAATACAGTTCTCTGTGAATAATAATGAATTAATCAGTCCTGCAACAATCTCACATACTGGGCAAAATGAGTCCTCCATATTTTATATATGGAGAAAAAGGAAAAGAGACATTGACTCGTATATCAATCTACCTAAGCTATCCCTCAGAGGTACTTCATTAAAAGTAAATATTTGTCTTTGCTTTTCTACATTATAGAAGTATTTGTGGTTCTGTGCAGCCCCTGGCTTAAAACATAACTTCAGGACTGTGGTAATTTATGGTCCTCTGCAGTGAAGGCCTCTAGGGCTGAGAATATCTACAAGATCTTATCTATTGTGTTTCCTGCATGTGGAATAGAAAATACCTGGCCTCCTGCTTAACTGCTTAGGGAGATATCCACATTTATGAGCAGTAGCAGTATTTTAAAGTATTTCCCTTCATTCCAGAATCCAAAGCCCATGAAAATATTAATCAATTAATTACACTGTACAATCCTCTTAAAACATTTGGTAAATGAAAAGTTTTCTTTTCTGTGCAGAATGAGCCTTTAACTACCTTTATTGGGGCTAAATTGCTTGCACTTGAATGTTCAACAGAGCAGAAGTCAGTAAGAAATTGAATAGTAAGTGCCCTTTCCTCTCTAATGACATTTCAGGCAGTAGTCTGTCTTTAACCTTTTGATCTCCAGCCCCCACTACTTGGTGATTTTGATACTGAATCACAGATTGGCTTCAGTGTTTAAAACATACGGATATATTTTGTACAAAGGGGTTAGAAGTTGTCATTGGAGTGGTTTATTCACATAAAGAATGCAAGATTCCTAATGTAAAGAGTTTCCGCTTCGTTCTCTCGGTAAAATAGGGCTGTTCGCCACTTCATGGATCTCTTGATCAGCAGAAACATGCTAAGCCTGATTTGAGTGGATATGATAGGAGAAGCCAGGCTGGGAATGTTAGTAAGCACCTAGTGGTCTGTATATAATGTCAAACCACCTGGTTAATATGGAATGAAGACAACAGGGACTTGCAAGTTAAGTTGCCCTTTTCCCCAGTTTTAGAGAGCTTGCTGTCTGCTTTCAATGAGCAATGACATACGCTTAAAATGTGTGGATGCTGCTCAATTGTACATGCTTGTCCTTTTCCCATTCTTTGTAGGTTATTTGGAGTTACTATTTGTTATTGCTCATATTAATTACTGATCATCTCCAGTCACCTGTTGTGTTCTGCCAGCACTGTCTGACAAAAATCAAACCCAAACTGGCTTAATGATTTCATATTAGGATTCAAACTCTCCTTTTATGCCTAGGGCAGTCAGCAAAGAACACGATCTCGCTGGATTATCTGGATGACTGAGAATCACTTTCTCATTATGGGCTAATTTACTATGCTGGAATCTCAATATACTCTCTTTTACTACCACTGTTTTATGCAGTGGTTGGCAGGAGCATTAACTCAGCTGTTGCCACTTGGAGTGTTTGCCTCATTGATAAAGGCAGTAATTCAGTGCTAGGAGCAGAGCTCTACTCCGGTGCCCTGAGATACTGCAGCCCAAGCATGAGTAGGCTATGAGGACTCTTCTGTGTGTTTGTATGTAATACAGAAGATATCTGCTGAAGACCATGCATGAAAGAGAGGAAGGACGAACAGCTGGATACAGAACCTACAATTTCTTATGTCACTCATGAACCATCCCTGAAAAGAACTTATTTTAAAATTCCCAATATTTAGCATTAAAATTCTGTTTAGTTCAGGGGTAACTAGCATTTATCTGTAATGTTAGGTATGTCATCTTAATTTTAACATACTCTATTGTCCAAATACCATTCCACCTTTTCAGAAGAAAAAAGATGGTTGTGTAGCATGTTTAGTTTTATTTAGGTAAAAAATTCAAAGCCACTGGTTTCTACTCTGTACTTTCACTGTCCAGAGGCTTAATGCAAGACCTATACTTAACTTCTGTAAATTTGGAAGGAATATAATAAATTAAAACAATATTTAGCCTTCCTTCAAGCAAGGAAGGACAACTTTAACACTGATTTAGAGCTCACTTCATATATAAATAAAAATGGCTTTTTAAAATGTATTAGACCATCATAGTAACATCAGACAAGGGTTTGTGATTTGTGTAGGAAATGGCTTTTTCTTGTGCTGGAAGCTAAGAAAAAGTGACCCAAATGACCTTTAGGTTGCTATATCACTGCTTATTTGAAAAAAAAAAATAATCCTAACAAATAAAATGTAAAGCAAAGCTAATTCTTTCAAACCACAACTTAGCTCCATTTTATTTTGCATCAAAAATGTTGAGGCTGCCTTAGCCTACACAGAAGCAAGTAAGTGCAAACATACTTTCAAGCTCCTGCTTGACTCTACCTTTGTTTTCCCAGTGTGGGCAATGAGGAAAGCTTCCCCTTGTCTCCTAGGAGTGGTGCTAACATACCTGGCAAGAAATGAAATTCCGTAGTTCAGTAATAAAGTTGCTTTGGTCTAAGCTGGTTTAGCAGTATGCATGGGGAGTATAGACAAAGATTACCACGTTCTTCCCTCACTTGTTTGGCTACAGCGCAGAAATTCTGTAATGTGATCTATCTTAGTTTATGATAATTCCAACCTGAATCTGTCTGAGGCAGAAAAAATGCCTTTGAAAGCTTGGCTGTGTCTCTTTTGCAGGTTAGCTTTGCAAGGTTCCCTTTCTCAAAATCAAAGCTGTGGTAGGTGCAAAGGAAGGGAGGAGGAGAATGAAGGGGCCCTGCATGGGATGTGAGGGATGTGAGAAGGTAGCTCCAAGGATGAGAGCAATCCCAGAGAGTCCTCATGTGAGAGAGAGATTTGTTTGGCCAGCTATGATACCTACTACTCTAAAAAGAGTAGATGCTGAGCAGGAAATCTGGGATGTGACTTCTGGTTGATGTTTAGCAATGTGACACGGTAACTGTACTGTATTTTCAGATACCTTTTTGGATTCTCACTATATGCAATATTTGTTTGGCTGTTTTGGAAAACTGCTAGGCATTATGGCAGCAGCAGCAAAAGCCATTTCATACAATTGTCTGTAGTAATTTCTACTGATTTGACTGCCAATTACTTCAAATGACAACTTGGATGTAGGGTTTTTTGTTCTATTTTTATGTATTCTAAGGGGGGGGGGGGGGGGGGAAGTAACATAATGGCTATGAGCAAAAATATTTTTTTTTTCAGCCAGAAGTAATTAACAATTTTAGTTAACAGTGCACTGGTGAATTCTGTAAGGTGACTAACGTTAGTGAATATTCTCAGACCTGAAAGATTTTAAAAAACTTGACCACTTAAAGTAGTTGAAATTATTAACAATGTCTGAAAATGCATGGTCCTCAACAAGATACAGGGCATATCACACATGATTTAGTGCTTTTGAAATGTCAGATAATGCTGATGCCTTGCAACAATACAAGTGTTTTAATTTCTGTGGCATTTTAAAGAAGTTAACTTCGCAATTTTATTGCAGGATGTAATGTGCAATTGTTAAAACATAATCAAACTGATGGCTTTATTTGATTTAACATGGCATATTTGGTATGGTGATTTTCAATCATTAACATTAAACTCTGGGAACCATATGTTAAAACAATCTTGTTTATTGAATAAGTACACTCAGTTAAATAATATGAGCAGAAAAAATCTGAGACTTTCTACTAAGCATTTTTATCTCCATTTTAAAAATCCTCAAAAATTCATTAGGACACATCTAATCCTGCAAATGGTAAATCATTCTATTTATAGATTGCATGGCATTTTGATATTAAAATGCATAAAATCTGCCAATAGTTTAGAAATGAGGCATCAGCAAAGAGGATTATTGGTCTACCTAAATAATAATACAACCATTAAGAGGATAACATTTTCCAATTGCAATTACATGCCTTAATTTTAAAGAAGCTATCATTTACAATAATTTGGCAGATTCAGTCCATATTTCTTTCACAAATTTATTTCTTCATTATGCCTCAAAACAAATTTATGGTGCATTTATGTTTGTGGAGATAATTTGCTCAGTTTATTGTGAATGGAAATCAGTAATTACATACAATCTCATTTTCTACAGACATAAAGTTAATTCATGGTAGTAATTTTACACAGAATATTAGCCTGTGTTATGATGAAAATGTTACTGTGGCAAATGGTCTACTACAGTATAATTTGCTTGGACTTGGTGAAAAGGAAACACCGACTTAGTAAATAACACTTAAGTCATTGATTCTGTGATAATTTGGGGTGATTCTAAAGATTTATTAATGATGATGGGAAAAATTCTTATCTGGTCCTGGAATCAGAACCTCTTTTGTGAGTGGAGAATGTGTGCTTATTAAAGGAGAAATAAACACTTCAAGAAGTCTAGCAGCATATCTGCCTAACCAGAAGCTGGAAGTAAGTCTTTGATACTGATGATGAAAGCAATAGATCCAGTTCTCTAACGAATTTGACTGGAATACCTTCCTTTAGAGATCTGAAATGGACAAAGCTAAATCAGATGTCTGGAGGCAGTGTTTACATATTAATAGTCATGACAATTTTTTGTAATAAACGCTCTTTGCAATCATCTGAGGCTAAACCTTTAGTCGCAGGTATTAAAGGATCATATATTGGAAAAAAAAAAAGAGAGAAAGAGACGTTTTATTTTGCTCATATCCAGCTGATGGATATTTGCTCAGAAGCAGGTGTGGTAGTTCAACATACACCTAAATGTTTTGCTCTGTACATTTGGGTTTACAGTGCATTCCTATAGTTCTTCAAAGGAGATTCCTCTCAAGAAGTGTGAGAGAGAAACAAATTACTTATTTTCTCACCCACCCCAATGAAATTTGTGAATGAAAATTGTTGAAACACAAAAATTTCTCAGGGAAGGGGGAAACAACAAAGGAATATTGTGATAATTTATTTGATAGCATTTAGCATTGTAGAGCTATATGCACTGGTGATCTGGCCTTTGAATGTTGTGGCAGCCAATGACAAAACTGTGTTGTCCTGTTGAGTGATACAGCTAAGCTGTTATCTACCTTCTTTGTCCTGCTGTAGACTGAAGCAAATATTTCATTAAGCAGGTACAGAAATTATAATTTGCTTGGTTTTATGAAAGAGTTAAATAGGGATAATTTGCCATTTTGGAACTAACTTCCTTGGAGATTAGGTAGTACTGAATAACCGTGGTCTTCCAAGAATGATGCTACAAGAAAGCTTATGTACTCTCAGCTGAACAGACGGAACACAAATATGTAATTAGGCTTTATACCACATAATGTATAAAATGTTATACACTGGAAAATATCTCCCATCTCATTAAAAGTAGGTGAGGTTTGGCAAACTGTGGATGTTTAGAATAAGACTAGTAATGTTTATGTCATTAAGAATGAATTAGTTGTGGAATTATTAAAGGAATATTTTATCTCAAGGGCTGTTGTGAAGTATAGGTTTATATATTCCATAAATTGCTATCACGTAGGAATTGTGGAAGTGTTTAAACATTCAGACTGAACTTGCATTTCAAATGAAAGCATGTGGAGCTCTAGCAGCTTTTGAAAAAGTTGATTTTCAGGTACAGATACTGTTGATGTCATAAAGTATTTCTGACCCAAAGTAATGCTATCAAAAATGACAAACTCCAAGGTCAGTATTTTCCAAAGTGAGGAGTTATTCTATCTGCACTAATTTTTAAATATTCAGTTTAAGACTTGCACCTGATTTCAGTATGCCATACTCCCCTTGCAAAAGTTAGGTGTAAACCTAATGAAAGCAGCAGGCAGAATAACATCACTGGAGATGTGTGGCTGAAGGGGCTGAATTTCATAAATCTGAAATGAGAAGGTGGTTAGCTACCCTACTCTGCATTGTCTCAGTTAATCATTAAGATTTGTTTTTTCCCTTATCCTTTCCTTTCCAAAAAATGGGGAGGGTAGAGGGGTATTTAGATGAAGTATGTGTTCATAGCTGTTGAACAGCAGTTGAATTCCAGAGAGAATTCCAGACGTACACAACTGAGAGTTTACTACTGACATAAATTGCTACCAGGCTGCAGCTATACAGGTCATTATGTGGCAAGTCCATACATATATATCAAACACACGTAACAAACGTTCATATTCTAGAAGAGGAGATATACTCGAAATAATTCTGGTAGCTTCATATTTGGGCAGGTGCTAAAAGGAAAAAAGCTTCTATTAAGGCTTGGCAAAACCCATGAAACATCAAAAAATACTGTTCCCTTTAAAGGAAGTTTAAAAAAACTGCATTCTTTATTTTTTTGATCAATACACGGTGAGTTCACTTTTGGAAGACCTAAATTCTATTTTGAGCTTAAAACCTGATCTTTTTCACTTTGAGATTATGATTGAGATAATGGCTTGTTGTTTGGTGGTGGTTTTGTGAGTTCTGTGTGTGTGTTGATTTTTTTTTTTTTTTTTTTCCCTTTTCTGGTCTTGCATTTTCTGTGCATCATGCATACAGTGGTTTTGTGGCAGAGACAGTCCTGTAATATGTTCATGCTGTTGCTATCTGACATGGCTCATTGATTTTGTTTGGAACTTTTAAGTGTTCCTGAAATACAAATTATTAAGAACAGTCATTATATTATGTATCTGTGCCTTCTCTTCCAGTAAGTTCTTAAAACCTTTAAATTATGTACAAATATGCATATCACCTAGCACAAAGAGCCTAATATTGGTTCAATTCTGCCTTAGCAGCAGAAATAAATAGTACCAGTAACCAGGTCTTTTATAACCTTGCATTTGAGCACAGCATAAAACTGAATAAGAAATTATACCTTTGGGTCAGATGTTGACTTATTTTAGAAAATAATGAATTATCATCAGCAGCAAGGTTTTAGTGTTTTGTATTTCCTGTCATCTCCTGACTCTTCTCTTTGTGCTTAGAATTTGAGACCTTGTGTAGGGGGCTTGAATGCTTAAGGGAAATACACAAATAAATTGTGCCCTGGACCAATTGCTGTGGAAGTGTTAAATGGGACAATTAAAATAGTGAATATCTAGCTTGGTGGAATCAGGTGGAAATCTTACAACCAACCAACCAACCAACAACAAACCCAATACAAAACACAACCCACCCTCCCACCCCCAAAACCCCAAACCCCAGCAACAACCCTACATTAAAAAAAAGTCTTATAAGTGTTTGTGTGTGTATGTGTAAAAGTATACTGAGGTATTTTTCCATTTCAAATTCCTGATGAGTTGTGTGTTTTGCCAGTAGGAATGAACTGCACAGTGTACAGTATTCTGCTTCATTTCTAGGGGACGTACTGAGGTGGCTAATGTCAGTCTGTTTCTTAGATCTTCACAGTCAGTGGCCTTTTTTTCATCCAGACTTCTATATTGCTGCATATTCAGAGCTCTTAAGATGTAAGGTTGTCTTTTGAAAGGAATTTTATGTATGTAAGTGTATATACGTTTAGTAAAAAGATAGTCAAAACATTATGTAAATCAGAGTATCTCAAGGGGAAGATGAAAGCACCTGGAGACTGCAACATGTCATTCCAGAGTAACTTTTTGTTAGAAGAAATACTTATAATAGTTCAAAATTAATTCAGAAGTGAATATTACTTTGAAGAAAGGGTACATGGACTTCGAAACAATACAGTAGAGCAGCAAAACAGTTATGGTAATGGATTGTGATTATATGGACTTTGAGAGCTAGCTCCTGCTAATAAAGTAGATCTTTCAAATACAGTGATAATGTCTGTTAACAATTATGGAATAGACTTCCTATAACTGAAAAGTAGTTCAAGAGAAACAAAATGAGACTTATTCCACCTCTTTGGTGATCAAAAGATTTAACATTCTGAAGTAGTCATCTCACCTTCTGAAAAAAGTGAGGAAAAACTCTGTAGAATGATTGAAATTAAATTTTAAGGCTATTAACAACTTTTAAAATGGAATCATGACATAAAACTAATTTCCTCTTGCTTCTCATTTTCAAATAAAGTACTGTAATTTCTGTTAAGGTAGGAGGGATTTTTTTGGAAATGGTTTGTATTGAGCAAAATACCATTTGGCTGGGAATCTAAATGAACACCACTTCCTATATCCCTGTTCCTGCTGTTACCTTCTGATGCCACCCTAACTTCTCCAAATCAGAAGAAACTGGAAATATTCCACTGAGACATTTCTGGGTTGATTCCAAAGTTACTGAACTTGCTGGAGTTTTGTCACCTATTCCATTTTTCATGTTGTCTGTTGAGGTTAGTCTTATTTGTCAGCAAGCTGTGCTGTATTGCAGTAGTACCTAGTAACCTTAGTCATGGATCAATGCGCTAAACAATGAGCGGTCAGGAACAAATGGATGGGCTGTGCCTAGGGGTTTTCAAATCCAAGTGCTTAAAATGCGTAACTTAGTTGGTGTTAAATGTGTCCTACAGAAAATAGTACATGGCAAAGCTGGACAGATTAATGACAGACATTCCTGTTGCATCTTAGTAAATACACAGAAGCCACATTTTCTCCAGGAGTCCCATGAACCACACAAATTGCTGCAGGCTAAGAGAAAGTCTGGGGAAAACACCACATACACTTGCCCCCTTCTTACCCTCTTTTCAGAGGCTCCAGCCTAACTGGATCTTTCATTTGACCCAATACAGTTGTCGTGTTCTTATGTTGCTCTCCAAAGATACTCTGTTATGAAGTTATTCACAAAAGCAAAGTTTTTTGATGTAGTGAATCAGAGAACTGCAGAAAAAAGCTAAATAATTCCTGTAAGTTCAAAAGAATATCTTCAGCTCCAGGTGCACTGAAGTCTTGCAGCCACTTCAACTTTCATTAGTTTATTGATTGCTTCCAAGTGTTACAGAAACGGTTTTGTACTGCAGGCTCAGGTACTGTGAAAAGGTTGTTCGACTAATAACAATTCAGGAATTCTGGTGCCTAGCAAAATGAACAACCCTAACATTGAGACTTCTTGCTGTATTATGCAGGGAGGAAGGGGATCTCAGGTGAGTGTGCATGGATTTGGCCACAAACACATTTAGCAGGGAGCTGGTGTACCAAAACAAGTGTGACTCTGTTGTTACTAGAACCACTACCTGCTCTGATACGTAATTATTTAAAGTAAAGTAGAAAACTGGCACCAGGGGAGAACCTGACTCTCACATGCTCCATTAAGACCTAGAATATTTTTATGGGTGGTTGCGAACCAACAGTTACCCTGTGCAGAAGGTGGATGTACACTTGGATCTTCTGCAGCTAATAGTTTCGCATCTGTACCACTGCTTTTATTAAGCTTTATTAGCCTTCTTCAGTGAAGGGGTTAGGTATACCCCTCACTTACCAGCTGATTGAAGCCCATGAATGACAAGGCTGAGTACATGTAGTGTTGGAAGGTCCTAGTAGCTGTGCAATGCCAGAATTTAGCTTTTTATGGTTTTGCCCAGAAATAAAAACATGTTACTGTTCACCAACAGAAGCTTAAAATTCGTTTCTGTGGCATGGTGCACTGCTGTGTAGGTTCCCATGCTAGCTGTAAAGGAGCTGAGGCACCAGAGCCATTATATCTGCAGTAGTAAAGTGCTTTGCCCAAGCAAAAATGAGCAAGGAAAAGAACAAGCTTAGGTGTCTCTTCAAAGTAAGGCATTATACTGTGTCAACAAACTCTAGGGGACTTTATTACTGTCAGGATTAGAAAGGGGAGTTGTAAATGATAGAGGGATATAAATGTTGAAGTTTGGAACTTAGGCACCCAAATCCTGTCTTCTCAGTCTGGTCTGTTACTGAGAATGTGAGGCTATCTGAGTAGCAGCTTCAGAACTACTGTTACAAACCTGTCATTAGTTTTCCTTCTCTTACAGCGCCTATGGACTTTCCCTGGACATGGACAGGTTTTCTCAGGTCACAGGCAGATATTAAAATTGCAAAAATGAAAAATATTTTTTATTTTTCTGTTGTTTGCTTGGTGTCCCCCCCCCCCCCTTTTTTTTTTTCTATTTAAGGGTATTCTATGTGCTAAAATTTTGCTTAAAGGTGGTAAACTCTCCAACTTGCAAATGTCAGGCTAGTTACTAGTCTGCAGTAAACTCTTACAGCCCATATTACGAATAGATAAAGATACTGTCCAGCTTTGTGCCAGGATTTGCATTAGTTTGTGGTGAAATACCTGGAACAATAATTCTATTCTGATTTGGGAGGGTTTCTGTTACAATAAAAATATCAACTAATTAGGGTTACTAGTTTCTGAAATTAGTAGGCTATAATCCATCGTATTTTCCTGCCCTGTCTTGTTATAGTTTACTTAGGTTTGTTGTGTTGTTCACTGATCTCTGCAAGTCCACATGCTTCCCTTTCCCTTATGCATATAAATGCAGGAGCTCATATTGTAGTTAGGGATATTCCTTCTCATATCATGCAAGCGATGTGTAGTATCTTTGTGCTGGCCTGAGAATTACAGGCAGCCTTGTCAGAAATACTTCAAACTTTGCTACACCAGTTACGTGTTTCAGTGAGACTAAAGTGAGTTGCTAATGGCTGATACAACCCTTATTATGTGATTCTGATATCTCCATAGAATATAAACATGTTT
The DNA here is from genome assembly GCF_023638135.1 of Falco biarmicus. Classification (NCBI taxonomy): domain Eukaryota; kingdom Metazoa; phylum Chordata; class Aves; order Falconiformes; family Falconidae; genus Falco; species Falco biarmicus. The sequence goes on from NC_079302.1 coordinate 8,783,311, forward strand.
CCTAATTAGGACTAAGGCTGTGGATAGGCAGTTATCCTTCAGGTTTCCAAGAGTCTGTTCTGCTGGAGAATAATAAAGGGACACTGGAAAACAGGTATCAAGAGATGAATACAGAACAGTATATTAAATAGCTCACAGCAAAGTGGTAAGTAAATATAAGCAAACAAATCCTCGCTTGTGTTGACAACTATGGTGTTTGGTCTTGATGACAATGCACCAAGATAATTTTGGGAGCTGCTGGCCTGGCAAACGGTGGAGGGACCAAGCTTGAGTCAGCCTGCCATAGTCAGCATTCTTGTGGGCTGATGCTGTGATCCCAGGCAAATCCTTGCTGATCCTCCTTATTTGGGTTGCAAGTTCTTGAAGGTGAGGGTTGTCTCCCAGGATGTACTTAAATATTTTAAAAGCTTAGTCCCTACTGGATAAATCCTGTCTGCAACGTGTGTGGTTATTTAATGGTGGTCTTGGCTACATGTGACCTCTGGCCTAGAGAAACAAACTGCTCATCGTACTGCCAGGACAGAATTAACATACACTTACGCCTTATAGTGTGTTTTTGTTTCAAGTCCTTATGCTGTTTACATAGCAGAAGTGTGTTCTTGTTGGAGCAGACCATTATGCTATTACTCGTGTGTGGGAGTGTCCTTGTTTGTTGTTCTTAGTTGAGATGGAGGATGAGTCCTTCAGAACAGCAATTTTTGCACCAGGCTGGGGCTCTTCATTTAGTGTGATGCATCAGAGGAGTCTGGAAGACCTGAAGAAACATGTTCTGACAGTATCAGTATGTGAAGTGTGAAGCTGTACCTATGTTTTTCTTCTTAGGTTTCTAAATATTTAAATATTGGGTGAAAAAATAACAAAAATCAAGCAAATGTCATTTAACTCATTACAAGTTGCTTCTTTCTCTGTCTGGATATAAAGAAATAGTAGAAAGATACTAGGTATTTCAGTTTATTTAGTGCAAACTCATCTGATAGTTATTTGTGCTTCTGAAAACTTTTTGAAGACTATCCATCACTGCTTCACATGTACAGAGACAGATCTTCTTTGGCAGCCTCAGTCTTGGCACAGAGTTTATAAACCTGCCTGAGGACTGGGAGGCTTCAGTCTCCAGCATGCTGCACTAATGTTGCTGTTTACTGTAATACACCGGGAGCCAAAAGACTCCTGTCTCATAATAGTACTGTCTCTGTAACACAGAGTATTGATACAAAATACATAATAAATACCTTCATCCTCTCCCCTCATTATTGAAGGAAGTGTCTGGCAAAGAGCAAGGTGAGGGTTTATTTTCCTGTCTTGTTTTGGAATCACATCATCAATGCCAATATCTTTCTGCAGTATCAGAGACTCCTTTGTGTTTACGGGGGATGGAATAAGTACAGATATTCAGAGGACTTCACACTCATGTTTCATCACTGAAGCACTTGCACCTCTTGGGTTTTTTAATAGAATTTGGCCCACTTACTGGCAAAAAAAATCTTGATAAAAGCTATGAAAAGATTTAAAAAAATTCTTTATTTTAGCCATCTTCATTATTTCTTTTAGCAGAACTATGTTTTTATAAGGGACTATTCCACTTGAAAATCTTTCAGAAGCTGTAACTATTCTCTTGGATGAAACAGAAGAATAACACAGTGTTGAGATTTTAGCATATAAATTTGATGCTGCCTAATTAAAGGCAAATCAAGAAAAACAAAGATAAATTATTCAGGCAAAAGCTACCCTATCTGTCTCTGGCATTAGTAGAAAAACACAGGCTGAGCTCATACTTTGAGACCAGACAAACTTGTAGTCGTTGTTGTTAATATTGGTGGCACTTGGTTAGTCCCTGGTCTGCAGTAAAAACGAAGCAAGATTACATCTAAGCTGGCATTACTAAGTGGAAAGGAAACCAAGCTAGAGTAGAGAAAGAAGAAGGAATTAAGGAAAAGGACATAAAGGAGAGGCTGACATGAGTTAATATCTCACTTTTCAAATTTGAGGCATAACCAAATCTGGCAAGATTGGGTGAGTCCAAAATATATTGAGGATTGGAAACAAGACTGCAGCGTCAGGACTTCATGCTACAGTGCTTGCCAAAGTTAACTTCTTACATTTCTTTTTGTTGTATATTGTGTTTTTTCAGATGAATGATGTTTCCTAAAAGCTGGAGATTTTTCCTCAGCTGGCCAATCAGAATTTATTTTGGTTCTTTTATTATGAGCCTCTGTCCCAATTTAGAAAATCTTTCAGCCCCTTTGCTTTGCAGCCGCTGATTTTACGAAGTGTCTTTCATTTATCCTAATTCTCCAAACATGCAACTGAATTTGGCTCAGTCTGAATGCATTTAATTTGTGTTAACTCTCAACAATTTGTGTGTTAGTGCAAATTAGGTAATAGGACTAATTTGAAGTGTTGGCATCTACTCAACAGCTTTGAATGCTGATCTGCATCCTACCCACCTGAGTTCAGTGAGATTGTGTATAACTTAGGGTCCTTCCTAGCAGTTTCTGAAACAGAGAGCATGGTACAACTTGGAGGTACCAAACTAAGCAGGATACTTCCCTGAATAGAGAGGTATTGACAGTACAGAGAATAGTAATAGACCTGAAATCCCTAGTGAAGTTACTGAGATGAAACTGTTTATGAACTTTGTAGAAGTTTTGATTAGTTTGGTCCGAGGCTTATTTGCAAAGTGAAATCTTGAATGCCTGTGCACACAACTTCATCACAACTTGGTAAGCAGTGGATTACTGTGTGTGGCAAGCAGCTTCCTATAAAAAAAAAAATATGGTTTCTTTAACTTCTTTTACATGGGAATGATGTAAATTCTGAAATGATTTCTCTTTCTTCCAAGAAATTTCTAATAAAAGCTTAAATTCTGAGCTGATGTTACAAGAGGAAATGAGAAATTTGGAGGGAGGTTGACTTCATAATGCATGAATTCAAAATTCAGTGTTTTAATTTTGCTTAGATTCCTTCACCAGTGTAAGAAGTAGACATAAAATATTTTTCCCCCAACTGCAAGCAGAAATCTAGCTTATATGATGGTACTTTATTTACTGACAACCTTTACAGGTATGTGAATGAAAAGCCACGGTCTCTTTTCTTCCAGGGGAGAAATTTCAGTGCCATCTTATCCCCTAATTGAAGTGAATTTTGCTGGTCTCAGCTTACTTCCTAGTAACTCTGCTTCATCTTAGATATTACTATAAAAAAAAATAATAAAAGAGACAAATTGATAGCATCTGATAGTGAGAGTCCTTGGAAATGAATTAACTCTTTGGTCAAGATTGGGGTCGTTGCTGGGACAATGTAGCAAAATCATTTTATTCAATGGCTTTTCACAGTAGCTGTATCTGAAAGCCAAAAAGTCTCTGTGCTTCTTAGTCAGCGATGTCAGAGAATGTCAGAGCAGAGATGCACAATAAATTGGAGTGAAGAAAGTTATCTGTAATGCGTATTAACTATACTAAGGTTTGTTTTCAGAATGGTAGAGGTTTGACCTAATCCAGAGGAATATGCTTTTTGTGTGTTGCAATTTTGTAATTGGGAATGAGACATAGATGGCATGAAAATTCTTCTGATTTATTCTTCACTCACTTAAGTTATGCTGGGTCTTTAGTTCTGTCACTCTGCCTTCTGTTTTCCATTAGTTTTACAATCAGAATGAAAGATGATGATACTCTTAGGGTAATGTACCTTACAACACAAGGTAGATACCTTCTCTGCTTTAAAAATTAGAAGTTTGAAATGAACAAGCATGCTTAAATATGTTAACCAGCCAGCTTGGATTCTCATGGAAGGTCCACATTCAACTTTCATCTCTGGAGGTTCTTTGTTGTCTTTATTTTGGGCTTTAAAACTTGTCACATTTGTTAACAACGGAATAGGCTATTATTTTGTACAAGGCTTCACAGGTTGCTTTACCTAAATAGCTCCCAGTGATTTGTAGGTGAAGAGGATGTTTTTATCTTTCAGCAGTCTTGATTTGAGCCTTCTTGCCCTCATTTACTTATCCATTGTCCAAAGAATATGAATCAGGATTTTAAAATACTAGTTGTTATATTTCTTGTTGTTTTTCCCCCTCCTTGATCTAACTCACAAAACAAAAAACAAGCAAAAAAAAATATCCTGCAAACCTGCAAATACTGGACTAACATACTGTGCCTAGGTATTGTAGATAATGGTATATACAGTTATTGAACTATTCTTTCCCTAGCCAATAATTTACCACTCATATGTATAACTACTTTATCATCTATTTGATCTGCTTGGAATAAATTTTTTTGTAATATTATCAATATGGCAGAAATACTGAAATATTTTTGAGTACTATCTAATAGTGAAACAGTGCCAGTTAAAAATGTATCAAAGAACAAAATAGGCAAGTAACCCATTGCAATTTTAAAATTGAGTTTTTCTTTGAGCCTGATAAAACCCAGACAATTACCAGTGTAAAGTTTGTAACATAAAATTGAATGTTTTTCTGATCTGTGGCATGCTGTCAAAATGGAAGTGTCAAAATGAGATCTTGTGAAGTATTTGCCTTGCAAAGAAAATACTCTTCTGGGAGATTCTTAATTTAGAAAAATTGTACTGGTGGTGAAATACAAACCAGGCAATACTGTTCTAGCATTTCCGTCACTGGGATGCTGTAGTGAAACTGCTCTTGTGTAGTTACCTGCTTAGTTATTTCAGACAAGCACTTTTGATACAAACCTAAAAATTCTTATTGCTCTCAAAACATGCAAAATCCCTGTCCTCACTGAAACTTGAATTCTGTTCTGTCCATTTATACATTATATCAAGGCAATAATGCAGCCTTGGATTTAATTCCAAACCTTGTTCTTTTAATCTCCTTTCTAAGTGTATTGAGAAAAAAGCAATAGCTAGTGTTTAATTATCTTCTGCACCAGTAGTTCTGCCCTTGGTGAGTAGAGGATTATTTGCCTCATGTCAGCAATCCAGTGGCTTCTCTGTGTGCTTTCTGACCCACTTGCTGAGAATCTGCAATGGCAATACAACCAGAGGACCAGGAAGGTACTCTGCAAAAGAAAGGTGACCGCATCGTCAGCACTAGCATGAAAAGAGGGTGTGCTACTTTCTCACTTTTTTATTTTTTTGTTTGTTGTGCTTTGGAGGCCTGCACAATTACAAGAACTAGGGAAGAAATATCGTATCATCCACTCAGTTTAACTGAAACCCTCTGACCTGGAGGGTTTTTCTGCTGTGTCCGACCTTTGTTAAACTGGTTTCATCTAATCTCTTTGGGATATTGTCAAGCAAAATCTTAATGGTGTACTTGTATTTTTAATATTTAAAAGTAAGTACTTTTGCACTAGGAAACACTAGTCCCCTGGCTGTTACTGCACTATAGTAATGATACTAATTTAGTTCAAGACAAAATGTGTGCTGTTAATTTGTTCAGTTAGCCTTCTTTCAGTTTAGTTATTGGTGGAAGTTGGCTTTCTCTCAAGTCATGTATGTTATAAAAAGGCAAAAGAAAGCTAGCTATTTGTGGGAGTGGGAAAAATTCTGGATAATTTAAATCATCTTAATAAAAAGGAAAGGGAGCTTAGATTCTCATTGAAAATTGAAGCTATAAGGCAGAGGTTGAAGTGCTAAGAACAAGTTTCAGGTGAGAAGAATAGTTATGAACTTGATGAATTAATTAGAATAAAAAATTAAAATGTGACTGTGATGCTGTACCTCTGAGTCACTTGAATATACTTGGAATGACAGTGAATAAAAATGCTTAGGCTTACGCAAGCTGAAAATGCCATAATTTTTGGATGACATGGGGAATATAGCTTAAAATGTGTATGTCATTTAAATGCCAGAAATGTCTGATAACTCACAGGAAAATTAAGGCACTTAAAATGACAGAGCTGTTTTATCATGATGAGAATTGAACCCAAGCCCAGGCATCAAAGCAATTGAGCAGGCTTACAGCTTCATTTGTATTTGTTGTTCCAGTTTTCTTAATCATAGTCACCTGGGGACTCTGGTGTGGGACACATCATTGTCGCTTTTACAGTAAATCCAGACATTCTTTAGCAGCTTCTCTGTAGGTAAGAGTTGCACTGTGTTGTTTTGCTTTTTTTCCTCCCTTGTCAGATACATGTGACAGGTTAGCACAGATTTTTTGACTACATGCTCCATTTTCACTGCATGCTGAGGCAATTTGCTATCAGTGCACTTTGTTATTTCCTCTGCTTTGTCTTTCTGACCTGCAAGGTGCTTCTTGGCAGTAACTGTTCTTTGAATACAAACATTCTCAAAGCTCTCCAGGCTGTGTGCTGTCGGTGTGAGTTTGTAGAAGTTTTAATCTGTAAGAACTAGATTTCTGTTTAAGTACCCATTTTTGACTGCAGGCCAAGTTATTGTTTAACAGTCAAGTTCCACTGGTAGGTAATATCACTGTTCAGCCTCCAAACAATTAAGGCTGGATGAGTTCAAGAGATGCTGGGTGTTTCTGTGCCTGATTGTTCCTCCTGCAGCCTTACAGGCTCTGAAATGTATGCACACCTAGAGAACACTGCAGTGTTTACCTCATCTGTTGGCCTCCCAACCTTTAGAAATGGACAGGAGAGCCTCGCTTGAAAACACATGGTATTTTCAATTGCTAAAGGTTTTTTGTTGCATTTTGACTTTTACAGAAGTCACTTACTTAGGAGCATTAATGTACTGTTAAGGTAACAGGAGAGAAAACAACTATAATGATTATTCAGTTTCCTACAGGAACCTGGGGAAAACAACCAAAATTAAGATAAAGCTCTGCTAATGTTACTAATAATACATTTGAAAATGTTTTTCTTCAGTCTTCTATTGGCTTAAAGGCTGAGTTAGTAAGTTTGTTCACTAAAGACATATATATGGGCTTTTTACGCATTCTGGTTGTTTCTTCCATCATTTTGTTCATGATGTACCACAGTGTATTTTCAGGGCTGTGCTTGTATGTTTTTCCTTGGGGAAGGTCTGTGTTTTTTCAAGCTGCTCCTTCAGAATATTCAAGTGGTCAGAATTGGCTCCTGATGGACTCTCTAGAGGACTTAGCTGTGTGGTGGGGATAGATTTATGTAGGGAGATTCTAAGCAGCCTGTTGGCTTTGTATGTGGAGACTCATATGAAAATAAAAATTAGCTAACCAGGATTCTGTATATCTAGAAATTGAAGTCAGCTGTTTTTAATCCCCTATGTAATACATACACTCTTGTATCCGATTTAAGTGGCATGTGGCGTATTTAAATAAATCAATAAGTAGGTAGTAACTTAGAATAGTGGTATTCCTAATAAGATCTGGCTTATCTGTGGAACTTCAGAGCCTTTGCACTGTAGTTCTGTATTAAATTGTCATTTATTGGATATTAAGTAGCAAAGTTCTTATACTCACTCAGTAGGAGAGCTGGAATCTAAACCTATACATTCTGATTTATTAACTCCTCTTCTAGACAGTAGATCTCATTGCTTTCTTCTGGTTTTAGTAGTCAATAATTTTTTGCTCTAAAATATGTATGCATTTCAGTAAATGCATTTATATTACAAAAGGAATGTATAGGCATCTACAAACACACACAGTGAAATACAGACTAAGCAATGCAAATCTGCAGTCTAATAAAGTAAAGCCATTTAACACTATTCTGATTTGCTAAGCAATGCCTAAGCTGAACAATATTATCAGATTCAGCAGCTGCTCTTTTGTTCAGCCACAGGCTGAAATACCAGGAGGTGAACAAAAATGGAGCTAAAAACCCACAGCAACAAAGGCTTGAAAAGCTTGATAAAGGCTTTATTTTGTATCTAAACCTACATCTACTCCACCCTTCAAGCCTTTATTGCTTCAGTGTCCATTAAGGCAATAACCACATGTTTTTGTTGGGAAGTCAGGATGTATCTACTTTTTAACCAGAGGATGAGTCATTTGCTCAGTAAATATTTTCAGAAGCTTTTGCTTGCTGTATTTCTGTTTATCACACACACTTTAAGGGGGGGAAAGGATCAAGCCAGTTGCATAGTCCTGGACCGCATTAGACCTGCTTCTTTGACTTTTCCATGTGGCACGATTCAGTGTACAGTAACGAAAAGCCAAGTTAGCTCAGAGCAAATTAGCTTTCAGGACCTGGGCTATGTAGCTGTGCAAGTGCCCAGAGATCGTTCTGCCTGTCCAGCACAGGGAGAAAGGTGTAGAGCAAATCCATCAGTACTGCTTGTTACACTCAAGCCTTGAGCAGGGTATTGCATTGCATTGCACCGTGCTCTGTAGAACAGGTATAGCCTTACTTCTTTCAGCATATTTATTCAACTGTTTCTGTCTTGATTTTAGCTTTTGTTGTACAGTAATGGTGATTAGCAATATTATTTGTACGTTGTGGTTGCTGGCGGTTACCTGTGCTGTGGAAAGGCAAGACATAGCATTTTCAGCTTTATTTGGAGTAAAAGATAATGTTAACCCAGTACTAAATGGAGAAAGCGCTGTTCCAAGAAAAAAGGGGATGGGAGTGAGATTGTGTGTATTTTAAATCATATCCATAACATAAATGTCAAACTTCTTTGTGTATAAAAATCATATTCTGTCCAGGACTTAAATATTATGTAATGCCTGTACATTCAGGACTAAACGAACTGTGTGGTTTGGTTTTTTTTTTTTTTTTCCTCAGTAAAGAATGTTATTTAAATAAAATTTCAGTGATAACAAAGGAGTTTCCTAGCTAAAACATTTTTTTGGATCCATTAACTGAACCAATTAAATTATTTGCTGGAGGGCTCATGTTTGTAATGTAATGTTTATGGCCAGATAGATTTGTTATTGACTGACTTTTTATTAAAAACAACAGAGAAGGTATCAGTAGCTTGCTTGCTGTTAGCCAGTTACCTGGGGAAGGTATGCAACTCATATCAAGAATGGCATGAATTCTGAACATGAAAATTGATTGATTCTCAAATGAAATATGATTAGTATTTCATGGGAAGGATTCTTTTGTGGCAAAGTATTGCATACCACAATAACCATCTCCTTGGCAGAGAGCAAACTTGTTTGCTGAAACTTGGTTTTTTGGTTTTGTTTTTTTTTTTTTTCCTTGAATTTGGGCTTTTTCTACTATGGCTCTGATTTGTAGCAAACATTTATTTCATCTGCAGACAACATCCCTTAGCAGAAAGTGGTACAGCTCTAGAGAAACATTGTTCACAGCTGGTTTTGCTGCTGTTTTCCAAGATTTAGCTACCTATGCAGATGTTGAAGGTCCCCTGTAAAGGTCTGAAAGCAACCTATCTGCTAATTTAGAATAATAAAACTGAAAATCTGAAAAAGCAACAACCAAGTGATCTCATTACAATAACCTGAAAGCTAGGTAGGAAATGCTAAATTGGACGGTGTGTATTAAATTTGTTGTTGCAACTGAAATTCTTTTAGTTCACATTAGCTTCTAGCTCATTTTTTAACTTTGGACTTGTTTCCAGTATTGACTGTAAACTTTTATTACAAGTATATATTGTCAGTCTTCCTCACACTTCTGTAGTTTCAGTGATGAGAAGAGGGATGAGTAGGAATTTCATAGGCTCAACAGGAACATAATCATATAAAAAAAGACCTTGAATAGGGTTATTTTTTTTTTTCACAGAGTAGATAGTACAGTGACAGCAAATATGATTGCAGTAGATTTTTTTTACAGTCAGTTACAGATCCATGAGTCTCTTGACTGTTTTCATTTTGATTTAAGAAGCTAAAATTTCCTAAAACACCCCTCCTCCACCCCAATTTATAAAACTTCTCCAGAGAGTGGGAGTATATCCTGATAGAAACTAATTGCTATGGATTAAAGGAACAAGCTTGTAGCCTCCACATATTATATCAGCACTCAGAACAGACACCAAAGTTTTTATGGGAAGAAAATTACATTTGAAGTACTCTCAATATTCATAATCTCTTAGGCTCTCTGAAAACCTGGGTGCAGAGTTACTGTAATGGTGCACAGTGACTGGTTGTGTGGAGGAGGTAAAACTGGTTTGCTGCAGATCCAAAAGTGATAAAGCTGATTTTGAAATGGAGATTAAGACCTTGAGGGGGGGTGGAAATTACAGTTTTCTTCAATAGAAGAAATATATAATACAGTAAAGCTAATTCATTGTCATTTTTATGTGCTTGTTCTGTTCCAGCCAGGTACATCAGAGGTCAAATGCTCTGAGACGGTATCTGAAGGATTTTTTTTTATTTTTTTTTTTTTAATGCTTAAGTTGTAGTTGTCTCAGAACAGAAAGCCCCTCTGTAAGTATGAACGAAATTAATGAATTTCTGCATCTTTGTAGTCAGCTTAAACCTCCAATAGCCTATTATCTAGAACTGCTTGCAAAGTGTGAATGATGAGCCTCAAACCTAGGGAAGGAACAGTAACAGATGTGAACTTCACAAATGGTTTCTGTAAATAATGGCCTAAAGCACAGAGTGGACCTTTGCTCATAAATACATTATTCTTTTTTTGGATTGTTTTTGTCTTAATCCCAAAGAAAACATATCTGTGCAAAGGACGTTTCTGAGCATTTACAATTTGTATGAAAATTGTAAATGCAGTTAAAAGAAAAGGTATGTTGGCTGTTGATTAAGAGAAATGCATTCACTAATTTCATACTATTTTCAATGTTAAATATAAAAGTTCACTAGTTTTTGGGAAAAATGTTTTTCCAGTGGAGTAAGACCACAAAAAAGTAATCTGATCAGTTAATAAAACTTTTTTGTTGCAATTTTTTTACCATTCCATCAGGCAAAATGATATAAAGCAATTAAAAGAAATCTAGAATAAACAAAAACAATTCCATGGTATGAAAAGGAAACTTCATCTAAAGTCATATATGAGCAAAGAAAAAGGAAAATGGAACTTCAGCTTTATCAGCCATACCAATATTTTACTGCAGTTACAAATTCACACAGATGCCAAGATATTTTATGTTGCCAAATGGTGCTTTTATTTTGCAGCACATGTTGTGCATTCTTTTTTAGAAGTGAACACATCTGCTGTGACTTCTTCCAAAATCCATTTTTCCTTCCCTGCAATTTGGGCTATGAAGATTACAAAGCTATAAATCAGAGCCACAGCAAATGCAAGGGATCTGATTTACAAATGCAGTAGGTCTTTGCCTTTGCAAATGCTGCAAACAGTACAAGGAAGCTAGGGAACCCTTGGCTTTGTAGAGTGGCTTTTCCTACTCTCTGCAGGAGGGATTTCTGTGGAGAGAGATGGGAAAAATCCAAGCCTGTTTTCCAAAATGTTTTTGATGGTTAGATGAGGACGAAGTCTAAGAGTAGCGGCTGAACTCTAAATTCTGCTTATGAGAGAGATGAGCAGGTGATCTGATGCATGTGTTTTTTGTTGGTATCCAGCTTTTCTCCCATCTTTGTTTCTCATGGAGACTGATTCCTAACTTGTCACTGGTAGAGTACGAACAAGATAACTATATAGTACTCTCTCGGTTGCAAAATATATATTGATTCAAAAGACCTTCTGTTATATCTTTCCTGTACCTTTAGCCAATGTTTATTTCATACTGTTGAATGTTTGCTGAAGTCACACTTTTGAGGGACATAGAAGATTGCTGCTGAAGGGGAGTGAGCATGCTGGTGAAAAGGTACCAGAAATAGGCTGTGGCTTTTAGGGTTTGCAGACAATATTGGAAGAATTGACAACAATTATGTTTTCACTAAGTGAACGTGTAAGATGAATTTGGGTACTTGGTTACCTCAGAATGTTTTTGGAAATTCTAAATTTAGTTGTAAAACTAATTCAGAATGAAAAGCTACAATGACATGAAAAAGATGATTTAATTTGTTTAATATCATTTATATAATGCTATAGCCGTCTTAATAGTAGGTTTTTTTTAAACTTGCCATTGTCTGCCTCCCCCAATATTGGTAGTGTTACAAAAAATATTTTCTTCTCCTGTGGTGTAAAAAGCTATTCAAGCTGCATTGCTTCCTTCTGCTCTTCTCCTGTCTTGCAGAATTTCAAAGAGAGGGGCATGGTATTGGCATAGCTAATCCAAATGTGGAGGTAAAACAGCTAATAAAAGTAAAATATTAACATCAAGTCTTCACATTTTCAAAAAGAATAACATCTATATAAAGGGCTAGAACAGGTACTTACTGCTAAATACTAATGACCAGTAGCTACTGGCTATTTTTATTTTAGCTAGTTTTTTAAATTTGGATCTTTACTCATGAAATACATTAGGAACTGGAGTATTTTTCCACCTAATGTCTCAAGTTAGAACTAAAGTTGCAGCAATATGATCAGGAATTAATTCATTCTGCTATTAAGCCTTCAGTTACGCTGAGGCTTTATCATTCGCTGCTAATAAATAGTATTTATAGTTGGCATATACCTCCTGTAGCAACAATAACAAATGTGTTGCCCGAGATAACCTACTTTATGTAGCTGTTAAAAGGCACTTTTCATTCAAGTTTCACAATTTTAAAAATTCATTATAAACCTCTTGAATCCTTCGGGGACTGAAACAATGCATGAAGCTGGATGTTTAAAGTGCAGACCAGATTTTGAAAAGGGCTCAGAAGAGCCTGTAATACAGATCTGACACTTAAGTATGCTGAGCACACAGCAGCTCCTAATGCGATACTTAGATCTAGAGTCTCAAAAGAGTTCAGAAGAACCTCGTGTGCTGAGAGCTTTTGAAACACTGGCCATGTCACAACAAACGCTGCTGGGGACTTTACACTCCTCAAAATCTGCTAAGCCTGGCTTTGATTTCTCTGGGTCTTAAGCACTTTTGGATGTCTGGACCCAAACAAAGTTCTGTGTTTTATGTGGGATTATTTCCTTTTATCTAAGAATATCATTATTTCATCCTTTCTTAGAATTAAATAAAAAAATACATGGCATGATGTAAGATGTCTGTAAGCTTATGAGAACTGGGTGATATTCTTCTGACCGCTGTGTTTCCTCAGTTGTCTCGGGAGCGAGCCAGAACAGGGTTCTCCATTTTGCCATGTAAAAATCCTGTTTGAGCAAAATAAAATTTGGCAACTCCTGCCTGCCTTCTGAAAGTTTCAGTCTCTGTAGTTCTCAGTGCAGCAGAGGGTAAAAGTAAGTGTGGTGTGACTTGGCAACGAAGTGGGGGAAATTTCTGTTCCAAAGGTGTCTGACATACTTTTAAGTAGTTCTCACACCCTTCCATGTTGCCAGGTCTCAAGTTAGCTGTTTGCATAGGTGTTACCCAGCTGAGAAGACACAGACCTGTTGGGCCAATCAGAGGAGTGAGCAAATGGTATTGAAACTTTTGAAAACACACAAAAAGTGCAGAAAACCCACCAAAAAAAGTCCCTGACAATCCTCTGTGGAACCAAAACCTGATTAGTTAGCCACTGTTTTTACATCTCTAGGCCAGAAGAGCAGCAAGCGTAGGTAGCTGGGCCTTGCACTTTGTGTGATGTTAAAATTGTATTTTATGTGTCAGATAAAAAGCAAAGGCAGAAGTGTGGTAAAGAGAAGGAGCTCAAGTCCTCGTCTTTGCTCTCCCCGATAGTGAGGATTTTGTTTGGATGATTCAGCTCACCACTTCCTACATTTGCTGTGAATCAGTATTGAAGTGGCATGTTGTAGGAACTGCCTATTGATGGAAACTTAAATTAGCATTAAGGAGCAGGCACAGACTTTGCAAGATAATCTGGCTTTATTTGTTCCTTCCCTTTCTGGCTTCTGTGTGTATATATCTTATTACTAGGGAAAATTACTTTTCTTTGTGCTGCCCTTTAGCATTGTGAACAAATTACATGAGTCCATTGAATGAACAGTAGCATGGAGATTAAACATGGGGGGTGTCCAACTGCTAAAAGTTAGTGTGCTAAACAATGAGAGAAAGCTTTGACAGGGATGGTGGGAAGAAGGTACTGAATTAGTCTTAGTATTGCATGTGACTGTGCAAGGACTTTAATTTGGGGGATGTGTGTTCTGTTAGACCAGGGAAAGGAAAGTTTTGTACCCTTTGGAAGTGGTGCTGAAGAGTCACTTACTGGTGTGCAGGAGACACCTCTTGATGGTGGTGCCGATTCCAAATTCAAAAAAGCAGGTGCCTTGGAAGGAGTGATGAAATGTGTATGTGGGAGTACGGATAACTAAGCTCTAAAAATTCCTGTTTGCTGAGGTTTTAGCCCATGTATCCCACTGCAGGATTGTGGTTTGCTTGTTATCTTTTTGTTTTTCAAACCCCTTAAATATCTAGGACCAGATTATCCTGTGGTGTGAACTTGGAAATTTCATTTAAGTTGAGAGCTCCTTGGAGGTAGGGTGTGGTAAGGGTCTGATCTCAGAGTCATTGTCAGCTGGAACAGTCAGAAGGCTAACATTTTTTTTATTATTTTTGCCGTGGCATCCACTGGCACTTTTGGAAAATGAAATGTATTGTTCCTACATGTTTCTGGACCCATGGCGGTTTGGGAGTGAAGTGCTAATAGTATATTGTTCTCTTTAAACAACAGTCCTTTTTTTTACAGGGGCTAAGGATGATGCTTTATGACTGCTGTGCTTGTAATTAGCAAAGCAGCACAGACATTTTATACCAGTGTACTAAAAACAGATGCATTGTCATAAGTGGTATGCATTTGCAGCTGCCTCAGCACAGTGACCGATATTTGGCTTCAAACTCCAGATTTCAAGCCTTGATGTATGAGACAAAGCATTATGGAAGTTTGATTGACTTGCTAGCCATTACTGAGATCAAAGGCTTGGTTGGTTTGTTTGTTTGGTGGTTTGATTTTTGCATCAGACTTCTTTATTCTGCCACCTGGGCTGGGTTATTTATTGAAAGAACTTCATGCAGACATGTTAAATTCCAGGGAAAACTCAGTGATCCAACATCATTCTCTATTAGGTAACAGTTGAATGCACTGCCATTATAGGAACTTAAGCACAAGTTTATCTATTTTTCCTGGGGAAAAGATTTAGCTTTCTGGGTCATCCTTGTATGCAGGCAAATTGTGTTTTTCTCCTTTTGCAGTGGAACACTAGAACTTTCTGAAGTGTGGGTGGGAAGTCCTACCAGTTTTAATAACATTGCTCTAATCCTGATTCACAGTGAGTAGGCAGTACCTTAATGCAAGAATAGTTGTCAGTAGTTAGAATGCTGATGAGTCCTTTGGTGTCCTGATGAATAGGTATGTATTTTTAATGCACACACAAATAAAAAAAAAACCCTCATATTTTCAGAGGCTTCCATCTCAGCCATTCCTTTGCTATGGAATAGACTTTTTTGTTTCCAAAAATATTTTAAATTTATAAAGCAAATGGCAATCTGTTAATTTATATTTTCTGAATATATTCTGTGTATGCAGTCAGTGCCTCTCCAAAATACATGACTTCTTATGGAGCTTCTAATAATATGTTGTGGTAATGGTAATAATAACTCATATTTAACTAGGCAGTGTCTGTCAGATGGCTTCTTTTCTGAAACACTGAGGACACTTGAGCTTTGCAGCATACTGCCAAAAGACCTCAGATCCAGTGTGATCAGCATATCTCAGTCTTGAGAACTCCAAGACTTGCATTTAGCTAGGCAAATTAGGCAAATAGTAATTGTTACCTAGTATTATGTTTCCATATCATAACCCCCCAGTAATTCTTACTGTACATAATAGATGTTTCCAACATTACCTGAAATAAGTAATAGGTTAGTAGCGTGGAGTTTTTGTTAGTATTAGAGCTGGGAAAACATTTACAATTTTTTGAAAGAAACATGGTCTTTTGAAAAAGCAAACCCCCTGTTTACTGTTTTCTCAGCTGAAACAAACTATAATGAGGTGAGAAATTATCTCAGTGTATCACTGTATCTTCAAATAGATACTAATTGAAGATGCCCATTCCAAATATTTGCATGGATTTGGGAACCTTCAGATGAGGTTTCAATAGAGTTTGTTAGATATCCTGGCTTTTAGCTGTTGTTAACTGACTTTCAAACAACAGTTTGAAAAGTAAGACTGTCACAGTAAAATGTCCCAAATATCTTAGCTGATGAATAAGCAATATTTAAATCAAGTATTTGTTTTCTCTGTGCTTTTGCTGCACTGTGTACCAGTAATGCACCTCTTTTTTTTTTTGCTGAAAGATTGCATATTTGTTCTGGAAGAGGTAGAAGGCAACTCAGACTACAGTTTTGGGTTTCTAAATTGCTTAGATTGAAGGGGCCTTTTGAAGCAGGATATATCAGAATGCTTAGAAACTGTATTTAATCTACCTTTGTATTGTATGCTTACATCTTTGCCTGTTTTGTTTATGCTTTGTGTCCTTACTACATGGAGTTTAAGTTCTTATTTACTTCGGGCACATGCATATGTTTTTCAGATAATCATTTGGTTGAAAAACATGAACCTGTGCCATTATAAGAGGATAAAAAGAATAAATTCTATGTCAATTTGTTAGCATGGTAATCCCACTATGGGTTTCTTTCCTTCAAAATATTAGCTTTTCCTTCCCCGTGATTTTATGGTGTGTTCCCAAGACCTTTAGTATCACAATTATTAATTCTTGTCACACAGTTGAAGAAGGACCCAGAAGCAAAACCGAACAAATTTTTATCCAGAATCCATATCTATTACTTTTGCAATTATAAGGATTTGTGTATCTTAATTAGAACAAAAATAAAACAGTTTTATTCTTCAGATCACAAAATATAGGCTGTCAGAGGTAAAGAGGCAGAACCTGAGGAAAGCTATTAAGGACAAAATTATGCCCAACACTACGTGATCATAGGTAGACAGATGTTAGCAGCAAGGTAGCAGATGTCCTACTAGACAGCAATAAACACACTGGAGGCAAGTACATGTTTCATAACATGAGATTAAAAAATAAATTGAAATTACAAAAGATATTCCTTCTCTTCAGTTTAGCAAAAAAAAAAAGACCTTTATCCCTTGTGTGCGGATCATGTATGGTGCAGATTTTCTAATGCTGTTCAGAAAATTAATGAGATTGAAGCATTTTCTTCAGATGTGAATTTTGTTTCAATTAAATTTTAACGGTACCCCCATTGCAGATTAAATTCTACCTTGCTATAGGGCTGACAAACAAATAGAATGAACAGGGCTAGGAGACCAACAATGCCAATGAAATTTTCATAGTAGGTGATCATTATACTAAGCCTTCTTTCATTCTGCTGGAGATATTTCACCTTAATGGATGCTGTTCCTTCCCCTGGCAGAAGGGAGTGAGGAGAGTTACTAATTTCAGAAGATTTGGCCTGGTGAAATTAAGAAAACCGAAATACTAGTCCGAGGGAAAACCAGGAGAAATATTTTTAAAGAATGTGATCATGTGGTATCTACAATATAATCAGTATTCAAGAAAAGGAAACCTTATTTGGTAACATACTGTAAACTTAAACATTCTGAACAAAGAAGTAAAAAGATTCTTACAGTTTCAAATGATTAATTATTGGGGTTTTTTTAGGCCTACATAGTAGATATAGATAAAAACCCAATCAGCTTGCTTTCTGAGCAAAATTATGACAAAGTTCTGGTACTGCAGATCAGCACAGCTGAAATCCAGTTCTGTTACAGCCCAGAGTAGGCAAACAGGCTGCCCAAAATCTGCCTGAGTAATGTGTATGTCTCGCAGGCACTGTTACATCAAACAAACATCAGTTGTCACTTGTTAGGACCATTAACTAGACAAGTCCAAAATAAAACATAGACCAGAAAAGATACGTCTTACATTCTATAAATTGTGTGGTCTGAGAATCTATTAAAGCTGACAGAGAAGAGGGCTCCGAATTGGTGAGCAGGCTGATTACACCTTGTTCTTTATTCCCTATTGACTTTGGGTATGCCATACCTTTCCATTTCCTGGAGAAATAAATTAAAAGTCAGAAGTAATTTACCTGATGGAGGGTGCAGGTGGATTTTGTTCAGATGAGCATTTGCACATCGTGAAATCCAATTTAACCCCTTGATGGGGTATAGTTTATTTTCTTTTGTTGACAGCTTTGTGGCAGCTAAAATAGGAACCTGATTAAATAGAGACAGTGAGAGATTGAGGTCTTGTTCTAACAGCAGGAGGATCAAGGCCTCTAATCTTATCTCCCCAAACACTGAGATGAGCTGAGGATGCTGGCAGCGAGATAAGCTTGGCTATTTTGAGCTATAAAAAGACCCTGAGAAAAGAGGTGTAAGGTGTGGGGGGGGAGAGATTTTTCGCATACAGAAATAATACTGTGTTGTTTAAATACATTTGGGTCAAGTGCTTGGACTGTATAGGGTGTTATAAAAGCCGTGATTTCATTTTACTGTATGGGCATATATCAAAGTGCAAATAATAAAAGCTTGCTCCCTCTGCAAAGAAAATACATGTCTGCAAATTTTTAAATATAATTCATAATTTATAATCTACCAGGAGCACAGTAATAACAGTAGAGGCCAAGTGGGAGGAGACCACTTCTGGCACAAGTGGAATTGCTTCTTCATGCAGTCAAGCTTTAAAAATATTTTGAATGGAGCAATAACATCAAATCACTGAGGAAAGCGTTTTGTCACTTTTCATGTTGAGCTGTCTGTACAGGACTCTTTTGTTTATTTTTTGTGTATTTGTTTGGAAGTAACCAAAGAAATGATAGAATCTCTGTTCCCCTTCTTGCTCTACATATGGTGTGGGGTTTTTACATTTTCTTGTAATACAGTGTTCCATATCAAATTTTGGGACGGACGTTAGATGAAAATGGGGAAGAATGAAGAAAGGAAAGGAATGAGACAGCACTGACTTTATAATTGGTTCTCCTTGGTTTACAGGAAGAATAAAATCGAAAGGAAAGGCTAGACACAAACGTACAAAATATGTAAGAAAGATACTACACCAAAGTTACTTTTCTTAAAAGTCAAAAGCTGCCACTTCTGCAGTTGTCTTTAATTGGCAAAAGTCTAAAGTGACAGTTAAGTCAATTTAATTCAACCATGGTCTTGTTTGCTCATTTGTGGATTATGCAGATTCATGCTAGCTGCAGATTTGCGGAGTACATAACATCTAGAGTTCGAACGTATACTTTCCAGAGCACATTTTTGAAACTCCATTGCCCTGAGTGGTTAAGGGTTAGTCTCCAGTGTTAGCTGGCGAAATGGGCTCCTGTTGTCATGAAAAAAGTACGGCCCTCACATTATGATCTACCTGGTAGGACCGTGCTTCTCTGATCAAAATACCACTCATTCAGTTCCATTCTCAACCAGAATGAAATTTAAACTTCAGTTTTCCTCTCCTCTTCCCCTATCTCTCCTCTCCCCTTGCTCTGCTCTTCTCTGCATAATGTACTTTTTAACCATAATACATAGCCAGAGCTCTCTGTCACAATATACATTTTTATTCCTAGCATGTAATGCATAGGAGCTTGCCGTATTCAGAGACCTGTAATAAATACTTTTTAAAATGGTTTAAAACCTTGGTTATTGCCAAGCAGTGCTCTCATATCCTTGTGATGATTATTAGCGTTGATTTATGTTTTTCATATACCTTGATTCTGGTCATCCAAACTCAGTCCCTCATTGCATAGTTAAGCTGGACCAGTTGCAATGGTGCACTGATATCCCAAACTTCTTACTTGTTTATTGTCTTATGGGTATTGTTGCAACAACAGAAGATCCTACACAAGAACCACTATGTGCATGTGGGGTTGGAATTTTTCCTGCATTCCTATTTCTCTTCTCAAGTGTCTTGAAAAGAACATGGTCAAAACCCACTTGCAAACTATCTGTTTTCCTACGAGGGTTTTGAAAAAAAAAGAAGAAAAATTGTTTAGCATTAACAACAGTGTCATATTTCATAAGATATTTAAGCTTTTGTTTCTTCTTCTGATAGCTGTGGAGTAGTGCAGTAATAAATTGCTAGTAATGGCTTGACTGGATAGGTGCTAGTAGCTAAGTGCTTATCAGGTATTAAAATTCAGCTTGTCACTTAACTCTGTATTATTGCACTCATATTTGAAGTTTGATACTTAGATTACTTTTAATTGGGTAATACTGAGATTGAGAGACATCTACTGATTTGTGTTGTGTTTTTTTTTTTTAAAGTAAAAACATTTTTCAGAAAAAGGGGAAGATTTGGAAGCAGAAATGGGTATCATTCCCAGAATGGCATACAGTAGAGAGGAGTTCATTTAAAAATGCTGTAAAGATCTATTAGTCACAGCAGAATAATTCTCTGGACATTGACATTTTCTCCATTCCACTCCAAAAGCCTCACTTCAGAAGAGTTTAAATCTAAAGAACAACATATTTCTAAATCTGAGGCAAATATAATATAACTACATTGAAATGTGTATGCCGCACTTTGCTTATGGGTTATCGTGGGTGAATCAGCTCTGTTTATGCTACACGCTAGAACTCATATCCAGTGTGTATGTTGAAGCCCAGGCTGAGCTGAAGGGTAGAATGTAAGGCAGGAGTGACTCGAGCTAGGCTGTGCTTTGCAGAGTTGATATATCAAGATAACACAGTATAGAAGAGTTTGCACATGCCTACTGGTTAGCAATTTAGCTATAAGAGCAGATGCAGAAAAAGAAGAGTATCAGGATCTTCCATTTTCACTAAATCAATTTTCTTGAGGCTAGAGGTTATTCTAGTTCTCACCCTGATGATACATTGTGCTTAAGGGAATTGAAGGGTTTTGCTGACTTTTTATAGGGATAAATAGACAGAAAACACCTTTTCTCACCCTTTGAAATATTTTTCACATACACTGACATTAATTTGACCCTTAGTTTGAAAGGCCAGGCGTTGGAAAAGGTAGAAGGTAATACATGACTTGATAAGTGCCATTTAGTTTTAATTACTAATGGAATTGCTACATAGTAATCATATGACAGTTAAATATTATTAAGTGTTCGATCGTTATTATTGGAGTTTTGCCAGTCTTTAATGGAAAAAGGACTAAATGTATTATTTCCACAAGAAAATGCACGCATCAGGCCCTTGTTGTTAATTCTGTGCTAGGTCTGAAAAGAGATTGCACCATTTGATTTCCTAATCCACATACACCATAATTATCGCTCATCTTCAATGATTGAAGATGCAATGTTGTAGTATCTCTGAAAAAGAATCCATTTTAATATGCGACGAGAGTGTACTTGAAGCAAAGACTGGGCTTTATTTTATTTTATTTCTATTGAAACAGAAGTCAGAAGCAATTGATCATTTTTGTTCAGGTAGGTTTTAATGTACTCCTTTAAAGGATGTTGCTGGTAATTTGTCTTAAATTACGGACATGAATGTCATAATTCTTTTAGTTTTTTTTTCTTTATTTTAGATTGTATAAATGACAGTCAACAGGCCTCAGATAGGATGCTCAAGTACCAAGCAAAGTAGCTAGATTGGCTATAATGCCCTGTGGACAATCATCCTTGTGTCTGAACTGCAGCAAGGAACTAGCATTTTCTTTACACAACCACCACTGACTTAGAGTAAGGTTGTTTTTTGTTGTTAAATTGTCCTTGATATACAACCTGCTTTTTTGAAGAGCACAGGAGTTCCACTGTTATCACAATCAGTAGTGTATTATTACCTAGGAGGGTCAACACTTTTCTGACACACTTTGTTCTTCATTCACATGGAAATGGCATTATGGAAATGGCAGCCGTAATCGAAGATGATAACATCTATGCAATACCCATTCAAATCATAATTACTTACACAATGCAAACCTGCTGACAGGTGCTGTGAGAAACTGTGCTGCTCTATTTCATGCTTTATTCTGAATGGTCTGCCTTGCTCTGTGAAGTTAATAATTTCCCTTAAAAGGGAAAAGAGTGTTTAAAGCAGGTGTGATTATGCCAGCTGATTAGCATTCATTTCTCATTGTCACATTCTGAGAGAGGGGAATTTTTACACTTCCTTTTCTCCAAACTTTTGCTTGCTTCATGTGGCGACGCTAGCAACACCCTTTCAGCATCATCTCTCTTTCTGTCTCTTTTTTGAACGAATGTTTGTCCATTATATCTACCTACGTGTATCATATCAGATTTCTTTTTTGTTTTGTTACATTTATATAGCTGTGTATATGCCTACAGCCAAATACTTGCATGCATGTATAAACACCTGGACAAGTAAGAAGTGTGAATGCCCTAAGAAGTATTGCAAGGAGACTCTGGAGTGGCACCTAACCCATTTGAAATACATGCAATGACTGTTGACAATTCTAGGGAAAGGCTGATGGGGAACATTCAAAGTTAATCAGAAGCAAAAGCAGAAACAAACAACTTGGAAGTGTGATCTTTGTGTGATAGATGCAGGAGATCTGGGGAAGAGGATCCTTACTGGCCATACTGCATCTTACTGCACTTTATATTGTCTTCTGTGACTATAAAAGACACACTGATGGTTACTAACATTTCTATATTCATTCATCAGTAAGTGTTTTAATAATTCTCCCCTAATTATGAAACTGCAGACCACTGTATTCCTAGTGATACTTTGCAAAGAGTGCCATTTTTATTCTGATTAAATTTTAATCTATGCAGTATGTACAGAAGGACCTTTTCCCCTTACAAGTAAACAAATATGTTATTTAGAGAGATCCTAAACCCTCAGTGCGTGAGTCAGATTTGGAAGCGGATTTATAGCATTATGATTGCCATTGTTTGTTTGCATTATAGCATCTTTTACCCATAGTGTCCTACAAAATAAAGTGTTCACTTGATAACAATAAAACTTCTGACAAATTAATTGCTGGAATCCTTTGAAGGATAAAGAACATACAAATGATGGCAGATGACTCTTTATCCCTCTCTTTAATTTGTTTTGGGCATTGATTATAGTGTTTGTAATCAGTGGAAGCACTGTTGAGAGTTGAATGGGCTGTGGGCAGGCGCTGTGGAAGAGTGATTTAACTGAATTCTATTGTGCAGGAGCCCAAATAGCCTGGTGTGGAGATTTTATGAGAATAATTGAAAGCTTGCAACAGATGACTTCATAATGTGGTTTTGAAATTAATTCACCTCAGTATTGGGTTTACCCTGAGCCCCACTCCCTCTTTTCTGGATGTAGTTCATGCTACATTTAAACTTGGATCTTTCCAAGTGAAATTGCTGTGCTGCAGTAAATGCCACTATAAACTATACAATTTTCCATATTGAACCATTGGTGAAGTGTATATAATAGCTTGACAATTGAATAGGAATTCTGAAGTTTATGACTAGCTAACAAGATTGAAGAAAATGAACAGGGCTCTAGAGCTTGAATGTATTTGCACGTCACAGATGTTTATTTTGAAATTGTTTTGATTTGCTCTGGGTGTTCATTGTTTATGAATGGAGGATGCCCTTTACATGCTCCTCATCAAAATGATGAAACCACTGGAGTCAAGGATGACAAATGGAATTGGAGGTGTATGAGTGAAGCTTTACGAGTGTAATGATAAAGGCCAGGCTGTGTGTGATATGAACCTTTCTTTTGCATGATTCACAGCACCACTCAGCACATGAGCTAGCCTGTTACTTCTCCTATTGACTTCATGATAGGGCATGACCTTATTCACGACCATAGCTTCCAAGCTTTCTATAACAAGTGAAGTTACAGGAAAAAAAAATCTTAACAGCCTGGACCCTGTAGCTCTTTGTAAATGTGATAATTATGATCAGAGGGAGCACACTGAAATATTACACCTGTACTAGGATTTAATTACCTGGAGTTTCAAATCAAAGGACAGCTAAAAATATTCCATGTGTGTTTTAGCTATACAGGAAAAAATAATTCTAGGTTCACTCATTTAGTTTTAGTGATGGGGGTTAAAGCTGCAATAATACATACAAGACTTGAGTGTAGCTTGCTGTGTGCTACAGCACGCGAAGTGTAACCACTGGTGTAGCTTCAGGCAGTTCCCCGGGCCTTCTGACTGAGCCATTGCACCAGCTGGCTTACCTTTATATATATGCACCCGTGTTCTGCTCTGTCTCATTCCTGTCATAAGTTCCTGAAATGCCTACCTCAACACACAGGCTCCCCAGGTAAAAAAACAGTCACAGACCTGATTTAAAATATATGTGAACAGCTACAGTTCAGATGGGAGCTATTTCTGGAGGCAGGACTCTGTTGAGTTACTACAGAGTTAACATGGAACTTTCCAAATGGATTTAAACTGTCTAGTAAGGCAGTTGCATCTGGGGAGTTGCTACTAATTCAAGTCTTCCTGGAGCCTTGAAAGTATAGATCCTGGCTTCTACTTTTGAAAATGCATAAAATTTGTAGTGAAAAAGTTTGGACATGTTGAAAAAGATGAGTGAATAAGATGGGCATATTTCCAAACAACCCAGGTCGCTTGGCAAAGTAGGTGAAAATGTTTTTCACTTCTGACCAGATGCATTTCAATATGCTTTCAGTATGAGAGACTTGCAGCTTAGAAAAAGTGGCTCTGAAAGTCTTGAAGATCAATGCTACAAAATCAGTGCAACACACGGGCATACAATGACCAGGGGATTCTTGATCAGGATAAATGATGCTGTAATGATGTTAGTTCTGTAAGACAGCACAGAAATACAAAACATAATGTAACTTAACTTCTTAGTGCCTCATTTTCTGGTAGAATCTTTTGTTCTAAGCTTGATACTTATTCCCCACAGTGTGCAGGTAGGTTGCTTTTCCAGAAAGAGATTCACTATTCAGACACTAAGTGGAGAGCTGTCTAATCTAGTCACTAGGAAATCATAAGGCTGAAGTAGGATTTATGTCTTTTTTTCCTTGCTGGTAAGATTTAAGTTTAATATTGGTGTATATATTTTGTAGAAGGTGGAAATGTGGTCTTGAAATCACTTAGGCTGACAAAGGGAACCTACATTTGCTGCTTCTCATGTATGTTCAGACAAATGAAGAGGGAACAGGAGCGTGTGCGCACACAGCCCCCACCCCCCACCCCAATCTCTGCTCCACATGTTATTTTAAAAGAATGGCAGCTGTCACTGCTTTCTCTGTGGGATTTCTCTTGGTTTTTTGGTAAGGAATGATTTACAAACTTTTCCAGAGCAAGACCCACTGGCAATCTAGGTGGAGTGCCTCGGTTTTGTGTCCAGATGGGGCTAATGAGTTAGCTAGGAATCAAATTCTTTAATTCTAGAAATACAGAGGTACACTCTGGGCATCAGTGAAAAGTAAATAGTTAAGGTTTCTGCAGAGTAAGGGATTTCTGTATTACTAGTAAGGTGCTTCCAGTATTTAGATGCCTAAATTTTATTTCATTCTGACTTCAGCAACTAAATATGAAATTTTCGCCCTATGTTACAATTTCTATCGTTGTACATTACTAGAATCCGTTGCTCTTCTCTGAGGTCTGAATTATTTTAATTTAATTAAATCAAGATATTAAGGGACTTGGTCATAGTCTATAAGTTAGCTAGAAAGGATAAGTTGGCTCCTTAGTCTAGGACACAAAAGGCACTAGATACAATGGATGTATGTTGAAGCTCAGTAAGTTTAGTTGAAAAACCAGGTGATTTTTTTCTTTCTTTTTTTTTTTTTTTTTATAAAGGTAACAAACGTTGGAGCAATGTGCCAATGGTTTCTTTTACTGTCTTTTTTTTTTTTAATAGCTAAGATTGAGCTTTTTTAAGGATTTTGAAAATCCAAATTAAAACAGGGATTAATTGAAGGAATCCTATGGTCTGTCAATTGAATCTTACCACATCATGTCTGCGCTTTGTCATTCCTGAATTTATAAGTGCTGATCATTCTAATGGCTGAAGAACTGAGTTTTAAGGTCCCAGCCTTTGAAAGTATGTAGGTACATGGATTGAGAGGGACTTCAAAGCCTGGAATTAAGCTGTTTAGCTGTATGTATTTTTGTCAGTTAATAGTGTAGAGATGACAGTATTGATGAAGTATTGTTGTGTGTTGAGTGTGTCAGTATCAAGTTGGTGTAAATTAACTTGCAGTTGTTTATTAAAATGTTCTCCCTGAAGCATTATGTTGGTTGCTGTTGAGGGTGGAAGTCTGGACCTGATGGATTTTGGTTTGAGTATGATGGTACAGCATTCAGTTCAGCTTTGCAACATTCTGTCCAACACAACTGGCAGCGAACAGTGTCAAAAGAGGGCTTGCAGTATATGATTTATCTTTTGTTTTTCTGTCTATCCGCTTTGCTTTGGTAGTAACCCTTTTCCTTGTTAGGAAAAAGATCTTGTGTAAGAAATTGTCAGGTTAAAACAATATTTGTAAACAGCAATGCAGTAGTCTTGTTGCACACTCTTGGGAATGACTGGAATAATCGAAATCTTAATTTTGATTTAGGGCATAACGGGGCAAATACTGTTCCTGTAAGTTGTCACAGGTGTACCTGAATAGATACTGGTGCATTCTGGAATGACCAGCCTCTCTTTCTGGAGAATAGCTGTTGAACATTCTGTACCAGTGCTGTCTTCTAATATGGAAACCTGTTTTTTTCTTAATATCATTTCTTCTAACCCCATTTTATGATACTCAAAAATCTGCATTCAAATCAAACAATTTCCAGTGATGGCAGATCTCTTTTGTGTGTTATCTCCTGCACTAGACAGAAACGTTGGCAATAATAATTCTGGATCTCTTCTACAATCACCTGTGATTAGGCTTAACAGTGTGTCAAAAGTATAGGGTCAGTTTTGGTTTTTAGGTATAAATCAAGCAGTTTTGTCTCTGCAACATTTTAGTAGTTCTAAAACAGTTTACAAGTTAGCTCCTACCTAGCTGAAGTGTGTTACTGGGCATCCCCCTTTACCCTAGGCAGTCGTGTCTGCCACGAGAGTAGCCACCACAGGAAAACCAGCTTCATATTAACGTTGCCACCACAGATTCCCAAGTGACCATTCAGCTGAATGGAGGTTGATAACTTAAGCTGGCAACAAGCTCAGTGGTTGGAATAAAACCAGCGTCAGCTTTTCAGATCTTACCCTTCACTAATGTAATTAAATTCTGAGTCAGACCTGGAGTGAGGCATGCTTCCAACTGATGCTGCATTTCCTGAAGGTCAGCTGAAGAGCAGTGTATTTCAGCAAGTGCAGTCTATGGAGTTGCAAGTTTCCTGATTAGGTTTGGAATTGAAGAGCTTCCCAAGGCCTAACTTACTTGAGAAATTGCCCATTTAAGCAATCAGACATAATAACATATGACACTGCTGCTTAATGCTATCACATATGGGAGTCTGCATGTGAGATAGATGCTGCTTAATGCTATCACATATGGGAGTGTGCATGTGAGATAGAAAGACAGACTGATTCAGATTCTCCTTTTGCCAAGTTCTGTGAAGTAGTAGCATTAGTTCTCTCGATTGTTGTATTGCTCTTCTAAGATAATAAGTTTGATGAATTGCGTTCAAAATATGTTTGATTCATCTCCCCATACTTGTAGTGTGGATTTACTGTTAGATCACACCAGTTTTTTTTTTTTTTTCTTAGACTTCCTGAACATCACATTCCTACTTTTGTTACGTTTTATCATTCGTTCTTGCCTGATGCAGATGAGGTAATTCCCATCTCCACTACTGGGTGAGTTAACACAACTGTTCATCAGAAGATGAAGAAAGCAGAAGTCTGCTAGTCGTTCAAAGGAAACACTGTCTGATGTCCTCATTTGCTGTCCCATGATTATACATTGTATGACATGTTAGTTTGGAAAAGGCTGACAGGAAAGGAAAATTACATAAATTTGTGGTTAACTTAGCTGACCTTCCTGACTAACCAGTTTAAATTTCTTCCCTTTACTGAATATTTCAGGCATTTCCCTTCTAAGAGGGACTTTTATGATTTGATGAAGGAATGTCAACCTTGTCATCCTTATTTATGCTTGAGTACCATAGACAAAACCCCCATACTTAACCTTACCTGGTATCTCAATATTAATCATAGAAATAGTGT
The DNA here is from genome assembly GCF_023638135.1 of Falco biarmicus. NCBI lineage: Eukaryota > Metazoa > Chordata > Aves > Falconiformes > Falconidae > Falco > Falco biarmicus. Next base: position 8,811,145 of record NC_079302.1, read on the forward strand.
GCTATGTCTGATGGGAGGGCAGGGAAGTCTAATGCTGTCTGCAGGTGGAAAACTGAGATGTTCTGAATCGTGAAGTGTACCCCTCTCTTCTCTTTGTGGTCATGTGGAAAAGGTCCCCACCTCTATAGAAGGTCCTTCTTCTAAGTAATACAATTGGCTACTTGCCCCCTTTTTTTTTTTTTTTTTTTTTTTTTTTAAGTCAGTGACTCAGCCTTTAATTTCTGTTCCTGAAATGAAGTTAGAATTTTCTTTCTCTCTTTTAAGAGAAAAAACTCCCAAAAATTCTCCGTCCAACTGGATGGAGAATTTTGTCATTAATATTATGAAGACAGAAACCTTGAAATATAGTGGATTGTCAGTGGGAAAACTCTTGTATCAGTCATGATCCATCATATCTTCATACAATATCTTATTCTTTTCCATAAATGTCAGGTCCTTCAAAATAGGCTTATCCCTGCAGGCTATTTCCTATTTCTGATGTGTTCAAAATAATGAGAGTACAACCTGCCTCAAATTATGTGTCTCTGCATTTAGTATCCCTAGGAAAAAAAAAAATGGTGTCTTTTGGCGGTAATTAACTATTTGCAGATTTAAGACTTACAGTTCTCTGTGCCAAGACAAACAGTTGGTTAATTTCTATAGATACATATTTTGCACAGGGAGAAGCTTATGAGTTGTGACAACAGTCTCTTTCTGGATAGTGAGTAGCTAATAATAATAAAAAAACCCCACCAAAACTCCATCAAAATATTTGGTTTTGCCCTGAAACTGAAAGAAAAATGTTTATTTTCTGAGGTAGAAATATTCTGAAAGACGCAGTAGTAAATGTTATTTTGACACTTTAAAATCAAACATTTTGGGATCACTGAACTAGAAATCATTTCTTCACACTGAAATACTATGATTTTTAAAAATCAGTTCAATAGTATACTGATGTCCTGAAGTAGAAAAAATGGAGTTAATCTAAATAGCTGATTTCAGTGAGTCTTTAATATCTTCTCGAGTTTCCAGTGAATTGAAAGGTTTTCAAACCTAAAAACCAAAAGAAAAATATTTCTTAGAATTCTGGAGTGCTGTTGAAGTTGAAAGGACAGTTGTATCAGAGAAGGGGAGGCAGAGATAGAAGGAAAACATTGAGACTCAGGATGTAAAGGAGTTGGGTACACAGAGACATATACTCTGTGCTTAGAGATAAAATACCTATGGAAAAATAGGCAAAATGGTTTGATTCTTCAGTATTAGAATCAACAATGATGTTTCTTAAAAATTAGTAGATATTTTGGAGAGGAGACCTGACCTGAAATCTACTTAAAACTAAGCTGACAGATTTTCTATTCTGAAGACAGTAAATACTCTGAAACACCTCCAAGAATGTAAAGTGTCTACTCATCAATACCCATGGGCACATGGGTTTGGTCTGCCTGGGAAGTTCAAATGGAGGTAAACCTCAGAGTAAGATAACTGTTAATAAAGATTTCCTTTTTTAATAATTTAAGTACATTATCACTTTGAAGCAGGAAAGTTTTATGGAAGTAGTGCTTTAACTTGGGAGATCAGTGTGCACTGGTCAGAAAAAGAAAACTAAATTTTCTGAAGTTCTGTTTGTGGTACTCCCACACCACCACTCCATCCCTTTAAAAACAATGAGAACAACTAGGAAAGTGTGTTGGGAATTCAGTCAGATGCGAGGAGACATGTCAAATGATGCACTTTTTGAGATAATTATCTAATATACACCAAGAATAATCACATACAAAATCCACATAGTGCTAAAACTAAGCATATTATTAAGCATCTATTAAGCTAAGCATATTTTTTTCCAGGGGAGGAGTAATTTTCCTTTGCCCCAAGTATAGAAATGTTTATTGTCTTACTATATCTTTAAACCCAATGTGATTATCTTAAAAGCCAATATGAGGAGTTTTAGAAGTTTCATTCAACTTCACAGACTCATTTACTTTAGTCAAGGGAAGAATAACTAGATTGGAGGAAAGAGAATTTTTCAGTAGCAGGCAGTGAATCTGCTGTCTTATTTGGGAAATATGGTGGCTAGGAGATACTTCCTTACTGATATTAAATACTTTAAAGACTCAGAATGTTAAGGACAATCTCCATCACTTTAAGGAAAGAAGTAGTTAACATAATGTTTTTCAAAATACTTAGTTTTACACCTACAAAATATTTCAATAATGAAGAGATACAGACTTGGTCACTTGAAGTACAAGGCACTTAGGTGTATCTGTTTTCAAGTTAGTATGCAAAGCCAATTAGAAAACATAAGAAATGAGATTTACACTCTCTGTAACACTTGTCAGGAAGACTTGATGTAGAAAGCAAGCTGGGAAGGCTGTGAACTCTCCTGGCCTGTACAGTCATTCAGTGATCACCGTGAGTAGCAGCTGTCCTTCCTTGAAGGTTTCCAGTAAAAGTGCAAGTGGCTTAAAAAAAATTCTAAGGGTAAGGATGTCAAAGGCATACAAATAAATGGAGATATTTTCAACAGTATTATTGAAGCTATTTTAGATGTCTGGGCCCTACTGAACTGTAACAAAATTTAGGAATCATTTGACATTTATAAAAATCTTATTTGGTTTCTAAATAAATGTGCTGATTTTTTCCTAAGTGTTGAGTAGTTGATAGCTCTTTGGGTAAGGCCTTAACAATGTGTGTCATAACTCAGCTATCATAAAAGTAGTAACTTCAGTATATGTATCATGGGGATTTCTGTAAAGTTAGATGGTCTGGGGGAATGTTCATGAACAACCTTAACAAAGATGTCTTGGATGTGACTGTCTTTGGGTAAAGATAAGACTGATACTTGTGTCACTTGCAGGCTGTTATTTATAGTTCAAAGAGAAAAAAAATTGTAATGTCTGAGGAAGTTTCAGTCAGTCATTAAGAGATAATTTCAAAACCTGATGGTGAAGACTTACTGTAATTTTTCAGAACTGTTTAACTCCCATATAAATAATCTGTTTACTTCTGACAATTGCCTGTTGTATCCTCAGATATTTTAAATTAAATTAGGCCTAGATCCTGATACTGTTATCAATTTTGCAAAGTTCACGTCAGCTTCCATTGATGTTGGGCCTTTATAGATGTAGCAGGCCATGAAAATACAAATTTTCATGCATAGCTCCAGTATGAACCTTTGGAAATCTCTACCAAAAGTTCCAATGTTTCCAGTGTGCTTACAGTCATTCTGTAGTACCTATACTCATGGTAACGTGGTGGTTCTTTTTCCCAGTTAACATCTCTAAGGAAGAGTTCACCAACTAACTTGTTCAGCATAGACTAACCAGCATGGTAGAAGTCTGCTGAGTACTTTAATTAATGTCCGTTAAAAGTGCAAAGCTGTTCTGCTATGATCAGACACCCTGCGATACACCTATAGAGGATCTTGATCCCATTAATTCACTTACCAAAATCCACTATGGATGCTGCTTCATAGGTAATGAAAAATTAAGCAAGCTTTGACCAAACCTTGGGAACATAACTCAGCAGTTAGCAAAGGAAACCCAATTAAAATACTTTCCATGTACTTGTTTTTAAATATTCATGCTATTGAACCATTCCCGCTTAATGCATAAATGACAACATAATATCCAACTGTAACAGTTGGTGGAAGCCATTTTAAGTAGCAGTTTAACAAACAGAGATGGATTTTAATTTGCAATGCCAGTTGAGCTGTAATAAAAACTAGTATTCCAGCTGTGAAAAAAAAATAAAGCACAGCTTGGTTTAGAGTTACTTACAGATGTGTAGGGATTTTTTTTTTCTTAAGCCATACAATGGGACCATTTGGTCATTATTTCTTCCCAGAAACATTTGTATCTGATGTCCTTCCTACCCCTAATTTCTGGAGTCAAACTCCTAAGAAAATGCACACTAAAATATTATGGCAATTCTTCAGTGTTCATTGATTACAGAATTCAATTTCCTGTTGCAAATGTTAATATAGCTGTTTAGTTGTTCTTACAGACTATGATGAACTTATGTTGACTTTGAGATAAATCCTACACTGCTGTCTTTAAATGATTTCCACATGTTGGCGTAGTTGCTGTCTCCTGGAGTGTTACTAGGGTTCTTGCAATTTTGATTTCTGTTTGTTTGTCCTTCTCAAAATATCAACTGCTGGAATCATGACATTTGCTGAAATCATGGTATTTTGTGGAAGTTTTAGCACTTCTTTAATAATGAAATTCCCAGTTGCATGACAGAAAAGCCTGCAAATAAGGGCCAAGCACACCCTTAAAAACTCTTCAGAAAACCAAACACCCCCCCCAAATGCCAGCTTTTCCTGGCATTAGGATAGGGCAAGGAGAAGATAGGATCACATATTCAAAAGCAAGCCTGGAAGAATGGTTCTTGGTGCATTCCACTGAGTGGGAGACATTGTCACTAACTACCCCAATGACCTTTCTGTCCTGCTTTATGGCTTTATTTAATACATACGGTATTATGATCACTGAAGATTCACCTGTAACTAAACATAAGCTCCCTTAAACAAAATGTTTACTGCCCTGGGAAGGGTTAGATAAAATACGTTGATTTTTTGGATTAAGGAATTTGGCCAGTGAAAGTTTTCTTGCTTTTTCAGTTATTTTCGGGATGTTTTTTCTTTTTCTTCTTTGTTTGTATCAGCACGGTCTTAATAGAGACCAAAAAATGGTAAAATGGACTGTGTTGTAAGATGAGCTCTCAGGGACCTGAAAATCTGCAAGCAATAAGCATAACAGCAAAGTTCCCAGAGAAGACAATTTGTGGAACTCCTAAGCCTGAAGTGCTTTAGCTGAAGCAGTAAAGTTCAGAAAAGAATAGGACAACTTAAAAGACATTTAAGAAGTTGTGATTAGAAATTTGCAATAAACAAGGGGGAGGAAAAAACAGATATGGTGCCCTCATGCAGCAGAACTGGAAATAAACCTTTATTAGAGGATAGGAGAATGATGCATGTTAAGAAGAGGAAGCAGCAATTCTGACCTTATGTAGGAAATCACATTAATTGTGTCTACCTGAGATTCAGGCTTTCTTATTTTAGCTACAATTTATAGAACCGTCACAGGTTTCACTCTAAATAGCTCAAGTGACATGCAGGACTGTGGAAAATATTTCAGTGACAAATGGAGAAGCTGCAAGTAAATGTCTGAATTATAGCCTCCTTAATTGGTAATGACATCAGGAGAGTTTAACATGAGCTGCTGTCATCTGAACTGTGTGTGCATTAAACAGATGAAGAGCACAACAGTAACTTGGCACACTCATAATTTTTGGGGGAGGAATGAGAATTACGGGGAGAGGTTGAATTACAGTACAGTGTATGTAAAAACCAGAAATATTCTTGAACACTTCAGCCTATTGCAGTAAAATTTACAGTGTATCTTGTGGTGGACAAAAAGATTTAAAAAAATCCCCTGAGAAAATAGTTTTGAAGAATGCAACTTTTATAAAGTGTGAAAGGATTTCAGTTCTACCTCACAAGTGACTGTAAAAAAGTATTTTGTTTTCTTAGGGGTATTTCCTGTATTTTAATTTCATTGCCTTTCAAAAAAAAAAAGGGGGGGGGGGAAGGGTAACAAAGCATTTTGCATTAGTGCACATCAGGAAAGCAGACCCTTCAAATACACCAAAAGGTGTCAGAGAGTGTGCCCTAGTATACTGTGCAAGCCTGAAGCCATGTGGCTTTACCTGACCCCTTCAGTTCCCCAGCCCTGAACTGGTGGGAGCTGGAGGCTGGCACTGGATCTGAGGACTGATCGGAAGGTTCCTCATGTGTAAGCTGAACAGTCTGCTGTCCTGACGCTCTCTATTTGAAGTGCGTCTAAAGAGCACTTCGGCAGAAAGGCTAAAGAGTAATGGCTACTGTCTGCAACCAGAATGAGAACTTACTTGCCTCAGTTTCCTTTGCTTTCAAAGTAACACATGTCAGTGATGAGTGACCCTGTTGGGGAGAGACTAAGTGCAGTAGGAAGAACAGATCGGAGAGTACAACATGAAACCTTGACTTGCATGCCAAGAGAGATAGGAAAGATTAAGAAAACACGAGGGCTAATACCATTCCATCTTTCTGCTAGACTACAAAACTAAATAGCCATCTTCTGGGAAAGTACTTGCTGGTGTACATTCACTGAAAATACTAACCTACCATCCATCACTATCACCCCTCTCATTCCTGGCTTAAGCCTTTTGAGATTCCAGGAGAAACTTTGTAGGATTTAAAGCTGTTCGCTTTGCTGCCTTCAGGGCTGGATTTCTGTCATTCTTAGTTAGAAGCTGGTGGCGTGGCATTTTTGCAGAGGGCAACAGTGTTACTGCTATGCAGATCACTTAATTAATCCAGGTGTTATGACTGCAAGTCTCTGAAGATGACAGTGTAATGTAGGGAAAGCTGAAATGAGAGGTAATGAAAGGTAATGAAAAAGTCAGAGGTTGGCAAGATGATCCTGTGATGCGAGGTCAAACAAAACAAAACACTTAATAAAGGACTGTGGAGCTGGAATTAGCCAGTATTGCTGAATGGGCCACCAGTGTCACAAAAGCAATATACTCACTGTGGGAGTGTGGGAATGTAGAATGTCAGTGCAGTACAGACCTGTCTCCTCGCACTCCCCAGAGGCTGCTTAGAAGCTAACATTGCACCTACTGAAAAAGATTTATCTTGTATTCAGCTGCTATGTGTAAAAGAAAAGATGAAGCTACTTGAGGGAAGTGGCAAAGCAAGCAAACACAGAAAGAGTTGCCTCAAAATTACAGGCTTCCCTGAATGAAGGATGCAGCCAGAGGCATGGTCCATGACGTCTTTTGCTCCAAGTGAAAATGTTACTAAAATTAAAAAAAAAAACCAAAAAAACCAAACAACCCAAACCAACAATATTTTACAGAAAATAAGTAAAATTTACCTGATCGTTCAGAGCCAGGACCAAACTATTCATTATCAAAACTTCACTTAATGCCTGGGATTAGAATATTCAGTTTACACAGAAGAGACCATAGGAAGCCCTACTACACTGCTTTCATTCTGCACCTCCTTGCCAGGGAACTTGTTATTGTAGATTATTGTATTTATTGGTTGAATTACAGTAGCTTTCTGGCTTGGACCACGACCCTCCTATGCTAGGTATTTTGCAAACAAAAACTAGCAAGACTTCCTGTCCTAAATCACTTTTAATCTTAAAACAAATAACAGATGGATACAGGCAGATGGCAGAGGAAAAAAAAAAAAGTGACAAGGTCTGATCAAGTATGTTTTGTCATCAAAACCATGGTGATTGATAAGCTCTCCTTTAGAAAATTTGGATTTGATTGTCTTGACAAAACTTTTGATGAAAAGGACAGAATTTCCAGTCAAGGTAAAGCGACCAACAGAGAATAATGAGGAGGTTGTCACTCCACTGGGCTATAGTGGATCAATGTTCAGGTGTTTTGTTAGAATTTGGTATGATTTAAATCAGACTTTCATACTTGCTGTGTGCATGCTGCCCCTTAATGTCATCAGGAAGAAAGCCCTACTTACTATGAATACACACACACAGAGATATACATGTGTATATGTACACAGGCACACACATACACTAATGAAAAAGTCGCAGATTTGTCTCAGTGTAGAAAAAGGCTCAAGTTTTCTTGAGGAAAGAACATTCATTTTACAAGTAACCAAAGCTAGTACAAGGAGAAGAAAGAAACAGAAAGGGAAAGTACAGAAATAAATTACCTGGAAGGGAAATATTTAAGTTTTAATCACTGGTTTAGCTTCAGCGTCTCAAAGTGGTGTAGATTGTTGTAGCTTGTCCAGCTACAAAGGAGGTGTTCCAATTTAAATGCTCAGGTATATGGTCTTGGGTTCCACACTTAAATTTCTTTTAAAACATTGGACAAGAAGGTAGACTTGTAGTGAACTCTTAGAGAGGACTGAGTGGTGGACTGTGCCTGGGACTTTCTTATGGATCACTGTTATTAGAAGAGCCAAACTCTTCCTTCTGAGTTCTCTTTCTTCAATTGTTCATCTTAAAAGAACATTAAATTTCCTCTTCTGTAGAGGGGTTTTCAACAGTACCTCCTGAGTGTCCTCCATTCACACCATTACAGTGGAAATCTACTGAGAGTTTAAACCCAGATGGTGAGAGGATGGCTTCAAAATGAGAAAAACGTTGCACGCCATAGAATAAATTATCTTTCTATTTAAAATTGTGTAAGAAAGCTGTGCCTGTAACCTTCAGAGGGTGAAATCTCTGACCAACCAATATCAGACAGCCAGTAAAAATGTTTAGCTTAGTATGAAATTACATCAATAATAAATAAATAATAATAATGATAACAGTAGTGGTAGTTTACTTTTAGGATGTGTGCTGTACACTGCTAAACATGAGAAAAACAAACAGGGATCTCCCTTTCTCATCCCCTACAATTACCCCAAAAGTAATGTTATTTTAAGGCAAATTTTAAGAAGAGAATTTCATTTACATATAAATGTACATCTTATTCAGCACTAAACTGGCAATATCAAAGCTAATTGAGGGTAGGTACTAATTGGAAGTCTGATTTGCATAGTTTAACAGTGGAATAATGTAAATATACATTAAGATGCAATTGTCATGTGAGTCTTAATTCAGTACCAGTATCCCTTTCATTGACATAGGGATACAATCAATGGACATATCAGTGTCCATTCTCTTTTGACATATTGCAATATTTTGTGTAAAATTAGTTCATTGCGGCTCCCATAAAATAGTTTGATTCCTACTGATTGTGATGTTTTTTTGAATGAAATCAAACATTTCATGGCTTACATTGGCTATATTTCTTTATGTATTTACCATGTTCAATATTTTATTGCTTAAATTTATTTTGTGACCTAATGGGCCATTTCACCATGAACATTTATGCCCAAGCTTGTGGAAGTTTAATCCAAGCTTGGAATGATGGGCATTGTTTTGAACAGCAGTGTTTTCTTGCAAACCACATGTACTTCTATAAGGTAGAATAGAAATAAAATAGAAACAAGACTGAATCTCTTTGTTTTGGTTTATTATTTTTTTTTTACTCTTAACTGTAAGTAAACAATCAATAGTAGACATTGAAGCCTTCTCCCCTATCAAAGTACAAATTATTCATGAAGATGTTATGGTTGTGGTGTTTTGTTTTTTTTTTTGAGAAATCCATTTTTCCTGTTTTACAGGCTAAACATAGGTCAGAAAATGAGATTTACCTCATTCTACCTCCGCTTTTATTCAGTTTTTAAAGGGTTGTGTTTGATAAGAAACTTTTTTTAGTTCTTAAAATTCATGATACTGTTTTAAAGGTTATAAAAAAAAAAAAAGTTGCAACTAAAAAAGAGCCCTTTCAGTCTTCAGCTGTATTTAATTATCCCAGTAAGAAAAGCTTTAATTTTAACATTTCCTTTTAAGGATGGGTGTTTGTTTCTGTAATTTAGAAGTGTATCTTGCAAAGTATATTAAAAACACTGTCAGTATACAGAAAGAGGCATGTAATGGGGAATTTAGATATTTTTTGTATAAATTTATTTTCTGAATTTTGAATTGCTACTGATTCCCTCCCTAAAAGATTGGAAACAGAATTAATATAGTATAATATTTTCTTCAGTGCAGTGATTTAAGTGTTTTTAGCAGGCTATGTCATGTTGAATTACTTAACAGAAAGTAGAAAGAAAACACTATGCTGACAAGAAGCAAAGATATTTAGTGATAGCATGAGAAAACACTTTAAAAGAGAAGTTTAACTCCTGAAAAATGTAGGGTTTGGATTTTTGTAAGGCTCTAATCATGGGAACTTCTCAAAAAAGCAACCTCAGTTTTTGAAGGAGGTCTTAATTGATCTGCTCCCTCTCTACATCGTGGAGTCTGTCTTTGTCCGTTCAGTTTCCATCTGGCCCTAAAGCATGCCTCTTCATTTATCCTGTCTGTATTTTTTTTTTTTTGTTGAGATCTCTATAAGTTATCCCAGGTAACATCTAACTTACAGAAAATGGTCAAAATCAGACAAAATTAATAAAACTAATTCTTAGTGTATAATATTTATTCTGCTTCTGGAGAAATTTCTTCACAAATTGTTCTTGGGCTGGACAGGTTTGCTTAGTGTTCAGCCGATTTTTTTCTCCTAATATCACCATCACAGATTGAGAGCCATGAAGTTTAATTACCCTCCATTGTCTTTGGTGTGGGACTTACATATAGCTAGTCCTACATACAGTGGCACATTTTTCTGGTACAAAATTTATGACTTGTACATAAAATTCCCTGAACTTTCACAGAAGCAATCCCTTTTCTATAGCAGTTAAAAAGAAAAAATAATAAAAATGCTTTTCTATTAAAGCTGAAGTCTTAGCTAGTATATTTGGAACAAAAACAAAATTGCTACGATAGTTTTCTTTTGACTTTATGGCGGTATAAGAAGGATTAATAATACACTGTATAAGCATACTGGATGATAGTAAAATAGAAGAATTAAAATCACTTCAGCACATTGTAGATAAACCTTTGAAAATAAGTAAAAATTCAGTCTTAGTATCAGAATAATTGGAAAATATGAGTAACTTTTCCGAAGAAGAACTGCATTTTAAAATGCTCATTATCAGGGTGTAACAGGAGTCAGCATTGCATTGCTAGAGATAACACGTACAGAGGGACAAGAAATTGAAAAGGTGGAGAAAGTCTACAGAAGGTTAAGGAGGAGGGGTGGAGAAGATGATCCGTCTATCATTTCTGCCACAATAAATCTTCCTCTTTTGAGAGAATAGTGTGACCCCAGAACAATGAGAACAAAATTGCTCTGATTTGCTATTTCCAGTGTCTTAGTATCACTTTGGAAGTCTTACTGATCAGGAGCAGACCATGGTTTTTTAAGTGTTTATTGGCACGAGAAACATGTTTCTTTTTTTTTTTTACAGGGTGCTGAGCATTGCTATTTTGGGCAAATTCTAAATATTTAAAAAAAGGATTGTATTTAATAGAAAATTAAATACTAAAATAAAATAATAAAATTAAAGGTGCAGGATCATTGTTTCAGCCAGTAGGTCTCTGTTGTTCATCAAATCAGAAGTTAAGTCTTCTGTCATTTTTTCAAATCACAACAACAGAAGCTAACAGTAGAGAAACATACATGCACTTTAGTTGATGTAACCATGAAGATGGCAGTGCACTATGAAAAACAGTGTCCCATCTCAGTCTGGAAGTGACAGACTCTGAACGTGGAATGTATGAAAGAAAACGTGTTGTGGTGATAGTACTGATGTGGATAAATGGTATGTAAGGGGTTGTGTTTCTCTGAAGAACAGTTCAGAATAAAACACAATTTCTTTTAAAAAAAATATAGAAAACCTAAGAAACTGAGTGGCATCTTAGTTTGATAGAGAAAATATGTATACATGGCACATAGTGTATTAGAGGTCATAAATACCATCGCTGCTGATCATAATTCCTATCAAAAGACACAAACAGGTCTAAGAACTTGCATTAATCTCCTTTTCTATATGCTGGAAGTTGATCTGTGTTTAATTAAGGGTTAGGATAATCTTGTCTTTATGGCTAGGCTGAAAATGAGTAGGTGTGCGAGTCCTGATTCTGCCACACGCTTCCTTTCAGAATGCTTTATCTCTGTTTTTTTTATTTGAAAATTGGATGTAACCGTTCTTTTCCTTACAAGAGCAAATACTGTACTTTACGCTAATTTTATAGTGAACATTTATGGAGTAAAGCAATTTTATTTCCACTGTATGTTGAACTGGGGAGGCAAAGATTTTTGAATATTGGCCAATCTTAAAAAGAAAAAAAAGAGTTTGGAAAAGTTAAATAAAAAAGTGTAAGAGCTCAGCAAACAGTTGAAAGAGAAGCCTGTTCAGAAAACTCATAAAAAAAGATCATAGCAGAGAAGGCGAGAAAAGGCCAAATTGTTTCAACTTCTGAAAAAAGGAGACTTAGCTTTACCTTGTCTTGATGTCCAAGATATTTCTGATTGCCCTTTAATTTCTAAAAAAGAGATAAGCAGATACAGTGAGTGAAAGCCAAAAATGGACCTATTCGGAGTGGAAATAAAGGGAATGTTTTTAAAAGGCCAGAAAGGTAATCATTACAGACAGATTAGAATTTCTATCAACTGTAATCTTTTCGTGAAGGCTAAAGAATTTTCTGAAAGGTATTTTATAGCACAGCAGAAGCGACAGTCTTGATGCAAAAATTGTTGGTCTGCATCATGAACAAGGTCAGTCTAGACTGTCCCAATAGTTCGTTCTGGCCTTACAATCCATAGATCTATGAATTAATGTTTGTAAGTCATGCTGATACCATAATGATGGAGGCCATAGAAGCATGTTAGTCATGCTAACTTACTACAGGTCTTGGAAACAGAAAGGAAGAGAGACTGCTTCCAGAAAGCTCTCTATGAACAGATAATTGCAATATTTTTCACAAGTTAATTCTGTGAAGGGCATCTTATGTTCTGTAATGACAAGTTCTTGTGCATGACTGTGAATCCATCTGCTTTGTTCTGTGGGTTAGCTGATGAGAGAAAATTGGATTTGTTGATAGAGAGGGTTATGTCTTAGATGAGTGGTACAAAAATAGGTCACAAAACAGAACTAAGCTTGCTTTTTTTTTTAATTGCCCCAGATTATTTATTTGCAAAAAAATATACTAAGCTACGTAGGTTGTCTCCTCACAGATTTAGTCATATTTACTAAATAATTTCAAAGACAAGGAAAAATTGTCAGCGCTAGATGTCCTGGATGGAGACATGGGAAAATGGCCTTTTTTCCTAGTGTCCAGGAGCTCAACTGTTACAGAATTCATCTGGAACGTGGCAAGTCTGAGATCCTCCTGCCTGGAAGAATTTCATTTTAAGTTTCTAACCTTCCTAACCAGCAGGTACCGTGATATTATGGTAGTGCAGAGGCAGAATCGGCTCCAGGTGAGCTTTTGGGTTATTTGGTTCTCACTGTCTTGTTTTAGGTGGTAATGGATATTTAGGAAGAAGAACTGAAAATCTTTGCTGGGTATAGCTTTTGTGTAGGGACATTAGGAGGTTGGAGTAATGAATACCATTTTCTTCTAGTGGTAGGGATAAGTATGGTTTCCTGTGCTCCTGTGTGCTTTAGCCATGCAGTATTTTATATATATATATGTGTGTGTGTGTATATATATATAGAGTTCTGTTGTTTTCTGGGTGTGATGAAGATGGAAATATTAAAATAGTTGCAGTTAAAATTCAAGAACGTGAACAGTCCTCTTGTCTGTACAGACAGTGACTACCAAAATCGATACCCTTTTCTGAGTTTGTCTCTGTTTCAAGCCCTTGAACAATGAAGGTCACATGCACCTTCATTCATCCCTTATCTTCTGACATTTTTCAAGTCATACCTTGTGTTCAGTGTTCATGCCTGGAGCATTGTATGTCCTTAGCACATCCTTCAGGACAATATATGACTCTCTTATCTTCCTCAATTCAGGGACATGCACTGCAGTTTGAGAGGATACTGGAAGCTCAGGAAAACAAATGGCCATACAATGTCAGATACCTTTCACATTGGTCTTTCCTCTTGACCTGGGCTGCACATTTTCTTTTCTTGTTTCTCATCTGTGCATTACACACCTGGAATTACTTTAAATCTTACTGTTTCTAGTATGCATAAAGCATATGCAGACATGTAAGCTAGAATGTGCTTTGCAAAAAGTTTGGGTGACTAATACTCATCTGTAGAGTAATACAAGTAACTGAGTGTTTGCATTCTAAAAAGGAAAAAAAATAATCAGGTCAAACAGAATGTGTTTGATTCACTCAGAGTACTTAGTAACATTAACATTAATAATTGAAGTCTAGTTGTAAAAACAACCTGATTTAAAACAAAATGGTGAAATAAGTAAATTTATTGAAAAGATGTAAAGTATTTTCAGAGAAGGACATATTTTCTTAAACATAAGTAAGTTCAAAAAAGTTAGTGTGAATCTGTATTTGCTTGGAAGGAAGATCGTGTTGCAGCAGGTCAAATCGATAACAAAAGTCACTTAAATTAATTTAAACAATATATCTCAAACTATGGAAACTGGAGACCCTACTATTTTTAGGAAATAAATTTTCCCTGCAACTCTTATGTGTTCTTTTATTTTCTAACATTCCATCACTAACACATGCACAGAGATTGTTCATGTCCTTCTGTACTTCAGAATACGTTACTTTAAGGAGCCTATAACAGATGTAAAATCTAGGCAAGACACTGCATTATTCATTCAAGTCAGTTCAAGTTATTGATTATGGCATTTTGAGGTATTCTTGCAGCTGCTTTTTTTTTATCTCTCTCCTAGACTGATAATCTAGAAAATGAAAATGAACAGGGGAAAAAAAAAGATTGTGGTATTGGTTCTGTTTTCATTTCTTTGTTAAATTCAGTAGCATGTTAATGAGGCCTTTGTTTTTCTTCCCAGCATCACCATTTCCATATCTTGTACATAGTCATCCCTCAGAGAAGCCTGGCTGCATGCATCGTGTCAGCCCTTGGCTTGATACAAAAGTGCAGAATTTTCATTCATAGAGGCACAGCATTTTTTTCCTTTATAAATGCCGAACTGAATGAAAAATACTCCTTAGGGAATTAGAAAATAATGAATGATTGGCATTTGGTGTACAATTTCTTATTCTAGTGAGATTTTGGCATGCCATTCACTAGGAAATTCAGAGTATTGAATGACATCCACATTTACCAGATGGGCTGTCAAGGCGTACTGTGTGTCAACACCTTTGCAGAATATTTGAAGTCTAATTCCTCTTATTTGTGCATATCCAATTTGGTGTTTCTGAATAAGATATTGTATTTATTTTTTCCAATTCTGAAGTTGTTGATGTTAGTACAGCTGTGGCGTGGTCTGTTCACCCACAAGGGTATCAATATGTGGGGACAGGGGTTAGGGGAAATACTTGGGAGCACACATACCCTGAGTAAGTGGTAGAGTGTCCTAAAATCAATGTAGTTCTCTTGCGCTCTTTCATGTTGGTACCTTAAAGGCAGTTTGGATCCTATTGGCATCCAGTAACTAACAGGAACTGGTTCAAAGACCAGCTGGTGGCCAGTTAACGGTTATGTTCCTTAGCAGTTGGTAATAATAAGAGGCTGCTGTTTAAGTATTCAGTAATGACCTTTGTTGGCATGAAATCCTTGGCAAGTCGGTGGATGATACCAAATGGGGTAGAATGGTTGATCTGCATAGCAGATCGTAGCTTCCACTCAAAAAGATACGAACAAGATGAATAAACAGGCTGAGAAAAACTTCCATGAGTTTCAGTGACGACAAAAGCGCTGGTCTGGGCCTGGGATGTAACAACTCTGAGATATGGTGGTACAGGAGGGGGGTGGTGTAGCTAGAGGACAGCTCTGCTTGGATTCTTTGACAACATAGTCCTGTGTGTGCACGTGGGTGTGGGTGTGTGTGAGAGAGTGAGTGAGAGAGAGAGATATGGGTACCGAGTTTCTACTACCTCTTACTTCGTGAGTATCAGTGATCACTGAGAGGTGATACTAAGTACAGGCTGGTGTTTGAAATACATAAATGGTGATTAAGGTTTCCTAATACCATTGCAGTTCTGGAAAGAACCACAAAATCAGGTGCAGCTATGTTATTCCAGGTATGCAGTGTCTTCTGTGTGTTCATTACAGCAGGATAGATCACAAATGAACCAGTTTGAACCCTCCACTGCTGTGCTTTCTGTTAAGTTTTCTTTGCTGTCTAGGCAATACTTTATTTGCTGCAATGTAATGCCTCTGCTTGTTGGCCTATTCACCACAGCCTGGAGAGCAGATTGAATTCTCCATTTGATTTTGTTTCACCCTTCTTGTCAGCTCTGTTTCTCTGTCTCTGATCTTGCTTTTTTTTTTTTTTTTCCTCCTCACTTCTGGATTCTCTCAAATTTGTTCATGTCTTTCCAAGTGTGTTGCCCAAAAGTGGACTTAAATTAGCTGAGGACTTGTGAGTGCTGAGCTGAGCTGGGAGATTTCTTCCTGAATCCTGCAGGTCATAGTTTTTCTTACAATGCCAGTATGATGTTTCCCTCTGTGCAACACCTAAATAATGATTCATGTTCAGCTTGCAATGTGCTATAACTCCCAAATCTTTTTAGCTGCTATCCAACCACTTCATTATGTGGTGATTTATCTAGATTTCTGAATAATAGAGTAGTGGAGTGGTCAACAAGGTTGCCTGAAACTGGTTTCATTCTTGGCCACTGACCATCTAAATAAATATCTTCAGAAGATTGTACCAGCTGCTTGATAGAGCAAATAGCCAAGAGCCAGGAAAATTCTGAGATCAAATCCTAATTAAACTGCTGACTTGCTGCATGACCTTGGGTGGCTACATTCTTTGTGTGGCCATGAGCCCCAAATCAAAACCTCTCAGCTGAACTTTTCTCTGAAGACAAATTAAAAATAAATGTACAAAACAGAACCTGTGTACATCACCGACAGTAACATTCTGTTTGTATTGAACTTCTAACCTGACCCCTGACACTTAATGCAAAATATATCTGTATCTTCCTATATTCTTGTTCTTATTTGTTTATATGGGTTTGTGGTTGCATTGTGATTAACATAGATGCACACAGGATTATTGAAAAAAGGTTTTTGCAGATCTGATCACCTATTTTATCATACAGAAATGTGCAAGATTTTTTTCTGCAGCTTGTGTAAGATGATGCATTTTTGTGAGAAAGTGTATTGGCTTTAGTGCTCTGCGTATGAGCTTCAATACGGAAGTTTACTGCCAGGCATTACACGAATAAAACTGAGTTATTAACTCATGCTGGATTTAGGCTATATGCAGAAGGCTAATGAGTTCAGGGACAACAGGGAAGAAAATGGGGGTGAATGACCAATGTACTAACTGCTTGTGAAACTTGAGCAGTAGTAGAAAAACAAGGGGAAGGATATGCAGTTAGACGTGAAAAATCAAAGTACACATCTCTGCATATAGTTTGCCAGGGGCCTTAGCTGGACTGTGTTTTAAATGCTAACCATTCAACCAAACAAAACTGTAATGTGCCAGTTTGTACAAGCAGCAGTTGATACATTTGGCAGCTGAATGGGTCTGAAAACTGTGAAGTTTGCAGGATTCCTGACCACAAGGGAGTACCAAATGGAGGCACACCTGCCTTACTGTAACTGCGGCCAACGGAAGCCCTGCAGTGTGACCCCGCTGATGAATGTATCTGGCGTGGTAGCACTGAACTTCCCAAGCTTGAAGGGAATATTTAATGTCATATGGGTTGAGAGCTCACAGAGTTGCCCCAGATGGTAACCAGATAATACAGTGTTACAGGGCAGACCATTCTCAAGAGCCAAATCCTACCATGCTGTCTTCACAGCATCGTTGCATGAATGGTACCCTCTCGTTGAGTGTAATGCAGGTAACTATGGAAGTAGGTGTGCACCACAGAAAAGGCACAAATTCAAGTTATTGTATACCACTCTAAGGATTAAGAGGTAAATGAACACATACGATGTGACACCTTAACAGGATTTCTCTAATAGTATAGAAACACAGAAAAGGAAAATGAGAAGAAGAGAGGAAGGTCGGAGAAGGTAGATGGGTAGGAAGGCATGCACTGTTCTTTTCTTAGGTTTGCAGTTGCCTAGTGTTGGTGGGTTGGCTGGCTAGTTTTTCGCAGAAAGAACATTTTTCTTTTCATGTGTTGAATGGTACCTAATGTTTATTGTCATAATGCTGATTCAAGTAATGCTTGGTATGTCTTTACTACATACTGTGAGGAAGACTGGAAATACACAAGTTAGCTGTAAACAATCTATTTTTTTAATGACGACCAAGAGTCCACTAGGTTAATTTATTCTCCAATTTCAATATATTTAGACCTACCTGGGGAAATCTGTATACTGGGAGATTCTGTGCTATATAGATATTTTCCAGACTAGGTGGTTCAACAACAGAGTCATACAGGGGTTTTTTGACTGTTAAATATAGAAAGGAATGTCTGCTTGGTAATTCTGCCGTGGATAAAATGTTGTGCAAGTTTTTGTTCTAAGGTAGAAAGGAAGAATTAAATAATGAACTACAGTTGTGTATCCTGCTGATCACAAGCTGGAAAAGCATAAGCAAGATTTGTGTGAGAGCAGGACATCTGCTCAGGTGCTGATAGGAACGCTGTTATTCTGGAACTTCACAATTGAAATATAGTTTAGTTAAAAACATGAACTCAAGTTGCATACTACCTAAAGTGTTGCATAGTGTTGTTAAGTATTTGGAGATTAGTTTTTCAAAAACAGAAGAAATAAAAATAAAGTGCTTATATTGTTTAACACTAGGTGTGGCAGGTTTTGATCTGATTTCTCAGCTTGTGGATCCTTAGTAACTGCAGATGAGTTTCTCATTATCTCTGCAGGACCTTCAGTATCTTTTTTGTCCTCTTGTACCTGAAACTCTGCTACTTCCACAAGTCACAATCATGATCTTACAATTTCTCTTCATATTTCCCTACAGTTGTAAGAAGTTCTCTGTGTGCTGGAGAAAGGTGCCCCAGTCTGAGGATGCTCAGCCAATCTTCTATATAGGAGGCTACTAAGAGGTGGACGTGGCTCTTTGAACAGCAAGGTTTGTATAATGCTAAATGTTGCTTTTTACACTTGTTGTGTAACGTGGTTCATCAATAGCACTAGAAAATTATTAATTGCCCCTTATTCGAACAGTGGCATTTTGCTAGTGTTTCTGTGATTGTTCTCTCAAGTGATAAGGGTGTGGTCTAAAGAGAGCATATTCATACCTGGTTTGCTGATCAACTCAGAAATGTGGAACACAGCTTAGCTTTAATGTGGAAGAATAGCTCTTGCTCACAGAGCTTATTTTTTTACTTGCACTCCCTCTCTCTTTCAAAATCACATCTCTCTCTTTCAACTTACTATATACATGCATATCTACATGTATGTGTGGAGATGCTGGGGAGGGATTATGCATAGAATAGACATTCTTGGTGTTGAACAAAATCTTTCTTTGACTGATTCAGTGACCATTTTCATTAGCAAGCAAAAATCACAGTGACCCTAGATATTTTTGGACAGAGTTGCAACAAGCAAAAAATAACTGAGCATGAGCACCTAATAAAGGAGTTACCGAATGAGGAAAGGTCCCTAAACAATTTACAAAGCTCACTAATTCGAAAATAAGCTAATTTATCCATCAAGTAAGAAGGCCTTACAGAAGTCTACAGAAGCATGTGCTGTAGCTGATTTCAGCATAATTTTTATGACAGCAATTAAAGCTTGATGTTAAACTATATTTTTAATGCTTATAACACCAACTTCTACAACCGTGCTAATGAAAATTGAAGTTTTTCCTTTGTGTTGTATGAAATTTGTGAAAAATGAAAATTTCTCCTGAAAACCTTTTTCACCATCTCACAGTGCTGATACTGTCATTCAGTTCAAGAATCAAGTGCTGAATTGCCCATGCTACTTAGCTGAAAACACGTACTTATCAAAATGTTGCTGTCATTGAATTCAATACTCAATTTATGGCAGTAAAATCTGAGACAGTTGCGAAGACTTCTACCATTCTTGGAGAATTTTATCCTGTCTCTTAAGAAAAGTATGGCAAGTCTCATGAATAGCTACTGGCATTGTTTATAACTATCATTTTCTTCAGTATGCACCATTTTACAGTTTTCACTAGTAGAGTCAGTTCCCTTACAAAGGCAGGACAAAGGCATCAAGGAACCATTCTGGTAAAAACACAACTCCTAAGGATAAATATAATATGAATCAAGATAAGAGCACATGATAATATATCTCAATGCAAAGGTATCACGCAAAATACTTTAATGACAGGTGAAGAGTTTAGAGATACCATGCAAATAATGCTGAGATTCTAGATGGGTAACAGCTAGGCATGCATGGGTATGAAATTATCTATGCCAAACTCTCAAAGACAGCCTGTCTGCAAATAATAGACCATTTCTGGGCAAAATGTGAACAAGACAATGTTTTCCCTCAGTACTTACATGCAGTATAAACAAGAATAGAGAAATACTGAGGCCTTCCCTGTCTCATCAGGAAAGCTGACTCTCCAAGAAAAGTTGCTAATGCACACTCTTGTAAAGAGTCCACTCTTTCAACGTAGTTTTCACATAGTTTGCTTGCTGCTCTTTTCAACTATTTACAAGTCAATCAGAACAAAAAGCATAGACTCCAGAGTCAGCAAACATCTAAACTCATTGAAGGATATGAAATGTGAAGGAAGTTGGAGTTTAGTATTTCATGCTTTCTGAATCCCAGGTTTCATGAATTACAGGCCATTCTACAATCTCATAGTTAATCTGAATCCAGGAACAACTGTAGGTCCTGGTTTTTGGCTCTTAGTAATTCACTTAGTAATTTTTAGAACAGAAGTCCTAGGTTTTCATCCCTGTCTGAAAAAATCGTAACATCCTCAAGTCTGTTTTCTGTGCTAGATATATGAGACTTAGTAGGTAAAAAATATGTTGACTATAGACAAATTCTTTTGCAGATTGAAGGAAGCAGAATGCTTTCCAATTTACGTACACAGTAGGAAATAGTATGTTATTTAAGGCAATTGCTTTTGCCTTGTTTCACGAAACTGGCAACGAGGTTGATGTAAACAATGTAAAAGCAACTGAATCTTAAACGGAGGCAGGTTTTCTGAAATACCTGTTCAAGCCAGTATACATAGCAATCACTCTTCTCTCAGGATTTGATCCCCTATATGAACACTAAACCTATAAAGTGCACAATATACATGCACAGAAAAGAGAAAACAGTAGGCCTCTTACAATGTAGAAAAAGATCTGCATTTTGCCAATGCAGATGAAAAGAAGAATGTGCTTTTACTCCAGCTTATCTGTCTGAAATAGCAGTACACCCAATGTTTTCACTGATTCATCTGAATAATATTAAATTCTGAACTCCAGTAAATGCTCATTGCTCATTGTTTTCCCAAATAGCCACATATTGTTCTCTTTCATCCAGCCCAAATGATCACAGATGTATTTTAGTTGAGATTTTCAAAACTGTTTCTGTTAGCAGCAGCTGATAACTGAATAAAATGTGTCAAATTGCTTTCAGGACCAACCACTTCACTCAAACACAAAGGCAAACATTTGAGTCTATTTACAGCTTCAAAATTTCCCCATAGAGCACAGCTGTCTCAAGTGCAATTATTTATATGTAGATTTAGTGGCACTGAGGAGTACCCCTCTTTCCCTACCCTCAAAAGGCATGAAAGCTGATGACCTAATTTTCTAATCTTTTCCCAGATATTTTATGTGCATCTGACCAAAGTCTGGCCCATTAAAGTAAAAAGGGCATTGCCCTTTAGTGGAATCAAGATTACTTGAAAATCATCTTCAAAACCATTGAGAGTAGCAGTTACTAACTATCTCTCAGCTTTTTGACTGAGTAAAAATTGGAAGAATATCAAATGGGTCTGTTTAGAGAATAAGTAGAGACTAAAGCCACACTTAGATGCCATAGGATCTCTAATCTGGGATACATAAATAGGACTTTTGTCCCTTTAATTCAGAATTCCTTCTTCAGGGCATCTTTTGAAGTAGGGTTCATGCTGCTTTGAGAGTTTAGTCCAGTGATATTAAATTAGGAATGGAGCTAAGAAGGAAACTTCTCTTTAAACAAGGTCAAAAGTATAGATAGACATTTAATTTCATTCTCCTGAAGTGCATGGCTCAGCTCCAAAGACAGAGATGCTTAGAGCCAAGCAGATGGGGCAGCTGCTTGGGTTTGGGTTTTTTTGGTTTTCGTATTACTAAAGGAAGTCAGTTTTGGGGTTTTTTTTAAGAATTAAACTTGTAATAAGTTTTGTATCAATACAATTATTAAAGCCCCTTTTCTTCCTTAGAAAATTATAAAGAATGTACTTTCTTGGACCTTTTGAATACAGATAGTCTCAGCCTGAATAGCAAGAGCAGCACATCAAGAGAGAAGATATATGTACAATAACTTTTGCTTACATTCAGCCATGGCGACACTCTGGAACTACATAGGACAGGCACTAATCATGACTGGTGAATTCAGAATTATTCTCATCTGAAGGATAGCCAACAAAAAGCAAACATACACGTCAAAGACTGGCTTTGGATTATAATATTTCAGAGGTGTCTTGTGTGCTGCTATAGCTGAAGTTAAAAAGGATTTAGTAATATGAACTCAGTTTTTTGTGGGGTTTATGAGTGAGATGACTTGAGTTGTTCTGGGTGGAAAAGTAGCCTGCCAGTTCTAGTCCTAGTCCAGAGTATGCTGTATATATTTCCTGTTTTAAAAACAAGAAGAATTGGTATGTATCATTGTCCTGGCTTCGGCTGAGATAGAATTAATTTTCAGCTTGGTGGCTAGTGCAGTGCTGTGTGTTGGATTTGGCATGGGAGCGGTGTGGTCAGGGACTTTTTTGTTTCTCAGGCCCTGCCAGTGGGAGGGCTGGAGGGACACAGGAAACTGGGAAGGGACACGGCGGGGACAGCTTGACCCCAACTAGCCAGAGAGGTATTCCATACCATGGGACATCACGCTTGGTATATAATCAGGGGGTGGGGGGAGTTGCCTGGGGCTTCCTGATCGTTGCTTGGGGGCTGGCTGGGCCAGCGGGTGGTTGAGCAGCTGTGTTGTGTGTCACTAGTTTTCTAGCCTCCCATCCATTTGGATTTCATTCCTCTCCCCTTCTCCCTCCTTTTCATTATAACTGTTACTGTTATCATTACTATTGTTCTTTTGGTTTTATTCTGTTTCAGTTAGTAAATTGTTCTTATCTCAATCCTTGAGTTTTACATTCCTTTCTGATTCTCTTCCCCACCCCTCTGGGTGACGGAGGAGTGAGCAAGTGGCTGTGTGGCACCAGTTATCAGCTGGGGTTAAACCACGGCAATCATGCATATGCAGTTGCGTAAATATGAAGGATCAAACCTGCCGCTGCTTACTAAAAGCACAGGTATATGTTAGAAAGTGCCATTTGCCCTTATGGTTTCATGCGTGCAATGGCAAAGCCAACTGGAAGTGGGCATTAGGTTACTTCTGTGAGGGACTGTGTACACTTAATAGCCATTATCCTGACTCCCCTTTTTACTACAGTCCAAAAATTCCACATACAGCCTTTTCATCTGCTAACAGAGCTGCACATACCTACAGGTTCCCATCCTTAAGTAAGAGTATTTTACACGACCTATCTTTTTGACCCCTTATAGTCTTTTTCTACCCTGCTGTTCTAATGGGTGCCAAGTATTGGTGGCAAATGTTGAGTGTTTTCAAATCAAAGTGAATGGAAAGTAGTAAGTTTGGGCAAAGATCGGTGCATTGCAGACTGAGTCCAGGGCATGTTACTTGTCTTCTCCCAAAAGTTGGGGGCTTTGTGTTCATGCCTGTTTAATAGAAATGGTATACACTTTAAATATGTATCTGCACCAGAGCCTAGAGCTATTACACGTTGATGGTCTACAGCGTGTATTTTTAAAGCATTTATAATTAGGTATTTAGCTATCAGACTAAAATAGTTCCTTCAGAGACAGTCTACGTATAGTACACATTTGTAGAACTCTCATATTTAAATACATTATTTACCACAGGGAGACAGGAAATTGTTTCTTCATACAAATTCCAGTCTCTCAGGCAGGTATTGCACACTCTGAGAAATGTACAAACATATCATTTACCTTAAAAGGACCCCTAAAATATTACTCAGTTCTGCCTGAGCCATTTTACTCTTGTGATTAAACCACAGTCAGAAGCTAATCTGCATAAGCTCCTGTGTTGAAATATAAGTTTGGTGTCAACATTATCAGTGCATTTTCTTTGAAGCTGAATGAGCATATGTCAAAGATACAATAATAAAAAAAAATTATTAACTGAATGCTTACAAATGACTGATTTTAAGTTACCCATGACACTGGTTTTCTTAGATGTAAAATTCTAGCCAAACAGGAAAGCAGATTCATCCATGATACTGATATGCCTCAGTATTTTACAATCAACACTTTAAAATGTTTTGCACACTTTGTTGTGATTGCTGGTGTATCCACATTGTCTTTTTACAAATTGCTGAATCCAGCCCTTCTGTTGTTGCCATTTTGGCAAACACCAAGCAAGAAATTTGGTGTTCTTTTTCATACAGTTAAGACTCTCTCTTTCAAAACCACTGAGGGTTACTTTTTTAGGAGATAGAAAGTTTAACCTTTCCTATAATACTATATATGGTCTGTGAGTTACTGTTTTTCTGAATATATCATGTATGTGGAGATACTGTATATCAGAAATTTTTGACAAATGTTTTTCCTTCAGAAAATACCTGCTTGTCAAAAACAGAGCTTTGCTGGACAGTCATGATTTGAAAGAAGCTTTTTTGGATTGGAAAAGCATTTTCTGAATTTGTGTGCAAATCAGAGCAGGGATTTGAACCTCTCTCTTCCACGTTCCAGAGCAGTGCTGTGATAAGTAGACTACAAGTGGACAGTTTTCGTGAGGTTTCCCATTTTTGTCCCTTTTTAATGTTTGTTGTGGTTTTTTTTTTTTTTCTCTTGGTTTCCTAAGATCATTGTTTCAGTGCAGAATGGGAGGATTTTGAAATCTCAGTGCTCTGTGGGACACTAAAATATATTTTCCCTTCAAATCTGATTTTAGTAATATTTCTTCACTTGAGTCACCCTCTGAGGTGCCTCAGATGTAAAACATTACAGTTCAGTTGAACTGAGGATGTGGCTCAGATCTGTGGGGTTTTTTAAATGCCCACCATGGTTGGTGAGAGATAAACACTCTGGGAATGTGGAAAAAAGAAAGCGAGCTTTTTGACTTACGGAATTATCAGTATCTCATAGTAAAAGCCTAGCAAATTACTTTCAGCCAATTTGTGCTAATTAGCCCTTAATTATTTTCCGTGTGCAGCACCTCTTACTTCAGTTTGCATCTGTTCTGCATTCATAGTAAAACTTAGAAGTGTCCCATCTTGAGTATCACATTATCTTGCAAACTACTGAATTTTCCTTCTCCTTTGCCTGGTGGCATTTCTGCAGCCAAGCTGCTGAATTAGATGATTTGTTCACTAAAAATAACCAGCTTTTTAGTTATTGCATGAGGTACCCACAGTGGTTTCCTTTAGGTAGCTCCCTTTTATCCTGACATAGGAATTCTCGGATGGTGGCTGCAACCCTAAGGGTGTGAAGTGCTTGTCTTCAAAGGCAAGAGCTGGTGGTTTCACTGTAAAACACTGCCTCCCAGTAAAATCACTGCTAAATGTACATACTCTGCATACAAGTTGTACATAACATTTAGTTTCTGCATATTATTTTTCCCACTTCCAGTATTTACTGTCAAACTACTTTCCAGCCCTGACATATTTCAGCCCTCCCACCTTCCCTTTTTCTAGTTTTTTTTTTGTTTGTTTGTTTTTTGTTGGTTTTTTTTTTAATGGACCACAGCAATTTTACTCAGTTTAATGGGACTCTTAACCTGCTCTCAACTTTTTCCAGCCTTCTCCCCTCATCCTCCTCTGCCTGGCCTTTGTTCCTTTCTTACCTGCTCTATTTATCTGTTATTCCCATCTGCATCTTTGTCTCTTTTTTTCACTTCAGCTGTTGCTGTATGTCTGTCTGTTCTTGAACTAGTTCTCCTTCTCCTCTGTATTTGGACACTATACAGCAATTCCGGGAAAGATAACTCTTGCTGTAGTTGCTATCTAGGAGAAGAAATGCATCTACTTCTAAATGCAGGTGGACAGTTTGTTTTGACACCAGTAATTATCTGTAGTATTAATGTATAATAATTATTTGGTATTACTGAAATTAGGAATAAAACCAGTTCATTGTGGTTCAGACATGACTGTCATGTAAAAGTACTGCTATTAAATAGGTTTTCTGTATATTCCAGGAAAAAGGGGAAGCTTGGGGTTTTATTTTATACCAGCTGTTCCCCTTTTTCAATGACTGATTATCTGAAGATTCTGTTTTATTCCTGGAATATTTGGGATTAAAAAGACCTCAAAAAATGCCAAGAACCTTTAGCTTCTGACATAACTGAATTGAGTGTGTTTCAGCAGAGGGTTATACTATGTGGTCAATAATTGTATATAACCCATTTGCTGCTAAATAAAATACCCCATCAAGAGATAGAAGAGTAACTAAGACATTGGGATGTTTGAAAGCATATAAAGCAAGATAATATCTTATTCATCCAGTTGAGACAGATTTCACTCTATTCATCAGATTTATCTTTGCAAAAATCTCCTTTATTTGCAATTTAAATTTTGTGTCTTACATTCACAAAGATTCATGTTTCATGAGCATCTAGAGTAGTATTCCCAATATGAAAAAGTGTTTCATTCATTAATAAAGGATTGTTTTACAACTCATTTCTACAGTACAGGTATTACATGTAGTGTGAGTGTATCATCAAGAAAGTTTTTAATGTATTCCTATTAATATGTCTTTTTTTTCCACCTAACATTCTATCAAAAAGAGAAAATCCTATCAGCATCACTAAATCCTTCTTTAAGGTTTCATTGATCTTAGCCTTAGAACAAGATTATAAAAAGAGTCCTACACACAGATAATGTCTAGAGGATTTTGGCTAATCTTAGCACTCATTTTAGATTAGATCTAGTCATATTCAGACATGTAACTATTCTCGTAGATAACATATGCCTACCAGTGTTTACCCTTAATTAAGATGCAATAATTGCTTCTGTTACCTTCGGTCCTAAAAGAGTAATGCCAAATATATTCATAGACCTTTGATGATAAATGTCTTGTAGTCAATGTATAGCATTCCAGGCTCAGGATCAATTCTCCCTGATGAGGAATTCTTTCTAACGGTGAAAACTTGTGCAGGGAATAACATAATCTTCATGCATCCTAATGTTTCAGACTGTACTTAGGTATTCAGCTCATTTCTTTATGCTTTAGTTTCCATTCTGCAGAAACTTGTATATATATATATATATATATATATAAAGATTATTCAAATAGCTTTTTGTCAGTGAGTGAATTATTTTTGAAAGGACAGCTCATAAGAAAAATGTGGAAATTACCATAAAAGTTGAAGAAAAGATTTCATTTTCACTGTACCAGTTTTCAGATGTCAGGCTGTAAATAGAGTCTTACAAAGACTAAGGTAGCAATATAAGGAAACAAGAATTTAGACTCCAGTTTTAAAATAATATGGGTAATACTCTGTACCTCAAATTTGTCATTTGGTTGCATAACTCTTCATGGACTTTCAGGATATCATCAGTTTTCAGGGTGTCTTTTTTTATCTCACATGTATGCGTATTTATCAGAACGTCTACATTTTCTCTTCCTTCTAAATAAAGTTGTATGCAGTGATATTTTGGGGTATCTTTTATTATAAATATATAATGTTATCTAATGCATTGCTTTTCATAAGGGAAAACATAAGTCTCCAAGGGTGTAACATTTGTTTACAGCTGGCTCTTTTTCTCTGTGAGAACATTTTGCTTTGCATTATTAGTTAATAGCAAGGAAAAATGGAGAGAAAAATTACTGCTGCATAAACAAGCCTGTTACACAGATACTAGAGATTGTATGATTTATTTTTTTTTTCTTTTTCAGGGTAGTTTTTGAATATCACAAGGGTTGAGCTTACACAGTTTACCAGCCATAGTGATGGCAGAAGTATTCAGGGCTGAGTTCTTAAACACATTAAAGTTGGTGATTAAAATCCCCTTGGCTTAAGCATTGGCACAATAAGTCTTAGACTGTCAAAGGGATTTGTGTTGTGTAGCTAAAATGCTACTTTTTTTTTTTTCCCCAGCAGCTAAAGAAGTGGTGTCTTCCAGTAGCAATTTTTGGTAGGAGACTGACAAAATATCCTTCTGAAAATGCTTTCAAGTATATGTTCCTTCTATGTCCTGACTGACAATAGGGCTCGATAACGTTATACACCTCCTTCTTACATGGATAACATGATATAAATAACATGACATAAATGAAAGCTGCAATAGCAACTGAAGCAGCTGCTGTCTTTTCATGTAAATGTTACAATTAAGTGTTGTTCTGATGAACGAGGTAAGGTCATGTCTTTATGTATTTCTGTTCAAATTACACAAGTTTCAATATAGTGGTTGTTATTTTGTATAATTACTTTATGTCTCAAAAGTCATTAATGCTTTGTTTTAAAGCACCTGTTCTAACTAACGGTGTGTGATGTTAGAAGACAGACAGGATGGGTTTTACTCTGTTTATGTTAAACAATTAATATACTGGAAATAGCACAGAGCCTAATACAGTTGTATTGTGCTATACTTAAATCTCAAATCACCGGGATTTTCTCACCTTTGCTTGATACCTTAGCTACTCTTCCCTTTTATTCTTACTCAGTGAAGCACATCGATCTGTGCAACTTTTTGTATCTACTTCAGACTCAGTGCCCAAGGATATCATTATAATTAAGCCTGTACTACATTCCTGTTTTGCATAAGCATGGCTGTGCATCAGTAGTTTTTCTTTTTGTTTGTTTGTTTGTTTGTGGTTTTTGTTTTGAGTCTAATACTGTGTTTGGTATTGTCTCCAAGAAAGTTATCTGTTTGTTTCTTACGAAAGATGGCTTATGTTCAGACTAAGTTGAGATGGTGGGCCTTACTGCATTGCTGTAATAATTAACAGTAAAACTTGTCACGGTCCACTCAGTGGACTCGTGATGGTTCGTTTACTATGATCTCAAAGTGCAAAAGTCAAGGTGACCACACCAAGGGGTTATGCTTCAATAAAACAGCACAATTTTATTGTCTGCCTGTAAAGTAGCATGTGATAGGTAGAATGACAGAAAGTGAAGAAAAGATAAAGCAAAAAGAAAAGAAAAGAGGATTATAGCCACCACCACGGGTCCAAGGTGTCCCTATGGTCCCAGATCCAGACAGCATCCCGCCAGTCCTTCCAATCGTCATGATCCTTGGTGGGGAAGATCTCCAAAGTTTGGTTGCTAAGGAGCCATCTTTTAAGTCAAACAATACACCTCGCTCCTCCTCTGGCCCATGGATTGTTGCCAGTCTCCACCTTCTCGAGCAAGGCTACCACGCAAGTCCAAAGAGGAGTGCCCGAGGTGTGTAGCTTGAGACCAGGAGGTGTGTTTTTGTATTATAATGATATTATAATGAAGAAAGTTCACTTGAAGTTCATGTTTTCTGGTTTGTTTTTATGACAACGGTTGTGATCCATCTTCTGGACAGCTGTTGTGTGGCCTTCTTGTAGTTGTTCCTTCCAGTGCCAGCTATCAGGGAGCAGCATAGTACTCCTCGTACCATGCAGTTCTCCTTCCCAGGGTCTCTGTGTCTCGGTGTCCATGAGGACCACATTCCATCTCCAGGTCTCTGTTAGCAATGTTGAGACAATATCGTTCTCTTTAAACCGACTCTTACAAAACTCCTAGTGACTTCACACAGGTTTCTACCACAATATCTGTTTTTTTCCGTTTCACATCCCTATCCATTTTTTTTACATTTTTGGAGTAACTTAATCACATTATCCTTTGGTAGGAATGGCTATCCTTTATTCATTTTAATACAGTTCATTTGAGGAATATAAAGATATTAATATTAAACAATCTACTGTGTTTTAAGCAGATCATAAATTTTATAGTCAACATATTGCTTATTTAGCCATGAAATATCCAATGTGTATTCTCCTAATCAGGCTTGTTATACTCCCTGAATTGTAGGGCAGTTTGCGATGTACTTATGACATCGGGGTTATCAGTTTTAGAAAGTCTGAGCCAATAGACCTTTCCAGTTTCTAAACCCTGTTCTGTCATGTATATGCTGTATAAGCTTGCACAAGTCCTTTAACCAGTGCTAAAACTGAGTAGCTGAAGTTAGGAACCTGGGTAAGTGGTCTTGGTATTGTGGAGCGTCTAAGAACCTAGCAGCCACAGCTAGCTAAGCCATCAAGTCTTTTGTCTCTATCTCCCCATCAATTAATTCCATTTAATAGTCAATGGTTAAGCCTGAATGTATTAGCACAAACTTGCTTCCCCTTTGCCATCTCTGGAATGGGGACAGTATCTGCACCTAACACTTGCCTGTAAAATGAGAAAACCAAAAGTAATTACATGATTAATATCTGGGTTGTTTTTTTGTGTTTGGTTGGTTTTGTTTTCAGGTTTTCTAAAAAGATCCTTTTAAATACATTTTTAAAAACTGATATCTACAAGGCACTGATGATGTTTTCCTACTCTGAAAGATGTGTTGTATATTACACATGCAGTAAGACAAAAGCTTTTGAGAAGCATGTGTCTGTGTATATACTGTGCAGCTGCTTTCTACCTGCACTGACTGATGCTTTTGGGACACACTGGATTCATTATACACTGCATGAAGTATAGTTCATATGTCTGTTTCTGCTTCTTGGAATTAGTGGCATAACTGTTCATACAGAAACCAGCCAGAAGCACTGGACTTGCTTCACAACCATACATCAGCTATGTAAGATACGCACAATTTGTTCCTGAAGGTGAAGGGGATTGAGACTGAAATACTTTACATTCATTTTTTTTCGCTTTGTTTCTGGCATTTCTGGATATAGCACAGCAGGTTGAAGACATTAATCTTTTAATAAATTTGGAAATACCATTAATGTTTTCAAAATGCTACCAGTCCATATTTCTAAGCAAATATATGAATGCATAGGAGCACTCTTCAGAGTGCAGATGTAGCAAGTGCCTTGTAGTTTCTGTTGTAGCATGTAAAATACAAAAAAAAAATTGGACATAGGAGTGGTTAGAAAATAACATTACAGCTGTGAAGGCAACTAAAACTCCAGGATTTTCTGTGTTCCTAAATTGCAAAGTCAAGTTTAGATGCAGAAACCTTTCAATTAAATAATTAAGAAGTACTAAATGCTGAGCTGGCTAGCATATTTGATTTTTTTTTATCCTAGGATTTCTATGCATGCCCATTTGTGCATGCATTTGGATGCAATTGCACAAGGCTACACACTATTGGCACACAACTCCTCCTTTCCAGTGGTTTTTCATTTGATGATCCACTCTCTATATAGTTGTGAGCTGGTATATTCATGCCAGACATCATGCAAAGGAGATGAAAATTGGGATAGAAGTGTTAGCCTTATTTCCAGCAATACAGCCCAGCTACCAAAATAACCATCTGGAGTGGCACTTCAGGAAAAGGTATCCAGGGCCTATCAGTGCTTATTGTGTTTGGAAAAGTTCAGAGTCTTTAGTAGCACATTGCTTAGTGATGTGTGCTACAATCTAAACATGTTATGTTTTTAGCACAAACTTAATTTATTGTTGACAGTGACAATCTCTTCATTAATTTCACTGTGTAATCTTTGTCTGATTTCAAGTGTGTCTGTAAATCCTTATGCTATTTTGGCAAACAAGTTACTAGCTTTTTCAAAGGTAAAGACATGAGAGCTCTTTGAAAGAGGTTAAGTCTTCTGGAGAGCAAAGTGCTTCGTGAAGGCAGGGGCCACTTTTTCTTTCCTTTGAAGATAATAAAAATATGGAGAGTAGCTGGTCATGAACAAAATGATCAGGGTGGCATAACTAAAGCTTATTGAATTTGTGTTGAGGATCCCAAAAATGGCAGTTCCATTTGTTCCACACAGCTTTATCCTCTAATTCCTAATCACAATGCTGTCTTATTGTGCACAATGAAAAGACTAATTTGACTAAATCCATTCATAAATGACAAAATCAATAGTTCTCCTTTTGAAAGTCACTCAGCATATAGAATATGAGAATTTATGGTTAGTTTACTGTTGTCATGGATGGGTGTCTCTCTCTGGTAGTAACTGATAAAGCAGCTTTTGAAGCCAGGCTGTCTCAATAAAGTACTTAAATCCATCTTAATGTACCCCGGGGAAGCAAGTCTGAATTAACCTAGTACCTTAGTTTTGCAACAATAATAAGGTGAAAGGGAGTATGCAGCAGAAACTGATTATAATAAGTGATACAAAAGGAGACAGCAACAATGAGGCAGCAGTAGAATAGGAACTGGGATTAAGGGATCTCTCACCCAGCCATGTGCAAAAATGTTGAAAATTAATGTTGTATTGTTTAGCTAACAGCTGTCAAGTCATTCAAGTCATTGTAATGTGTAGTATGCTTGCTTTCCTCTTCGTCTCACCAAGAGCATATTAGAAATCATATTCTCTTTCTTCTGAAGAATGACAAAGTTAATCCTTCCTTGCATTGCTGTTAAGGCAAACTCATAGTAAAGGCTGTCTCTTAGATTTGTCAGTTAGGATATTTACGTAGCGTGAAACTTTGATGTTAAACTGGCATTTGATGAATAGGGGTAAAAATCACTTAGGGCGATATTCCTCCTAGCTGTTTTGTTTGTGTATAGCAGAAGACGCGAAGGATGCAAATACGCCCTAATGCATTTGTGGTGCTACTGTAATCAGAGAGAATGCTGCATTCCTGACATCAGCTAAATACTAAGATATGTTCTTCTGAGAACATATGACACCTAAAAGAGACCAAGGAGGAATCCAAGGTTCTTTCTGTTTCATTAAAATAATGTGTTCCCTATAATCATAATACAAGAGAAAATAGTAAGAAAAATGTCCTTATTAAACAGACTTGAAAACCAGTATTACCAGACGTTCTTAAAATCTGCTGTCAGGTAATGTCCATATAACTCTACTCTGACATCTGTTGTAGTTTCTCTTCTAGTTATCCTGGTTTGTTGGTCTCTTTTTACACACAGGTTATAGTATTAATAAGTTACGCTTGGAGTTGAAAGGATTTAGTACATTTATTTTCTAAAAAGCAATGTTTAATATTACAAATTAAAGCTAATCTTTTTTGTGGTAACTCGGCATTTCTAAAATTTTGCCCATGGTAAAAGAGAATCAGAAATCAGAATAGGTTGGTTGGGACATTTTTATTTGTGTTAGATTCAAACTTTGTCCTTGATAAGCAGAAGTTAGACACGATGTCTTTTAGCCCTTAGTGTTCTGTTACAGGTGGTGATAACAATAGATGTTTGGAGTGTTTGCTT
Source organism: Falco biarmicus (assembly GCF_023638135.1). Classification (NCBI taxonomy): domain Eukaryota; kingdom Metazoa; phylum Chordata; class Aves; order Falconiformes; family Falconidae; genus Falco; species Falco biarmicus. Next base: position 8,844,138 of record NC_079302.1, read on the forward strand.
AATGCTAGGGAGCAGTTGGCTTCATTCTTACGTATTCCTTTTGCTCTGATCATCGTGTTTCTGAGACAGGGCATCTGACCCAAATACTGTGTGAATAATAGGCAGATTTTATGGACATAAAACAGAACAAAGCTTTGCATAAGTTTCTTTGATTTTTACCATCTCTTAGACAGTGCTAAGGCTTTTTTACTTTTTTAGATGCCACTTGACTCTTATGAGAAAGCAGATTGAAGGTATTCTTTCAACTGTTGTGGTGTTCTGGTGCTGATCAGCCAGGAAAACCACTGTGTTTGAACCACGCAGGTGGAAGGGGGTTTCTCTTTTAAAAAACCCCAAAATACATCCAGTATCAGTTGTGGTAGTTTTAATGTAGATGGAAAAAGAATAATAATTATTTGCATTAGAGTAATCTTAATTTGTAGCTTATAAGTGACTTATGCCAGAAGTAAGAAGCACGTGGAGCTTGCAACAAGTGAGGATGCACTCGTGCATAACAGTGTTGACATTTGTTAGCAAATACACTTCTGAGTCACTGCAAATAGATGCACTGTTGTCCCGGAGAAACTTGTATTCTCTGAGAACACTGTGCAGCAATGCATGCATAATGAAATACTCCCCTGCATTGGCACTTGATTTTAGAAGCATGCTTCCTCCATTTTGAGTGACTCCACTGAAAAAATGCTGCAAATACATTAACTGTTTGAAGGCTTCACCATTCCAGACTTCCAGCAATTAAGGAGAACTCACAACTGTGTAGCAACCATTTTTTAAAATAATGATCAAGTATTTCAGAAATAATTTTCTTAGTAATTTGTTGTTACTCTGGACAAAAGTAGGATTCAAGATGGTTATTACTTATAAAAGCAAATTGCATATTTTGTTTCTGAAGAGAAGGACATAGCATCCCTTTACAACTTTGAGCAGCCTGTGAATCATGTGGTAGCTCAGCCCCAGCGTTTGCTTCTTGGTGACCTAAGGATGTTTCCATGGTGATTTGCATTTGCTGTTTACCCCAATGCTCACCTTGGTATGACTAGCAATACTTGAGTGCTCTGAAATTAACCTCTTCAAAACTGATAGTCACACCTTGTAATCTCTTAACATTCTCGCCGCTACTACTCTTCTCCGCACTCTCATTTCAAATCCTCTGTGCTCTGTGCAGTATTCTAAAAATTTCTTTGTATGATTCAGTCTACAAATGAGCACTACTTTGTTACACATCATGTAGTTACGTTTTTCCTGTAATCATTATGTCACCCCTTGTGGATAGCGTTGCAAAATATCCAAGATACTTGATACAACACACTGGGGAATATAAAAATTAAGTGAAAAAAGTAAAATGAAGTGAAAGAAAATGTTTTCATACCCAAATATGATTGACATTTTACTGATTCTTTTTCCATTAAAGAAAATTATTTTTTAAACCCTCTGTTTATGATCATTTATCAATTCAGTTAAAAAAACCTACCAAGAGGAATGATACCACATAAAGAGTTGCTGCTGTGAATATATTGCATCTGAAGAGCAGGAACCATTTTGTCACTTCATGCTGTCAGCTGTGCCGTGAGCCTCTGCAGTACTGCTCCTGGAGGCTCACTAGGAGCGGTACTCCTGCTTTTCTTGGAGTCTTGTTACTATACGATGGATTTACAGTGAATCACTTCTCAATCCTAGTGGAAAGAACACAGGACTGTTCAGTTATTCCTTTTACTTTCATACTTACCTGAATTAAGAAAGTTCCTAGACCTTAATACTCCAGAAAACAAAGCGCCCAGTACATGATGAGGTTGAACAAGCTATCATTGCTAAGCCATATTCACCTGCACTGATACTGGTCACAGTCTTCATGTCAGCTGCCAGCTGGTCAGAGGCTAATCCACTGCAGTCTACCTATGATCCATTAAAATATTCTTTCCTCATCCAAACTGCCTTAACACTAGAACAGCCTATGATAGGCTGTTTCCATTAGTTTATAAACTGAAACCATCCTTGACTCAGGCTTTCCACTCACTCCACAGACCTTTTTTTCCCCATGCTTTTGGTCTACTAAAAAGTATTTTTCTAATATTTACAAGGGAAAGATCAACTACAAGAAACAGTACATGAGGTGCAGATTCTGTAAACAAATACTATTTTTCTCTAACAAGTGGTTTTCTCATCAATCTGTATTTTGTTCTTTCTTTTGGCTGAACCAGGGTCACTCACTCCCGTTGTATTGGTAGCTGTGATTTTTCAAGATTGTCATCTTTACGTAGCAGTAATCTGTGCAATTTTTATTTATTTTTTTTTCCTACGTGGCACTTTCATCTTTATCAGACACCATTTTCTTTCCTTAGCAATTTCTCACAAATAATATGCTTGCAGCTGTATTTTGGTGCAACTGTAGACATTTGGTGTGAAGTTGGTAGTTAAAGAGCCATATACTGAAGTCTGCACACTCCATTCATTTTAACAGGAGCAAATGTGCGAGTTTTCATTTTGTAGATAGAAATTCTGAGCTTTTTTTTTTGTGTGTGGTTAAAATTTGTGACCCTTTTGGTTTTGTTTTTTTATTATTTATTTTTTATTTTTTTCCTAAAAGCTTCCTCAGCTGAACACTTCAGCTGGTAGTTTAGGTTGACAGATTTGTTAGCAGACGGCAGAACAGGAGAAAGCCAGGCTGATGATGGGCCTGGAAGGTACACACAAAAAGCCTAAAATGCTGGTACAGTCAGTGAATGAGAAACGAATGCCAGTGATAGTAAGATAAGTATTGTTGCCAGAAAGGCATTTTTTTAGCAACTGTTCAGTAGAAAGACTGAAAATGATCAGTGTTGGCTACTGAAGGCATTTTAAAGGTATCATAATACACTGAAAGTCCACATCGATTCTTTTAACATTGAAGACAAAGGTGCAGAACGGAGCTATTTAGACAATGACCTGGATACCAAAAGAAAATCTGAGAAGGAAGGTAAATAGCAGAGAACACAAATGTAAGCACTGAATATATGCAGGATTTTTCAGTGATGATAAGAGGGAGAAAGCTTTCAACAGTGTAGGTGCAAGAGCCCAGTTTATTCATTATCCAAGATTTTTAAAAATGAATAAACTTTTTCTCATGCCTCAGATTTAAAATCCACAGGTTGCAAGACGAATAGATGTTGGAGGGTGGCTATGCATTGATTTCTGAACTAGCTTTTTTATTTGAAAGCCTGTTAAAGAAATGCATTTCAAAATGTAGATGCTCTTTCTAAAAACTTTCAGCAAATGCTGGTTTTATGCCATCATCTCTATGAGATGTGAATTTTTACAGTAGTGCATATTGGTTGCACAGTCTGGACCTGTTGAATAGGATTGTTTACAACCACAGAAACAACAAAACCGCTTACTATTTAAAAGCATAGAAAAACTATGAGAGATATGAAGGCTAACTGGGCCAGCTTAGATAAGGTAGCCGAAAGGGGAGTTATGTTCTCAGAATAGAAAATGGTACATATTTGTATATAATCTGTGGGGGTTTGTAGTCTGAAATAGAGGTATGTGCCAAGTCTGATCTTCACTTTACGGACATTCAACAGGGCATCAACCTCCACCTACAATACATTAGATGTAAATGTTCTATTTCTAAGGCCAAATTCATTCAACTTACAGATTTCCACTTGTGTTGAAAATTGAATTTTACATGCATATCCTTTTGTGAAAAATAGCATCAATATAAAAGCTAGCTCAACCAAAAAGTAAATAATACATATTTTCCTTACTGTTTTCACTATGAATCAATGTTTAAATAGTGGAGAAAGTAATTTTAAAAGCTTCCTGGGATTATTTTTTGAAAGATGCAGTGTTTTAATTTATCATTTTAAATGTGCTGACAATAAGCATATTTTAAAACCTTATGGCACAATGCATCAGGTTACCTAATATTAATTTACTTTTTATAGTTTATTTAATATAGTATTGATTGCATTAGCATTTGGATTAATGACCTTTTAAATGCTCAAAGACTAAAGCAGTTGTCTAGTAAGATGAGAAGACAGTCATGAGACTGAAATAGTTGGCCAATCAGCTTTTTAAAAATAAATTAAAGATTGTGTAAACCAAAGCAATGTTGAAAATTAGGGCTTTCTAATGAGATCATCAGTTCTAAATCAATACCAACAGGGTACACACTTCTGTTTGATGTTCACTATGTACTTGAGAGAATTTCAGTAATCGATCCCTGGCATTCTGACTTGTGGATGCAAAGAAGTCCACCTCAGTGAAGTGTTTAGGACTGCAAAGCAGAGCTCTGTGCAAGTACAAGGAATGTAAATTGGACTGTTTCCAAAGGGAATAGCTGAACTTTCATAATCGTATGTTAAACTCAGTGAAAATCATACAGTGGATTGAATTTGAAGCTGATCCTTTGTAAAAATAAGGAGATGCATAATTTGCCTAATCTAAACCTACTCAGGAGAAGAATCTCGGCTGGCATTTTCTCTGCTGAGCTCAATAAGGGGATAAAAAATGCAGTTGTGATGATGGCAGTGAACTCAGGAGAGCACAAACAGTAAAACCTTCCCTACTCCCAAGTGTGCAGTCTGACACCGGTACTGCAGTCTTCAGTTGCTTTTGCCATATCTGCATATCCATTTCTTTTCATGGTTATTTCTCTCTCTTTCTTTTTTCTTTCCCTTCCTTTCCCTGTCACTGTGAAGACTTTCATGTACTGACTTACAAAAACCCGTGAGCAATTAAGAATATTAAATCAATAATGGGAAAATCACTGCCCTTTATTATTTCACTCTTTGTTTTCCAGGATGTTTGAATAACTGTTGGCACTTGTGCTCCTTAGAAATACATTACTTCTTTTTTTTTTCTTTTTTTTTTTTTTTTCTTCAACACACACCCATCAAAGTACTGTTGTGGTTTAACCCCAACCAGCAGCTAAGCCCCACGCAGCCGCTCACTCACTCCCCCACAGTGGGATGTGGGAGAGAAGCAGAAAAGTGAGAAAACTCGTTGAGTTGAGCACTGGGTTGAGGTAAGGACAGTTTAATAGGCAAAGCAAAAGCCACGCACGCAAGCAAGGCAAAACAAGGAATTCATAGTCGGCAGGCTATCCCCAGGAAAGCCGGTCTCCATCACACATAGCAGTTATGGGAGAATACAAACACCCTAATGGTGAATATCTCCCACTTCCTTCTTCTTCCCCCAGTTTATAAGCCCAGCATGATGTTCTGTGGTATGGTCTATTCCTTGGGCTGGTTGGGGTCAGCTGTCCTGGCTGTGTCCCCTTCCAGTTTCCTGTGCATCTCCAGCTCTTTTGCTGGCAGAGCCTGAGAAACTGAAAACCCCTTAGTATAAACATTACCCAACAACAACCAAAGCCATCACTGTGTCACCAACATTGTTCTCACACCAAATCCAAACCACGACACTGCACCAGATACTAAGACAGAAAGTAACTGTATCACAGCTGAAACCAGGACAAGTACACTGTGCATCCCTTGAGTAACTTTATCAGTGAGGATGGTCCAGTTGTGACTACTGGATTCTCTGATTGTGTGAGACTGATGGATTCGCAGTCCATCCCTAAAAGAGAAACAGTGAGGAATCAGGCTATTGTGGCACCATGCCTCATGTAAATCAAGTTAGTACAATCTGTGGGGTGTTTCTTTAGTTTTCTTGAAACAGAACTTGTCATTCTTCTGTTCTCTGTTGGATATCCTGAAGGGCTTTTTCAGTGGAGTTACTGTTGTTATACACAGGAAAATGGAAACTGTAATTTTTCCAAAGCACAAGAATTTGTACAAAGTTATTTCCTGTTCTTTTAAGCACTGTGAGTGGAGGGGAATTCTGTGCTGTACCTCCAGCTGGCAGCACACTGCACAGAGGACGAGGTAGCTTTAACCAACCGTTGCACTGCTTGGTCTGTGTGTACAAGCCTATATAGCTTAAGCAACTATAGGAACTTATACTGAATGCATCAGATGTAGACAGAGCACAGATAAATGCTGTCTTCAGCTGATTAACCATTCCCTTATGAAGTTTCTGCTGTTTGTGAAATCATGGGAAAGTCTTCTGCTAAAGCACCATTAATTTTTAAGTATGGTTTCCAATATGAAATATTTTTATTTTGGCTATTCATTTTTAATGACTGCATAATGCAACTCAGCAAAACTATACAAAGCAAACCAAGGAAAAAAAATATGAAGCTATTAACATCAAATATTTGCATAAAAGCCATGAAATACTGAAGGAAAGGCTTTGTAGGTGACTGGCAGTTCATGCAGTGAAGACAAAATGTACAGAAACTGTCATTAAAACACGAATTTATCGAAACAAACTTACAGTGCTACATTTACTGCATAACCCCTTCTGGCAGAAAAGTTATTGTTGCCTTTAGTTTGGGGATATAATAACAGAGGGTGTTACTAATTTGTTGTGTCTTGGAGCCATGTTCATCAGTGTCCTTGCAAATTCAGTGGATAATCATACCTGGTATCTTACAGCACACTTTTGCCAGTAGCTATGGATGATAGCATTCAGGATGAGTTGGCTGTCCCATCAAGCCCATCAGCTTTGAGTTATCGAAAGCAAATCTCCCACATGCTCTCTTAGCCAGGAAATCTGTCTTCAAACCACAGATTTGTGCTTTTTGCCTATCCATTATACATGCAAATGACCAATTTCACTTTATAACTTCTAACTTGTCAGTAACAAAACACCATGAAAACTATAATTTTTACTTGTACTGTATGTACATCAAAGCAAATGCATGACCTTACAGAATACCTTTTCAGATGGTCAAAATATGTGGTCAAAAATCAGCCACCCTTGCATCTGTGGGAGCTGGATTATTTGAAGGGTAGAAGTGTTATATGGACAGATTTTGAAAACTGGTGAAAAAGCAGAGCATCTGTAGCCAAAGTATGAAAATAAGTTAGCAATCAATATAAGTGTGTTCTACTGCCTTGTTTTAGGATACAGTTCAACATTGGGAGTGGGGGTGGTGTTAAGTAGTTTCAATTATTTTTTAAAGATCTCTGAGATTTTGTTAATTTCCTTTTCACCTGCACCCAGGGCAACAGGACCCAGCAAGAAGAAGAGAACATAGCACAGAATTACGTTAGAAAAGACTTCCAATTGTTAACCCAACTAGTCAGGGAGGTCAGGAAACTTATATATATATGTGTGTGTGTGTGCATTATATACATATACACATTAATAGTAAAGTAACATTTGAAGATGCATTCATAGAAGAACACATTTAACCACATAAATGTGCAAATATGCAAATGTTTATTTTCCTTTACTAATGTACTGCAGTTGGCAGTTGTTCTGGCTGCCCTGAAGGCCCCTAAAACGTAAGTGAAGACACTGGTGCAACATAACGTCAACTCCTAAGCTGCTAAATGAGGGATATATTCATAAATTGGTTTTGCATGTTTCAGACCTCTGAGTGAACTCTACAAGTCTCATATTATTTAATGATACTACTGGAAGTCAGCTTGATACTTCTCATGAACAGTACCATCAGAATGTATTCATTCCAGGACCACCGTTGATTCCTTTGATCTTCACATTTAACGTAGGAAGTTTAGCCTAAGAATTATGTTTTCCAGTTCTATTGTAAAAAGACAAAGAGTGCATGTACACTGACATAATAATAAGCATGTGTATGTGTTTCTGGGTGTGGATATGTGTGCATAAATATATATGTATGTAGATAGCGGATGTTTATTATTATCAGCTATTTACGCGTCCATGGATAATGGTCAAACTTAAGTCCTAATCTTTGATCTTTTTCTCCCCTCATTGACACCAAGTGCACAGCCCTTATTGCCTTCCGAGGGACCTGTGACAGGCTGATCCTAAGGGCTGGTGAAGTACAGACTTCCTAATGGTTCAAATGGGACTCTGTGCACTGATTAACATTTCATTTTACGGCAGCCCTTTCTTCTGTCCTATGCCTGTATGCTCCCTTAGTGGAGTGAACAGATGTAGTCACACATCTCTTGTGCTTGGCAGAAGACGGATGTCACTCTTTAGAATAAATGTACTTAGTCAACATCAACATCTGCCTGTATGGCTGCCTTCCATCTATGGAGTACGATAATGTTGTCGGGAGAGATTTCTGAATTAATCATTGCAGGACTTTGCTTACCTCTGTGTTGTCCAGGCAACAACTTTTTCTTATCTTTTCTTTGATCTTCATATTCTTTATTTAAATTTGGAATGTATAAAATATTTCAGCTTCCAGCTGTTAAAACATTTTTTTCAGAAAGTATAATGCAGGAACGTGGTGTGAGGGAATGGTACCAGAAGCTAAAATTTGCCCTATTGTAATAACTGAATTTTCTGATTTATGAAACTCAGTTATTTGGAAAAAGACTCAATATTTTGCTTTCAACATCTCGATCTTTGATGGTGTTATCTTCCTTAATTATAATACATCAGAGTTACTATGTTCACTTTTAAGTGACCTGAGAAGGTGCTGTGCACTTCCCATGATAGCTAGTTGGCAAGTTTTGTCACTATAGATGCATCTTCAGGAAAATATTGTGGGGGTTTTGTGTGAGTCAAGGACATCACTCAATTTCTCTTCAAATGCTTCAGATATATTTACTAAAGCTTTTGCATGATTAGTTGAAAATACTATCATATGCATTAGTAATGGGTCTGTGTCTTTATCAGGCTTTCTTTTCCCCCTACTATTAAAAAAGGGATAAAAGAGGCATTGGAGGAAACCCTTCTCGTGGTCCTGTGTCCTGGGGGCACACAATTTTTGCAGTTGTACCTTTAACTACTTTCAGCAGTTCTCTGCATGCTCAAACAGCTAATCTGTGCTGCATTCTGTTAAAGTTCTCTTTTGTTTTGTATCTTAAGTACACAGACACGCATGCCAACACATCTTCAGACAACCGCAGGTGATCTCAGACGACCACACGCCACACAGTTTTAATTCCCACCTTAACCATTCCGGAGAACCAAGGAGGCTTTTCCACTGAAAACTTTGCAGAAGGCATGTGTAATAAACAGGGAGAAAATCACAAGGAAGGAGACTGAGATCATCTAGTTTCTCCACAGAACAAGAGTACTGTTACTGGAAATTAAAATTCTCATGGAAGGTTTCCTGTGTGTGCCTCAGGGAGCAGTCCCCATACGGTCAAGAGTTGCATTCAGTTTCTGTGCCCATTAAATCTTTGTTATCTAATAAGCCTGTCAACATGTGTGTCAAAGAGTGACAGCTCTGACAGTATCCTTGTGATGTTGGCACCTAAACATGGGGAATTAGAGTGAAACCATCAACTTACTTCATGTAGGCCACAAAGTAACTTTCAGAATAGTAGAATTTTAACTTAACAGTTATGGAAAAGAAAGACAGTAATGATTTTTCACATGAGATCAGGGCCTGTACCTGTCTATGTTAAATTAAATTGCCTTTTCCACCTGCTTTTTGGAAAGAAACTAATTAATACTCTTTTCTTACATGGCTTCAGTCTGGTATTAAGAAGCTCAACATTCCCATTGATGACTAAAATTAAATAATCAGTCTCTCATAAAAAAGATATGATTAATTAATAAACTTAGAAGAAAATAATTAATTTTCACTTTTAGAAAGCATTTTACTGGTAGATAATATGAAGGCAAAGGACATGATGATATGTGCAATAAAATGCTGTTAAATTCCCCTTTCTCATTTATCTTTTTCTCTCTTTTGTTCTCTTTGTAGTAAATTCTTCAAAGATCATTTAATTTAATTAAAGTTAAGAGAAGTACATAATTCAGATAGGTAGGCTGGAGGTGCCTTCTCCACTGGTGAAATACCAGTGTGAATCCAGGGTCAGTTGCCACCTTTCACTTTCAGAAAAAGGAGGAATGACTTCTACCTGGAAATTGCAAACCTTGCATTTACATTTCCGTGTAACCAGGGTTTGTGTATGTACGCACATAGTGTAGATTGTATAGATCATTTGTACCATATATGGTTCTTTATTATTTCTTTATATTAGAAATAGAGTAGTGTTTGACCTGTACTGTTCTATTTGTTGGCGAATCTAGCAAACAAAATTGGCTTCTCTCTTAGGAAGAAAATACCTATTCTCCCACACTACAAATGGTCCCCTTAACTTCGAAATTGATGCAGTATGTAGTGCTGTAGTATATTTTGTACCAATTCTGTCACTCAGTAACATTTGGGCTTGTCGGTTGAGTACCATGTACAAATGCTAAGTATGATGGATTTGTTTTCAAATCATTTTTAAAAATAAGGAAAAGATAGAGTGTGCTCTTCACAGAAGCTTCCTTGTGAATTTTAACACACTATGATGTAAATGTAATAAGCTTTTGTATGAAGAGTCTAAGTAAAACCTGATGTCCTCAGTATAAGTTATTTGCACTAAACAGTCGCATTTTCAAGTTCACTAAAGCTACGAATATAGAAAATTCTGAATTATGTGTATATTTAATGCATTTTACTGTTCAACTAGTGGCTTAGGAATCACTACAGGAATTTTTTTTTTTTTGGTTTATCTGTTTCCACATGGCATCAGTAGGTCCAGTACTCCACATAGGTTTTAATAGACATTCTTCTTACAGTATCTCTAATATTGGAAATAATAACGTTGGTTTTTTTTTTTTAATCTAGACTGTTACCTAAATCACGTGACCACTTCAATCACAATTTTATGGATAGAATATCAATGGATAAGTTGCAGAAAAATATTACCAGATGCAAAGGATTGCAACACTTTTAAATTGCTGCTTATGTTTGCAACTTCAGGAACTGCTCTAATGTTCAGTGTATATGCAATTACTTCTGACACTGAAGGGAGAAACTGCCCTTCATGAATTTTAATCCAATAGCATTTTGGATTCTTCTCTGCAGCTTTTTCCTGTCTTCTGCTGTTAAAGCAATGCAGACAGATTGAGAAGTACTTTTCACAATACATTTTAGAAGAATGTACTGCTTGAAAAGTCTACTGGAAAATTTAATTTACATTTTGAAAACTAAACAAAAAGCAGTTAAAAAAATTACTGTTGTGAATTTTACATGACATGAAAATGTCTCACTTTTGGTGGTAGGACTCGATCCACCATTGATGAATTTAAGTGAAACTATTGTAATAATGCTAGTAAAATCGAACAATAAAGCAGATTTTCATCAGGTTTTATGTCTATGGCTGAGGTCCTGGCAAGTAGAAAAGGGCTTGGTGCTGTGGGTAAGATACTGTGGCTGATGTGGCTGCTCATGTAGTCAAGCAAACAATACATCGCACATTCCACCACTAATTTCACCAGCTGAAAGCAGCAATTTCTAAGATTTGGGTTTTATCATCCTGTTCAGATCAAAGAGGCTTACCAAGAAATCCTCTGATCACCTGTGAACGTAAATGGCTGCTATAAGAAAAGCACTATGATCAGTGTGTTGATACTTTTATTTTAGGAAACAGGGAAGAAAACTTCCAGGTAGGTACTTTGAAGTGTTTAGCAGTCCAGAGGTCATCTTTTATTTATTGATATATATACACACACACACACAAATATTTTGCTGTACTAAAATGAAGTTCACAATATACCATAAAAGCCTTTGATATATTTGTTAATGTAAAGGTAGTTTTAGGTAGTTTAGTGACCTTACCATTCTGTTCCTTACCAACTCATCAGAAAATGTTTTCCCAGGAGTTGGCACTGTATGTTTCATTTTCTGCAAAGCACCTCGTAGTGCCGTTTCCTGGCTCTGCAGGCAAGAGTACACAGGTCGTGTCTGCTCTCATAACTTCTCCCCAGCCTCGTCCTGCTAAAGGGCTGTGTTGTTGGAAATTCATAGCGGTGTCTCTCAGCCTTGCTCACTGTAATCCCTTCATCTCTCCTTGTTTGGCATTGGTAGAGAAGGCAGTGAAGTTATTTACAGTCCATGCATAATAGGCACATGTTTAAATCAGCGCATGATTTAAAGGGCACATTTTGGAAGATTCTTTTGTTACATCTTTGTAGCCTACATATATATTTCTACATATATTTTTCTTCAGTGTGAACACAGATACCATGAGGCTGACATGTCCTATGTGAGTGTATTTTAAATGCTGTAAAACACCTGGCTGCCCCATCTTGACATTCTTGACAGAAACCTCAGGTTTTTCATGCAAATCTTGGAGCCTTTAGTGTAAAACTCATACTAAAAAGAAAGAACTTCATGTTCAGTAAAGACATTATCGTCAGTCTCCTAAAAGCCTAAGCTTTGTCAAGAAGATTCTTAATCCTTTTTTTCCTAGATTCCCCACCCCCACCCCCCTTTGGTAGTAGTGGTCAGTTGAGTTGATGAGTATAACTTCAAATTCTAAATAGACTGTTATGATCACCTGATGTTTAGTGTATCCTTTGAAGATACAGCCTAAATGTCATCACACATTTGGGCTCTAGCCTGTTTTTTTATGTAATAAAGATGAAGGTTAAATACCATAAAGTTTATTAAACCAGTCTATAACAAGTTTAGCAGACATAATCTCTCTTTTTTGCAAGTTTGAGCAAGCATGTTTTTCCTGCACAAATTCAGGAACAACCATTTAACTCCCACTGGCTTCAAAGCCATGGGAATTAAGCAGGTGCTTAAAGTTAATGAGGTACTTAATTGCTTTCTAGAACCAAGATGGACTGTTGCATTGCAGGTAGAATAAGAAATTGTCAGATTTCCTTTCTGAGTAGGGAGATTTTTAAGGATCAAGATCTCAGTTGCAGTCCTTCTTTTTACCATTTATGCACAATTTGATGGTTGAAAATTGTAATGTTCTGTTGCAATCTGGGTGGATTCCGTTACAGCATCACTAAAACCGTTCAAGCTTGATAAAAAGATTTTTTAAGTTTTCTAAATAGTATAACTGTAACCATGGACGGCTGAGTAATGCCTAAGCATTTTATACCACCACATTTTTAGCAAAATACAGCTCATGCCAAGTCACAGAGACCAAAAAGGTCTACAGCACTGAGGTGAATGGGTTGTCAGAACAGACTTTCATCTTGACAGATGGGGCATATTATGTTGGGGGAGTGGACCAGGGAGAAGGAAGAACACAGATGGCTAGAAACGTGAGTGTATTGTTATTGGAAGGAGGCATTTTTATCATAGAAGGTGACTTTAAATCTGGAAATGTTACACCAGATTTTAGTTCTCTACTATGTTCATGAAAATCCAGTCTGTTTCTTGGTACCCTGTGGTATAGTGAGGCATACACTGGCTGGCTGTTGTCATTCTGGTTGGAAGAGGGTTCAAGCAACCCTATCATTTATTTTTTTCTAGAGTTAATACGATCAGATACAAAGCAGGGGGTGTGTTTATTTCTGTCAGAAAATGTGGCTGTAGTTGTGGTTGGTCACTGTGAAAACAGTATAGCACTGAGAAGTAAAACAAAAATTCACCTTGAATCATTAATATTGCATTTATGCACTAAATCTTACCCTAATGGAAATCATTAACTATACACATATGCTTTTTAATTAGCATGGCCAACATCTGTTACATTTTCCCCATCTTTAAAGCACAGAGTAATATTTTACTCTTGCATCTAATGTTTGTTACAGCAACAAAGAACCCACTTCAAGAGAAAAGCTAATTTTTACATTTGTGTCTCAGACTAACTTTAAACCGTTTATGGTATTTCTATTTAGAATAACTCCAGAGGTGTGTCTATTTATCTTCTGCATTAAAATTCAAGTAAAAGGTTTAGCTTTTGGCTTGCCTTCTGGGCTAAGCTGTGCAGCAGACATGCTTCTCTGAGATAATTTGTTTTCTAATTGCCATTCGTTTGCTGAAATACAATTAAAGTTATTGCTCTAATATTAACATCAACATCTTGATTGCCTTATCAGAATATGAATATGTATTTTTCTTACTGTGCTTAGAGACATCTTTCACTAACTTTCTCTGAACATGTAGCTCTTAATTAAAGAGAATTTTTAATTCATCTGTAACAGCACTTTTCCAGCAACTGTTGCCAGTTTGTTGGAGGGTCGCACCTTACATTCATGTCCAGGCTGACATCATATACTGCCATTACACCAGGCCACATGTTAATCCTGAATACCTGTGCTCATACCTGAATCGGCTCATACCAATCATCTGATCTTTGTGCAGTTGCCAAAATTAAGTTTGAAAGCAGGCAGATCTAAGTCAAACAGAGATTTCATTATGAACTGGAGTATGGCAAGCAGCTGTTTGAAAGCACTGACCAGCCAGTTTATCTGAAGTGCACCAAATGAAAAGGGGCGCTCAGGCCACAAGATGAAAAAGATGAAAATTACTCAGTTTACTTAAAAATAATGCTGGAATGTTACTTGGTAGTACAGCTCTGTGCTCCCCTTATTTTGTTTGTGGTTTACAGAACCATTTATTTACTGTAGTCGAAACAGAATTACCAAAAGAAAATGAGCAGAGTTTTATTTTTAAAATGGTCTTTATAAACTTTATTACTTCAGCTTTCTTTTTGACAGTACTTTACAAAGATGTTTAATGAACAGGATTCTTTCAGTCAGTAAAAGCAGAATGTTCCAAAATAGTTACATAAATGAACAGACCACTTGGGATGGCAAAGAGATATAGTGAAGAAGCTGTCCCATTTGGTGATGAAATTGTTCTTTTTACTCTAAGAGAACCTTTTAAAATCTTTTTTTCTCATTTAGTAATTTTCCTTTTATGATAGTGTATCTATTTCCCATACCTCATTAGTTTCTGAGCACATATGAATATCCCACTGAGTTACATAGAAAATTATTTTTTTTGAATATGATAGAAATGCAAAATTGAATCCTAGTTTTAAAAAAATAATAATGAAATTGACATTTATGCTCTGGTGAGTTGTTCTCTAAAATGAATTCAATGTATAATAATCAGCAAAAATTAATTTGTAATTTATATCATGAGGGGGTAATTGTTCCATGATACAGAATATTTTATTTTAAAGCTGAAATAGCAGCCTTTATCGACCTTTCAACAGACCTCAGGTAGCAGGGATCAAGCGTGTGTTTCTTTTCTCTGGGGGTTAACATATTTATGTATTATTACAGGTTTTTGACAAAATGCTGAGATCTTTGCTTTCCAGTCCTTTTGTTAGCCTAAGTAAAATCCTTGGGTTCTGTGTGCCTCTTGGTGGTGATGGTGGGGCATCTGGCTTTTTTAGCCCTGATAATTCAGATTTTCTTCTGTCTTTGAGCATGTTGCTACAAACTATCTGGTACCTAATCTCTGGACAGTCATTCATGTCAGAACTGAAGATAATTATATGGTTGTGCTGTTGTGGTCACACAACACATAATAAATGCAAATGTGAGAACCTGCCATAGATTGGGGGTGGTGGGAGGTGGGATCTGTAAATGTCAGAGAAAAGGAAAAAATAAACAAAAAAAGGGATTGCTGTAGTTCATTATACTAAATGTGTGTCTGCAAAGGAGGATGAACAGTTGACTAGGACCAGCTATTTGTTTTTCCCCAAGGTATGAATTTCCTTGTTGATTTCAAACTTACACATACGTTTGAATTTAGTTTCACACTGTCTTTTACACCTTCATGAGACTTCTGTGCAGACCAGACCAGATTCACTCTGCAGATTAAGAGTGCCCAGAAATTCTTAATCTGTCTGTTAAATATAGTAACACACTTGCATATGATGTTTTATTCCATTAATAGATTATATTCAGGATTAATACAAGTCAAACTATCAGTGATTCTGCATTTTATTGAAGAGAGGCTTCAGGTGACACAGGAGAATCAATCAACCTATGGATAAAAAGCATGATGTTCAACAGATGTGCTTCCAGACCATACATTAATAGTGTGGTCTGGATTTGGATTTCTAAGCTTTAAATTTTGAGATGTAAGATTAATAATACTAGTCTATCATAGTAGGCTTCAGCTATGCCTTTATAAAAACAAGTCCATTTAGCAGTAGTTGCTGGCTTCAAAAAGAAATATGCTGGTAGTCCTTGGAGAGATTTTTCAATGAAAAAAATAGCAAAACTGCTAGAAATACTCTGCTGTGATGAAACTCCTAGGATCACTACATCTCCTTATTAGTGCAGCAGTTGTGGAAGTTTTTTATACGAGTCCCACTATGATAAAATGGATAACACTTATTTAGAAATTTACACAGGAGTAACTGCAAGCCTTGCAGAGTGTATAAGCTCTTTCATGTTTCAAGAAACTAGTGTTTCCTATTGCTATGCTATCTCATGTTTGGAATTGCCTAAAGTGCCTTTTTAGTGCATAGATGCTGCATAAAAATCAACTTGCCTCATTGATTTCAATGAGCATTTCCAAGGTCAAATGTTATTCAGCTGTAAAATTATCTATTAAATTTTTTTACGAAGGGAAACCATCTGAGTATTGAAGGACAAGATAACAGTCCATTTACAGAATACAAAAGAATGCATTTTGTTTGTTCAGCACATCATAACAATAGGGATGTGCTTTGCTTCTCAACTTCTGTTTATAGCATTACAAACCTTAGGATGATCACCAGTCATGAACAACGTACAGTTAGAAACAGAGGACTGTAGAAATATGGTTCTAGATATATCACAAGTATATGAAGAATAATTAGACCTGGAAAAAGGGAGGAAAGCTTGAAGACTTCTTGAAAACAGCCTAAAACAAGAAATAAAATTGACCAACAAAACAAACAAACAAACAAAAAAGACCATTAAAAACAATGTGTGAACAGAAGATAATTTTGGAATTGTTTTGTAAAGCATTGGATAAGTGTGGGTGGGAGAGAGAGTAAACTCCTTCGATTCTGCCTAGAGATAAAAGACAGTTTCCAACAGATCTTCTTTTTCAGGGGGATGTCTGAGCTGTTGCATTTGTATTTTTGAAGTTATTTTTCAAAATAACTTTTGTATTTTGCTTGGAAGTAAAAAGAAAAGATCAGTTTTTTTCAAAATGTTTTAGCAAAAGGCTATTTTTGTTTGATTTTTTTTTTGTTTTGTTTTAGTTTTATATTAGAATATTTTTGCTAGGAAGATTCAGTCAGTCCTACAAATAAAGCTGTGATCCTCCATGTATACAAGATGGGTTCGGGCAGTAAAACCTTAAGCAGAGTATGCTACCTCTAGAAGCCAAGTGCTGATAGTAACCATGTTTTGTTAACATGTAAGAAAAGAGTAAGTTAAGTCCTTCTGCTTCATAGCTGGGAGCCATAAGAAGACTGTTCAGAGAGTGAGACTGAGAGAGCAAAACCCTCCCAGGCAGATCAGCAGGAGGTAGAGAAAGCTCCTCAAAGTCTAAAAAGTGTTTGTCTGTATTGTACTATCCACTTTTTCCAGTCATGAATGATATCTTGGTTTCAACAGGAAAAACTCCTCTCCAGGTTTCCGTGCCTTCCCTTGTTAAGGATACTTAGCTTCTATCAGTCTCTCATTAAATCCCAGTCTTCATTAGAAGTTTATGGTAATTTAGATTACAAGCTCGAGAAATGTTGTTAAATTTGAAGAGTCCTGACTCTACAGTTAGTGTAGTCAGGCTGTAGTGGAGTCCAGCTGATACGAGGCTAAACCTGAATGGCTTCTGTCTCCCTTGTCTACAAAGCCACGGTCAACATCAGGTAATTGAACTAAATATCTCCGAATCAGCTGCTCACAGTGTTATTTCCTAGTGAAGACTTCCCTGCTTACCTCGAGTATGAACACTCGCATTTCCATTACTTATTTCATTTGGCTAGTTACTTAGCTAGATTTGCCAGAGAAGTTCAGTAGCAGTTACTGATACTCTCTGCGCACACAGTAATCTCCATCTTTGAGCTAATGCGTTGAGATAACCATTTTCATATGAGCAATTACTGGCTCACCTGGTGATTGTAAAAATGTTTCCAAACAAATTGTAACATATTCCTTTCCACTGCATGTGTGTTTCCCGTGGGACTGCACAGATAACACAGATGTGTCAGGATAACTAGCATTTTTTTATAATGTAGTAAAACAAATTGTGTTTTTATAGGATGGTCTTAATGTACAGTAACACAAAATTCTTTAGAGAGGCATCAACAATAAACTGAAGTTAAAAGGAAAATTTTACAGACGAGTTGCAAAGAGGTTGTTGAGTTTTCAGGGAATGATGAGGTGTGTGACTGAACTACTGATATGAGTTAGAACAAATGAAAGAGTAACTGATAATTATGAAGCATCTTAGCTAAACTGAATGATTTTCATGCCCTTATTTCTGTGATTAAGATTTTATCCATTAGCATACAATTTTTCAGCCTAGACAAACCTAATGGAATAATAGTTATAGCTCTGTATGTTCAGTTAGATGTGGAGAATGGATCATATCATTTATCTCGTTCTTTCTTGACAACAGCTTAACATTTATTACAGTGGTCTGCACTGCAATATTTCTGTCTGACATTAAAATTATGACTTTCGTAATTTTATCGTAATTGTTCTTAACTCTTTCTGAGAAGTAATCAGCAGTACCAAATCAGAGCAGAGGTAGGGAGAGAGAACTTTTATTACCGTATCTGATTACTAGCAAGAATAAACTATTACATTTTTCCTGTTACTTTGTCATGCTTATATGCTTTGAGCAGTATGGCTACAGCAACTAACTGCAATTAGCAGTACAGCGGTCTCTAGGAGAGACAGAGAGATAAATAGGTGGTCTGTGTCCTCAGTATTTCCCTGTTAGGTAGTTTTAATCGGTTGTGTACTTTTGCTAGTGTGCTGGCTGAGTGTTATTATAACACTGTCTGAAAACTGGAATGTCAAAATAACATGGTCTAGTATCTGTGTCTCTTGTTGCTGTTGCAGAGCATTGTCACTCTGTCTATATAATTTTAGGCCTTTATGCGTAAAAGATCTTTGGTACTTAAAACACAGTTATTTACAGAATTCTGCTGTAATGAAGAGCTTAAGTAGGCTTTTAATATAGCTGTTATCTACTGCATTGCATGCAGTGTGTCACCTTAACCAGAGGAAGACATTCTCAGTCTGTGTACTGAAAAGCTGATCAGTAATTTTGCTCAGACTGCTAACCCCAAAGAATATTAAATTACAATTTCACAAAGGGAGCGTTTCATAGGCTTCACTGGAAACCTGGAAATTTGGTTTATGTTTATATTTTTCTTACCTGCTTCTGATAGTGCCTCTCAGGTGACATTAGAGCTCTGGAGTTCCCCATTTGTCTACAAGATAATTATACCAGTTATCAATGCCATTATCAGGGGCTGTTCTTGTTATTCATACCATTTTCCCAGCTCAGGGTGGAGCTGCGTGCCATCATAAGATGTAGTTTAGGCCTTTAGATGAAGAGCTGTCCTTCAAAACTTTCAGTTAATATCTTTACTATTATTATTTGAAGAAAGGAATGTTTTTACAGTTAAATCAATATGCCAGTAAGATCAGAACATAGTGAGGACTAATGGCTGCAAAAATTTGGAAGTGGTTTTAATGAATACTCAGCAGGCAAGAAAATATGCTTTTATGTTCACTCCAAACAAAAATATACAAGCTGAGGAGAAAAAAGAAAGGCTGCAACCAACCTTATTAAATGAGAAGTGGCTGTGAAATTATTTATTTCATCTAAACTAAATAAGGCCAATTATTGGATCTTCATACGAAACACAAGAGAAGTTTTCAGTGTGCTTATGGAACAAGGACCTAGTTTGTTAAGGAATTACACAGAGCCAGCTTGCAATTAAGTCATGCTTAAAAAAAAAACAACAAACCAACAGTTTTTTTTCCTGATAAGTAGATTAATTGAAAGCCATGCCCATAACCTTAGGGGCTGAGATCCTGTTCTATTTATATTTTAGTGTGTATTTCTATAATGCTATATAATAGATGTTATTTATTATATAATTTAATACTGTATTATATTTACTGGTATCTACCCAAGTGTAGAATATTAGTAAGTGTCTTTACACTGAAAAAAAATTTCTCCAGCTTGCATAGTGGATCAGGTCTCCTGGTTCCAGGAGACGCAGCTCAAAAAGTTCCACCATATTCCCAGGAATACTTTTTTTAGCATTGTTGAAGAGTCCAGAAAGAGTGGAAGAACATCTCTTTGACACTTCTAAAATTCATTTTTGGAATTTCAGGTTTTTCTTTCTAGTCTACCTTCCATGGACCCTCTGAGAGTCTGTGTCTTGCAGGCTGGTACGTCAGGAATAGCTGTGTGCGTAAAGTGCCTTCTTACGTTTAACTTTCTGTGAAGTCCCAGGTTATTTAAATGATGTGGTTGGACACATGCCCAGAAGGAGGTGAGATCGAGTACATGATGGAGCGGAGTCTGTGGTGGTGGGTGAGTGGCAGTGGAAAGGGGGCACAGGGATGGCCAGGTAAGAGAAAGGATGTGCAGTACCTCAAGCAGAAGTTAAAGCCCTCTAATTTGGAAGGCGATTTTAAGTCCTTGTTCTGCTATACTCTCTGTGTGTACTTCAACAAATCACCTAGTCCCTATGTGCTTCAGCTCTGTGTCTGCAAAGTGGATATAATAGCATTTACCTACCCATGGGGTTACTGTGAGGACAGCTTTATTAAAAGGTTCAAGCAACTTGTAAACTATTGCAATAGATGCACATAAGAACAGCAGTGTAAAGCTGGGGTCACCCCTAGACTCCGCAAAACAAACACAAGCATTTAGGGTTTTTTTTTCCTGGTAAAAATGTGAAACTTTTGAATAAAAATAAACACATCAATGTGGAAAAGAAGGTCTTAAACTATAGTCAGAAAAATAATTCCCAGACCAGTTTAAAAAGCCTGAACAAACACTACATCTGTTTCCCAAGTTATTGATGGAGTCTGTTATCAGGCTCATGTCTGCCTTTCAACATCTTCCAAAACTTTATTTCTTTCTAGGTGGTTTCAGAAGTCAGGAAAAAATTGGCTAGTTGTCATTCCGGAAAAAAAGACACCTTTTAACATGAACTTTGTAACGTAACTATAAAGCAAATAATAACAAATTTGCATTATACTGGTCAAACACTGCTAACCATGTGGTAAAACTACTTGTCTTATTTATTAGCACTAGCAGTACCCTTTCTGTACCTCTATTTACTGTAGTAGAAGAAAGATTTCAAACTACTGTTACTTTAAATGACTGAGACTGAAACTAAGCATTTAGCAACAGAGAAACATTCATTGCTTTCACTATTATTGCCTATAAGTAAGCAGGCACCAAGACTTACTACTTGTGGTCTGGTACAAACACATTAACTAACTAATTATGCTTCTCACTAAGATTTATTTTATTTACAGTGATCTTTATAATATCAGCCTATCACTTCCTAAAGCATGACTATCTCTGAGGTTGGCTGCAGCAGCCTGACTGCTAACATCATACCAGTAATATTAATTATCTGGAAATACTGCTGCATTATTGCTGAAACCAGACAGAGTTCCTTGAAGAGCAAAAAGGAAAAATGTAACCCTCATCTTTCTTTCTTTCTCTCCATAATCTGAGGTATGAGGGCTGGAGGATGGCGAACAGTGCTACTTTCTCCTCTAGAAACAGTCTGCTATTTTTAGAGTTGCTTTAACTGGCCAGTTCTGACAAAAATTCATTTGAACAGGGTGGTAAAATCAAATTGATCACTGGAAAAAAGATGCTGGAATTTGGAGATACGTGGATTTCAAACTCCCTGTTCAGTTCTTGATTTTCTGCAGGAATCAAGACAAATCAGTCAGGGCTAAATTCATGGAAGTCCATACTTTAGGTAGTCAAAAGTCTTAGCTAAAGCCGAAGTCTGGAAGCACCTAACATCCAGCGTGTCACATTCTAGCAGTGATGTTCTCTATGGACATTTAGATGTTTAAAATGTTTAGTAGGCAGGAGATGGTTGATGCATTCTCTTGGTATTGACAAACAAAGCAGTCTTTGTGAAATGGAAGCCAAAGCTTTCCTACCAGCTTAGGTCTCGGGCAAAATGTATCAGGAGGAGGAACATGATTTTATAAAAATAGGGCTTATATCTGGCGCTGTAGGGGTTAAAACATTCAACTGACATAGGAAAAAAAATCTCTGCTTCAGTAGATTTGATTCTCACCATCTACCCTTAAGCTCACCTTAGTAGAAGTTCTTCTGGTCTCTATTGAAGGTGCACTACTTCATATTCATAATGAAATAGTAATGCATGGGTGAGGAGGAGGGTGCGTGCCAGATTCACTGGTCATACAAAGGCAAGAACTGAACCTGTTGAAACCTCCCTCTTTTTTTTTTTTCTTCCTTTTTTTTTAATTCCTAACAAACACAGCTGAGAATCTGGAAACACTTCCAAAAGGCTTATTTTGATATGAACCAAAGTTCTGAAAAAGCTGTGAAACACTGCTTTTTACTCCATGATAAAGATGTAATTTCAAAATATGTTCTAGTGTTTCTTTGTGTCTTAGTGGCTCCTTGTGTCAGATGCACAACCCAATCTGATTATATTGAATACTACTAATGTTAGCTGTCAGCTGCTTTATACCGCCTGAGTGCACTGAGCTTGGTGACAGGATAAAAAGATTTTCCTATAATGGCATAAGAGAGAATTGCAGTCATTTGGAAGCTGCAGTCTGTTCCTTCAGCAAAAGACTGGATACTTCCCTAGAAAAAATAGTGCACTCATTAAAACATCAAAACTCTAAGTTCCAAGATATCTGCTGCTTTTGTGAATTACAGCATGTGTAGAGTGTGAGATTTGATAATATTTCACCCTGATTATACTTTTGTAACCACAATTTATAATTTGCAGACAATCTGTGGGGACAGGGAAGCTCTGGGTATTATTGATTTACACTGTTGAGATCAATGTTATAAGCATATTCGCATTTGTAAAATAGATGGAATAGCTTTATTCTTCTCCCTGAA
This sequence comes from Falco biarmicus, assembly GCF_023638135.1. NCBI lineage: Eukaryota > Metazoa > Chordata > Aves > Falconiformes > Falconidae > Falco > Falco biarmicus. Next base: position 8,866,933 of record NC_079302.1, read on the forward strand.
GTCCTAAATCAATGTGAAGCTTGTTTTCTTTGCTTCCTTTTTGCTCTTTATTACAAAAACTGAAAAACTCAAAATAAAATATTAAGATATGCATATAGCCTAGTCTGCCACTGCTCAAGCTGTACTGTGAGTAAGAAACACCATACAGGTATTGCATTTCAGCAATATATTTATAATCACATCCTCTGTGGGGCAATATCCCAGAGTGTTATATGAGAAATCATAAAATATTACAAAGACAATGATGGCAGAGGGGGAGGGAAGATTATTTAGGGAAGGAAAGACTTCATTTTGTTTTCGAAAGCATTCTGTTGTGCAGTAAATTAAACATCAGATGCAAGAGTTTCATATGGCAGTTGCAGTACCCTCCAGTGCCCTCACACACCACAGAAGGTGAAGACAAGTGCTTATGTAGCATGGACACAAGCCAAGGAGCCATCACTGTAGTAAGCATATAGAGCTTTTTCATCATTAATTCTTCCTTTTCAAAATACAACCAATTTTAGTATTATGGATATCTTCAGTTTGCTCTCCCTTCTTAGATTTTATTAGCAACACCAACAGGCATTGTACGTGTGCAGTACTGCATTCAGCTTTAACAGAGACCTTTGCTTTGTCTTCCGAGGGCCCAGTCAGGCAGCTGTGAGGGTACAGATGTTTACACCCAAGCTGCATTTGCCTAATCACGTTTTCGGTACACTCTGCTGATGAACATTGTTCCCATGTCAGATTTGTTGGCTTCCAAGTACCTTGCCTTCTGATAGGCTTTTGAGCTTTAATTGGAAATCTGTTGTGTAATTACAGATCGGGTTTCGTGGTGTAGCATTCTAGCAGTTGTCTTGACTTACTGTGTCCTCACTGCTTTTTATGCTTGCTAATGATTTAGTTCCTCCTATTTGAGGAACTCTGAAGGCTATTTATAATGTTTAGAGAATGAAGAGTAAGAAACCAGTGAGATGGCTGATCTGACCAGATTTTTGTTTCTTCTCTGTCACCTTCTCCTCTTCCCTTTTTCCCTGCTTTCTAGCATGCAACTAGATATGAAATTCATCTGACCATGTCGTATTAATTTCATCACAAAATAATTTTGGAAGAAAGACTGGCAGTAATCACAAATACATGCATATACCTGACTACGTATCTTTACGGCTCTTTGGCCTCTCCTAATTTGCAGGAATTTGGAGAGATTGTAGAATTGTTCTCCCTCCTTTGTACTAAGGTTCCATTGAAGATTCAAAAAAATATTGAAGAGATTCTTTTTCCTCTTTATTGTAAGAAGTTAATTTAGAACTTAGCAGTGAGTAACAGATGCTTAAATAATTCTTTCCAATACTTTGTCATTGAACTTTGTCTTGTGTGATGTGCCTTCATTGAGCTTTGTGTAATCACCCTCCCTGAAATTGGCTTCTCACCTTGTACATTCTAAGAAATTGTGTCATCTCTGCAGATTTTATATCCTCACTGTTCATCTTATTTACCAGTTGTTCCAAGTTCTACTATGACAGTTAGGGAACTCTTTGATTGTTAAACTTGAAATTTTAAATACTGCCAGGAACTTGCAAAGATCCTCCATTCAGGAGTGAATTTCACCAGACTCTCTTAGAATATAGATGTTGGTTCCTTACAATAATTTCCTAAAGCAGTTTCATCTGTGCATCTCTCTGAGAGGCTTACCTGACCGACTGTCATTTTATTTGGAATTCTGGCACAGCTCTCAGCTCACTCTAAAGCTGTGTCAATCTTCAGGTACTGTTATTTCTTGATCCTCTTTTATATGAAACCGATTCCCTTTGATACCTATCTGGTATTTTAGATAGATAGATAGATAGATAGATAGATAGATTTATTTTCTTTTGGTGTCACTTCATGGCAAAAAATATTTTATGTTCTGAATCTCTTTTCCCCACTGCAGTACTCCTTTCAGCCCTTACAAACGTTTCTTCTTTTCTTATGCATATTATACAAACAATTTCATATACAATTTCAGCATATCCCTTATAGTCTCTTAACTTCATTTACTCCTATATCACTGCGTTTGTGTTTTCACTCCATAACCTTTGATTACTTTTTGCAATTAGGCGTTTTGTTATAGTATTTGCTCTGCTGGATGTCGTGCTATGTACTACCCTCTAGGACAGAACGTTAATGTCCAGGAACAATTTTTTTCCTGTAACTTCTTCCTTCATTTTTATATCCCATTTCCTTTCACCCAAACTTACTTGACTTTCCTAAAGCTCCAGTTCAGTGTCCTCTCTTAGAAGTCTTCCACTTTGAAGACAGAAATTGAAAACCATGTGGCTGGTTTTGAACTAGAACTTCATCATGTCTGGCCTTTTTGCCAATTTCATTGATTGTCTTTTAGCTTTTTTCTTTTTTATTATGTTGTGTGCAAATTCAACTTATAATACTATGCCATACTTCAGTGATGCCTTCCTCTTCAGAATTTATATCTGAAAACTGAGAGCACTAGCTGTATTGGCACATCTGTGTTGTTTGGTTTTGATTAACGTTTGGTCAAATCATTGGTTCTTCCTGCCAGATTTTTCTTTCATTACCTTTAATGCTGTATTATAGATGTAGGTCCACAATGCACATAATGCTAGACCTTACCTGTTGTACATTTCAAACGTAAACCTTCCTCCTTGCATCTTACAGTATTCTCATGTAATATCTTAATATTTGTACAACGCTGTTTTCTTCAGAACATAGCAGCAGCGTCTTTATTCCAGGTACAAAGGCAACACTGCGTGAGGTAAGGTACAGTTTTGGTTGAAACTCAAAAAGCTGCAAGATTTTTTAAGGTCAGTAAAAGAAAAAAAAAATTGAAAAAAATTGGCCCGGTGACTTGAAAATTTAGTGTGCAAGTTCAAATGTCATTCAACTAATGCACATGCATTCAGTGCATGGTTAAAGGTCCTGTCATGTAGGGTTGAAATCATGGGCGTTAACTCTATGTTTTTGTTTCAGTAACTTAAAACTTTTAGGTGATGGTGTTCAGATTAAACTGGATTCCTTACGTGTTATATAAGAAATATTTTGTCAGCTCTGACTGCTGAATCTTGTCTTAAGGTCTTTGATCAAGATGGATTTAAAAAATCTAGGAAGGATTCTCTTGAAAATAATTTTTAACAAGTGGTAACTTTGTATGTGCGTTAATGAAGTCTTTGATGGCAGTTCAGCAATCTGGAAGTTAAGGTCTTCTAACAAGCACTTCTAAGCAAGCACCATATTTTGTATTTGGTAAGGGACTGGCTGACATCTCTTCTTGTGTACTGCTGTTGTTCTTCTAGTATATTTTTGCCACAACTTTAAAAAACAAGCAGACCAAGTGGTTAAGCAAAATTTGCAGAGTTTTTAAGAGATTATACCGGGTATAGATATGTATCTGCATGTTCCACACATTGACCCCCTAGGGAACTAGAGATTTACTTAACCTCTTGCCTTACTTAGCTTTCCAAACACAGCTAAAAAAAACCCCAATCAGCAGGTTACTGCGTGAAAGAGACTTACGTTACATTATTGTAAAGTCTGTTCAGGAGATTACAAATTCTGAAACAAAACCTCTTAATTTAAAAAATTCTCAGTGGGAAATTAATAGAGAATAAAGAACACTTTGTGAGAAAGAAAAATAAAGGCAAATTTAAATTTGTCATCCTAATTAAAAGCTGGGTGTGAAACAATCTCGAAAAAAGTTATCATTAACAATAAAATACACTTGAAAATTAAAATTATATTCATAGACTGCTGATAAATTAAAAAGAAAACCCTGTAGATCTACCTGCATTTTGTGTTTAGGTGAAATGATGTCCCATCAAGACCACGAGCAAAACATGCATTCATTTGAAATTCTCAAGGTTAATAAATATCTCAGCAGTATTATGTTCCTACTGACTTAGAACATAAACATTTACCTTTTATACATTAACTACTCTCAATTTCATTGACAAATTGATGCAATTTTTCAGTGCAGTTCTAGTTACAGTGATTACGATTCAAAAAGTCAACATTGGCAAGATATGATGGTCAGTTACTAGTTAAATCCTGCATTTAAATACAGGAAAGAAACACCTACCTTGTTTCTTAGACTTAGATGCTTTGGAGTAATTGCAGTTGCAAATGAGCATTTTAGGGGATGACAATTGCTACTGCATAGAGAGGACATCTTGTGGTACCCTGTCTCTTGGTGAAGACTGCAAGAAATGATAGTAGGCATTTTACTGATACTTGCAAAGGCAGTAAGATGAGCTGCTGTCTGGGGGACTAGTCTTTTTCACCTAAAGATGAATTACAGGAGGTCTGCACGGGTCTGTCAGAGAGCCCGCTGGCATTGGTGCTATCAGACATGGGGAAGCTTCTGGCATCTTCTTATAGAAGTCAGCCCTGTAGCCCTGCCGGCCACCAAAAGCTTGCCACACAAACCCGCTAGATTCAGAATGAGAGCAAGCAATCTGTGTGGGCTTTCTTCACTCTAACTACTCAGCAGCAACAGGTGCTTTGGCTTTGTGATGAGACCAAGTGCTGATGGTGGAGAGCTAGCAAATGGAGAAGAGGCAAAGAGCTGTCCAGTATCTCATGGTAGTGGAACTCTACCCCCTCCAGATCCATTTAGCTCTTTATCAAATATACCAGGAAAGGAGAAGGTGGTTAATCAAAAGAGAAAAAACCTGCTCAGGCTACAGCCAATGCAGAGTGATCACTTCTCTTCATTTACGGCACAGGGAGTTCCTGCTTGTCCTGCCCACATTCTTATTTCATTTACAGTGAGTTTCAAACAGCCACTACAAATATCAGCATATAAACAGAGGGGGAGAGAGGGGAAAAAAAGAAGAGAGATCTTAACAGTGACAGAGGAGGCTGAGGAATGGAAGGGTAGTGGGTTCTAGGGAGCCATGGGGAGGTTGAAGAAGAGGTCCATTGCCCTTGCAGAAAAGTAGCACTGGCTGGAGCATTCTTTTGGCTTGCCATTGACAACAGAAAGAAACAGCAGCCCCAGTGATGTCAAATATCAGCAGTTCAAGTGTTGTTGCTATAGTAATATGCTAGAGGAAGCAACCTGATATGCATATTCAAGATTTGCTGTAGGGTACAAATCTATCAGTGTTGACCCATGAAAACAAACTGGCTGAAAATCCAGTCTTGCCTAAATCTGAGTCCACACAGACTGCTCTTTCTTGTCTGGTTGTGTATAACTTACTCTTCATCCACATTATCAGAGGAGATGTAAGAAAGTAGGAGGGACACAGACAGGGGCCTTGGGGAAACTCACTGCTCTTGGATTTGTAGCACCAGTAATATACTTTGTTTTCACCTTGTTCCTCTCTTGTCATCCTCCCTGTTGTGCATTCTCACTGCTATCAGCCTGGTATTCTCCAGTCTACCTTCTAACCCTCTGATTCATTGAGTGTTCTTTACCTTTTGATAGTAGTGATGTCCCTATTTGCTACAAAGTCACTTTTATTGCACCCTTTATCCTAATCAACTCCTCAATTTTTCAAAGTCTATCTCACATTTTCTAAATTTCATTTTTCCTACTGATTGACTCCCTCTTTCCCCTCTAACTAATCTTACTTCATTTTTTTCTTCGCTGTGAAGAAGGCATTGCCAAAATGTCACCTCTAATCTTGTTTCCCATTTCTAGCATGTAATTTATTAATCCTCTCCCTCCCTTTTTTCCCTTTTATTGAGCAACCTACATGCTAATACAGCTCAAGTTTTATTTTCAGATTGTCAAATAAATAATTTCACAAGTCTTAAGAGTAGGGGAAAAAATAAAAAAGAGCTTTGAAATAGTGATCACCCCTGTCTTTCCGCTAAGGCATTTGCTTTTAGTTCTATACAAATGACTTTATTCAGGGATGATATAGCTGTCCCATATCAGTTAAATTAATTATTGGATAGGGTATTTAGGGAGGTAGGGGGAAAAGCCAGCCTTTGTCTGATTTATAAAGAACCACTACATAAAACCTTCGTATTACTGTAACTCCGATCTTTCAAAAATAATATTCCTTCCCCCACCCCTTAAATCTGTATTCTTGTTAGATGGGATTTTTGCTTTGCCCAGCTTCTCACTTCGGTTTTAATAAGAGTTTTGATTGGCATTTTGCATTGGTGAGCTGATAGCCTTTTTCTGGCTCTAGTAGACACTTTCACTGGATCTCTAAGTCAAAAGGAAAAAGAAAACTATCAATTCTTTCTGAGCAGAGATGGATGACCATAAAATACAAGCACAGTTTTCTTTTGGTGCCAGGCCTGCTTTAAGGTGTAATATTATTTTTACTGATAGATTTTTTTTAACCACTGCTGTGTTTAGCGGGAAAAGAATCATTACTGCCCAAATTATCAGCTACGCTGTTCTCGCAGAGCCTAAAACACTGTGTATGCCCTTCTAATTTTTGGCATGTTTCTTGTGACGTTTAGTCTTTTTGTCAGAGGTGCTAACTTTGCTATAAGGAGATCAAGAAGTATGTGGAGCAGATGCACTGTGACCTTTTTCAAATTAGATATCTAGTGTATCCTTCTATGACTGCAAAGTAGTTTCTTACACTGCACCAGTCTGGTAGCACAAATGCAAACATTTAGTCAAATATTTAATGTCATTTTCAATAACGAATGCAGGTCCATACAGAGATCTTCTAAACATCATATATCCCTAAACCTGGTTCCTTGCCTGACAGCACAGTTTTTATCTCCAAAAATAGGCATCCATGTTCCCCAAAAACGTATGGACTCATAATGAACAGGGAAGGCCTGTTGAGGAGATCGTTTGGCTTCTCTGCTAGCCTAGCACATAATGAGGAGACAGGTAGGCAGCGTTGCAGCTCTGCGGTCAGAGATGAATGCCATCTTGTGTCCTCAGATTATCAGTGCTAAACCGTGCCACGGAGTTCAGCACTCGGTCAGGATTAGCTGCTTTTGTAACCCAGATTGTGTTAGTTTCCATGGAATGAATGAGTTTAGAAAGCAAATGGTGTAAATATGACTCGATCACTGAGACAGTTAAGCAGCTACAGACATTTAGTATCTGTTACTGTCCAGCTTTGCAGAAGTGTTGATATCACTGATGGACAGCTGAGCATCTGCTTGCACAGTAGATACAGGAAAATACTACGCTGGGCAGGTAAATCCAGTACTTCAGTACTTTTGACACTGTAAAGTCCTTGGTTGCTGATTAACTCAGTAGGCACTTAAATTCTTGAGATGTTCGTGCATGATCCTTTGCACACAGATTGAGCTTGCTCTGCCTTCATTCAGGACAGCCCTTGCAGCTTCAGTTAGCGCAGCACCAAGGTGAGCTGCTAGGCTTGAGAAAGGGTTTACTGGCTCAGACTCAATGCAACATGAATGCGAGTGTCTGTATTACATCTGGTAACCTTCGAGTAAGGGCAGAGCAGGCTCATCTCTGCAAGGAAGTTACTGTATAGATAGTCTCCCTCCACCCATTACACTCTCCAGGTATCTACTTCTGCGTTTGGACACATCCAAAGGCAGTTAATTTTTGACTGCTAAATTTCTGGGTGTTTTGCTCTTGTTTAATCTTGTTAACAGTTTACATTGCCTGATTTACCTTCACTTGGGCGGGCGTCACTGGAGAGTGGGTCTTGGAAGGAACCTTCAGCATCAGTGTATTGGCCTGATGCAAAAGAGACAGGCTGGCTGATCGGTGGGAGAAGCAACTTCTGCCATCCAGCCAACAACAATTGTTGTTTTGGAGACAGAGTTTCTGGGATTGGGATTAGGGGAGGAGTAAATTAGCTTTGTGTCACCTGCAAGAATGCCTGAAACATCAGATACAGCACATTTTGGGGCAGGACTTCATCCCAAACTGTCTACACTGTATTACATTGACCATATTTACCATACTACATTTACGTAAGCTACAAAGTTTACATTTAAAAATGAAGCGGTGCAGCAAATGTGAACTAACATTTCCCTTATGTTAGTGCTCTGCTTGTTAGAGTCAGTCACTTGTTTGTGCCCTTACCTTCAGTGATCAGGTAAGTATTTCCTACAAAATGAAACAGCTTCAACAGTAGCCGGAGGTGCAGTTTGGTGCTCTAGTCAGTGCTCAGGAGAAGAGCAAGGGAGGCAAGGGAAGCTTCATGGTTTATGTACGACCTGATACAGCAGGCATGGTCTTAGAATGGTGCCTCCCTTGGTCCTGCATGTGAGAGTCAAAATACCCAACTTGTACATCCCAGCACAGTGAGATGTGAGCTGTGAGCCTAATTAACGTGATGTTGGCAATATTTAGGCAAACATTTTCAAAAACAGTCTGTTTGTTAAGGACTTGGTAAAAACCTAAAGGATTTAGATTCTTCCTAGTAATTCAGATTTTAGTTTACAGTTTTGTGGCTAAAATGCCAAGGTTTTTTTGTAGCTCTGCTGCAGGTGTTTAACAAGGGTGCAGTTCAGGCCACGTTTTGCTCCTTGGGATTTCCAAGTGCCAGTGCCAGTTCTCACCAAGTCTGATGACTTAGATATGACATACCTTTTTCATTCCAGTGGGCTGGAAGCCTAAGTGCCCTACTCAGTACTGTAGTTTGCACTAGACAGGAGGTCACTTGGGAATTAAGTACTAATTATTAAAATCCCTCTGCCTTCCTAAAGTAATTTGTTTTTTCATCCCACATGTGGGTGGAGATCCAGTGTGAAATTTTCAGACTGCCCAGATTCTAAAGTAATCCCTCCTGGAGTATGACAGGTCACATGGAGGTGGGAAATGGCTACAGATCATAGACATATGACATATATATGACATATTTAAATGTGAGCAATTAGAAATTCACGGGCACTGCTGTAGATGTTCTGCCTTTGGGAACAACAACAGTAAGGAAGGCTGCTACTTAAAGGAAATGGAAGGGTTCTCCAGTGCCAGAAAAGTAAAAATCAACAAACATCACAACCTGGTGTATCTATTTGCTGCACTGCTGACATCTACAAATAACAAAGAGCTCAAATGCTCACTACCAATATCTGTTACCTGCTTGCAAATATGACATTTTCTCTGCCAGCATTTGTCAAGCTACCATGAGTTGCATTCATATTCCATATGGATATGTATTTTTTTTTCTTTGTTTTCCTTTGACATTAATGCTCTGGCATAGCTTTCTAAGTCGTAAAGTAAGGAAATTAACTTACATTTGCTGGCTTGCTAAAGTAAATTAGCTACACTTTTGACTTTCTGTGGTTTTACTCTGAATGGGAGAAGCAATAAAAATGAAATAAGGCTAATCACTGTTGTTCTATGGTTTTCTCTGTGGTGTGTTAAGAGGAGAAGAACCCATAACAAAGACTCATGAGTTCATATCTGCTTAAAACAGGTCTCTAATTAGCTTCTATAATCGATCTCTCTGCTCTAGCAGGTGAACCAGGTAATTATCTTGTTTATGGTGTAGGTGAGTCACAAAATGCTAGATAGCTTTCTCTGTATCTTTAAAAGATAATGCATTGTAACAAGTGCTCCCAATATGAATGAACTACTGTCATAACCCATACCATCTGTTTCACACGCAGTGATGTGAGATCTCATTTTATTCTTTGTTACAAAGAGTTCCAGACATCAAAGAACTGTCCCTTTGACCGCTGTCTCAATCAAAAGATTTTACCTAGACAAATCTTTACTTCCCATTATGGTTTCAGTGCTGCAGAATATCAGGTGTTTCCTGGTATCAAGAGGAGGAATCCAGTCATCGGTGCTTTTTTTAAGGGCCAAATCTTGTCACTGTTCACTTCCCATGGGCCTTTTGAGTAGCACAGAAACTCCAAACTCAGCAGTTAATTAGGGGTTAGTTACTTAGGGCCTGAGGCTTTAGAGACAGACTGTGGTGCGCTATACAATGTATGCCTTTTATTCAACATGATGTGTCTATCTGTTACCTTCCAGAAGGTAGAGATATGTTGGCTAAATGCGTGGTTAGGATTAAGTTGATGTATAGAAAGCAGTATCTTGGTATGCTTAATTGCTCATAGAAAAATCCCTAAATCTGACATATTTTTGAGTCTTCTGCATACTCATGTTCAATCTGTGCTTTATTTACATAATACAGATATTTCTCTTTCCTGCAGATTGTCTCATAGTAAGCTCTACAAAGGAATAATCCCTTTTGACAACCTTTAAAGGGTCGCAGTCGTATTTGAAGCCTGTGACCAGTAGCACTAATAATAGTGTATTTGTAAAGAGAGGACGTACAGTGCAGCTCTTCCTAGTATAATGTGGAAGTGTTTCATCTCTTTTGTACTAGCAAAGAGGCTTCGTGCTTGTGATGAATGGCTGAAATATGAGACTACATGTTTTCCATAATCATTAAAACAATAGTGTACCAGCTTCTCCCCGAGCTAAAAATAATCCGGTCGTGGACATGCCCCTTTTCCTCTTCTCCTTGATAACTGAATTCAAAATTCCCATAAATAATGTCTTTTTTTTCTTCATTTTTCATAGACTTGTCCCTAGCAAATTTAGTTTCAAGGTCTTTTATTTCTGTTTCTAAAGTAATTATCCTCTGGGCCTCTTCCTTTCTTCCTGGTATGATGCTAGACTAATTATTCTTCTCCTAATGAATGCCTGAAATGGATCCCATATGGTGTCATATGTGCCTTCAGATGGAAGCTTCGTTTGAATAAAATAAGAAAATTCTTCTCTTGGGGCTTTCTTAAATTTTTCATTCTGTAACAATGATGAGTGAAATCTCTGTCTTGGGGATAGAGGCAGCCAACTTGCTTTCTATTACATTTCAAGCTTTCTCTGAACTGGAGGTTTCCATGTCTCTCTCAATTGCTATGGCCATCTGCAACTCTTACTCCACATTGTCACAAGACGACTTGAATGAGTCAGAGCATCATTACATTTGATCTGAAAGCCATTTTTGTTTCCTTAAAAAATATACCATTATTTCTCTTACAGTTCTTTGTCACCTTTCTCTAGACCTACCCCACAGCACGCAGTGCCCTTTTTTATTGCCTTTAGGGCTCAATCCACATAGTGATTTTTTAATACAATTACCTAATAAGAAACTAATCCCAGTTTATTTCTTTGCGCGCAGTGACTCAAACCCACAGTTCCCAGCAGGATGCTTTCTCTACCAGATTACTGAGTATTCATGGCACATGTCAGTCTTTGTATAAGTACAAGTACATTAAATGTGTAAACGTAAAACGAAGGTCTTCAGGTCTCAGCGTTCTGAGCACTGCACTGGCAGTGACAGCACCAGAAGGAATGGTTGCTACCTGTTTTCGGCAGTGCAGTTTAAATTTACACTGCACTTGGTTCCCAATCACCTTTAAGGAGTATTGGTAAAGCATCTAATGGAACCTCGTGCTGCCTCTTTACCTTTATCTCACATGACAGAAAAGTTATAATTGCAAGTTATTACTTGTATTGTGATAGATGATAGAAGTCCTGGTCGTGAATATGTACAACCTTGTGTTGCGAGCTGTGCAATGGAGAGTATTTTCATTGTTTCTAAAGTCAGGTTAAAGTGGGGTCATTGAGACTATATTTTGCAACCATATATAAGTAAAGCAAGTCACACTGATACATTAAGCTTACACCAAACAAATGAAAATATGTGAAACACTCCAACTCTGCATTCCAATCTGTTAACAAATTCAGGCTTTTTATTGCTTAAGATCCATAATTCTATAGATTTAAGTTTAATTCTGTTGTTTTTTCTGTATGACACAATGTTTTATTTATGGAAATCCCCGATATATCATTTTGTTCTTAATCAAAAATCCTTTTTCTACTTACTAATCAACTAAGTAGGCATGGGGAAAATTGTGTTCTGAACTTCCATCTACCACAACATACTGTGCTTGAGTCTACTAAGCAGTACTGTTGTGAATGAGTAAGATTGCATCTTATAATTGTGGAGGTGGTGCTAATGGCATGGATCAGTCTGAAGCAGGGTTGTGATTTGATACTGCTGCATAAAAGATAATGCTAAAATGGAAATGTTTGTAGACACATGAAAGTGAAATGGTGTTTTGAAAAGCACTGATTCTGCATAAAGTTGATTTTAGTGGTGTATCACTTGAATCATACTAATTACTTGTGAAAACATAGTAATTTTATCTGATGTATGTATTTGTTCTTGCTGTCAGAGACACAGGGGGGAAATACTCTATTGATTGTCATTGCAGCATTTGATCCCAAGTTGATAAAGGACAGTAACTAACTGAGCCACTATTAATATCGAGCTCTGCTTGAATTTAGACCTTCAGCAATGTGTGAATCTGCAATCAGGGAGAATGTTAAAATAGGAAAAAAAATGCCTAATCTTAAGAAGTGCTATGAGGCCTAACTTCCTGTTTAAATGGAGAGTGTTTGCCGTTGGGTGGTCTCAGCCTGAGAATATCAAGCCAATAGCTTTGCAAAGTAAGTAATGTACTTTTGTGAATAAGCTTATTTCTTTACTTGGAGGAAATTTCTTGGTATGTTTTCTCTTCTATGAATGAATAATTCTTAGCATTCCAATAACCGAGCTCAGGCTTTAAACTAACAATCCACCAAACAGATTTTAGCTTCTCTAACGATCTTTAAGCTTACACATTCTTGTAGGGTATAATTCTTGTTTTGGATTTGTTCTGTTTCGCTCCATTTAGTCCTGTTCTGATATACTTGTGAAGATTTTTAACAGTCCAAACCTGGAAGAGTCCCCCATGATCTGTTCAATAGCTTGTGTCCTCTACCTGACTTTCAGTCACTTGCTACAAATAACCAAGGGAACATAAACCATTTTAAGGGATAATAATTTATCTTTTGCAGAACAGTTGGTTTCTTTTCTTTCACTGACTCAATGCAGTGACCATACAGAATGCTTAATTCATGGTTCAGACAGCAGTTTCTTGTTCTTCTTTCTTATTAAAGTCACAGTGTCAGTTTTCTGACAGAGCAGTATTTGCATATTTAAGCTTGATGAAAGACCAGTAACCAACAGGACTAAGGGAAGGGGTAATTTCTTATCCATATTTCAGTATTGGTTGTTTTCCCTGCTGGAAGTTGGCTCTGAGCAGCCTCTTTAACAAGATACATTGCTGAAGGTAATAACTAACTCTGGGAATCTGCGCAGCAGTAGCTTTTCTTAGAAAACTAAAGCTTTCAATGTTGGCTGCTTACAGTTAGGTCCCTAAATTCATTGTTAAGTACCCAAAACAAATTGCTGTGATGATGAAAAATTCCACTTAGCCACAAATCTAATTTTGACAACGTGAGCTGTGAGTACTCAGAGCTTTGTAGAAGCAGACCGCTTTGATCTACGTAATCAGATTTGGCATTTTCTCTCTACTTAGATCTATCTAGGAGCGATGTTTCAGGAATATTGTTTAGGCAATATCATTCAGGCAATATCAAGTGCAGGACATTGTCATTTTCTTGACGAGATTAGAAACTTTCTGTTCTCTTCACAAGTCACAATTTTTTTCATTCATTGAGCCCTACAGCCAGGAATTTCAGTAGTTCACTGTGTCAAGAAGACAGGTGCAAACTCAGCAATAACCACATTCATGGCACCAGGTCTGACCCGACATTTTGGGGACAGAATGAGGGAACTGTGACAGCATTCAGAGCGCATGCAGATGTCTGGTGTGATCTACAGAATTACATGAGCAGAATGTGAACTGGGGAGGGGGATTCAGTTCAGCAGGAGTGAATTGCCTAGTCTGCGCTGTCCATTTTGGAAATGTTGTGGGGGCAGGAATTGCAAGAGAATCTGATTCTTGTATCTTTGATACATCTAATATTGCAGGAGTAATTTTCAAAAACCAATCAAGTCGTCTTGAAAACTAGGTATCAGTTTTACCCACTATCAGGAACCTACATTAGTTAGTTAAATTAATTTCTTCCTGTTGAATTGGAATAACCTTACTGCTTGATACAAACTTTCTACCATCCAGCCTAAATTTATTTCTTAGCAATTAAGGAGGGTGTATCTGTATCATTATGTACCTGAATCCCTTCAGGAATCTTGATTTTTGTGCTTTCTATCATAAAAACCCCAACAGACTACATACTGGAGTTGCTTTGCCCGCTGAGGTGTGGCAGGTCACTGGGGGTCAATGTAATCACCTGCATCAAATAAAACTCCCAACATTATATGATAAAGGGAAAAAACCCAGCTGTTGATGTGCTGGGTGTTACAAGCCCAGGGAGACAGCAAGATGGAGAGGGTCCTACTATTTACCAATCCCACTTCATTTAATAGCAATCTAATGTAGTGACATAATTATACCATACTAATAAGTCTGCAAAGGCATGAGCTCTGTAACTACAATAGTGTCTTCTAAATTCTACTGTTTATCGACCATAACTGGTCATCTGCTGTGTTCTGACCTGTAAGAAGCATAACATGACAGTAAATAATAAGAAGCAAAGACATTAGGGAAGGTCCAGGCAATACTCCCAAGGAACCTTGCAGATTTTCTTTGTCTGACACTTTATATTTAAAAATTAATGCAGAGCACCCCTACAAAAAAAATCTATTTTACTTGTTTAACAAAATGGAGTATTGATTTGCCAAAGCTTAAGCAAAGAAGCCTACATGAGTCATTGATCAAGAATTTGGGCTCAGTCCATGTGATCATTAACTTCTTTGTCAGGTGCATTCATTTATTCATAAGCTTTGTTTATGGCAGACCCTTCTCACTGTCTCATTTCAAAATAACAAAACCCAAATGCCTTCTCTATCTTCCATTTCACTTAATACAGAAGACAGCACAGGAAGTGCTATCAACTTCAAAGATTTTATGAGCCTTTTGAAGAATTTAGGAACTCTGGAGGCTTTCATATATGGCCAGGGTTCAGTATTATTTCAGAACTGTACATCATGAGTGTAAAATTCTCCAGAGTAAGCAACCCCTTGTGCTGCCATGTGGGGAACCTAAGCAAATTTGAGAAAGTTAGTAGTTAAACCATTAGGAGCTCCATATACCTTTGCACCATTGCTCAGGAAATGCTGGTTGCATGATATAAAGTCATTCTTTTGATGGACCGTTGTTGCAGTAAAATAACGTATGTTAGAAACTTCTGATGCACTAGTTAAAGGTTTATAAAACAGGATCTGGTTAAAACCCATGGCTTAATCACAAATCAAAACCACATTCTCTGTGGTTTAAAGTAAGCAAAGTAACAGGAAGCAAAAGAGTTCTGAATTCTGTTTTTTTGAACATGGTACTATTCTAAATTCCAGGCTTTACTGTGCTGTAAGCTTAATAGTAGGCAGGAGATACTAACAATGAAAAATGAGGCCTTATAATCAATATCTCGGTATTTGCTGCACTCCATTAATCCTGTATCAAAAAGTAACATCACAGTCATGAAGAAGTTATTATAGGGCGAAGTAGGGTATGATCTTACACTGAGTTAAACAGCCCGTGGTGACAGGGTTCAGCATCTTCCCTGGCACACAGGCGGGTGAGGGAACCCCTCCGCAGCAGCTGGGTGAGTTCTGCTGCCTTCCCCGAGGTGCCTGGGTTAAGGGCGCACGGAGAGACAGGCGCCTCCGAAGAGCTGCTGTGTTCGCTGCCGCTTACCTGCTTGTAATTTCCCTGTAAGCCTATCTCCTTAGCGTGCAGCTGTCAACCTTTTAACATCAAAAATGAAAACAGTGGGGAAAAAGAAGATGAAACAGTTTGTGATTTTTTTTTTTGGTCTTGTTTAAAGAAAAAATACCGTAGTCTCACTCTTAATTTATACGACTGATGTCTAATTAGCATGCTGGATGGGCTGTGGTGCAGACTGCGCAATACAGTCTGACTCTGGGAGCCTGGATATCTCTCAGGATGTGGAATTACATCTTTCTGTGTATCTAGTAATTCTTGCAAGACAGTAATGGAAATCCCTCTGTGTGAGTCAGGAAATTGCCAAATAAACAGCCTGACGTACTACCGCAGTAGGAAGTACAGGCCTCATCCAGAACTGTGAGGAAGATGGAAGTTTTTCCGTAAGTTGTATGCAGTGAGTTTTGCATTAGACACCAGTTCTGTAGTTGGTACATAGTTGTGATATGGACAGACAATTTAGTAGCTCATTTTTTATCTATTTGTGTGTGAGAAAGGAACTTTATCCTGACCAAACTTAGTGTGGGTAACTTGGTCAGAAATCCTGAAGGAGTTGTTAGTTGAGTGTATATCTCCCACGCTGGGTAGCCATTTGAAACCTCAGTGAGACATCCTCAGAAAATTTTGGGGCCCACTCCTAAAAATGGTGAACTTGTAGGCATCCTGTGCTGAATTCAAGCATTCTTTGTCAGAGAGAGGCTGCTTTAGACTTTGGTGTAACTGCTGATTTTGTGCAAACAGTGGAACAGAAAACAGGATCACACTTCGCCCGAGGCAAAGTTCTCGCAGTCTGTTCTGTTACAAGTCACAAAACGTTTCTGCAGTGAGATTAATTTGATTTAACTTTTCTTCTTAGATTCAAACTATTTACATTTGGACACAGTCATGTATTATAAACAATAAAAAATAAGACAACATCAATATGTGCAGTGTATTCTGTGCATATATAAAATGCATACACATACATACACATATGAACTGCTCAAGCAGACTCAGAGAACAAAAAAAATAAATGAAAGAAAAGTGTAATACTAATGCTGCATATGTATGTATACATTTTTCTGTTAGCAACATATTTGCACTATGCTTCCTTTCAGTTAAAGATTGACTATGTGCCTGAAGAAATAGACTTGAAGTGGATGCACAATAGCTGGCTACAATGTGTAATTTTATTTAGGCACAGAATTACAAAGTAGCCATTTTTAACTTAAGCTAGATTGCACATTTACCAAACCTTCCATAAATTCATCATTTGGCTTAGTCACATTGAGAATTGTTTTAAATAAATCTATGTGAAAATTAAATTTAAGTTGAAAACCAGCAGGAAAAAGATGTATAGCGAGTACTTCATTTGTTGTAATAGGGCTATTTGGAAGGAATACAAATGCACTTCAAATTGTAAAGAGCATAATTATTTTTCTCCAGAAGCTGAATGAAATAGAGCAGCTTCTGCCTATATAATATTTGATATGAATTATCCTCATAAAATTCAAGCTGTATTTTTAAAATTAAGTCTTTTCAATTTCCAAAGTTCTCCTTTTCTTTAATTAAAATGGGCAAAAAGAACACAGGAATTGTCTCAGCCAGTTGGACCAGTAGTACAGCTTCTGTGTTATACTACCTTTGGCAGTGGACACTAACAGTTGCTTCACTGAAATTTCAAAAAAACATTCATTATAGAAATCAGAGTGGGGACGATGGGGACAGGTGGGACATGAAGGGCATGGGCAAAACCCTAAGCCTGAAAGGACCTTGAAGAGGTCACCTAGTCCATCACCCTGCTTCGATAATCCACTGAGAAGGGAAATTTCATTGTAAACCCTGACAGTAAATATTGGTTTCAGGGTCTCTTTCTCTCATATCTGACAAAACTTCAAATCTGCATATTATCCATACAATATCTATTCCTTTTCTTATGCTATATGGGGTTAGTGTATTGTAGGTGACTGCAAAAATCAGGAGTAATTTATTGCTAATAGGCAATTGCTGGGATTCTGAGACGTTTTGTATCACTTGGGTTTGGTCAGGAGTATCAGCAGGAGGGAGGGTATCATTCCAGACAGCTATCCATCAAATGACACTTAGGAACTGTTTAAGAAACAGTGTCAGAACTATTAAATTTAATGACTCTACCTCCTTTTCCAGGCAGCCTACAAACTTGTTCTGACAAGAAATTATTAAGGACCCCGCCTCCAAAAAGCCAGACAAACAACAACAACAAAAAAAAAGCCAAAACAAAAAAGAGTGGCAAGATTTAAAGCAGGACTTTTTTAACAAAAGAGAACACCAGTCTTTGCTGCACAGTAGAGCACTGAGCAACTATGCAGGAGCTGCTTCCAGAACTTAAAGCGGTATGTTTACATCAACATGGTGCTGGGCTGCCTAATGTGTGCTGCTGAGAGGCAGATGGTCTTAGCTCAGAGCTAGCGCTGTTCTACCACAGCAATAAGCTGTTTGGAGTTTGAACTAGTATCCTCTGCAGTGCTGTATGAAAGTACCAGCTCAGGTTCATGTTTCTTCATCTGCCTGTTGGCTCTCCTTGTGAAGTCTGCTGTAGGGAAATGAGAATAATGAATTTAGGGTGTCTGAAAGTTACCCCTACTTGTCTACCTAATCCCTACCAAGGCTTAAGCCAGTGTTTAAAAAACTCCCCTCCAATTTTCTGTCCTCCCCCCCCCCCCTTTTTTTTTTTTCTTTTTGCCTGTAAAGACATGCCCACAGCCAGATGCCAAATAAAGAACACTTTTCTTCTAAAAATGTTATTCTGGCATTGACCCTCCTCCATGCATAGACTACTTTGTGGAGTTTAACCTCCAGGGTAAGAATGATTGATATCCTGTGTATCGTAGCTCAGGGCCTGGTCTAGAAACGAAATACTGTAAAATCCCCTGGAAGGAGCCCTAAAAGCCAGGATATGCACTGGGCAAGGGAGACACAGATGTAGCTGTTTACCCAAGACTTATGAATGGCAATAGACAGTGATACTGTGTTGTCAAACTGTTGGCTGTTGTGGGTTTTGAAGTGCACTGCCTTTTTGATTTACCATGTTTGCGTCACCCATAATTTTGTATACTTCCATCATCTTTGCTCTCCTTTATCACAGTCATGTTATTTACCCTTTTTGAAACAGTTCTGATCTCTGCTCTGTGTGTGGATGATGCCATTTCTCTGGTTTGATACAGTATTAATTAAATAATATTCAAGTTCTTTTCATAAGAGAGACAAACTATTTAGAGACTTTGGCTTCAAAATAAAATTGTGCCAAAGAAACCAAATGCATTAAATGTCTACTTTATAAAATAAGTGACTGCCTTTGGAAAAGAAACAAATGCAAATTCTAGTTACTGTGCTTGAAAGAGGTGACAAGATGAAGTGCCAGCATCTTGGCTCCTGTTCCTGCTTTATTGTCACAAGTTGTTAGTTACATTTGAAAATATGGATCTCTCTCGTTGTGGAAGTTGCGCTTGCCAGTTGGTCCCTGTACACTAGAGTGGCTTTACCCAATTAGCACAGTTTCCCATGCAGGACCCGGAATAGCTGTGCATGCTTCCTGAACGTCCCCACAGCTGAGGCTCATCCTCAGGCTCCAGTGGTCTATACCCGGCTGCTTTACCAGGCGAGCTGGGTGCAGCAGCAGTAACAGCGTGCCTCGCTGGAAGTCAGCCTTGGCACAGCCAGTCTCGCTGGGTTTGTCTGTAGTTCTCTCTGACAGGTATAGTCTGCCCCAATCTCAAACACACTATGCGGCAGACGGAACAGCATTTTTAACCCCAGTGCACTCGTGAAATGAAACAGGTCATGGAAACAATGACATTTAAGTGCTACTTGTAATCTTCATCATGGGCCATCTCAAGCTATTTGCATCCCTCTTCTGGCACAAGTGAAATTCACCCTGTGCAGAGCGGCGTGCTAGTCAAGCTACATATAAGGCTCATACTATGATGATGGGAGTGCCATTAGGTAACTGCTTTATGGGAAAAACATCTGAAGGACTTAAGAGATTGGTTTCATGATGCATGAGTGGAGAAATAGCAGTCCTGAGAAAACATGAGCTTAACTGCAGTTCATCATCTGCCGGTGGACTGAATTGCATGACCCCTATTTTAGGTTTCTTTAAGCAATGGAAACCTAGTATTGCAAAGTATCCCATCAATAATGCAGCGTTGTAGACCTTTCCCTATCTTTTTTCCTTGTTGCTATCTATAGATTTTTGCACTTTTCTAGCCACAGGTAAGTAGGTATGCCACATTTCTGATTGAGTCACAACCTAGAGATTACACTGGACTTCAGCTAAAAGCTATTATGATAGAACACATTATAAAATGATACGTAATGATGGATTACAACCAAACCATGAAGTATCTGCCACTTTTATAAGTAGACAGACAGAATGTCATCATTGAAAAAAAAACCAAACCCAAACTTCCTCTTAACTGTAGTTAGCATTTCATGTATTTTCCCTTCCTTTAAATAGTAAGCAGGGTTTGTAGGTAATTTTTTGTTTCTGTGGTAGGCAGTGGAAATGATCACTTCTTTATACAGAGAAACAAAGTCACTGTAACCCTCCTAATCATTTTTTTGATGATCTACAGATCATGGCAGGCACTGCTTTACTAATTGGTCGCAAGTTAACAAAACCAGCTTTCCTCACACCCTCATTCCAATTCTAAGTGATGGGAAAATGCTAAATTTATCAATAGCCATCACTCGTATTTTAATGGCTTGAGGAGCATCCAGATATATCTACATTACTTTGAAAAAATGTGATTAATTTTATTTTAGTTGATCATAACCACTACAAAGCAGTTATGTTCTAAATATTTAATAACTCTGGTGGTTTAATATTTTGTCTTTCATTAAAATTAATTTCTGATTTTTCAATGGATATAGTATGATGTAAGTACTTGCCTGTAATGGTCATCTTTGCACTAAGCTGTATAAAATGTTAACATAGTCTACTTAGAAATAATGTATTTTATATTGTGCATCTCTTAAAAATTCCTTTTTTTTCAAAAACATATCTAGCTCAATCTGATATTTGTGTTCCTAAAAACTGCTAAGTACCATTTTTCCTTTAAAAACAGGCACAACAGGAAAACTGTTTTAATGGGGATAAATATAAAATAGGATACAAAACATTTTGATTGAACAATATGACATACAATGTAATGAATATATAATTTTTTAAAGGTATTTTGGGAGAAGAGGAAAGGTTTTTCTGCTCAAAACATTTCTCTGTCATACTTCCCTAAACTGCGTTTTAATTTTTCTCTTCTGTGTTTTTGTTGTGAAGATACCAAACCAAGGCATTCATTATTCACCCACAGCTAGATGCAGATGCTCTGGATGCAGGCTGGGACCCCCAGTTCAAACAGATCTTAATTGTTTTATACTTTTCATTATTGATCAGTTGCATTTGTTATGTTTTGAAGAGTCACTGTTAACTTCCTTATGCCTATAGCTCATTTTGTCTAGTTAAACGTTGGCTCTAAATGAGCACTTCCATTTGTGGCATCTGTTGTGTTTCCCTCTTCAGCCACCCTGTATGGCCCTCCTGCTGGGAGAACCTGAGCTGACACAGTTGCTGCTGGCAGTGTCACTGTCTGCTTTTCATCCAGAAAAATGAGTTCTGTGTCTTAAACACCCTGAAGGAGGCTGAATTGGATGCTTTATGTCATTTTGCATTTTACTTAAGCAGCAAAGGTTACTCCTCTGTCCCCTTCATACTAGCAAGCGTGTTACTCAACAGCAGTATTTCAGAAAGGCTCTCATGGGAAACAGGGTGAATGAGATCAATGCAGAATTGTAAAACCCTGGGATCCAGCATTCTAGAAGCATTGATTTTACTAGAAAAACTGTAAGCTGAGTTACATGTCATTTTCAGAATCAAGGATCCTCTTTCCTGTTGTAAACTTTCTCATTTTCAAGGATGTAAGATAAAAGGGGCTTCTGGATGCACTTCATTTGGGTATATAAGAAAAGAAGGCATATTTAAGCATAGATCTCAGCAAAACAATGATTACTGCATTTGTTGGAGACATGCAAACCTTTATTGGGGTCAGACAATACTAACAAAAAACAGAGTACCAGAGATTTTTTGTTGTGTTCCTTCATGCACAGCCTGAATCTGAGGATCCATGGATCCCCTTGAATTTTAAAAGCATCTTTGCATTATATAAGAAATCAGTGAGCTGTCTGACTATGATTCGTTCAACGGTATGTGCTCTGGTTGGGTGTTCTTCCCGCCTTCTTTGAGTCTGTGAAGGGACAGCAATGACCAGTGTTTTAGCCACTTGCTAATAGAAGCTTAATTACTTCCAGTCAGCTGAGCTGCCATGATAGACCAGTTAGTGTGCACTCTAGCCTGCCTCCATCCCCAAGTGAAATGCAACAGTCTGGTACTCTGAGCTTTTCCCCAAGTTGTTTTAGCTCACAAGCAGGGCAGGCTGTTAGTGAGCACACGAGCCGTTACCAACAGCTACGAGATGCAGTTGGTGCACAGTAACTTCTCAGACTGATGTTGTTCAGTTAAATGTCTGAGCTCCGTGTCTCGTTTTGGAAATCTATGTCTTACTTATTTTAGAAACCTGCTCTCCCCTCAGCAAGTCTTAACAACCCAAAACAGATTGAAGGAACTTTCAGGTTTCTCAAACCTATTAAATGCCGTTGTTCTCAGTTTATTCAAATTAATGTGAGGCAGCTTGGTGCATTTAAAGGGAATAAAATGAGGTTGGAGGTTTGAGCTCTGATACGCTTGACATACTTTGCTATGGTAGGGAGGTTTTGCTTCACAGAAGTTTAATTGCCCCTCATGCAACAGTGAGGATAGACTTTCTAGGTCAAGGTTAAGATTCATAGGTGGCAAATAAAAGAGCCTTTCTCTGAATTAGTTCTTGCCCTAAAGACAATGAAATACATTTCTGGAGCCCACATGGGAATCCACATGTTGCAAAGAACAGATTCTATTTTCTCCATTACTGCTAAAGAACAAAACTGTTCCAGCACAAAATTCTTGGGTTTAATTTCCTGAGAACTTTAAAATTTTGTAAGAACTTTAGAATGTGGTACTAGAAGAATACAATAGTGATTATCAGTGGTAACTCTTGATATCCATTTTCAGAACGCAGCAGAGTGCAGATCTGTTTTGAATTACTTCTCATGTTTTACAGAATCTGAACCAACATTTTTCCTCATCACAGGAGAGTGTCCTAACCATGAGATTAGACTGTAAAGAAGTGCATCTGCTCCCTAATTAGTGTGTCATGCAAAATAAATTGCTTCCCTAAAAATACTGAGAAGAATGCTCTTTCTCTTACTTACAGATACATACATGCTGCAACATACAGTGGTGATGAAGCACTCTCCAGAAAGACAGATAAGGATTTAAATTTAAATTTCAATTCCCTGGATGGAAGAAACTGTGAACTGAAGTACCCTTCCTCTTCAGTGAGTAGTTTATCTACTGAGATAAATAAGGGTAAAAGAGGAAACATATACTTTTTGCCATCTGTCTAAAAGAAGGAAATTTTCCTTATTTTTTCAAAAGAAACCCTCAATGAAGGTTTCCCTTCCCTTCCTTTTCCCCCTACCTTAACTACACAGAAGGAGGTGTTATTTAAGACATACCTGATCCTTCAAATTTCCAAATGGGTACTTTAAATGGCCCTCTGTCCATGCTTGGTTTTGGACTCCAGTTCTTTATTCCCACCGTAAGAGCTAGACTGAAAAGCAAAAAGCAAAAGCAAAAAAAAATCTTAAGATTTCTTTGTGCTGAATTCTTCATGGAAAAAGTTTTGTTTCAACCAGTACTAATATGGAATATGGTTAGGTACCTGGAAAGAAGGTGGCTCAAAGTCCTTTGAGCATTATATACTAGCTACCACCAGTGAAAGTACAGGCATGCTGGCTGATTCAGGAAGAAAGCTCCTTTTCCATATTAGGGTCTAAATTCTAAAACTGCATAAATTTTGCTGTTGCCCTGTACCTGCACAGAACCCCGGTTCCAGGGTTACTAGGCATGTGGGATTACCCACGTAAGACGATGTAGTATATTTATTCGTATTTCCTCTTGCACAGCAATTTTGTATGACACTAAAGACCAAATAAGACTTTTTTCTTCTCTCGGTACAATTCCTTAAATAATCAGCACTCACAATATTCATAATTATATTTGTGTAAAATATTGTATCGTTATTGTCACAGAACAGAAATACCAACTGAAGTAATTGCATAACCTTTGAATAAACACAAGGCTTGCTGTTTTCTCGTATCAGTTAGTATTATTAACTGTTCATTCTCCATAGCTAGAGGCAGAAGGTAAATGCTTACGGAGCCCCAGTACAACGTTACTGAAAAAAAAGCACTTCTCAGGTTGATACAGTGTTATTTTTCCCTAAAAATGTAAAGTAAGTATATAAAAAGAGCTTGTATTTTGGCTGGATTTGCCAAAAGTGTTTTCCTGAAAAGTTTTAAGAGAATGTCTCCTTTGTAAGTATCTGTAGTGCTCATGCAAAGGCAGTGGGGCGTATGGAGCTGGAAGTCATCCATCATGTCTGGAAGGTCATGGCATTCCTACTGACCTCAGCGCTTGTGACTCTCGGTTCCAAACTGAAACCCGAAGGGTGAGAGACAAATGCATTCTCTCACTGTCAGTTGAACTAGTTACTTGCCCAAAAAACCACCCCCACGCCCCAAAAAATCACACTACCTTTAGGTTTTTTTAAAAGCACCATGTAAATATGATTCAGAAGTATTACTAACAACCGTATTCCTTCATTACAGGTGGAGAATCCTAGGCATTTTATGGAAATAGCAGAGCTGTGACTTACCAGCAGTTCAACCAGCAGTCAAGCAAGGGATGGAGCTCAGTTCTTCAATGTTTATCCAGTAATGTATCTGCTGGATGGCTTTTCTTGGTAATACTTGGTCTGAGACCAGCTAGCATCTGCAGCAGTTTTCAGCAGACAATTTTTTGGCCAAATTAGAGTCAATGACTTACGAGTGAGAACTTTTTTATTCCATAGTAGAGCAGAAGGCATTATTTCCTGGGAACTGCAGCCTGCCCATTTATTTAGTGTGTTTACTTGGATTTTGTATTGAGGTAGAAGAGGCATTTCAATTTGGTGGTATATCTGTGGTATCTTATGTTGAACTCTTGAAAATTGTTTAATCATTTACTAGTCATGCTTTGTGTCTTGTTAAAGATGACAAGTTTTAATAGCTCATAATCAAAAGACAAAAATTAAGTTAATATTGATAGTTTCTTGGCATCATAAGGTCTCTACCTAATTGAAGAAACATTTTGAATATTCAGTGGAATCTTAATAACTTGCGTAAATGGTTGGAAGATTCAGAGAAAATTTGAGTCCTAGATGTTACTGAGAAAAAGTTTATTTGGGAATAAATTTTCTGCGATAAAATTGGGAGACTGCTCTCTCTTTTCCGCTTCTCTTTTCCATTATTTTCAGGGACAGATAATCTAAAGTGGACTTTTTTATGATAACATTTCAACTCCAGTGATTAATACTTGACATATGCCATGAAATTAACTGTCTCTACTGTTTTGGTTTTTTTTTTTTATTTTGCTGAGAGATGGGTAAGCACAGACTTTTGGTGTGCATGTTCACAGGGATTATGCAAAAATAATATTAGCAGGCTTCATTTCCGTGTTTTAGTAAATGCTGTACAGCAGCTACTGGAATACTCAAATTAGACCAGATGTCATAATGCCAAATTCTCATCCCAGCAGAGTACAGCATTTAAAAAAAATCATTACTTTTGTTTTTAATTTACTACTCTATGGATGAGAGAAGTCCCATCTGCCTACTTTATTTTTAAATGAAAACATAAATGTTGTCCTGTGGTGACATTAGGCTAGATGCTTCATAGAGACAGGGACCCCAAGCAGCTAAAATTTACATCTAACAAATATGTTTTCTTACATACAACCATCTGCATGATAAAAGCAATGAATAAGTTTGTGAAGTTAGTGTGTAAACAGGATTCAAAGGGTGACCCATTTTTGTGCCACTGTGGGTAATAAGAATGATGGAATTTTAGGAAAGTTGGAACCATAATTTCTCCTGTGGGAGAAGTCTGGTCACACAGGATAAAGGGAAAATCAGCTGCTGGAAAGATTAGATCTGGAGACGGTAGCAATTCAGCACGGCTAAAAGCATACAGCTTGTGAAGGATTTCTCAGGACTTCAGAACCACCTCTAAAATCTTAAGCCTGTCTCTGATCCTGTGTCAGTGGAAGCTCTGGTTTCACAACCCACTGTTGTAAAAGAGTAGCTGCACACAACAGAGAAATGAAGAGATACTCTTTTCAGTTTGAAAGGAAATGGGAACAGATGATGGGGATATTAGAATGTTCTTTACCTCACAAGCACAGTTCTTTGTTGGAAGAAAATAAAAATGAGTGGTTTTCTGGGATTACTGTTAATGAAAGCACCGTTTTTTCTGTCGGGAGGTAGTCCAGCATAGACATGTTTGATGATAACTTCCTAATCACTTGTTTAACTTTTCAAAAGAATGTGTTCGAATGTGTTCATGACTTAAAGAGTAAAATTTCAGATGACAATTTGATTTTTGCTTTCTCCCCCTCCAGAGAAGCTACCTTTCTAATACTGAACTTTGTGGCTTCAAGCCTACAACTTCCTTCAAGTCAAGCCTGATGAGATCTGGTGTAAGAACTGGTATTAGTAGCAAATTCTGCCTGAATAGGAGCTTCAGGTGCTGAATTGCTCTGTCTCCCCTTACAGAAACATGGAGAGTGTTTCAGTGGTTTATTTCCCAGTCATACTTGACCAGCTTGCCAGGATGATCAGTGGCTTTTTTATGGTCTAAGATTTTTGGATGCTGGTATTTTCTTCTGTTTAGATTAACTGCCAGACTCAACTGAAGGTTTTCAATAATACTGTTTCTTTCCCAACATACGATTACATTCAAATCAACTCATACTTTCTAAGTGTCTCATGTCATAGGCTCTTGACATACATGCATGATTAAGTTTGTATATGAATGCAAACCCAGAAATATTTCACACACAGGGTCTCTACAGACCTGACATTGTCCCTGGAGGTATTTAAAAGATGTGTAGACACTGTGCCTAGGGACATGGTTTAGCAGTTGTTAGATCTTTGGAATCAATGATCTTAAACGGCTTTTCCAATCTAAATGGTTCTATGATTCTAAGTTTTTTACTCCTCATTGGTTCCAGATTTTTTATCCTAACTGGCAGGAACTGTCTGCATTCCAAGCATTCGGCTCTAGGTAGGCACCCTCAGAGGTCATGTGGGAGGCCTGAGATATGGAAACTGTGGCAGTTACCTGAACCAGGCGCTGGCACGAGCTGTCTTGCCTCTTGTCAGCCTCTGTACAGCCAAACAGCCAGGGAGACCGATAAAGAGCAGAGTAAGGTTCATCACCTGCTGAACTGGTGCTTGGCTATCATGGAAATGTTATAAAGGTAGAAAAAAAAAAAAGCTATAGTATAAAATACTGGATTAAGCACGGCCTGATTGTCTAGTGAAGTCAAGTGGATTTTGACACATTTCATTCAGGACTGCAGACAAGAATTCAGGTATAAACCCCCCTTTTAATTTGCCTTTAGAACCAAGTATTAAATTAATGACTTGAGAAGGGACTGACCGCTGCCATATTTGAAGATACCATGCGTTTGGGCTGAAAACTAACAACTGATACACCAAACTATTTTGTAAAATCTTATATTTTATATGTGAAATGGAAAACAAAGGCAAGATCAACAGTCAGATCCCAGGAAGAGGAGGGACCTGTTGCAAAAGGAGGATGATTTCCTGAAAGTAGAGCTCTCTAAATTACATTCTACTGCTCAGGCATTGTGGCCAGGCTAGAACAAGCCATATAGGGAGACTGGGAATTCAGGAGACTTAGTGCAGTTCCAAAGCATTCAGATGATACCTGACTAAGGAATAAATTAACAAGTCATTCCTTCAAACCATCAGTACTTTTATAACTTTCCCCCCATGTATGAAACAGCAAATTACATAAAGAAGCACAGAAAAGCAAAAAAAGCATACCTAATGAACTCTACTTTTACAGTTTAGGGGGAAGAAAAAGAGAATTATTACCTTTCTTCACATAGTTAAGTAAAAGGAATTGGTTGATGCCTTTGTGAGATATTTTCAATTATATTTATCCTTAAAAAGTGCTTGATGGGTCCTAGGTTTCTGCTTTTGGTGAGTGACCGTACTCTTTAAAACACTTCTGAAATGCAGGCTTCCCATTTGAAAAGGTCCTTCAAGATTTCTACTGTAGAGAAAAATAAGAAAATATAATTATTTTCTTCCATGATTTTAGATTATTTTTAAAGCATTCTGACTTTCCAGAGTGTGAGATCACAACTGCCATTCACACTATTTTTATGAGCCCTGATCTGAAAGGTAGCCTTTCTGTCTTCAGTGAGTTTATAGCTCATGCCCAGAGAGTAGGAATCAGGAATTTGCAGCATATAATCTGGCTGAGACTAGTTCCAGCTGTGGTTTAAGAGGTCTTCTCAACTCTGATTCAGTAGGATTAATAGAGATTCTGCTATTACCTTCTGGGCATGTTGTTAAAATTAGTTCTTCGGTGCCCCTTGTAGACAGACAGAACTGTAACTGCTGGTTATTAATACTCTTAGATTCAGCAAATATTCAGAGACTCCCTTTCATGGAGCTATAGATTTCAAGGCCAGGAGGGCCTTGCTCTTGTCGCTGATTAGCTCAATTAGTCTACTTTCTTTTATATCCTTTTTAGACCTTTTAATTACAGTTATAAACTATAGTAAAACACAGCAATTAGAGACGCTTATTATAAAATCATGTACATTAGTGTACATGCATACATTTTCATATATATGTATGTATATATGGGTAAATGAGTGAAATCACCAGTGATTTAGCAATAAAGTAGTGAAATCACCAGTATTTTTGTGACTGGTAGTCTGCATTGCAAAACAAAAATTAAAAGACTTGGCAGAAGTCTTGCTCTGTAATACCCTTTCACTTTCCATTTCCTTTGTCCTTGGAGATTGTCTTAATGCAGCTCTGTGCGTTTTCAGCTAGACTTTGCCAGATGTCTACTTCTTGCATATATTTGGAAGAAGTTAAGCTTAATTTAATTGTGCCCCAATTCAAGAGAGTATCCCTATGCTGGCAAGTTGATTAAGCATGGTGGTAATTTTAATTATCTTCTTATCTCTCACTGGAGTGCAGTTAGTGGAGCTGACGAAGTTAACCTCATAGATAAATACCTTTTCTAAACTGGGGCCTCACACAAGGAAGATAAAGCTTTCTTTTCAACATCAAAAATTAGCCTTCACCTGTTTTCTTCTCCACTTCTCTACCCATGTGCATGCTGTCTCCTCGAGAGAGCCTGACATTACAGTTGAATCACCTTCATTACTGGCTCTTCTCCTGATGGTTTTGCAGTTGCCTGTGATTCATTGCTGTCTTTTACCTGTGACAATGCTAAGTTAGCTGCTCATGCCTTATCTTTTTTGTTTCTTTTGCCAGCGGTTGCCCTCTCCACATGACTAATTCTGTTGTGTGGGTTCAACAGGAATGTCACAAGGCCAGCATTTAAAGGATGCAAGTTAGCGCACTGAAGATTTGATGAGATGTACTGTCAGTTTTACATGTCACATTCATGGTAAAATCATATGCACACACAGAGCTAACATTTCATTTAGGAATCAAACACATTAAGATACCACTTTTAAGTTTTGCATTTAAGTGCCTTGTAACCCATTTAATTTTCTTACTGAAAACACCCTGTCAGAAGCCTGTAGGAGAAACAGCAGCATAATTTAAATGTCACTTTGTAACTGGAGTAGAATGACTGAGTATGAAATTCATTATTGGGAAGCAAAGTTTGTAACTCCATTAGCCTGTTTCTGGTCATTTGGCTCTGTTTTCAGCTGGATGTGCACAGAAGCTCGAGTGTACTTTTATATACTTAATTGTCTGCGTTTTAATTAACACAGAATAACAATAGCTTAGAGAAAAAAGCAGAAGGCCCTTACAGTAATGGAATTGTAACAACCCAGTATGCAGCATCTGAACTTTTCTTAAGGTTTTATGAATATCAAGCCATTTGCAGACTTTCTGTGTATCTCCAATTATTAATAAATACAACTGGATTCCTGCTTGCCTTATAAATATACACACTCAGCATTCAGCTGCAGATTCAACTTGCCCTGGATCTCCAACCTGGCAAAACACCTGAGAACCGTTCAATTTAGGGTGGTACAAAAAATACCCCCTTTTATACATATATATATATATATACAGATATAGTTCCTCATGCCCTGAGAGACAAGACAGCTGACTATGGTGGTCCAGCAGCATAATCTTGACTCATTTTTTTAATAAAGCTATCAAGTGGACACAAAGCTCATCTTGTTCACATCCAAGAACAGTGTGGGAGAGAGCAAAATGCTCTGCATACATTTGTAGGACTTGAAAATGCTCATTTAACCCCCAAACACTGTATAAACATCACTCACTTTAATCGAAACTGTAATTCAGGTGTACCTATGGTGACATGCAGCCTCTGCTTAAACAATAAAAGGGAACAATGTGTACCAGCTATGAAGGGTGAGAAAAGGAGAGCATTTCCTCCAATGGCAATTTATGCAGGAAGAATATTACTACTGACAGCACAGTCTCACCTCTGGGATAAAACTTACAGTCCTGCCCAGCACTGAAACTGCCACATGACTTTCCTGAGTTCCTCCATTTTGCATCGCATCTGCAGAAAACTATGTCCAGTCATACAAAGACACACACTCTGAGAGGCTTCATCCAGCTCGTGAGAGATTTGTTCTGGTTATTGATTCCTCATTACAATTTCTGCAGCCCCTGAGATATCCTTTGAGATCTAACATTAGAGTACTGGCCAGGCCAAATCTTGCTTCACTTATAAAAACTGAGGCATTTACATCTTAGGGGAATATTGATCTACTCCAAATAATCTTTTTTTTATGTTTCAAGCAAGCTGAAACTCCAGAGGAAAGAGACAGGATAGTAAACCCCTTTGCCAGTGCTTATGAAAAACATCAGAATAGACTAGCATTGCTTTGAAAACTCACCAAGTGAATCCAAAACTTGATGGCAAATGCAATGTCGCGGGGAAGCTCACACGTGAAGAATGCAATTTATATATGGCACCTCTTCTTAGGTGAGCTTGAACAATGTCTAGCACAACTAAGCCTTAAAAATACCATTGCTGTTTGTTTGCTTACAATGTGCTTAAGACACTGGAAAAGAAAGGGGAGATGCTAAAGGACAAACCCACTGAAAAGCGTCTTCTCTTGCTGGTAAAGAATTTAGAACAGGTGTTGTCAGCTTGTTCCTGTTGCTATCAGCCAATACCAAAAGCAGTTGGCAGTGCTCCCATCATGCGAAAAAGCCAGTCAGATTTCTCAGTATATTCTAATTACTGTAGTGACACTCATGGGCCTAATGGCTACCTTATCATGGCAGACAGGTCTGCCTTCCATTTAGGGTTTATTGACTCAAATTTCTGCTTCCTCTAAATGCACATCTGGCTTACCAAACAAATTTAGAAATTCACGTTTATGCTTACCCACCTCATGCTTTAATCCTCTGCACATTAAAGGCTGTACTATCATCCCTCACCTACATTGTGATTATGTCCACCCTAGCTTCACCCCAAGAAAGCAAACTTGCTTGTCCTTTCTCCATAGGTTATCACTTTGCCAAGGGATTCATCCAAATAACGGTGTGTTCTGCTGCTGGCTATGCTTCAGTGTACCATATACACATACTTAGAGCTCTAGCACAGAAATGTCACTTCTAACACCCTGTTTCTTTGCTATTGTGCCTCGTATGACAAAGAAGTTTTTTCATATAAAACAGCTAAGGATTGTACATGCTTTTCCACCCTGAAGGTCTTAATTTCATTCATATGAAAAGCGACTGGCAATCACTTTGCAAAGACGCTGCCAGGAACTAACTGTGGCACAGTTAATTGACGCATGTTACTTCACTCAGAAACGCTGAACGTATCACTTATTTTCCTGATCTGGACCTATTTCAAATAAGCTGGAGAGCAATGCAGACTTAGCTTTTGATTTCAGTAGCTATTGGATCATATCCCTAAATACATACTATAACCACTGAGAAATAAGCATTTAGATACAGCAAGGTATGCATAAAAGCAAACTACATTTTGCTTTCATAAGCACAGTGGTCAAGATGAGTAAATGGATAAATGAATAAACTATAAAAAGTGGGAGTATATTGCTGTAATTTCCATTCCTCATTTTGCTGTGCCCAAGTAGAATTTTATTCCAAATATTTTAATCTTTTGCTGATCAGGCCATGGATTACCTTTCCAAATTAATCCCCGTGTACCTAAGTGCTCTCAAGGTCCAATCAATGCAGAACTGCTCTCTGCAACAGCACCTAACTTAACACAAACATCCTTATTACACCATGAAACTTAAATCTGGGAGTTTTTCCTGTTGCATGGTCATGATAGAAATCTGATGCTCTGGTAGACATTGTATTTCAAGCTTTAGCTAATCTCAGCTTCAAGAAGTTGTTAACCATGCATACTGATTTTGGCAAGTACAAATTCAGTTAAATTCTATTAGCATGCAACTGAGTTTCAGGATGCCTTGAAAGTTACCATAAAGACACTATGAAATTATGGGAGTTCCGGAACCGCAGCTGTGCATCAAGAAAAAACACACACAAAAAAACCTTTTGAAAAATCTGAGCAACAGGAGCATTGGTTTTTGCCCTCCATAAATAAGGGACTCTTCCAGAGTATGAAACCTCTAGCTGTGAATTCCAGTAACTTAAACATGAGATTGACTATAGGCAAACATAAAGGTTGAATGATCAGCTGAGAAAACTGAAAAAAACTGAGAAAACAGTGTGAGGGGTTTATAAATTTATCTCACAAATATACTCTACATTATTAATTGTGCTTATAGGGAAAAAAAAAAATTGTTCCCACTCTGATTTTAAAGCTTACCTTACTCCTTCAGTCAGTTTTCTGTTACATCATTGAACATGTGTTAAACTGGTAAGTTGCACATCCTTTCTTGTTCCTAGAGAGAAAAGTAAATCTACAATCATAATGTATAATCGCTTCTGAAGGAGAACTTACATTTTAGACCAGAGATGGAGAAAACATTAATTGCTTAATGATCATTTTCAGAATTAGAAGATTGTGTCCCTTTTCTATTTTCAAAACGATTCTGTCACAATATTTATTATAAATATTTTTAGTATATGATACTCATTTGTGCCATTGAGTGGTCTGTTTGTATGAATACTTTTCTATATGCTCAGCTACTCTTTTTTTCATCTCATGCTGACTTGATGGCAGTCCCAGCACTTATAGTACAGTTGAGCTCACTGGCCAGTGATGTTACTATGAATTATGGTATGGCAACACAAGTAGATGATGCAGGCTGCATCCTGTGTACCACCAGATCTGCGCAGTAAAATGATACATAAATATATGAGGTATCGTGTATCTTCTGTGTTCTGGGATCATGTAACCATGAGTTCAAAAGGGAGTAGTAATTCATATCATATTACTACTTTTTGAGATAGGGAAGCAGAGGAAAACAAACTGCAGATTCTTTAAAACACATGTGGTAATTTACAGTTGAGTCACTAGATATAGGCTTGAAACTTCTCAGTTAGTAATATCAGCGCAGATCTCTCCAGTTGCTCTTTTATTTTGGATTGTTACGGTTTTTCCCCCGTGTCAATTTTTAATTTATTGGTTGTGATGGCCAAGCAACTGCTGTTCCAGTTGTGGGAAGTGCAATGTGTACACTTAAATTGGGGGACCTAAGGCTGCTTTCCAGAACAAAGTTAACCAGCACTGGCTGCATTCTGACGGCGATGCAGTCGGACCCAGGGCACATCGCTGTCAGCAAGCCTCAGGCGGGTGAGCAGGAGCGCTAGCAGGGCCCTTTGTTTGCATGACTGGTAGCCAGAATCATAAGACAGATTTTGAATCACACTTTCCTGCAATTTAGGCACACACAAAAAAGAGCCAAATAGAATTTTACATCAGTCCTCTGCCAATTAAGAATAAGATTAAGTTCAGAAATGAGTGCTACCATACAGTTTGGAAGAAAGACAGTTTTCCATGGCAGAAGTAAGCCTACACTTCTGTCTGTTATCAACTTTATTTTTAGATGTCCAGACTGAATTTAATTGAAGCTATCTAAGCTCTCAAAGTAAAGAATTCAGAGGAGATTTTTTTTATAGATTCATACACAAAAGTACAATTGCTCCTCTGCAGCAGGATTCCCCCCCCCCCCCCCCCCCCCCCTTTTTTTTTTTTTTTTTCATCTTTAGGCTTACCCAGCTCTTCAAATCATTCCAGGCTGGTTTCTCTTCAATTGTCACTCATTTTGACTTTGCTTCTGAATTGAACACAGGATTCCGACGATCATCAGCATGGAGTGTTATTGTAATACACTGGGACAGAGACTGGACTTCCTGCAGGAGGAATGGCCGTGGCAGTTACACATGCTGATCCAAAACATACTCACATGCACATACAACACACAATAGGCAAAGGAGAAAAAAAGAAAAAAAAAGGCCTCTTTAGGCACATAAAGAAATGATGTCTATAAAATTACCATGTTACAAAAGAGGCCAGCTGTTTAAATGATTGCATTGTACAGGGAACAAACAGGGGTATATCTTGCGTACAAGCACTTTTCATTTGCAGCTTTACCAGTACTTTTTTTTTTTTTTTTAACGCTGCTTTGGCCACTTAAGCAGCTGCTTTTTTGTTTGGTTTTTTTTTTTAAAAAAAAGTTGTCTAGGTTTTATACACACCACAGCTTTTATATGATTGTATAGTGCTTTTTCTTTATAATTTATTTTGTTAGCTATGTGGGTGAAATTAATAGTGAATGCTGACTTATTTCATAAACTTTATTAAGCCTTCAGGAAAACTTCAATGTGCTCATATGGAGAGGCAATATAGAATGTATCCACTGTATCATGACACAGAAATTACAATTCTAAGCTAGAAATAAATGACATTCCAGAAAAAGCAGAAGGAACAACATTTAAGGAGTTAATAATGAAACACTCGTCTTCATTTTCAGATCCTTTAATCCTGCTATTGTGCAGTTTTCACACAGTGCTAAATTGAATTACTGCATCATTTTTTACAATTTCTTCCTACAGTTGACCCAGTTTATAGCAGGTTTGAAAGCATTATCATTGCTTAAGGTTCAAAGATGCTGCAGTGTATTGCATTACAAGTCAATCAGTGCAGAAGTATTTTGATGTAATTTTGCTTTTGGATATAGAAGAACAGATATCCAAATGAAGGATGGTATTTCATTTTGTCATAACAATGTCACATAATGTAGCATGCCTTTTTTATATGATATGTATTGTCTCATTTTATTATATTTCTTTCTCTGTGTTCCTGGTCCTAATAAAATGAATCCTCAGTTTATGCCTTCCAATGTTTTTATTAACTTTTGCAAGGAGAAATTTGACAAAGTTGTAGTGTGTAGCTTTTTACTATTATGTAGCAGATACATTTAGTTGGATACTGCTAAAAAAACCTAAAAGTGAATGCAGTGTTTCTAAACATTATCCCACTTCTAAAATGCTCAGTGAGAAATTTTTAATCAGAAATTTTCCTGTTCTGAAGGGCAGTGCTTTCTGCAGCTTTTTGAACACATAAACATGGTGCTCAGTTTAAATACATTTTAAGCAATGTGTTTTAGGTAAAGCATATCATTCTCTCAAGGTCATTCTTTATGCTTCAGGTGTTAATTTGTGTTGTTCTTGAAGTATTCTTATTATTGATAGTAGAGCCCTTGGTATTTGTTATATTGAAATATTGCTAATATATGAACTGTAACATTAAATTTTTAATCTAATCAATCAAATGGCATGCATATGCAGTAGATGCTTGGGTTTTACTAAGATTAATTACCATGTGCTGTGAAAACGAACTCTGTAAGGTGAAATATTGCATGCACACAGACATACGTAATGAGAAGAAAAGAAAAGAAAGCAAATTGTGCAAAGGGATGAGCACTGTAATAAGTTAATGACTACTTCTGTCATTCAAAACATATGCATAGCCTTTAAGACAACACAAAACAAAGATTAAACGCATGTTAAATCAACTATCTATTAAAGCATTTAGAGCTTTTCTCCAGATTTTACATGAAAATTATGCAATCTGTTGCAAAACTAAACACTTGTCTCCCAGATGGTGCTCAGAGTCTGTCTGAGCAAACACTCCTTCCATGCTCTGTGTAATAAATTGTGCGTATTTTTTGTTGACTGTGCTTCATTTTATGCATTTGAGGACATCTACACTGAACACGCTATGTAGAGATGACTAATTTGCATTGTAAAACCCAGTGATGCTGTATTTATATACCTGATTGCAGTCATGAAGTAGAAGATACTTCATCATGGAAAATGGCAGTATCTCCCGTTTCACTGGCTGGAAGTTACAAACTTACTATGCTTGCTGCTGCTACTGATCCAGGTTGTAATTCTCACAGGTCACTGATAGTTGTCCATTAAATAATAAGTAGCTAATTGCTTTTCTTGAACAGTACTGCAAAGTTAAGCTTCTATGACAGTGTTTTGAGGAGTGTTTTGCCATGCCAAATAATAGCTATGATTGAAATGGGAATAAGATTAAAGCCACACTAATACTTTCATAATGTTATTAAAAGGTACATTATTCATGTGCTAGAAACACAGGGATTACCCTTCTGGCTGAGACTGCGGTCTAGCTAGAAACCTATGACAAGATACTAAAGCGTGAGAAAGTCATCTGCAACTGATGAGGCTGCTGTTCAGCTTTTTCTTGCTGTATTTTTTTTAGTATTTCCTCTGCCATGGTTTCTGCTTGTAAAATGGAGATGAGAGTAGTTCCTTGTTTCACAAGAGTGAAGATGTACTAATGTACCCTGCTGTTAGTGAATTGCTCAATTAGGTGGTAGGGGACTAAATATATACCTGGGATTAGCAGACATTCCTTTTGTGGAAAAGCTTAGTCTGATTACAATTTCTAAACAGTTTCTCCAGCCTTACCCTGCAGACACAGCAAAGTTCTCCTTTAGAGATATACTCGGCTATCTATCTGGTTTACTGGAAAAAAAAAAAAAAAAAAGAAAGGAATGTTCATTTAGTCTTAATATTATTACATGTCACCTCTAGGTCTCCATGTTTGAAAAGGCATAGACACTCGTATGCATAAACTGAACATAAAGCTTTATCAATGAGGGAACTTGAAATGTATTTCTGTGATGAAGTACTCTGCAATATGTCTTTCCTTTGCCTTGTTCATTATTTTAGCACCTGTCATAGAAGAAGCACGTATATCAAATGAAAGGAAAACTAAAAATTTAAAGTAAAATAATGTTAATTTCTGTAACTTTTTAATAGAGAAGTAATTGTCTTCGTTAATCAGCATAATTTTAGTTAAATCCATGGGGCTTTAGAGACATTTTTTAATGTAAAAGCCATATTTTGGCAGGATGAAACTAATAAAGTTGCAGTTACATGCATGGAATTAGCTATATAATCCAGCAACTTTGCAGGGGAAGAATGTAGCTGGCAGGTCCTCCAAAGCATAATTTTTTGTGTCTTCAAAATGCCAAGGGAGACAACCAGCATGTCAGATAATAAAACTCCATAAGATGCATCAGAGCAAGGTCAACTTGAATGTTAGATCAGGGCTTTGTCCACTCGGTTCAAAGTATCGTCAAGGATATTCCACAGTCTCTCTGTACTATTGTCTATTGGATATAGAATTGTCTATAGCCTATTGGAATATATCGTCCTGCTTTAACCACCTGCACTGTGAGGAAACTTTCCTTTTATCTGTGGAATTTCTTCTGTTAGATCTGGTATCTGTTGCTTGCCCGCTTACTGTACATTTTGAGAAGAATCCAGCTCCCCTTTTGGTAGCTGAAGGCAGCAGGTAGATCCGCCCTTGGCCGTCTTTTCTCCACAGTAAGCAAAGTACTTCCCTTCAGCCTGGCCTTAAATGTCAGGTGCCCCGGTTCCCAAACCACGCTGCAGCTTTCGCCTGCATTTGCTGCAGTGTTCTCTCTCTCGTCCCTGGGGTGCAAGAGTGGGCATGTTCTCCCAGCACTGAGCAGAGGAGCACGGCCCGTTCTGTGGCTCAGTTCTCAGCAGCACCACGGGGCTCCTAATAGCAGCCCCGTTCGCAGTCAGCTGTTGCTGCCACAGCAAAGCAATGCTGACTTGTGGTCGCCCTTTTGTCCAGCAGGACCACAATTCCCTGTCTGCAGAGCTGCTCTCTAGCTAGTCAGCCTCTTGCCTCTGTCACCGATTGTTCTGTTCCAAGCTCGGAGTTACGCTTCTGTTCACTTGGGTTTTTTTCAACTCTGTAGTCTGGTAAAATCTCTGAATGACAGCTCTGCCCCCCAGGTAGCCTATGAACTGGTCCATCCCGTTTGGTGTTACCCGTGAACTTGCTGAGGATGTATGCCATGCCGTTGCCCAGGTTGCTTACAAAAATAGTGAACGAGCATCAGCCCCTGTATCAGCCTCCCCCATATATCCCTTGTAACTGGCTGGTATATGAACTTCCAGCCGCTGGCACAGCCACTTAGAACCAGTCTCTTTGAAGGCAGCGGTGCTGTCAGCTTTCACCCCTGTTGCTGGCCTATCCAGTTCATACCTCCCCAGTTTGGCTACAAAGATACTTAAAGGACACTTCTGAACACCTGGCTGAAGTCCAGGTTATGAGACAGCTACTGCTTTACCCCAGCCACAAAGCCAGTCGTTTCATTACGGGAAGCAATCAGGTCGGTCGTGCACAGTTTGGCCCTGGTAAATCCCTACTGGCTCTACTGGCTGATACTGTCACCTTGCCCTTTGTGTGCCTGGAACTGCTTTCCAGGAGTCCTGGCTCAGGGCTGAATTGAGTCTTGAGGGCCAGCAGTTCCCGAGACCCTCTTCATCTTTTCTGAAGATGGGCATAACATTTGCTTTTTCTAGTCCCTGATTGTCATGACTTTTCAAAGATGACAGCAACCTTCCAATGGCATCAGCATCTTGGGATGGCTCTTGTCCAGCACCACAGACTTGGAGGCTTTTAAAATGGGAGTGGACGAGGCCCTGAGCAACCTGCTCGTGTTGGCCCTGCTTTGAGGGAGGGAGGCCAGGCTAGAAGCTCCAGAGGCTCCCTTCAGCCTCGGCTATCCTGCGAGTCTGTGTAGCTGTCCAGCTTATTTAAGTAGTCCCTAACTTTCTGTTAAATCCACACTGCGCTTGTATAAGCACATTTCACATTGCAAAGCAGACTGTCCAGTTTCCTGAACGGAGCAGTCTAACACTTCATAATCTGTGCAATATGATACGCCCGTTTGAAATTTATGAAGCTGTAAACCAATTTCCTGTACTAATAAACACATCTTTTTTTTCATTCCTGTTTATCCTCCTGTTAAAATTGCTGCACTGTCTTGCTCTGTTTCTCTCGTCCTTGTCTTCTAAGATGGAAAAAGAGATGGGAGTGGGGGTGGGGGGAACGGATGGACACCACCACAACAAAAAGCTGGCAGCTCATAGAAAAGAAGTGATACTTGGGAAAAATCCAAGATCAACAGACCAGCAAGCCCACTCATTGTTCTTTATCGTTTTGGCTTTCCTCCAGCCCCGCTAGGTTTCTC
The DNA here is from genome assembly GCF_023638135.1 of Falco biarmicus. Taxonomy (NCBI): domain Eukaryota; kingdom Metazoa; phylum Chordata; class Aves; order Falconiformes; family Falconidae; genus Falco; species Falco biarmicus. The sequence goes on from NC_079302.1 coordinate 8,906,204, forward strand.
TCTCTTTCCAAACTGCTTTCTGCATTCTCACATATGTTATAGAAAGCACTGTGATTTCAGAGAAGTGCTTTAATTTTATAACCGCTTGATCTGCAGAAGTTGTCCAGTTTTGAAAGAAAATGAGGGGAGCTTGTTGCTCTGTCTCTGCTGTCCTTAGTGTGTTTGTGTAAACTTGATTATTCTTAGCAGAAGATTCATGTGTACATAGTATCACTGAAGGAGAAATGGATGCCTTTTGCATATAATTAGTGGGCATAATTCTCTGTAAAACTGGTTTTGAATTGCTCTGGCAGTACAATAGGTATTTCAAATCCAGCACACATCAAACCTGCCAACATCTTTACAGTGAGAAGCACAATAGTTCAGCTTTGCATTTTGTCACAAAAATGAACCATTTTTCTAATGCAGCAGAAAGACAGTAGGGTAGTGGTTGAAAAAGGTACTGATGAGAATGATTTTATCTGTATTTTTAATAGATTCTATCCAAATGTAATAAATTTTGAAAACAACTGATAGGATCTACACAGTTACTAGAATACTTCAAACCTTCTGATCTATGGGGCTACAGGTTAAAAACAAGTTCATAACTTAAGAGCTTAAACCGTAAAACATTAATTAATGTAATCATTATTAGAACAGTTCTCCAAGTTTTAAAACAAAAAGGCCAGGCTCTTACCTTTGACACGATAGCCATGCAAGCATCGACCTAACGTACCCCCTTGCACAGCACCGCTTGCGGTGTACCCGGTGGAAACAAGGAGCTGCACCGTTTGGCACGGATGGCACCCTGCCAGGGTCGCTTCCACACCACTGGGTGGTGGGAACACACAAGGACATTGTCAAGGGGAAGCTGCAACCAGCCTGCAGCTACTCAGGTCCGCTAGTCAACCTGGAGTGATGGGGACATCACAGAAAACATGAGCACAGTTGTGAGAACAGCGCGAGAGCATCCTCATCCCACTTAGGGGCAACCTGAAAGGTGCTGATTCTTGTTGCTGCTGCATTGCCTGCCCGTGGCCGATACCTACAGAATTCCCAGAATTTCAGTGTGGTTCTGCAGAAATCACACTTCAGATCTGGAAAAGGGCCTGGGCATCAGTTAGACCCGAGTGTCTCTCATCATCAGAGAACCATAAGCAACCAATGAATGCAAGTCAGGACCTGCGGGGAACTGGGTACCGTTTCATACATGTTTTTTTTTTTCTTACAAAATGTGAGACTGACAGCAAACTCGGTGGTGACGGTGGTGGTGGGGTAGCAGCCTTACTGTAACACTGCCTGGGAAAGCCTGCTATGTTTGGATTATTTAGGGACATGCCTTGAACTTTCAAGCTCTAAGAGAATGCAGGCATGGCAGGAATATATAGAATCATGGTTTTTCCAAGACTGTTTTCCTTTTTGCTGTCATAATTAAGCTGAAGGAAACCAGTCTTTGAAATGAAAACTGCATAGTCCAAGAGATTACTTAAGTGTTTAAAGATAAACAGGTATGTATATTTTCAAAAATATTTGGAGAAATCTGAATCTTCAAACTTCCCTGGATGTTGTACTTCAAATTCTTAAACATTTTTTTCTTCTTCTTGATAACATTGTTCACACATGTAAATGTGAGGGATGAGCCCTGGTTATTTTTCAGTGTCTTGCAAGACATGCATGTTAAAGTGAAGAGGGAAAGTTGTTAGCAAACCCTGTGTTCTGCAAATCCAGCACTGTATTCCAGGGACTATGAACGGGGGGGAAAATAGTCATACTGAGACTGGCTGATCTAGACCAGCTTCAAGCAGAGATAAACCAACTCAACTGAGCATATCACTGCAACAGCTAAATAAATAAGTAATGTTTAATGCTGCTGTATATCCCAGCTACTGCCATGCTCGGTGTTTTAGGAGTTTTCCATCTGTAGATGCAAGAAGCTTTCATAGAGACATATTTAAATTCTCACTTTGACTCCTGCCTTTCATTGCTTTTACTGCATCCCTAATAACAACAACAGTCTGATGAAGTTGCTCATTTGACTTTCAGAGTCAGTGCTCAGTAGGGCTGGAAATGTGCAGGTTTTGGATGCAGTCTGCCTTTCAGTGCCAGAAAGTGCCTGTCACCATTATTAAGTATGACATTTACTCTCTTCATTGGTTTTAACCATGCCCACCATGATCTCTGTGGCATATAAATATTGGAATTTACAGAGGGGTGAAGAGAAGATTTGCAGTTTTAAGATTTGTTGGTTGCGGTTGCTCAGCAAAAAAAAAACCCCAAAACCAAAAAAACCACAAAACTACATCCTGGCTTTTAGGGGGCTTATTTGGGGATTGCTTATTTGTTCAGTGGAAAAAAAAAATACCTGCCTGCTGACCATTTCTGATACACAGTTACAGAGCTGTGCAAGTAAGTCTAGCAAAACCAGGAATGTTGACCTGGCACATTCTGCAAGCTCTGGTCAGGTGTTTCTGTAGTGGGTGACTAAAGAAAACGTCCTCTGTTCTGAGTCTTTGTCTCTTGCTAATGCTGTAATAATTTGGTTACACAAATCTATGAACTTACATACGTACATATATAAAATACAGTGGAAGGAAAGAGACACATGTAAAAGCAAACCAGCAAAAAAACCCAACAGAAAAACAAAACCCAAAACCTGTCTTGCTATCTTGCTAGTTAACCAAGGGATCATTAATTGCTATGCATCGTGGGAGTGGTGGAAATTACAGAGACCAGAGTGTGCTTGGAATTCTGCTGGCAGTTCAGTACCTAGAGTCCAAGAGGGGGAAAAAAAAAAAAAAGGAAAAAAAAAAAAAAAGTGAAGCAAGTAGCTTGAGGGACTTTCAAAAGGGAGGGATTTGTAAAGCCTGATTGCTAGTACAGATAGCTACATCTGATAAGTCTAGTTTTATGTCTCTACTTACATATTAATTGTAGTTCATCTATGGCATAATTAACGAGGCTCAATACAGGTTTTTTATCCAAACAGTTGCATCAACAATAAGCTGATGATTTGAGCACTGGCACTGAGTTCACTTTAAATGCTGCGATGGCACTAATTGCTTGGGGGTTTTGACAGGTAACTGTCTTATTTAAGGACTTACTAAAGCTTTTCAGAGATTCATTTACGGAGATTTATTAAATAGAAATGCCAATTTAAATGAGCATAAAATGAACAACCTTGAATACCACATTATTACTATTCTTACTACTTCTGCAATTACTATCAAGCATATGTAATGCAACAAATATTTCTCCTGAAGAACTAGCTGTATAAAAGAAGACGAACATAAAGGAAAGGGTGGCAAAGAGAGACAGACCATCACCTATAAAAGTTGTTAGTTATATGTTGTATTTCAAGCATTTAAGTAATTTCATTGGCCTCAGTCAGATTTCTGGAGTAGATCCACAGAGCAAAACTATATAACTACTATTTCTTACCAAGCCATTGGTAGTCACAGGAGAAATGGCTGAGATTTGAAGTACAACAAAAGGAAAGTATGTGAATAGGATACCAGAGAAGGCAAAAAAGGCATTTAAGGGAGAAGTGTCAGTGGGACGGACAATGTGGTATGTCAGGCAGAAAGGGCATGCTAAGACACCAAAGAGGACAAAAAAAAGATTGACCTCTACTATAGCAACATCATGCATATCACAAATGATAGCCATCAGGTCCGTGATACACGGAACCTGTCAGAACCTAACGGTGCATGCACATTTGCACATGCACATGCCCTTTTACATTACATATGGAATTTATTACAGCTATTTCTAATATGACCCTTAAAAAAATCATGGGTCTGTTCTTGGCCAAATGTCTAACTTCTTTCTGTAGTCCATCTGCTTCAGACATTTATCTGGAATAGAATAGATCAGATCATTCTGTGATCTATGATCTATTTATCTTAGCAATAGATGAAGGCATCTTTTCATTGCATTGATTTAAGCGGCTACTGTCGTTTATGATAGTCAGTATGAGTCCCCTTAGTTAGCATTCCGAAAATATATTTAGAATCATTTCTGCATGCAAAATCAAACCTGAATGCTCTGGGGAGGGATAAGGTTAGCAGAACTAGAGTATCCATGAACTACTATGCCCTTTGCCTGCTATCAACTCACTCCATATTTCAAGAGTACAATCTGGGACACTATATTTCAGACTCTTTTTTTTTAATCTCCTGCTCTCATGTCATTATCTTTCTCTAGATGTACACATTTTGATCTTTGTCTTGATCCTTTAGTCAATGAGACACTGTTTCTAAACCTTAGCCTTTTCCTCACGCTTACACACTGTTGCAATCTAATAACCCAAATTTTGTCGTCAGTTCCTGGTTCAGCAGTAACAAATGGGAAATATAAAATTAGTTATTATTTACAAAATCAGCAATATATATACAAGACTCTGTGTGTATGAACGGACAGATACATTTTATATCCCGAGGTGGCAAAAATTCAAAGCTTCCTTATCTGTGGGCTTTTTCTTTTTTTTTTTTTTTTTTAAAGTAAAAAAGATTTAACTACTTATAATAGAATACTGGTACAGTAACAGAGGTTCAGTAATTAATATAAAAAATCTATTCAGAAGCATACAATGATTTACATTCAAACCCTGAATATTTAAAATTAATAGAAAATATTAGCATGTTAATAATTGAAATCACAGGAATGTATAATGAGGTTGCACTTACTGTAGTGTATTAACCATTGTCTGCAGCTTGATAGGAAAACGTTTAACCTCAGAAAAATAGGATGCGCATTCTATAAGCCCCTAAGGCTTTGTTACTATTAAGCCAATGTGATCCTTGAAAACACGTACATGTGTACATCTTGTGGAATCAGAAGTACAACATGTACTCCCACAGCATTTTTCTTTGTCTGAGAAGAGTCCTTTTATCCGTAAATCTGGGAGGGAAAAAATGAAAGCACTGAAGAATGACTTCACTACAAAAGAACGCAATAAAATTAGCACTACATTAATGTCATTTTTCTGAATTTTTCATTGTTTCACATATTGTTACCTTTATCTTTCAATAAATTTGGGTGTATTAGCTCAGCAAGCTGGCAGCAGAAAAAACATAATGATCTTTTTTGGTCAAATGGTTTATGACTTCACACCTATACTGAGAGTTTTAACCTCCATCCATATTTATATTTGTCCTCTATGTCTTCAATTCAAAAGTCCTTTCAGAGAAGATTGGTTTCATGCAGAGAGAAGATAAAAATCAGAACCTTTACCTCCCATGCAATAAATTCATCATATTTATTCGTCCCAGATACTGGTGAGTTGGAGAAAAAAATCTTAGATTCTAGTACCTAACACTTAATACTTCTTCTTAGAGGTAAAACTACAAAAAGGAGCTGGGGGGAAGAAGAGGATGCATTTTTTTTCCTTCCAGTCTGTATGTTATTCAGAGCTGCAAATATTGAAATACTCACATTAGAAAGGTTACTAAATTGCTGTGGGCCAGCATCCTGAGAAGATGTCTGACAGCATGATTATAAAGGGTCTGTTGTGACTGTGCAGCAGACAGCTGGTGCTAGTATTGCTTAAACAGGGAATCTAGCAGAAAAATAAAGTAACCCTCATTTTTAGGTATAGACACTGTCCAGTCATGAAGGCAGTGGGTTTGGAGCTTCTGTTTATTGCTGCAAACTGAAATGAGGCGAGGTGGACTGCAGCAAAGCCTTGTGAACAATTGGTAAAGATGCATAAATTACTGTGAAATGCAAGTCAGAAGAAATCGGCATTCAGGAAGGGCAGACAGCACAGACAGTCCATTATCCCTTTAACCACATAACTGACTCAGACACAACTGCTGGATCAATCTGGAGGCAGATGCTATAGCCAGAAAACTATTTTAACAGCTTGGCATCTGGGTGCCGTGATTGCTGAAAGAAAGAGGACGGGTGCAATCTGATGAGGTGAATTGCTGCCCGCTGTGGACTTCAGGTTATGATTAAATATGCTTTCTTCATAGAAAAAAAGCAGGTAAAGGAACAAATATGATTAGAAAATGCAGCTTATGTCTTTCAATTAAAGATAAGTCATGTGGCATAGAACGCTAATAGTGTAGTGAGTTTTGCCCATTAACCCCTAGTAGAAGTTCCAACAGAAAGTCTGCATCACTAACAGTTTATCAGTGTTTAGCACTAAGCCCTGATTCAGCCAAGAATTTCTCAAGAATAATGAGCTCAAAGAAGTCCTACAGCCAAAGACAGCACTCCTGTGCTTTGTTGAATCAGAGACTGTAACTGTACCTCACATTGAAAATATTAAGTAATAATAATGCCATGTTATCCGGCTTATTTTAGTAATTTGTTCCCATCCCTCCCATGCATAGCAATATCTGCAGAGGTTTTTCAAACGATGAGCAAACTACATATGGGAAAATACGGGGCAAAATCGGTCTGTAGACCACAAGTGGTATCAATCCTTCATGGGTTCACAGAATGGATTTATTCTAGTTGAAGGTCTGACCCTGTTATGAAAGGTATACCTGGAGAAGTCAGTCAAGTATAATAATTTTCAATGATTTGGAATTACATAGCCTACGTAAAATACTTGTTTATTGCTTTGCTGATGTTTATGTGAGAAAATAATAGATTTTTCTTGAAATATGAACCTGAAACAATAGAGGGATGAAAACATACCTCTTTCATGGTGTTATATGTTAAAATTAAATGCTGCATAAAATGCCAGTGTCAGTGTTGGAAACAAACCACCTCTGCTCTTTATCCCCCCCGCCCCCATCTCAGCAGCACTGTGGGTTTTGGTGTAACGTAAGGTCACTGTGGTATGCAGCTCAGTATCTTGGCTTCTGAAATGACAGTTCTTGGTGTTACAGAGCCTCTGATTCCTGCTGTACATGAATCCCTCTTAATTTGTGATAAACATTGCTAAAATTAACATACTCTTCTAAATTCTGATGACTGCTGTATTTGTCTGTGGTGCCAATCCCATTTTTCTGCTTATAGATGAAAGCAGACTGGATTGTGCTGTCATTAGACATCAGTGGCATTACTTAAGACTTGGAGACTTTTCTTTTATCCTGTTACACCTAATGTGCTTCAGTGTGTATGTGACCAGAGGAAAAACACCACAAGCTGAAGCTGTCTAAAGAACCTGCCAGTGTAAGAAAAAGAGTAACTGATGTTCTGCAGCCCCTGCACTTCAGTCAAAGTGTCATGCTGTTAAATCATAAAATGGCTGAGCTGGGCCATTTAGTTTACTGAAGGTGCATATTCTCTTTTCCTTCTCCTCTGTCAATTGGCTAAAGCAACCTACAATTGTAAGTACTTTTTCTGTTACTAATCTCTGGGTTTCCTCTTTTCAATGTTTTTTATTTGTTGAGGTGGTTTTCCTGAAAATTGGAGAGCATAAGGATTCATGCTTTCCTCTCATTGACATCCTCACTGCCTGAGGATACATACTTACTAGAACCCTTGTTCCATCTAAAAATGAATCATTAGCCTAAATAGTGTTTAAAATAAACCTTTAAATGAAAGGGTAAAATTAAACCAGTTATAGGTTCAAGATGTAAGGATAAAAATACTAATATAGAGGAAATGCACAACATCCCCTGCACCTGCCCACAGGACCGAAGAGTCATATGAGGTGGCTGGAAACCCTCCGGATGGATGTGGGGGAACAGGGAGAGAGATGTGAATACTGGGAGTAGTGGAATGTGGAAACAGCATGCTGCATGGGTAACTGAAGGCAGGTACTAAAGGTCCCCTGTGCTTCGGCGTACGCTAACCAAAGCGAAGACTGAAGATAACTGGATGTGTGAGACTGTAGTTATTCAGATATGATCAGATCAGATATATCATCTGAAGTATTTTCAAATGGCACAGCATAAGCGCAAGGACATTAGATTCTTAGAAAGCCAGATATTCAAGGATTTAGAACTTAAAAACAATTGACTGGAATCAGCTATTATGCAGGAAAACTATTGTAGAGATTTAAATGATATTTAAAGGGCAGATGGTAAAGAAATATCACTAAAGTGCTGTCGTTAGACATCAGCGGCATTATTACTGAACTCCAGTAATAAACCTGAAACTACTGTGATTATTAATAATCAGAAAAATAAGAAAGAACAGGTATATGAACAATTGGAAAGGTAGGTTGGTGGCTATGTGATTTTTGTAAGTTAAATCATGTAGAAAAAATTATTAGGGAAGATAGCATCAGATAGCCAAGCTGTGTCACACATCCGTAGCAAGAGTAAGGGTTGTATAAAACGTTCCCACACAGTAGGACTATACGATGGGAAAAAAAGGTCAGGAAAAATTAGTCATGATTCTATAATACAAAAGGCTACATTTTATTGTACGAGCTGGTTGTAAGAGCTCGTCTTGAAGCAGAAACCTAAATTAATCACTACCTGAACTTTAAAGCAAAGATTATTGTTTGGGTTTTTTTAGGACAGGGACTGCCATTACAAACACACATGGGCACAATAATGATGCTTTTTTTCTTTTACTGAATGCATAAGGCTAAGTAAATTAAATTTCAGCTCAGATATAATTCTGAATTTTGCAAGAAAACAAAAATGTGCGATGTAGCCATCCAAATGGTGGTGTTCATAACCGAGGTCCAAATGCTGCATTTATTTACTGGTAAGTTAATAATGGAAAAGGGGTTGGTGTACACCAATCAAGTTATATATATTTGTACTTTCAAAACCACAAAATCGGCCTACCCATTTAATTGCACTGTTTTAAATAAAACCAGCATATAAACATGTACTTCTGTGCAAATCCCTATAAAAACACCCTTAGATTTAATTGCTTATCTTCTATCAGATTATTGGCAGGCTTTTCTAAGTTGGTATGAATGGATCTGGGAGCATTTGCAGAGAGATTGTAGTGATTCAGTTAATGCAGCCAAGCCAGTGTATGCTTACTTACACAGGTATGTACTTAATCAGTGTATGTATGGATATGTAATGTATAGTGACCTTACTGTATGAGACACTTCATAGTGTTAGTTATGATTTTACTATGAAATACTCCCTATCATAACTTTTCAGTGTTCAGATTTTTTTTGTTTGAAAAAAACAGCCAAGAAAGAGACAAAGATTTTGGTCAACAATTCATTGTGATATTCCATTACCTATCAAATACTTTCTATTTCAACTATTTCATCACATTTCTCAATTATAAAAAGTAGCATTAAAACATTCCTTAGAATTTTCCTTATTTTGTTTCTTTCAGGCAGAGCTTAACTACAGGTTTTCAAGGCAAAGACGGCTCACATATGAGAGAATTCTATTCCAAATGTTTCAGATAGCAACATGACCACCTTTCAGTCTGGTGATTCAGAATCTTTAGTTCTATTCCAATCTCATCATCACAATTATATTGAATTACAGACATAATATCCTTAATGCAGGTATGCTCCAAGTACCTTGGTCATCCAGCCCTCCTCATCTGGAAAAGGACTAGATCAATTATAAGAAGCCACGGGCTTAGTTTTAGTCACTTACCTAGATCAGTGAAGACCTGAATTATGGAAAATTCCAAACCTCGGCGTGCCGAAAATTAACTTCTCTTCAAGTGCCTACATCAAAATTACAGAAATTGAAGCATCCATGAGAATTAGTTACTTTTGAAATGGCAGCCTTCCTCCTGCGTCTGAAAAGCTGCGGGTATTTCTACTGATAATCACAGACATTAGCCAACCAGCACATATGCCAGCAATAACAGTTCAGTATTAATGAAGTGTCTTTTTTTCTGCTGGTAATGAAATTCATTCTTGGCATTAGAACTCTGCCTTACATTGTGAAAGTAAATAGAAGATGAACAGAAGTGGCATTTATTCATTAAAATTGCAAAATAGCAATTAAATCTTCTCCTCCTCTCTTTCTGAATAATCTGTTCCCAAAGTATCTAATAACAGGTAGTGGGAAACAGTTGTGGGTAGGGCTGATCAGATAGCAACTCCATTTTCTATCAGCCTCCGAGTTTTTGAAGCTTATTTAATTTTGAGCATGTTCATTTTCAAAATACAGAACCCTTCCAACCAATCCATACCGAATAATAATCTGGAGAAGGCAGGAAGTCACACCATGGGCAGGTGAGGCCTGTGCATCTTAGCAGCCAAACTGGGAGCCTACAGCATTCGACACAGGTTTAAATGATTATTCGGTCAGAGAAGAAGGGGCTCATCATCTCAGTCATTACAAATCAAGACAGACACTGAGCTAGTGATCTGCCTGCCTGGTAGGGATCTCTGTTCCAAACCCAAACTATTCCTCAGTAGAAATTTTAAGGAAACTGGGAGGTCTCCAGGAAGCATTCCAACCTCTCAGAAGTCAGCATGTGCTCTGAGCAGCTGTGGGCTGATAAAGTAGAATAGTTTACTAACAGTCCTCATACACCTAATATTTAATGTTACTATACCTAGTCATCTAAAAGTGCTTGTCAATGGGAGTTAAGTCTCATCCTCCTCCTAACACAGTGCATAACACAAGTGCAAAAAAGTAAAGGCATTTTTAAAATCACTCAGCTCTTATAAAGCTCTGTCAGAACACAGACTTGTTGGATTGAATGTTTCATTAGCAACATCTGTGCTTTTTGACATGCTATTCTCTGCACTTCCACTTCTCTTTTAGTGACATGGATCTGGTACAGCCACTTTAGCCTGCACTTTAAACCTTCCCTGTACTAAGGAATGTCTTTTTTATTCCCTAATAGATGCTCAGATGGTAAAAGGGGCATAACAGGACAACAGCAAAAAATTGGCTCCATAAGTAACTGCTGCTATCCTGCAGTGATTCTGTCTGAGCTGGATGAATTAAAAAGTCCAAGGTGATATTCCTCTATCTCTTCCCCCATCATCATTTGCTATCATTCCATATATTCCATCCTCCTCAGAAAAGGTAAATGCCAGCCTAAAATAATTAAGAATTTATCTCCTTTCTGGGAAAGGCAAACACACCTGAAGAAGATGAGGTGCTCACAATGCGGTAAGGATTATTTATCTCATTACTCATGTATCAATCATACAACAGGTTAAAGCAAAGGCACAAATGACTGATCACAGGTGAGGAGTTAAGTGGAACACAGAGAGAATTAAATATATTACCTGTTAACACAAAGCCAGCTTCCAGTGCAGCTGCATGAGCAACAATGTTAAAAAAAACCCACAAACCAACCAAACAGCAGCACTGGATAATATTGCTGTTGCCCAGTAAATCACTATAAGCTAGGCTAGTCATAACATCCTGAAGTCCTTCTGCCATGTGATATTTTACCTGAATAATAACTCTGAGGTTGGTTTAATAGTTTATTTCTCAGATACTAATTCAATGAAAATATTCTAGGAGCTCTACAGCAGTAGTGCAGTGTGGATTTATATCTACATTCTGCCTGGGGTCTCAGTGAAATTGCATCAGGCTTACCATGTGTGTGGCAATCTAAATCTACACATTTAAATGCTGGATAAGAAATGCTGGAGCTACTTGCTTCACCAATTTTTCATCACATCAATCAAAATACCGCATGATAGCATCAGCCTTTGAAATGGAGGATCTGAAAACTTCAATTTTGTTTTTTTTAAACAAGAAATTTGTTAAGAGCCACTGCTCCTCAGACAACGCTTTGATTTTGATTTCTTCCTTTTGTTTCCTTCTTTTTCTAGTTAAACAAATTTTACTGAAAAATTCCCAGTTAGGGATGGACCAATGTCTGCTATCTCTAATGTCCACTTTCTCAGTGTTGAAGCATACAGAAAAGCACTGCAGATGTGTATTGAAGGCATATGAAGTCAGGGAATTAGTAGTTTCAATGAAGAGCACTGCAACATCAGAGGAAGCCATTATAATGCTTACATGGGGGCCAGGGCACTGTTTTTCTGAAGACACAGCTGCACGCTGAGCACAGAATTCAGAAGACATGCCTATGAGCAGCTACCTGAAAACCTTGACTCCGTGTCGTATTTATTAGTGGGTGTTAAATGATGGTAGTCAAGGAAGAGCTATCTTTGCCTTTCTTGGCACCCGGAGAGGCTCAGCAGCAGCACTCGCCTGTATTGATGGCCATTACGAAACCTCCTGAATTACGCAGAGGCTTTGGATCAGGCCCTGGTATTAAAAGTGCTTTATATTTTTGAAATTGCTAGTTAATAAATAAGGGGCCAGCAGATGCTACAAGAAAACAAAGCAGTATAGTTCCTGGGATTTATTGACCAATAAAACTTCTTGTTACTGTGAACTGCAAATGGTTTCCTCTGTGCAGCTCTTTACATCAGTTTTAACAGCTCCTATAGAGGGGAAATTCTTTTTCATTACATTATTAGTGTACCTGGGCCCAGATAAGTGGACAGAGAAATGTGGTACAATCAGGGAACATTTAAAACAATAAGCCCCAGAGACCAAAAGAAAGAGTGCATGAGGAAGTGCAAACAAACAAAGACAACAGTCTGATCAGAATAGAAAATTTAGGATTTGTTACAGAAACAAATCTCTAAAGCTTTTTCAGCCTCATATTTGGCTGCTAGTGAATAAGATAAACAGGCTGGTGGGAGGTGAGCTGGGGGAATACAATGTGAATCAAAGCAGGTGGTGTTACTGCTTTGCAAGGCAATGGTTAGACTTCACGTAGAGTAGCATGCCTAGCATTTGTCATTGTTACATAGGTAAGATACACTTTCTTTTGAAGGAATGTAGAACCGAGTATCTTAACGATGCCAGACTTCAAAGATTTAAAATGTGAAGTAGGATTGAGAAAAGTTAATGCATAGTCAGCCTGATAAAGATGATACATTGCTCTTCAGATTGCAAGAGATTTAGGAATTAAGAGTTACATCTCAGTCATTTTTCCTACTTTGCTTTTCTCATTCCTCTTATTATCGTATTAAATAATGCCACTCTGGGCAAATGGCACAGTGGCAAAAGTTCTGGAGGGGTGATCTTGCGTAGTAAAATTGTATACAAAACAATCATCACACAGTCACGGGCACTTTTGATGTGTAAAATATCTTTACCCAAAATTGGATTAAAATGTATAATTAGATTCCCAGAAATATGAAAAAAAGACAAAGGATGAAAACGGAAACATTTTTTCAATTATTTCAAGAATGTATTGGGTTGTTTTGTCTTTTAAATATTGCACCTGTATGTTGTTTATATTTCAAAACAGTGCATTTTGTTTTCATTAGAAAAAGCTGACACATCAGCAGCCTGATGCCATTTTTTCAGTATTTTTCCTGAAGCAAGAAGTTCACAAACAGTGTTTTTTCCTAAGCGCTAACATTTTCCAGGGGAGAAAAAAATTCTCAAAAGGTCTATTTCAGATCCATCCTATGCAGCCTGACACAGCTTGATCCAAAGGCCACTGAAGTTAATGAAATGACTTTTGTTGTTTTCAGTAGGCTTTGGGTCAAGCCATTTAATGACCAGAAAGGGACTGAAAGTCCTAATGTAGTACCCTACACTGAAAACTACTAGCAAAAAAGGAGTAGAGATGCTCCATAACTCAGAACATCACTGATCTGTTAGCACAGTGAAAAAGCAGGTTTGCAAAATTAAAGCATGGATGAAAGGAGTTCAGCAATTGCTTCTGAGCTACATGTTCCAATCTAAAAAAAAACCCATATAAAAAGAGAGCCATTGCAGTTCCACTGATGCGCAGGGGCAGCCGTTCACAGCCTCTGGGCAGAATAAGACTGTGCTGCTGCTGAAGGGTACCCAAGCTTTAAAAGGGGGGTGGGGTGGGGGTGCGGAATGGATGACAGGGCCTAAAAGAATAAGGGTTATGATTAGAATATACGTGAATGAGAAGACCTAGGAATCTTGAGTAATTAAGTACTTAGCATCTCTTGAGAGCCACTTTTAAATTATGGCATGGAAATGTTTTGAGAAAATTTGTCTCTTCGTACCTGAAAACATGAGGAACGCTCAAAGAGCTGAACATCTGGTTTCATGTCCCTGCATATCCTGAGACAAAAATCACGCTGAACAAGCTTAGCAAATACACAACTACTAGTCAATTACCCTAGAACTGCAGCTGTCTGAAAATTCACTAGTAAGAATCTGGTATCTGGTGAAAACTGCCTGGTTTCTAATTTAGTCATAAGTCTGACACTCAGGCCAGACTTGTCAGTGAAGCTTAGATCAATATTCAGCTTTGCATGGAAATCAGATAAAGTCAGGAAAAATTATTTTGGTGATTTTGGGAACTTTGTTCTGTGTAATTCCATGTATTAGACTATCAGCTTCTAGAAAACTGTATAGCTTCACTAGGCCTGGTGAAATGCTACCAGGTTATACCAGGTGAAAACCAGGCCTGGAATGTATAAGCTTCCATGAGCAAAACCAGAAGTGTTTTATAATCCAGAGTCTGCAAAACAAAGCCCTCCTGTCCCACACAAAGAACTTTAGATTTGAATTGTCACATGCCAAGTAAATATAGTTGGTTGCACAGCAACTGAAGCCTGTAATTCTGGCTTGCCAGACTTGGAAGGCTTAAAGACCTGTGAAAGGAATCTCTCCTAATAATTTGTAGAATAGGTCCAACTCATATTTAGAATAAAAGTAGCACTGGGAGAAAGGCAAGCAAAACCTGGCTGTGGCTCGTTCATTGCTTGTATTCATAGAATTATTAAAGCATAAAAAGGGGGGAAAAAGCATTCAGCCATCAACAGACCAATGGGGAATTGTTATCATCTTACTAGAGGCCAATACCTCCAGAATAGCGGGATTTAGGGAATAATGAGGACTTTTTAAAATTGAAAATTGCATGTCTGTAAGCAGACAGTTTTCAAGACAATGAATAAAGGCAGCTGGAGGATGTTACAAGAGTATACAATCTATGCTACAGTGCACAGATTGAAAAAAGCAAAAAATAATAAAATGAAAGATGATAGCCAAATTAGCGTATGTGAGGGCCAATTACATCTAGCTGGTGCCTATACACAGGGCCAGAAAAAGGCACAAAGGTGTTTCATCCTTTTTGTTCTCTGCATCTTCCAAATCTAATTGATTTCAGAATGCTTTACTGCCAATTTTGTTTGACACGCTATTTTCCAAAGAGAGAGGAAAGAATCTTTCCAGTCACAAAAAGCAGGAGCCCAGCTATGTCATCCTCAGTGGGAAATTGTAACGCTTGCTTTCTCCCCACGTGCTCAGGGAGAGGAGACGTCCTGCCCTTCTCAGAGTATCCCTCTGGCTGCTACTTCTCCACACTGTTCCTAGCACAAACGTCACCTCTCGTGGAACAGTATGACTTAAACTGAGAATTTCAGAATGCATGCTGGAAATTGACTCAGCTGACTTTGAAGTTTCCATGTTAGTAAAATTCATGCACAAAACTGTTTTGTGTTAGACCCACAGTCACAGAATGCATAAGATGATTTTCATGCATGCGCCTGCATGGGAAAATGCTTGTATTATAAAAATCAAAGCCCCAGGTGGCAGATTCTCAAAGCTCTGTGCAATGAGTGAAATGCATAAAAAATACATGTAATAGGGACTATGTGTATCAGTATGAAATGCCGAATATATAGGCCTTTTGAGAACCCAGTTTCATGTGTCGAAATTCATTCTCTTTTAATCTACCTTTAAAAAATGGTTGGATTCCTGAAATGAGACTTAGAAGCCTGTGATTTCTGGCTGGAGAGGCAGCAGTATTCTACCAGCAATTCAGTCAATTCTCATTAAGAGTCGTGACTGTTTGCATAAACAGAAATGACAGTTTATAGGTAAATCCTACCCAGTGTGGAGTCCGTTCATTTTAAATGTTACACTCAAAAGGCCACAGCAGCATAATAATGTGAAGGCAGGCATGAAGCCTCCAATAAAACTGCACCCACTGGGTCAGTGCCATTGCATAGCATGCTCTGGATATTTACAGAATGATTAGACACTGGGTGGTCAATCAAAGCTCAGTCTGTTTGTCATAAATATTAGACATAAAGGCCACAGGTGTGGATTTTACAGAACTGTTTCTTCCCTCCACTTTCACAGGATATAATAGTTATGTACCTTTACAGAGAATTTGTTCTCATTCATTCAAGCCTTTCTTAAACTGACTTTCCTGCACGCTGCATCTAGTATGTTAGTTTATTAAGGATACTCCCCTGGTGCCCATACCTCCTGGCAGAACTGTATTGTTATTTTTTTCATCCCTCCTGTGGTCATGCAGACAATGAACTAGGAAGTCTGTTGCTTACATTTTTCCAATTACACCGTCTTATCAGTTGATGGCAGATGGTTTGGAGGAATCTTAGGGAGAAAAGAGCCACTGCTAATGTCACCACCATATCTTGAACTTTAGTCTACCCCACTGCGTGTTATTTGTTAAAAAAACATGGACACCAGAGCAACAGAGTAGCCTGTCTGAACACTGAGAGCAGCTTTTCTCACTGAGACAAACTACAAATAACTCTATTCTGTACATCAGATGGAAAAAAACCCACAACCAGCACCCAACAACCCAGAAACACTCCATTAGAGTAGTTCTGCACATGTCAGGCTTTAAATGCTTTGTGGTAGACAAAACGCAACAACAGAATTTAAATATATAATAATGGTTTTACAGAAAGGGGGTCCAAAAGAAAAAAAAAAAAAAAAAGGAAGAGCAGAAAAGTTATGGGATAAAGAAATAAGGTGAGCAGAAAATACACAGGGTTTTCACAGAACGGGCAGCACTCCTAGGGGTAAAACAAGACTAAGAGGTGAAACTATAACACAGCATATCTGCAAAGATGGAGAGTACAGAGAATCATTAGCAAGCATCAGCCTGTGCTGGTCCATCTATGTTTTGCCTGCACAGCAGAACAGTGTACTGAGTCTGTCTTGAGCCTTGGAAACCACTCAGCTGCGTTAGTGTAGAGCTGTCAGATTAAACATCAGATACATTGAACAACACAGGTATGGTAGCAGACGGGTGCTGTTGAGGTCTCCCAGGGCATGAGTGGTACCCCCTACATATGATGAAGCCCACTGCCATACAGCCATACTAGTTCAGTTCTAGGTAGGAGATTATGGTAATGCAGCTTTGCAGTTTATGGACATGCCTAGGTTTTCTCTGCATGGGTAGTGGGTTTTTTTGGTTTTGTTTTTGTTTTTTTGGTTGGTTGGTTGGGTTTTTGACACACAGCAACATCTTAAGCAAAACACATTAATGGCAAAGAACTGCCTCAAACAATCTATCTCAGCTATGCTACAAAAACCTCTGAACTTAATTACAGTATTTTTATGTTCCCCCGTGATTTAAATTCCATCTTAATGGTTTAAGAATGATGCTGAAGGCTTCACAAACCTAGGGTTTTTGCATAATTCTTGAGCATATTTAGACCACATCTCTAAAGCAAGCAAAGTCTCACTTAAATATGTAGGAGTACAACAGAATTGCAGTGGTCTCCCAGCAGAGTACTTTAAGGAGACACAAGCAACATTACCATTAAGCTATAGAACTCTGCTTTGTATTCAATCCAAATGTATAAACTCGGACGGCTCCTCTCAGAATTATTTTAGCCCTGACAACCAACATTATTCACAATTACAACTCACGGTTTCATATATGCAGATATCATGCTACTTTTGTCATTACTCTACATTACGTAAGGCTTTGAATTCTTCCCTGTGGATCTTGGGGGAATTTGTCCTGATCGGAGGTAGATGAACTGCGTTAGCCTCTGTCCTAAGCAGAAAGTGGTTGTGCAGGAAAATAATGGCTTTTAGTTTGTAAATTCTCTTGGCCCAGCCACTGCCAAAAACCTGCAGTTTGTGTTTTAGGCAGGACTGGATTTAGCAAGGTTTGGACTCACTGAGCAGCCTGCCCAAAAAAGGCATCTGGGCAATCCAAACCATTTCCTAAGTATCACTGGAGGCCTGCAGGGATTCTTTGCAGCATTGTGGCAGGACACCAGCACTGATCCTATATGCTCATTTTCCTATTTGAGCACTGCAGCTGAGTTTTCCTTGTGACATTCAGGAACCAAATCATAGTCTATGTGGTTTTGTATGGGAATAAAAGACGCTTTTCATATAGAATTAGCCAATTGTCAAGTTTTAGCTAGAGGCTAAAGGAGATTTTAGCAAGGCTCAGAGGAGATTTTTTACATGACCAGGAGAAAATTATTATTGCAGTCAATTTTTTCATGAAATTGTGAAACATGCATCATCAATATTTAATGTGAATAAAAATATACCTGTTTTATACTAAAATTCACATATACAAATTAGCACTAAAGGAGACTCTTGTCTCCTGAAGGATTTTAAAAACACAGTATCAGAATACTAGTCACTTCTGCTAAGGGGTTTAAAATGGGAAGTAAATATTTATTGCAGAATAGTAATAATCTGTTTACACACACTAAATGTTTCAAAGAACTGTCAGATATCTCTCTTTCTCTCCAGAAAAGATGCATTTTCCATCCATAAATACAGATGCAAAAGGTATGCCAAGAATTGGGCGTGCATTTCTATGACTTAAGATTAGACATATTACTGTTAAATATTGGGGCAAATCTTGCATTCCTTACCAAATGAAAAAAAATCTCATGGAAGTGAACGCATGCCCATTTATGAGATCTGAGGTATTATCCAGGATGCAAGAGGTAGTGGAACCAGCAGTGGAGACAAGCATAAGCTTATAGTACCCACTGACAATCAGCTGGACAGGACACTGACAACTGCGTGAAAGACTGTTAAAGCCAGAGGTGATATGAAATTAATTCAGAGTGTTTGGAATATTCTAGATTCAGAAAGTTCACAGCTGGTCAAAACTACAAGGGGTCAACTATTTCATTCCAGAGAAGGAAAGAAAGAATGACATTCTGAAGTTGTTTCTGTGACAAGATCAGTGTATGCTCTTCTCTTCCTTCTCCTGCTTGTCCATTAGTTCAGGAGATAGTGAGGAAGATAAAACAACGCTGGAGCAAAAATGATTTTAATTTTTCTGGTGCAGCCAAGACAACATGGTACAAAGCCCTACATCAACTGTCAAAGACAACGTGTAGGATGCTACCACTCTTA
The DNA here is from genome assembly GCF_023638135.1 of Falco biarmicus. Classification (NCBI taxonomy): domain Eukaryota; kingdom Metazoa; phylum Chordata; class Aves; order Falconiformes; family Falconidae; genus Falco; species Falco biarmicus. The sequence continues at coordinate 8,925,166 of NC_079302.1, forward strand.
TTAGATCTTTTGCCTCAGCAGCAAGGAAAGGTACTTTATCCAGCTGCTATCTGACTTCACCTGTCAGTATGGGTTACAGATTTTTCGATAGAAATGGAAAAATCTATCATGGCCATTCTCCTAGGGACTTTGCCTTAAGAACTTCCCAGATCTCTAGTTTTTACTATAAACTCATGTGCATTGTCATTTTTATCACAGTGAAATGAAGCACATATGCAAAACCTGCTTTCTCCTTTTCCATTATATATATTGTAGCCTCTTTCAGTTAACCCCCAAATTAAAAGACTAGTCCCAAAATTAAAACAATAGTTCACGTTGTCGTATTGATATTCGGCAGCTATTGATACGTTTGCAAAGGAAAAATTTTAGCAGAAAGAAAATGCTACTTTTTTAACTGGCTGACACTGATGATGAAGCTTAGAGCTCAGAAAAGGTTTTTGTCAGTGTATTTATGAACACACAGACAGGCAGAGGATCTCTCTAACACTTTACAATGCATTCGTTTAATGGCAATTTTAACTTCTATTAGTTAACTTTTAGTGGAGTTATTCTTACAACCTATACACAGGAGCAAGGTAAGAATCAGATCCTAAACATCAAACAAATAATTTACAAATAGGACTCAGCTGGAGACAAAGCTCATAACTGAAGTTTTGACAGTTAGTGTTTGCCATAGTTTGATGATGATGAATTGCAGGTTGAGGGAGGTGACTATTGGGCACTAGTGAGACCACATCTGTGGTGTTACAGCCAGTTCTTGGCTTTCCAGTAAAAGAAAGATACAGACATACTTGAGTGAGTCCAGTAAAGGTCCACAAAGATGATTAAGGGCTTGGAGCATCTGACATACAAGAAGAGGCTGGCAGGGCTTGAACTGCTTAGCCTGGAGAAGAGACAATTCAGGGAGATCCTATCAAATGTGTCGCGATTCCTGATGGGAGGGAGTAAGGAAGATGGAACCAGACTCTTCCCAGCAGTGCCCAGTGACAGTACAAGATGCATAGGGCACAAGCTGGAACAGGAAAGGCTATTTCAACATATGAAAAACCATTCCTCTAAAGATGGTCAGACACTGGGACGTTTTGTGTCTTGGTGGTGTTCAGAATCCCACTGGGCATGGCCCGATCAACCCACTTTGAGCAGGGCATGGCAAATTGCCCCTAGAGCTCCCTACCAACTTCAACTATTCTGTGGTTTTGTGATTATGAGGAAAAGAGAGTCTTTTCTATTCTCTCAGGTAACTCAAGATAATTCTACACCACGTGCTCATAATGTTTGGGTTTTTTTTCATTGTCTCAAAATAAAAACTAAGTTATGAAATATTTCATTTTGATCATCAAAATGTTTCAGACTAACAAAATATCTTGCATAATACTCTTACAGAACATGACATGTTGATCTTATGAAATATTTCAATACATTCTCACTGAAAACTCAGATGAAAGTAGCATGTCCCATGCAACATTTTTATTTATTGTCTTCCTACATAATCTTTCAGTTTGAATTGTTCAACCTGTTCTCAAAGCCTGGTTTAGGCTACTCAGTTTTCAACCCTAGACTCACGGCATGTCACTGATATTACTGAATATTTTTTGTCTATAAATGTCTTATAACTAATGACATTTATCATTAATATACAAAATACCTGTAACATGCACAAAAGGCTCAATCTGAAGCATAAGAAATTTGCTAACACAGCAATGTGCTAAAGCTTAAAAACATCCCCACAGTTTGCAGGTAGCTTTATTTGTTTTATCTTTTTGCTGTTGCTTTGGTTTTTTGTGGTGATTTTTTTTTTTTTTGAGATACTAAGATATTTTCTCTCTTTCAAAAAAAGAAACAATAAAAGAAAGGAGAAATTGCTAGCAGAAGCAAAATGATGTGGGTAGCAGAGCACATAGCATAGGTCTCCTAGGTAAGTACGCTTTCTTAACTAAATCTTTTTTCTCTGCAGCTTCCAGTACTAAAGGAAAGAACCATGGGACAGTTTTGCCACAGCATTTCTGAGTATTGTCTGACTGCAGCATTATGATGGAAAGGTTTGTTGCAAGCTGCCAAATTAGGGAGCATGATAATTACCTGAACCAAAGGCTTTGAAGAATAGCTTCTGGGTAATGGAATTTGATAATACATGCTGTTCCTTTCATGCTGTGTGATACAGTATTATCCTAGAACTGTTGGAACAGTGGTAACAATTCCATGAAGCCTTCCATCCATGTGCAGATCAGCCATGTTGACATGCACAGCAATGCCCATTCAGTGCATACTTTCCTTGTCTGTTATAGAATTTCTTGCTTCAAATAGCCTGCAGTAAAGCTTGATTTTATTTGTCTTTCTTAATTATCATAGACCACTGTATGCAATAATCCTTTTATATATTCTTTTAATTAGGTTGTAAAATGTGATCAGTTCCTTTCTGAAATGTATATTTATCCAATTAAGAAATATATAACTACTAGAATTTATCATTACTTATTATTTCACAGATACAAAGTAGACCTTTTTATTACATGTCATCAGTAAATCAAGAAAATGCAGAAAGTGCCTCTCCCTGCAATTACTAAAGTTGCATCTAGCCAAAATTTGATTCACGGTAGGCACCCACAATTGAATAGATGTATGTTAAACGGTACTAGCTAAGTGCTTGACAAGTTCTTCAGCACATGTTTAGACTGGCAGACTGCTACAGGAAAATATCATCCAATGCATCACACATAATGTTATTGTGACACTGGTGACCATGTACAGCTCTGCTCATTTTTGCACTTCAATCTGTATCTAAAATGTGATCTCATCTTTCAAAGATCATAGGTAGACTAAAGCTGGATATATACATTTTCCATTGAACAATGTCAGCTAAGAGTATTTTTGTAGTAGCAAATCCCTGGGGTAGACACAGTCACACTGAGAAAAAACATAGCTTATTTCATTCAGGGAAGTGGAATAAGCAATTCTGACAAAAGCACTCTTTTACTGTTATAAGTTGCACCCAGACCAGGAGGATTTTAAGGCAGAGTAGCCTGTCTTTTTGGTGAATGCCTGAATGACTGGGATTCAGTGAATTCCATCTGCTGGTTTAATCATCAATTTTCCCAGTAAAGACCAGGTACTGACAGGAAACATGATAAGAACACTGATTTATTGCTCTACTCTACAGCTCTACCAATATATATATAGAGAGAGCAGCAAACATTGCTCTAAGGACTAGCTAAAAGGACTGAATAAAGCCAGTGTTACTTAGTTAAGGCCTTGTCTATACACAACAGTTCAATTTCTTTAATTACATCATAAACCATATTGGTAAAAATTTTCTTTGCTGCCGTAATATACTCTCAAATATTTAATGCACTCAGCTGCTCTGAGGCACCTTCACAGTCATATAACCAAAAATACACTAAATGAAAAATTATATAATTACATTATATAAGTGAACCACACTAAATTAAGGTCTTGCAGTGAAAGTTTATCAGTTAAAGAGGGAAGAGAGATTCTCCTGCAGAAGATAGTGCAAATAGACAAAAAGTAATTTTTCATATCCAAGAAGGAGAGACAGATAGGAGACCATGTAAACGTAGAAACTAACTTAGTTTTTAATTCCTAAACAACAGAGCACCATGCACATTCTCTTTGGCAGACAGACAAACCCACAGCAGCACTGGAAGATTTGCATCTTGGTCCTTGGAAAGGAAAGAAACCATCCAGCAGTATAATTTTTAGGCTCAGATCCTAGGCAGTGACAGTCAGAGCTGTCTGAAACTCAGCTTCTTAACAGAGATAGACAAGAAGAGAAAAAGAGGATTGGCAGGGTAAACTACGGCTGCTGTAGGTTACAAGATAATATAGTAAAAACATGGAATATATGACATGACACTCTTCTCTCACTGTAATTTAGCAAAACAGGCTATGCAGCTTGTGTGAGAACTCAGTCAAGTGCCAGCTGATGATAATAAATTTGTAACACAATTTCAAAATCTTTTCTCTCTTTTCAAATTGTTAATTAAAAGTACTGCATGTTAAGAATGAGGTTGATGCCTCTTTCAGAAAAAAATACATTCAAAACCAAAGGGCGCACAGACTGTCATGAAACATGAGGATGTATATGCCAGTCTGGACACAGTCTTATCACACATAGGCGGGGCTCTAAAGAAAAAGAATTTAGTTGATGTACTTGTCCTGATTTATAGTGGATAACAGTCTACACATCAGATGTTTACTCTTACAGGGGTATTAAAAGTGCTCTTGCAAAATAAAGCAATACACAAGACTGTATTTGATAATGCGCTCCTAGAGAATGTAACATGACAAAATTCTTGGACAGCAACTCAGCCGGCAGAACCCCATTGGAGTCCTGCCATTTACACCAGCCGAGGATATAGCTGATTACCAAATTTTTATCCTAGGCAATGAAAAGTGTGTTTTTCAATGTGTCAACTACACTTCACATACAAGCAGAGATCCATAATCATTAACAAATGGCAGTTAATTCTCCTTGTACACGCTGGCAGAAATGATTAGCGACTAAACTAATGAATGGAGCTTTACACCAGTATTCAGACAAGTGTGGTGGGATCTCATCTTGTTAGTGAACTTCTGACTTCAATGGTAGTTTAGCAATGTTCGTAATTAGTAATAACTCCCAGAGTTGATTTACCACAGGAGCCCTTTGCACTAGTGAACAATATTCATAGATTATTCAGTATCATGATGTTTTCAAATAGATTATTGGATGCTTAACTTTTATTGTTTACCCAGTGCTACTAATAGCACCACAATTTGGCACTAGATCTAATGTTTAACAACAGGGATTCAATAAAAGAATTGTATTTAATTTGGATTCTGAAGTTGACAAGTTAAATCAATGTAGTTCTAAGAAAAGACATCCCAATAACAATACAATGATTATAACTGAATATAACCAAAGGACTTTGGGAAGGTAAATGAATCTTAAAAGGCTACTGAACTAACAGAAGGGAATGGCAGGATTTGGGATTTGGTTAGAGATGGAAAAATAGTACAAATATTTGAAAAATGCCCCACCTAAATAAAATAAGTATTATATTGTCTGAAAACTTTGGAAAATGTGGTTTAGCAGTTAATGATGATAAATGCAGAACAGAATGCTAAAAAGGAGACATTTGCTTTGCTGGCCTATAAGAACAATAACATCAGTACTTGTAATTTACATCTAAAAGGTGTTTTCCAACCGCTTTCCACTTAAGCCAGAGTTTTCCTCTTGCCTGTAACAGACCAAGTTTAGGCCTCTTTGCAAAAGTTCTAATTATCTACTTTGGGCTCCTTTCTTATTAAAAGAAGCCAAAAATCACACAACTCTCTCTGAGGGAATACTGTAGGAAAATAAATATTACCATGACTATACCTCCATACACCTTCCCCCCTCCAGTAAATTGTGACAACGTATGTGTCTCAGGAAAGTAAAGGGAATTGATCCCTTCCTCTTTCCCCCCTGAACAGTAAGGAAGTTACTGTCTCCTGAAAGACAGCATCAGGCTTCAGGTGTGTGTTTGAGGTTCAGACTCCTTCCATGACTCCTGCAATGGGAGACAGGAAGAATTTAGACACCTGTGTCAAAAAAGAATCAGCAGGATTAGCAGCAGCCACCTGAACCTAGAGGATATCTAAAACACAGTAGATAGCCTAAACCTTTGGGCTGGAACATGTACAGACCAAAATGTCTCTGTATGGGAAAGAGAGTGCCTAACTCAGCCTAAGCAACCTTGTGAATTACACATTCATTTCTACCTGTGATTTTGGAAACCCCAATTAATTAAGCATAGTATACTTACAATAATAATAAGCATATGTACACTTAGCATGCAGACTGTACTTCCTGAAGAAGGGAGCCACCAAGGAGCCAGAACTGAAAAAAACACAAAAGCATTACTACAGTGTTTATTGACCAAGGTACTGAAAAATGTTCGTATTCTGTTTTTCAGACTGTTTTATTCATTATAATATATTCAAATACTCCATACTATGGAGTAGGTTAGTAACCTTTGACTTTCCAGCTGCACAGTGGTCCAGTTTCAAAAAGAATATTTTAGGCTGTGGTAGTTAGTGTCTCCCAGGTATCTGGTACTTCCTTTGTTCTTTCACTCCCTCCTTCCCCCATCTCCCTATTGCAACCTTTCCCCAGAGCTCCTTAATGCACGACTGAGTCTCAGGACCTTAGAGCTAGATCTTCAAAGGGTAAGATCAAGGGTTAGAAAGAGTGCACAGGAGAAGCAGGTTGAGAGTAACAGCCCTCTCCTCAGCTGTTTCAGCTGATTTTCAGAACTTGCCCTTGTCTCAGTGTGCAATATGTCTGAAACACATTCCCCAGCATCAGACCTTTATCTCCTGATACAGAACTTAATCACCTGAATTTATCTATGAATTCTGCTCCTAAACTATAGGTGATCTAGCCTGTGTATCACAGTGAAGTCTTTTTTTTGGTCAGACCATTGGTGCCTAAAACATAAACCTTACAGTGTGTAAGTTGTGGGGTCTATCTTTCATGCAATTCATGCAATCCTCAGATGTTCTGGCTCATGGTTGATAATGTTCCTAATGGCAACAAAATAAAAAATAAGTATCAATAAAGCTCTCTAAAGATTTGGATCTTGGACTAGTCAATGGTAAATAAAGCCTATCAAAACCCATTGACTTCAGCAATGTGAGTCTCTGTTCCACATTCCCACCCCATGTAACACTGCCTACCTCACCATCAGTCATAAGGATGCGTAAAGAAATGGTGAAAGACTGTGAAGTGCTTAGATACATCTCAAAGCAAATGTTGAGAGTTTATGCTCTATGGAGATATTTATTTTTCTCTTTCTTCACCATTTTAATAAGAACACAGCTGTTTGTTAATATTTGTCTCTTTTTCTGTATCTGAGGTAAAAAATTACCATTGCCTTTCTCTAACTTCCATTAGATTTTCAGTATTAGTTTTTAACTATGATAGCTGTAGCTAGTGACAAAGTTTCCATAAAGAAATGATGGTGCAGACTGAGATGCTGACACATCTCTGATGAGACTAGCAATGCCAAACACTCTATAAACTAAATACTTGCATGGTTTTCTATTCTCAAGTTGATCCCACAACTACTGCTCTATATTTCACCATTCACACTGAATTTAATTCTGTTCCACTTTGAGCTAAGACTTTTCATTAAGTTTTAATGCCCCATCAGTACTTATTACCAATGAAGTAAAAATCAGAATATTGGGCACAAAAATAAGGACTACACAGAGGAAAACATGCTAAAACCTATGAAGAGTATTCTTGCATACAGTCATCCAAGAACTGAGGACCACGACTCTACTTGACAAATCAGCAAAAACTTAGGTCTGTTTGTGCTTAGATGAGAGATCTCTGGTATTACCCTCTGAGGTTCTGAAAAGCATGAAGTTGCTGGTACACTAAATGGTGCTCTTCCTTTTCATTTATATCTAAATCAGTTACATTGGTCTTAACACAGGTATCAGAAGCAAAGTGGTTTAGTGAAGTGATCCTTTGACTGAGAGCCAAAAATTCTAAGTGCTATTCTTAGAAATGCATTATATCAACGTGTGCTTTTAGGCAAATCACTAATCCAAACCACATCACTCTCCTTACTTGCAAAACTGGGAAATAAAGACACTTTCATATTTTTGCAGAATTCTTTGAAGTCCATGCCTTGAAAGGTTCAGAAGAGCATTTGATATTAATGCTTACTATTGTTACTTAAGTTGTAGGAAAACTGAGAACAGCCACTAGTTAATATTTAAAAGGCAGTATGAATGTGTTTATCTCACGGGCATGAGTTAAAGGGTGTCGTTGACCTGCTCTCATCACTTGTTGTGGAAAGAATGTTTCAAATAAAATGTGGCAGATAATAGTTTTGGTTTGGCCATTTTCCAGTATAAACACTTGCATTTTGCTTGTTTAAAATTCAGTGAATCGTGTATGTTATTTTTCAGTACATGCTATGTATTATTGTGGGATGATATTGAAAAATGCCTACAATTGCTATTCTTAATATTTGTTATTTACATTTGAAAGTAGCGTATGGGGAAATTCTAAGCTCAGCGCCCATGTAAACCCAGGAACGTTATGCAAGCACAGGAAAGTCAGTGGAGTTTCCTGGTTGTAAGCAGAGTCACAATTTGTGAAACTGAAATTGAGCTCTATGATCTTCCCAGATGAAAAAATGGTATAAAAGGGAGAAGGGAACACAGTCTAGAAAGGTGACCAATACATGTGCTATAGGCTAAGCTGTTACTATGAGGCCCCTTTGATGTGCCTCTAGTACAACACTGCAAAACAGAAAACTTCAGCTGGGACTTTATTCCAAGCCAATACTGGACTTAGCTGTGGACAGACAGAGAAAGCAGAAATTCACCAAGTGACCATACAGTAGCCTCAGTTTTATGACAACAGTCATACATCAAACACAACCCCCACATAGATAGTGGGTGCTAGTTATGGAGCTGCCACAGAGATACGCTTTTTGTTCTGACTCACTGTGACTAGCTTACAGACATTTGTAGTTACGTACTGGACCAGCGTTACTATAGCCTAAGAAACAGCCTTGTTAAACTAGCCTGCAACATGCTGACAGTTTAGCTTACGTTGGCAGGGGCAATAGGCAGTACTTGCGAGGGTATCATTATATAATGACACTTCTTTAAAAAATAAGTATTGTCTGATCATCTTTGAATACTATGATTTTAGTAATAACATCATTTGCTATCTTTAGAAGGGAATGTTCAGAGTGAAGCAGGTTTTACCTGTTTATTTCACCTTCACAGTGCGGAGGATGAAATGGAAGCAATATAAGCTGCAGAGAGATGTGTTTTATCACAAGGGAAGCTGTCAAGAAGCTCTTCTAGAAGAAGAGAGCATATGTGGACTACAACAGCATGATGTATGAGTCACATTGCTGAAATCAACTCTTGGATTCAACAGTGCCATTTGAAGGGACAAAACCATTACTTTCTTCAGCTATTCAAGGAAGGGAAACACTAACTCAATTGCCAGCACAGCTATCAGAAGGAAATTACGTATTCCTTTTAGTATGCAAGACATTGCTCTATTACCTTATTCATATGAAATTCAGCATCTCTTTTGAAAACAGCAAAACAATGACTTTGTCTCCATTTTAATTTGGAAGGAGTCCAAATTAAGATATTATGAGAGATAAATGATATAATGAGAGCTGCATGCAATTTACTGTAAAAAATGAACAAGCAAAATGACCTTTCAAATGTTTGCATTTTTCTTTTTTGAACTTACTGAAATTTTAATGTTCTAGGTAGTGAAGTCAAGTTTCATATTCAGCTTTTCTGTTAATGTCAACATGCACATGACAGGTTCCAACTAAGCAGAAAAAAAAGGACATTAGGATGCCAACCTAGTGTTCCGTTATTATCAAGAATAAATGAACTCAACTTACACAGAGGTTCTATATTATCTGTTTCCAGAATACACTCCTATGTACAATACTGTCTCATAGGAATTTTTCTGAGTGGCAAACATTAGATGTTACGGCTGTGAAAAGAAACTCTGAGAACCTTTATTATTCTGAGGTTATAGTTGTGAACAGAAATATATAGGAAGGATTGGTGAAAACATGGCCTCCTGGGCTGTATGATCACAAAACTTTTGAGTAGTAAAGTCTGCCAGCTCATAGCAAAGGCCAACCTCAGTTTTGCAGCTTCAAGCTTTTAATCCTAAGTAAGCCAATCAGATCCATATTAAGTGATTAGCATATTATGTTAACAAGCATTATTATGCTAATAAACATTCCTTCAAGGAATCTTTATTCTTGATTCCTTGGTTAGATAGCATCATCTGAAACAAATGGAAAATGTTTTGAAAAACTCAATTAACCCCTTTGGGGCGATCACAGACCTCAACAAACTGGCTTTCAATACTACCTCTCCTGTTAATTTCCAGGCTTGCGTCTGCCTATGGTCATCATTTCACTGGGAGTTCTCTGCCTTTTTCAAAATCTTACTTTTCTTTTTGCAGGACTTCAGCCCTGTCTGACAAAAAAAACCCAAACAAACAAACAAACAAACACACACAAGAAAACCAAACCAAAATCTAACCACCCACAGAAAAAAATCTATAATCATGTTTTATTTCTGAAGCTCTCTGTATTTGTTTGCAAGATTCAGTGGCTGGTGTTGTTGGTTCTGCAGACTATCCCAGTGGTATCATCTGCTGAACAAAAATGGGAAAACACTACAAGAGCAGAAAAGTTGTCGAAGTCTGCTGGCACAGGACTGAAGTAGAGTGACTAGCCAGGCACTAGCCTAGGACTGGCACTACCCAGGCCAGTATGTATGCTGTGTTCTGTAGTAAAAGGAGTACTTGCTACAGATGGTACTTAACTCTTTTCTATCCTTCAGCTCCTGTTTCACATTCCTGCTCCGACATGTTTACATGCATTTTTAAGGTTACACTTACACTCCAATGTGCTAAGGCATACCCAGTATCATGCACAAAACGCAAGTTTTTAAAGGCCAGCAAACTATTTAGCCAGATGCATTTAAATATTATTCCATCCACATGCTGTTATCAATAGCATTTACCTGTGTAAAATTTACATCAGTGGATATAAAACATCATCACTCCAGTGAACTGAAGGCCACGGTATTTCAGCTCAGCAGCTGGAAATACAGGATTTTAAAAGATACACTTAAGATACACTTTTCTAATGGTGAAATACAGGAATAGGTCTGTTGATGGCTGTATGTTCTTCACAATAAATCTCCGTGTGCCATAAGGTTAAGCTAGTTTACATTCTGTAATCAGCAGTGCCCCACCAGTGGGTTTTTAATATGCTTTATTAGCTTAATATGCCTGAATATTGCACTTGCGTGTAGAAAGGCCAGGGGATTGTCAGCCCTGGATCCAGCTGCAGCGAGAGCAGAGCTTTGCAGCCCAGAAGCCTGGACTGTATGAGGGAGTGCACACACGGCGTCTGACTAGGCTAACGGGCCTGAGAAGTTACAAGTCTTTTAAGTCTCCTCTCACCATTGTGTCATTGCTTCACTCCATCAAAACTGAAAAATAAAACAACCGAAGCACTCTGGAGTGACCGGCGTAATCCCACAGAGGTCACAGCAGAGACTAATTTATGATGATTGACAACTGCCAGTGTTTACGAAAATTGGTAGCCAGTATAGCATCTATTACTCATGCCTGCAGAACAGGGCACAGAGAAGTAGTTTTCCCTTTTAGTATTCCTAAAGGTTTACTGTTCTTAGCTTTATTCAAAGAAACTTAAGGCCCCAGGAAAACAGTGCAGCATATATAAACCAGGCAAGCATTATGTCAAGCTATTTTAAAAATGTCAGCCTGTTAGTTGATGTAAGGTTCTGACTTAATATGTAGGAGAAAATGAATGAGTCTGAAAATCTCTGTTTAGTAGTTTAGAAAATGGGATCTGAGATTGCTTTAAACAAGGTCATAAAGACCTCTGAACCTTTCCTTTTATTTATTTCTTTGCAAATATATTGACTGGCTTGATGGTGCACCACAGACAAATATCTACATGCTTCACATAATGAAAGAGTGTCATTACTCTATCTGGACAAACTCCCAGTGTAATTGCAACCAAAGTAAAACATCTCTGAGACTGCAAAGAAGTGTCAAAACAAGAAATAGAATAGCATAGACCTGAGATGTTTTCCATTTGCAGACCTTCATATAGGTGTCTTTTTTCATACTTTTAGCTGTATATTGCAAAGCATAATTTGATGATAGACGTGAAACTGTGTATTAGTTTTTATTTTGACAAATTCATTAAACATCACATAGCTTGAAAAATGAACCAGGAGGCACTAAGCCAGCCTGGGAAGATTGTACTTCATAAACAGAATTGCTCACATGGGCAACATTTTGGTGGAAGTTATAGATTTTCTAGCATATCCCTGATAGATAGCACTAATATAACTTCAATAAAAACTCCGGATATGTCAATATAAAATTTTTTCTAGCTTCAAAAGATGTAAGACACTTCAGCTAATAAATTGGAAGACTCCCTGTTCCTCACGGTACGCTAACTTACACATCGGATTATAGCAAGTATTGAAACCATCTAAGGTGCAGCAGGCAGCTGTAGGTATGCTGCTTATAAAAGTTACACTAAATTAAGTTATCAATGTACTATAGGCAATAATTGGAATTTAAGATCTAGAACAAGTATTTCTGTAAAATGGTAGCATTCTTCTATTTTTAACTGTTAGATAACATATGATTTTTCAAAGCTGACAGATGAATGAAAAAGATAAGTAGTATTTGCTGCATACAATTGATGTTCTTTCTCTTTGTTCCCAACATATGACCTTTCACTTACCTCCCTAAGATTTACTGACTTTTTAAAATTGCTACCACTTCCAAATTGATTTGATACAAGGAGTGCAAACAGTTATCTTGTTCTGAAAGAAAAACAGATAAAGGACTTTGAAAGCTGCTGGTGCATGAGGACAGGATAGAGTGTATTTATACGCACACATATATACACACATATATGTGCATATGTGTGTGCATACAAATATAAACATACAGCATTAGATATAGTCAAAGTTCAAATTATGCATATACTTTTGCATCTTATAAACAATGACAATCCAAAAAAATGTGACTGGAAATAGCTGCCCAGGTGGTTTTACACATTCAGTTACCAGGGACTGGAAATAGGAAGACGACAGGGAAATTCACGAATATTTGAGTGATAAAAGTTTTTAAAACTGAAAGAAGATACCATGGAAGAAGGTTACTAACTCAGATGTAGGATGCTGACAGGAATTTGAGACGCTACCAGGGCTTGGCCAAGAAAATTCTTCAGGTTTTGGTACAAAAAATTATTTTGTACTCAGCAGCATGTGCCATACTTAGATGGCCATAGACAGCTTCCTCAGGCATACTGACCATTTGATACTTTTGCAAGGTTCAAGAGAGACTTCCTAGCCAATGTTACAAATAGATTGTACAGATTTTGTGATTATGTGGTACTTTCAAAGTAATTACTGCATTATAAACCAAAAACTATGTTCAAATGTGTCTAAATAAGTTATGTTAATGCACTTCTAATGCTACAGAGGTAGGTATTCAAAAGTCAGTGCATCTGAACAAGGCATGAGCAGTGTGATGGACTTCCTTAATTGTATGCCTTCAGGTTAATAAAAACCACTTTAAATGCCCAAAATACAATACAATGCATCTGACTGCAAGAAAACAGTGTCCATTGCTAGCATTCATATTGAGTCACAGATTCCTATATTTAAATATTAGCACCAATACTTGTATTGTTTTTTCTATCACAAGCACTTCTTTGTACTTCTACCTCATATTTGCCTCTATGCCACACAGTAAAATGATAATATATTATGAAATATTTTTTTCATTTCAATTAAAACCCAAAGACAATACATTAAATCTCTTCAGCTGGTGAAATCACCTAATTTTCAGTGATCTGCAGACAGCTTTTTGGGTTTCAGTGAACGTAGATTCTCTGTATTCACATCAGAAATGTTTCTTAGAATACTGTTTATCCTTACTCAGGAACTTTAATATTCAGGTTTCTGAATTCTAATAGATAACATTAAACTGGTCGATAATAGGATCTGAAGACACATCAACACCTATTATGGATGTACAGTTCTGCCATACTTGTATGCAACCTCTGGCATAAAACACTGCTCTCTAAGACAGATGTACAGTTGTCAGTGTTGAGCTTCAGCTAATTACCTCCAAGTACACAGTACTAGGAAGAAAGAGATGCAGCTTCAGAGTGGTCTGACTCCCAGGGAAAGCAAGATACATCTTCAGCACTGTTTCTTTAAAAGAGTGTACTGTGAGTCCCTGCACAGTCACACTGCAGCACGAAGCGTGGAAGCTTTCTTTACCTATGGCTCCGGGCCTCTGGCAAAGAAATTGCTTTCCTTTTGCCTGAATTTATGCAGGCTGTGCTGTTTCCAGAGTACCAAAGAGATCCATTACATAATCCACAGCAGTCTTCCCTAATATCTAATTCCCATTTAACTAGTAAAAAACAAAATCAAGGCAATAAATTTGGATGCTTGTTAAAGATCAGTATATTGACATAACTCAAAATTCAATTTTTTTACCCTCGAACGCTACATTGGAAGCTTTGGAAAAACTATTTATTCTTTCAGTTAAGACAATGGATGATTTTATTCTTCCCAGCAAAATATTCACAAACTGCCCCTCTTTTTGCTGTCTGAGCCAAAGAAATGAAGAGGTATAGAAAACCTTTTGGTTTTGTGGTTCATCAAGTACAACAGAAGGGGAAGAGGGCGTTACATCCACAAGATGGTTGAATACAGTACTGATAAATACCTGAGCAAGATTTTATTTTCTGTGAACGAATGCAATGATTTCCATAATTTATTCATTAAGTGTAAAAATTTAGAGGGCATAAATTCTTTTAAGTTTTTTTTCTCTTAACAAATATGTAAATAATTACTCTAATATCCACACCACATTCTTCCAGAATGATTATTTCACTTCTGAAAAGAGATGAGCTCAGAAGACAAAAATCAGCAGGTGATGCTATCACTATGTGGTTTCCAGAGAAATATCTGGTTAGAGCAGAATACCCACACTGTGGATCAAAAGCAGACTGAAATTGAATTACTGAAGTACCTATAAAAATTTCCTCTGTAAGAGGGTTAGACTGGAGGAAATGACATCTTGTACAGAAATACTAACTTGCACACTAAGTCAGTACTATAGACTTCTCACCAGAAGTTGGAAAATCAAAATCATTTTAGTCCTAAAATCTTTAGTCCATAGCACATGATTTTATGTGCTCTGTATGTTTACTGTTTGTTTGCAAGAAAAGACATCATTCTGAAGCTAAAAGCTCTTTTGAAGGTAAACTATTTGTCAAAATCAGGGGGCTACAGCCACAAATGGTTAGATGGAAATTTTGGTAGCAAAGTTTCTAAGGTCACGCAGCAGTTTGCCTTGGTTTGTCCTCCTGACTGGACAAGACAGCCAGATCCCTCTTTTCTTAGGTCAGTACTGTTTCTAACAGCAAAGCCAGTTATCGATGATCCACCCAAATTGCTTGCAAGCCATAATGCACTTGAATACTAAATAAGATAATAGCAGAGGTTAATAAAATTTGAAATGCTTAGAGATTTGGCTAGGAAGAGAAAAGCTTTTCAAGTTCATGAATCTCCTTACATTACGGTTACATTCCAACAGAGCATTGCCCACCTGTTAAAGCAGATGCAATTATGATAGGTGAACAGACTGCACGTATGACCTGAACATTGTTCACAACATGAAAAAATATAACACGTTGCTCAAATGTCTGAAAGATTTCTACAGCTAGTAAAGAGAAAATGTCAATGAAAGTGGGAAGAATGAATGCTGGGCTGGGGGCAAGTCTATGAGACCACGTAAGCACCAAGAGTAGGACTTAATGTATAGACATACTTGAAATGACATTCCATAAGAACAGCAATTTTAAATTAAATATACCTTTTAAAATAAACGTGTGTGTGTGTGTGTCTATATAATATATGTATCTTATATCATAGAATGGTTTGGGTTGGAAGGGACCTTAAAGACCATCTAGTTCCAGCCCCCCTGCCATGGGCAGAGACACCTGCCACCAGACCAGGCTGCTCCGAGCCCCATCCAGCCTGGCCTTGAGCACTGCCAGGGATGGGGCACCCACAGCTGCTCCGGGCAGCCTGTGCCAATGCCTCACCACCCTCACAGTAAAGAATATCTTATTTCTAAACTAAATCTACCTTCTTTCAGCTTAAAGCCATTCCCCCTTGTCCTGTCACTACGTGCCCTTGTAAAAAGTCCCTCTCCAGCTTTCCTGTAGGCCCCTTTAGGTACAGGAATGTTCCTACAAGGTCTCCCCAGAGCCTTCTCTTCTCCAGGCTGAACAACCCCAACTCTTTCAGCCTGTCTGCACAGGAGAGGTGCTCCAGCCCTCTGCTCATCTTTGTGGCCCTCCCCTGGACTTGCTCCAACAGGTCCATGTCCTCCTTATGCTGGGGGCCCCAGAGCTGAATGTGGTACTGCAGGTGGGGTGCCACAAGTGTAATGGGGCAGAATCACCTCCCTCAGCCTGCTGGTCATGCTTCTTTTGATGCAGCCCAGGATTCGGTTGGCTTTCTGGGCTGCAAGTGCATATTGTTGGGCCATTTGGAGCTTCTCGTCAGCTAACCCCCCCAGGTCTTTCTCCTCAGGGCTGCTCTCAATTCATTCTCTGACCAGCCTGCATTTGTGCTTGGGATTGCCCCAACCCACATGCTGGACCTTGCATTTGTAGAACTTCATGAGGTTAGCACAGGCCCAGCTCTCAAGCCTGTCAGGGTCCCTCCAAGATGGCATCCTTTCCCTCCAGTACATCGACCACACCACACAGCTTGGCCTTGTCGGCAAACTGCTGAGGGTGCGCTCAATCCCACTGTCCAAGCAGCTGACAAAGATGTTAAACAGTGCGTCTCATCCGTGGTGACAGACAAAGTAGGTACTCGTGTATATGAGCATATGCATGCTTGCAAAGCTGTATCTGACCTAACAGGCACAAGTTTTCTGGGATAACTTTTAGTAGGCTAAAACTTAGCCTCTTGTAATGGGAAGGAAGTAGGCACCAATTTAAAATTTAATTTTAAATTGATTCAAAAATAGTCCAATTAAGACTTTAAGGGCAGTACTCAGAAATTAAATTTATTGGACTGACTGGCAAAGGCAAATTATGATTGAACATATGTCCTAGCTTTAGAACTTATACAAATTATTTTGGACACAGCAACTGTTAAAAATTTATGCAGACATAGAAAAGGAATAATGTTGCTGAATGTTTAATGCTATTCATTTCCCAGCACTGCCTATGAGTAAACAGGAATGACATGTTCCTTTCTGATTATGGGCTGTGAGTAAGGTCACGCTGATTTCTCTGTTCTGTGTGCTTCTCTCATAAACCTTTGCATCAGCCTTAATCTCGCTGCTCGCTAGCATATGGTGCACTTGTGTGTGAAGGTACTTGCGCAAAACAAGATTGAAGTGGGGTTTTATTTGATACGTTTCCTTGACCATAAATGGAAGCTATTCCTTTCATGTTGTACTCGACAGTTAATGATCTCTAAACACAATAATTGCCTTAAATTTTTCCTTCTTGGTTTTAGCTGTGCTGTGATTTCTTTTTTATCCCATCTTCTCATCACAACAAAAATATCTAAGAACAATATATAAAAAAGGAGTATCAGTTTTCATCTACACAGAAATTACTTTTTGGGCATTCTGAAACAACCTTGGATTGCTTTACCATTGTATCTTTACTTACACAGTTATGTGATTGTTATTAGAACTTAATTAGTAATTTCTATTAGATTAAACTTAATCATATTATTATCTATTTTAGATTCATAGAAAACAGAGGCTGAATATATGAATAGGGCTTCAATGATGTGTTTTAAAGCTCATTCAGGCATTCTTCAAAACTATGGTCAACATGTTGATTCTGACTAAATGAAGCTGAAAATCAAATCATATTTTCTCAATATATCACATCATCATACACATCTGCTGATCAGTGTTAATTAGTCCTATATTTTCCAGTTTGTAATATGTGTATGTTTTATGGGGATGTAAGTAGTAACACATTAGCATATATAATCTCTCTTTGGAAAGCTGCTGAGCAAGTGACCAGTAATAGCTGTTAATGTAAACATTAATCAAATTGAATGCCAGTATGGAAAAGGTCTCAAGTTCAGAAAGAAAATCACCTTTCTACCAGGTATATTACTGTTGAGCTGTAATTAAGTAAGACCATGATATTTTCTATTTAATGACAAATAAATATATTTGGTTTGGCATCTTTTATGCCACCTTGAAGAGCTAATCACTTCACCTTCATAATGAATGCACACCAGTCAGTCTACAATGGTGAATTTAATTTCTGTCCATTGGATAAAGAATAAAAAGAAGCAAGAAACAAAAAACTTGCATAAATTAGAATGAAATTATTTAGTCTGAGAAAGAAGAGGTCCACATATACTGCCTCAAAGTGATGAATACTTCATAGAAATGTAATGACCTACATTTGGCCTAAATAAGATATTGTATGACCATAAACGTACTGTTACTGTGAAAAATGAAGGATTGCAGTTATAGTATGTAAACAGTAATAAATATATAAAATACAATCTGTTGTCATGATCAGAGAAACCATTTAAATTATAGTGCTGCTGTGCACTTTCATAACACTTTTTAAGTTATTCACCCTTCAAAATAGCTTTTGTTCTTACAGGACTTGTCTTTCCTAATAAAAAAAAAACCCCAAGCACTGAAAGAAGCAAAGCTAAACCAGAGCTTTTCCCAAGGTATGACTATGCACATAGACAAACCAGACTGAACATTTCTACAGAAGGAATGTTTAAGTTTGGCCAAGAAAAAGAAGAATTTGCGAATAGTTCACAGAAAGGCCAATTGCAACACTGCAATTTCTCAGATTCAGTGCAAATACAGATAAAATAAGTTATCTAAAATAAGAAAAAGCATTAAGTCAAAAAAGGCCAAGGAAATGAGATGACTTCAAACTTAGTTATCTAAGAATCTTACGTATGTTTCTTCTTTTAACTATGATGAGATGTATTCAGAAATCTACTCACTCAAAACCATTCTCCTCCTAAAATTAACTAAAATAGAAATAACTTCATTTGCATGCTTCTACATAATAATTAGAGGGACACAGATCACAAAATAGAAATGATCATCCTGAGGAAACCTAGGGGACCGTGATGATGTGCCAAGGGATAGAGGAAGCTAATGGATGAAATCAAGAAAGGCAGGAGGGATTTCTTGACAAGATGTGATAGGGAGTGCGTTAGTTGTTGAGGGGACAAACTCTGGCACTCTGCTGCTAAGTGCTGACAACCACCAAGACTCACTCACATCAACAGAAACAGAAAAGGCACGATGTTTTATAGCATCGTGACTTTGGAGAACAAGACTGAGAAGGTAAAAAAGGATGGAAAAAGCATGTGAATTTACTCAAACTTTACGAAGAGCTGAGGCATTAAAAAAAAAGTAGGTTATTTGCCAGAGCCTGGAAGTCTCAGCCTACCAGTCTGAGGTAGTCAACAAAAGGAATGTAAAATGTGAGGTCAGGGGTTTGATTTTCTTCCTTTTCCTTTGTTTGCCTTCTAGATACTGAAAGCTGAGGAGACTGGGTAGTGAGAATTATTTGTGGTGTTACATCTGTTTTCTTTATTAAAAAGTACCATTGTTCAAGCAGATCCTATACTACAGAAAACATGCAAAGTTTTTGCAAGAACATGCAAAGGTATGTGGCACTTTTTCTCACTGCTAAGGAGCGAAGGAAATGCTTTAAGAGGGAGATGAACACTAATAAAGGATGACTGGCTTTTGTAAGAAAAGAGGTGGTTTATTTCTTGACTGAGTTTCTAAGTAGGTTGGTCTCCTGATCAGAATAGCCTTTTGTTTTTTATACTATTTCTTACTACTTCCTTTTAACCTTTTTTGTAAACTTTATTTTGACTGATACTGGTTTAATTGCAGTAATAACTACCACAAGAAAACTAAAATGCAGTGATCTTTTAAATTAGCATTATTTTTTGAAAATAAAGAGGAACCAGTAAAAGCTCAGGAGTTCTTGCACTGTTTTTAGTAAAATTGCAAAGAATTCAGGGGAAGGTAACTATAATTACCATCAAGTACAGCTCTGACCTTAACACATACCTCAAAGGACAATTAGATTCAGCTCTAAAGGGTTTTATCTTTAAGCCTCTTGCTGAATAAAACCACTTTCTTTCTATAGTCTGGACTTCATTACATGCCAAACATAGTATTTGTGGCTGTGATGGAGCATCAGATATTTAATGGCTTGGCTGTTACAGTATATGCATAGTAATATACAGATTATGCAACCTCCTAAAGTTTTCCTCTGCTGACTCCCTTCTAATATACACTCACACACATATCTTTCTTTAAAGACATCTGTGTTATCATTCGTTATTTCTTTTACGTTGTCCTTGTGCCTATTATGGATAAATAAAACTTCTGGAGGTTATGAGAGCAGCTATCTCATAGAGATTCAGTTTGTTTTCAATAATATACACAATACACTTGCTGCCAAACATTATAATCATGGAACTCTGATGAAGTAAAATTAGGCCTGAGCAGCAAATACCCCTTTTTTACAGAAACTATATCATGGCTATTTTTTAAACAACAACAAAAAAAAACTCATTGTACTGTTAACACTTGACCCATGTAACTTTCTTCATGACTATGAAAAGCTCCAATTCTCCTTATGCACAAAATGTGCTGGTTTCTTTATGATGTTTTTTGAATCTGCCACAACACAAGTCTTGTTATTACTTGTGTTCCCTTGATCCATTTGGAAGATTTAATATGTACAGAAATTTGGGATCTGCCAAAAACCAAAAATCAATCAACCTGAAATCTTGATAGAAAGACTTTTCTCAATGGACTTTGTGAAACATTTGTTGTTTCAGGAAAGTAAAGCACTATTTTATTAACCAAAAGTCAAGGCACATAGGTATCTAATTCGCTTCCGAAGCAATGAGATTTAAGTGCCTAAACATTTCTGTGAACCTAGGCCTTAGACAAAGATGAATGATCACATGTGAATTGAGGTGTATTTTTTTCTTATAATTTAATTTTCCCCTCATTATTCCTTATGCTTTCCTTCCCTTATTCCCTCCACTATTTTTACAATTCCTTTGCTAGTAAACAAACAGTTCACTCTAATTCCTTGACTTCAGTGAGCTACAAATCAGCCTAAAGACTATAGAGTTTTAAATACGTTAGAGAGAATAAGTGGCATAAACAGGATGAAGCAAACACATGCTGACTAGATGGGTTCAGGAAGCTAACTGCCACTGCATGAGGCGCCTTAAAAGACACCCATGCACAATGCAGAGAGTAGCGTGGCACACTATTGCTATATCTGTGTTAGGAGACAGTGGGGGATGGGGTGACAGAACCAGGTGTTACGGAGGGCTTGATGCCCATGCCACACATGTTTAGGATTTATTCTGGACTAATTTTAGGCGGGTTCATTAGGGTTTGGAAGAGATCAGCTGGTTTAAGTTATACCGTTAAACTGAATGGAATCCAGTTAATGTGCTCTGAGATTACACATGATGTGAAACAAAGCACAGTGACTGAAAATGGTCAGATGAGCTTAAAAGTGCCCTCCTGCTCCAAACCTGAACACTTAGGTAAGTGCATCCTACGTCTTTTAAAATTTTCTTGATTTCACAAGAATCATATGTAATTTTTCCAATCAGTTTTAGGGAAATGAATCTAAATGGAAATTGACTTTTAAATAGGAAGTGATCTTCTCCTGATGAGAGAAAATAGTAATTTGCATTGTAATAGGAAGTTTATGTGTCTTGTTCTAGACTGTCTGGATGAACATGAACTCTATGAATGGAAGAGACATTACAGTCTAGGATACCTATAAATGTAAAGGTTAAAAAAGTCTACAAAAATACCTCTTGAAATTTAAAATGAATGTTTTTAAACTTTTTTTCAAGCAACCACTAGTGACATTTTATCCTTTAAAGATGTGAAAAATGGTCTGAAACATAAAAATAATGAGGGTTGAGTTTTTTTCCCCACTTCAAATGTGAAGCACAGTCAGGTGAAGCTGAAACCAAACTCCCAGCTAGAACTCTGCTGTGGTTTGCAAAGCTACCGAAATCAAAGTGACAGTTCAACCAGGAACTTAGAAATATGTCACAACAAATTCTTCTAATATAAAAAATAATTTCACAGGCTCTCCAGACCATTACCATTTTGTAATTGGAAAAATAGATGAAGATTACACAAGGATATTTCAGGTGTCCTTTACTCTTATCCATCTCCACATTCTTAGTGATTGCAACTTTCCTATTCTATTACTAAGTTTATTAAAAAGATGCTTCATGTAGAACATCCTCTAGGCCCATAATCTTAAAGAAATCTTTCTTTACATTGTGTCATTTGCATTTTTCATTATTTTTTAATGCGAGTAGCCTGTGTAATTCATTCCATTACAATATTTTTTTCTTTAAAGAAATTAGACCTACTTTTTGGATCATTAAGTAGTGCATAATCTTCAAATGGGACATTAAAAACTGTAATCAGTGACATCACCATGACAACCGATTAAGAAATATCTAGAGAAGCTTCTGAAAATGTAATTTTTTAATATAATACATTTAAACGAGTTCATCAGAACAAAGCACCCTAAGTAGATTTATTGTGAACTGAATATCTAGAAATAATTTGGCTATATAACAACACTAAAAATCTTCTCAATGTGACTTCAGTAGATTGAGAGGGGGCATCCAAATTCTCCCTGTGACTTCAACAGATTAAGTGGGGTGGAAGCATCAAAAGAAAAATTTCCTTTTCTTGCACTAGCAAAAAAAACTTCACTCCAGTACATGAGTTACAGAAGTACAGGTACTGATGCTGCCACCACTTTGTGCAGCAGCACTGCTTTTGTTCAGATGGCAGCTTTAGCAGAGAAAGGTGCTACCTCTGAGCACAGAAGGCAAACGTGGTCTTTATGACAAATATCACTAAACACATTACGTGATTCCTGGTTTAAGTACATAAAGGTTCAAAAGCTAATTCTTCAGAACCCGGGCACAGAAGCTACCTGACTTTAAAAAGCTCTAAAGTTCCTTGGTTCATAGGTTTGTATCCTTTAAGAATGAATATACTTCGGCTGGAGGCATTAAACAAATTAGCTCCTTAAAGAAGAACGGGAGTTACAGACCCATTTTTGATCTTGCTATATCACATATTGCATTCCATTAATTGTTTTTCAGTGCATACTTCTTCCTACATCATTTACAAAATGTACTAACTTGTATTACACCAGGTGAGGGACTCTAAGAATTAGGCATTGCTGAACACTATTTGCTTTAGCCCCCGGTTAATACAAGGTGCTTTGCCCATTGTTCTGCCTGCTCTAATAAGTGGAACTGGAAGCTGCAGAAACATTGTTTTTGCACACAACAGCAGCAAAACATAAACAAAACATGTAATAAAATGCCTAGCTGCAATACATTGTGTTGCAAAGTTATATAAATTACATGCTCAGTAGTTGAGGAAAAAGCACTTGTGAGAGTAAAAATCCATTGAAAGATGTATTTAAATGTATCACAAATATTTATACAGAGAAAAAACCCCCTTAATTTTACAGATAATCTGTTGGAAGAGATTATTTATACTTCACAAGAGTAAACTACTCAGTACACTTGCTGTAAAACTCCTGGCACATCCTCAAAATATCTAAAATAATATCAGAATTTCTTCCTTGCACGTTCCATTTTCCAATCTGTCCATTCAAGTTAGGGCTCGTTCCTGTTTTTTACAGTTATGTCTCCTGCTTCTGCCAGCTGTGTTTATTATGTCATTTTCCAGATTAGATCTTGTGTTAGCTACGTCTGCTGCAAGCAGAATGCATGTTTAAAATAAAGCATTTCCAAAATACTGTATTGTGGGAAGTGTGGTTGCATGATTGGGGTGGGCTCTGTGTGCGTGTAATAGCTTGCCATATAACACAGCTTTCCCTTAGAGAACATAACATTTTCCTGCTGCAAAGAGTTCATAGTAGGGGCAGTATCTCAACTACTGTAAACTGGCACTGCTCTGTCTACATTGTCTGGGTCTGCGATGTTTTATATCAGCTGCCAATCTGCCTCTTAAACCATGCTGCGGCCCCCTAAAATACTATGAATCTAGGCATTATTTAGTCAAGAATTTTGTCTAAGGCTGATAGTCTAGTGAACAGTCTACTGACTTTGGGGTGTAGCATCACCCTCAAGATGCTTTAAAGCAGTTGCAGAAAAAGGTTTTTTAACACCTTCTGAAATTTGGGTGTTTTGAATTGATATCAAAACTAGAGGCATTCCCAAATCACTGATCCCTTCTGAAAACCCAGGCCATTATACTTACAAAACACTGACTCTCTATTAAACTCCTTGTTATTCTTTTACTAATGAGACACTTTACCAGCCTGTCATCACCCGCTGTGATTAATTCTCTACTTGTAAAATTTTAGCTCTCTCTGCTGCTGCTGCTGTTAATGTGCTTTGTACCAAATAAAAATGAAGTTGATGTTTACAAATCCTGTCTGGAGGTTGCTTTAAAAAAGCTCTGCTTTGGCTTACATTAATGAGGCCAAGTGTACTGATTCTTGTTCAAAATTGTTCTGGATAATTAAACGCTGTAACCAGCTAACACAGAAGGTGTGAAACTCATCATTACTTAAAGAGCTTTATAATACAGTATCTTTTAAAATATATGCTTTCTTATTACCTGCCTATGGTTCACAGACGCTGGCATTTAGATTTGAAGATCGTGTGCATTCTTTCAATCTTAGTAACATTTGTGAATCTAGGAATAAGCATTGAGAAAACTTTTCTAAAAACCAGAATCTATGTAGTCATATAGTCATCTTAAATAGCAACTGATGAAAAAAAACACAGCACAGAGTCTTGCATTGTGGAGTACACATCACATTATGAAGAACAGTGTGAAATTTGTGTCAAGCAGATTAGGAAACGAGCTACAAGCAATAGAAACCTGCAGTTCTGTGCTGTGTTACCCCCTTTTCTTTGAAGAGAGAAGTGCTGCATAGTTCTCCAGGAAAGGGCTTTCCTTAGCACGTTATCCAAAGATGTAAGTCAACATGCGGTTGTTGGTCTGTATAAGGATGAGTATATCCTCTCTCCCAGTTCTGCATATTCTGAACCCAATCCAACTCACAATCCAAGAATATGTAATATATTTCATAATGCATGTGAAAAGAGGGAGATGTTCCTACTGTTAAGTAGATCTGTGCTGAAGATTTTTTTTATTTTTTTTATTTAATTGCTAAGTAGATCTTTGGGATGGTTTAGGACCTTAATAGACAGCATGAGTGAAAAATTGTTCTGAATTACACTTTCACTGTTACATGGTAATGCATTTGCAATTCAAGACTGGATGCCTGAGCATCCTCCTGTATTGAACCTCAGAAGCTATTCCGCCTCACAATTTATGAGGAATGAAGGAAGACAATATCTAATTCATCTAAAAAGCACAGTGGCAGTGTTCAGATTTCAGGCCTTTCAGGAACTAATGTATTTAAAGAGCTTTTATGCTGGAGACAGTTAGCTTTCTCCCTTTTTCATAGTAAATAAATTTCATTAAATTAAGTAGGATGAAACCATTTGCTTTCTTTAAGTCTTCTAATCTTAAAATCCTTTAATGCCTTGCAAGTCTCAAATGTCCAGACTTCAGACAGTAGTTGTGTCTTGCAAGAATACAGATTTATAACCATATTCATTCTTCAGTTTTCTGAGACACACCTATTTACCAAAAAAAGAAAAAAAAAGCACACAATTTTGTATTTTAGTGCTGTGAATTTGTATATTTATGTCTACTGTTTTCCCAGAGCCAGAGGAGCATTCCTGCTGCCATTCTGGTAAAATGTTTCACTTTCAGAAATCTAAAACACTGTAAGAATGAACAGATAGATGTAACTTCATATTTATTATAAAACTAGAGAAAATGTGGTAGAAAAAACCTCTTGCATACAATAAACAGGTGTGTATAAATTACTGTCACTTCACTAGAAAAGAAGCCAGATTATAATGAAATCTGAACACACAATAATTGGAAACAACAGTACAAGAAAAACTGACTTGATTCTCAAGGTCTGCATTTTTCTTCCCTGAAGTATGGAATGAAAGCCAGCAAAACCTCAGACCATCTCCTCCCACTTGAAATCTTAAGCAATCCTCAAAAACAGTGAACTGCAAAACAGCAGTTTAAGCTATGTTGTTAGAACATTTATTAATCACAACTATAATAAGTATTAATTGAAAAGCATGCACTTTTTTTGTCTTTAACAGAGGAGAATGATCTCTTCTGAAAACATTACAGCAACCCCAATTTTAAACTTTTTTCAAGATAGTTAATTTTATATAATCTGAAACGCCAGATGAGATTTATATATGGCAGTGAGATATATACTTAAAGGATATTGATCATATTTGCTTCATTTTACTGCTGTGTCAGTTTGGGTGTAAGATGTGACAGTTCTGGCACTGGTGGACACCTCTCCATGGGAAATTAAACTGAGCTCAGCAGAGTATTTCACAGGAACCCATGAATGGAGGGATCCTTCCTTTGTTTCTTTCCCAAGATCTAAGCTGAAAATCTAGTGTATGTCTACATGGATGGCTACAGACAAACATGAGTTCTTGCTGCCAGCTCACAGCTGTACGAATTCAAATAGTTTTCATTCAAAATGTCATGTAGGTTTGTTAGTCTTCAGCCTAGCTAATATGGCACAGTATAGGGAAGTCTGTATAAGTGCAAACGCCAGAGTCCCACTGCACCATCTTGCCACTCACGCTTAGTTTAAAAGTACCATTATAGGACTGCATCATTTGGAGACATATGGAAAGCATTTAGAAATTTAAGTATTATACCTGTTACAAACTACAGCCCGGGTCTGAAATCAATACAGAGAAGCATCATTATGCATCATCACTGAATCCAGTACTAAGCCTAGAATACTACTCAATATCATCAGTCACAGTGCTACCTAAGTTATTTGCAATGGTACTTATTAGATGAGTAGAAATCAGTTATTGGACTGACCATATTCCATGTGAAGTCAGTTTAAAAGTGCCCATTAACTGCTGCCATGAGAAAAGCCAGCCATTGAAATTTTTCAATTCTGTTTGCTTATTCTTATGACACTGCATTTTCATTAAGATTATTTATCTTTTCTTACTAGGAACCTGTCACATCAATATTAAAGAATTAACAATGTGAATATTCTACCAGTGGCTTTTTAACATGTATTTAAAAAAGGAAGCCAAATGCTTCTGTGTTGTTTTGATAATAAACCCAGAAATATTATTTACTACCAGGGCATAGCTTAAATAATTTGGTCTACTCAAACTGTTACAAACCTACAACAAATAAGCAGATGGCCTGAGAAAGCCTGGATCTCCGAGACCTTTCTCTTTTTGATGCATTTAGAGCCATGCATATCGTTACCAAAAAAAGAGAAAGGAGCATGGCAATCAGGTTCATAAAGCAGAGTTATCTGTTCAGTTGTGCTCACTGTGAAATGCTGGAAGTTAAGCCATCCATTTGAGTCCCTATTGGATTAGTTACGCTACATCTTTTTAGCTCTCTGAAGGCCAACCTCCAGCAGCGCAATCAGGCCCTGAGTGCCTTTCACATCTGTGCGCTCCCACCGAACTTGGTGGGGGTCTGTATGGGTGCAGGGAACCCTTCCTGCTGCCTGCACTGCAGGATTAGGTCACAGCTGCTAACAGTTTTTTAAGACTCTTTATTACACCGGTCCAGACAGTGATGCAGTAAACAGCATTAATGTTTAAAAAGTTAAATAGCAAATATCAGTATCACTATAAATGAAGATGACAATTTTAGACAAATGGATAATGAGTCTAGACATTGCTTTCTTAAGCTAAATTATTGCAAGTAGCTCCACTGTGTAACATATGAGAGACACATGTATAAGTAATATTAAAATACGTTACTACAGGATGCTATCCATTATTTCATAGCATTGTACATCATAATGTGCATTAGTTCTTACTGTCCTACTCAACAGCGCCCTAAATAACTAAGGGGGAAATGTGTATTAATCATTTACTGATTACTAATACATTATTTATAAGTGACCATAAATTAAAAGTGCAATTCTTACAACAAAAATGTGTTCCTTAAGACACAGATACGATGAACCTATACATATAAATTCTCTATATTTGCATGTTTATCTAAATTTACATATAGTTTAAGGTTAAGATGTGGGAGAACCTTGTAAGAGTGAAAATGATACACACTAACAAAGTGCTACTGCCCTAAAAAGACCTATGCAACATACTGGGGTATGCAATACTAGAGGTCAAATTTTATTTTTCTCCCATAGTTTACTCATCTCCAAACTACAGATCCCATTAATCTCAATTGAAAAAAGGTTTCAAATTACTTAAGCCACAGTTGATTGGGCCATTCGATACATCTGAAACTACAACTGGTGTTGAAATGTCTTCTCCCTTCTTGCTGAAGATATACACGGGAATAAAGTATGTTAGCAAAGATATAAATGTCAAGAATGCCAATGGGACTTAGAGATAGATTATATATGCTGCAATTTTCAAGATATCCAAAATGGTTTTGGACCATCTTTAATGACAGGCAAAATGCAGAGCTTATCTGAGGAATGACAGGGACATTGGCTCACCTGTGATTTACCTGTGTGCTATAAGATAAGACTTGTATTTCTGTTACTGCAGAATCAAATCACAAACCTGGTTAAGAGTCGCCCCATGATCTTCTCTGTACTCCTGGCATGGAAGGAATAGTCTAAGCACTTTACTTGGGGCACTCTGCCAATTCTAACTTTTCTTACCTGCTCACCTGTACGGGGGGCATGGTGTGTCAGAGACCCATCCACCGCGTGGCTACCTGGACAGGGAAAGGGGCACTCAGGCCTCTCACCTACCCTGGTAATTCTGACAGCCACATGACACTGAAACCTTGCCTTCTATCTGTGAACCAGATTGTCCACGTGTAAGGATGCTGACATAAGATAAGTCTGAGTTCTGTAGACTTACAATTTTTGAAAAGGCTTTTGTATTTATTACAGCAATTTGGAGGAAGATTATGCAACCAACACCTAAATAACATCAGCAGTATTTTTACCAACTGCAGAACCAGATACTAAATTTTCCCCATGCCCCCTGTAAGCCACTTGATACTATGGATAGCCTGTCTGACATGGGTGTGGAGCTACATTCTAAAGTAAATGAAGCTCCAAAGTATTTATTCTACAGTCATTTCAGTCACGCGCGTTTGGGGTGTTGATTGAGAACCTTCTCATTCTATTGATCACACAAAGCCATAGCAGCGAAAAAAACCTATGCAGACCATTAACACCCATCTTAGATGTGGAACTCCTGGGATGCTAAGTAAAAAAGTTTTTTTTTTTTAGCAAAATATGGATTTATTTTTCAGAGATAACTTTTCTACAATTTTTTCTTCATATTCTTTTCTTTATGCTCAAAATGATTTTTAGACAAAAGCACCCTTTGGTGAACAGCACCTGTTCAGCATACTAGTTCAGTGAAATACTGCCTGATAACTAATGAAGCTCATATGTTTTCTACTGTTTTTTCTTGAAACTAACTTTGCTATTGTATTTGAATTTTCTAAGAGTACTTTTCTTCCAGGGAAGCATTCTGAAGCAAAAAAGAACACAGCAAATTATCTAGAACACATTTCAGTGCCCTGAAAGTCTTACTCCTTTTATATTTAATCTCCTAATGGATAGTTTACCTAGGTAGCAATAACACTTGGCATTTTACATGTCAGATAAAATACTCAAATAGTCAGTTTTTAAAATCATATCTCGCTGAGTGTGTTTCTAGTTAGGGAAATTGAGGCAGGAAGCAAGATGACTTTGCTGAGGGCTACCCAGTTACACTTTATTCTCCTTACAGTCCTTTAGACTTTTGCAGCCCCTGTTGGTGATGTCAGCTGGGTCAGAACTCAGATTAAAGATAGGTATCTGCAGTTCGTTTAATGGCATAAACCAAATACACGCAGTAGTATCAGATGGTATACAGTGCTTTACATTCAAGAAATCTTTAAGTATTCTTATTCACACTCCTCATAGATCCTATAAACTATTTCTTACTGATAGAAAGCTCCTGAAAACAATAAAGACCTCATACATGAAAAGGAACCTGTTAAAAAACATGAACAAGTTTCTCAAGTAAGTGAAGGGACAGCATGGCTCAGGGGAAGGTTATTGAATTTCAGAAAGCTTTAAATCTAAGAACCTTTTGAATCCATTCCAGATTCACCATGAATGAAAACCATTACCGTCGTATATGCACTGAGGTATGTGAGATGAATTTGGTGTCTCAATCTAGTGTCTTTTGAGCAGTCATTCGGATCACAAAGTCACTATGACATCTTTCAGTAACTGGCATTCTTATTGATGGAATCAACAGGATTTAATGGCCATGGAGACTGAACTACCTTCGCTCACACTTCAGGCATATTGATGAGGCAGAAGGGATGTTTGTGCTGTCATTGACTGTACTGTTGCAGCCTGAGATAAACAGAGGGATTTCAGTTTTCAAGGCTGTCAATCTGGCATTTTCCACAGGAAGGAAACTCACTAAAAGCAAAGAGGGGAGCAGTCCAACTCCAAATGGCACTAATAATGATTAATAGCTTGGAATACCATACTTAACATCATTCATGTTTGTTTAAAATAAAGGGCACATGCCAAGTTTTAGTGTCCTGAGTCTCAGTCCTTTCTGAAAGTAACAGCTGTATGAGGAGGAAGATAAAAGACAGCACAAGTGTATGCTGCAGCACTGTATTGAGATGATATCATACTGAAACGATAGAAACTCTGCATATAACAGTTAGAAGCCCAAATGTAACAGATTCCAGTATTTTAAATAGAACAAGCATCTAACCAGAACACACGAGGAGTAAAAGTACTTCCACAAAGTGATTGCTTCCGTAAAATTAATCATTGTGGTTGGGAAACACTTTTTATTTTTTGTCAACAAGATTCCTAACTGTTGACAAATTGATCAGGAGACTTGGTGAGATTTATTATGACATTTCATTGTAACTCCACTTCATAGGGGTGCCAACATTCTGTGGGGAAAAAAGAAGTACATTTATGGTAAGAACTGCTGGGTAAATCTCAAAATTTGGAGACTTGTATTTTTCTATTGAGGAAGCATCTGAAAGTGATGGCTTTACTTTGAAAGAATAAGAACTTAGGCAGTCTGCTTTAGTAACTGAAATGGAAATGAAAGATCATTCTTTAAGTACATGCTTTTCAGGAAGAAAATAGTTAAGATTTTTCTCTTGAAACAAAGAAGAGATTAACCACTGAGAATTTAAAAAAAAAAAACCAAAAAACAACCAACAAACTTGCAAGAAAATTTCCACAGTACCAGCTACTGAGTTGAGAAACATGCCAGGAATTTCATAGGAAGTTCTGAGATGGAAGGGGAAAGAACTACCAACTGCTTAATTTTCTTCACAGCTCACTGAGACAGGCAGTCTCAAAATATTTTTCTTTGCAATGAAGGTACAACCATTGAAAACAACCATGTAGAAGTTTTCTGCAGGAATCTTTTCTTCCTATTATTACTGGCTGACTTGGAAAACAACATACCAAAAATATCAGAGGAGGACATTTTTCAAGACGAATACTACAACTCTATTTTTCAAGCCCAGGAAGTTTATCTCATTTGTATGAGTTCCAAGTAGGCTATACAATTCTGTATGCTTAACTGAATGAATTACTGAACCTTTTGGCATGTTCCCAACATTTCAAACTCTTACTTCATTCAGTCATTTCATCTCTGGGCTTTCAACAATACAGATAACTATATATGTCACCTGTACCTGATGAATCCATAGCCTGAAGTAAGTAGGCATATGGTTTCTATCACAACCAATATGTATTCTAGCAGTCAATCGATGTGTTACATATCTGTAAAGATACATAGGATAGTTTGTCAGTAAGATGACCTTTCTGTCACCCACTCATTGAGCTGCTGAATTTATCAGCCTGGAGGCTACAAACTGGAGACTGCAACAATTCTTTCATTGCATGCAGGCAGCCTGAGAGAAGAAGTTGCCTTTCATAAACAAAGTAATAAACCAGTATTGTAACAGAAGCACATGTGCAGTCTCATATTTCAATGCTCAGCCTTTGAATCTCTTTTTCTTGTCCTTGAGTTTATTTTTTGTGGCCTTTTCAACCTGTAACACTAATTTCAGACACTAGTTGTATCTTATCTGCAGGAAACACTAATTATAAACCAGAATCTTTAAAAAATTATCACATTTTAATCAAAGAGTCAACACAAGTAACGAAATCTAGTCCCTTTCTGCATTTTCATTGGTTCCACAATAACCGACATAATTTCTGAGGAAGGAAAAACTTGATTTTTGCCCTTAATACGCAGGAATTATTAGCACACCTGTGTGAGCTACAGGATTAAATTCCACAGAGTTTTCATGGTGCTCTAAAGGATAAAATGACATTAGTAGAAATCAATGGATACAACAGCACCAAATGATGCACTTTTTAAAAGGTCATTTCATCGTAGGGAGTAAAACCTGAATTTCACCACTTAGTTATCATCTGATGTATGTTCTGGAGGATCTAAGACACACAAACCTCTTATCAGAGGGAAACAAACAGAAACAAGCTCATAGTTGTCGCAGACAGGAAGAAACAACACAGATCAAAAGTTCAGAGTTTGGCTCAAGTTCACTCTAAAGTCAAACAAAGTCAAAATGTCCACTGTAACTGCAGCCTTGTTTTTTGATCCACACTAGTGAAGAAACTTTCCCCTTTGGTCTAAGTTACTTTATAAGGCATTATGTTTATCTGTAGCAAATACCTATGTTAGGAGTACATAGATATGTTCTCACTGTTCCCTTGCTGCTCACTAGTCATTGCTATGGCACAGCCTTCACCAGAAATCTGGATTTTTGAATACTGCATTATACCAATTTATCTCCTCTCTAATAAACATCATGTCTCAAACGTTCCTTGAATCCAGTATATAGTTCAAGACTGGACTGACGAATGCATGTACAACTAAAATACCGACAAAGAGACTTACAATTAATCCTTTTTCTGTTTTTCAGTGTCAAATTAATCATATCTGCAGAAACAACACAAACCCCGTATTTCAGTTGGCTGCCTTCAGAAACTACTATAGGAACTGCACCTGAGTGAATTAGGGCTTCTAATGTAAACTTTAATAAACATTTTGTGCTGACAAAGTGCAGTAACAAAGCACAATATCTACCTTTCCAGATTGCCAGTATTAAAAACCTGATAACAATATGTTTCCCTGGTTGGTTTTTCTCTAGAGGTGAAGTTAAGAAATTGCTTTTGTAATGCTGCAGAAGGTAGAAAATATTTCTGTTTAATGGTAAATATCTATACATGCTTGCCTGAAGACAGTAAACCAACTCAAACCAGTGTACATACATGTACAACGTCCATGAAAATGAAGGACGGTTGTATACTTAAAAAGAAAAAACACTGTGTAGATCACAGGAAGTTGTTGAGGATGTCAATAAAATTTCAGAGGCACTGCTAGGCTTTAAATGGGTGTGCAATTAGGAATCACATTATTTAATGGAGGGCTGTCAACATGGACATGCATAGCAAGATCCAAAGCCTTTGGGGCCCATAGTCCAAGATGACAAAACACAACACAAAGCAGCCTCGTGTCAAACAAGCCCCAATATGCACTAGGTGGCTGAAAAGCAAGGCGCAGTCATAGGGCAGAAGCTGCATAAAACCAGATACAAAAGTTTTTTTTCTTACAGCTATCTTATGTATGCTGCATTGGAAAAAGGTCAAGGGGTTAGAATTTTTGCACCCATCTTTACCACCACCCGGACTGTAAACTACCATAACACAGTAACTGGACACAGCATTCCCACACAGAACATTGCACTCACATAGAAAACTCTTCAGAAGGATTGTACTGAGAAAAATAATGTAGCAAAAATGAAAAAAAAAACAACCACAACACCCAAATAACCTACCAACTGCCACGCAAACATACCTGTTCAGTGCCATTTAGAAGGGCATAAACGCCCACAACCCACATCCTTTAATAGATATACTTTTTTTACTTAACTCTAGTCCTTACTTCAGTTCTGTATGAATAAGTACACAAGTCTGTGCCAAATCAAGAAAACTGCATGTAACAGTCCACAAACATTTGTTGTGCCTTGGTAATCTCTGCTCCGTGTTTCCTATTAAAGGGTCATGGGATTAAGAGCTTTTATCTCAAGTTTACTGGCTCTTCAGTTTAGCATTTTGGCTTATTGGATTATACTTGTGTAATGTTTCTACTAAGGCACTGTAAGGCTATTAGATATGTGATGCCAAGACATTGAATTCATTCACCAACATTAAGAAATGCCACATAATTTGGATATCCTTTTTGCCTAATTTTAGAATACATTATATGTTAAATCTATGCCTAATATACAGAATGTATTTCTTCATTATTTATCTGCCACTGCACTGTGTAAACCAATTTTCATCCCCAGAACAATATTTTAATCCTGTCTTTTATCTCTGCCTTAGCAAAGCCACACCTTTGCCTGAGCTTTCAAGCTGGTTTGACAATATTCAAATGCAGTAGGGAAAACCCAACCAATCAACCAACCAACCAATAGTCTCTAGCATATAGTCTGATATTCTTTACTTCAGTATTTACTCTGTATTTTTGTATTTTCCTGTTTTCCTGTAAGGACATTTGTTCACATATATTCTTTGTCTGTAGCTCTACATGCTCACTTGTAAACTGCACAGCTAAAACCAGTGCTGCACAAGATCTGGGAGTGTTCTCTCCTTTACTGTGTATTATTAGTGCATTCTGTAGTAGCTAGGAAACCTTAGCAATGAATTGTATCCATGCTAGATTCAGTGCTGAATTCTGAATTTAAATGAGCAAAACACTATAGGGTGTAGTTTCTTATTTATAATTCCTATGTGGGAATCGTAAGGAATATTCTATCTAAAAATATCCAACATATTTTTTTTTTAATTGAAATGAATGTGATCCTTATTGTTACAAACATTCCAGCCCTGTACTTGTATTTCATTGCCTTCATTCTTCAGCTCATGGATGTGATCGATTAAGCACACAACATGGCAGAATACCATCATAACATAGTGGGTTTGGGTTGTTTTTTTTTTTATAGAGAGTCTACTAAATACACACACCTTGGTGAAATCAGAGCAGATTAATATTAAATGGGTTTTGCAGGGACTCTGGGATTACAGATCAGAAACCAGGACCTTCACTAAACTACCTGATTTGTCATAGACAGTATTGAATCTGTGAGAAAAATCCATTGCAAAGTATTCAACGCCAGTAAACATAACCTAAGGAGTGAAAGGATGACACTCTAGCTGGTTCATTACTAACATGGCCATTGCTTCAGATGTCTTCATTCACAGATTGACCTTCACCTTAAAAACAAATCGATTTCCTGAGTACTTAAAGGAACTTCATTAGTCCACTCTCTTCAGCATTATCCAATAATAATCTTTACATCTTCCCAAGAAAAAAATAATTAAATATTACTTCTATAACTAAGCTTCCACTCATCCCACACACTTTTAACCTGACCACTCCCATCTGTGCACAGGACAGTTTCTCAGCCTGAGGAGTAATTCTTTCTCCCTATACATAATATTACATATGCTTGTATACATATACGCAGACACAATATATACATACAGAGCATATGGAAGAAAGCTCAGTGGTACACTACAAGTTTTAAGTTCATCATTTATGGAAAAATGAAGGATAACAGGTAGGGCACAAAATAACTACAATTTTGGAAGGAAAAATAATTGCACAATGACCTGATTTTGTACAAGACTAGATACCCCCCCTTTTTTTTTTTTTTTAACACCACATAAAATTGTTGCCCCAACTAAGAACGTGAGTGATATCAATCAGCAAAATAAAGCAGAAATTTTGAAGGTAATAATATGTCTCACTCACCACAGAAGAGGCATAACATATATAGGTAATGAGATACACAGCAGAATCGTCGTTTTGCTTGCTGAACACAGTGGCACCATCACTGCTGGCTTCTAAAGCTCCCACTCAGCCACTACTCCTCAATGCTGTCAGATCAGAAATCAGCCTAGCAGAAGGTCTAAATCAACACAACTAAAGCATCCTAAATGGATGTGAAACAATATATATAACCTGAGATCCAACACTGAATCTGGACTGAATTTAACCATTTGGGAGGATTTACTGATGGCAGTGTCGTGCAAAGCCAAGTCCAATAGTATTTTGCAAGATTGTACCTGTTGTCCTGCCCAGAGTTTGGGGTTAAACACTCATCTCAGTAAATGCATCCATTTTTGTTTGTCCATTTTGATGCAATAAAACACTGAAAATTGGAATCTTGGGCAAAAGAAAAAATAAATGGTAAGCCTTTCATTTACATAAAATGGAAAATGATCTGAATTAAACAGACATGGGTTTTCTTTGTAGTTGCTAACATTCTACATGTCTGAAACTTTATGCTTGAAGTGGTTTACCATAAATAGACATCTCTGAAGGTCCCTCAAGGCAGACAAGTGCACTTCTAGAGAATTAGACACAGCTTTGTTTGAAAGCATCTTAAATTCCTTTAATTTCAATGAGAGAAAAAGTGTCAAGTAATATGTAACATCAATTTTGCACTGATCAGCTGTGATGGAGTCTGTCAGTAATATCCATTCCTAATTCAAAGTAAGCTAATTTTATTTTCCTTTTTCTAAAACAGAATATCCATCTCAATTTTACTACTTGCAGAGATTATAGAATAATTAGCAAAACAACCACCCCAGGTAGACTCTTGTTTATCCACAGGTAATCATATAGCCTTGCAAAATCATTTTGGTAAACATCTCTGTAGACAGCTGTCTCCAATATGAACACAAATTACAATCTCTAAGGTTAAAGGTTAGAAGATTTCCTCACCTACAAGGCCATCTCCTCTGACCTGGTCCTCGCTTTTTCTGGCAGAGTGCAAGTGCTACAGTTAAAGCCTTTGTTTAATTAATTACCATTCCAAAGAAACTGATCTAAACTTTTTAAATTTTTTATGCAGATACTTGAAAGCAGCTCCCAGTGAAATTTCTGCTCTTATACCAGTATATAATGGAGTAGTGGTACCGACATCAGTGAAGATACTCTAGAAATTCATCATCGTAACATAGGGCAGATGGTGCTCCCTGGGCTCTGTAAGATGTTGACCTATTCAGAGAAAGGTCAGTTTGCTGTAGAAGACAGTTTATAAGCAGAAAAGAACCTAACATATAGTGAAGCTAAATGCTTTTGATCTGACCAGGAATATTTTGCACACACATGAACTAAAAGAAACACAGGTATCTTGAAGTACATGAAAGCTGATCTTGTGTTGTATCAGATTTTGCAACCTCAGACACATACCACTGAAGGAATTTAATTTAGCCTTCTCTTCATGACACTTGAGCAAAACCTTTATCAGCCCCCTAAAGCAGAAATTTCTACTCCCTAACATATGTTCTTACATGCTTACCTTTGTCAGTGGTTTACAGAGTTTTAGTGAATTTTCTAAACATGTAAATGGGCTCTTAACATACAAACATTGATCCTACAATAATCCCAGAACACCCAAACAGAAAAGAACTATGATGAGAAACAAGAAAAACTATAATAAATTAACTTCTCTACACAAAGCCCTATCCACAAAGAATTATCCAAGGTCCTGAGCTCTGTTGTTCTTCTCAGCCTTTCAACAATTTCATATGCAAAATTAGTCGCTAAGATTCTTTCTGCTTCAGATAAGCCATTGTGAAATTTGGATATTTATTTCACATTTTTATGAAGCTGAAATGAACAAGCTGACAGCATAACTCACACTATATTGATTCAACGTCAGTGCTAGTTAATGGAGAAGCCGATTCTCACTGAATGTATGACCTACTGATATCCCAAGGCAGTTTTTGTTTCAAATACCTCCAAACACACTGAATTATTTAGAGCACAAAAACATTACAAATGCTTGGTATATCTGCAATACCTATACCTATGTATATAGGTGTATATATATCTATCAACACCTTTGCAAACATACATATGCACTGAAATTTGGCCAAATGCACCACCATCAACACATTGCTTTAATAAAACCATATATCCTTCAGTCTCTCAGAAAACATTACTTGCAGAATCGTTGGACCAAATAACTTCAACTGTAATTTGACTGTAATGGAGTTACACTACTGACAAATTTGGTTGTAGTTAGTCTACCGCCATAAGTTTTCAATTTACTGACCCTTTTAATGTCATTAATCACTATTTTTAAAGGAGTATACTACAGTATAGAGTATTTGTCCGTGGATAAGCAGTCTCAGTTTTTCTGTGAAGTATGAAATCTAAGTCTTTCTTAGATATTCAAATAAAGCTTTAAAATCATCGACCATGACATTTTTATAGGTATTTTCCAACTGTCCCATGGATATTGGCACGTATGTGTTCCAACATTAAGAAATGATAAGAGACTTAAGAACAGATATACTGTGAGAAGGTATCTTCTTAATGCTTTATTCAATGTGAAACAGTATAATATCTTAAAAGGACACATTTGGTAGCATGAAAGACAAGTGCAGTGAGGCTTGAGCTTGCTGAATTCATTGCATTCTTCAACCTTAGAACTGCAAATAGATTATTTTTTAACCTGTCAAGAGGATGGCAGGTAATCTGCAAGCAACTGGCATTGTGAAGCAATTTAAATCATCTCTATTTGTTAGCTGGTTTAGGGATTGCTATAACTGTATGGGTTAAGTTTCTTATAGGCTTTTTGCTTTTTTTTATTTCACTCAAACTTCGAGGCTAATAGCTTGCGTTTCCAAGCCTGACACAGACAATGCATCCACTGCTCAAAATGGATTTGAAGGCACAGCTTTAGGAAAGCTGGAAGCTTGACTTTTGAAGCAGGGTTTGCAGAGTAGGTTAAAATGTCTCTGTGGTAGAATACAGACATAGCTTTTGCTTTGTGAACTGCAAATCTGCCAAACTATGAAATTATTTGCTTAGTCTCTGGGAGATTACTGCAGTTATCTAACCAAGTCCACCCTACACTATTAGGACAACAAAATGTCTTTTGCCTACCTCTTGTGTTTTCCTGATCTCGGAACAAGGAGGGCTGGAAACACTATTCAGACTCACAGCTTTTTATTAATTACATTTATGAAATGGATTTCATTTATTTTGAAAACTGTATGCATTGTTTTAACATTTCAATCTCGCAGCACATTACTATTAAAAAGTTACTGAAATTAGCTGGAGTCCTAAACTTTGCCTACATTTCTAATTGATGTATATCACTCACCTTCCTTTGAAACTTGCACTTGTACACAGACAGATGGATGCACTGAAGCATGATATTAATCAAAAAGAAATCCAAAAATATGCTGTAGCATATGGGCATCTTAAGCCATCCACATACCTGAGTGCATGTTTCCAATCTGGCCAGAGAGTTAGGGATCTCCTTGGTTTTGCATAGAAAACTACACACATTTTCTTGCAGATAAAAGACTTTACATTACATTTATCAACAAGGAAGCATCCTTCATCTAGTCTACTAATGTGGGTTTTCTGATGCTGCAGCTTCTGATACCCAAAAGGCTGTTGCCTCTGTATGTTTGCTTGTAACTGACATGAAAAAAATCTTGATTGGGAAGAGACAGAAAGGGAACACAATCTCAAGCTTCACACGTGGAGAACAAAGTTGCCACTGCATAAAGGATGGAAAGACTGGTTCAGAAGGTCTCTATTTGACACTGGCAATCAGTCTTTGGCTCTAGTAAATACAATGAGAATTCTAAAAAGTCAAATAATGCATATGCTGGGACACATTTATGGCGTGCTATTCTATACATAATGCTTTCCAAAAATATTAGGAAGTCATTTGCATTGCTTAGAGTGTGGCTCTCCTTGCAGTTTCTTCCTTCATTACATCAGACAGAAAACAGAAAGCATGTACTGAATGTATATGTATGTGCTTTAGGATTCACACATCTTTTATAATAATTTGATTACATGGATTTCTATACATACACATCTTCCTGTTCTTACAGTTAATACCAATGTGATCTACCTGGGCCAATCACTACGGTATAAAAGTACAATTCTTAATGTTGCTTGGTTGTCAGCACAGTGCATTTTAAATGCTACTGCCTCTTGCATGGCTCTATGACTAGACTCACGCCTGACTATACCTTCTTTTTTTTTTTTTTTTTTTGACAGCAGATCCAAACAATAACTTCTTGGTTGCTAGTACTAAACTAGCGTTATTGTGTATGGTTTTGAGCTCACAGACAAGGTAAGTAATTTAATTATGGTCCCTTTGACTTCTTATGACATGAGAAATTCAAGCAAGCTGTATTTTTAAAAGGAATAATTTACTACGAAGGAAGTAATGGACAGGTGGATATGAAACTGCCCTAACAGAGACTAGCAGAATCAAGAGACATGCAGATTAACAGAAGGGTAAGACTGCTTCTTTCCTTGTGCCATGTATTCAAGAGCTCATCAGAAACAGATGAAAAATAAATTATATGCCCTGTGAAATCAAGTGTTCCTGATCTGTCGGATTTTCCTAGGTGAGAACAAGAAGTTCAGTTCTTTGCTTTACCGAGACCCATCTTAAATATCTCTTAAATATGTCTGCTTTTGGTTTGAACCCATCTTTTCAAAGCTTTTCTAAAGTTCTCTTTGTTTTCCCACAGATGTTTCAAGAGGCCCTTTTTCTGATGACCAAGAGGGTATGCACATGCACACAACTGAGCGTGGATGTATCTGTTTAAAAACATCTCTTTTTACCCTAGAATCGGTTAGTCCACCTCTCTCTGCATACTGGGAGAATCAGGTTCTGCATTTTGAATGTTTGTGTAAGGAACAGGTTATGAAACTGAACTTACTGCAGAGCCTGTTGAAAATAGCAGGATTGTCTCCATTCACTCTACTGGGCTCCGGAACCAGATCAGGGAGCAAAATACCTGCAGTGTGGGCAGGGACTAATAGGAGGACAGGACTGTGCCAAACTTAATCGTAAACCAAAACTGTTATGCATCACCTTCACCCCATGGCAAAAACCCAGATCCATGTTTTTGTAATCAGATGGTTACCCAGAAGCTTATCACGGAAAGTAAATTCTTCTTATTATTGTTTGCCACACAGAGACAGAATAAAGATAATGGGCCTGGTAGTGCCACACTGAAAACCTATCATCAGTATAAGTTTCTTCACATATTGTACTCTTAGGAACGTTTTCAAGTTCTCAGACAAAAGTGTTCTTAAAGTTTTATGTTTGAGCATGCTATTTGTATTTCAGTCTATTATTACACATGACCAAGGATTTTAAATGTGAATTTCTCTGACAGTATGAATTGTGATAGATTTTAGCATTCACATCTTACAGTCTAGCTTCAAGCTTTTCTCACACTTGATTTGTATCTCATGTCTTAGTGGGTTACAAAAAAGCTCTTGTATATGAGCTATGAATTTTATGCAGATTCTTTTTAGACCGAACCCCATATTCATATCAAAATTACATATAAACAGTATCTGCCAAGTAGTCACATCAATGCTCAAATAATAACTAAAGAAATGTATATTTTCAAGAATATAAGAAAAAAATTAATATAAAGAGCATTACGAATCCTTTGAAGCACAACAAAAAGAGACATGGTTAAAATTTTAACAAGTTAGAATCATTAGCTAAACAAATTCTGACAGCCTAGCTTTGCACTTCCAGTCACACATGCTCAGAACAAAGGCTTGATATGTGAGGCAACTTTAATAGGTCCCTCTGCATATGACTAATTTTTCCTCAAACAGTCATTTTTTATTTCATATTTTACTTTGGATCCTGAAATGCCACATTTTATTAATCTGTGTCACTCATATGGATTGTTAAAAGAGCAGACTAGCACTGAAGGAAGTGCAGCTCATCATTACCATACATATGGGGGCTAACAAAGGAATACGCTAAAATTTGGAAGAGTAACAATTATTAAAAGTAGAACAAACAAGAATACAATGTAACCTGTTTTCCTCTAAACTACATTCCAAACTGCACATAGACAGACAAATGGCAATGGCAAGAATTTGCCCAGAAAAGCCCTATTTTGCATTTGCCTCTGCAGTAAATAAAACGGGGGGACACACGCACTGACATTTGCACCAGCTACTGTACGGATAAGCCAGTCTCACTGAAGAACGAAAGATGATAAAACTGGGCATTTGCCTTTATTCCTTTTCGATAACCCTTCCTGTTTGTGTGAAACATTACCACCATGTTGAAAGCATTTTCATGTATTCAGTAGAATTAAGCAAAAGCAGAAACAACACATTTTGAATAAACTGATTCTCCCTTTGGATAATACTGGCTGAGGTAACTTGTAAGACTCAAAATACCAATGCAAAATTCAACATAACTGTGTTGTATCTTAATGAGAGTATAGTGTGCATTTGGTACAGAAAGGGGGTTGAGAAAAATGTTAAGGCTTATCTGAGCACAGAAGTCTGTTCTGAAGTTCATACACATACAATAAAATTCTTGTAATTGTGCATTTTAATGCTATATCCTTTCTCTTAAAAACAGTGTAATTGTAAGTAATTTCTGTTAACACACAAGGAAGGAGTGGAAAAAAGCAGCAATAGAATAAATATAGAAATGTGAAGAATAAAACATACAAAATCTTAATATAAAGTTGTCTAGAAGATAATATTTCCAAGACTGAAACATTTGCCTGAGGAACAGGCAGTACAAACTCAGTTACACAGACTATCCCAAGGAGGAAATAAAACCAAACTACTGAAGTAATTATCACAGCTCAGTTGTTTACCAACCTGCTCTAGTCAAAACAAAATATTATCACAAAAATAAAATAACTACACTGCACTGGCAAAACCAATGTGTGGCTGGGGGAGGGTATCTGAGGTAACAGATACTTAACTGTTTACATCCACTAGATGTAAATATATATATATGTATATATATTTGATACTGCAAAATTACTTATCAGGTAATGATCTCAGCTAAGAACCCACATTTATACTGCAGCTTTCCTTTCTGTGCTTTGAAGAATTATCTGTTCCTAATTTCCAGCTTTCTTTCCTGAATTTTGAAGACTAGTTTGAGTCTGAGGAGTAGTTGGATTGAATAAAACAGAAATCCTCTTCCTTTCACACAGTGCAAAGTTGCAGATGAGCACTGAAAATGCAACTGACAACTTTGCTTTTAATTGATTTAAATTAGGAGTCTCTCCAACTTTCAAACGGTTGCCTAATGAAGTGCTATATGAATGATGGCTCTGAATGTAGATGTTTGAAAGCTGCATGTACCAAAACAGTAATGTAGCAGAAAATTATATGATTTTAAGATACTGAAATCGAGTTTGGGTGACAATCCATACAGGTCAAATACATACTTGTAATAAAAACAAACAAAGTCTAACTCATGCTGCATGATAACATATAGTTGTCTTTTATATTGCTGTCACTTTCTATGTTGCTTTCTTTAAGTTCACATTTGAGTGTCCACAGTCAAGATAAGGTGTAGGACTTAGAGCTCCCCCACATAATAATTATCTGGAGACCCCATACTATTGCAGTATTCTTAGACCCCACTCTTCTTCCTCTGCCGCCCCTCCAAACACCTTGCTCTGTCCAATCTGTAGTCAAGAAAGGTCTACCTTGTTACCCATGGACTACTACAGAACCAAACAAAACTTGGAACATTAGGTCTTTATTCTTCTCTCTAGAGAAACAGGTCTAAAAACTAGCTGAAAGAATCCAGTGGAGGCAATCCAACCTTTAAGAAAAGTAGCAAAAGGCAGTGTAACTTTTGTGCCTAACACACAAACAGAACTCTTACTAAGAATTATTCACATCTGCATTTTTAAAATTATAGTATATAGACTCGTACAGCTACTGGATAGCAAAGGCATTACTAAATATTGCAACACAGCATATAACATAAAATGGCATTCATCCCCAACTCTATAAAATTTCCTCCCCAGACTACTTGTTTGGGCATCTGCCTAAGGAGAAAACACAACAGATGCATATAGACAGAAATGGAGATCTACAAAAAATAAGCAGACAATGTTTGCCCTGGTATCACTACACCATGATTGAAGAACTAGGCTTAAAAGATGGAAATATAATTTCAATAGCATGCATATTTTGCTGGCCATCACATCAGGCATGGAAGATTGAGTACTATATAGATGTCAGTGTAATACACTAGGATCTGAGAACCTGTTCTCACCTTTTGCTGAAAAAGACAGAGGACAAAAGTGGGGAACTTAACTCAGCATAAACACGATTTTATTTTTTTTTCTGCTGAAAAATCTAATTGTAGAAGTTTAAATGCATTCAAAACAAACTAATTGTATTTACCTAGGTTTATTGGGGTGGAGGAAGACAAAAGGGTGTAAAGTTAAATTGAACATTATATAAAATGGGTAAAATCACAACAGTTCCTAGCCTTGGCTTAATATGTGCAGAGCAAAATGGCAATTGTTCAGCAACATCTGCATTCATGTCACACCCTGGAATACCCTAGTGTTAACCAGCAAAAGGCAATGATTAATGACATGTTGTTTCAAACCTCCTTGTAAGCAGTCTTCAGAGGAGTGTTGTGGTTTTTCCTCAGAGGCCGATGGTTAGACGGACAGGAGTTAAAGAAACCTCTGTCTTACCTTTTTCTGGTTCTTCACATGGCAAGCAAGGCTTCCTAGAGAGGAGGAGCAAAGGAAATCATTAGACTCCTGAATGAAAATAGTCTTTGTCTCCACAGCCTGGATGATAAAAGCAAAGAAGAAAATTTTGAAACTTCTACTGACAAAGTTTATGCAAATCAAACAATAAAATTATACTTCAGTGACCCTTACAAATGGTCCGTTACCCCATCAACACGATCTGGGAAGAATGATTTCCCAGACACAAATCTGGCAAACAATATAATCCTGAGGTTGTGAGTAG
This sequence comes from Falco biarmicus, assembly GCF_023638135.1. NCBI lineage: Eukaryota > Metazoa > Chordata > Aves > Falconiformes > Falconidae > Falco > Falco biarmicus. The sequence continues at coordinate 8,969,866 of NC_079302.1, forward strand.
AATATACAAACCAGGCCTCTCAGAAATGAGATATTATGACAAGTATAAAGGCTATTAAGTCGATCAACAGTAAATCCCTTGAAACCTATGACTTCTAAACTAGAACTGGAAATGAACAATTATTTTAAGTTCAAGCTGCATTTGGATCTGGCAGACATTTAGTTCTGGCCTACTTCATGTTTATTCCTTTGGCAGGTCTGGAGATGGGAGAATTACTTTCAAACCAGACTGTATTGCTGGCATAGCAATCTTCCATTTTATAAGAAATATAGATTTTTTTAAAATTACATTTTCCACAAAAAGTTAGATTTTAAATTAAAGTTCAGTCTTCCTGCCCTCACCTTGGAGTTTATACATAACTCTGCTCCTCCCTTCTCATTTGATTTAGTCTCTTCTCTCATCACCTTTCACCTACATCACTCCAAAAGCAATTTAACATAATCAGGTGTCCACCTCTCCCAAATCCCTGCCACATTCTTACCTTCCCCTTCTTCAAAAGTATCAATTTCCTGAGCTAGTTCATTAGTACTATTGTCCCCTTCACATTCAACCTGAAGGCTCAGTATTTTGCATTTGCGCTTCAGAGTTACCCTAGTATTTGTTTAGAATCCTCCATTTCATCTATTTATCTAATTTCTTTTAAATTTCATTAAGCTAGGCATTGTTTTAAATCATGCACAGTCAGGTTGCTTGGATCTTGGTAACATTTCCTCAGGGAAGCAATTCCTATTTTCATTTAGTATTATGTCCTACTTTTAAAAACAAGAAGAGAGATTGAGGCTTAAAATAAATGAACAAGTTGCTCATATTTCATAAAAGCTAGTTTACTTAATACTAATAGTCAAGAGGTGTTGACAATTTAGGCAACAGTTTCTAAGATTAAGTGCGGAATGAAATCACTATGATTTATTCTAGTGCTGTTCTGTGTCTATATTTCTGGAAGCTACAGGTAAGAAGCCTGTTAAAAAGGAAAGGAAAACACAACCTGAATGCGTTAGCATTTCCAGGACTAAAATATTACTTGCAGATCTACTGTTAAAATAATTTGTAATACTGTGACTGAAAGAGACTCCCACAGATCCCGTTAAATGTATGTCGGCATAACTTGCCTACCCAGGGCTCAGTGAGTAACCCCAATCTGAAGTAATTAATCTTCACAGGAGTATTTGAACCATCTCTAGTTGGAATTTCTTTAAGAAACTCCATAGTATGGATTCTAGATGTTTTAATGAAAACCTAATGTTTACCGTTTTACTCTGAATGAACCACTGCTTCTATACTGTTTGATGAAAAATCTTTTCAAGTTGCTGCACAAAATAGCTGACAGTAATTACCTTTACACCATTTTCTTAATCCCATTTTCTCACTGTGGGCATCTGTGCACCATGCAGCTTCAAGAGGCAAGCAGAAAAAAGCTCTGCAACGTCTCTGACAAAGAATATTTTTGGCAAACACACTGCCCTAACAGGAAGTGTCAGGATATCAAAGGCTTCCTGAGGAGTTCAGCAAACATATCTAAGAAATCCAAAGTAGTGATGATGAGTCCTTTTCAAAACTGCTACACCCTTCTTTAAAAAAAATGCAGCCTGAATAAAGTCAGTTGCTTATCCTGAGTGACCTTCCTGATAAGGTAAAAAAGGGGAATAAGGAATAAAAGATGTTGAAGTTCAAAATAATTTTGTCCGATTTTTGATAATATTTCCATGTGTGATTACTATTTAAGTCTATAGCAGTTTATTAAGATAGTTAACTATTTCATATATATGTTTAAGAAATATAAATGCAAATCAAACTAGTACCTTAAGATTAAGATCTCTCTATCAAGATAAATCTGAATGTTTTTAAATTAATATAATAATTTGGAATTCCTAAACAATAACTGATCTGTATATCTCTAAGAGATATAGATGACCTATCCAAAACCTGATTCTATTTCAGCACTGGAATTGTGCCCCAGCTGGTAACTAAGTACCACGCAGACGGTCTCTCAATCTCCCCTCATCCAGAGGGATGGGGAGGAGAATTAGAAACGAATGTAAAACTTGAGGGTTGAGATCAGAACAATTTAATAATTAAAATAGAATAACAAAGAAATAAAAATAATAACAATGATGACAATAACAGTTATAATAAGAAGGGGGGGTAGTGGGAGAGAGAATAAAATCCCGAGGGAAAAGAAGAAAGAAACACGTGATACATAGCGCAACTGCTCACCACCTGCTGACAGATGCCCAGCCAGTCCCCGAGCAATGATTTGCTTGTCCTGGCCAACACCCTCATCCCCCGCCAAATATATACCAACTGTGACATCCCATGGTATGGAATACCTCTTTGGCTAGTTCAGGTCAGCTGTCCTGGCTGTGTCCTCTCCAAATTTCTTGTGCCCTTCCAGACCTTTTACTGTCAGGGACTGAGAAACTGAAAAGTCCTCGACTTAGCATAAATATTACCTAGCAGCAACTAAAATCATCAGTGTGTTATCAACGTTGTCCTCAGCCAAAACACAGCACTGTACTAGCTCCTAAGAAGATAATTAACTCCATTCCAGCTGAAACCAGGAAAAATTGGTTTTGCTTAACTAGTATTAATTAGCACCACATGGAGAAAGGGCAAAAACGTTTTGGTATTTATACTGAGTGCTATCACCTGATACTTTTTTTGATGCCTTCTACTTTAAAACTGCAATTGAGTTACCACTACGCATCAACAGGCTCTATGCTGAATGACTATTTTGTTCTGAGTTAGTCGCTGGGCAGTTACTACACAAGAAATTACAAAAGGTTACTGATCTTGACCAATATCCTGAATTCTTCCTCCATATTCAGCATATCCTCCTGTCTGCAAACATTTACTTCCCCGAAACCCCTCCTCATTGCCAGAACCTAATGGCTTGCAAGTTTTGGTGGCTCCATTTTTACCTTTCATTCCCTATGGTTACGTCTCAGCTGACATGAGACTTGTCCCAAGAAGCTTAACATCTTTTAAGACCTTAACAGACTGTGGTGGATCCAATTTATCTGAAAAGTGCCAGTTTTCAGAAAGGCTAATTTTAGAGTCAATCCAAATTTACTCCCTAGAGAACTAGAGTGTATATCTACAATGAACATAACTTGAGGAAGCAAATTGATAACATTTACTCCACTCTGATGTAGTTGTTAGAAGTTTTTTTGGAATTTCACTAGCACTCTTGAACCTTTAGCCTTTTGCACGGCTAGACAGGGCAAGCCAGTCACAGGTATGTTTTAAAATTATGAGGGCTGCCATTTTTTTTGGTATGAACCGAGAAAGCCATTTTCTTCTACTTCTTGATAATAACATTGTACTCAAACAATTGCAATATATAAAGTAAGCCTACCCACTTAGCAGGCACTGGAACAGTAAAAAAGATTCAGAAAAAGAAAATAAACTAAGGAAACAAACTCCTTTAAATTTGACCAATCAGCAGTTGGTGAACGGAAAAAACCTCCCAGTACTTTAACTATTAAAGAATGTGCCCACTAAATATACACAAAAAAGAGCTCATCCGTATATTCAGAGAAGAAAAGAACTGCGTCTCATTTAGCAAGCACAAGGGCACATCCTCAGCTTTTTATAATTACACGTCACTCAGTGAGACTGCACATCCCAGCTTGTTCTTCTGTGACAGCAGTAAACACAGTTTGATGAAAACTGCTAATTTAGAAATTAGGCACCAAAAATAGAATCTTAATCTGCCACTCCAGCAAGTATGACAACATAAGGGATAGATTAATCTGAACCTTCCTACAGCAGACAATCTGGTCTCAACAAGGGGTGTGTGACAGGCAGGTTATGGATGATGATCTTAATGAACCACTACTTCACCATGTAGTTCTAGTAATATCCTTCACTTTATTCTGTTTCAACTAACTTAAGTAGAAGTAACAAAATTTTCCATTCTATCTGATGCATTTGAGCTGAATATTTCTTCTCGTTTAGTGCAAATCTGATTGCTGTCTGTCCCCTAAGTCAGTGATAGATACATCTATAGCATAGAAACGCAGCTTTGTATGGCACTTTGTACAGCCTTATATCAGCAACAGAAAGAAAAAAACCCAACCCAACCACCACTGTCCTTTCATTGCAAATATTTAATACTGAAAGAGATCTGTAATTTTGGATTTCTGCACTGCAATCATTTTGACAGGAGTGGGCTCCAACCCATGGGACAAGGCTGCGCAAAGGATTGCCTTTCTGCTGTAGCACAGCCTTGTTGCAGTAATTCCAGGCAGTAAATTCAGGGAATACTGAGAATGAATTACCCTAAAGCATATGCATTCTTTTACTTAAACATGTCCTTGTTTTGTGAGGTCGTGCTGTATTTTAGTGTCAGTGAATGGTTACTCCACGAAAAAAATAAACACACATCCTCTTTTGGTAAAACTGAGAACACTCTCCTATAGTAAGCAATCATTAATTTATAATATCTATTAATTTGTTTATTAAATTAATATTAACCTAATTAACGTTGAAGGTACTGGTCAACAAAAGTAAGCAGTTCCTTTGCTGTTGTTAACATAACAGTATATATAGTCCAAATATTGTGTATGAACATGATATATAAAAATGTTTTATATACATATATTTTAATATGTAACTATAATAGTGAAGGGTTTTTCAAAGTGATGACTGTATTATATTGCTTTCTGGGTTTCTGAGGAAGCATGAAGAAGCAGTCTTCTTCCTCACCTGGGGACGAATAATTCTCCTCTTATTCATCTGCACTTTCATTTTGTTTCTCCTCTACAGCATGAAAAACTTGCACAGAAATCATTCTTTGCGATATCTGAGAGATACAAATTCCCGAGACACACAGAAAATTGATTCACAAGAAGATACATTCATATAACACAAGTGACAATATCTTGTTTCTGTACACCCTGAGCTATAAACCGTGACTACCACAGACATCCGAAAGAGGGACAGAATTTATTCAGTTCTGTCCCTCTAGCATGGCCACACAGGCTTATCAATGCTAGAACAGAGCTAATTGCAACCCAACTCTATACATAGTGGGTTTTTTTTCCAATCTCTCGGCAAGTTTAGTCTAAATTCAATATGTTTCTACTGTAGGCTATGTTTACTGAAATAAAGCTACATTCAACTATGGGCAACCTGTCTTTGAACATATGCTGTAGGCAACACTCTAGCAGAGAAATGGACGGCAAGCTGTGAGACTAAACTTTTATCATCGTCTCTATAAATCAAGATGAAAGCTATAGACTTCCTCCTGCGGACCTCATATGGCCTTGAGAAATCAGTTAAAATATTTAGATTGAAAGAACAAAATAAAATAAAAAGAACAACTCAAAATTAAAATTAGATGAAACATTTTTCCAGTACTAAGTGCAGGTCCAGTTCCAAGAATGCATATTTTTATTTATCTTTTAAAGATATATCTGACATCAATGAGTAATTAGTAAGGTTAATGATGGCTGCCCCCCCCCCCCGCCCCGAAATGTTCCTTCTTCAGTTCCATTCATGTTGCTAGCTCAGACTACAACTACGAATGAATTCCCACTAAACCAACTGTACAGCAAGTTGTAACAGCACAGCTTTAACTGCAGCAAGTGAGAGTCACCACCTGGTAATCCTCATCTGTCAGCTAATTAAGCAATTTATAGTGTGCCATATAGGCAGGTAGTATCACCTGAGGTTCCTGAAACATGAAATCTATATTGATTCCACTAAATTTCCAACATTATAAAATTACTGTAGAGAACAGGTTTTGCACTGATGTTTCTATAATAGTAATGAATTACAAAAACTCTGTCCTTTCTGTTTTCTTTGGAGAATCCCAAAATTCTTCAATAGATGGTTGAGAGACTTTGCAATTCTATTATGGTCCTGCTTTTATTTTGTACTGGAAATACTAGGGTACCAAGATGTTTAAAAATCACCGAAAGTCAGAATTAATCTGAACGAGAAGCCACACCTAGTGAACGGTATCTGTATTAAACACTTCACCCCTTGCTTTCCACAGAGAAAGAAAACTGAATTAACAATTACTACCAGTTGTCAGCTGCCTTTGCACCATAGGCTGCAACACAGTCAGCAGAAAACAACATTGCCTTTGGCTTAAACTCAGTTTACAATCAGACAGATTAATTTAACCCCCCAATAAAGAGGAACTGGAGTAATGGGGGTCTGCCCTGTTCTACTGACCCTCTCATACAGATAGGAAAGTCTGAAAGAAATATAATGAGAGATAGCCAGAGGCTGTTAATAACTTAAACACCTGTTTCCTTAGTGAATGCAAGTTAAACCACACTGTAGGCTGCAGGTTATGAAGAATACACTCCCTTCTTTTATATTTACACTATTGTGATACAAAAGTACAGAAGAATCATCTCAGTCACATAAGAATTTAGTGTGCTTTTCCACACTCATTCTTCTCTACTTTTCCTCCCTTGTTCTAGAAACAACTCACTTTTGCATGTATATTAAAGGATAGCCACCCCTTTTCCTGGTTATTTTATTTATCAGAAATTCTGTACACTGTAGCAAAATGCGGTGATCAGTCTGATTCGGGAAAAAAAGAATATTGCACAAATGAGGTTGTACAATTATTTTTAAGAACTGCTTTCTGAGATTGCTCTTGCATTGCTTCTCTCCATTTCGGCTGGATTTGAGCTCTACACATAGGCACTGACAGCTCACTTCTACCTTCCTACACTGGATCCATACTTAGCCGTGCCAGTCAGACACACAAATAAAAGACATAGACCCAAAGATTTTGACAGACCTGGGTCTATTTCTTTATTCCCCTTAGCATTCTTTAAACACATCAATGCCCAAGTGTCTACACAATAGACTAACTGTGTCTGGATACATTCACCAATTTGTGTAATTCTTTTGCCTACTGTTTAGGCTGTACCTTCTTGTGCTTGTATCACTGTTTTATTACCAGAGGGATAAAAGAAATAACCTTACACTGAGACTAGCATCAAATGTAGAAGCTGCATGTAAAGATATTGTCTACACTTTAAAAAAATAAAAATAATAATAATAAAAAAAAATTACTTAGGACAAAGATGATCTCTGAAATCTGCAGAGCAAAGCTGACCTCTAATACACAGTTCTTACCCTGCATACAAAAGTCCCATTGATCTCACTGGGTGACCCACTCAAAGTGAGAGCTGCTTATTAGAGTTGAGCTTTGAAGCGCAGACATAAGGGGGAAAATTTGTCCTTCAGACAGAACTATGATCAAGACAGAAATTTGGGCAAAAAAGGAAACAGGAAAATGTGAACAACTACTGTATTTGCACAAGCAAAGTGGGCAGCAGGTTAGCCAATGTGAGTGCCTTGAAACGACCTTTACATTGCTGCATAAACAAAACTATGTGGAAATGTAATGCAGGAGAAAAAGGTATTCCTTTTGTACAAAAGACATATACTAAGTAATAAAGTTCATTACAACAAGCAGTATAAAGAGAAATTACTAAAATAGTTTTGCCCTTATTTTTAGCCTATTAGTTGTCATGCCCTCTTCTACTATTTCTCTACTATTGTTCATGTTACAGCCTTTTGTTTAATCCTCTGTCTTGGAAATAATGAACCACAGAAAATCAACAGTAACCTTCGTACTTATTGTGTTGTCTTATAATGGCATCAAATAAAAAAGTGCTGTAGCATCTGAGTTACACTCTTGTTAACACGTCTCTCATAGAACACACCTTTCATAATCCTCCTATGTATTTCTCCGAGTTTGAGTTTTCTTATTCAAAGCTATTTATCATAACCTTTTCAGATTAATAGTAATATGCTGAAAAGCTAAGTATGAAGTATCCTATTATTAATCTTTCTGCCTTTTGGGAGCATTATGCAAGACATTTTATCTCCTGATTTGACATGGAAAATGATCACTACATGCCAAAACTATCCTTATTATATAAAAAAACAAATTTTGCTTATTTCATTTCAAGACAAGACATTTTTCAAATTAAAATAAATAAGCACACATATTATATATTCGCTTACACAAATTTATGCAAGATGCTATTTAGAGTATGCCTTTTTTCCTAACCACAAATTCTCCCTAACATCAGATAAAAGAGATTTATTTTCATATTCCCATTTTGTCTTCTAACTTCTTCCTTGTGGGAAGCATAAAGGAGACAAGTGATCCCCTGTTTGGGGGTTTGGATCAATGCTTAAACAAAGTCTACTGAAGAAGCAACTTTCTTATTTCTGGTTTTGTTAGGCTTCAATATTTGACACCACATTTAAAACTACAGAACTACCTATCAACAGTTTTAGAAAAAGCAAGCATTTCCAAAATACAACCTATATTTGGTTTATAATCTATAAATCTCTGTATTGAAATAAAAATCTTTAGATTCTTGCTAATTTTGTCAGTGCACAGTATGTTGCTAAGGCCAAGAATGCAGAAATTCCAGGTCATGGGCATTTGTGAGAACAAAGATATTTAGAACCAGAGTATTTAACAATAAAGAAAGCACTAGCAAACACAGAATTTCAAACTTACATCTACAAAGAGTCAGATTCTAGATATTGGAAATTCTGTGCCAAGATGATCTATTTGATGCCCCGTGTGTTATCCTACACTGTGATGTTTCTGTTCCTGTTACATGGTGACCATGACCATCATAGCAATTTAACAGGTTTTGAGATCAAGTGCCAGTACCTGGGAGTGTTCCACAACACTCTTCAACTTATTACTGCAGATACAGTATCCTCCTTACCTTGGAGAAGGACTTTTGAGAAAACTTCATGGGAAATCAAAGGACATCAAGAATAAGTGTGGTCACAAAGCTCTGGTAGAGAATCTGTTGTTCCTAAGTACAGCTCTATCCTATCTTTGCCAGTTGACACTGGGGGAAAAAAAAAAAAAAAAAAAAAGAAAAAAAAAGAAAAAAAAAAAGAAAAAAAAAAAAAAAAAAAAAAAGATAGATCTTACCTCCCACTGATGTTTCCCAGCTGCATGACAGCTGGGAAAATCCTGCCTTCTCAAAATAAATTTAGTGAAGCACTGGTTTTTGTGGCTTTGATAAAATGTGCGTGCTGGCTTTGCTTCTGTTTAGTTCACTGCCATCAGGAGACGGAAATGCAGGACCCTCTGACTACCTTGTGGTTACAGAACAGAATAGCTCCAGATTATTACTTATTGGGGAAAAGAATCTGAGGAGGGGACCAAGTTGTGGCCATGGACTGAATGGATGACACTGTTTCAGGAGGGGGGGTGCTACTACAGAAGACGTGAGAATAGTGAAGATACATAACGAAATCCAGGGTTTGTTTACCTTGAATCATTCAGGCTGAAGCAGTCCAAATCCTACAACAGATTTGAAAATCTCTGATTTTCAAAGAGAATCTCAGTAAATCTCTGATATACCACCACACATACAAACAGCAAATCTCTGTTACAGCTACACAGCAGAATGTAAATAGTAAATGACATAGTAAAATGTCATCATGAATCATTTTTGTGAAGAGAAGTATTTTTAGCCTGTAGCTTTGGAAATTATAAACGTCAGCCTTTTGTGTTCTAAGGAACAGAAATAAATCCAGATTTAAGTGCAGATAAAGCAAAGATAACATCTGCTGTTAGATCCCCAATTCCTTGAGAGAAAGATAATGCCTACATTAGAGACAAAGAAACATTAACTATACGGGTCTTGTAACTGCTACAAATACACGAGAATTACATAGTACAAATACAGAAGCAGCAGAAACACACCCTTTTATTTTATTTGACAAATAATGTGTTATTTATTGAAATATATATCTTTATTATTTTAATAAATATCACATTATTTATTATTTTATTTTTCAAATTATTTTTTCCTAGACTTACAGTTTTACATTTCTCTAGCACTTTTGAAATGGATGATTTATGAAACATGGAGTCCCAGATGGAGGAAAAGAAAGTAAAAGAACAGAAAACAGTTTCAGACAGAACAAGGAGAAACCTGAAAACAGTAATGTTATTCATCTGAACCAAGTTCTCGTATCTGCCACTGGTTTGTGCATCTGGATATTAAATTGAATTCCCGGACTCCACATTCATCTGCTTTGGCCTTTACCAGCACATGTTAATGTTTTCTTTGTGAATATATTAAAAGTGGAAGTTTGAATATTTTCTAGCTTGGACAAGAAACATTCTTAAAGTTACATAGATCATTTAAAAAATTGTATTACTGGTTGAAATTATGCTATTCTGGTGGATACCGATGAAACCATAGGCCATACTGAGCTAGTTTCATTACACCGTAAAACATCTTTTTTTCTTTACCCTTTATTTCCATCATGTGCTGTTATGCACGCCTGCACCATGCACTGCTGAATTATTCTCCCTACTCTGTTGACTCTCTCACCCCACCTGAAATGCCCATCATCACATCCATTCTTTCACGAGAATTTCTGCTATAAAAGACAGGGTCTTGGTTGCCACTGGAATTCTGAAAAAATATAGGAAGTATTGTATATTATGATATAGTAATCTATACAGTAAGCTACTAGAGGCCATGTTGTGCTTGGTCTGACTCTTTATTCTGGCTTCTATCCCAGCCTTTTTGAATTGCAATCCGTGTGGCAGATCAACGGTATGGCTTATTCGTGCCATAACAGCTTCACCAGAGACCTGCATCACCTGCGCTTGTAAGGAAGATGGTGTCATGGAGGTAGGTATTAAATCCCACTTCCAGCAACTCTTCCCACTTACCATTGCCACTGCACTCTCTTTTCTCAGGGACTCAGTCCCCAGCAGCCTGTATGTCAACATTGTGCTGCTGGGGAGTTGTCAGCCATGTTTTCCAGTAATTCTGGTGTGATCTGCCCTCTCCTGAGTCAACCCAGAAGCTAAGTTCAATTCTATTGCTGTTTAGATGACATTTCAAACTTTACTTTTGCAGCCATTAAATACAGTAAGAAGCAGTTAGTATGTTTATACAATATATTCCTGGTATATACAAAAGCACTAGGACAAAGCCTCTCCTGAGCTAGGTACTGCAAGTGAAAAATCTCCTTAAAAATTAACCTCCTCTGGCCACACAAGCCACACAGAAAACCTGGATCAACAAGAAATACTTAAAAATCAAATGTAGAGCCAACATGAATAATCCACTGTGCACTGCAAAAATGAACCCAGGACAGCACATAATGATAGTTGTCTCAATTACCACAAAGAGGGAAAGCTTTTTATATAATAATAGAAAATACATGTTAACCAACCTCCTTAGGATTGGTAAGAAAACACTAGTAATGCAGAAAGGCTCCTCCTATTAGTAACACGATTAAAGAAGTATAGGCATAAAACCTCTTGAGGAGTAGATACATGAAAAGGCAGCTACTAGAAAATAGGAGACAATAGCATGATAAATAACATCCACAGTGAATGTGACAGTTTAAAGACAGCAGGCACTACTGCCCTTCACAGCCAACTTCTCGCAGCACAGAGTTCAGCGCAGCACATATTGTGCTACTGAAAAGCAGACATGTGCCTGCACTGTGGGTATACCCGGGGTTAATTCTTTAAGGCTGTTGGTGAAGAATAAGGATCAAAGTAAGGGACACAACTATCATCCACCCTACTGGGTATCATACCAGCTAGTAGTTCTCCTTTTCCTCTTCTGCCCTGTATTTCAGGGGAACAAAGCAATATCCTTAAACATGCAAGCAATTTCATTCACTGTGAGTAGAGTACTAAAACGTTCAAAAGTGTTTTCCAAGACAAATACATTCTTCCTCGCAAACTACCAAATCATGGGCTACGGAGAATAGTTTAGACTGTATTCTACATTGCTCTTCTGTTCATGTACAAATAGCTTCCCATGAAAACACACTAAAGTTGTCATATCTTATCTCAGAAAAAAAAAAAGCCAACTTATTTACAGGTGATTTTATAGGGGTTATTTTATTGTATTTGTATTTATGCATTTTAAACTATGTGCAGGGCACAGGTCAAGCTCAGTAATGTCCTGCTGCTGTTACTCTGCAGCCAGGACATTACTGGAACTCTAATTGCTAGCAGAACTCAGCTCTCTTTCATATGTGTAATGTGTTTGTGTTTTCTTAGTTAAATGCTGTTTTGCCTTTTGATCCTGTTCCTGCGGATGTTGCTGAGCAATAATGATCTGCCTATCTGGCATATTGATATATATATAAAAATTAATAGTACAGTTGAAGGTAGTTGGAAGCTCTTATTTATTCTGACCTAAATTAATAGCACAATGGAAATTTCAATGTTACTAAAAGGCAAGAAATATAAAGAGAGTTTTAAAAATTACATGCAATTAATTTTTCAAGCCTCAAAATGTATTGAGACAAACAGAAAGATTTAAAATAATACCAGGCATAGAGCTCACCTCCAATAAGAGCTTTTCTGATTATATCCATTATGGTACTACTACAAACTTTATGTTGTGCCATGACTACCTCGCCCCTTGTACAAGGCAAATGCTTGTATTTTGCTGAATTTGTCTTAGACCACTAAATAAAACCAACAAAGAAAAACTACTGCATGGGCCATTATTTTTCTGCAATTAATATTCTCTATTGCCTCCTACCTCCTACTTTTATAAACGATAAACAGCTAACTGGAAGTTAAATAAAACACTGGCTTTAAGCCGCTGTAGAAAATAAAACAAGAGATGGTCTCTGAGATGCACAAATTAGACATAAGGATATGGAAAGACGAGTAAGGAAGAAGTGGCAGAAAGGTCACTTTCACATTTGATTATGTATTTTATTACATTCTGTATGTGTCTAAAAAGTTTTACCATCAATATTCAATTCTGCCACTCCCAGCCCTGCCCTTGCACCAGCCTCCCAAGATAAACAGAGGCTTGGGAAGGACTGACATTATATTAGAGGACATATTAGATCATTCCATGACTTTTTATCTGCAAATCAATTACAACAAACTCAATAAATATAATTACAGGAAATCCCAAAAATATCTAACTCTTCACAGTACAGTACTATTTTCTGCAATCAGAAATGTACTGATAAAATTGGGTTTGTACAAGTATAACCTATATTGACAAAATTGTACATGCATAAAATCCTTGGGAGAAATTAATGCTAACCTGGAGAACTTAATGTTGGCAAAAGGAAGGCGTGCCTAACATAAGAATTTTATGAACCCCAAGTAAGCAAGTAACAGATAACAATCTGGTTACTTCAGTTTCACACTTAGAAACTACTGGAAACTAGAAAGACTATGATTTTATTCCCAGACATCTTGATTTAAGCACAAGTCAATGAAAACAGAGAAATTATTTAAAACGCACATAAACGCATCACTTTATTAAGCGAAATATTCCATTGGTTTAAAGTTTGATGGTATTATCTACCAAGATTGATATTATTACAACTGATTATCTTTTCCAGTGAGACTGCAGACAGAAAAGTGATGCTGTAGAAGTATAATATCACATTAAATCAAAGTTCTTAGAAATAATAGCTCCATTATATTAGCATTTGAACAGCTTTTCAATGAACCAACGGGCAGTGCATCTTCATCTTTTATTTCTAATCAACTAATAAATCTACAAGTTGCCAAAACCATGCCGAAATGTTGGCATGTGATCTCATTCATCATAATTTGACTTCAGTAATGTGCAGTCCACTTTATGACTTCTGCACACAATGTCTGAGGGAAATAAAATCACATTTTTACAATTACCTTTCTGTAATAGGTCCATCAAGCTGCTACCCCAGTATTTGGTTTATTGACTGAACATTGTAGTATAGAGCCTCTTATAGAATAAATCACAGTGGGTGAATAAGAAATGAAAACACAGCAGCATGTTGGGATCTCCTTGGGACAGAAACAAGGAGGGGGAAGGCATAGCTTCTAAAATCTAGAACAAAAAATATAGGAAAAGAGTGCAAACCGTTTAAATATTAAAAAAGAAATAATAAAACAAGTGTTACTAGGCAAAGGTCAGGTTTAAGACTAACTTCTTGTGAGTACTTCAGAGGCAAATAGAGAAGTGAAGTTAATATTGTGCCAGAAATAGAGAATAATAAATTGATGCACCAGGAAAAAAACCCAACTCAAACCAAACCCAACCCAACCCAACCCAACCCAAAGAACAACTTTTTGTGTTAGGAATCTAGGAAAAGTTTATCATGTCAAACCAGATTCTTCCAGCTTGTATCCTTCTACTGCTTTTGACAGCATGCACTATCTAGAAAAATATAACAGAAAGACAAGCATATAATGATACCTCCTAAGAATGCTTTCCACTGCCCTAACAATCTATAACTCTAATAGGCTATGAGCCTGAGAGGTTCCTCTGTATTTCAAAATACTTCATCACAAGTGGTGTTCCCCAGGGCTCTGTACCGGGGCCAGTTCAGTTTAATAACTTTATCCGTGATCTGGATGAGAGGATCTAGCACACCCTCAGTCAGTTTGCAGAAGACTCCAAGGCGGGGGGGGGGGGGGGGGGTGGCGCGCGGGAAGTGTTGATCTGCTTGAGGGTAAGAAGGCTCTGCAGAGCAGAGGGGTCTGGGCAGGCTGGACTGATGGGCCAAGGCCAATTGTATGAGGTTCAAATACTCTAAATTCCCACAATAAACTGTTGAACGTTTATTCTGGCAAGAGTTAAGCAGGGTCTTAATTACATGGTTTTGAAGATAGGAGTTTGGTTTTTGTTCGTTTGTTGAGTTTGAGGTTCTCTTTGCTGTTAGGGTTCTTTTGTTGCATCCCCCCCGTTGTAGCTCTGTACTGGAAAAGACAGAATATAAACATTCCAAATACACCTTCTACATGCCATTCACAGTTGAACAGATCTCTACTACATCCTCCTAAATTCATCTCTTTTCCAGGCTGAAAGGTCCTATTTGATTTAATGTTCCACCTACAGAATCCCATATTTGATTATCGCTGGTGGGCTTGAGAAAACTTAAATGCTTTTAACACACAGACATGTTGCTGCACAAAATCCTTTGGATAGTACTGTATCAGTCAACTGATTATATCTAAACATTAGACTTGAGCTATTTTGGCCAAATGACTTGGATGTGCATAGCAGTGTAGTCACAACAGCCTAGACAGGACAAACGGAAATGCGGTTGGAGTAGCCTAGCCTGACTTGCTTCAAGTTTTTCAGAACACAATGAATGCTCCCAAGTCCACCCAGAATGCCAAAGTCCTGCTATTACAAACTGTGTAGTAGATAAATCCTACCAACTAAGCACAGAAAAAACAATATATCAGAACTGTTAAGCTCCACAGCTGTGAGAATGGTGCTTTAAAAATGAAGTACATAAACTATACTGGAGAGGTGCTTGATAATGATCCCACAGTTACAGTCCAAAAGGCTGCCTGCTCAACAGAACCTTTTAGGGACTTGCATAATGCTTTCTCCAGGTTTAGGGTCCCAGTTAGGCACAGGATTATGGCTGCTCAGGCCAAGATAATTCTGGCTATGCCAAGAAAGCAGAATGGCAGGCACTTAAAAAAGTTTGTGTTAAAAATGAAGGCTGTCAGAAATAAACAACTTTTAAAGTAAAAACTAACCTTTAATTCACAATTTTAGATTTAAGCATCTGAACCCTGCTTGTGTCTTGTAAAAAGGTATATATGCTGGTTTGTAATCATTGTTCAGCACTGCTCTAGTGGTGTGATTTAATGGTTCAAATCACATGAAGAAGACAAATCTATCTAGAAGGATGATTGAGATCAGTCTTTTGAATAGACCCATCATCAGCATAGGCACTGAAATAAAAACAAATAAAAGCTTGATGGTGAGCTGCCTATTCAGCTATCCATACATATTTTTCCTGAAAGGTCAGATAATTGAAAAGTGCAATTAACTTTGCTTGGAAAAAAAACAAACAGGAGAAAGCAGAAGCTGTGATACAGATTTCTTAATAGCATAGTCAAGACACGTAGTTACACTTTACTTACCTCATCTGCATTGTTTTCATTTACTTAATTTTAATTAGATTGCAAATTATACAGGGATTAAGGTGTTTCTACTGCATGACCTATTCAATTTTGCAGTCAATTGATTTCTACTTATTTAGTAAGTGTTTGGACATTAGCTGCCTTAGCAGTTAGATTTACACGTGAAGTCAACTCCCCAACATGGCAAAATGCTCACAGCTTGAGTTCCTCACAAACATGATAAAGGAAATGGTAAGTCACAGGGAAAGAACCTGGATGAAAAACACCTATAACAGGATCTAGGTCACCAAAGCAAACACCTCAGTAGGACATGCTAACAGAAGTGATTTGTAGAACACTTGCAGTCATCCTTCCATACCGCCAAGGTCTTCAGCTGATGTGTCTTCAGTTTCAGTGCTTTTCTTCAAGAAATACTGATAGGAAAACACAAATGGTGCAGAGTTCCAAAGAGAATAATGCAAATTGTTAGCTACCCAAGCAAAGAAAGGAAGGAGAAAGGGAGAAGGTTGAATCAGAGTTGTTCAAGCTAGAGAAGGAAATAATAGGGGGAGGGAAGATGGGAACAGTCTTGAAAATACAGTATGCTGCTGTATACAAGAACAGTGATTATGTCTCTGGTCAACGTGATAGCAAGAGGGCTAAGTTGCAGTGAGGAAGATCTGGGTTAGACATGAAGAAAAATGTTCAAACTATTTAAGTACTGAAGAATTTAACTGAAGTAGTTTAGTTTCTGTCATCAGAGATCTTTAGAAGTCAGACATGCAACTGTCAGAAATGACAGTTCATCTTGATTTTCACAAGGGACAGAAATTATGACCTTTTGAATTTTTTTTCTAATCGTATGAGAATGTACACAATATTAAACTTCTCTGCAATAATAATACATTCCTGAAAGCACGTAGGGAAATCTCTTTCTTAGGTGAAAGGATTTGAAGAAGGATTCTAACATTTTAAAACCTAGATTTAGTGAAAACAGACTTTCTGCTGGCAAGCCAGCCACCTTAATATATTATCGGCACACATGTCATAAGTTAATAGGATGATACTGAGACAGATGCAATCATTAAACGCTCACTTTCTCATTGCATGTTATCACATTGGCAGACCAAGTTTCTCCTGACTTTTCACTACATCAAAGATCAGAAGCTGATAACGGCATTAGGATAACTAATGAGGCAGTTAGAGGAATTCTGGATGTTCTCATGAAATTTTTAGAGCTTTCAGTGGAACACTGGTGTCTAGTAAGTAACATGTATTTACAGGTGTGTAAAGGGAGAAGGTGTTTCAAGATCTGCTGTCAGGCTTAGTGCTGTGCTGGAGTATAACTAAGGGAAGTAGAGCTATACCATTTCTCAAGAGCAATTACACCAGAGTCTCACACAGAAAGCAAGATCAACTTTTACTTCAACCGCTTAGATGTTGTTTATAAGAATGACTGTGCTTGACCTCTAACATTCAAAGGGAAAGAAAACCTGACAGCCCATCTTTTCTTGTGCCTCTGCAATTGTAGTTTTCAACATATTTCCTCCAGGAAGTTTGGTAACAGCAACGGCATTCCCTGTGTCTTCCCCTCAGAGCAGGGTGGGGATGCAGAATGAGCATTTAGTATGGGACACACTATCTACAGTAAGTCCAGTACAGGGAAGCACAGGAGAATTCTTCTGACACTGACAACCATTTAGAATGCAATACAGGTAGAACATGCCACGTCTTTCCCAAAAGTGTATTACAAAGGTAATTTTTTTCTTTTGTCCAAGTAGATTTTTTTTTCTATTTTGTTTGGAGTTCAAACCGTCTTTTACCCAGTCCAACTGTCCAATGCAGAACTATTAAGTTACCTTTTGCTAAAAGCCTATCAGGAAGACACTTGCTGGCAGCTGTGAGAGCCATTTTTTAACTTAACATTTTTGCTTGCTGATCATGTTTTATGTTAACTCAATTTGCATTGCTCTTGTTTAGCCTTGCTGTTTAGGGAGTTGTTCTAACTTGCTTTGTGGATTGAGTGGATGTGTTTGCCACAAAGTATTCCAAGAAAAAATTGTTCCAGATTAGTATTCTGGGCCACAGCTTTAGATATATGTATATTTTTCCTTACTGGGTTTGCAAAGCATAGGAATAGCAATCTTCCACTGTTTCCATCATGTTTACTTTCTCGTCAATTGTTTGCTCTGTTTTATTCTTTTCCTTTAGAAGCTTGTTTTATTTTCAAGAGCCAAAGCACAGTTACTTCAGAGAAAAGCAATCAAACAGGGACACAGCTACTGCTTTGTAGATGAACAGATAATGAGTAGTACGTTTGTATGAAAGACGTACAGTTACGTGCCTCATCCTAAAACCCACTGATGTCAATACAAATACATTCGGCTTGTAGATGGGAATTGGTACTTAACAAGAAAGGGATCTGAAACAGAACAGATGATTCCACTGCATTTGGTAAGTGCCTTAAAAATGATCTAAAGGAATTGTGAGTAATTTACTCATGGAATACCAGAATGCAGTAATACTACTGCTAAGTCAGTATTTATGAAGAATAAAAAGCAGAATAATTAACAGGAAGGTCCTTGAGAAGAGCATTGAAAGAAAAAACGTAATTAAGTCAAGTAGCTACCATATAACAATCAGCAGAGAAGAAAGGTAGGCTGTGAAGAACTTAAAGTAACAATATTCAAGAAATGGTCGATACCTTTTCTCCCTCAAGCCTTGTTCTATGATGCATATCCCCACCATCCTTCCAACTAGGAAATCACTCCTTGGGTGCAGACCAGGAAGTGCAGTGAGTCAAACAGAAACAGTCAGGAAGGAGGAAAAAACATGGTAAAATACAGTGACATTGTATAATGCACTACACAGTCAGCTATGTGGTCTACTACAGTGATTTCTACACTAAACGGTAAATATAAACAAAAATCTAAAATGGCCTTTCTTATTCAAAGACAAGTTACATATAAAAAGCATAAATACACTATTACTACTATTCTGACTTTAAATAACCAGAAATAATAAAGAAAATTAAATGGGTTTTTTTCCATATTATAAATCAAACTTGAAACATAGCAATGGATCCACAGAACAGTAGATCTACCAGGCCTCTGCCCAGTAATACCAGCAGTACTTATTACTGCATGGAGGTGTAGGCTCTTTGGGTGGTGAGGCACGTTATCCAGGCTGGATTCCCAAGCACTTCCCACATCCCTGTTGCCTCTCCACACAACATATGCCTTCACAGCTATACAGGAGAAGAGGCACAGGGGTCACATGCAAAGACAAAACACACTTTTAGGGGTTTATTCTTTAGAAGGCTACTGTCTTTAATTCTAAAGCCCTGAGATGGAAGCAAGTGCTTCAGCCTACTAAAGCCAAAGTAAAGATTCTCGCAGTCATTGAGAGACAAGCACCTTGCTTAAACACTTCACTCACCTACAATCAGGAAATTCTGTACAAGACTGGGCTCTTCGAAACTAACTGCAGTTTTGTGCCTTCTAATGCATGCTGGTGTTGTGCATGGAATAGACACTCCTGTAGGAAGACTGATTGCCTCTTCAATGCAACTGGAGGCTTGGTTGCAGCATGAGAACACATGCCAAGGTCACCTCCAATCCTGTAAGCTTACATAGCTACATATAGAACAGTGAAAGACAGAAAGCAGAAGTATATAAGTTCCTGACAGTGATTCATGCAGCCTGGGTCGATATGCAGGTACTGCACAGCACCTATGCATAGGTCACCTGGAAATCAGAGGTATGACTGGAACACAGGCAGGCATATTAAATCTAGCTTTCATCTAATGAATGCATATACCAGCAACAATGCAACTGGAGACAGGCTTCAGGTAGAGCAGGTGTCTTCAGAAACTTGTATTAGTGGCTTGCACACTTGTATTAGTGGCTCAGACCATCTCTATCAAAGCCAACAGACATATGCCTGTACCTGCTGTGATCACACTAGCAGCACGATGCAGACATTATTGCTTCACCTGCTGTTTGAAGACTGTTTTCCAGAGTGCACAGAACAGACAGACTGTTGCTGGCATGCTCTTATTTCTTTGTTATCTAATATTTCAATAAAAAGAAGTTTACTTGTTAAACACAAGTTTTCTGCACCCTAATAAAAGCAGTGCAGCTTGCAGGGAAGGCAGGGTAATTCCTTACCATATGGCCCCACAACTGGAAGAAACACACCCCGATGAAAGGAAACATTAAATGGTAGAGGGAGAGTTCTAAGCACTTCAAAAGACATAAACATCGGTGTCTGCATCAGAAATTCACTGCATGCCATTCAGTCCTAAGCTTATCCTAGCAAGGTAGTCCCAGAATGTGGTCAATATGTATCTTTTGGTTCAAATAGCGCAGGAATTTTATGCAACATGAATTCTAAGAATTTCACACAGTTTCCCAGTAGTTTTGACAGCTTTGTTCATGCTGTTATATATGTGTACTTTTAGTATTAATACTATACTCTTTTTCATTATATGTGATTTTGTTTGCAACATGTTTTCTTACAATCCAAGTAAAAAAATTGCAATAGAAAATGACCTATTTTCATATTTAACTCTCATTTCTTAATTTATATTAATGAAACTGTGCAAATATAAGTCACTTCACATAGCACCAAGACCACTGGTAGCCTGCCATTAGAAAAACAAGAATTCAAAATCAGAGGAATGTTTCAAACAATGAAGGAGACTGTGACTAATTAAAAAACCAAATAAAACAATTAATTATATGTAAAGCAAATAACAAGATGCTTAAAGCTGTAGATAGGTATCTAATATAAAATAACATATCTAATGCATGAAAAAATCAACACATTCGGCCATATGAAAATTTAATAAATAAATAAAACTGGTTTTATAAATATTAATATTCAATTTCCTTTCACTTACTAAAATTTCAAAACTCTACAAGATCGCAATTTTGTGTAACGTGCATTTACTCCATAAGAAGATAATATTCCCTCATGCACAGAAATCTGAAAATTACATTATATAATGCTTCTTTAAACAAAAAGATAAAGTATAGTAACTACTGATTTACTTCTGTTTTTGTATATAGAAAAGATCAATAAATCTTCCAAAAACTTAAGACATATATAAGTATGATTTCAAGTTAACAAAGAAATGGCGATAATAACAATTATATATTCCTATGCTATGGGTAAGAAAAAGACTTTTCTTTCCATATAGTAGCTCTATGACTTTTATCTGGAAAATCCCTTGTTAAAAGGGTAGTTTTCTACCTGTGGATACTCCTTCTCTGGTTTTTGAAAAACCAGCTGAAAGGCACTCAGAACAATAGGTTTTAAGTGAAGCCACAGCAATTTGACTTGCATCACTGGATCGTCATTTTTCACATGACTCTAGTCCTCACACACTGCTGTTGAAAGGAAGCAGCAAAAAGCTGCTAATACTATTTTTCAAAGTAAAGATCTGTGTAAATGCCAATTGTTGACCCTTATGGCCTCCTACCCTCCAACACGTTTTTTCTCACAGCCATTATTTGATTTGTTGATGTCAACATGAGCCTCTCTGACAAGCCTACAAGTCAGCTTGCAGTTTTAAGCCATGTAAAGCTATCGTGTTCTTCAGGAGAGACTGCAGAATACACAGATGGGCTTAAACTCTACAGCCAGGTAAATGATCTAGCACTTAACATTTTTATTTTTCTTGTTTAACAAAAATGGTCCCTGACTAGTGTAGCATGAATAACCTTCCTCGGGATACTTTAAAAACATAAAGTAATAAAGTATGCATCCTACTGCAATGATTACAATGTCATCTATTCAATTTCTGCATGAACAGTCTAAATTGTAAGTTATTATGCTATTGCTTGCGATTTACTATTTTTTTTTAACTATGAAAACTCATATGCTCATAGAGTAAACGCTCTAAAAGACTGCAGTGTAGAGGTCAGTTAGGATAAAACCATACTGCAGCTGCATTTTTAGTATTTCAGTATGGCCATCTTTGTGATCAGTCTAGTTCTCCAGAATTTTTGAAGACACCTTCCCATGAATCAACCTTTTTTTTTTACGTAGTCTTACTACTTTACATTTTAAGCTTTAAATATATGCTTAATGTGTATTATACATTCACTACAAAAAGTGATCTTAAATGCAAAATCCAGTACTTCATTCAAAACATTTTAAAATGGGGTGCTATAAAGTACTGGAATGGTTTTCTTTTCTTCTGGAAGTCATTACTCCAAAAGTTCCTGATCAGCACCCATTGTAATGTTTTCATTGTCATCTCCAGAAGGGAACCGAGAAGCCAAAGAGTTTGCAAACTCCAAACAGAATTCTGTGAAAGAGCAGAGAATTGACCCAACTGCTCTCAGCACAGTCTAATATATATTCACACAAGATTTGTCCTCTTGCTTCATTCTGCCTGCATCCTCTAACATGTCAGTCCTATTCACTAAATGTCCAAGAATTACATGGTTCCCCGCTGTGCAACCTTTTAAAGGTTCAATGCCTAATAGCAGTGGATTTTTTCACTGTTTATGTTCACAGTATTTCGTGATGTGCAAACATTCACAGAAGTGGGAAGACGTGTCTGATGAACGCAATGTCTCACAGAACATACAGACTGATGAAAATCAGTCTCCAAATCATAAGTTAACAGTAACTAAAAATGTTCAAAAATAGACAATATCAAACTACAGAGAATAATGTTCACTACTGTTTTAGAATAAGTATCTCCCTACTCCAGTTCTTTTTGGATCAACGCCTAATTTTAGAAGAGGCCTGCACAACTCTGTTTGGATGCAAGGCTTTTTCACCACAAAGTTTAAGCTCATACACACTTGGAAATCTACATCTGGTTAGATGGACTGCAGTATCAGGCAATTTGATTGATCTGGCACAGATATTACATGTATCTAAACTGCATGTTTATTATGAAATACACCATTTTATGTATCCCAAAGTATGCTTACATTATTTAACATTTGGTAGCTTCTCATTCTCCAATTAAACTGCCAAGACAGTATCTCTGAAGACTGCACCTTCCATAATAAGGCCATGACAATACTCACAGTTCAGTGTCAAGGTATTACATATATGAAACTTCTGACGAGAATACTTCAGGCAATAATTGCATCATTATTTTTTCTATACTAGTATTTTCACAATTGGCAAGTGATCCACACATACCCTCAAAGCCCCTACTGCCTGTTGAGCACAAAGTAAGCATTAAAATTGTATGTCTAAGATAACTGGGATAAGCACTCAGATGCAGAATACCTATTATTCCATGCTGTTCCAGGCCAATTGCTTTCTGAAGGACTCCAAGGTGAAAGGACCACAATGTTATAATGACATTCATTTTTTAGTGCTTTAAACAATTCAGCATGAACAATTTCTATGTTTGGCTTTTTTTAGCAATGATAAGAGATGGTAATACAAAAATATTAAATTCTAGATAAGTGTTAATTTCTTGGAAAGAGTGAATAATTTTAAGACAATACAATACCAGCATTGGCTCTATTTAAATTTGGTTTGAAGTCTCAGTCACGTTACCATGAAAGAGGTGTAATGGTCATGATTTGACCAAGGGTCATTTGTAAATGGCTTCTCACAGATGATAGAGAGGGATGATCACTAGCTTGGCTTAGCTGTACCTGTTAAATGTGGACATGTAAGTCACCCTTCACTTTGCAGTGGTTTTGCTTAAGTTTTTCAGTAGTGTCATGGAAATTACCTGGTGCGAGACCATACTATCAACACTCAGGCAAGCATAAATGATCAATAAGGCTTGAGGAGAAAAAACCCCACAAAACAGAGCATGCCAAGAAGACAATACAGAAACTGTGAGACAGAGCTCTGATCAGAAAGATCACTTTAAAAGGAAACATTTTAGCTATTTTCACAAGCTAAATCACAATTTTTTTTCTGAATAAGGACCATATATTAAGAAGGAAAGGTTAAATCCAGAAGGCAAATATGAATACAATTGCCTAAACAGGAACATCAAGTCTAGCTAGTCCAGAGTTTGTGGAAGAATTGATTTTCAGTTTCCCTTTCCTATAAGAAGTGAAAAATTAGATGGGAAGAAATAGTGTGCAACAAAACAAAGCAGTGGTCCAGTGCCATGCAATTTAATTCTAGACAGTCTCAAGCTCAACACCAAAAAGTCTTAATTGAAATGTTTATTCCTCATGGGGACAGAGGGGGAACTTTCTAAAGAATTTCAGAAAGTGTGCCCTTCCCCCAGTCATTTTACCTTCATGAAGAGGAGAAACCAAGCAAAAGTAATTTTTTAAAAGTATGCATGGACTGAAAAGCATACGCTGGTGGAATGATGAATTTCAAGACTGCCACAACCTTCCTAAAGTGGCAGTTACTGTCAAGAGGCAGCATGGACTCAGAACACTGCAAATGAGTTCTATAGTGGGGACCATACCACAGACTTAGTGTAGAATTATTAAAAAAGGTATTCTAGAGAAAACCAAAAAAATACCATTTCAGGATCTTGTTTTCATCTCAGATCTGACCTGACTCATATACCTTAGCAGAACTAATTTGGACTCTAATTCTGTAACTTCTGGGGCAAAAGGTTATTTCTTTCATAGAATTTCTAAATGAACTATACACTTACCTGAGAGCTAATATCTGTCCGTGACTTCAAATGTGAGACCTTATCTAGACAAGCACTTAAACATTCACTAATCTTAAGACTAAAGACCGCAGAACTGAAAAAAATAATGAAGAAATCATCCCATAAATGAAAGCAGCACAGGAGCTAGTTCAATGTGCCAACAAAGGAGAGGAGAAAGCAGAGATTTTTGAGCTGTTAAGTGTAGAAAATATCACGTTGCCAAAACTGCTGGTAACTCTCACAAGCGTGTGCTTATGCTGCTGCACTGGTTTTGGCTGGGGTAGAGCACTTACCCAGAGATATTTCCTCTGGTCTAAACCTTCGCAAACATTCAAGTAGTAAGCCAGGCGATAAGTGCCACGCAAGAGGCAGGGAATCCAGAAATTACAGGAAAGTTTGTATTGGCATTGAGATTTGACTGCATTATGTCCAAGATACTATGAAGCATGCAGACAAAGCAAAGATTAAAAAGCTTAAGAAGATGAAATATCACTTTAGTTTGAAAATGAAGCAGTTGTTCTGTAATAAAGAGATTAGATCCTTATCATGTTAAACTCAATCTCATGAGTCTAGGCAGATGAATGGAGAGGTGCATGAAGAGCTGTAGAAACACCAGTGACAAAAGAAAATCAGATATGGTTATGCAAAGGAGAATTGGTGAAGATATTCTTTAAGAGAATTAAAAATCAAAAGGAAATTTACAATAGCAATAAAAAGGCATATGACTAAGAATGTATATAAAGGAATAGTGCAAGCAAATTTTGGTGCAATACTATGCACAACTAACAAAGAATATGGAAGCCAAGAAGGAATACAAACATTTTACAGATTCACTTTCCATCCAAAAAGTAAAAAGGAGAGAATTATAATTATCAGCCAGACCAACTTCAATTGCTTGACAGAGTCTGCAAAAAAATGATTAGACAATCAATTAATAATCACCTACAGGATAATAATATGATGGAAATATCCAATGCAGATTTGTCAAGAGCATCCTGTGCCAAGCCAATTAAATTTCCTTCCTTTACAGGTAACTGGTTTAATTGATAAGGCAGAAGCAGTAGCTGTAATTTAGCCTTACTTTAATAAAGCTTAAAGCACTGCTAGACATGGATTCTCCATAGGCAAGCTAAGGAAATATTACCTGGATGAAAAAAAAAACCTTGGGCTAAATCTGTAATTAATTCAAAAAGATATGTTCAGGGAGCAATTATTGATATTCTGATTTTGAACTGAACAAAGGCATTACGATGGAGATTCACAGGGGTCTGCCCAAGCACTATCTAAATTACCCTCCAGTGAACTGGGTTGGGGAAAAGGCCCAGGTGAAAGAAGGCAGGCGGACAAGCAAGCACTCTGGATCTTTGTGATCCAAGGTTATCTTTACTAATTAGAAAAAAAGTCAATAAACACCGCTAAGATTAAGTTTGGTAAAGGCATATTCAAAACATTGCATGTGGGCATAAGTCATGAAATGCATCAAGACAAAACAAGAAGTGACTGGACAGCAAAAGTGAAGAACAGAGGGCCTAGAACATAAACAGTATTTAAAAAAAAAGACAAACTCACACTTGTGGTACTAGCAGGACTGCAAAAACCAGAAAGGCAAACATCATTGACACTGATAGCCAGGTTTCAAGACCCCAAAATAGATGCTGTCAAATTTCAGACCCTACATGAAGCAAACAATAGAGACAGTACATTTTAGAACATGACATATAAAGAAAAACTGAAGGAACCCGATGTATTTGATTTGCAAAAGAAAACATTAAAGGAAGATTCATGAGAGATGTGCAATGAAAAAACCTGCAAAATGACAGTCATCCTACACAGGGCAGGAAAAACAAATGAAAAAAAAGACAGGCACTACAATATGAATTAAAGATTTGCTTTAAGTATTATTAGGAAAAGTTTCCTGACTAAAGAAGGTACAAAGCCTTTAGAAATTTCTAGGAAGGCTGTAGAAACTCTTCTGGTTTGTTGCTATCAACATGTTAGCTATTTTAGTGCGAAGGGATACCTAAGATGATTTCTTACAGACCTCCTAACCTTAAATTCCTATACTTAATGGGTTATCTTGCTACAGTTGAGCAACTTTTGACCAGCAAGTCTAAGGAAACTTAAGAAATGTTTTCTAATTGCTTAAGGAAAAGTAATCTTACCTATTTTTAGTAAAAGTCACTATAGTTATTAAATTATAAATGTGATTGCAAATGTGATTGAAGCTTATTAGAAGTGGAAAATGCTAGTATATTGTATATGACTTGACTTTATTTAGAAAAATCTTTTTTTTCCAGTAATAGTTTGTTACTACAGATCAGATTACTTAGTGGCAAGGACAGCTAAGTTTACTGTACATTGGGTTTCAAACCTTATATTCAAAGACCAATTGCAATTAAGAAAAATGTGAGAAACCAGTACTTTTTGCAAAATACTTCTAAAACCAGCTCATTCAGATAGAAAAGATGAGCCCTTTTGACATTCAGGACAAGAATTTAATGTGGTGACAGTATTCTTGCTGTAGGAAGAGAGACACGGAAAAATGAATGGAAGGAAATCACCTATTTTCAATAACTTCATTAAATGACTAACTAAAAGCTGAACACATTCAAAGTGTCAGCTTAGAACTAAAACTTTTCACTTTATGAGTACAGTTGATCATTTACACTTGTTTTCATTGACAAACAGAAATCTAGCCGCTGTTTTATACAAATTACTTACTACCCAATCAAAACCCTGTCGTTTCCTAACCACTAATGTGTTGGATTAGGCATGGCCTCAGGAGTGAGATTTTCAGCCCTATGGAGACGGTGCTTAGAACATTCCATAGAATCACAGAATGGTTTGGGTTGGAAGGGACCTTAAAGACCATCTAGTTCCAGCCCCCCTGCCATGGGCAGGGACACCTGCCACCAGACCAGGCTGCTCCAAGCCCCATCCAGCCTGGCCTTGAGCACTGCCAGGGATGGGGCACCCACAGCTGCTCCGGGCAGCCTGTGCCAATGCCTCACCACCCTCACAGTAAAGAATATCTTATTTCTAAACTAAATCTACCTTCTTTCAGCTTAAAGCCATTCCCCCTTGTCCTGTCGCTACGTGCCCTTGTAAAAAGTCCCTCTCCAGCTTTCCTGTAGGCCCCTTTAGGTACAGGAATGTTCCTACAAGGTCTCCCCAGAGCCTTCTCTTCTCCAGGCTGAACAACCCCAACTCTTTCAGCCTGTCTGCACAGGAGAGGTGCTCCAGCCCTCTGCTCATCTTTGTGGCCCTCCCCTGGACTTGCTCCAACAGGTCCATGTCCTTCTTATGCTGGGGGCCCCAGAGCTGAATGTGGTACTGCAGGTGGGGTGCCACAAGTGTAATGGGGGAGAATCACCTCCCTCAGCCTGCTGGTCATGCTTCTTTTGATGCAGCCCAGGATTCGGTTGGCTTTCTGGGCTGCAAGTGCATATTGTTGGGCCATTTGGAGCTTCTCGTCAACTAACCCCCCCAGGTCTTTCTCCTCAGGGCTGCTCTCAATTCATTCTCTGACCAGCCTGCATTTGTGCTTGGGATTGCCCCAACCCACGTGCTGGACCTTGCATTTGTAGAACTTCATGAGGTTAGCGCAGGCCCAGCTCTCAAGCCTGTCAGGGTCCCTCCAAGATGGCATCCTTTCCCTCCAGTACATCGACCACACCACACAGCTTGGCCTTGTTGGCAAACTGCTGAGGGTGCGCTCAATCCCACTGTCCAAGCAGCTGACAAAGATGTTAAACAACACTGGCCCAATACCAACCATTGAGGAACGCCACTCATCACTGGCCTTGATTTGGACATTGAGCCATTGACAGCAACTCTTTGAGTGCGGCCATCCAGAGAATTCCTTATCCACCAAGTGATCCATCTGTTCAAATCCATGTCTCTCCAGTTTAGAGACAAGGATGTAATGTGGGTCAGCGTCAAAGGCTTTGCACAAGCCTAGCTACTACAACTCACGTGGTAAACCCATCTGTTTCCCTAACACAATTCCACTGGCTGATTTATTAGTGGTTGCCAAGAAATCACACTGCTCATTTATTTTCAGTGTTTCAGGTTTTTTACCTGTTGGGTTTTCATATGGGTGTTTAATTAATACCTTTTGTTTATTAACAGTGTTAGTGCTTTTGTAAATATGAACAAACAACCAAGCAGTCAACAGGAAGTTCAAGTAGCATGATAGATGCTATATCGGCATGAGAATAGAAAAAACTAAAAGATCTGTATAACCGAGATTTGACAATTTATTTAAAATGGGCAGTTATTTTTTTTTCTCTTTTGCAGTCTATCAACAGAAATTTCTAGGCTTTAGGAAATGTTTTCAAACACAGAAGTAGTTAAACTTGTATTTTGCAGTCAAAAATTGCTGCAGTATTGTTATTACCTGACAATATGCTGACCAATTTTTGTGCTGCTGTGATACCCTGTTGATAAAGGGGAATACATTCATACAAACCCAGAAACAAAACAAATTCCATTGCTTTTGTGGCTAATAGACTAGCAGGCACACAACAAATAAGTAACGTAATGAACATACTATGTGGTAGTCCTATTTTATTGATAATTATCTTTTACATATCTGAGTAAGTTTATGTTCCTGAAGGTCTAGGGTTGCCCTAGAGGAATAAAAGCAAGAATTAACACTCTAGTGCACATGCTAATTAGGATTTAATTAGGGAATTTTAAAGATGTAGAGTGCATGTTTTCAGCAAGTGCATAATTACTAACCTACTGTTTTGTAGGGTTTTTCTCCCATATTTTATTGGAGTTATTATAATTTTCATTTTAGGTAAAATTCAAGAAAGTCAAATTCTATTTTAGTTTTCAGGAGGAAATATTTTTTCCTCTGGTACATTTTTACCCATTATAATTCTTTAACATCCCATCACGATTTACAATATTTTTCTACATTACTATTTCAGCACGAACAATATTAAATTGCTTTTCTTTATACTTTCACAATGTACGCAGGATGTTCCCTACAAATTGCACCATAACATTTTCCTTTAGCTTCTGCTGTTAATCTGAATAACAGTTATGACCTATGGGTCAATATAACTAGTTCCTCCAAACAAGGTGCAGGCCTTTCTAGAATTATTTTTTTTTCTGAGAACATTATGAAAATGCTAAGCTTTGTTTCAGCATAACAGTACTCCCCCCACCCGTTTCCTGCTCCCACTTTTCTCTACCAAGTAGATGACCACCTTCATTCAGAGGCTGATGGGATCCTGACATCAATAGCCCATGAATTTTGAACTCGATCTAAAACTGCACAATGCTAACTGAAATTCTTCCAATAATTTCTGTGTGTTTGGGAATTCTCAGTCTACTCACTGGAAAATCCACACGAGAGAAATAAACATGCAAAAAAGACAAATTCTAAAGATTTCTCTAGCTGGGCTTTGAAAGGAACTTTTGACTAGGGACTTTCTAACGAAAGGGAATTAACAAGATGATTAAAGCTTTAAGAAAATTCAATTTGCATCAGTATTTTCCTTCTTTCAAGACAGACTCTTTAAACATAAGGTAATCTTGTCAAATACCTTTCCTCCTTAATTATTCATGCTAATTGCTATTATCCATTGTTTTCTTTTCAAAATCAAAACTTTTTCAATGAGCTCCCTTTGCTATTTCTTGATTCCTGTTTTTACAGCCACAGTGCTCAATAAACCCATAGACTATGCACAGGGTATAATTTGCTTCACTGGAAGATCATCACAGTAATAGCCCCCTGAGACTTTCCACTTTTCAACTTTAATCCTTGGATGTCTTTAGAAGTGACTAATCGAACTCTAGCATGGTTAACATCCTTGCAAGTGACTATACCCTTTCATTCACTCAGCATATGACTGTATAGAGAAAAAGGAGGTAAAATGGTTGAATTTATAAGAATTTCTTGGATAGAATTCCAGTGAAAGCATTGATAGCATAACCGGTCAGACCCTTCAGAAAGCCATGGCAGGATTTTATATAGCACAGAAAACACATGCGAACAAACAGTAAAATACTTGTACTGCAGTTTAACTGTTTAGTTAGCAGTCACTAACACTGTGGAGTAGCGGTAAAGAGACTTGGGAGTTCAGGAATCTGAATGTCCACATTTACCTGCTTTGTCTTCATATGCTGCATTTTTATTAGTTTGCTGAACCAAGATATGAAAGAATGAAAATGAAATTACAAGCAAGGAAAAAAAAAAAAAAGTCTACCAAACACTCCACTAAGATGGGAGCCCTGATACTATGTTTATTTGCATGAGTGATTTCTCCTGCTGTTATTTAAGCAGATAATTTGGGTTCTGCTTCAATGAAGCCCCCACGGTATTACTGACGAGGGCAGGGGAAGAGCAACCCTTTGAACACACAAGCACACAACACAACTGGGTTAGCCAGAAAGGAAAAAAAAACCTAGGAGGCAAAGTGAGAAATTCTGGTGATATGTATTTACATTAAAAATTATTTCATATAACTTCAGACTCAAATTCTTTGTCTTAAAAAAGAAAATAAAAATCTGAATTTCTCCCTTGTTGGAAAAAATGTTGAATCACTTAGAAATTATCTAGATTTGTACTTCATTTCCTTTATTGCTAGTATTGCAGCTTTTTTAGGAGCAAGCAAAAGATTCCAGAAAACATATTAGTAGGAAAAACTTCTGACATTTAGTAGTCACCAGATCCAAGTTAAGAACAAAATTCATTGCTTCCAATGAAGTTACAATTTAAAAAAAAATATAACAAAACGTTAAAAAACTTTATTGCGGTGTGTCTGTATTGTTAGAATATAGACAAGCAAAAAGCTGAGACTTCAGACTTTGTTTAGTTTTCCCTTTGCTTTCACTCAGCATACAGGTTCACGCACACTCAGACAGACTAGATTATAACATAATACTAGGCAACAGCTAATAAATTTGTGCTCTTAGTACATCACTCAACTGCCTTTGATATCACAATATTTAAATGATCTACCACAGCATGAAAAATTTCAGCTAAGTCTTTATAATGATTACAAATTAAATCCTTTAAAAACATTTTTATAGCCTATTTTGTTTAAAAGTTTTTCATTCCAGTAGCTGTGCTGAATTTTAAGACATCATATCATACTATGTTAAAAACAGCTCAAAAAGCAAAGCTTTTATTAAAACAGAGTTGCATGAAAGATTTCAGACTGGATGAAATTTAGCAGATGTTTTGTAGGTAATTACTAGGTCACTTAAAGAAATATTTACTTTTTGACTATTTACCATATGTACAATAAAACAGGTGTTTTCCTACTAGCACTGTTTAAAACAAGATCCTGGATAGATTTTGTCTTGTAGAAATGAAGTTTCTCCTACAGAAATACCAAAAGTTGTCAACTGAAATACTTCATAATTTTTTCCAAGATGTAACTTTTTACAGAAATACTGAAAGCATTTGAAAACCTCAAGAAATTATACATCTGATAATCTACTGTGCTCTTTTTTTCTCCACAGCTACAAGGTTTCAATAACATCAACATCTAGCATACCACTGTAGAGCCGAATGTATTCATTTTACACAATTTCAGTCACCTCTGTACATCTGTAATGAAACAAATGGAGACAAACAATTTCAGAAAAAAAGTATGCTCTTAATTGATTTCTGGAGAAACTAATTTCTCCCTAGTAACTCCTACAGAAGGACTGAGAAGACTAGGTTTATGTTTAATTTGTAGGCTGTGGGAGAAAAATGGTGCTTTCTGTCAGGACCAGAGGCTCTTTCTCTTCACCTCCAAGGAAAGTCAAGAATTCAGCTGGGCGAGAACTCCAGTGCATTCCAGCCAGAGCCCCAGCATGAATGACCAAGTAAAACTTGTTTTATGTACAGATCTCTAATTAGCACTGGAATGTAAATTAACAAATAACATGTCGGTTGTTATTACATCTCAACACAGAAATCACAGCTCAACATGAGCAATTCTGTCTCAAGAGACCACTCTTACAAAAGAGACAGAATCCAAAGAAAGCTCTCATACTATTGCAGCTTGAAATGCACAAAATCTGCATTCACAGAGTCTAGTGCAGCCAAATGCAGGGATCTACCTAAAAGTAGACAATCACTAATAGTTTGGAAAAATTAACATAAATAACATCACAATTTAAGTATTTTTGTGCAAAGTTATGTCTTGGAACATTTCTGTAGAGTTACAGGTGCTTAAGGCAGCTCTGCAGACTGAAGTACGACAGAGGTACTCAAGTTGTTTTACATACAATGGAACTTTAAGTATTGGATTTTTTCTAACCGCAGCTACAACACATTTTCTGTTTGGGACGTTAATGGAGTAAGATATATTTAGCTTAACAAGGCTGCTTCTACTACCCAAGTCACCTCCCCTAGGTGTCTCTATGCCATATTGTAATCTGGAATCTGCCTCTAACAGCACCAAGTAGAAGGAATAACTGCTAGGGACAACAGCTCTGGCATTTTGTGTTCGCATTTGTCTTTGTCATAAAACTTTATCCCACAGCATATTTAACACAGATTAACCCCTAACCTAATCACTTCTGTCTACTGTATTATCTGAAGTCCTGCAGATAGTTGCCATGACTGATTTTACAGTATTTCAACAAACGGTTCAATGGAATTAAAGGCTTTATAAAACTTATATATAATTGATTCTGCAAAACTGATATTTTTTTAAAAAAAAACATAAAGCTGTGGGGAATTTTCCAGAAGGGATATTTTTTTAGTATAAAAAATGTAAAAATGTAGAATCTAAATAGAGAAGATTTGAAAACCAGTAAGCACTGTCACACTGACTTCAGGTGGAGTGGGTGGCCTGTTCTGAGACTATACAGGAGTGGTAGAAATAAGCACTGTAAAATATGAGGTAGGGGCTTCTGGGCTGGCAGGAAGAGGAAAAATCACAGTGAAACTAAGTTTATCTTCCGAAGAGGAAGTAGCAACAACTAAGATCAGAATTTAGAGATTTTTTCTTTCTCTGTACTATAGGAGACTACAGAGAATGCTATATATAAAAAGTAATTCATTATTAGCAATAACACTTCTCTCCCTCTTATCTTAATTTTTCCCATTCCATTTTCTTGAAATAAGCTAAACATCAGGTTGTTCTCCTGTTGCATTTTTATACAAGAGATTTTACTTTTACCAGAGTGCTAACATTCAGATGTTTTTCTTAAACCAAGTATGTAAAATTTCTACCTTTAAAAAAAAAAAATCTGAATAATTTTAGGTCCTTCCAGATAATAGATCCATTCTATTTAACATTATTAAAAGAACAAAATAGAAGATAAAGCATTTAGAACTGGAGCTGGTAAAGCCACAAAAGTGTAGTGTTCACGCTGTTTCTCATACCTAATTGACTACAGCATCACTAACAGTACATGCAATCATGAAAAAACAAAGAAAACTCTCTAAGAACTGAGATTTTTTCTTTTTATTCTGCTACTCAGCTATCTCTATAGCTGTTTTACTATTTTCCAACACTACTTGTTACTTTACTTTCTCAAGGCTGACTGTTTACTGTGTTGGATCTGTAGATCCACATTTAGTTGGAAATAATCTCACATAGGTACTCCCTTATACACATCCACAGCTCTGCACTTCCAGACTGTGATAGCAACTCAGGATGCTCCATGGAACCCAAACCTACACTGTTTCTAGCTCCAGACTGCTGAGCCAAGAAGGCAAAAGGAGCTTGCATACTGACATGGGAACAGCTGGATTTCTTTGAAGAAGACGAAAGGTTGTTCACACCTTACTGTAGAAGTTCCCAGAGGCTTTTGGAGAGGCATGTTTCTAGGGCAGTTTGCTGCAAACAAAATTCTGTTATATTCCACTCCACTAGTGTGCGAGCTCATTAGATCAAGATTGCAATCATCTCTGAGATTTCAGTATTCACCTGAATACCTTTTCCTTCCAGTTCAGCCCCAGTTAGAGGAAACAGAACAGCTCATCTGCCATGACTAAGAAATACTTCTTCTTAGGTAATAGAAGATCTGAGATGCTATTCACAAACAGAAACTAGTGAATGGCTTCTGCTCCAGTTCACTTATTCTAGTTTTAGTACTGAGGGAGAAATGAGAACAGTTACTATTTCAGTCACGTTCAAAGATGCAAGTCCCAGTAAAGGTAAGGCAAAACTCCTTATTCACAGTGCATCCTAATGAGAATTCACATTAATTTCCAATAATTTATGCAGTAGGCCTTTTAAATCAATCCTTTTCCTCATCACTGCCTCCTCCATCTCTTCTTTCTTCCTTCCTGATTCTGCAGTAAAGTCATAATGCTCAACTTGGGATATCGACATCCTGGCTTTCCAGAACATAAAGCCTACTGAGCAGATCAGTTCCCCAGTCAGGGGAACTTTAATGTATAATCTGGCCAAAGGTGGAGAGAGCAGCATGTGCTTCCCTTCATGGGTTTTGATGCATTATTATAACATAGTCAATGAGCACATTGATGGACAGCAAACAACTAACTTTATGAACAGGATTTCAGTTTCCTTGCAGATTCAAAAGGAAGAGCCTGTCAATGCTGTTGGAAGCTCACAGATGAACAAAACAGAGCTCTACCACTAGGTATGTAGCAGAGGAGTGTATAAAAAGTAATTCTGATTCTCATTTGGTTGAAATTCTTATGCATTTGCTTATGATATGTCTACAGTATCGCACACAACTCAACCTGCCTTACACCTACATTGTGGCCTTATTAGTATGCATTAAGCACATATGCACCATTAACATAATACAACTCTCCCGGTATTGATTAAACATACAAATATACATTGTGACAAGCAATCTGCAACAAAATATCACACCTTGGTACTTCTGGTAACACTATCTTTTGGCTTGTACTTCTTCTAGTTACCTCTATTTAACTTCTAGTAAACATCAATTCTAACATCATCATAAGCTCAAGGCTTACTTTCATTACAAAAATTCAAATATTATTTTTTAAAAACAGCAATAATATAAAAAAATAAATCAAACCTAAGTTCCTCATATTTCTGTGATACATAGCTTAACTTTGTGCCCACTATTCCATAGTTGAAATTTTTCAAATAAAATTAGGAAAAAAATAGTGTTCCTTCCTGTGATTACCTTGATTACCTTTTTTTATTTTTTTTTTTTTAAAGTAAACTTAAGGAAAAAGGAGACAGTTTCATTAGACTGCATAGCAGGTGGTCACGCTATGAGTGGCTGACTGCACAACACCAATACTGACTGATGAATAAGAAAAGTGAATAGTACAGAGTAAAAGCTTTTAGGATCTGAAAGTTAAACAACTAACATTTGCAATATTTAATATTAGCACTACTAATAAAGAACAACAGTAACAACAAAAAATACCAGTTGTTTGTGTTAAAAACCTCCAAGTCTGGTTCCTCAACAAGGTACCATTACTTTAAAGAGCCATATATGAAAGAAGTGTTACACCTGTACTGAGTTAAATGTGATTCTTTTATAGCCACAGAGGATTGAAGTCTTTAATTCTTTATTCTTTAATTCTACCTCTTTTAGGTTATTTTCTTAGTTTCCTAAAACATACCGGTTCTTTCTAAGAAGGTTGTACCTTTTTTAAGAGGCCTTAAGGATAACATATTTGCAATATACTGCTTAACTACTAGGATGGGATAGCACATGGATTATTAACTGTTAAAAGTGGCACTAACTTTTGCTTCCTCACTTCTGACTAGCCACCACGGTAAACTCATGTGAGAAAAGCTTCGCATTGTGTCTAACCACCAGGTACACATTCTATGTAATTAGAATCAAAACAATAACACTTTTAAGTGCTTTGACAGTCTCTCCAGAGGTCTGAAATAGCCTAAAAAAAAATGAAAACATGAAATCTCCCAAGACACTGCAAATTTTATTCCATGCAGTCATTTCTCAAAGGACTCATGCTGCTCACAGCTGTACCAGAGGTACAGCGGCATGCAGGGAGATACAGGGAAGGGCAGCTATTCTGCAAACACCTCTAGACCTCGTGTTTTGAGAAGGTATTTGAGCCTTCACTGCAAGAAAAGATTAGGAATGGCACTTGCTGGAACCTTTTCATATGTACACTTGCATGCAATGAGGCAAATACCTTTGGAATTCATTTGACCAGAGATTTCATACATTTGCCAAAACAAATGATGATGTGCATAATGGAGTTCCTGGTGAGGATTAGCTACTGCACAGCTGATTTGTACTGAAGAGAATCTGTTTAAGATGACAGGTAATTATCTTTGATTCAAGCTTGACTGCAGTTTATTCGAAGACAAGATATTGTATGAGCTTTTCCAGAATGGAACACATCAAAGCCCTCACAACACCTATCAAACTGGGATGATGTTGACTCACCTTTGACAGAGAAATGAATTCTCTTGCTCCCAAGAGTTTTACTTCCTGTTTTTCATGTGGCAGTTAGCGCAGTTCAAATTCATATTCCTTTTACCATGTTTAAATACCATAACATACATCCTTCAAACATAACCGTAAGTTATACATCATCGAAATATCATTTTGTCTGCAGTTTAGATATGCTTCTGAGCTCTCTTGCTCATGATTACATATCACAAACATTCTGTACTCCATCACTATGCACAACTTTGTGAAGTTTCTGACCCACATAGAACACACAGTGTCACAGGATCTACACAGCCTTCCCACACACAGTCATGCTGCCGCTACTCTGAGCTGGCTGGAAGCAAGACAGAAGCTTCAGCATGGACCTGAACCTGCCTTAGAAGCAGCTGACAGACTTCCTGAAGAGGTAGGGCTAGAGTTTGTCTCATATACAGACCTGATGAAAAGTTTTGAATGAAGGCAGACATTTTCTTTGAATAATATAGAATGATTTGGGTTGGAAGGGACCTTAAAGATCATCTAGTTCCACACCACCACCACCCACCATGGGCAGGGACATTCCACTAGACCAGGTTGCTCAAAGTCACATCCAACCTGGCCTATGTATCTCAATAGTTTTGCAATGACAAGAAATAAGCAATATATTCCTGAAGGTCTTTTACTCCTGCCTCTCCCTCTCTCCCTGTTTCACAAGCATCTACTAATACTTGTGAAACATTCCCTCACATTTTTTGAGTCTATTTATATTAAGCCCGAATGTGGAAGAAACCTTTCCTTGGGTTCATTGCACATAGAATAATTTACAAACAAATACACAAAATATCTCTGTGCAAAAGTATTCTTCCCTTATTGCCCATTGTCTCATCCCTCTGAAGATAATTAGAGGGCAACCAAGCTGAACGTGTTTTTGCACTGGCATACTAATATGGCTTCATGTAAGTGGAGGCAGATTTCTTGCAGTTCAAACAGGTTTGTATCCTCATGAACTTACTTACTCTTTCAAAATGAGTGATACTAAAGATTCTATAAAAGAAAAAGAAGGTGAGGTGCAGCTGACAAGTTATTAGGTCAAGAGAAAGGTGAAAGATTTCAAAGACTCATAAAAAAATAAAAAGGCTTTGCATGTTTCTAATAGCACTTCTTCTAGTACACTGGGAAGGAAAAAACCACTGCAAGGTGATGTAAAGGGCGAGATAGGGAGAATTTCTGTTGTTGTTGAAGGAAAAAAGGAAGTCAGATCCTGCAAGGACATGCCAGAAACCCACAGTACTGCTGTGCAGGAACAAAATAGAAGACTGAGAATTTTTTTGTGAATGTTGGAGACGTTTAAGAATGGATCAGGGAATATAGAATTCTGTTAATAAAGATGATTGGAGGAATTAAACTAAAATGTTGTATTCAAAATTGAAATCTACAGACTGGGTGATTCTTGAGCTAAAATGTTACAGTTCATGGGCTGGGCTGCCAGCCAGCATCCTTTCATTGTCGCTTCTACTCTTTCCAGGAGAAGATGAGAAACACAGGAGTCTGGACAGTAAATATCTATTTCAGTGCCCATAACATTTTTGGCATTATATTGGCGATGAAAAATTGCCATTGCTCTGCCACCTAGGAAGAGCAGATAAGTCTGTAGACACATATTTCACTGCACAGTGCGGCTCAGCATAGAATCAGCAGTATCTGTTATTCCAACTGCAATTCAAATCTTGGGCTCAGACCTCCACAGATTCTGAAATAGTATCGTTGCCCAAAAGAAATTATATTATTTCCTCCAGACATACTTCTTGACCACAGGTTCCATGACCAGCTACTGCTGTGTTGATATGGCATGTGGCAGAATGCATACCAACACAATACAGTGAGCACAGAGTAATTAAAATTACTTTGTATTGTCTGAAGTATTTGTTGAATCAGGTGTGTACGGGGCATAGGAATAAATGGCTGGCTATCAGAGAAGAAAACCTCAGGCTATATAAGAACAAAGCGGTATTACATCATCCCTTTAATTTGCATCACATTCTTCCCTTAGCTTGCTATTTTCTGCTCCAAGATTCTGTCCTTTTCCAGTGAATTGTATTAATTGTAGGGCCAACAAAGAACTTCAACAAAACTTCTCAGTCCAAGCTCTCAAAAGTCAATGGTAGCAATCAATTTTGGCTCTGGAAAATTCAGGCAAATTCCAGTAAAATTTAGTTTTAATTAAAACTTATTTGCTGGGTTTAAGTTATATTCAATGCTACCAGACAAAAGTGCCATACACAAACTGGTTCATCTATTCCTTCCAGATTCTTCAGCAGTTTTCAGAATTCTGTTAGATTACACAGAGATTTAAAAGGGATGTCATTTCAGTTAGTAGCATCTCAAATTTGTTTCTGCTTTTAGTTGCATTCATATTTAACTGAGTTGTACTTGTAAGATTTAGTTCCACTTCTTGTGAAATAATATACTAGTTTCAATATCGATCTACTGCAGATTAAGGCCTGCTCAATTTGCAAACTAAGAATTTACACAGTTTTCTTTAACAGTAAAATTTTGAAAACAAAGAGATCATGGGAAGTACCAACTCATCTCATTTTTAACTGACACATTCACACCTTTACTGATAGCATCTCTTGGCTAGAGGGAGCTTTCTGCAAGTTTGGGTTAACAATGCAGCAGAGTTTATGTTTACACGGTGATAGCTGTATCCTGGAAACTGAAGACGACAGTTTATTGAGCAATTCAGGAATACAGTATAACACTGTTTATTCCAGCATCTTTTTCCTTTCTTCTTCCATAGGTGTTTGGTTGTGTTAGTTCTTTTTTTTGTTTGTTTTTAATATATATATAAAAAGGCCTAATGCTGCTTCTGATACTAAATCAATGTTAATTGGAAAAGTTTCTCAAAATTCCATTTAATTCACTGTGGCATAAGCCAAGCAGAAGTGGTCCAACAAAAGTTGTACCTATTGCCAGGCAGTGAACAAAGTTACAGAAATTCTACTGATTTCCTTACTAAACAAGATCAGGCTTATCCTGCAACAATCTAAATTTTATTCAAACCCATTTTAAATTCAGGGACAGTAGTTCAGTTGGACATTTGAGCACTCCCCAACAAAAACATTTAAAGCTATTTAGAATGACCAATATAATCATAAATACATATATGCTAGAACAAAAGTGAAGAAAACAGTTACTATATACTGTATAAGGTAATTAGTAACCTCAAAAATAAATTAAAAAATTAATCATGTATTTTTCTTCGAATTTGCTGAGAAACACTTCAGCACAGCTACCCACGTGCACAGTTCTATATTTTCAAGTAAGAAATTATTCCTCCCCCTCTCACTTCCCCAATTTTGAATTGACACTACCTATAAGCCATAGCAACAAGTGCTTCCTATTTAAGCTCTTCAAAAATCCAGCTATTTTCAGCAAGGCTGGAGATCTTTGATTCATACAGACACAAACCAAAGAGCAGAATTTTTTTCCCTGTGACTATTACAGAAAAAAGCTTAAATCATTAGCATCTTGCCAATTTCTAAATGGTGAAGTTGTACAAACTCATTAGAAAGAGCAAAACAACTCTGTCCCCATCTTGGGTCATACAAATAGCTTCATAAAAAGATCTATTTGCAGAAAAGAAAAATGCAGAAGTGTCTTGGCTTGTTTCAGATAATTTGTTTTGTTTTCTTCTTTTTTTATTTTTTGACCTTCAAGTGTCATCACAAGGGACCAGCACAAAACACAGAACACTAATTAGGACACTTCAAGCACTAATAAGAACTCTTCATAAGCAGTCTTCCTGTACTGCATGAATCAGCACCACTGTATGAAAAAAATCCTTCAGTTTAAAGGCAAAATTCCATCACATTATGCACATTCCTCACAATGTCCTTGCCAATAAAAAACTTGCCATCATCTCTACTGTAACAACACACTGTTAGGGTTACTTTTGGTTACTTAAAATAACATTGGGGTACTCACTTTAGCGTATTTTTTACTTATTAACAGTTTATTCAACTTTAATGTAGCCTAAATCAACAATTACGAGATCTCTGTTGTTGTTTGCTTCTAATGCTTTAGGCACTATCAAGATTTACTGTTCGCATTTGAAAAAAAAGCAGAGGTGGTCTGGATAATTTTTCCTCTGGAAATGTACATTTACAATTAAAATTAATTGCAATGATTAAACACTAACACTGCCTCAGTTATCTGAGCACTCACATTAGAAAAGAGAAACAGTAAAATATTTATTTGCAAGAATTAGAGAACATTACTTTTGGCCTTAGTGAAGTCTAAAATGCTCATTAAAGGTCTGAGTGAGCTTTGGAATACTCAATTTCCCATTAAAGCTAAAATATTGACCACAGTGCGCACATTTTTTCTTCTTAGCCTACCTACAAGTCTAAATCAATTCTTCAAGTGTCTGATACTTTGAAATGGCTTTTTGAAAATATCAGGATACAAAGAAACTATGAACATCATTCCCTTGAATAAAAGTATTTCCCTCTTTTGCTCTTTCTTGATTCGTAACATTTTTTTAAAGAGGAAAGGACCAGAAAAAAATCCCCCAAACATCTTTACCAGTTAAAATACTACGAAGCACACATAGGTTTAACACCTCACTGCTTTCTAAAAGCTGTTTTCTCATATGAGGGTTCAATGCTGTGAAGTTCAGTGACGTTTCTCAAGTACTTGCATAAGTATTCTGCACAACATAGATGTAACATGTTAAAATGCAACTTCAACACATTTCTACGTGTTGTTCGTTAGCAAATCCATAAATTGGTTCTAAGTCTGTATTTTGATATGTCCTGGCTAAAAAGCCTTGAAAAATTAATGGTAGCTTCCCAAAACTGGCCATCTCCAATTTTCAACAGGATTAGTGGTAGCTAGTTGAACCTTACAAAGTGAATCTGCTAGAACTAAATGGAAAACTCAAAAGTATTTAATAGCATGTTCTTGGCTTAATGGGTGTCATGGAACTTCTCTAGATGGTCATTCTTGCTTTTCAGAGACACAGTAAGATTCCAAGATCACCTAGGGCATAAATAGTGAGTTAAAAATTCTATCACAAGTTTAGATCTTTTGCAATTTAACATATGCAGAACCAAAAAGGCACTGAAATTTCCCTGGTGCTTCTACCTCCAAAGATGAATCCAGTCTGGCTGATACTAAAACCTTTTATGCTTTGGCTTATATTAATACCACAACATTCATATTAACTCTGCTGTCACTTACATCAGTGATAAAAATACTGTAGTCCAAAGAAGTAAACATAAGTAAATAATTAAGTAACTTTCCAGCCTAAGACAATTTCTTAATTTTGACTGTGCCAATTTCTGCTGTCTCAAATGGGATATATAACAGAATTAATCTATGGAGTTTTCAAGTTGCAAATTAGAGCAAGAAATATGTCTGTTTTGTAATCTTGGTAACATTTTATTTAATTGCAATAAGCTTGAATTAATTCAGACTTTTCCCAACACAACGTTATGTTGCCTTGACCAAATACAAGCAACCAACCTAAATATATAGGTGTACTGATTTCACATCTCCTGATGAATGCAACTTATTTTCTCTAATGCATTAATGCCAAATAAGCAATTATCTTTTGCACTGTAATAATTAGATCTATACAGCACTGTTATACACCACAGTACCACCACTATTACTCTGAAGTTTCAAAATAGCCAAACTGGGTCATTAAAAAAAGGTTGGTGTAGAATTAATTGAAAAAATGCTACAACTCATCTCAAAACTACTTGGTCATGATGAGAGAAAAGGCTAAATGGTATGTAAAATCATATACTTAAATAAGCATGAATCAACCTAACAGTTACGCTGTTTAACAGTTTCATCCTCTTGGTTGACAGACTTGGGAAACATTATATATTATTAATATGGCTGGCTAATTTCTAATTAGGAGCCCATTAGCAGTTCTAACAACCTTAGATTTTGATGGATTTGCAGTCAACCTGGGGAAAGAAAAAAAAAATATTACTAGGCAACTTCTTGCATGGGATTCCTCCATCTGTCCATTATCATTTAATGACACTCAAATCTGAATTAAAAATGGAAAAAAAATGCATTTTTGTTCTGACCTAATTTGCCAGGTGCACAATGACCTATTACCTTCTTCTGTGGACTTCCCATCAGAGGATCAC
This sequence comes from Falco biarmicus, assembly GCF_023638135.1. Taxonomy (NCBI): domain Eukaryota; kingdom Metazoa; phylum Chordata; class Aves; order Falconiformes; family Falconidae; genus Falco; species Falco biarmicus. The sequence continues at coordinate 9,012,857 of NC_079302.1, forward strand.
ATTAGTTTTTCTTAATTAAGAAAAAAGCGAGGTATTTCTGGGCTTACTAGAGTTCACTCATACATGTAAGCTTGAATGTGTACCCTAAGAGAAAAGCATGTATTAAAACATACGCATATGGTCTATTTGTAAAATGGAAAAAATAATAATTTATGTTAGTGGGATCTGAGTTCAGATGGGAAGACATGACAGTTTTCATTGAATATGCAATGAAGATTTTTAGAAAACAAACACATTTCACATAAGGTGATATGAGGTTACAAAAAGGCAGGCAAACTGACATGAAACATGGAGAAGCTGCTCAAGGCCTTGTTCACTGAGATATATAATAATAGCATCACCCTTCCAGAGAGATGGAATATTGAGTTAAGCAGTATTTAAGTTTCTTCTTTTTGTTACTTAGGCTCATAAAAGCCAGATGAGTTAAACAGAGTCTTGAATAAGTTTCTCTGGATTTGTTCGTATCACCAAGTTAGCATACAAATTCAAAACAGGTGGTGGTTCCTTTTCTGAAAAAGGTGTAACGTAAGAGTAACAGTGCAGCATTTGCAAAAGAAAGATTGCAAACATTTATGACGTTCAGGTTCCTCTGTGCAGAATAGACAGCAGAAGTTTAAGAAGATAGAATAACTTAAAAACAACCAAATGCACTTTATGTAATAAATAGAAAGTCTAAATGCAAAGTCTCCAGAATCAATAAGACTGAAGAGATGGTTTGACACACCTGTGTACTGCTAAAGACTACAGTTTCAAATATCCAGGTGCATGTTTCTAAACAAGATATGAAGTTATTTAAAATTTCACTGCTCATTAACAAACTCCTGCTTCTTCAGACTAAGTCTTATTTCAGATACTCTAGCTCCTAACTACACTGAGGTACCATTTCCATCATTTTACTGTTGTCAGTTCTGTGGGCTAGTATGAAATTCTGTTTTGTAGTAGAATTAGATTACAGGAAGAAGTTCCAAACTTTCATAGAACAGGATGCAACTGATTGATCATTACCTTATGTTCCAAAATGAATAAAGCATACATCAAGTACACAAACAAGGTATACTGGGAAGAATAATGTCAACCTGGCAAAGAATAACTACCTACAAAAATTGATCTAATGTTTTTTATCTCAAGTCTGTGGATATTCATTGGAATAAAACGGACTGAGTAGCAGCACAGCTTTCAGCTAGGTCAAAGATGACTTTTTGTGGATAATAATTGGATGCCAAGTCGCTGCAAAAAGGTATGTTTTAATCAAAGAGGAAAATTTCTCAAGAGATTCCACTTCTGAAATTAAGAAGCTCATGTATTCTCTCCTGTGTTTGCAAGCCGTACTCTGTAATCCTACTTAAAGTAGCAAAGGGAAGGTCTCAGTGCTTTGTCTTCACCCCTCCTTCTGGCATACACAAATCCCCTTTTCTTCCCCTCTTCTTCCAAAGTACCAAAATCAGGGAATTTTTTTTTTTTTTTTTTTTTTTTAAGAGTGATGAAATCTAAACCAGATTTTTAGAAAAAGGAAACAGAACTAAAATAACTCCCAACAAACCCAAAACCAAAAAGACCCTGAAGAAATCCTTCCCCCTCCCCCCTAAACTAGTAATAATTAATGCAGTTATTATTGGTAAAGCTCACTGTGTTAGTATTAACTAATCAGAGAATCTGGATTTATTCTATATTTCATTTATAGAATTAGTTCAGGTTTACCCACACCCTGTAATGAAGCTTTGAAGTAAGATATACATTATAAGCACCGAAGATAGCTACACAGTGTTAGTCAGCAAGTGGCTATTCCTAAGATTCTCTTCCACTAAAACAAAAGTGAGACTATAACAGCCCTGCTTCTAGAACATACTATAACATACTGTATTTTATCACTGGTTCCTTTAAAGCTCTCGATGACTCACAATGAAGATGACAAAAATAATCATTTATGATTAAATTTTAAACCCCTATATAAATACACATTATATGCAAATTTATAACTCACGTGTACATTTGGATCTTCTTTGGAAAAGACTAGAAAATGTTAAGTGTTTTTAAGAAAGGAGGCACAATTGAAAATTAAGAGCGAAAACAGGATTCTTAATCAAATTTCTCAGTGTTTCACTGTCTGGCTGTCTTGAGACATTTCCATGTCGTTTAACAACTTGACTTGTATGTTATACTGCTGTTCAATTTCTACAGCAGGGCTGTCCAGATTTCAGCAGCATTCACAGTGTTTGGTGTCCACTATTGTTCCTGTTCAGTCACTGGCATTTGAGAATTTGGTCAGTAGTTTCTTCAAACACAAGAGAATTGCAATTAAATTACTATGGGTCCTTCTACCAATTTTACTATCTTTGCTATAAAATGAATATACTAAATAATTTAATATATTATTGTTAATATCTAACCAATAGACATCAATTGCCATAGATAGCAGGTTTATATAAGCTCTAGCCTGTAATGCACATGAAAGATGCTCCTTCCCTTTCTCATGAAATAAAACCTGTGCTCTAACTTCAATCAGAAGTTGATTTTAAATATATCCTTTTGTATTTAATTAGCTTGATATGTTTATTTTTAATTCTAAACACTGCCTTCCATAGATGAGTAATTATTGCTCAGCACAGTTGTAATTTATTTTTTATTTTATTTTTTTTTAAACATATGAACAATGTCAGTTTCGCGTCTGATTCTGAGGCCACACCTTTGTCTAATGACTTGGGCACTTGATTTTTCTTCCCAAACCTCCTTTTTATCTCTTGCATGAATACAGACAACACCTCCATACCTTTGATTTTCCTAGTTCAGAGGATAAGCTGATAAACTTAAATCTCAAGGAATATACCTGTATTGAGGAAATTCCTATAAATTGCACTTTCCTTCCTTTAAGGAGACTGAGTGCTATGGTAGTCACTATTTCAGAAGATATTTTACCTTCAGTCAAGGTATACAAGCACAGGAGCAGTATGAGATTGTACATGAAAACTTCCTTTTCGACTGTCTTTGCTGAATCATTTGTCAGGAAGAACATGTTCTTAAACACTACTGAAGAATATACACTTCAGAAAAAGAAATAACAAAAAGCCAGCCACTGTTAAGTTTCTGTCTTGAGAAACCATTGTATAGGAACCCAGGTAAAAACAGTAATAAAAGAAAAAAGAGACCTTAAAGTTGACAAGTTGAGTAGTATGAAGCTTGTTCCTGTAGAAAAATCAATTGCTAGAAAGCTCAGAAAGCTGAAAAGATAGCAGGCTGATGAAAGAAAGGAAAATTAGGATCTCATGCCTAGGCATTAGTGTTCTCACTGACAGGTCTTTTCTGAAGATTGTAAAGATGGGGTAGATAATACATATTTTGAAAATACATTATCTCCTTTTACCTCTTAGATTGCCTAAATTCACATAATTCACTCTGATTTACAAATCTATATTGTACTTCAAGTTTAAGGCTGAAGGAGTTACCATCTAGAAATCCACTACTGCCACTTGCACACTAACTCCTCTCCCTCTGAAACTGAAGTTACAATATTGAGTTGCAAGTCCTGTAAGCGTTCAAGAGATATTTTAGATATGTTCAGTATGGAGACTAGTGGCTTTATAGAATGTCCAACAACCTGAATGCCACTATAAAATCTAAGTCCATAAGTGACATACATATATATATGTATGCATATATTCATACGCAAGTAGGCATAGCTTTTCTAAAGCAAGACATTCAAAATTAGTAGTACATCATAATTTGAAGTTTGATAGAGCTTCGAGATTAAAAGAGAAAGCAGTGCTGTTATTGTACTGGTGATCGAACAAGTAAGACAACAGCACCATAAATATTTCCCTCATATTATTTCACCTTAAAAGAACTAACAACAGGATGCACCACAAAGGAATACCAGATACCATCACAACTCCCACTTACAGATATTAGCCTTTGCCTCAGATTTATGAGGGAATGTTTCCCTGCCTCTCAAACATCATTACAGCTTTAAGGAAGGTTTGCACATATTCTTGGCCTCAGCACTAAATAATCTTCTGCTTTCTCTGATAGGTCTTAGAAACAAAATGCATTTATGCTTCCAAGGTCACATACAGATGAAGGAGGAAAAAGTTGAAGAAAGCTATTTCCACCTTCCTTTTGGCCAGTTTGTTTACAAGGGAGGTTTGTGGAAATTGAGGCTCAAGTGTAAGTTTTATTTATTATATGCTGTAGTATTTACCACGTATAGGGAGAAATCAGGTTTAAACCTTCCTTACACTATAGGAACCAAACGATAGAGGTAGAAATGAATGATATGTTCTTATAAACTTCAGTTCACCATTTAGGCTTCTCTCTGGTTCTCATTTTGCATTCTTATACACACACATATGTATGTCCAAACTAAGGATATATATAAATATATAGTTTCACTCATATTTAAACTACCATATATGAAAATGATAGCTCCATGTGAATAAGGTGCTAAGTCTGCTCCTAACGTTATTACTAACCATTACTATGATAAAGGTAAAAAGCTAGAAGCAATGGAGGTGAACAGGCGAATTACCTCGTTGCTGTTATTTAGAGCCACAACTGAAAATCAAGACCAAAAGGAAGAGTTTCTAGGGTTTGGTTTCTCTCCCCTACTGCCTCTCCCTATAGGAGAGCTTTCATTCTCAGCATGTCACTCATGGTTCACAAGGGTCATGACACACATCACCCCCTGGAATAGGAAACATCTTAGAGATCCTACCACAAAGTCCCCTCCGGGCCACATACAGTGTCTTTGTGGCCCTAAAACATTAGTGCTTTGTGTGCTTTATTCAGTGCAAAGAACATGACATAATGCGATGGATGTATTACAGCCCACAAGAACGGTAAGCTGAGGGAAGTGTTACATGCACCCACCTATGGGTCTCTGGGAGTGTACAGCCTGATGGGACAGTGTTACAGGACTGCTGATGGAGGAAGATGCCAAACCTGAGAACACTTTTTACACTGCCTTTCTGGAGCATTCCAGGAATAATCTATTCCTAAGCTGAAACTTATGAAAAGACAGACATAGCAGTCAAAAAAAGACCAAACAATCAAACAGTGCCAGACTCAGTTCCTGGCTGTATTTCTTTTGATTGTTATAGATGGGGACAGTGTCTCTTGCTGTGAGGTGGGGTTCACATGAACTTCAACAGCAACTGTTTTTAAAACAGATACTTCAAGGACTACGGTATTTCATCACAAGCCCCTAAAGAGCTAATCACCCTGACAGTCTGTAAGAGGAAGAAATGAAAAATTACTTTCAGAAGAGATTATTTAGTTTTCTTTCCTACTCTTGCCTTTTCCCTCATCACAGTTTGCAGATTTGCAAAGATATCAGAAAGGATCGCTTGGGGAGGGGACCAGAAACTTGTTTCGTTTCATTCGCAGGGCTCTTCTCAGGTTTTTGTCTTTGAGAGGACAAAGATATGATAGAAGTCTAGTACTGGAGTATCTATAAAACTTGGGAAAAATCTTTTATACAACTGAAGATTGTGTTTACTCCTTTAATGATACACTTAGGTGCAAGGGGTTTTCAAACATGTATGAAACCTAAAACAATAGTAAGTGTCCAAAAAGACACCCTGGTTTTAAAGGCTGAGCACACACTGCTCTCAAGCTAATATCCCATCACTTGTTTGAGATATAAGGACTGTCAAGTAATTTGAATTTTTGCTGGGTTTTGTTCTCATTAACACTGAGGGATATAAGCTCCATGGCATAAGAAGGAACAAGTGAAAAAAGATAAAGATAGCTTTAGAGAGGAAAAGTAAAACTGTGATACAGGGTCTGGTATTACACATACAAATATGAGATACACATCCAAATGCCATCAATTTTGTGGTGAGGCTCTTCAATAGAATAACAGAATGATGCTTGTTATCAGTGCTTTGATTTGATTATTTATTTTTTTTTTGTCTTTAGAGCTTTCACCTTCTCCTGTGCTTGATTTTTCTGCACTAACTATATTGGTTTAACAGATCCTAGACCAGAAAACCATCTAATTAACTGAATGTAAAATACCCTTCCACGCATCAGCATTCCACTGTTACCTCATAGCTAAATAAAACTAGAAAATCTTGGGCCTTCTGGAAAAGAACTTGATGACTCCTAAGAGATGAAGCAGACTGATGTTGGGGGTCCAGCTAAAACAAACAAATCCCCCAGGATCCTCTGGAATTTTGTTTGTAAACAAGATCAGGAAAGAATATGAAAAACATAGTCTCTGCTGATCTCTTCTGTCCCATAAATCTATAAAACATTTTTGTTTGTCTTTTTTTTTTTTTACTATTTCATTATTTTCTTATTTTTACACAGTGTACCAGACACTCAGATCACGTGGTCCAAGTTTACAATTGTATATCTGATTCACAGTGTTCACATCATCAGTGAAGTCTGTTCACATTGCTATAGTTTCCATCTCTTCTCAGGAGATTATATTCTAACCCCATTCATGTAAAAATTTGAAAAAAGATGCAAGAAAACTGTTCCCATGCTCAACATCTCATATTAGACTAGAACAAAGACATCATCCAGAACAAAGTCTGTTTGAATTAGTCTTCAGTCATGAACAAAACTGAGTTCCTATTAAAAATAAAATGTACAGTTTCAAAGCTAAGTCCACACAATACATTTTTGTGTCTTTTGGGAAAGGACCCTCTTTTGATACAGAATTTTTAATGCACTATAGTCCTAGTGACTGCTATAATGATAGCAGTTTCACAGAGGTCAGTATTTTATCTTCTGCCAATCTGGCAGAATTATCTCATCAACTCCCTAGGAGTTTTTAGTTAAAAAAAATAAAAATATCATACAATCTCTTCTCCACCCCTCCTCAAAAAGCAAGTTCTAGACCACAAATAGCACAGTTTTCTAATCTAAAATACCCTACATCTTTGATAAAGAAAATATTTATAAAAAATATGTCTTACTTATTTTTAAGAATAATTACAAATGAGGAACGCATGTGGGACAGACTAGTAAGGAAGAAGAAAGCAGAATGGACCTTTATATACTTGTCACTCAATTACAGCCTTGTGACACAAGCTTTCAAGCACTAAGTTACAACGGTCATATTTTAATGGAAAATCATATAATCTGGGGTTTTTTTGTGTGTGCATGTCTGAACACAAAGAAAGGTACTTTTTAACAGGAATATTCCCACGAGAACTACTTCCTCCTGATGAAGACAGGTTATTGAAGAAAGTAGTGCTTTTTTTCCTAAACGCAAAGAAATTTTTATTAGTCCATGTATATGACTGTGCACAGACAAAAGCAATACATAAATGTAGTAGAGGTTTGTGGTTAAAACACCTTTGCCCGCTTCATTCTTCTCTCACTGAAGCAAAAGGTATGACCAAATGTAACCAGGGTCAGACTAAATCCTATGGCATTAACGGGTCATCTTAAGTAAAATGTGACACAATCTTTTGATCTTTCGAGCTTTCTTGTATACAAAGTCTATGTTGTTTAGGTTCACAGAAGAGTTTCTGGTGCTACTGCAGACAAAAATTCATCCTGTAAACACACTTTATTAAAAAGAGACTAAATAATACTCATAACCTACAAGATATGGAAGAGCTGAATCTCTCGAATTGAATAAATAAGACTCATTTCTTAGTATCTAGCCTATAATTCCTTGCTTGCAGTGATTTCTGCTAATGGAATCTCTGTGATATTTATTATTTAGTGAAAGCTGAGTTGAGGACCATTTTTGCAGGATAAGATTCACAATATATAACTTGTAGTATTAGGAGATTCAAAATTAATTCAGATACATAAAATGAAGGTTTACATGAACAAAGTGTTAACATCCAAAGTTTTAGTACAAAGATTAAACTGGTACATTACTATAACGCAAAGCATTAATACTGATCCTGGTCTACAAGAAGCCAAAATTCTAGTGAAGCTCATGGGCATGTAAACTACCATTTTGTCTGCTACATAGAATAAGCTTCTTTAAGACTGAAGACAATTGACATAATTAGTTACTGCCAAAACACTAGGATGGCCAACAGTAATTGTAGTGTTCCCAAAAAGTGAAAAGTAAGAACCAGTTTTGGAATGGATATACAATCTTGTGATTTTGGGATTTGGGCAAAAGTAGATGTTTTTGGCCTCAGCAGCACATTATACCCAACTAAATTCATAAGCCATGAATTTAGACCGACTGCAACCTTTGTGCCGGTTTAGCACCCTGGCTCAGGGAGAACACACTGATCATTTGCACATTATTATTAGACAATATCTGGGCTAAACAAGCCCATCCTGAATGTGGTTTTTTCCATCCCTATCAAGTCTGAGTGGTATGCTAATAAAAGAAGATGCACAGACATAATTTGCAGAAGTAGCAAGAAGCAAGCTTTCCAGAGGAAAGGGAGGAAACCTGCTTGTCACAAAGTCTCATTCAGGAAGATGTGTATTATGGTTGTTTACAGACCATAAGAACAGTGGCCTACCTAGAAGTTACAGAAGCTGTTACCACATTTTATGTTCTATCCCCATGTGTAAGCTTCCAAACACAGAGAGTGCCTTCCAGCAATGGAAACTGCAGCAACAGCCTTGAGATTTCCATGTTTATTTTCCCTTTCTTCTTGTACATCATGGATCTGTTGAGCCCTATAGTAGCCACAATACTAGCAGTTTCCCCAATTCTGAGTAGCCCCAAAACCTGTGTTCATTAAACACATTTTGAGTATTGTAAAGCCTTTTAATTTTCTGGGAAGCTGGGAAACACGATTCTCACAGTCTTTCCATACTGCTTCCCTCCTTTCCTCTGCATAAAGCCAGAAAAAATCCTTCTCTGTGCCAAAGCAAAGGAGTGAACCACCAACAGGGAACATCAGTCCTCCCTCCATGTTTCTTGCTGTTCTGTTGCTATTGCTCATATCTGGGATCAGTATAATGACAGCAGTTTCACACCTGCAATTTTTTCTAATAATGATGAAGATAGTGTTAATGCTATAAAACTACTGCTGTCACGTTAGGCTGACCTCTGTACCTCTCTGGAGGAAGGAATGTTAATACACTTCTTCCTTTAAAGCCACAGGTCATCTTTGAACTTCTTACACTGCATTAGTTTACAGCACATTGTGCACGTTCCAACCATATTCAATCCCACTTCTTGATAAGGGTTAGTATTTACATATGGCTTAGCAATTAGATTCAGTTGCAAATAGAACTGAGATAAAGAAGTATTCTGCTCAGACAGTAAATACATAAAATTCAGTCACCTTGTATCAACATGCGCTGCACATAGGATGCAACCTGGGCCAACAAATCACCCTAAATCCCACATACTGTTTAAAGATTTATGATAAAAAAACCCTGACTGGCTACCTGTTTCTGAAAATAATCAAGTAGAACACAGTCTCCAGTATGTAGCATACAATTACAAAGATAATTGAATTATACCAAGGCCAACATAAAAAGCAATCAACTATGACAAAAACAAGTCTTTAAAGTACACCGAGCCTATTTTAAATTTTTGTTTCTTAAAAAAGATACAACTGCCCTATTACCAAAACAAAACTCCTACCAGGTTCTGAAAAAATGAGCAGAATTTTAAGGAAAATAAAACCTCTTTGTTGCACATTAGTGTTCAGGTGCTCTGAACATCAAATGTGCATAACTTTCTCAAGAATTCAAATGCGATCACTTGTATTTTTGTATACTTTCAGGTATATGGATCTTCCTTGTTTAATTGTCTTAGAATACACGTCAAACATGATTGAATGAGAAAGAGAAGCCTTTCCTTTGTGAGGAAAGATCTGTTCTAAATTCTGTTGAACAATAAACAAAACCAGTATGAAATTTTTCCTTTCACATCCTGATCAAGGTATCAACAACACGGAACAACCAGATTGTGTTTTATCACTTGTTCTATTGTCTTTTTATGCACAAGCACCACTGTAACGGCTGGCCCCATTCTTCAACCCTCTGAAACATCTAGCCCCACAACCACATCTGCAGGGATCATCATGACAAAAAAATGAGAAGATTGATATATTTGTTAGGCAGAGATGGAAAGTGAATTATAATAATAATAAAGAACAAATCCAAAAAGCACAACTGGAAAATGATAAAATGTCACTGAGTGCCTTTTATATTTATCTTTATGCTTTGATCCTACCAATTAAATAACTTTATCATAATCCATTTACTGAAAGCAGAATTGTATCTACTCTATCTCTAATGTAAAAGATTTTATTATCGCTTGGAAGTTGGACAGAGCTATTTTGGATTTAACTCTGAACAAGACCCACTAGATATATTTAAAGTATTTGTGCTGAGCAGCACTAATTGCCATAAATACTAAAAAATATTTTTTCCACTCTGAAAGATGTCAGGTACATGATTTGCTAAGCAGATGAAGAGATTAAGGAAGTTTATCTTACTCCTGTATGACAAAAGCAAGAGACCTTTCTTAATGCATTTTTCCCAAACTAATACATGTCCAAACTCAATAATTTAGAGGAAAATGTATAAGACTTTCTTTCAAGAGACTACATCATAATCCACTAGACAGAATGGGAATTTCTCCACTGTAATCAGAGGACTCAAAATCTAGCACAATATGTTAAAAACCCCTCATGTATTTAACTTTGGTACTCTGCGAGAAGTGTACAGAAAAAACTCTTTCAATTATTAGAAGTAAATCCTACCTCTAGTTATCACCATGCCAATGATACATTTTTGTAGATTGAACAGACTGGACCTCAATGAGATTGAGCCAGAAAGCGGTATAGTCACTTACCTGAGCTACTACATAACTGTACAGAATATCAGCTATAGCAAATATTTCCTAACTACCACAGGTTCTTGTATTAATGACAAAGGTGAAAATGCAATAAACTGAATCTGGGCTCAGTCAGGGAGTCAATAAAAAAAAATGCAAAAGGAATCTGCAATAAAATAAAGCATTTTGTTTCTGGGCTTCCATACAATGGTGTTCTCCCTTCTTACTAATCATAATGAATTCCAATATAGAGGTTTTTTTAAAAGTGCATGTGTCCCTTCTACCTTCCATTGCTGTGAGTTTTGTTGCATATGGCCATGACGCCTTTAATTCTGAAGAGAAATTCTTCCTTAAAATGAATGAGAACAGGATCCGCTGCAACTACGTGAAAGTGCAAGGTTACACTTCTACTGGCAATTTTTTCAATCTGGTACCAGGTTTGTGTTTATTGCTTGTCTTAAATAACTGGGCCGTATACTTTTTATAGTTTACTTTTAAACTTTGCATTGCTGTACAAATAATATTACATGTAGTTGCTTCCACTTACCAAAAGTGCAATTCTCTTAACAGCTGGTTTGGCATTTTTTATACTGTGATGTTTAGTAAAGAGAAGCTTTAGAGTCCAAATTAATCTAAGTTAAATTGATCTGTAGGCAACAGTAAATGTAAGGGCATGGGAAACACTTCTGCCATTCATTCTTTAGAGATAAAATATTTGCCCAGAATCTTGTAGCAAACTTAATTCTGAGCACATGCACTGAATAAAACATAAATAAACGTAGAAGCAGGTAGGAGAAGGTAGATCACTTCAAACACCTGATACTCTTTCTTTAAAGTTCTGTGGTATGGAGTTCTAGCTGTTATGACAAGGAAGATAAATTAAAAAAGAGTTATGAAAACTGCAGCCAGTTACAGGAGGACAGAGGAAAGCCTAGTAATAATATTTCATAAAACCTCCACTTTCTAAAGACACCTATCACTACCACCTAATTAGACCAATGAACACATTCATAATCATTGCACGCACTCACATATGTGTGTGTGGAAAGCATATTTATATGCAAAACAAGCTTAATAGTCTTAAATTGTGCACTATTTTTTTGCTGTATTTATTATTAAGATGAAAAAAAAAAGTTGTGCTTGCTGAAACAATACCACTACCCTTTGTGTTTTCATGTTGTTTACACTGGGGAAGTTATTTCATTGAGGTAACCATTTCCTGATTTTCTCTCCCTCTTTTTTTTTTTTAATCCCAAATGATGCATATTACACCTGAAAGTCACACATTATGGGACTGCATCTAGCTTTGCAATATGTTTGAGTTTTATTCCCCATGCAAAATTTTTCTTAGTATATAACAGCAAGAGTAAGAATGGCTTCCCTTGGAAGGCACTTCCAATTTTCTAGCTTGTTTCAGTGTACAAGGGATACTGAGTATAAAAGGAGTGCCTTCCCCAAAGGCACATGATAGTACAGTTATAATTGTTACATCATTTCACCATTCTCTGACCTCTTATCAAACTAATACATGGAGATGAGGAGTAGCCCATAGAGCATCAGCTCTTCAATTTTCACTTTGTTTCAAAAGGACAGAGACATTCCTAGAATTTAATCTGCCTATCACAGTCACATTAATCACTCAAGTGTAGTGAGTTACCTCTTTGTGGCCAGACAACAGTCAGAGCCCAAATAAGAATCAGAAGCATGCTTTTATAAAGCTCCTCGAACCTGAAACTTTAGAATGTACTATTTGTCTTGAGAATAAGAATTATAAAATTACTTACTGGATAATTATGGCTTGAGAAGAAATGCGTTAAAATCACAAGCTGTTTAAAGACAAAACCCCTACTTGAATTCACAAATAACTTATTTACTGTAAAAGTTTCTGCTTTATATAGTAAACGTATCAGAAATCAATGTTGGAATATCAAAAATATTTTACCCAAGAGATGGAAATTTTGTGGGACAGCTCAAGAATAACTCTTCCAACTAAGGACCATCATAAACCTACACATTTCACTCATTTGAGAAACATCTGTTGATACTGCCACAAGCAGCAAGTACGGGACTGTGTAAATTTACATGCCTCTTGCAAACCCCCTTGCAAAGAAGAACTGTGTCTATGGAGTTATGCTGATGTAGTGGATTGGCCTTGCCTGGATGCAAGGTGCTCTACCACTCCTGTCCTCAACTGGACAGGGGACAGAAAATATAACAAAAACTCACGGGTGGAGCTAAGGACGGGGAGATCACTCACCCGTTGCCATCATGGGCAAAACAGACTCAACTTGAGAAAATTAGTGTAATTTGTTACCAGTTAAGCCAGAGTAGGGTAATGAGAAATAGAAGAAACACAAAACACCTTCCCTCCCACCTCTCCCTTCTTCCCAGGCTTAACTTCATTCCTGATTTCTTTACCTTCTCCTCCACAGTGGTGCAGGGGGACAGGGAACGGGGGTTGGGGTCAGTTTGTCATACATTGTTTCTGGTGCTCCTTCCTCGGCAGAGGAAGGGCTCCTCACACTCTGCCCCTGCTCCAGCTTGGGGTCCCTCCCACAGGAAAAAGTTCTCCACAAACTTTTCCAACGTGCGTCCTTCTTCACACACTGCTCCAGCACAGGTCCTCCCACAGCATCACAAGCCCTGCCAGCAAACCTGTTCCAGCCTGGGCTCCTCTCTCCATGGGCCCACAGGTCCTGTCAGAAGCCTGCTCCAGCATAGGCTTCCCATGGGGCCACAGCCTACTTCAGGCACCCCTGTGCTCTGGCATGGGGTCCTCCAAGGTCTTCAGGTGGATATCTGCTCCCCCTTACCCCCCAGGGGCTGGGGGCACAGCCTGCCTCACAGGGGGCTTCATCATGGGCTGCTGGGGAGTCTGCTCTAGCACCTGGAGCACCTCCTCCCCCTCCTTCCTCACTGATCTTGGTGTCTGCAGTTATTGCTCTCACATGTTTTCACTCTCTTCAGCTGCAATTTGTTGCACAGGTTTTTCCCCCACCTGCTTAAATATGCTATCCCAGAGGTACTTCCACTGTTGCTAATAGGCTTAGCCTTGGCTAGCGCTGGGTTTGTCTTGGAGCCAGCTGGCATTGGCTCCATCGGACTTGAGGGGAGCTTCTAGCAGCTTCTCACAGAAGCCACCCCTGTAACCCCCCCACGTACTGAAACCTTGCCATGCAAACCCAATGCAGCTGATTATTGTTTTATCAGTAACTGTGTATGTTTTTCCACATACACATCCCATTCGAAACAATTCAAAATAAGGTAATTTGCCTTAAAACACCTCTCCCCTAAAGAGCAAACTCCATAACAATTGTTAATTTTGTTGCTTAACGTACCTGTAAAGCAAAAGACAGGGACATACTACACCAAGAATCTGAAAAGTGACAGAGACCTGATCACAGTCCTTTCAAAACAAAACAGGATCTTAACCCCACTGAGGCAATTTGGAGTGCTACACTACTGGTACCTGCAACATAAAGAATCTAGTCTAAAGAGAAGATATTAGGCAACAGAGCTGAAGGTGCAGTGTTTTTCTTAAGCACCTACTTTACTGTGCTATTTGGAATATATAGTTTGGCAAAAGCACAGAAATTACAACAAACAGCGCTGCAAGAAAAAAAACTGCATAGGTAGGATGATAAGAGTTTTATACACTGTTTTTAACATGTGAAATAATGCATAATGGACTTGTTCATATTAATTTCAGGATATCCAAATACAGAAAACTCAAATTGTCAATCAGAGAACATATGATTTATTTTTTTTTTCATTACATGGAGTTTTTCATGAGAAATTTTCACTGTGTTTTTAGGGACATTCTTCAAGACTGAAATATTTCTTTCTCTAAAATTCAGATATTCTTGTTGTGGATTTGCAAAACCAGAAGCCTTTCTTCAGTAGAAGAGCTTAAAAAAAAAAAAAAAAATCAGTTAAAAAGTTCAGTGAAATTTAAGTGTATCTGTGGGAAAACAATTGTATTTCTAAAGAATACTGCCAACACTCTCCCTACATATCCCCTCCACATAAAATTCATTCGGGAACAAACCAGTTCAGTTTTTGCTTTCATGAATAACAACTGAAATTTTAAGTAAATTCATTGAAGTAGCTCCATTATAAAACAGATAACTAAGTTGATGGAAACAGTTCAGTACTTTTACAAAAAAAATATGAAAATTTTTGCATTTCTTTGCTACATTTTTTGTGTTGCATCCTGCATGTCAGAATACATGCATTAGTAAGATAAAAAATTAAATGCTGCTGTACTTAAACCAGTCTTAACTGTGGATATAGCTTTCAGTACAGCTAAACAAGGTTTTCCCCTCTGAACAAATGTATCACTTCAAATTCCCTATCACAGTTACAAAACGAACTGAACAATAAAATTGAATATACTTTATCAACATACTGGTAAGTTTAGCAGCTTTACAGAATTTTTTGTTAATCTTCTACTCATTTAGAAAATTTAGTGGAAGAATTCAAAACAGATTCACATGTTTTTGAAAACATGAGAGTGGTCATAAAAAGGAACAAAAAATTTATTTTACTTAGTGGGTTAAATATTGTGTCTGTGTCTACGTTCTCTGCTGCACAATGCATTACAAGATCTTTTGGATAAATACCCACATATTTTGTAAGCACAACAAATTTACTGCATACATTAATAAAATATGTACCTAGGGACATACCTAGCAGGAGTTCATTTTTCAGAGCTGTCCTGAATTTACACTTTTAGCCTTACATCAGTAACTTTTAGCCTTTCCATTAGTAATGGTTCTGAAATATTGAACTAGATTCCCAAGTGATAATTAGCTTTAAAAAAGGACTAATGTTTCTAAACGTCCACTAGCTTGGATGATGTGAAATCCTGGGTGATATTATTTAGAATACATACAAACCACATACATAGCTTTCCCTCCCCCACTCCCTCCAATGGCTGAAGTCCATGAAACCGCTATTGTCAAAATGATTGCTGATAACTCCTTCCTCAATTAGCAAAATGTTTTTTTTCAGCTATGTTTGAAGTAGCCAGAATTCTGGCAGTGAATGATGACTAGTACAGATGTTTTATGCATTGGTCTTAATGAACAGCCAAGACAGGGAGATTACAACGTCTAAGAAGGATGCCAAATAACAATTTGTTTACACACTTCCTAGATGCTTCTAGCGCTTTTACTTACAATGGGGTAGCTTTTCCATTTTTTGTGCAATACATTCCAGAAACAAACCTCGGAGGTGGATTGAAAGATGCAGAGCAATACCAAGAGATAAAGTGAAATAAGACAACAGCTTTAACATTTTCAGAGAACAAAAAGCTAAACTATTGACTAGATAGGTTACAGAGAGATGTCACTGTCCAAGTTAATTACATTTTGCACATCAGCTCTGCAGCTGGATGACAAAATCATGGGTATGCTTATGTATCATGACTCCAATATCTGAAACAAATAAAACGTTGAAGGAAATCACCAGTACTTTAACATTTTTTTCCCCTGCCACTAATAATGTAAGAGAAAAAGAGAAGATGTTTATATGGTGTGACTGACATAAGACTTACACTTTAAGGGAGCATAAACATTTATCCTTGTTTACAGCAAAAGAGAAGGATAAGGAACTGTTTTGTGATAACAGACGCAGAGCTTTCATTATCAAAAACAGATTTCCCAGAAATGGAAGCATGTGTACTTTAGAAGCAAACAAACAAAAAGATTGGGTAAGATACTTCAAGAAACTAAGACCACAGATACACAACTGCTCAGATCCAGAAGTGCTAAAATGTAACAGTAACACTAGTTATGCCACAGGCATATGGAGGACACACAAGCTGCTTCAGAAGCAGTATTTGAATCAGTGGTTGCACCCTTTGCATTCCAAATATATCGTGAAAAAAAAGATAAGGTAATCTGCTTCTAGATGCTTCTATGAAAGTCATGAAACTAACTCTTCATGGTAAGTAAAGTCCCATTACAATTCACCAATCCAAATTCAATTTCAGGCAGTCATGACAATTTGTCTTCCCAGAAAGACCTCGTTTTGCATTTCCAGTTTTGTCCTAAGCCTTTATTGTAGCAGGTTTGCTTTCTAACAGCTGCTGAATTTCACTGAAGTGCCTCTATTGATTAGGACACAAGCACAAATGAATTAAGAATAGAGGAGTTGATTTAAAGTGGGAGGCTGTAACTTTATTAACTTTTATCACAAGCAGAGATATTACACCAAAATGTTTTTACTTGGTTCAATACATTGCTAACAGTGTTCCAAGCCAAATAAATATGATTTGTTTATCAGAATGCCGAGGCATTCTGATAGGTCTTTCACTAAAAAAGGAGTAAGGCGAGTACAGAAGTGTTATCTTAATCAGAGAGGACTTTAAATACCTATTATTATTGTTGTTGTTATTATTATTTTAATAAAGTAATATTGTTCAATATCTCCTTAATCTCCTGCATTACACTGGAAGTAATCTACCTTGTGTTAGCTGAAAACTGTGACAAAAATACAAATCCAATCTGAATATGAAATTTACAACTTCCTACTCCCCAGCAGGCTGGCTCTAAACATCCAGGCTGCTATGAAGAAGATACCTTGGCTATTTAGGTCCCCTAGAAAAATGTTTTCCTGATTCTGTATCTTAGCAGTTAGGCAGATGCACAGTATCTTGGGAAAGCGACACTTTAAGGCAGGGCAGGCAAGGTGGTCTCAGTCAGAATGTCTTGACTGTCCTGTTTCCATGCAGATACAAAGAGAAGACTACAGAGTTGAGCAGCTTTGCTCTCCTGTACTGGCATCTGGCCGGCAGTGGGCAGGTACATATGGTCAAGGTAAAATAAAGTGGGAAAGGACCTGAACCATGACTCCAGGGTCTGCTTCTGAGGGTCAGCCTTCTCCTGGCCTATGTGGTGACAGGCACTCTCTGTCTAGTCAGGAAGATTAGAACTGCAGCAGAATCTACACACTTGCACTGAGAAGGGTCTAAACTCTGCCACACACTGTTCAAATACACAAAGAAAGGCAGCTTCAAAGATTCCAAGAATACACAGCATGAGTTTTTAAATATTACAGAATTTATAACAATATTACTGATTGTTCTCTGACACTTGAACATGTAATTTAAAAATACACATATTACTTCATCCTCTATGCTTCAAATACAACCAGTGAACTGTGTTTCTACCAGAAACCAGACTTTTCTACAGCAAGGCAGCGCTGCTGTGGTATCAGTTATTTATATTTGCATGACAAACAGTTACTGGCTCTTTGCCTAACGCGTTGGTGTTGGAACATTTGGTCCAAACAGTGCGTCTGCCAGCTAAGAACTGTGCTGAATCTGTCAGAAGGCGTTAGATAAATGTGTCACCCTTGACAGCCTGCATGTGTATAATTCGAGCTACAATAAGTGCAAGTTATTGTCCACAATGCAGTCTGTACTAGGATTGCACACACTTCCCACGCAGACATAAATAGTGATTGCAGCTATAGACCCACTTCTATTTTCTGACTGAGGGTGTTGTACTGTTGCCCACCACTTCGAATACTACTTCAATTTCATGCAAGCAACAGAAGTGGGCCAAACCAGCCTCTACAGTCAAAAAAATAACAAACAAAATAAACAGAAAAAAAAACACCCAACATGCTCCTATCCCTGGGATTCAAAAATCTGTTGCATACATTAGGATAGTAGATACCATAAGCAAGTTCTCAAACCACCTTCCTCTTAGATTCTACCATGTTCACAGCTGTCGCTACAAAATACCTGTTCCCCTAGTCAATACATGCAAAGTGAGCAGCTCAGGCAATCAAATCCCACAGTCAACAAAATGAGCCACCAGAACTCTCACCAGTCACTCTTTTGCGTATCTTTTGCTATATGATGCCAGATGTACTCAAAGCCACTTGCTTAGCCTGTGCTGAGATTGCAATAATAACTCAGAGGCAGAGCTTGGCATAGCAGTACAGGCTGTTCTGTGAAGGCTATTCTCTGTTTCAGAGGCTCTGACCCTACTCACATTGAACTCAGCAGGGGCTGGCTTTCAAAGAAAAAAGGAGTAAGCCCAAAGGTACCCGCAGTACAGGCAGTCTCAGACAAATGCTCTTCCAGTGGGATTCCACTGATTTTAAGGAGAACTAATTTTTGGTGCCTCACTGAAACACAGAAAAGCATTCTTTACATAGCAAATAGGATGAATTGTAATAATTGAAAGCAGCATGAGCCCTCACTGTTAATTTGGGGAAAGGGATCTTGAAAACTGAACGCTTACCAACTGAAGCAATGATAAAGGACTTACCAGCAATTTATATAAATACCAACCAAATGTAATAGGAATTTAACTGAACAGCAGATGGAAAGCAAGAAAGTTGTCTATGCTTTTGCAGAACTGCTTGCCGTAAATGAAACCAGCAGGGTATCTGCTGAGTGACATCACATTTAGATAATAAATTGATCTTCCATGGCATAATTATGACCAAAAACTATACCATATTTTTTAAAAGCTTAAAAAAATATATTTTTTATGTATATATACACAGAGTATATAAATTTTATTTGTCCTCTTCTCTGGAAAACTAATAAGTGACTGACAGTCTTTGTATCTTTATACTACATTATGGACACCATTCTGTCAATTTTTAACACTTTGTTCCTCAACTTTAAGCAAAACTTAACTATATTGTGCTCTTTTGTTGTTATTTTGTTTCTTTTTGGGATGCTGAGCATTTAAGTCAATAAAAAAACAAGCGATTGCCCTTATCAAAACAGAAGACTTAACCTTGCTTGCAGGTTTCTGAAGCATGATTTCTACTTTCAATATGTTCACGAGCACTGCAGCCATCAATATACCTCACTTCACTGCCGTCAATTAGGGCGAAATTAAGTGTCTGCATATATTTCACCCTAATTTTCAACATAAATGTGCTTAAGCATGGCAATTAATTTACTGAACCATACTTAATTATAACCATTGGAAGAAAAGGACAGTTCAGAGACTGTCCTCAAGATCAGATTCACATCTCATGCAAGCAGCAGTCCTGCATGAGAACTCTGGTGTGGCTTGAGCAAATTCTAGATAGGTTAGTGCACCTGCACAACCGACTGCTTCTGCAGGAGACAGGCAGAGACTGTTCTGTTAAACAGAGGAGGACACAAGTTTTCCACCAGACCCAGATGTGCCAGACAAAAAGCTGTTGACAAGTTTCTTGTGGCTGTTCCTACTTTCTTCTCCCAAAGCCTGTTTTGTGAATGCCATTCTCATTTGCTTTCAAGTCAGAATAAGCAGGATGGCTTCAGCCAATTTCTAGAGCAAGTCTCTCTGAATACAGCTTTCTGACTGAAATGGGTCAGGGAGCTTTCAAAAGAGCAGTTGTGCTGGTAGGGGAGAAGACCCTATAGGGGAGAACAGCAGGGAGGAGGGCATCACTTACAGATGATAATTGCTTCTATAGGCAAAACTAGATGCAGAACAGAACATCTGTCGCTAGCCTGTGACTCTTTATGAGCTCCTAGTTAAGCAGATGCACAGCTGACTGAAGACTGCAATTACCACAATCCCTCAATGTACCTAACACGACTATACAGGAGTGTGACACACATGTCCTTTCCTCTCCCACATCAACCTGAACCTCAATTTATTTTTCACTGAGTCTGTGTGGAAAACAGTAAACCCAAGTCAAAGAATTGTTAAATATTTTACTGATCGTTTCACCCATATTTTAATGATTTTATTTCCATACAATTTTAAAGTACTTTTCCAAGAATCCTTTAATTATTTATATATCATACAGTAAGGCCAACCTAGAACACCAATAAATATTATGTAGATACTGAATGTGAAAATGCTTTGTCTATTTGACATTCTTTTATTTATACAAAAATCTTGAATAACAAGAAAATATGACTACCAGCAATAAAACTCATCTTTTTTTTATATTTAAGCGTTCACAGACTGTTTGAAAACGCACCATGCTCAGTACTATGCTAGTAAAATTACACTTGGCTCTCAAACTAGCAAGCATTTCTATTAAACATAGCATTCTCAGCAAGATGTTTTTTCAATAGTGAATACTTTGATTGACAAAGGATTAAATTACTGCTGAGCCATTCATTATTTAAGGCTCTTAACACCTGTTAGGTGTTAAATTTACCTTTTCACATCTCTACTGTGCAAAATATCTGCTCCCACTTCATTAACATCCTGTGTTTTACACCAGTGATGACATTTCAACATTCAATGGAATAAAACTGATGCCTTTTTGAATATAATACTAAGGGTTTTTTTCAAATTTATTTAATGATTTCAGAGGCTTTTTTTTTTCTCCCAGAATGGATTTAAAGAAGGAATTTTAGAAGAAAAGCTATGCCGATTTTGCTGTTTTTCTTGGTGCCCACTACAATTTCATGTCAAAATAAAGATTTCTTTTTTGTACTGTCTAACAAAGTGTCTATAGACAGTGCTGTTTCTTTGAATAGCTGTTGCAAACAGTAATGGACAAAACAAAAATGCCTTGAGACTGTCAAGAAAGGATTCCCTTAAGTACCATGAATAATAAACAAAAAGGGGCTCAGCAAATCTGTGCAATCAAATATAGCATATAATTAAACAGAAAGTGTATAATCATCACCTGAATGTTCTTATACTAAAGAAAATCATTATATTGTTGCAGTAGTACAGTTTAAAACCATCGAGACTATCAAAGCATCACAGTGTATTTTTACAGGCAAGAAGTGCTTAAATGGTTTAATAAGGTGCTGTGCAATAATAACTTCAGTGTGTTCCCAAATCACAGAATTAATTTACAGCCCTTTTACAAAATTAAATGGATTTAATAAAGTGATCATAAGTTAACACTAACAATTGATGTAAATTGCAATGTTAGTGAGATTTACTTCAGTTATGTTACTGTTTACGATATTATAAACCAGACCTCTAATGTATTGCAGGCTGAAGGGCAATCTGTTTAATATGGGAAACAGATCCAAAGGCAGGGAAGTGACCTGTTTGCAAAATTCTCCTAAATCCCAGGACAATTATTAAAGAAGCACTTTATATATAAATTTTGACAAAAGCAGTGGAATGTGGCACTGTAGCAATGTGCTTTCTTGAGAGTTCTTTTAATTAAACAAATGAAAGGACAAGGTTAAGTGAAAAATAAACAGCTCCTAAACAGGCATGATGATCAGAGCTTAACCCACCTAAAAGTGGCAGAAGATTGTTGTGGTATTACATAAGGCCTCAGGAGTTAGGCTGGCCAGAAGAAGCCTTGGAGTCTTTTATGAAGTGCACATCCATATGACTCAATCCCTTAACGTTCACATGGAACATACTCAGAGACCCAGTAAAATATGTCTGCAAGTATTCAACTCCTTATTAAACCACAGCAATTTGCTTTGCAATTTCCATCATAACATTTTTAAGCCAACTTCAATCCATTGCTTCAAGATTCAAGACTACCACTCTTGTAACTAAAGGAAATGCGTAAAGCCTACAGGAAGCCCAGACAAAAGTTACACTAGTTGTTTCATTTTTGTGTGTGATTTTTCTGTTCTCTTTTGATGATATTTCCTTCAATTAATTAGTTGAAGTGGTGGCTATATTTCAGATTTTGAACAAAGAGATGGGCAGTGGCTCAAAACCATATGATGAACTTGCCCAAACAGCACATAATTCTATTTGCTTTTGAGGAGGAGGAGAGGTCTCCACCAGTAGAAATGAAGCTGGCATGCATACTTCCCCAGGGTTAAAACTGATACTTCAGTAAGGCCTTTTTTACTCAAAATATAATAGAAGAGTCTATTCTTCCACACGTGTTTATAAGAGAACACACAAAACTACTAAAATGTAGTAAAGAATGAGAATCTTTGGGAAGACAATTTCTCAGAAAATTGAGAGCCTCATATTTATATTTGATTCAGGTAACCTAGAGGAGTCCAGAGAGGACACACATCTGCAGTCATCATTTCCTGCTATTTCAACCAGTTCTAAGTGGCTTATCCATCATCATGTACAATATAGTGCCTCATCTTCCTAAGATCCACACCACCACTTCTTTAAATCCTACTGGGAACACACTATGAATTTTCAAATGTGCAAAACCTTAATTGGAAACACAAAACGTGCCTTTCTAAACCTAATCTCAGTAGACAAGAGGCCATGCAGATTCAATATTAGATATATGCACCAGAAGTAAGATTTAACTGGAATTTTCATGCTTTAGTCCATAATAGCAAGGCTCAAAATTCTCATCTACTCCTTACATGCACATACATTTTCACCAGTAATATTTCAGGTATTACAGACATGCTTTTCTGCACATGCCCAAAAGGCTCACAGTCTTATCAGAGCTGAGCAGGTTGCTATCATCTCACACAGACTCCCTGGGGAATCTTCAGTGTAGATGCTTTTCTGCTATGGTCCCCAAAGGGAACATTTGGGAAGGTATGACAGCATAAAACACAGCACCAGATGCTACTTTCATTCAAAAACACAGCTTGGAGTGAAAAGAGGCAGTGTTCCACATTTACCCATGAACTGGTGAGACCAGACCTAAGCTAGAATAATTGTGCCCTTCTGTTTGGTCTCTACCTCAGCAGCATTTGTCTTCACCACTAAACTAGAGAAGCGGGGTTCTCTCTCTCCTTCTGGCCCAGCCAATTTGGCTCATACTCTTCTTCAGGTCCAATGATACGGGATCAAAATATATATTAACAGTTTACATGTTTCTGCGGAGCTCATTTTCTACTCCTCCTTCTATCTATCAAATCTTTTTTTCCCCATTCAACCTTGTTCCTGGCCATAATCTTCAAGTGGAAAGGCTGCAGCTTGTCTGATCCCTTGAGGTAATTCAATGTGTTAACCCAGAATAACCATCTTTCTGGAGAAGGAGATGGGGATCTGGCTTGTTTTTTTCTGGATCAGCTAGTTGAATCTGCTCAATAAATGGTCAGCAAAGCACCAGCCTCCTGACTTGCAGAAGTGACCATGCAGCTGGAAGCTGAACTGCGCTATGGAAGTGGGGATTACAGCACTATCTTTTTGTCTTCTGGGAGATGCACTGTTACAGAAAAGAGAGAGCACGGTTGTTTTTGAAGGAAGTGTTTGGGACCTGTCACAAACACGTTTTTTGGGATGTGAATCTCAGTATGAAGACAGGTGCCTCCCACCCCACAGGCAAGCAATAAACAGCTCAGAGAGCTATGACATAAAAAGAGTATTTTGATATTTCTCTTAATGATATCAAATGTGCAACATTAAGTTATTTTCTATTAATTTCTTAAGCTTTTGATACCAGCTTCCCAGGTTTCTTTTTTTGTCTGAGTACCCTGTGGATATTCTAGTTCCAAACCCAACTAATCAATTCAGCATTTAATGATATCTATATTTATAATGAATGGACTCTTCAATACAAAATCAAATAAAAGGAACAATAACTAGTTCTGTTACCAATTTTTCTGAGGAAAGAATGTATCCAGCTATGATAAAAAACAGTCCTCTTAAAAAAACCCTAATTATTATTCTCTAAAAAAAAATTGATTGACATACTTGCAAACAGTATGAAAATATGAAATAATATTGTTAATGAAAATATCTAAACAGCCTAAGGTATTTGACCTTTCACAAAGCTAACTATAAATAGCTTCCAATACTGACTTACACTCTGCAACTGCAACAGATTGATAAGGAACAATGGCAATGCTAAGGGAGGAAAACAGATTATGAAACACTATCCACTATTTCAGATACTACAATGTAAAACATTCCTGTTAATACACTGCGAATACCAAGGTTATGTGGTTGAATTCAGTCATGTGATGAACTACTAAAATTATATCAGAAATGCACCAGGATAAACAAGGAGGAAAAATGACTCTTATTTCTGTAAAAGCAAGTTCCATTTGTTTTGAAATAACCTGTTTCTTTTAATAATTCTCTAAATAACCTGTGACTCTGCATTATGTGACTTTAGGCAATATCTCAGGTAATACAATTCTCAGCCTAGCCAGAGACAAGGCCATTTGGCAAGGAGATATACAAGTAAAAAAAGATAGGGTGGAATGATGTTTTAAGGAGTTGCACTCTCTCAAAACACATTATTTCATATTGCTATGAAGCAATCTTTCCCATAGTAAATCCATCTTCAGAATTAATTTATTACCACTGCTTGGAAAAAACCCACATAAGCCATAATTACGCATCAAATCTAGTATAGGGAAGGGTTTTATTTGTTAAAGGCAACTATTTTTTCTCTGTTGGGTGCAAAAATAATGCAAAAAGCATGTTATAAACACAGGTAAACTATATTGTTGGCTAGGTTAAGAACTTCCACACCACTCTAGTATTCATAATACTGCCCCAAAGATTAATACCTCAAAATTAAACAAGTAGGACCTTTGTTAATATTTACCTAGTCACCAATGTTTTCCATTGTCAGAAATCATTAGACAATGATAAGACTCATTTAGTAACAAAAACACCAGATATATTTAGCATCCTATAAACATTCACTGCAAGCCTTGGGGTGCACAGTTTTTAGCCCCATCACTACAAAATGTTTCCTGTGCAGTTGCAATTTCTTTGCATATGAAGATCAGCATCTTAAACATCCAATGGTATCTGAATACTAATTTCTAGTAAGTCACCACTACTGCAAGAATAATCAATTCCTGCTAAAGTACTAAGTATGTTAAAGCCAGAATTAGTTCTTTATAAAATTATAAATGTCAATAAACTACCTTATTCCCCACAGGTCTGTCATAATTCATGCATAGGATTATTTTTTGCTCTTCTGGAGTATGCTTTGAACACAGTTCTTGTTACATTTCTTTTGGGAAAAGGGAGAGGTTACTACTTCAAACTGTTTCATCTGAAATATTTCATAATTATCTCAATGTTAATTCTGTGCTACAACACAAACATAATCATATTATTAAATTCATATGTAATTATAAAATAATCACTGTGCAATATAAAAGGTAAAAATGAATTAGAGAATTATTATAGGGTAATTAAATATTTATCATTGAAACATATAAGTGACAATTTGTGACCATAATGTGCTGACAAGAATTTTGTCCATAACAAAGTGCTGTGAACCACAGTCAATCCGTTTCCTTATTTTTTGGACTCAGATTAATGTCAGGCTTTATCATTTTTTTGTGAGAGTAACCAAGGGTTTTTACTTAGACATATTATCCCATGACAGTAAATACACAGTTATTAATATAAAATTATATTATTCACTCAACAGGAGTAATTGAGATACTTTTTACATCTGTTCCTTAAGAATACTACAATTTACAAATGTTTTCTTTTCCTCATGTAGGTTTGTAAAAACAGAGGAAAACTAGAGGCTTGAAAGTTTCTAAGACATTTAAGGGAGTCATACAAGAACTCCTCCATATACTCACCCAAAAAACCCTGGATTCAGCCTAACCCACTTCATATATTCTAAATTTACAGTGAAAAACAGCACCACAGAAATACTCATAGCTGCACTGACAGACCAATTCTCTCTCCCGTAGCCACAGACACCAAACTCAAATACAAACGTTTCCATATGCAGAATATTTCTTTTGACCTAAAAATCTGGACTCAGAGATCAGTGGTGTGTTGGAACACTGTGCACCACATGATCAGAATGAACGTTAAAGTTTTGAGAAGGAAGTTTTCTCCCAGAAGCTCTTCTTTTGGAAACTGAGACAACAGCAGACAGTGAGAAAGGAAGTACACTACTTCACCAATAAAAAACATCTTTCCTTTAAAATTTTCACTGTATGATGACCTAAAGGAAAGTGATGATTCTTAGAGTATGGTGTTCAAATGTTAACCATTAGCAGTATCCTCACTGTACGTATGGCAGGAAAATAAAAATGCTCCAGAAAAAAAGATGTTAAACATATCATAGGTCTAATATATGATCCAAGGAATAAAGCTAAAAACATTTACTGCCATGGCTAAAGATCTAGCAGCTTATTCTATGTCTGAAGATATATATACTTATTTATTTATTCCCCTGCAAGGACAAACAGCATTGGAGGTGGCACAGAGGAGAAAAAGATGTCACTAGTCTGCTTTATTGTCTGCGCACAATGAAACCTAGTGACAAAGGTAGATATTCCCAGTGAATTTGTGCTGTGAATCTCACCATTAGATGCAGAAGGCCAATGTGAACCTTTGCTTTGCGTATTTGCCCCTTCCTTTTATCAATACTAAATCTATTTTTTTGTGGAAAATAGTAAAAATAACTCCCGTTCCATTCCACTAGAATGGCAAAAAGCTAATTCTCTTTGATTGTTTGAGTTTCCAAATTGAGAATCTTTGCATTCCTATAAGATATTTTAATGTGAGGAGTGTGAATGAGCACAAGAAAGCTGAGGAGAAAGAAAAAAAAAAATCACACTTAAGAAAGGTAAACTTCTTCAAAGAATTCTCCACAGCAGGTTATTATCAACAGGATCTAATGCAACTTCCTATGAAGATCAGTTGCTAAGTGAACTGCTGAAGGAACTAATTGCTGAACAGTAAAACATAGCACATAATGCTGAAGAGGTCTGAAGTTCTCGATACAGTTGGCCTGTTTGTTACTTAAATGAATGAACTAGATAGGAAACTTCAAGCCAAAAAGGATGGCAAGGGGGCAAAAAAATATTTTCTTGAAATGAAATGGAAGTGGGCACTGTAAATCAGGAAATGAAAATCAACTCTGGGCTGAATGCAAATCACAGACACAGTCAAAGTGATCAATTAATTTGACTGTGCTAGAAGGGTTCCTCCAGACATGTATATTGAAAAATTTCATGTGAATGAAGTTCTGAGCTGAAATGATCAACCTACACAAAACTTTTCTGTAGAGATTCATAGAAATATCCCTAGATTAGTTAAGTTTAAACATTGCTAGACAGTAATAAGTTTAAGACAGATAACGCCTCCGCTATAAATTCTTATCTTATCATAAATACCATTAGTAAGACTGACAAAACAAATAAATGAAGTAACAGGTTGCAAACATACATTTGAAATAACATCAATATTAAAAGTATCTAAAACTTTTCTGGCACAATCTGTGCTTAAGTCATTTCAAAAATTAGTTGAACTAAGGAGGAAATAGCTGATACAGAGTATGGAAACTTAAAAAAAAACCTTTGCAATCTGAAAAATAAAAGGACAAAGATAAAATACAGGCCCCCATTTGGCAAGCTAACCATGTATAACATTTTATTACAAGTGTGTACTTCTCAACCAGAAATCTTATTTTGTTCTCCTAAGATTTTTCATACTGTTGTGGTATCTGTAGGGAAACACCAGGAAACAGAGGAAAAGAAGATAAGGTCTGTACACATTTATTGCTATCCCTCGTGGCACCAAATTGATCACAAAGTCCAATACCTATAGTCTTTTTACTGTTCATTATATATAACCACCTGTATGATGGCCCCAAATTATCTAGTAAACTGGTTTGGGGGCATTTATTTTGGTGGGTTTGTGGGTGTTTTTCTTTTGTTTCCTTGTTTGTTTGGGTTTTTTAATCTACTAGCCTCAATCTTATTCTCACAAACAAGCTACATGCCCAGAGAGAAGGTAAACACAAAGCCTGATGATGAAGTAGTGCAAAAAGTTTCTTGCTATTTCCATTATGAACAAGACCACTTCCACTGATGCTGCAAAAAGCCTAGTGCTTGATGTGTTCGAAGGCTTGTAGGGAGAGGTAGTGTATTTTATTTGACAAATAGAAATAGCGGGCAAGTTATCAGCTGCAAAAAGTCCTTCTTAGGGTCTGAAGTAGAACTTTCCTCCACCTATAATTTGTACCGGCTTTAGAACCTCTATAAAAATATGTATTTTGGGGGAAGTCATTCCACAAACAATTTGAATTTACAAGACTCAGTTTAAAAGATTATGCTATTTAAAAGGAAAAAATTAAGGACAATGCCACGCCAACAGTGATCAAATGGTAAATGATCTCATTACTAATGGATTTATTGAGACATTTCTGGGGGATTTAAAAAAAAAAAAAAAGAAAAAGAAAAAAAAGAAGGGAACTAACAAAGCCGTTAGATGATGCTTGCAGGTTGTATGAAGATACTGAAATAGGCAAATGAAAATAAGCAGCACCACTGTGGTCATTAAAACAGTTAAAACCAGAAGACATGTTTAGCAACCATTTAAATTCAGAGACTTTTTTTGTTATAGTGATTGTGTTTAAGTAGGAAAAATTAGAAGGATGTATCTTTGTACAATATAGGATTTCAGAAGACAGGACAACGTAATGTGACTATATGCTATCATGGCCTTCCTCTGCCCATATGGAAGCCCTTACAGACATATGGAAATACATGGCTAACTATAATATCACACGTGGTTGACTTGAACAGGACTCCTCATTTATACAGATACATTCACATGCTGAAGTGCCAATAGGGCACTAAACATCTTTTACTTACGTCAGCACGAATTCTTACAGAAATCTTGCTTCACATCAGCATGAGACAGGAATGCAGAATTTAACACCAATTACAAACTGGCTCTTCCTTTAGCTGTTGCCAAATAACAAGGTATTATTTGTTGCTTCCTAGGTATCTTGGTGATTAATGAAGTTTAAGAAGGGCACCTTCACTAATAATATGTGCCTCACATTGATCATGTTTCCAGCAATCATTAGTATTCATTAGCAGCAGTCAACTTCTTAATTCCTTTTCGCTTAAGTCCAAATTATTGTAGAGTTATTTACAACACCCTGTAGGAGAGAACAAAGCTCTCACAAAATCTTAATAGCTTATTCCCAGATCTTCGTATACCAGCACTTCTGGGAAATACATGCTCACTGCAAAAAAATCCTAGCTGCTAGTCCACAGAATTAACAGCACATAAAATTCTCCATACAGAGGAAGAAGATAAGCTTGCATCAGGCACACGGCAGAAATAGAAAATACAGAAAAGCAAAATAAATTCCTCTTTCACATCTTGCCATCTCCTGTAAGTTCAGTTTTGTAGCCTTCTCCTTCTCAAGGATGTCTGGTGCAGTCTCTTTAGACTGTAGGTGTTTTGTTACAGGATCATGTTATCATACTATTTGTCAATATAATTTCATCAGTAAGTTCCCAAGCCAGTCTCATACTAGGAGCTTGCCCAACATGTCTATCAATTAAAATATACAAGATCACCTTTTCCTTTTTTGTTTCTGCTCCCCTAAGTCACTCCTATCCATGCTGACTTTCCATCTACTCCTGTGTTGGATTTATCTGGCGACGAACTGGCGGCGGGCAGGCTGCAGGGGCTCTGTGAGGAGAGCGGGGCTGCCCCGAGCTGGGCACGGCTGGTTCCAGCCGGTTCTGGCTGGTTCTGCCGTGGCCCCACCCGCAGCGCACTGAGCCTCTGGGAAAGTGGATTGAAGCAGCTGGTTGGGTGTTTGGCTGTTAGCCAAGGTTAAGCCACCACAACCACAGAAATGGGGCAAAGCATATGCCACTGCACCTGCCTGTATGTCTACACAAACCAATAGAAAAAAGTGGGGAAATTATTTCCTCACATCTCGCCTGGCTGCGTTACCATGCTTGTACTGGGACCAGTGGGAAAAAAAACCTTATGAGCTTAGTTGCAACAGCTGATAATGAGACCTAGCTCACATTCTGCAAGCTCAGATCATAGAAGATATGTGTCTGTATCCACACATGTGCATTTAATAGCACTTTTAAAAAAATGTTTGAACAAATACATTTCACCATACATAAGCACTTAGACCATAACGTACTAAACACAGAAATGCTAAATCCTCATGTTACTGCAGTTTACACTGAACAGCAATCATTGCTAGACTGGTACAAAAGTGTATATCCTCAGTTTTTAACTTTTCCCCATGAACCTTTAACTAGCTCTTTATTTAAGTGAGGAAGGGAATGTAGGTGTATTTCAAAAGACTTCTTATTTACAATGATATCATCCTATTATTTCAAAACATACTTTGGGATATTGCTAGGTCTTTCCTATCAGGTTCTGCAATTTACATACTGTGTATAAGAAGTATTCCAAACAGTATCCATACACCCTCCTTACCACTTTATTGATTAAAATGTTCAAATGCTACAATACAAAGCATAAGATTTATGAATACATATCCCATCTGGTGTTGGTTGCCACAGTCTGTGGTTCCTAACTGCAAGTAGATGAGTAAATCTGAAATTATAATTCCTTCAAAGACCATCAGGATGACATGAATTTGCTAAAATCTGTAACACTATACAAAATACATTAGGAACATTGCATACCTCAAGATGCAGTGTACCTACACCCCATAAAAGGGGTTCAAATATAGGAAAACAAGTTAAGTCTGTGATAAATTTTGCACTCAGGGATATAAATACAATATAATACCATAAACACAGAGACTGTCTTTTGGAGAGTTAGTTTCTAATCCCACTATTGAATTTAAATGAAACAAATACAGTGATTCACAACTGTAGAACACAAATGTACAGGAAAAACATGGACCTCGGGTCACAAGAAGTCTGTTGAAGAAATAGTTCACTGCATTTGCAGTTATTAGAGATTTCTGCATGCACTGCATTCAGGAGAGATTGCTTCTTTCCTTCTAAGGTGACCTTATTATGTAATAAGAGAACTACAACAAAACCACAGTCAACGTTTTACTAACCCAGTGTGCCAGTACTCACATTCTCTTGCTATTTGTAGTCTTGCACTTCTTGGCTCCAGCAAGCTCCAGTAGGTACATTTCATTTATATTCAAATCTGCCCAGCTACCCCTGGGCCCACCCATGGAAATGGAGGTCCATAACATACTCCTCTAGCCAAGGAGTTTATTGTCTCTTCCACTCCAGGTTCTCCTCCTCTCTTTTCACAGCAGTGGAAGACCGGCAAGGGAATGGGGAGAGCAAGAAGGTAAGATGTGGATGTAGATTTTGACATTCAAGGCTGAAAACTTTTCCACAATTGTCTGTGGAGCTCAGCCCTGCCAATCACTGTCATGAGGACTTCATGCACCCAATGAGGTGGCCAGTAACTGCCAAAGCTGATTTCTCTTTATGATCCAAGCAATGTACTGTCCTGTGATATGATATGCTTTGTGATGTAGAAACCTGATTTTGATGCACATTTCTGTGTCAGGACTGAGAAAAGAATAGGCAGCCTCAGACTTGTCCATATGAATGATCGTGCAGGTATTTGTCATTCACAGTCCCAGTTGCATTCATGGGTTAACTGTGGATTCACCTGTGTGGTTTGGCATATTGGCACACAGCCAAAAAGCAAAGTGGTGCCTCAGCCTTCAGTTATACAGAAGACTGTGAGAGGACGTAAATAACCTGACCTAGTCAAATGCTTAAGCAGCTAAGACATGAATTTTCCACTGGATTTCTTTGTAGCAAAGAAACAGCTAAATAAATAATAAAGCAGATTTTCAACAAAGGCTTGAAAAATTCATGGGAATCTGAGTGATCAAGCCTGGAAAAGTCTGATGCGAAGCGAGCTGCGTAGCTCTGATCAAATCAGAATAGTCATGGAACTGTTTCACATCAATGCAGACATCTCTGGGAATACTTTTACAGTGACACCACTTCAGCACACTTTAGTAGACTTGTTAAAATACATTATAATCATATCTGACAACTGAATAAGTTTGGATCTATTTCAAAAGGAATCTACACATCACTTTAGTTAATTTACATGCTGTATTAAAAATAAGAAATTATACAGTAGACATAATTGCCTCCTGAAAAGTAAAGTATAACAGCAAAATAAACCTACCAATAAAATAATTTGTTTTTCAGATGATATAACTCTTAAACCTCCTCTGAAGCTTGGCAATACAAAACAGCTCATGATGAAGGAAAGGAGTTGAGCAATTCCACTTCAGTTGTCCTATTCCTGGGTTCTGAAAGCTGAAGCAAATTAAGGGACTTGAGCTTATAGCAGAAAGCTTTATTCTCACAACTACTTAAATATACAAAATAAAAGCAAGGATTATTTGGCACTGATATTCAGGGAACTCCAAGTAACACCGAATACTAACACTGTATTACTGTTCTTTCTTCAATATCCTGCTCTTTCTTGCTCAAAGTTTAGCCAATTTCATTGACAATTCCTGCACCGGGTCTCTTTCTCTCTGGTTAAGCTTATATTTCATTTTTGATACTTTCATCCTTATCAGCTCAGCCATTTCTAACACTGGCAGTGGGAGAGAAGAATTTTGCACATGTAAAGTAGTTCCCAGACTTTTTTGTTTTGGAGCCTGCTAGCATTTCCACACTTCCCACACATGTAAGCAGGAACTCAAAGATTAAAAAGCAAAAGAATCTGTTCTCAGTGACTGAATTGGAGCCTCTCACAGCTCAAACTGTTGGATTTTGCTGACCAAACTTTACAAGCATTGCCTCTCTGCAGAAAAGTGGATATTAAATTCTGTTTGTAACTGTATAGCACATGTTCCAATACCATAGTCTGAGTACGCACATCCTGTTCTTTGGTAGTGAGGGTGGAGGATGGCTTTAATGGTAATTGCTGCTACAAGATGCAATAAGGTATTGGTGTTCAAAGTAGAGCTCTTTTGTCTCCTTGCACTCTGATGGCATTCTAGCACAACTGAATCATAAAACAAAGAAATAAAAAAGAGGAGCAGCCTGAAACTGCTGAGAAAGTGCCAAAAAGCTGACTTGTCAAAAGAAGAGGAAGCTGATGGTCAGGAAGAAAACAGGATTAGTTAGAAGTTATGAAGGATAAAGAGCTGATGCTTGTGAGGGCAGAACCAACAAGGAGCTGATTAAGGAAGCTTAGGCTTTATAGTCAGTACATTCTTGCTGGGGAACAGCACATAATCATAATGTATGTGCGAGAAAGGGCCAAATGCCTGGCATTTCTTAACTTTTAAAGGTACGTATTATTTTGTTTCACATCTATTTTGTATGTGTTTAGTGGAACATACACATGCTGAGAGAAGGGGCAGAAACAAAATTTCAGTTTTGGGGAAAATTTTATTTTCAAGAAAAATAAGACCGAATCAGGACAATAAGCCAGAACTTGAAAGTGTATACTTATTGAGAAACTATGGCATTTCTAGAATGAAATATCCACTCCAAGGTATCCATCTACTTGCTATACTGATTGGTGATCATGCTAGAGCAGGCCATGCAAGGAGCTTTGGCAGCTCTAGATGGATATGGATAAAATATCTGTCAGAGGCTATTCATCTCTGACTAACACAATTGATTTTTACTCTGACTATTGATCTTAATTTCAGTCTGCACCTGTCACAACTTCTATCACAGCTCATTAGGGATCTCCCACAATCAGGAAATCTGGAGACCAGATGCCAAACAAGTTGGCCAGCCTAGAGATCTAGTCTAGAAGCCATGGTTTATGAAAGCAAATGGCAAGTGATCCCAAATACATGACCCCAAGAAGCGTTGGAGGCTTGGCAACCGCAACCCATCTGCATTCATCTAGAGCCATATGAACAATTTAAAAGAAAATGAAGTTTCATTATGAGCTCATAAAAAAATGAAACTACTTCTGTGAAATACTCCCAATTAGACAATTTGGCAAGTTCAACAATTGAAAATGTCCCAAAATATGGCTAGTACAACCATCTGGTAATCAAATGCAAGAAAAAGTCTCATTTTCATGTTGTTCTCCTCCTTTGCTAGGTCATATCCTCATGAATTCCTGAAAATTCTATCAAAAGAATATAAACACCAGTCTCTCCTATGGGAAAACACTCCATAAAGGCAGCGCTTATGACCCTTTATAGTTTGCTACCATGCTACACAATGCACATACAGGACATTACTGTAATGTATGTAGCATCTGTGTTACAAGCTTTTTAAAATTATACAAAAAGTGGGTATTTATTGAGAAGAGAATCTGAACCTCTAACAATGCATAGTTGTTGGAGATGATAGAGAAAATCATGTAATATATTTCACTCTGGGATTTAGGAGTAAATACTTAAAGTAGAATGTACTTTCTGGGTGATGAAGAACACAGAGAGAAAAGCCACACAGAGAACTAATGACACCACAATACGATTACAATACAACTGATCCAAAGACTGCTCTCCAAAAGCAAACATTTTTTAGAACTGCTTTGGGATCTATGTGGCAATTTAGGGTGGCTTCTTTAATGATGGAACTCTTACAACAATGGGAAAAGCTCTGTGCCATAAACTTGAAAAATGCTTGCTTCTCCTTTCCCATATACCACACAAGCATTTTGATTACCACTCTACACTAAAAGGATGTTTCAATTTAAAGCTCTTCAATAGGCTGCCAGGAATGCTCTGCTCAATGATAAGTCTATTGTACAAGACAAGTGAGGAGAACATTACCTTTCTAAGTGGCCAGGAAAGTATGTTATTTACAGCCAAGTGACAAAACAAAAAGAAATGTGGAAAACGTCAAAGAGAATCCAAGAGCAGAAGCACTAAGAAATAGTCTGAACAACGACACTTTTTTTTCTCCTTCTCCCTGTCCGCCTCCCCCCCCATCCCCATCCATTTTTATATGTTTTGAAGTTTAAAAGTGATATAAAATCTTCTAATGGAAGACTCAAAGCAAAAATGTCTCAAGATGATGTCTAGTAAAACAATGATAATCATCAAATGAACTATTACAGGAGAATGGAGAGGAGGATGGTTAAAAATTACCTACAATAAATTTGACACCAATCAGTGATAAAGGTATGTAGTAACACTGACTAAGGATGCTTTGTGGTTTGTTACTCTGATGTATGGCTCCACAAGCAGTTGCACGGACATGATTTCATTGGCAGAGCTCACATGACTGGAAGTGCTACAAGGAACAGGAGCTCTCAAGGAAGAACAGAGTGGATGACAAGGAAGAGGATCAAAGAGCAGCTTAGACACACACACAGCTTTTCTGCAGAACTGGTGACAAGCTAGATTGGGGCTTATAGGTAAGGACCAGAGAACAGACAGTCATGAGTGACATCACGGTGGGTGTCTGGTATAGATTACCTGACTAAGAGGACCAGGTAGATTAACTCTCAAAGAACCAGAGGCTGTCTCATGATCACGGGCCTCACTTCTCACTGGGAACATTAATGACTGAACATTTGCTGAAAGGGCAACATGACAGGACACAACAAATCCAGGAGATTTCTGGAGAAAGTTAATAAGATTTTTTTTGAAACTAGTCATCAGCAAGTTAACCAGAAGAGGCTGGCTGTTAGATCCGCTATCTCATAAATAAGAAAAACTGAGGATATGAATGTCAGTGACAGCCTGGGTGTCAAAGACCACATGATTTAGTTTAAGATCCTGAGAGAACTGAGAAAAAAATCCAGCAGAATTACAGCCCTGGACTTCAGAAAAGCAGATTTCAGCTTGTTCAGGCATCTACTTAGCAGATCACAATGGCAGACTGCCCTGAGGTGCAAAGGGGTCCAGGAGAGCTGGCTCATCTAGAAACAGGGTCTGGGAGAGCAAAACATTTCAACAGAGGGAAGCTACACTACAGACTGCTTCAGCAGATGGATACATACTCATCCATATGACTTGAGGGTGCCAGTGGCATTAAGAGACCATTCCCTATCATCTCTACAACACTATAGGAGCCAAAGGAGCTGCCTGATGGACAGACCTTGAGCAACCTGCTTGAAGCCTTCACCACTTCATTAAGGAAGGGCTAGATCAGATGACCTCCAGAAGGGCCTTCCAAACTAAATCATTCTATGTTTTTACAACTAAACTGAAGATATTTTGGCAAAATACAGGGTTATTTAGAATATCAAGGCCAATTTTGAAAACAAAAATGAGTAATGCTTTAATCTTTCTTCCTAATGCTGTATGTATGCTATGATAAACAAAAAATACAGATACACTGCATTTGAGAGACAAAACATAAAAAAAATGTAATACATCTGTTAATAAAACCACATTTCTTGGTACAAAAATTTCAAAGAACATGCACTGTATTAAAAAGTATTTTCTTTCTTTTATCATCTTGTGCAATGCTTGCTATTGCATTTATAACAATCTACCACTGCAAACAGATTACAGGCCTAATACTTACTATACAGAAAAAAAACCCTCTTTCACAAATATTTTGTGAAATACTAGTCTCTGAGTTTTCATTATGGTTCTCTCATGCAACAATCTAAGCAGTGGCTAAAGGCCTGTAAAATGCATCTAGGTTATTGTCGTCATTGTAAATTGGATCAGACTCAACGATCAGGAATGGCAATGGATTGACTAATCCTTCAACACAAGTAATGAAAAAAAATCCTTATAGATTATTCATTCTATAAATGTGTTTTTTCACTTCCTCCAAGCTTTGAGGTGGCTAAACTCCCTGAAAGACTGAGGAGAGATAGAAGGTTATCCATGACCTGAAAAAAAACCAATATAAGTTGTTTGGTGAATATTTATAAACAGTTTACCCATAGGAAATCCATGTCATTCCATCAGGAACCTATCTAGGTTTTTAAGTTTCTCTTTACCATATGTTTTGCTTACACCTGAGCATAGAGCTCTGGCGTGGTGAGCTATATCACCCACTGTCACTGTGCTCACAATAATACATACCATTAACCCCCCCAAGGAAGACAGCAAGTAACAAACACTACTTCTCAGGTGGCCTTGACTTTGGAACAAAGATATAGAACTGACAACTGCCAATTATTTTATCTTTGTACACATTTCCCTCTGGGACACAAACAGTATCCACTGAAGAACATTAGTAAGCTCAAAACGTCTTCATTCTTTTGATGCATATGCTGCCCAATGAATTTAATTACAGAAGGGGTTTTTTTTTGGAATGATTTACATTTGTAAGTATCAAGTAGACAAGAGACATGAGGAATAAAAGAAAAATAAGTGTTAATGTTGGTAACAATAAAGTAGACATGATGCATAGCCTTTATAATGACAAATAAATACTTCCCATTTTGTTTAAAAATTACAATACTTCATCATGGCAAATAATCATCTGTCTTTGTAAAGTGACCAGAACAAAAGCTCAGGGGTATTCTGTGATGGGAGTTTACTATGGTCTCAGTCAAACATGGCATGTAAACATCAGTTCAATTTTAAAAGCCTGTACAATTCTGGTGACTTCAAAAAGATATAAAAATGGGCAAGGTGCATGTTTTAGCTGACCACAGTGACATTATTCACTTGCTTAGAAACTTTTTTGGATATAGATATGTCTAAGCAAAGCATGCTTCTCAGACATACTCTAAAGAAGACTGTACTGAAGTATGAATTTGTATTTTTGAAATTCCAATAATTATATCACTGTTATTCAAAATCTGCTTGTTTATTTTATCATGCTAGCTTGTAACAACAATATTATTCTAGGGAAAAAAAAAAGAAAAAAAAAAGGAAATAACTGACAAGACTGAAAAGTCCCATCAAAACGACCACAAACTGTATTTTAAGTGACAGCACACTTCTCTTTTCAAAGCAGTTGTCATAGCTCACAAGATAGGGCTGAGGGGCACTCAGGGCAGGTTTCTAACGACAATTTCCATTTCACCATTCAGGAAACAGCTCATAAACTAGCATCAAAGAAATAGAGGTATCATCAGATTTTTAAAGCAAAAAGTCCATTACCTGATATTTACTATATAGTAAAATTTATTATTGCATTCAACTACAAGTAACAACATACTTGGTTTGTTACACAACTACACCTTCTTTTCAGGTAAAAGCAAATGATATATAAACAAGTCCAGAATTTTTATGGTTTTTCTTAAGAAGTTCCAAAAATTTTGAAAGAAACAAGTGGCACAAAATGAAACTCATTAGATTAACCGTTAACAAAATGCTTAAATTTTGGTAGTCTAGTATCTCAAGGATAGTTTCAGGTACTTCCTTAGAGTAGGTATACACTTATGAACTCTTCACAGAAAAGGACTATACTGCTTTTGTTCAGATGTTGCCCATTTTAAAGAAACACAACAGTAAGAGGGTCTTCTAAATCCATCAAACTATTGCTCTCTATGGTTTTTTGCAATAGTTTTGTATGTGAATTGCAATATGTACAGTACTGTTGGTAAGTGTTGGCACAGCAGGAACTCCCCAATAAGCTGCAGAGGCAGTAAGCTATTGCAGCAATTCACCACACAGACAAAAAAATCTAGCTGTGAAATCATCTGTCTACACAAGTCTGGGAATAGCAGAGGAAATGACATCTTCACTGAGGCAAATAATGTTCTGAACATATTAAACCATGTAAATCATTCCAGAAGAGCACATGTTCATCTTCATGAATAGACTATGCACTGACAGGTAGATCATTCACAGCACTGGCAGGCATGTTAAAAGTTCTCTTCTTTACTTGAGTTTCCAACACTATGCTTATTTCATATGGATGACTTTGAGAGAGTAAAATTATGCAGCAACTATAACTGCTGCACAGAGATTCCTCTTATATTACATATTCAACATATATATTTTTTTCATATTAACTAGACTAAGACTTCCAGAAAGAGCTTTTGATACTAACCATCTGGAGGATAAAGTCCCAGATTAATTAATGCCAAAGCAATTCACACCAAAGAAAAAGAATTAAACCATACATTCAGAGATGATCACCGAACCAAACTGACATAATTCAGAAAAGGGATCTTTAAGTCACTGCAGCCAAATCTCTGAAAAAAAATATAACCCATGTAATTACTATATTATATCCAGGAATTCTCCTGGGTTTAAACCCATGGAAGAATGGCATCTCATACTGCAGCCATTCTGGTCACTCATCTCGAAAAAGCAAACGAGAGAACTGGAAAAAGCACAGAGAAGGACACTAAGGAGATTTGGGAAGAGAACACCATAAAAGGCCTGACTAGGACTCTTCAGTGTGAAAGACAGGCATTAGAATACCAGAAAGTTGTAAAACCCACAAACAATAGTGAGGAAAATAGATGTGGTGTGAATGCTCACTATTTCTTAGGATACATGCACTGCAAAAACTTCAGTGCAATTATTATGTAGCATACTGAAATTCACAAAAGAAAGTAATGCTTAAAGTGTTTTTTTAACACAATACATAATTAAATTGTAAAATTCATTGCCACAGGACATGGGGAAACAAGAATATTTCAAAAAGGTATGAGCTACAATTCCTAGAAGATTCTCCACTAGTCACAATTAAATGCAATAAATGCTTTTTAATGCAACTTCCAAGTCAGTAAGTCCCTGCCATTGTCTGCTAGAAGCTTGAAGAATAAACAAGGATCACTTTGTACCCCCACCATTTCTAATACCTCTTTCCACAAACATAGTGAAAAATCTGCAGCTCCAGGTGCTAGAAACAAGATACAGCTTATGACAACTCTCAAATTCATATGATCTCCTTAAGAATCCTGAAGGAAATCACAATCAGAGTGCACTATATTAAGGGTGTTTTCTTTACACAGCTGAATTAATTAACTAATCAACTGAGGCTTTAAAGCAGAAGTGCTGAAGTCTGAAAGATTAACAGAATCTACCCCTTTAAATGATTGCTGTGTGTTCAGCATTATGTATAAGAGTATTAGTTTCTAACAAGGGCAGACAAATATGACTAATTGATAAGATGCAGACATTTTTATGAAGTCATTTCTCAAAACAGCACTGAAGTCTCAAACTCACTAAGCCTGCTGATGAACTAAACTTCTCAAAATCCTCCTTAAACAAGGATCTACCTATTTTGTATCTTGGACAGTAAAAGTTCATGCCATACATTTCTAACCTGTTAATACTGTAATAAATGTCCACTAAGACATATCAAACCATAAAACCCTCCAAACCCCAAAAGTATGAAATTATAGCATGTTGAGTTTTTGTTTGTTTGTTTGTTTTTTTATTATTCACTGACCCACTGGTAAGCTTGGGGAGCATCCTTCTGATTATAGTTAAAAGGAACTGATATATTACGTCTTTTCTTTTTTCTGAGGGACTATAGGAACTAGATCAAAGTCAGAACTTCACTTCCATTCAACATCATGCTACAGATACTGTAAAGAAAGCCTGTATAATTCCTAAAAAAAAAAAAAGTAAAAAACCAGTTCCATGTAAAACTTACATTCCTTCTGCATGCTATGTTTGAACTAAAAGGAGACAGAGCAGAACTACCTAGAAATATGGTTTTACCCAGTATCCTCCAAATATCCAAAAAATCCTATGCTAGTTTACCATGAATACAGTTCTCTCATGAGCAATGACCACTCTGTGGAATAATACACAGAAGAATACTACTCTGCTACTATATTGACCTTGAAAGTGAACCATTACAAAGATCTACAGTTACTGATATTACAATTCTATCAGTTATACTTTTAAAAAAGCTGAAGGTTTGGCCTCAGTTAAGATTCTAGTAAGAGTTCAGTGTTCAAAACAGATTTGGCTGTGGAAATCCAGACATAGATGGTCTCTGCCATGAATTGTTTCTCATTTACAACATTTGAAATAAAATCCAATCATTTGAGCTGTATTTAAATTACCAGAGTGCCAAAGAAAGGAGTCCCAAATGCCTAAAGAACTGAAACACTGAGGTAGTCCTTTTGATCCTAGGATCACAACCTGTCTTAAAACATTCATATACTTCATAAGTTGCAAATGCCTCTCTTAACTGAAATGTCGCTTTAAAGAAAACAGATGACCACAAACTAATTCAGTCTGCAACAATGGGAGCTCTTATTTAACATGGGCATAACTGTCATTTCCATGGGAAATTCTGTTCTGTAGCAATCTAACACTGCTCTAGAATGAGTATGTGTCATATCATAACAGAAAAAATGTTTATCAGGCCAATATACTCCATTGTGCAGAGAATGACCATAGGTCTTTCCACCCACCCTTACAATGCAATTGATACACATCAAAACTTCATCTACTGGATTAAAAACATTTAAGTTATTTGGAGAAGTCTTCAGTAAGTACAAGGTTTAAGATCTTACTGTGGTATTAAACCCATAGATTATTATCTTAAAAATCTTAATGAGATCTCATTTTGGGGTTGGACACAACTGAATTAAAAGCCATCTGGGAAATTAACCAGATGAGTCTTTATGAACCTGTTCAACTTGTGCTCTCTCAAGTCATATTATACACTACTGTTTTTTGTCTAGGAGATAGTGTTGACATGAACAATCTCCCTGTTGCTAAAAATACTTTGGAAAAATACTTTTCTGATTACTATTGCAACTGCTAATTGGTATCACTAGTATCCCATGTTTTGGATCTGTTTTTACATTTTTGACAAT
The DNA here is from genome assembly GCF_023638135.1 of Falco biarmicus. NCBI lineage: Eukaryota > Metazoa > Chordata > Aves > Falconiformes > Falconidae > Falco > Falco biarmicus. The sequence continues at coordinate 9,054,782 of NC_079302.1, forward strand.
CTATTTTAGCGATTAATTTTAAAATAGAAATGTCTTCCTCAGGAAACTGACGCCATTCTGTCATTTTTACATGCCCTAGAAAATGTGGCTTTGATAGTAATTAATCCTTGTTCACGATGATTAGATACACCAAAAATCATAAGCAGATAGTTTGAGTTAAAACTATTATTTATTACTACTACCGCCATATGTCCTGAGTACTTCCTAATCCAAACAGCTATTATGTATTAAATTGATACTTTAATGATTAGAACTGTATTTTCTATTAATTTCTATCAACTCTTTTAGCAGAGCTCCCCTCTAGTATTTCATGTACACTTGCTTTAAAACCCAAGCCTTTTTATGCTGTAAATATTTACTCAATAGTTGTCAGTTTTTTTCATTTTCCATGTTCTGCTTTTTCATAAACCACTTTCATTAGGAGCCCCTAAGGAATCCCTTTTTACTCTAAAAAATACTTGCTTCCTAGCAATAGATCTGATTGGGGAATGTTTTCTTCTCCTAAAAAAATAACAACAATCAAACCCTAACAAAACTAAGTAAAAACCGAATAAAAACACCCCCCACAACCCCACCCCCCATCTTTCAGATAGTTATAGCAAAATGTTTTAGATAAAAAGCACTTTTAAGGCAAGTCCACTGTTACTAAGCAGACAAGAGCTGGGAGATCAGACCTACAACAGAATTATTTAAAACATGCAAGAACACCAAGTCTTTAGGTTTCAAGGAGGAAACTGCATGCCCCTTAAGAGCGCTTTGGAAAAAAAAAAATCAAAGACCTTATTCCACTGTCTATACAAAGAAACCATCTTTAAATTTTTCAGGATCATTGTGAAGAGCATGCATATCCTGTAAACATCTAGGAGACTAAAATGTGGTGACAAAAAAAAAAAAAATCATAAATCTTTATGTGGTGTAGTTCAATCACCACCAAATTTGTGAATGAACTTTTACGTTGATTGACAATAAAAATCTGCAGTCCCTTGCCTAAAAGTGATACACTTTACAAGGAAATATAACAAGCCAACTCCCCACAAACAGCAGAAAAAAGTATATTCAAAATTACATACAGCATTTTCCTTTCTAACTAAATACTTGTTACATTCTGGATTTCATTAGGTGCAGCCACTCAGAAATGATACTTATAATGTAAGTTACTTGTCAATGTTTAGTCATTTGTTTCTCCAAAACCAAATGTTTAAGTAGTTGAAAAGGTTGTAATAGGGAAATACATATATATAAAAAATAAATTAAAATATCAGTAAGAAGCTCCTTCATTCTTTCTTCTCTAAGATCTGCAGTGAGAAAGTGAAGAGTTGTTAAATATATTCTGTGCTTGGCTGGTGCACAAAACTTCATGTCAATGATGTTCAGACAGCAAAGTGAATATAAATTCATAAAAAAGATCCGCAGTGTAGATACAAGAGCTGCAGTGAGGACCAGAGAAGAGAATTTTGCCTCAAGGATAGCATAGAAAGGAAAATATATGTCAAATTCAGAACAGATGTTAGAAAGCTTATCAGGAGATTAAGCCAGTGAAATGGCCCGAAACACAATACATTCCTACATCTTGTAAGATACTTAGCCAGATGCATGAACACCAACCAAGTACGTACAAGGAGAAAGGGGAAATTTTCTTTTGTTGTTTCCATTTCCTACATATTCCATAACCTATCCTGAATCTGTGCTGCTGCTTCTTAACAAAGCAGCTACCTCTCAAAGTGTATCAGCCAGCTCTGTGTCTCCATCCCCTGTGTAATTCTGTCTTCCTCCTGGGGACTGCACTACTGTAACACTGACTACTGATCTCCCTCTCCTCAATGATGAACGATCCTAGTCTGGACTATTTCTTTACTGCAAGAATTCCACAAAATGTTGGAAGGTACAGGCTAACCATACAACATCAGACTGAAGAGAGCAAGAGCCCTAGAGCTCGCAAAACAGTGTGAGTCCATGAGAAGAGTTTACAGCTCCTTCTCTAATAGCTTATTGCTGGAAGTTCCAAAAAGCATATGGTAGGACAATGAGTTTCCTTCTTTCCCCTATTTTCTACACTGAATATAGTATTCAGGCTTTCACATCAACACTGAACTTTCAGGCTTCATGTTAACTACATGAAAATACAGAAAAATACCTCTGTTTAATTACATAAATCTAAAACTAATTTTTAATTTATTAACCTTTCATCAACAAATTTAATTTCTCTTCCTTGGTAACCTAAGAAAAGCTAGTATTGTTTACACCAGATCATTTCAAGTAGTGGGTATGTGTACTGCTTTTCAAAATCTATAGATGAAAAAATATGTGTTTAAATTATCATTCTTCATAGCTAATTTCAATTTAAAGTTTTTGCAGTACATTTTCAACTTTTGTTCCTGTCTTTTTCGCACGAAACCCATCACTTTCATGCTTGCTTAAGTAAGTATAATTGAAATTTAAAGTTTTTGAGAGTAGAATCTCTATCTGCATAAATTAGTCAAAATAATGTGGAGACAATCTTTTTTGAAGACTGAGAATCACAATATGCAAAAATGACTGTGTAAAGCAAAAGCAATTAATACACAATTCTGTGGGGTTTATAGTTCAATATTAAAAGCTACTTTTGTAACATCTTAGACCTGCTACTTCAAAAGATTAGTGAATTGACCAATAAGAAATCCTGTTCAACAAGTCAGCTTCTTTTTCATCAAATGATAGTAAAAACACATTTTCATCTACTATCCTGAAATTCTTGAGTATCAGCAGTTGCATTATTCTCCATAATTTACAAGCACATTAAGAGAGAGCACTGTTTTTTCAACCAACAAAGAAATAACATAATTTTATTATACTGGTTTATTTTTTTACCATTCAGATAATTTACATTATTTTCCTGATTTTCAAACGTCAGACGGTCACGTCAGCAAAGCAGCACTGTTAGCTTCTTGGCTGATGCTAAGTTCACATACACCACAGCTACGAACAAGTCCACTTTGGCTGGAATCTGCTCATCATTTTATCACTTCCTGGTTAAATATGTAACATAAGACCAGACCATGATGAAGTGTGTCTTTCTTGGTCAGGTACTGTATTTAACACTTAATAGTGTAGCATTAAGTGTTATGTAAGCACACCAGGTGTGTCCAGATATCCACTTTAAAAAAAACAAACCACCCCCCAAAATTCAGAGGCTTCCTAATTATCATATTCAATATTTTTATTTTTTTGTCTTCTGTGTTAAAATGTTCTGTCATCTAGTCCAAGGGCATCTAAAAGACTCCCCGATGTCCCAGATAAGGACCATGGCCAACAACTTTTGGCACAGCTAAAGATCTCTGTAACAAGTTCAACTACATGTAGGACAAAACTTTCAAGGTAACTCTCCCAGGAAAAAGGCACAATCCCAAATCTCACTACGCCTTGCTCCAAGTGCAAAGAATATATCCTTGCCAGACCAAAACATTGTAACTTCAATAAGATAATAACAATAATAATAATAACACTACCCCACCACAATAAAAACAAGAACAAAGTATCTCATGTTGAACAAAGCAAGTCATTTCACTATACATATTTCTCTTTCAAAAGCCAGTATAAAAGATCAACCAACCCATGACAGACCACTCATTGTTTAATGTACCTGCCGGCACGTCAGTACACTGCTAATTACTGTAATACAAAGAATCTGTTCTGACCTTGAGTACATGTTTAGAATCACAGAACAAACAATGTTAAATGTGACCCTCTGGACGCCATCTGGTCCATCCTCCCACCCAAAGACATTTTAGCAATCTTAAGATTTTTTTGTGGTCTTCACTTCTCTAAAACTGAATTAACATAATTTTACCAGTAGCAACTCATGAAGGAAAAGATGAGAATATCCATGGAAAGGCATGCTGTGGTGCCACCAAAACCAAGCTATCTTTCTCTACAGAACAGAGTGCACAAAGCATTTGCCAATCGAATCAAAATTGCTCTTCCCTGTAATCTCTAATAAACCGCCTTGTAATTGCTACATTTGTCACAAATGGCAAAAGAGAAAAAATCAAGGTTTATTCATTTATTTCATTACTTTTCCTAAACACATCTGTCCCTAGACTTGCAACCATGCAGAACACACCACTAAAATAGTGAGAAAAGCTGAAGCAGCAGCATAAGCAGCCCAAGCACTGACATACATTTCATCCAGATTCTAGCTGGCACAACCAGATGATTGGTTATTATCCCCAAATTTTCCTTCCATTGCTTTCACAACCCCTTGGCCTTTATTTTACTCTTCCACTCTTTCCCTAACTTATCTACCTCATTCTACTTGTATTTCTCAGAAGTTAAACCATTATCCTTCACAAAGCAATTTCTACTCCTCTTCCCTGAAAAAAAAGTAGTTGCAGAAAAATATATAGTATCTTACCTTCATATTGTTTACTCCTAGATTCACTCCACGTTATTTCTTTAACTGTATTATCATTTTTTCATTGCAAACTCTTTGATAAAAGGATTTACCTGTTGATCTCTGTACCATGTCTCCGGTAATGGATAGTGACTAATAGCTTTTTCCTCAGCATTAGCATAACACATAAGTAGCAGACAACAATAAATTCCATGGGATTTCATCTGACCCACATCTCCAGAATGCGATCCTTACTTGTGATTCTCTCCACTAGACACAACCATTTTCCTTCATCTATCACAAATGTACTTTACTTTATTCACTCATCTACCACAAATACTACCTTATTTTAACAGACATTGTTGGTAAGAATACCTTACACTCATGCACCTCACAAAAAGCAGAGTTTAAACTTACACTTATACATCTAAAGAAGAATATATATCTTAGAGTATTTAACTGCCTTCATGGAATCTTAGAGCAATTTTATTGTGAAGTATAACAGCTCCTACACAAGCTAGAAGGGCACTCTACGTTCTATGATTTGAGCTCTGCTTAATAACTGACATTTTCTATTCAGTTGTTCATTGAAATCTCAAGTTTTGGATACTAAAGAACTCAGTTTTGAATTAAAACAGGATCCCTGGAGAATTTAATAGCATACTTCCCATAGTTTAGAGTTTCTGAACAAGTCAGCTTTTATCAGCAATAATTGAAGTTGCCAAATTCAGGAACAGAACTGATGTGGCTTCACACTGTGAAACCATTTAGTGTCAGTACAAATACAGTACACTGCAATTAGTTAGCTAACTATTGTTAGAAAAAAATTACAAAATTTTGCAGCATTCTGCCACCTCTACATAAATTCCAAAGGAGTGCTTATGTTGTACATGAATTCTAGTCATCAAAATTAAGTGCTTCACTTTGCCCATCTATACTTGCAATTAATTTGTTCATAACTTTATGTAACTGAGCAAATATATTTGAAATGTACTGAACTAAAACACTGTGTTGTTGAAAGATCATGATTAGAAATCTACAACAGTACCATCGGTTGAAATTCCAGATTTTCAGTTACTCTGACTTGTGAAAAAACACTCTGAAGGACTATCTACAAAATTCCTTAGAAGTAATTTTAGTTCCCATCAAGTACATGATGCTGGTTGCCTTAAGCTGTTTTAGAGCCATTCTCATTTAGTGAACGTGTTTTACCTCAAAGAGCTGAGGTTTACAAGAGGTCTCCCCCTTGGTGCAACTTCACAGCTGCAAGGGTAGAGAAAAATGAGTGACTACCAAAGAGAAGAAAAACAAAATGTGTTTTCATATAAAACTCTCAAAAAAGAAGGCTATGAATATATTTTTTGGGTTTTGACTTACATTTTGAATATACTGCTTGACTTAGACTTCAGTCTAGCCTTTATCCCACCCACAAAACTCAAAATATGCACAGACATATATGTACACACTGAATAAAGCAAGAAATACACTGTTTTCTGCTGCTTCAGAAATTTACCCAAGATCACAAAGCAGTTTATTGCTTTACTTGTAGAGGGATTGCTCAGAACTTTAAATTTACCAATCAAAACAAGAAGACATAAGGGACATTATATTATACTAACGATTTTCAACAGTCTGAATTCTTCAAACACAGCAAAACAGCTTTTATCAAGGAAAGTTATTAGAAATAAAGAAGTGGGGGGGGACTTCCCCCCATGATTTGTAACATATAAAGATGAAGCTCTATATTTGCATAATTACTTTTCAAAATTAATACTTCATTTATTTTAAAAATTTAGACATCTTAATTTAAAAAGTAAGGTAACTCATCTGTAGTACACAAATTCAGAGTATCTTATTTGGTATCTTTGCCCAGCTTTTTCCACCTCTCACTTCCACAGGTATCCAATTATGATTCAGTCAGCTAGTCAGTTTGAAGACTGCCAGTTTTTCCTGTTACAAGGACAATCTGAAGGAGTTTGTTAATTCTTGGACACACACTAACTTTTAAAACTAGATTCCCCTCGTAGAGCAGGAAACAAATGATGAGACACAACATCTTTGTTCATCCCTCCAGCCCTCTTCTCCATCAGCTTCTGATGCTAAAACTCTCCTCCTAAGCTTTACTTTGGACCACACTTCATGAGGTTGTTCAGGTAGGGGGTGAGGTTTCATACCAGCCTTCTTTACTAAGGATTCCTGGTCTTTTGTACCTTACTTTCACAAACATGAAAATCTTCAAAAGAAACAGACAATTTCTAAAGATGTTGACGCTCTTGTGCCTTTTCTTGACCTAAAGACTTGCTGCAGTTTCAACTCTCTGTTGCTGTGGCACATCTGAAGTACTCTTCAGATTCTCAAGTGAATGGCAACAATTAAACTCAATCTGCAACAGAACTACTGGATATAAGTTTAGCACATGCACTGGACAGCATGGAGCTATCAAAATTAACTTCAGGGGTACCTCAAGACTTACTGTGTATGTAGACTCTGTATGAAACAGCTGTCTGTTTCTGGGTTCTTGGACATCAGAAAGCTAGGCAGACCTTCAAAAAACCTGTCTGGCATATAGAATTACTGAACAAAAGACCAAATACCACATGTAAAGAAGAATAACAAGAAAAGAAGAATTTAACAAGTGGATCCATACTTGAAATGGATTGACTAGTCATCTGTGTGTTCCCCTGTAGCAATTAAGCCTGGGTATTAGAGCTTTATCATTACAAATTAATATTTTAAAAGTAATTGTGCAGACTGAAAAAAATTTGGAGGCAAGGAACACATTCCTTTATTTCGCACAGTACTAATACCCAGAAAGTCTGATATGGCTTCAGGTAATACTAGAAATCTACACTTAAAAAATTGACCACTCTAGAACACTTCTTCTGTGTATTTTCATATGCTTAATCACTACTTTTGTCACTGCAATCATTCACAAACAGAAGGTAATTCCAACTTATTTAGAAGAAACTTTCCATAAAATTTCAGAATAGCACTCTATATGTGCACCATATATACTCATATTTCTGGAGAGAGGTTGATATGGGGTTGAAATGCAGTAAATACACACTACAGCTTGGAAAAGTAACTAGCCCTATGTGCACTTGCTTTTATCTAATTATGCCTGTTAGGGGTAATGAATTAAACTATCAGAAAACTCTCCTATAACAAAAAATGATGGAAAATGCAGACTTGGTGCAGAAATATAAAATGATTCACACTGATTAATTACAGACACAATTAAAAATCTTTGCTATCAAACTAGAGAAAAATTTCCACTTCACTTTCGATCATTTCCGGCTCCAAGACCAAACATTGTTTTTAAAAAGATTTTTAAAAACTTAAGCCATTTCTCAACCATTCAAACACATGTAAAATAGCATTGTTCAGAACATTTCATTGGAAATGTGATTTGAAATGGACAGATCATCAAGAAGCTTATTTGATGTCCAATTTTCGTAGTCTGAGATGATTTGATTTAAAAAGAAAAAAAGGTAGAAACTATTTATGCTTACACAGTATTCACTTGTAACCAAGTGAAACCCTTCATACATTCGTAGGGTATTTCTCATATGCATATATGTTTTTCCACACAAATAATCTGAAATTTTTCTTACAAATTCAGTCTGAAAGTAGCATTATAGTGTGCTAACTAAAATGTAGCCAGTTAACTACATGATTGCCTGCATTTATTACTATGGTTTAGCTTATAGAGGAACAGATGGTTTCCATGTGCTCCCAATCAAATACTCTCAATTGCTTATTTGATCATCTGCACTAGGTTTTTTGATTTGAATAATTGAACTTTAGCATTCTGTACTTCTTAAATTTGACCTGCTACTTCCAGCTCTTTTGACTTGTGGCAATTGCTGTTGGCTGATGGCCAACAGCCTTTTCCTCAGACTTTGAGTATAGTTAATTCAGCAGCGTATTAAAACCAGACACTGTATTCCTTAGGATAACAGAGTCTAAATTCTGTTCTCCAAATAATCCCCATAGATGCATGCAAGCACAATTAATAACTCAGCTATTAACCAAAAATGAAAGACTTGTTTAATCTTATTTAACACCGTACAGTCTTATGACACATAAATGAGAGGCTTTAAACTACTGCTTATGTAATTCTTTAAAGAGCAAAGTCATTTAAAATACAAATACATAATTTACACAGAGACAAATAACATTTAAAATCTACCTTCTGTTTCTCTTGCCCATTTGTTTTAGAGCCAAAACTTGTTGAAAAATCATTCTATTATGCTCTGCATCTTAGGTTATTTAATTGAAGAAAAATATATGTACATTATTGAGTTGTTTAACTATTATTCATTGCAAAGAAGCAACACATAGGGGTTTTTTGGTTTTAACAAGATAATATGAATTTGCTTCCCTATCAAGTGCAAGGAATTAACCATGCTAGTATCGTCTGATTACTGAATAATGGAAATGTAGATTTTTAATTACCTGAAAAACAATTTGACATATTAATCTTTAGTGTAAAGCAGGGTTAACATAAACATTATACAAGATCTAAAAGAAAAAAAAGCGAGAGTGCAAGAAAGAACACAAAAAAGAAAATGCATTAACATAAAACTTAGTACCTTATAAATATGTATTGACGGGTATTATGCAAAAGAAAATACATATAACTACACCAATACATGCTTGGCACCCATCAAGTGGATGAGGGAAAGGCTGTGCATGTTGGCTACCTGGACCTTAGTAAAGCCCTTGACAGTCTCCCACAACATTCTTCTGGAGAAACTGGCTGCTCATGGCTTGGATGGGTGCACTCTACACTGGGTTAAAAGCTGGCTGGATGGCTGAACCCAAAGAGTGGTAGTGGATGGAGTTACATCCAGCTGGCAGCTGGTCACAAGTGGTGTTCCCCAGGGCTTAGTACTAGGACCAGTCCTGTTTAATATCTTTATCCATGATCTGAACAAGGAGACTAAATGCACCTCAAACACCAAGCTGGGGGTATTGATCTGCTTGAGGGTTGGAGGGCTATGCGGAAGGACCTGGACAGGCTGGACTGATGGGCTGAGGCCAATTGTATGAGGTTTAACAAGGCTCAGTGCTTGGTCCTGCACTTGAGTCTCAACAACCCCAGGCAACACTACAGGCTTGGGAAAGTGTGGCTGGAAAGATTCCTGGCAGAAAAGGACCTGGCGTGTGCTGAACATGAGCCAGCAGTGTGCCCAGGTGGCCAAGGTGGCCAACAGCATCCTGGCTTGTATCCAAACCAGTGTGGCCAGCAGGACAAGGGAACCAATTGTCCCCCTGTACTCAGCACTGGTGAGGCTGCACCTCAAATACTGTGTTCAGTTTTGGTCCCTCACTTCAAGACAGACATTAAGGTGCTGGATCACATCCAGAGAAGGGCAACAAAGCTTGGGAAGGGTCTGGAGAACAAGACCAGTGAGGAATTGCTGAGGCAACTGGAGTTGTTTAGTCTGAAGAGGAGAAGGCTGAGGGGGGACCTTATTGCTCTGTACAACTACCTGAAAGGAGGTTATAAGGCAGGTGGGGGTAGGTCTCTTTTCCCAGGTAACAAGTAAAAGGACAAGAGGAAATGGCATCAAGTTATGCCAGGGGAGGTTTAGATTGGATATTAGGAAAATTTTCTTCATGTAAAGGGTGATCAACCATTGGAACATGCTGTGCAGGGAGGTGGTAGAATCACCATCCCTGGAAGTCTTCAAAACATCTCTAGCTGTGACGCTTAGAGACATCGTTTAGTGAAGGACTTAGTAGTCCCGGGTTAATAGTTGGGGTTGATGATCTCAAATGTCTTTTCCGACCTAAATAATGTTATGTTTCTATGATCCCATGATTTTCTAATTTGGTCTGTAAAGCTGAGACCTAAAGAAATTAGTATTATGTTAGATTGCTCACTGACTGTATAATATTCTAACATCTAAAACATTTGATAGCTAAATCATGTCAAGTATTTTCTTAGAACAAAAGACTTGGAACAGAAAACTAACAGCTTGTTTGTTTTTAGTGTGAGTGTATGTGTGTGTGCGCAGTGAAATAAAAAATGCAAGTAAGGGTAGGAAGGACCATTGATCTAGTTCATTGCTCGCATCCTCCCAGAGTTACAACAGCTGAGAATTTTCCTATGTATGCCCACAAAGTATCTTCACAGCCAAGCAATAATAATAATAACAATAATAACAATAATAACAATAATAACAATCATCATCATCATCACAGTTTTTAAGTTCTTCTAAATGTAAAAATTATGCTTAACCGACACACTGGAAAATGGGAGTGTGGCAGAGAAGGACAGAGAAAGAAATACAGTAAGAAGCAATGGATCCAAACAAAAGATGGATGCACTCTACCCTCACATTGTTCTGGATCCTAGGTGGTGAAAGAGCAGAATGCTACAGTATATAAACCAGGATTTTCTGTAAGGGAAAGTGGAATAATAGTAAAAAGGGCAGTACTACCAGTGCTGCCAAAATCAACAGCACAATCAAGGAGAGGAGGAGGATTCCATATGCCCAGAAGGATGTAGAGCCAGATTTTCAAAGATACTTCCATACCAAACAAATGTTACTGAGTGCTTAGCTGCAAGACATGTTAACAGCTGATTACTCTCATTGATTAAAGAGCTATGCAGTAGTTAAGTCTCTAAATCCCTCAGAGACCTAACAGGGTATTTTCAGTCACATACATTTTTCAGCTATTTTCCACCTAACCACATCTAGTATCTACCTGCTTTGATGGTATTCATCTAGTCCTGACCACACCCTTAAATTTTCCTAAATGTTGCAATTCTTAGGTTTAGTAATGCCTACTCAGAAGGTATCTTAGTTTGTAAAATATTAAAACCCTCAGATAGTATTGTTCGAAAAATTCTTGCAGTCCTTCCAGTTTCCTCTCCCAAAGTCTCCACATTTGAGTTTATTTGTTTTGATTTTCTGTTCATTAAAAGAAGAAAATGAGAGGAATAATTACTTAAAACAATTGGCGTAAAGCACTTATATGAGTTGAGGTAAGATGGGAAAGCAAGTCCCTGCTTCAACTTATTTAGAGCAGGACGTTGGATATATTATCCCAAGCCCTAATTTCCAGGCTATGGAACATTATCAGGCAGCTCTCACTCAAAGTTTTCCTATTTCAGGTATTTCATACTGTAAAATAATAAAGTAGTTGCTACTCGAGAAAACCCAGAAGAGCCATCCTATAGTGGTGAGGTACTCTACAATGGTCAAATGAAAAGAATGTCTATCTGCAGCACACCCAAAAAAAAAAAAAAAAAAAAAAGTTAAATCAATACTGAACATAAGCATATTTGATTTCAAGTATCCTTGACAAGTTGGCAGCAGCACCAATAGAAACAAATGCATGAAGGGCTTAGGAGACCTTGAGTTGGGAGAGTCTGGAGATGTATCTTTCAACTCAAGCACTGTGCCTTCCAGTCTTTTGCATTCCTCCATAGTAGGCCACCAATTTCACCCAGCCATCAAGACATAAGGAGCTAGAAGTACCATATCTACTTTTCAGTCTCCACACAGTGATAAGAGGAATGACTTTAGTTTGCTCCTAGATGCTTTGGAAAGAGCACATATATTAAAAATTTGGCCTGAGGCCAGGCAGATTTACTAAACTGGTGAACTCTTCACTGCTGTTGAAGACCAGGGGAAAAAGATCAGCTAGAATATGGGTAAACACCTTAAAGTGAATGGTTTCAATTCAACAAAGGCTAAAACAAGCTAAAAGGCACAGGAGTGGAGTTCAAGGGAAGGTAAATTACAGAAAGAACAATGAATAAAAATAAGAGGGTAAAGAGTACAGCTGCTTGCTGGAGAAACAAAGGGGGCTTGGAGATCTTTTGGGGTTTATTTTTCAAGGTAATTTAAAAACTTGGTTATGTAACTTCATATTAACTTCAGTTGTATACGTATCCTCGAAGTGCTCTGCAAAATCAAAGCTTAACAATATGGAGAAATTAAACACCTTGATCATTACCAGAAGGAACTTGTGTATTCAGTGTTACTTAATTTCATAAATACTTAATCATAATTAAAGTCACTGGATGGCTTTTTAAAAGTAGTTAGTTGTTAAGATGATTGGCAGTTTTCCTTGCTGTTGATAACACCTAATGATATATTACAGGATGGAAAGCTACATTAAGAATTCCAAAAATACCTTCTCTCTAAGTTTTCTTTCCACATATATTTCATTGGTACTTACCACTTAAAGAAGGCTGATGAGATGGATGTCAAAGGCTCTCTGAGGATGCTTTTCAGATCATTTATTCAAAGATTCCTTTAAAAGAGTTTTAGGTGTTGGGGTTTTTTCCCCCCCAACTACAAAGCTTCAACAAACACAAGCAGCAAGTTTCAAGATGCCAACCAAATTACTTCAGGATTTCATTAATTTATATTTGTCTCTAAATAAGAAACAGAATTACTATGTACAGCATTTAAACTCAAGTCTTGGATTATGATAAACTGTTTGGTACATGAAAAATATATTCTTGTTTGTGCTATGGAAACACACATCAACAGAGGTACTGAAGAGACCAAAAACAGAAGAGAAAAATGGGCTTAGCCTGATCTAATAGGTTAGATTAAAAATGTTATTCACACAGTCACTGCTCACACCTCCAATAGCCACACTGTAGACTTGCAGCCAGTCCAAAGCAGGAATACAGAGCTCACTTTCCAAACCTTACCTTTCTTGCTTGTCTTAGTAGTGTTTATGCTTTGATCCTGCAACATTTAGCATATGTACTTAACTTTAAGAAAACAAGGAAAGTTCCTTGCTGATGTGCTTTGTGTATCTATTTTTTTTTCATTTTTGAACACAGAGACCTTTGCTGTATTAAATTATTCTTATTTCGTGTGACAGAGTAATCACAAACATTGCAATTAACTCTTAACAGAAGAAAAAAAAGATACAATATTTTGTCTAGATTTTTACTTCACCTTTTTCATTCTGGTCTGCAGCATCACTGGTCAGTTTCCCCTCCTTACAAAGGCAAGTTAAAAATGAAATATTTGCAAAGCTGACTATGTTTGTTATTTCTCTTGGAAGGCTCTCATTATTTTAATGAGAACTTTGCTTTAAGTTATACATGATTTAGTGTTTTTAGTCTGTATAAATACAGAATAGCAATAGAACAAAACAGTTACCAGCTAAAATTTTTAAGTTACTTTTTCCTGGATTTGTAAAGAAATCATTGTCCACAGAAGTGGAGTTTCCCATTTGTTCATAATGCCTTCAGCAAACACTTACAAGGCTAAGCACTTAAAATTCAGTCTAGTTTTAGTTCCCAAAAACCCGTATGTAGAAGCTAGGCTTTGAACACTTTTTCCTGTAGAGAGAATTCATCATGAACTGTGTCTTTTTACACATTAAAACTACAATAAGAAGAATGAACATAAGTTCTTCACAAAGGGTACCTCAGGTACTCCACTGTGGATGGTTACAACAAACAGGTGGACTGCCTGCATTTTCCTGGGTCCTCCTTTCCTGTCCTTTTTGAACAGCGAAATGACATTTATTTTCTTCTAGTCCTCAGGCACCTCTCCCAAGCTCGATGATCATCCAAGGTTCTTGAGAGCGACCCACAAAGACATCAGTCAGCAACCTCTCTCTGCACTTGTACATGCACCCCATCAGAGCCCATGGACTTTTGTATGTCCAGTTGCTTTAAGCATTCCCTACCCTGACCCTCTTCCACCACAGGAAAGAATTCCTTGCTCCAGACTTTCCCTCTGGTCTCTGAGGCCTTGGATTTCTGAAGGCCAGTCTTGCTAGTAAAGACTGGGATGAAAGTGGCATTCAGTACCTCAGCCTTTTCCACATCCTGTACCACCAGCATCCCTGCCCCAGTTCAGCAGCAGGCCCACATTTTCCCTGGTCTTCCTTTTGCTGCTTATGTATTTATAGAAACCCTTCCTGTTGTCTTTGACCACCTTCACCAGATTTTACTTCAGGTGGGCTTTGGCTTTCCTAACATCTCTGCATGCTCAGACAGCTCCTCTATAGTCCTCCCGGGAATACCTGTCTTTGCTTCTTCCTTCTGTATATACCATTTTCATGTCTAACTTTTGCCAGGACCAACTTGTTAATCCATGCAGGCCTCCTGTCTAGATTTCCCATTCATTGAGGTAGACTGCTGTTAGCTTGGATGATGATTTTGAATATGAACCAGCTTTCCTGTAACCCTCTTGCCACTAGGGCCCTGTCCCTTTCTGCTATGGCCCTATCTGTGCTCCCTGGGAGCAGATTCCTGAGAGGCCAAAGTCTGATCTCTCAAACAGGGCTTGGGGGTTTCTTATCTTCAGCAAGGATGTGATTCCATGAGTGCGAGATTCACCACCACATTCCCTCTGATTCTGACACCCCCCCATGTTTTATGGACACAAGGACTATATGTATAGAAAATAATGTTACATCAATGCTCCAAAATAAGATCCGAACCACCTAAAATATAATTACTCTCTCATTGAAGCCAGGATCACAAAAACTTTGACAAGACCAATGCTGCATCCATGTTCCACAGACTTTTTTTTTTTATTATTTTTGATTTGATTACTTGATACCTAAACAAGTAATTGAGACTTGTTTTCCTTGGACATTAGAATGAAACTAATAACCGTCTTTGAACTAAGGGCTAAAATTACCAAACCAACTATTACAATGGTTGTCCTTTCAGCCACTTCTGAAGGGGCAAACTTCATGCCTCTGTTTACTTGTAGAAATTTCAGACATGAAAGAACAAATCTGGGATCTACGTGCAGGTAACCCATTAGCTGATACTAAACACAATGATTTAAGTGCAATTTCTGTATTAGAAATGGAAAATATTGTGACTACCACAACCTGGGAAACCATGCAAGATGAAGGCATGTAGTAGAATGAAGGAATAGTAGTTACCTTGACAGTGTTAGGTGAACAGGTGGACTTGATGATCTGTAGGGTGTGTTCCAATCTAAATGATTCTGTGATTATACAGAACCCTACTACTTACATGCTTCCCTAAGCATCATATATTGCTCACTGTTAAAGACAAGATTATCAGAACAGACTGATGTTTGCCCTTACCTTGCTGATGTAAGAAATCCTTAAGTTCAGATAAGATACGAAAGTGATTCTTACTAAGGTATGTTGAAATCATTGCTAAAACCTAAGCAGAGTGCTAGCACGTGTCCCTAAGTGGATGGGACTGAATCCTGACTCTGTAGTCCCACACCCCAAGCCCAGTCTGGTGCCTTAAAACAGGAGGGGCCTCCTTGCATGGCTAGACTTAGTTCTATTAACTTCCAGAAAGGGCAGCGGAACTATAACCCATCCTTGCAGCTCTCGAGACTAGATATACATCTACAAAGCCCATGATGTTACAGTGTGCTAATACTTTTGTTAGCACTAAATAAGCTAACTGACTCTACCTGAGTAGAACAGAGCTGACAAACCTAAAAAATTTCTGTGGCTAAACAGATCCCCACACAGGATCCCAGGCATACAAACTCAGTGAAGCCTGCAGTCAGAAAATGCCCCATGGTTTAACCAATGCCATCCTCTGTAACGTACCAGAAAAACATAACATATGTATAAAACAGCAGTGTACTTGATGCCACTTAACTCATGCTGAGCAGTATTAAAAACACCTCATCTAATCTATATGACATCAGTTTTCCTACTGCAACTTTTTAACAATGCTGAAAGAAGAGCCACACCTTGTTCTTAAAATAAACGAAGTATTTTGCTTTTTCTCTAACCTCTGACAGCACAAAGCAAAATGATTCATTAAATTACTACTTTATGGTTATTTATGAGATGCTAACTAGTTGTATGATGTGCTAATTATTAAGAAAGCACACATTTGGAACATCTCCAGGTGTCTTTCCAAATCTTTTTTCCCAGGTGCAGTTGTTTTTCAATTTCTTTCTGTTTGAATGAACATCACAGCATACACAATTTCTTCACTTAGTTTCATTGTTTCATAAGCTCTAACATCAAAGCGAATTCAAAGCACCTGATCACCAGTCATTCTACTTCAACTGGACACTTTTATTACCAAATACACAAAATATTTTAGACAAAAAAACCTCACCAATTTTTTGAAAATAAAATAGAAAAGATAGAAGACTAAGAGGCTGCTGATATCTGAAGCCTCTACAAGGGCAGTGAAGCAAATGCTTTAAAGGCTTCCAGGAGCAAAAAGATTAAAAAATCTCCCCAGATTCATCCCAGTCTAACTCAGGAAAGCATTCCTTTCCTAATGTCAATCATACAAGTCAGGATAAGCTATGTAAGCATCTAGAAAAATAACTGTCGGCACACAGACCCATTCCATGCTCTGTGCCATTTCCTGGGCTGACTGAACTGTCGTGCTCTAAAGGAATATGAACAGTGAAACAGTGTGTGTGGGTTCTTGGAGCAGGAAAAGACTGAGCTGTGTTGGGTTTCAGAGGCATAGCAGGCACTATGGCAAGCAAAAGAAGACCAAAGGAGTGAATCTCATGCTGAAGTTAAATGACTTGGCAAGTCTTAATACACTAGAAATTGCAATTTGAGGAGATCAATACACACACACCCCATTTCATGGACTATTTAATAATTTGATAGTATGACTGTATCAAAGCTAAATGGAAATATATTTTAAAAGGATTCACTTATGTGGACATCACTGTCACTGATTACACTGATGTGGACATGCCTGAAAAGATGTTTAATTAACAGTAGAATTCAGAATTAATCAATTTTGACACGTGTTGAAGTACAAAAT
Source organism: Falco biarmicus (assembly GCF_023638135.1). Taxonomy (NCBI): domain Eukaryota; kingdom Metazoa; phylum Chordata; class Aves; order Falconiformes; family Falconidae; genus Falco; species Falco biarmicus. The sequence continues at coordinate 9,071,899 of NC_079302.1, forward strand.
AAATGGATCCATAGCACACTACTAGGAAAATAAATAGAAAGGAACGTACAACCAGCCAGTGACATTATTTAAGCCAGCATACAACCTTTGCTATCTTATCCCTAGCATTTCCCATAGTATTTTATGAAGATTATTGTCACATTGATTAGATGTTTACATGCCGTACGATCATATCTTTCAGCTTCAGACAAGTACTAAGTAAAAACTGAGTTTCAGGTTACATAAACTGAAGGATGGAAAAGGACGATATTTTTCTGACAACAAATTTGAAATTAAGACAATAGTAAACAACAGCAGGTAGCACATGTGTGCCAAGCCATGGTATTGTAGATAAGGCACAAAAGTATTCTGTACACAGATAATTACTTTAGAGTTGAATATTAACATTTCCTAATATAAAAAAATATATTCTAGATTTTAGATTGTAAAAAGTTAATTCACCTTACAGTAACAGAAAAATTAGAATATTTTACTTATTTTTCTAAGTTTAAATTGCTGATCTTGCCACGAACCAGTTTTTAACTTGTTTTTAATTTCTTAAGAATGCTTGCATAAATCTGAGAGGTTGAAGTTTTTAGATATGTACTTACTGCTGCATTTTTGTGGTTTTATTAACTAATTTAAGTTCTCCACATTCTAAGGAAATTATTTGCACACAACAAAGTATTTAGACTGTGTTACAAGTGGCGTATAGTGAGATTAAAAAATTCATATTTTGTACTTAACCTTTAAATTTGGCAAAGGTTGGTGGAAAAAAGTTAAACTTCAGACAGAAGTTAGAAGTTTTGTGAAAACCTGAGCTTGTGAATTGTAGAAATAAAAAAAGGATTTCTAAAGCATTTTAAAAAACTAAGAATACATTTTTGCCTTTCTAAGCAGAATAGGTTTTTTGCTTGGTTTACACAAAACAGTAAGGCAATGTTGAAGGCAACAAATAAGAAATATTTGAATCCAGAAAATAAAAGAACATCAGCTTGTTGCTTATATAGATAATTATAGCCTCAAATTACAGTTTTATTCAATTGGACATTATTTCCCTCTCTCTCTCCTGTCCTCCCTGAAGATGTTACTGCAGATCTCAGTGAGCACAGCACTCCCACTTAAAAAAATCTGGTCAGCAGCTGCTTAATAAATATATACTTTATCTAGAATTATCTATGCAGTCTGAAAAACAAAAACAAGATAGACTTAACAGAAGAAGGGCTATGAGAAAGTTCTGTTTATTTTTTTCCTAGAAAATACAGTATATTTTCATTTCTTTTCATCCATACTTTGTTAAATCTAAATAACTTTTGAAAAAGATCAATTTATTTTTCACTTGATTATTCATTCAAAATTAATGATCAAGCTAAACATGAAACTAGTTTTGAAGGCTTCATAATCTTACTATTGAGTATGACAAAAAAGGTAGCATATGAATTTGTAGTACAGGCTTAGGAGCTGTTGTGTCCCAAAACTGGAAAGTATCCCTCTACCTTGATGTCTGATCTTGCAAGTCATGATTTATGCAAGTAATTTAATACTAATGGGAAAAGCCCTAAGGTTTCAGTAAGTAAGAACAAGGATCAGACCCCTCGTTTAAATGCTCAGAGAGTATCAAAGAACAATTAGCAATCAAGATGAATAACAGAATAAGTAAAAAATAGAAATCAATATGCTAAACTCCTTTCTTTGGAGAGTCTGAGTCCCTGGGATGATGACCTTAGGTTGGGTTGGACTTGTTCTGCCTTTCACTAGAAATGCTTCTGCTCTGTTTATTCCCACCAGACACAACACATACAGCTTCAAATCAATCAGCCAGAACCTGCTCCACATGCACAGAATTGCCGATTGCAAAGTCTCAGATCACATGCATTTTCTCAACATCATACAGAACCTGTGGTGGGAGTTTTTTGTTCAGCACACTGCAACAGACAAACAAGGAGATTCATTAATACCAGGAAACACTGAAGTACTGTAGGACTGTTTCTGTAAGTTTGCTCACACTTGGAATGGAAAACAGGCAGTCTTTCAATATCCTTGGCTTGCTAAGGCCCCCACACTGATCTTGCCAAATTTCAACCCATCTAATTTTTCAATAAATGTTTCAGCACACTTTACCATACTTCATGCAATGTAAAAACCACTGAAATTACATGACCAAAGCAAGATGACTAAAGCTAGCCAAATAACTGACCACTCAGAGCTCACTTTTTATTGACACTTCCAACTAATATACAGAAATTCAGAGGATTCTCTCTATAATCATTTTATCTAGAATTAGATACCTGAACCACAGCAGGTTTTTTTTCAAATGGAACATAGATAAGAAAGTCTTGCTAGATTTTTTTTTTTAAACCAAAATAACAATGGCTACAGCAGTTGGTTTGCTGATACAAATCCCAAGTTCCAGTCTCTCCAAAGCCTCTGACAGTCACATTACAGAATCCATTGCAACTTCTATAATTAGTACTGCACAGGCTTTAAAAGGATTCTTTTAAATCCTGTAGAAGCAGTGAAGTCATGATTATGTTGGCATTTTGCTAGTGAAAGTAAGAAAAAAATCTTCAACAGATTTTTAAAAAACTGTACAATGGTTTAAGTATCTTATAGCCAATGCGGTTTTCAATATTCCAACAAAAAAACCTGATTTGGGCTTGCTGGTTTTGTTAAGTTTGGGTGGGTTTTGGTTTGGTTCAGAGTGGAGTTTTTGCGGGTTTTGTTTTGTTTGTTTGTTTGTTTTCTCTTTCATTCTCCTTTTCCCCAGATGTTTGCTTTGTTGTTTCAGGTTTTCTTAGCCCTGTTGGAAAACCAATACATTTCAGCTGAACTAAAAATTTCTAATGTGTATTAAATGTTTGCTGAAAGATAAGCCATTAAAAGTAAATCCAAGTAGAAGCTGATTTTAAGTCAACAAGGATTTAAACACTTGCTTAAAATAAAATATAGATGTGTTTTTAATGAGGATACTACATTACTGGTGGGAAAGTATTCTGAATCAAGACTAGTGAATTCTTAAACAAACAAAGTAACAAGATTAGAAAAGAAGCTTTACAACTGTAAAGAAATGATCTGAATTTTACAAAATTCAGGCTGGGAATTAAGTCAGTTGAGCTAAAGCAGGAACTCTAAACCACCTAAAAATTACTTTAGAAAGCAAGCACTGAAAAGTGGCCAAGGTGGGCAAGAGTACCCATCTACAACCAACCAGAATCCAGATACTGTATCATACGGAAAAGGATTATAGGTGACACTAAATTTTATTACAAATTTCCTCATTCTACTAGTAATTTTCATTAATATGAAAAATAAAAAGGCACATTACTATGACAGTGACATGATGTGAGCAATTTTATTGAAGTAGAAAGCTAAGAATTATAATATGCAATAATTATTTTATTGATGCACAGGAAATGAATTATTCATAGTTACAAAGTATCTGTGGATAATTCTAATTACCTGCTTTTAAAGTATATGAGATCCACAGAAAATACATTAACAACTTTGATTGAACACCTGCTATCCCATAGAACATAATAAGCATCAGATTCCAAACTTTTCTGACATTGAAGTCAACGGCATTAGATCTTCCAAGTGTATATTACTAAAAGGTTATGGAGATTTTTTTTCTGTGCTGTGCTTTGGTGAACTGTGATAACTTTTGATATATCCAAGAAAACAGTAATAGGTTAAGTTCATATCTTGTTTCATATTTTTAGTTCATGGTTGGTTTTGTATCTTTTTTTAGCTAATGCAAGATTATTAATGAAACCAAAGTCTGGATCTATGAAGAACGTCCTCTGTGATAAACTTATTGACTACTTCTATCATCTACATAATTCTTAAAGCTAGCATGTAGTGATATATATTGTAATTATAGATATCAAATTGCTAATTGTTTGATGCATCTAGTTTCTGGTAGTGCAGCTTTTGGTATATGGCTAGGCAAACTTAAAAATTTTGAATTCCTGAATTCTAAATTCTGTCACTTTACTCTGAGCGTTACCTTTCGACTAACAAAAATCCAGGATTTCTACTATCATTTGCTCAACTAGAAGTGTAACAGGGAAGAGAGTAAACTTTGGTATAAACTTTAGTAAGATAAAGGACTTAAAGGTAAGGTGGAAATCTTCACATCACTTGCCATAAAGTCCTTTCCAAAAGTGTTCTGCACCATCAGTCCTGTTGTAACTTGTCTTGCTTTTGAAACAGACAGAAAGCTCACAAACTATTTCACTATCCTCTATGAAAAAAATGAAATCTAGAGAATCAAGTGCAGGACAACAAATTTTGACTGAATGCCTACTTCTTCAAAGCACCAGCAGTATTTCTTTAATGAAAAGACCCTTTCTATCCTGTTTTTCAGGACAAAATATGGACTGTGTAACAGATTTCTGAAAAATGCTAAGAATAGTTTATTAGTTATCTGGACATAGCCTGATCTCACTTAAAGAGCAGGCAATTACCTGTTGCCTTGGAGTTAATCAAGTTAGTTACATATGCATGAAACATACCTCTGTATGATACTTTTATTTTTAAAGATTCCTTTTCTATATGTTCTGCTGAACTATGACACATATTCCAGAGGACACCACATAATCTTTCCCCTGCCATCCCACTGTAACACCATTTATTCCCTGGGCATTCTGTAACTTTCACTACACGACTCCACACTAAATAAAATATCTATTCATAACTTTTCATAAAGATTAAATACACTGGGCATGTGCTAAGTTCAGCTACACAATACTTACTGTTCATACAGCATATTTGGTCTCTTCTAACCCAAATAATTTCATTTTACAAGTAATCATTCCATTGTTAGCTTTATTTTGTGTAACTAAATGTTGAATTCTTGTGAAACCACTCATAAATGTGTTTGTTAGGGCAGTTCACCATAAAGGAAATGTCAAGAGAAACTAAAGTGCTGGAACTGAAGGTCAGCTAATTTTTCCTCTGTAAATTTTCAGGCTCAATAAATATTTATGCTTTTTCATTTACTTAAATGTTTAATCAAGCAGATGCAACAGAATTATGAAACATGAGTAAATACATCACAATCATTTTGCTACACACTTAATAAAATCAAAATGGCAGGTTTTGTTGGTTTGAATTATTCCAAATCAATCTGGTGTTTACAACTGCCAATGACATTCTTAAAAAAATTCTGTAGGTCTTCCGCTACTTACTAGTAGCTCAAGCATCCTTTTAGCTATGATGATGCAAGGCACACAAAAGCAGCCTAAAAAGGTAGAAAAATGGTTCCACTTTCATACCCAGATCTGTTTTCCAGCTGCCGCATAAAGGTATGTGTTAGTGTGAAGTGTGGTGGAAGGGACTTTTGTACAGTAATTATATATCTATAAGAAACAGAGTAAGATTATTATATGTCCTTAAGACCATCAAATGGCCATCTGGATATGATTTTATCACTGCCTATCAACTGTTGGTTTTCAGCTGATGTCTTGTAGTTGAAAATTTATTCATTATCTACCTATCAATGTGCTATCTTCTACTATTTTCTCACAACACTGTTTTTGAAGAAGATACTGATTACAAAAAAACCACACAATACCCTACAGAAAAGTGTCTTCATATTTTACTAAATGTAAAAGTTATAAGGGATTCCCAGTTTTACCCAACACAGACAGTTAGATACTCCCCTTCTCCATAACAAGACCTGTAACCAAACCCACGCACTGCTCTTCATGGAATTAATAAAATATCAAACATTTGTGCTGAGAGGGGGCCAGACAGTAGGGAAAGAGCAACATTAAAACATGTTAACAAACCCTCCTGACAATAGTGTTGGAGCATTAAAGTGCATAATAAATGTTTGTTGGATCTGCGCAAGCCATAATTTCCTGTTAGTACAGAGCCTGATGCAAGACTAGGAGTTAATTTGTTGGTTCAGCATGCCAGTGTTTAGAGGTTAAAAAAACAAGCAGCAGTGTGTTTGTTGCTGGTAACCTCTATACACATCTGGAGAGGATCATGGATTTGATGAATTAGAAGATGAAGAGAAAGCATACCTTCCTACCCCAGAGCTGAAAGTTACTAACAGATAAGTCAGCTGCTTAAAATAACATTCTGCATATTGGAGTACGAGAGTATCCACTACTCACATAGATGAAATTTCTAGCCAAGACATGCAAACCCAAACTTCCACATATATAGAGCAAATTATTTAAAGATTGAAAGAGAGAAATTGCATTGCTAAAAAAAATGCAACTTCCTTTTGATCATAATCTAAAATATATACACAACAAAGTGATATGGATACAGGGGACTGTGGGCTGTACTAATAAAAAGAGTTGTGATTGTTTGTTTACTTTATATAAGCATCAGGAAAATTAATACCTGAAAGTATACACCTTAGACATGACAATTAATCTCTATCAGTTATTTGCTTAGGATAACCCACACCTCGGTGTAACTCACTGTAAATTATATTTAAATAGCATAAAATGTGAGAGAAAAACACTATAGCCACCTACTCAAAATTTTTTTGTTGTTGGCTGGTGGCTTTAAGCTGTGTTTCTAAATCCTCTGTTATCTTCCATGAAATTCTCACAGTTCAGTTAATCTAAAAATATAAACATTTACTCATTTACAGAATCAAACAAGTTTCCAAATGTAATATATGAACATTACAGAGGAAGCAGCACATCCAGAAATGATTGATCAAAGCAACAGCAACAGAGTGCAGCCTGCCCTTGAATTCACATTCAAATATTTTGCTTGCCTTTAAAAAAAGATATAGATACAAGATTTAAGGTATAGTGAATGTAGTTTTTGCAGTTTCCATCTAACTTATCCACAATGTGATTCGCACAAATCTGCTTATTTATGATTAAAAATGGTGATTTATTTTCCAGGCTTTTACAGCTAAAATGAGGACAGAAATGTTATTATCAACAGAAACCAAGGTATAGCTTTGCTAGGAAATTAAGACATGTATCACTTTCTGTCTGAAAAATAAAGTCATAGTGGAACTGTAATTGTTCAGAAAATACACAGTGATTTCACGTGGCAAAGTTCAAAGGAAGTGTTTATGTGCTCGTAAAATGACAAAGATACCTTTAGCAAGGTAAATACAAATGAATGTATTTCTTCAGAAAAATTAATATTCTATATGAATGGACCTGCTAGTTGCAGAAATAATGAATAGTTATTGTGATAACACATGTTAACTGTTAGCAGATTGATTATTTTAAGGTTTAATTTTTAGCATTAAACTAACATATCCTCTAACAACAGCGAAACAATTCAGCCTTTCCTGGGACATTGTAAAAATGACAAGATAAACTCTTGAGGGGGAAAAATTATCTATTGGAATTATAACACAATTCCTTCTCATTTAAATTTAAATTTCCTTCTCACATAAATTTAAATCCCAGAAAAACACAAGTGAAACCAGACGTACAACATTTAATGTTCCACAAAGCTGAATTAAGAGCTATACTGTCAATGTGTTCCTTCATAAAATATTTTTGCCTTTAAATAAGAGTTGAGAGATAATAAGAGGGAAAACCACCAACAGATAGACACTCTTCTGACCATAGGTTGATACAAAAATTGTCATGGTGCAGTGACCATACACACACAAAATAAAAAAAAAAGGGGGGGGGAAGACAGAAAAAAAAAAAAGGCCAGAGTGAAGCCAGAAAGCCAGAGTGAATTATTTCTTTTCACTATTGACATGTTTGAAGATTCCAGAGTTCAATATGAGCTTTGTCATATGATGACACAAATATTTCTTCATTGTTAGCTAATGGATATTTTCTTTTGGCTTACACTGGGCAGAACATTCCATATTCTTGGAGCAGAAATTGAATTCTTCTACAAAAATTCAGTTATCGTAATTAAACCAAACCCAACATTCTGGGCTTTGGGACAACATAAAATAATCTAATCATCAGAAGATTAAAGTGTATCTAACAAGTTATCTAGTTGCTGCTTGAAATCCATGTAAACTTCTTCATATGTATCTCATGGTAGCTAGTGTTCTTGAACATGCAATACATCTTTATACAAAGACTATATAAAAAAATCTTTTCTGAGAGACTCGCTTCAGAGGGTATTACACAGTAGGATTCAAATTAATTTCTTTTTTTAGAAGGTCATTTTTAGGCTAGAGAAATTTAGCTGCACATTGTTTTCCAAATGTTCGTGTCTGTATTAAAGGTAGCAAAGAAAGAAGCTGTAGAAGAAAACAGCAAGGAAGCATCTAATACAGTCTGAACAACCACTGAGAAGAAGTGAAGTCTATAGAGACCTTTTAAGTTAGTTAATCAAAATAGAATTCGAACTACAGGCAAGAACTGCTGCATTCAGGGAACCAGAATTTCATATACATCCTAGAAACAAGCAGTAGTGCAACAAAATGAGAAAACCCTATGCCTCACAGAAGAAATAAAATGCAGAACCCTAAATTTGGCATTCTACTCCAGTGACCAAAGGTGACAAAGCATTTGGCACCTAACTAGACTAAAGAAATCCAGAACCACAGCATCTTTTATGACTAGACACCTTAATAATTACTTAACCATTCATATTAAAATTGCTTACTAAAAATGGTACTTTATCACCTACCACCAACTGACACTGTGAGCCAATAGCTTCTACAGAATGTTTCTGATCAATTGACTGACATCAGATAGGCCTTTCTAGGTGAGATTAATGTTCCTTTCACGATACCTCACCCCTAGGTAGATAAAATTAGCCAGTGAATAAACACACCAGCTAGATTGGAAAAACCTGTGTGCAAAAGAATTTACTACTTTTTTTTGATGTAAGTTAGATTTAGAAAAGATTTTCAAATTCACAGATTTATATATAACAACAGGAAAACCCCCAATATTTTTAATGCCGTTTCCTTGTTATGTTAAAGTACGTAAGTTACATACACAGTAATGCTTCCCCTTCCCGCATTCTCTTATGTACTCTCCAAGCTACAAGTTAAAATTAAAATCTTACTTAAAAAAATGCTATCCTTAACAAGATCCAGCTTTTATTTATGTTATATATATCTTACATTCATATGTATACACATTAAAATATCTGAAAGGAGAATAGAAGTGTATTTTTCAAAACTGGAACTGTATTTCATTTGGAAGAATGCACGGTTACCTTGATTTTAAGAATTGACTTAGGAAATTCCAATTTATATAAGCAGATTTAGAATGCTTTTATGCAACTGCCTCCCCCAAAGGTTTTTTTGATGTCTCTCTGTTTTGCTAGAAGCATTACCAATTACAGTTTTCTGAAAATATTTGAAAGGCATAATATTATCAAATGCATGGAAGTTAAAAATATATTATTTTGAATGAAAAGAAAATTATTTACACAAACCCCTTCTTCAAGATCAGTATCAGGGAAACTTTTGAATGAGTAAGTACTTCATGACTGTAGCTGCTGCTTCTCAAAATACATGTTCCCACAAAACCAGAAATCATGTAACTAAATACCTGTACACTTTTCTTGTATATTACATGCCTAAGGTTGAGCTTCCAGCTTCAGATATTAATTTTTTAAAAACACTAAATAATTCCAAAGACTACCACCTCTTACAGAGAGACTAGAGAAAGCAAACATGTTAAATCAGAAAAGTCACAAGAATTTCTTTGAATAAGTGATGTAACAGATACGTGTTGTCAGCCCTCCACTGGCAGTGCAACACTTTTCACATCACCACCTCTCCCATTTGACTCCCACACTACACGTACGTAAAAAGTGTGGATAAATCTCTTGCAGTACGCAACTGAAATTTTTAAACAACGGTAAGCCTATCCACTCCACACAAAACACTCCAGCAACACGGGACAACTAACTGGCCAAAAGAAGCTTTAAGTCATGAACTGGTAAATCTTAATGGTGAAAACTAGAGGAGAAGGAGGAGGGGGGGAATGGAGGAAATCCCATTCTTCCCTATGCAGTTTATGGCATCATCACCCAAATCACTGGGTTCAGGGGTGTATGTGACTTTTTAAAGTTACTGCAGGTCAGTTTCCATGACTTTTTGAGCCAGTTTCCAGGAAAATATTAATAACACCAATTAAATTTAAGTTCACATCCCTATCCTTGCTTTCACAAGTCCCCTCTATTTTTGGTATGGGCTCCTACAAAAAAGGTAGTAATAAGCTCTCTTCCCCTTTCAGAGACACAGTTATCAATTAAAAATAACCTGTACTGTTCAGAATCCATAAATTTGTAGTCTATAATAAGCAAACCTACTTATTTGTACTGCTATTTGCCATATAAAACTAGGGTCACTTTGAAAGAAGAATTTCTAGCCCTTGCAAGCAATACCACTGGAAAATGTCATCTAATAATCATGACAGATTATTTTGTTTAAAAGGTGATACTGAGAATTATTACTAGTCCAGTAGTTCTATATCTAGCAATATTTCATTTCTTTCACTAGCAATTATAACAGAAATTGAAAAAGCATAGAGCACTTCTTTATTCTCTGCGTACAGCTCATGAATCTTTATTTATCTAGGTTATATTTTGTATTCAGATAATTTGAATATTTTTATGGTATTTGTGACACCATTACATTAACAATATTCCCATTAATATAAGAAAATAAAGAAATCGATGGTCATATGCATATACATTTGTTATGTATTTTCCTATAAAACAACTTTTCACTATAGAAAATCATTAATATCAATCTTAAAAATCAGTAGACAGCTTATCAATTTTCTCACTGAATTTCATTCTTTTTTAGTAATTCTCAGCTAAATCTCAATTAAACCCAATTTCTTCCCATTACCTTAATTACTTCTGATCTCTATCAATAGCTTTATTAATTTCAATCACTTTCAATAAACCTTCAATTAAATCCTTTTACCTCTAATCCATTTCCATAAATTTGTTTCCTTTTAACTCACCTGATAGCTTTAAAATCAATGCTACAGATACAATGTCTGACAGATTTTTAACTTCAAACATCATATATTTGAACTCATAGAAAAAGTAATACAAAGAATATATATTTTGGTAGAAAATAATGAAATAGAAGGTTTATATAAATCTGACATTTTCCAATTGCCCATGGAATTTAATTGTGAAAAATCTGATAAAATACTGAAAACTCTGATAAAATATTGAAAACTCTTAGCTTTGCCATCTATTCATAGACATGTAAGCATCAATGATTTTTCAGAGAGGCACCGTGATGTACCGTCCTTTCCAGGATATCCTCTTCTGATAAAAAAAGTTTCCTCAAAGACCCCTCAGCAGACTGTATTTAGAGATCTGTGTTGAGAAAGAAACAGGACCGGGGGTTTGAGAGATGAGTGAATATACAACAATTTTTGGCCTAAGTGAACATTACATTTTCCGTTTCTGGTTCAGTGATGAAGCAGCATGCTACCCAGCCTCCACTCTGGTGGCAGTCACCTATCAATAGCTATCATAGCCTCGTAAATTTTTGACTCTGAACTACCAGGTTGCAGAATTCAAAGCAGAGGCATATACAGTCTACTATGGGTCTGAATGAAAGGCATAAGGGACAATCACACACTTCCAAGGAAGCATTGCTGTTCTGAGTCAATGGTGAGCGATACTATGATCACTTTTAATTTGGAACAGGTTGTTATGCTTTCCTAAGCTCTGTTCGAATCTATTCCCTCATTAGCTAGAACTTTACCTATGAAGGACAAGACAAAATTAAAAAATGCTTAATGATGATGATAAAGTCAGTCCCTTCAAAAACAGATTTCACTGCTAGGTGAGTGTTGTGGATGGTTGCTTCTGATCTTTCCATTCTTTTTCTCTATACCCGACTATTGAGGCTAAATCTTTTTAAAGATACAAATTGACCAGTTGACCAGTCACAGTCTGTTTTCTCACAACTCCAGAACCTGCATAAATCCTTAGCTGCTCCAGATAAGACCATCATTGTACACCCATTAAACAAAAGCTTGCTATTTAGCTAACTGCCCACTTCACAAAGGTGAAGCATATTCCACAGGGAGGCATTTCCTTCCCACTAGATTAGGCAAGTTGCAATTCAAATAAAAACATCAATATTTCTATCTCCTGTAGTTTACATTCCCTTGTTTCACCAGGCAGTGAATCTTACAGAATCCCATGAAAACAACCTTACTGTGTCAGAAAAGACATTATTTCTTAGTAAATGTTGCAGAAAGTCCTCATGAAGGTGGTTATCTTCATTGAGTCACCAAGGAAAATAAATACATACATTACTAGAAAACAAAGTTAGTATCCACACATGTATTTTTCTTTAAGGAAACACCCTTTGAGTACCTATTTTCCTGTGTTTGTGTCAAGCCCCCTTCCCAATCTAAGTATTTCTTTTAAATGTCTGAAAAAAGCCTTTCAGACTTTTTATAGAAATATATCAAATACTGATAAAAAGTTACATTCTTATTACAGAGCAATAAGAGCAAAACAAATATACTGAACTTCCAGAAAAAGGACTTCATTTTCAAAAAGAAATTGTGTATGGTTTAAGACCATTCCTGTAATAACCCTCCTGATTTCCCCTTATTAAGGAACATTGAATAAGGGCTCTCAGTGCTTAGAGCTGCTGATAATTAGACCATGAGGGATTATTTTCACAGTGGTTTGGATCAGGGACTGAGTGCCTAAGGCCAAACTCCATCTTGTTGAATGGATACAAGTGAAACAAAGCTTGGCTGGTTTTGTTTCTTTAAACAATTTTTAAGGCTTCCTTTGTTCAACATGAGATTTGGTTTTGATTTCTTTCAACCTCTCAGGGGTTCAATACAGAATGATAACCTAACTCAAAGCATTCCGAACCAGAGGGGGAAAAAAAAAAAAAAAAAAGAAAATGAAAAAAAAAATTGTAATCAATAGAGTACTTTACTTTCTTCACTTTACAGATTTTTCTCAGTTAAACTAAAAAAAAAAAAAAAAGAAAAAAAAACCCCAAAAAACTGGAAAGAAAACATTCCTCAAACTTTTAGAATATTTTATTTTAGAATATTTTTGTATAGTATTCAGTATGTTTCACTAATATAGCTTGAAATAGGACTTTCCAAGGCAGTTATTTGCAGTTCATGAAATTCTTACTATGTAGCTAGTTGTTTATAAAAAAAGTAATCTAGATTTCTGAAACCTAAACTGAACTTTTAACATTTTACCAGTTACCCCCTCTACTGTATGATCATGTTCTGAAGCAGGCACAAGTAAATTTTTATCTTGAGTGACCTATAGCTGGTAGATTGTAATTTCACAAACATATTTTTCTATTATAAACTTCTGCTGAGTAGTGAGATGGAATATATGTACTAGACTTTTGGAAATCCCACTTAATAATCACTAACCTGGAGAAGAAACTTCTCGAATGCTGAGGTATAGTTAAAATTTTTTTTTTTTAAATGATAATCAATGGCTTACACTGCCTACACTTTAAGATTCAAAATTCCCTTAAAAGCCCACCTGAAGTTGTAAACACATGAGTGCTAATAAATAATAATAAAAAAAATACTACTTCCCACCTTCACCACTAGATACAGTTTTGAAATAGAGTTCAGGTTTCAATGAGATGCAATTTCAGAATGGAACATTTTTGATAATTTAGCATCTCTCACAAGCTATTTGGTGCAGAAATCACACACGCCAAGGATATAAAAAAAGTACAAAGAATCCATCCCATATGTACTGACATATAAAGCAGCCATTATGGTTGATGTCTACTGAAAGTCAAGAAATACTGTCTTTAGGCCATTGCTTTTCAACAGCTGATGATGGAAAGATACTTAAAAAAAAAAATCTATTACTTTACAAGGAACTTTACCAGAAATTATTTGATTGGCTTTAAAACTTAAAATGTAGTTTTACACTTACACTGTGTAACAGCCATACAGTGTTTTCTTCATCTACAAGGCACTGAGCTTAACAGAGGACTTCAAATTTGTCTCCATTCTTTGTTTCCCTTTTCCTTATTGTCCAAACCTCATAATGATAACACAGCAATTACTTGTTTTATCCCCAATGCAATTTACTTCAGATTTTGTCAGCATTTCCATTTAAACATTGTCTTATTCTTTCATGCCCTACTTTGAGGTTTCTAAGTAACTTGGAAGCATCTTCCCTATAAAAAAAAATCTTTGCTTAAATATGTCTATTTCTGAATGCTTATGATTAAGAAGATAATATTGCATGCAACTAGCAGAAAACATATATTGCAATTAAAAACAATTCTTTTGGGGCTTATGCATGGTACTTGTAAACTGAATATTTTAGCACCTTTCTATCCTCTTTATCTATTAAAATATAATTTTATTCTGTGACCATCATAGTATTTATCTGTTTTACAGTGTACATGAGAGTATTTTCAACTTCATCCATGGGTTTTTAAACTGCTTTTTTTTTTCCAAATATTGTTAGCTCTAAAATAAATATTAAACAAAACACATCTGAATTTTAGCAGATAATGTTGAGGATAGGGTCTATTTAAGGGAAATTGTTTTCCTGTTAATCACATATCATTCTACTCTCTCAACAGTGTAACTCATGTCTCTTCAGAATACTTTTCAAGGCATACAAAAAGCTGTAGGTTTGCACATGCCTGGAATTGTCAGGGCAGTTGGTAGAAACACAAGCATGATACCCCCAGAAGTCATCTTTGTGCCTGATAACTGAGCAGTTCAAATATTTTCCATTACCAGAAAAAATGAATTTATATTGATCTTCATCCTCTCTTGAGCATCCTTTGGAAAAATGATATATGCGTACAGATGAGGCACTGTTCACTTCAGTACCATAACGATCGGTTTCAAGTGAAAAATGAGGACAGCAACTCATTATACAGTACACTGGGGCAACGTCTTTGTTTCCTTTTCATTTCCTTTTTTTGCCAGAGTAAATGTTCTTATTTAAAACTCTATCACCAAAAATGCCTGTATCTAAGTTACAGCATATGGAGGCTTTGCTCAGTCCAGACACACATTCCTTAAAAAGAAAAAACAAATAAACAAACAAACAAAAAACCCAAACCCAACCCCCCCCAGCCTCCACAACCACCAAACCAAAAAGCAGGGAGAAAAGGGAGGGTAGAGACCCAGTGCATATTCAATACTACTACTGTTGTATATGGCATAAATCAGTAGCCATATTTATGGGACAATCTATTATTATTTCTCATTTCTCTATAATCATTGTATCTGTGCTGCATAAACACTGATGAAAGAAGATAAATTATCTCAATAAGGTAATCAGGGTTTTCCAGATAAAACAATAACAACAAAAACAAAACCCCTACAAATTCAGAGAAAAAAAAAAAAAAAAAAAAGTGCTCAGTATTTTCTGCCAAGCTCTTCCTTACTGGTACTCCAAATTAAACATACAAAATATGAAACGCCCACGAAAAGTCCCAGAGCAGCTTGGGGTTCAGCAGTCATACAACCCAGTGAACACACCTGTAAGCACTGGGGTTTCTCCAGTGCTCTTTCAGGAGATGTCTGCATTGAAAACCACAGCAGATGCAGAAGTACTTGCAAGAGTTCTAGCAACTAGCTCAGGTACCAGAGGTCTAGACAGTAGCCTAAGTTTATGCACCTACTGATTTAAATTGCTTTAAAGCTTTGTGATACCACCTCTAAACTAGTAATACGAGTACACAAAGTTGAAACTAGTCTATCTGCTCTGTGCATTCTTTTGCAGATTAGAAATATCCCTTGTTGCCTTGGAAGTGGCTTTACTACTGATGGAAATAATTTTTACATTATAATGCCTCTAAATTCCTACATCAAAAATAATCAGATTCTCAAATATTCCCATTCAGCTCCAAGAAAATACTGAAATAATGGGTGAAAGAGTTAAACTAAAACCAAAAAAAGTTGCCAGCTATTATTCTAGATTTAAAAAAAAAAAAACCACAAAAAACCCACAAAAATTTTGAAAACAGTTTTCAGCTACTGAAAAGTTTGTGCTCAGAAACCAACTACAAATATTCATTTACATGTAAAAGCCATCCTGCAAAAGGAAGGAGTCCCTTTTGAAAACAACAAGAATGTCCAAAACAGAGTTGTGAACTCTTAGATATCCAATGATTTATGAAAGGAAATCTCAGTGCAAGTCACATGGGAAAGAGACTCATTTGCCAGTAAATGCCAGACTCACAGGTCTTCAACTGAAAAGCCTTAGTTCTTTGATCTTGCACAAATGGAACTGAAGTATTAGCAGCATTTTCGCCATGGATATCTACAGTGGCACAAAAGTACTCAACCAACAGATAGCTTGTGGCCTTAGTTGTTAGTTCATGTTGAGCTCTAAAGAAACCAGGATCCTGAAATAAAGTGGGACTTGTAAATTAGCCAGCTCTGTCTAGCCATCAAATGCTCCATCAGGCTGACCTAGCTATGTCTACATTTCCAGTATCAGAAGGTCTCTTTGTGCACCAGGGAGAGCAAAGCAGCCAGGTGAATGTTGACTGCAATCTCCACAAAACAAACAAGTGAAAGACAGGGGCAGAAGCATCCATATCGGTTTCTCCATGTATGCCATTTGAGAGTTAATACTGCAATGTGGGATATTCTCTCCATGGCAGCAAATTCAGAGACTGAGCACAATTTCCTCATCTCAATGAAATGTTGAAGATCTTACCAACTGAAAGTTTAAAGGCCAGTAATTAATTATCTTTATGAGAGGGAGAAAACTTGTGGAGAAATTAAAAAGAAACAGGAAAATCAACACCAAAATTGATTTTTTAATGAGCCACAAAGACACCTTTATCTTTCTACAAATTCTCCGCATCCAAATGAAGACAGTGTCACAAACCATCCCTTAAGGAAAGGGTTATATTTTTGCGTTCCAGCCCTAAAAAACACAACAGAGAAGCAAAAACAGGCATTAATTTTGCCTGTTAACATCCTGTATAGGGACTCTTCTCCAAGAATATTCACAAAGCAGATTCACTGAGAAAATTAGGAGCTGTGAAAAATGAAAATGCTTCTAACCAATTTGCCATACACCATGATACCCGTTGAAGCTTTCTGTGCTTGCCTCACTTCCATAACTAAGGACAGCAGCTTTGATTGGTCTGAAAAAAGGAGGAAATAAAAGTATCCCATCAATATTTTCCCTTCTGGGAACAAATAAAACCATACTATTGTACAGCTGAACTCCTTAAAGGACTGTTCTTTGTTTTACATACAGTCAAATTTTCTCCACTCTAGCTCAGCAAGGGAAACAGCTTAAAAAAAAAATATTTGTTTCCTTCATGTAGGAAAAATATTTCTTAGGTTTATAGGTAACCAGAAAATTTCTCAAAGGTCCAATCCTACATTCACAGCATCAATAATTTCAGAAGTAGTTCAACACTAGAAGACATCACTGTGAGTTGCAATATTGTTAGATGTTTGGTAGTTTCATCTTTGAGGAAACCTGATAAACCCATTTGTATTTAATCCAACCAGTAGTAGCCCCCCACTAAAAATGGCAAGATAATGTCACATCCAAAGAGGCACCACTGTACTTTAAATATCCAGTAACTACAGAGACTTTTAAAACAAAGTAGAATAATTTATGAGGAGAATATGAGGGGTTAAGAAGGTGAAAAATTCTGTGCAGAAAGGCGCTAGAATAAAAGCTACAAAATGTAGCTGTGTAATCAGTAATATGTTTTATTTGCATTGCAATGTTTGGGTTTCTTTTCAATCACAAGCACCAAAGTCAAAGTGGGACTCTGATCATCTCACTGCAGTTTACCAATCAGGATTGTATGCCAATGTGTAGTGAAGTGGAACTACATGATGTGACAAAATATGATGTGACAAGTAAACTTTAAAGGAACACCCACTAATTTGGAACCAGTAATTGCTACAATTCAAACAGCCCCATTACTTATATACCGAATTTTCAAAGCTGGATTTGTGGCATATTTTTAACTGCCTTAAGTGTCAACTTCAACTGAGCAATTAGCATTTTCAAAAAATATTTCTCATCAACAGAGTACTATTTATCACCTGGCAGGTAATAATTTCTTATTCCTACCTTTAGTACTGCTGAATATTTTCTCTCAAATAATATATTCAATCAAAAGAACACAACATTTTATGCTAATGTAATCTTTGTACTGCTTTAGTTAAAAGCTCAAGTGCTGATAATTACAAAAAAGCCTGTGATGGGATTCCAGAAAACTGGTATTTTATTTATTTATTTTTATGGGTACAAAAATTCAGGAAATTCTTCAACAATGTTCAATAGCACAAACTGCAAGTATTTGCATTACTAGCCTGGAAATTGAAAAAATCTCTGGAAAAGTGCAGACATCACACTGCAAAGCTTCTGGAGAACTTTGACATCCAGAAACAACATACTGCTTAAGAAAGGTGATACTTAAAAATTTCAATCTGTCAGTTTCTTAAAAATAATAATAATAATTACATAAAAAAACCCAACAACCCAACAAGTCCAGGTTCTATACAGAGTAGCACTCTGGTACAGAGTAACAGTATTTTAGGATCACAAAAGTTACTCTGTGGAAGTTAATATAAAGTATTAAATAAGTCCACTGGGCACCACCACAATGCTTCCATAGGTGGAGATTTTGAATGATGTGGAAGCATTTGTAAAAAATAACAGGTAGCAGAAAACATGAGAATAATTTTAAATACAAGATCATAAACCAAGGACTGGCAGGGAAGACTGCAAATGTATACATTATGAGTCTCTTCATCTTTCCAATTAAGACCTTGAAACTCCTGAATTAATGTTCTTAGTATGCAGTAAAGAGTTTGTCAACCTTCACATACAAACCACAAAAGCTACGTACATATCTCCCAAAATGCTGTGATACCACACCTAACAATGAACACATAATTTGTCTGTCCTAATAACAAAATGACTTAAATATTCAATCTCTTTAAGAATAGGAAGCACTAAGAAATCGTACTTGTCTATTTCTTAAACAAAAGATGAAGAAAAGAAAATTATTTTTAAACAAATGAAGATGTAACTAAAACTATGGCTTCCTTTTGACAATACTTTTGGAAAGGAGCAATGGCAATGTTCATTTCACAGTTAGTTAAAAACTGAGAATTGGAAGGAGATTTTATTTAACAAAAATTTTCCATCTTTGATTAGTATTGGTTTTGCTTATAGTGCAAGGCATCTCACATCTGTCACAAATCAAACCTGCATATTGAATGAAAAACATTCTTAACTGGTCAGAATTCTATTTAAAGCCTTGGTTTAAAACCTTCACACTAGGAAAAAAAGCTTAGCTTTTTTCATAGATATATTCATTTGCAAAAATTCATAACATCTTGAAAACAATTAATACACATATAGACAACTAACATAGCTTGCGGTAGGTATGTGGTGGTTTGACCCTGGCTGGATGCCAGATGCCCACCAAAGCCACTCTATCACTCTCCTCCTCAATCAGACAGGGAGAAAATACAATAAAAGGTTCGTGGGTTGAGATAAGGACAAGATCACTCAGTAATTACTGTCACGGGCAAAACAGACTCAATTTGGGGACATCTGTTTAATTTATTACCATTCCAAGCAGAAAAACACCTTCCCCCCATCCCTCCCTTCTTCCCAGGCTTAACTTAATTCCCCGTTTGACTACCTTCTCCCCCAAAGTGGCACAGGGGAACAGGGCATGGGGGTTATGGTCAGTTCATTGTGCATTTTTTCTGCTCCTTCTTCCTCCTCACACTCTTCCCCTGCTCTAATGTGGTTCTCTCCCAAGGGAGACAGTCCTACATGAACTCCTCCAATGTGACATCTTCCCATGGGCTGTAGCCCTTCACACACTGCTCCAGAATGGGTGCCTCCCACAGGGTGCCGTCCTTCAGACACAGACTGCTCCAGCCTGGGTCCCCACAGGGTCACAAGTCCTGCAAGCAAACTTGCTTCAGTGTGGGCTTCGCACAGGTCTCAACCTCCTTTGGGCACACCCCTGCTCTGGCATGTGATCCTCCCCAGGCTGCAGGTGGATATCTGCTCCACCGTTAACCTCAATGGGCTGAGGGACATGGCCTGTCTTGCCATGGTCTTCACCACGGGCTGAAGGGGAATCTCTGCTCCGGCACCTGGAGCACCTCCTGCCTCCTTCTGCACTGACCCTGGTGTCTGCAGAGTTGCTGCTTTCACTAAGTCTCGCTCTTTTCTGCTGGTGCAGATACTTTTGTTTTTTCCACCTTCTTAATATGCTATCCCAGAGGTGCTATCACCATCACTGATGGTCTCGGCCTCGGTCAGTGGCAGGTCCACCTTGGAGCTGGCTGGTATCGGCTCCATTGAACACAGGGGAGGCTCTGGCATCTTCTCACAGAAGCCACCCCTATAGCCACCCCCACGCTACCAAAACCTTACCATGCAAACCCACTACCAGGTATTCCAGAAGTACTAGAATAGGCTGGTGACTGAGATGACACAAATCTTTACCAAAAAGTTGCAAGTGGCTCATCTTGAGCACTTCTTAACAGTTATACCAAACACAATGGTATGCACAACTGGCAATCTGAAAAGCTATTAAAAAAAACCAAACCAAACCAACAAAGAAAAAACAACTTTCTCTTCTACATATTATGGATATTGATTATATAGTCAATTCTCAACTCAAGGAAATATTTAGAAGGAGTCTTACAAAACCAATAATTAACAGACATACATTTTATACATCTTTGTCAAGTTGTTATAGCAGTTTAAATTGGAACGATGATAGCTACAAGCCAGTTGAAAGCAGCTGGCATTTAGTCATCTCCCTCCCAATTAAAGTTGTAAATGGTGTCTACTTCAACGATAGTGTGTTATACATTCTGATGAAAGAGGTACATTTGTTTTTCTTTTACACCTATGTGCTGGTACACTAGTGATATACTATTCTGACCAATTCAATCCCCAAATTTTAAAAATATATTTACTGAAGTCCACATTTGTTAATTTTTTATCAATACTGTGAAACTCATCAGATATTGACAACTTGTCCCTGGATGTCAAAAAGCCATTTTAAGAATCAAGTTCAAGATAAAACATCAAAACCAAGCATAAAATATTTTACACTGACTACTACTGAGTTATTAAGCTGTTTCAAGTATATACAACAACATTAAGGTGGAATGTACTCAGTTCTCTGAAGTTCTGTTTATTACTGCTAAATTTTCTGCTTTTACTAAGCTTGTGTTACTAACTTCAAAAGTGGGTGAAGTGAAAGTGAACAGTCAACCACATTTCAACTCCTAACATAAGTTTACTTGTCAAAATCATCTACTGACAGAAGATGGTTTTGGAGCAATAACTATATCAAAAGAACTGATGCACACTATTTCATCCCATGTAAAGCTCTGTTGGTAAGAGCACATTTAAAAAATATTAATAAAAAATCATATACTTGTGTTTTAAGGTCACTAATATATAACTGTGGTTGCACATATGTGCAAGGAAGAGCATATTTACGTTTCAATACATGGGACTCAAGCACAAAGTCTTGCTAAAGTTTTCCAGATATCAGCCTATATACACAGTTAACTGCCCATTTCTCATTGTTTATTTACTGCTTCAGATGTTTTTCTTACACCTAAATGATTTTCTCCCTAGAGATTTCATAAAGGATTCGGTGACAGTTCAAGCTTCTGTACAACTTAAGTACCTTTAATGCCAACACCAACTGACTGAGTAGTAAACAGACTGAAATTTTTAATTTTGCATGTGTAACCGGCTTGGAACATTTTTCAAGCTAACAAAGTACTAGAAATCCTCAACACTCACTTCAAACTACTGCACATTATCAGGTCTATTTTGCAGAAAACTAGACAATATCTTTCAATTCTCTGGGTGATGTATTAATGTTATCATCTATTAAACAGTTCCGTGAAGTACATAATCATTTCCAATCCCTTATATCTTTAGGTTTGTCATAGTCAATACCCACAATGTTTGTTTCAATATTAACTGCACAAATTTCAGGAAGGATTAGACAGCACGTAAATAAATAAATAAAATCAGAGGAACCAGAAGGAAGAGGTTTCTTAAGCTCTTTTAGCTGCTTAGAAGTAAATCATAAAGTGTCAAGCTACAAAAATTGGCTCAGATAAATATGATTTTTCCTGAACTAGTTCACTAAACTTGTACCCTTCCTGAACACTTTCAATGCTGTGCTTACCTTAATATTTAACAGTTATGCTACAACATGTACAAAGCATTGAATATACGAGTTATTTTCAAAGTGAAAGAGTTTGTCTTTGTTCAAATAAGGAAAATCATGAATTTATTTTGCCTTGAAAGGAAAAGGGAAGTTATTAAGATAATTTTTAAGTATTTTTCTTCCATTTAGCTAAGGACTATCCACTGGATGCTATTTTCCATTAAACCCAGTGTACAATTCAAAACTTTGTACCTTAAATTTTGCGTTTATTTAGTTTCATGAATCGATATTTTAACAAAAATATAGTTATGTCTGTTAGTAATCACACTGTCATAACTATACCATCATATTTTCAAGTGTTTGAGGCTTTAAAAATGTCAAACAAGCTGTCATTTCATATTCCACAGGGCTTTTATTCTTCCTCCATGACCTATGATAAATCCTTTAAGTAATTAATTACAACTAAGTCATACACTATATGGATGTATATGGACATATAGAGAGTATACAATATAGATAATGTATCCTCAATTTTGAATACAAAGCCCAGAATGTATAAAGGGATGTGTTATAAAGGAAATATTCAAAAACAATTGTGTAAATTTGAAATTCTAAGCCTTAGAATAAAACTTTAGCCATTTTTTCAGCATGCCAGTTTCAAAAAAACCTCCATTTTTAAAAAAATGGCTACAATATTCATACATAATTAAGGCACAAATTCCAATAGACTTTCGTGTTCAGCTGGAGATTTGGCTACACACCTCAAGTTTAAAGGTTCAATTTATTTTCCCCCAAGACAAACGTCAACATTGCAGAAACCTTTCCAATAACTGAGATTACCTTGTTCTTGTTCCTAAACCTACAAGTTTTTCCACAGAGGTAGGTTACTGAGGCCATGAAGAATATTGTCAGAGAGCCCTTGATTGTGACCTTACTAGGTAAGACATGATTCTACCAGCACCGACAGATGTTCTTTCCTCTCAGGAAATGGCCAAGGATAAAAGTTGCTATCTGCATATAAAGAAGATTAATTTGCATTTGAAGCCCTATATCCATTCCCCAGAATCTGCACCACCGAGAAAAATCAGGCCTGCCCTTCATCTACAGTATTGGCAGCCCAACACGATCATAGTTTTTCAGTTAGGTTTACCTGCCTCAAGGACTAGCATTGGTTATGCAGTATTAAGGTCACTACCATACATACTGTGTTAGAAACATTTGACTCACCTCCTCCCACTGTGAAGTCTGAGATAATATGTTTTGTCAGGCAAATACATCTGTGCATAAATATATTTGAGAGGAAATAAATGTAAGAAGACCAACTTTGGTGTGTGCCTGGAAATTTATACAAAAGCCATTACTGCGTATATATGTATTTTATCCCAGAAAAGACCCACAAGGAATTACTTGCATCAAAAGTGTATTTAAAAAAAATAAGTTTAATAAAAGGATTAATATTAAAATCCTCTCCAATGCATGTATAAATGTCTTTGTAGTGCAAGACAAATATACATGTAACAGCATAAGTTATAAGTCATCTAACCTTAAATGGATCTGCAGTTCAGAAAAATAATGTTTATTTCCTCTGAGGTTAAAGATGTCCCACAACAAAATAACATGGCAAACTGACAATACAAAACAAGAAGGAGTAAAACTTGTACTATACAAAGTAGAGTATTTTCAATCCATCTGATAATCCTGAAGCTGCTAAGAGGTGATGGCCAAATGTAGTACAAGAGATTTTGTTGGATGTAAAACATATTAAATTTCAGTGTACAACAATGGTCAAAATCCTCTTCTGCAGGGCAAATGGAAGGCTTGCAAATGAACACAAATATACTTTGAAAATTTGCATTGTAAAGAAAATACAACATCTCTGTAGTACTGTTCTCTTCAGTGATGTATGATTTTTTTGTATGATTTTGTGAGTTAGTTGTAACTGGATCCCCCTCACGATTCTTAGAAATTCTAATATGTTCTGTTCCTGAAAACATTTTGTAAATGTGCCAACATGCAGATTAAATACATTACAGACTATGGCTATAACATACTAATTCTCCCTTTTCAACATAATTTTCATCTTAAAAATAAGTACATTCCTACAAATGTATATTAATATAAATAATACATAAAGGAATACAGACTGTTGAGTGTCATCTTTGTTAACCAGAAATGAAAAGGTGCCTCCGTTAACATGGAGGCATAAAGTTTAAGGGATTTTCCAGTGCTTCAGTGATTTTAAACCAATCTCAAGGGAAACAAATACCTCAAACAAGCAGGTCCCTTTAACTAAACAAAATAACTGGGGCCAGAAGTAAAGGCAGCCGTTTAAAAGCCAGTGTCACCATCATTTCAGCGAAGTCTCCAGGGCATGCTTCTCTGGCAGATGTGCTCCGGAGCAGAGGATCATGCAAGGGACCATGGCAAGCTTTCTGTGAACTGGCAAAACTGAGAAGTGAGAGCAGAAAGAGAGCGAAAGTGTGCCTCAGCCTGCTGCCCCAGAGCTGGAAGACTTGAGACCCTGAGGAGCAGCAGCTCTGACTCAGTGTAGGCAGTGCCAGGAGGGAACGCAGACAAACCCTGATGTACAAAAGTAGCCCCCAAGGAGCACAAGCAACCAAGACCAAGGTGCCTCAGCCAGGACATGGCAGTTGTCACAGGGAGGGTGCTGTCCTCCTAACAGCTCAAAGGGGCAAGCTCCAGTAGCAGTCATTGCCCCCCAAGAAGAAACCTAGCCATGGTTTCCACTCAGCCAGAAACCAGCCCAGAAGGCATGTGGTGACCCAGACAGAGCTCCACATAAACATGCAGCTGTCCAGGTCATGGGCTACAGGAGCTGCCTGAGCCTGTCCCTGCTGTTGG